>NC_083606.1:16630040-17880040 GCF_029168945.1 Cannabis sativa | reverse complement strand
TAGAATTGATTCACATAGATATTTGTGGGCATTTTCCTACGACATCTTGGAATGGTCAACAATATTTTATATCATTAATAGACGATTACTCACGTTATGGATACCTATATCTCATTCATGAAAAATCTCAATCTGTGGACGTGTTCAAAGCTTACAAAGCTGACGTTGAGAATCAACTCAACAAAAGAATTAAGAAAATCAAATCTTATCATGATGAGTAATACGGTAGATATGAAGGCTTAGGTGAACAATATCCAAGATCGTTTGCCGAATTCCTTAAGGCATGTGGTATTGTCCCACAGTAAACCATGCCAGGATCACCAAGCATGAATGGTGTTGCTAAAAGATGAAATAGGACTCTTAAGGATATGAGCATGATTAATCATTCTACCTTACTTGAGTCCCTCTAGGGAGAAGCATTAAAGACAGCAGCTTACATTCTAAATAGAGTACCAACAAAAGCACTTGCAAAAAAATCTTATGAGCTTTGGACAGGTCAAAAGCCTAGTCAAAAGTATTTCCACATTTAGGGATGTCCAGCTGAGGCAAGGCCTTCTAAGCCACATGAAAATAAATTGGACTCCAAAACAGTTAGCATCTACTTTATTGGTTATTCTAAGCAATCTAGCTGTTATAAGTTTTATGATCCCACCGTCAGAAATATTTTTGAGATGGAAACTGCAACATTTTTTGAGAAATGTTGAATTTGGGGGGAGAAATAAGGTTAGAGACATTACTTTTGAGGAGGAATTTAATTCAAACTTAGTTTCTACTATCATTTTAGACTATGTTCAGGCTTCCACACCTGTCATTGATTAAGAAATGAATCTGGAACCTCAACAAGATAATGTTGAAGAACTCCCAAATCAAGATGAGGTTATTATTCCAGAAGAACAAATTCAATACCCTTAAGAACAAGAGCCATTGTAGAGGTCCAAAAGAGAGAGAAGAAATGCTATTTCAGATGATTATTTTGTATTTCCTCAAAAACATGATGATGAAATTGGAATGATGAAAGATGACCCAATCAACTTACATCAGACCATAAAAAGTTCTAACTCTCAAAAGTGGAATGATGTCATGAATAAAGAGAATAAGTCTATGCAAGACAATAAGGTTTGGGAAGTTGTCTCATTACCAGAAGGTGTAAAACCAATTAGTTGTAAATAGATATTTAAAACCAAGAGGGATGGATATGGTAATGTGGTGAGATTTGAGGCACGTCTTGTAGCAAAAGGCTATACTCAGAAATAAGGCATTGATGATACAAAGGCTTTCTCTCTGGTGTCATTGAAAGACTTTCTTAGGATAATATTGGCACTTGTTGCTCACTTTGACCTTAAGTTACATCAAATGGATGTTAAAATATTATTTTTCAATGGAAACATTGATGAGACAATTTATATGGAGTAACCAGAAAACTTTGTAGTTGGTGACCCAAAGAATATGGTTTGCAAATTAAAATAATCTATCTATGGACCCAAGTAAGCTTCTCGTCTATGGTATCACAAGTTTCATCAAGTAATTATCTCATTTGGTTTTGAGATGAATATTATTGATGATTGTGTATATCACAAGTTCAGTGGGAGTAAATACATATTTCTGGTTCTATATATCGATGATATATTTCTTGCCACTAATGATATAAACTTATTGCATGAAACTAAGAGATTTCTATCTGGGCAATTTGAGATGAAAGATCTTGGTGATGCCTCTTTTGCTTTAGAAATTCAGATACATCGAGATCAATCTCGGGATATTCTTGGATTATAAGGAGCTATATCGATAAAGTACTCAAAAGGTTTGGCATGCAAGATTGTAGGCCAGGTGATACTCCAGTTGCTAAAGGAGACAAATTCAGTCTTAGTCAATGCCCTAAAAGCATCCTTGAAATTCAAAAAATACAAAAGATTCCCTATGCATCAGTTGTTGGGAGCCTAATGTATCTTCAGGTATGTACGCGTCCAGATGTTGCGTACATTATTGGGATGTTAGGCAGATATTTAAGCAATCCTGGTATGGACCATTGGATAGCAGCCAAGATGGTTATGAGGTATCTTACAAAAACAAAAGATTACATGCTCACATATAGGAAGTCAGATCATTTGAAGGTCAAAAGGTACTCTCTTTCTGATTTCGCTGGATGCCAAGATAGCTTAAGGTCGACATCAGATTACATTGATCTGTTAGCTGGACAGGCTATATCCTAGAAAAGTGTTAAACAGACAATTGTAGCTTCTTCCACTATGGCAGTAGAATTTGTAGCGTGTTAAGAGGCATCAAATCAGGGAATATGGCTAAAAAACTTTGTCACTACACTACAACAATTTTGTTCATTTGCGGCAGAATTATTAGCGGTAGAGATGGCCCACCGCTAATAATGGCAGTATTAGCGGCGGACTCCAAATTTCGTTGCTAATAATCAATTTTTATTATTTTTTTTAAAAAAATTATTAGGTCTGCCGCTAATAGTCCTTTTTTAATTTTTGTTTTAAAAAATATTATTAGTGGCAGAGGTCCGCCACTATTGTCCGCCGCTAATACTATTAGCAACGGGGCCCACCGCTAATAGTCTGTCGCTAATAAGTGGGTGAGAAAATTCATGCCTATTCAATTCAAACATTTTTAAATACTAATTAGCGGTGGATTTGTAAATACCCCCACCGACCCATTTTCCATACTTTTACTCTCAGCTCTTCAACTTATTTCTCCAGCCCTCTCTCTCAACCCTTCTCCACCACCACCACCACCACCGGTTAACATCACCACGACTACCACTACCGAGTTCACCACCATGACCACCACGGAGTACCACCACGCACCCACAAGGACACCCCGCACCACCGAGTACCACCACACACTAAAACTCATTACATGTAAGTAATTTTTTTTTAAATCTAACTTTCTTTTCCATATTCTCATAAGAGCTATGTTTAACTGGCTATGTCATTCAGGTTGAAGTGGAAGCTCTGGTGATTCATAGACCAAAACTTGCTACAGTGATGAACCAAGTGAAGAAGCTAGAGGTTTCTGACGGAGCCGTATTTTGCCGCTAATAATATTATTAGCGACTATTTAATAGTGGCAGACTATTAGCAGGGGATTTCCGTCGCTAATAGCCTATAGGGGCTTAATTGGGGTTTATTAGCGACGGAGTGATCTGGTACTAATTAAGGTAATTGTTGTAGTGCTAGGCTGCGTATTTTGGAGAATGTCGAAAGACCACTCAAGATATTTTGTGACAATAAATCAGCAGTGATGTATTCCAATATAACAATAGGAGCTCATCCAAGTCAAAGCATATATTGACATAAAGTTCCTAGTTGTAAAAGAAAGAGTGCAGAGTGGATAGATATCCCTAGAGCACATTGGGACAAAATCCATGAAATTGGATCTGCTCACAAATTAAATGATTGTTGGGTTTTATGCCCTAAATAAAACTCATTTCATATAATCAGATTTACTTATTAATAAAGATCAGAAATAACATTTTATGTTGCATGGTTCACATGATTTATTTCATGATTATATGTATATAATGTATGAATTCTTTTTAAGTCCAGAACATATGAGTTGGTTAAAGATTATAGTGTTGTCAGCACAGTGGAATATAATCTTTATTATATGTTCAAAAGTTGATTCCCTGATTTGTCAGAACACTGGATTTAGACTGACATGGTATAATCAGCGATAGGTATTCTTACACCTTGGAAAAGTGTTATGTCCTTTCCAGGACATTGGCAAAGTTTACCAGTATCGGATGCATGGAGTATGCATTGGAATGGACCGATATTGAACTTTGAATTAGATTTTGAAACTTACCGTAAATATCTATTCAATTCAATATCATAAGTTGATCCTAGATCACATGATCGAAATCCTAATATGGTTAGGCTCAATTTCAAGAGTGTTACTCGTGTTCTTTGATTTGTTAGTTAAGCCTTCTTCTGTATCAGGGTGATACGTACATTTTGGGAACACGGTAATACAATTGAGTGGGGGAGCGCTAACATAAATATGGAATCTATAGCTTCTATTTGGCAAATAGAAGTAAAGGATGATTTCCTTCGAGCTTAACCAAACGAAGATAAATGGTGGAGATCTCATTTCACTTAGGTGAAATATCATTTATACAGGGTTAAGTGTTTTAAGGATAAAATACATTGTAGGGTGTTACGGTAATTTAATCCCTGTACAGTGTAAATCATCTATATAGAGGATCATTGATCACATTAGGGTTATAACAATGGATAACTATTGACGTGTCTATATCGTGGAACATATAGAGCGTTTCTATATGACTGAGAGTGCAATTCCAAGTTCTAAGTGTGGATTCAATGAGGAATTAATAAGTTAGGGAATTTACTTGGTAAATTCGGTTCGACTTATTGGAAGCTCGGTTATATAGACCCATGGTCCCCATACTAGTTGAGGCCATAATGCTTGTAAGACTCAGTTAATTGATTTTAATTAATCAATTATAATTCTAAAAGTTAGACTATGTCTACTTTATGAATTCTCACACTTTAAGGATGAAATCGTAAAGAAAAGGGTTTCTAGGTTTAATTATTAATTAAGAGACTTTGTATGTCTAATTAATAATTATTTTAAATGACAATATTATTTAATAATCTATTTTAGTTATTAAATAATTAGTTTTGGCATTTAAATGATTAGAATTGGAAAAATGGCATTTTTGGAGAAATTGAAATAAAATTGAGGAAACTGCAAAATCCAAGTGAGGCCCATTTCCCTCTATGGGCCGAGCACTCCCTTTGTGTTTCCCAATTATTATTTTTTATTTTTTAATTGTCATGTAATTGCTAATCAAAGCCTAGCTATCATAGGAAAGTGGTGAATCACACTAAATAAGGCAGTTAATCAATTACACAGTAAAAGAGGAAACTGTTTTATTTGGAAAGTTGTGCTCTCCCTTCTCCCTATATATAGCAGCCCTTGTTCTCTTCTCTTGCACATCATATGAACCATGAGCCACGAAATTGAGAGAGAAAAATAGAGAGAAATTTTGAAATCCTTGTGAGATGAGTAGTGCCCACACACATCAAGTGGTATCTCAATCATAGTATGGAAGACTATGGAATTTCTGCATCAAAGGAGGAGAAAAGAAGATCCAGGTTCAGATCTTGGTGATGCTCTGCTACAGAAAGGAATCAAGGGCTAGAGATCTGAACGGAAGGAGTCATATTATTCCGCTGCACCCACTGTAAGGTTTTCTAACTTTATATGTGTTTATTTTCATTGTTTTAGAATTCATATTAGGTTGTTAATCCAACATACTTGTTAGTAAATCTAGATCCTGGTAAAATAATTTCCAACAACTGGCACCAGAGCCATGGTAATGATTTACTTTCATGTAATATGAATTAAAACGATGATTGCATGTTTCTGTGTTGATTTGGATGGTTTCATGTTGGTTTATGTGCTTATGTGATGAATGTTAATGTTGTACGAAATTTCTCCATGAAATATATTTTTTCAATTTTTGAAAATATTTTATTTGGATTCCTTGTGAAAAATTAAGCAATTTTGTTTTTTACGGAACTCGATTCCGATAAAAATTGAGAAAGATATGAATTTTGGAAGTTTGGAAATCATGTCTGCTGCATGCAGCCTATCCTGGCAGCTCCCTACAAATTGCGAATTTTTGAGGTTTTTTCCCCAAAAATCCAATTTTTTCATGGGATTGTTTCCCAAAATTCATTTTTCCTTTCTTAAATATTTCTAAATTGAAATGTTTCCAATTTTAAATATTTTCAATTTGGAATTTTTCTAATTTTAAATATTTCTATTTTGGAATGTTTCCAATTTTTAAATATTTCCTATTATGGTCAGATTTAAAAATTTGTTAAGTTCTTTAATATTTATTTATTATTTAATTATAAGATTAGATATTTTGATATTTAAGATATTTTAAATTAAAAGATAACTTTGTCTTTTTATTTAAAATATTATATTAAAATTATCTTATATGGCAAATTAAATAATTAATAAATTTGAAATTAACATAGATATTTTTATAGATATACTTACCATAATGTTTTTCAAATTCAAAAATTTGTTATTTTGTTAAATATTTAATTATTTATAAATTATAAGTATAAAAATGATATTTTTTCTATATATATATATATCATTTTTTCCTTATTAGAAATTTATAATCATATCTTAAATATTTAAATAACATAGATATTTTTGTAGAGATTTGAATATTGCTTAATTTGAGATATTTTGACATATAATTATGGTAATTATTATTTAACCAAATCTATTTTAAAATTGGTTTATTTTATTAAATTATAAGATCTGAAAGTGATATTGGAGATTCTTTCCTTTTAAATCATTGATCTTATTAGATATTTAATTTAATTTGATTCAAATAAACCTAGATATTTTAAAATTAGTTTCCTTTATTTGGTTAGTTTAAGAATAATAATTTAATTATTTTAATATCTTGATTCACATCTGTTACATGGACAATGTTTGTTTATTTATATTGTTTATTCAAAACTTTTTGACAAACCTATTATTTATCTGATCTAAATTGCTATGATTAACTTGTTGACAGATCCTATGATCTGATTTTAATCATAGTCCAATTGACGATAGATCTTATAAATAATTTGTAACAGGTAAATTTTGTACTTCTTTCATCTGTGTAAACCTAGTAACATGATAGGGTCCATCCAAATCATTTGACCTGTGTGAGCCCATATGTTTGCTTTTGGGCTTAGATACATATAGGGAGCCCATTTAAGCTTTTACTAAGTAAATGGACTAGGTTGCTAAAATAAATTTTGACATAAGGAAATTTATTTAGGCCCAACTAGATTTGGGCTTATTCAATGAATAGCAATTGTTTATTTTAAGGTTAAATTCCTCTCTTTTGGGCCTTGTGTGAGAGTTGGGGGCCATAGAAGTGGGTACGACATACTGAACCCAGCTCCCCCTCACATGAACTACCCTAATTGTGAAGGCCCATTTGCCTTATTTAAATAATTGTATTAGGTTAATTATATTAGTCTAACCTAATTAAAATTGAATTAGCAACATAATTAACTTTTAAAATATATGAAATTTATTTTTCATTGTAATATTTTAAAGTTAATTTTAGAAAAACACTTAGTCAATGATATATTCTAGATAGTTATTTCTAGTACTAGTTATTATTTCTAATATTAAATAGGAAAATATCATTGATTGTGAAATTAATTGTCTCATAATTAATTTTGGTACAATCTAAGTTTAGAATATTTTCCTAGTATTAAACTAGAATTAATAATTAAGTTTCCTCTTTACTTAATTATTTATTTCTTGAATTTAATACATTTAATTAAATTGAAAATTTCAATATCTAAGTTGATTTTCATCATGATACTTTAATATTGTTATTTTCATGTTATTTAATTAAAGTTGAAAATTATTTTAAGTTTGGAATCTTATTTCAGAATAACTTAAGTTTGAATAATTTTCAGAATATATTTTATTTTATTTTATTAATCATTTCCCAAAATTTCGAAATTACATTTCTTTAATGTAGAAATTTCGAATTTTATTTGAAAAATGGATTAAAGTTGAAAATTATTTATTTAATTTTGGACCAACTTAAATCAGTGACTTTTTCTTTTAATGGTTAATTAAAATAAATGAACTAAAATATATTATAATTAGAAATTGGATTAATTAGTCTATGAAAGTCTAGATAGATATTATCTGTTTTGCTTGAAGTATTTTTCTAGTGGTATTTAATTAAATAGAAAATTACTATTTAAGTTGATTTTTAATCATGATACTTAAATATTTGAAATTTTTCTTAGAAATTTAATTAAATAGGGAAATTATATTTTTTGTTGAAAATTAATTTTTATTAATTTTGGGCCAACATAAAATTAGAGTAATTTTCCAGGATTTATTTTATTTTATTTTAAAGCATTTTCGAAAATGCAATATATATTTATAGAAAATTAAATTTGAGTTGTAAATTAATTTAAATTAATTTTGAAACAACTTAAATTGAATAATTTTCTAAATATTTATGGAAATTATTACTAAGATGGAAATAATTCACGTTATTTTCATATCCATCTAAGTATAATTTATAAATATTAAATTAAAATTTATATTTGGAATTTTTCATTCTAAATTGGAAATTTTAATTAAATAAATATATATTTAAAATAAATGGATTAAAATAAATATTAGAAGAAAATACAACCCTTCATTAAAGAATGAGCTTTATTACTATAAGGATATTCGATCTCCATTGTTGGTTTTACATAGCTATTGTTTTAGTGAGTAATCCTCCCTAATGGAGGAACGTTCATTAGCAAGTTAGCACCGTTTAATCTCGAAAGATAAGTAATCTTGTAAGTTTTTTATATAGTTTATGATCACCCTAATGGTGGCGACTGTATAAGACTTGCAAGAATATGAAACAATGGTGGAAGCTCATAAGATAGAATAGCCTTGACTCTCGCCTAAACGGGACAACGCGGATTCACATCTTGATCGAATAAAAGGTTGCTAGAATGTTGATCATTTTAGATGAGCTGACAACTCTGTTCAATGAATGGTAGCTTTGACTCTCGCCTAAACGGGACAACCGATATCGCCTTTGTTGAAAACCTTGGAAATTATTTAGGATTGTATGTTTTAGTATTTTCACTTGTCATTCCTACTTGCTATGTGCTTCATAATTTCTGAATTGTGTATGAATTTGTATTGAACCATGTTATTTTCCGTTATTAAATTGTAGTTTAATTTCGAATCTTCATTGTTGGTCTAACTTGATTTGTTTTTCTAATGAGATAAATCCCTAATGGATTTTCACCATTAGACTAACATAATAGTGTTAGATCTCGAAAGATAAATATTGTATGTGCAACATCTAGCTGTTCATCAATTAATGACACCTTAGACTAGTGTTTTACAATATGAAACAAGAAGATTGTATAAATAAGATTACTTTGACTCTCGCTAATCGGAGCATCGTTGGATTCTTATTTAAAACGAAATTATCCTAATTCCTCTTAGCTTATTCATTTCGAATTAGCTTAATGACAATATCATTGGATGAATGGTCTATAAATCATATAAAGTCTTTTTTTCTCTAAATTATTTTCTATAAATCATTGGATGACGCATATGATTATATTCCCGGAATTCTATCCAAAAATGATATAAATCCTCAATCTTAGATATCTTCTACTTGTATAGGCAAATCATAGAGTTAGATTAGTAGTGGTGGTCCAAGAAAGAATAACTAATTATGCAGTTACACTTTCACAAGTGTTTAATAACCATTTTCTTTCAATGGATTCAAACTGTATGAGTTTAGTATTCTGTGACCAGAATCCACTTGCACTATTCTAAGAACTCTTTGATATAATTAAACTTAAGTCATCAAAAGATACAACCACATATTTTATAAATCTAAGGCATTTGTATCTTGTTCATGGTTTTGACAAGATCATTCTCTGCAAAGAGTTAATATGCCTATATCCACTGAAAGTAATTTCATCTCATTCGCAGATGGATGTACATTCAGGGGTGGATATGAGTTTTCGTTGTATTCTTAAAACGATCACTCTAGATTTTACCTTATGCAAAAGAAATTTGAAATGTTTGAAAATTTTCATTAATTTCTAGCAATGGTGAAGGTAAGTGGTTAAAGATCTTGCGAACTGATAGGGGTGGAGAAAAAGTTAGTAGATATGCAGTTCAAAGATCATTAATTTGATTTTGAATAATATCCAAACTTACCTCCCCAGAAATTCGAGTTGCATATTGATGATTAGTTACTAGTTGTTGCCTAAATCCTTTTATGGTAATAAAATTTCAGAATGATGTAATGGTTGTATACTTAATGTAAATCATTACTAGATTCATGGATGACCTAATCAAAATCTAAAGAAAAGCTAGAACTGCTAACCCTGGTTTGCATGTTTGTTAGCTATTCTAAGTGATTAGGGGTGGAGCATCCCATAGTCATTAGACAAGAAAGTGTTTGTTTAAACAAACACTACTTTTCTAATAAAATGACTAAGTCTGAAAATAAAGTAGCAAATAAAGGAGATATTTTTTCTTGATTCCATAAGTGTTCTATCATCTTATTCGTTACAAGATGATCCCACTGCCTCTGTTGTCTTAACACAACTGAAGAGGTCTATACCATTTAGTTTTCTTAGACATAGTTCACGGTACCTTGTTGTAGTGGGAGAGTTTCTAGGAACTCACCTTCTCATGACTTGGAAGACACTAGTGATTAAAATCCATTGTGAGTTTAAACAAGTAATGGATTGTCAAGATAAGAAACTAAGAAGAAAGCCAATAGAACTATGGTTTGATCCATTCACATGGAGTAACCTAAAGTTTTCTATTACAAGGACATGAAAGGAAATTTTCGTTAATAAGTCTATTCAATGGACTTAACAAAACTTCCTGTTTCTAGTATTATAGGTTTGAGTTTATCTAAACCTATGGCTTGTGGTATACCTGGTAATTACTTACTTTAATGCAAGCAACTTACTTTAGTAAGATGCTGAAGCATTTTCTTTCCAATGGAAATCTATAGAAGCTTCACAACTTCTTAGACATAGATTTTATTTATCTAAGGAAAAGTTTCAACTATTCCAAAAAAGATAAAGCCATGAAAGAATTTCTTGAATCAACAGTGAGAGGTCTCAGATATGCTTTAGTATGCCTTAGACCAGACACCTGCTGTTGAGTGGGAGTAATGAGTAAGTATCAGATTAATCCAGGAAAGGAACATTGGAAGACAATCAAGTAAATCTTAAGATTAAGAAGAGGAACTATATATTAGTCAATAAGGGTGTTTGTTTGAAACTCTTAGACTACACCACATCAGATTTCAAGACTTGCCTTTGTGCTAGAAAGTCTGCTGATGAGATGGTGATTACTTTGGGGGTGGAGTAGCGATTTTGGAGAAGTGTAAAAACCTATCTGAAATCTCTTGGTCTACCAGAAAGAGACTGAATGTTAATAGTTGCAGGAAAGATACTTTTTCAATCTAAGGAAAGTTCTATACATTTGTGGCAGTGTTCCAACTTGCCTTAACTACTAGGGTTACTTCCTGTATAACAAAAGAGTAGTTGCCCAAAAGTATAGAATCCAGTATCCCAAATGAGTAGACATATAGACAGGAATTTCACATTATCAAGGATTTTGTGATTAAGGAAGAGTAATGGTGGAGAAGAGGTTGTGTTTAATTCAACCTATCAGATCCCATTACGAGGAGTTTACTACTACTACACTTGATTGGTATATCAAGGTGTTAATGATTATTTGAAATGCACTTTTTGTTTTATATTAGTGCAAGTGGGAGTTTGTTGGGTTTTATGCCCTAAATAAAACTCATTTCATATAATCAGATTTACTTATTAATAAAGATCAGAAATAACATTTTATGTTGCATGGTTCACATGATTTATTTCATGATTATATGTATATAATGTATGAATTCTTTTTAAGTCCAGAACATATGAGTTGGTTAAAGATTATAGTGTTGTCAGCACAGTGGAATATAATCTTTATTATATGTTCAAAAGTTGATTTCCTGATTTGTCAGAACACTGGATTTAGACTGACATGGTATAATCAGCGATAGGTATTCTTACACCTTGGAAAAGTGTTATGTCCTTTCCAGGACATTGGCAAAGTTTACCAGTATCGGATGCATGGAGTATGCATTGGAATGGACCGATATTGAACTTTGAATTAGATTTTGAAACTTACCGTAAATATCTATTCAATTCAATATCATAAGTTGATCCTAGATCACATGATCGAAATCCTGATATGGTTAGGCTCAATTTCAAGAGTGTTACTCGTGTTCTTTGATTTGTTAGTTAAGCCTTCTTCTGTATCAGGGTGATACGTACATTTTGGGAACACGGTAATACAATTGAGTGGGGGAGCGCTAACATAAATATGGAATCTATAGCTTCTATTTGGCAAATAGAAGTAAAGGATGATTTCCTTCGAGCTTAACCAAACGAAGATAAATGGTGGAGATCTCATTTCACTTAGGTGAAATATCATTTATACAGGGTTAAGTGTTTTAAGGATAAAATACATTGTAGGGTGTTACGGTAATTTAATCCATGTACAGTGTAAATCATCTATATAGAGGATCATTGATCACATTAGGGTTATAACAATGGATAACTATTGACGTGTCTATATCGTGGAACATATAGAGCGTTTCTATATGACTGAGAGTGCAATTCCAAGTTCTAAGTGTGGATTCAATGAGGAATTAATAAGTTAGGGAATTTACTTGGTAAATTCGGTTCGACTTATTGGAAGCTCGGTTATATAGACCCATGGTCCCCATACTAGTTGAGGCCATACTGCTTGTAAGACTCAGTTAATTGATTTTAATTAATCAATTATAATTCTAAAAGTTAGACTATGTCTACTTTATGAATTCTCACAGTTTAAGGATGAAATCGTAAAGAAAAGGGTTTCTAGGTTTAATTATTAATTAAGAGACTTTGTATGTCTAATTAATAATTATTTTAAATGACAATATTATTTAATAATCTATTTTAGTTATTAAATAATTAGTTTTGGCATTTAAATGATTAGAATTGGAAAAATGGCATTTTTGGAGAAATTGAAATAAAATTGAGAAAACTGCAAAATCCAAGTGAGGCCCATTTCCCTCTATGGGCCGAGCACTCCCTTTGTGTTTCCCAATTATTATTTTTATTTTTTAATTGTCATGTAATTGCTAATCAAAGCCTAGCTATAATAGGAAAGTGGTGAATCACACTAAATAAGGCAGTTAATTAATTACACAGTAAAAGAGGAAACTGTTTTATTTGGAAAGTTGTGCTCTCCCTTCTCCCTATATATAGCAGCCCTTGTTCTCTTCTCTTGCACATCATATGAACCATGAGCCACGAAATTGAGAGAGAAAAATAGAGAGAAATTTCGAAATCCTTGTGAGATGAGTAGTGCCCACACACATCAAGTGGTATCTCAATCATAGTATGGAAGACTATGGAATTTCTGCATCAAAGGAGGAGAAAAGAAGATCCAGGTTCAGATCTTGGTGATGCTCTGCTACAGAAAGGAATCAAGGGCTAGAGATCTGAACGGAAGGAGTCATATTATTCTGCTGCACCCACTGTAAGGTTTTCTAACTTTATATGTGTTTATTTTCATTGTTTTAGAATTCATATTAGGTTGTTAATCCAACATACTTGTTAGTAAATCTAGATCCTGGTAAAATAATTTCCAACATGGATTACCACCCAAGCTTTTTATGAGCACACTGCTCATACGGGTGTAGTATTGAGGAAATCATGATTTAGTGGCAGTTTGTATTATTTCTTTGCTTTATATTTATTTAAGACATTTATGTATTTGATTATGTTCTGATCAGAAATAAAGTTTTCAGTTCATTCACTCTATTTTATTATGTTTTAGTCTGACCTCACTTTGGTTTAAGGAGGACCAGTTAGAAATAGACATGTTCGGTTCACATTGCATGTAATTCCCATGTTACACATCCATGATTGATCTATGTCATTTGGCTATATTTGTATATGTGACCATTGATGGATTTAGTCATGACTAATATGACAAAAATCGCTTTGATCCTATATGGGTATAGTTGATGGACGAGATTGTTGTGAATACCTTTACATAATAGCAACTTTTGTGCTCATAAGATTATACATTTATCAGGTAATAATTAACATATGTTGCCCAAGTGGAAGATTGTTGTGAGCGCACATATGTATAATGTATATGCTATTATAAAGTGTAATACAAAATTATGTGACTAATTATGTTATAAGTATCAAAAGGATATTAAATTGTTTTGAAAATAATGTGTAGATACCATAAGTTAATTTCTAATTAATTTGTTGAGGGGCCAAGTTATAAATACCCAAAACTCATTATATAATGATTTTATAAATAGATAGTGGTTCTCAAGAAACACTAGTATTTTTGTATTCTCTCCTTCCCCATAAAAGAAAATACTTTAGAGAAATAGAGTATTTTTGGAAGATCATAACCTTCTCTGCAATCTCCAACAATGGTTTCAGGTTAGTACTTCCACTCATATCTTTTATCAACTTCTTCTTTAATTTAGCAAAAGTTCAATAAATTTATAATTTAGAGTTTTTTTTATATTAAAGCACTTTTAGAAATATATTTAGATCTATGATATATATATCTTTATTGTTTTATAAGTCTTGACAAGACTAACTAATCCATTTACAATAACAAGAAATAAACCCTGACAACATCTTCAACGAAAGTACTACTAAGCCTTTGGTCCTGGTAATTTATTTTGCTACCCTTTTGTTATGCTCAGTGGTGCTATAATGCGAGATTTCTTGATAGATGTGGGGTTTGGCTGTTCACTGCTAATAGAGGTGCGACTAACATTGATGGATGCTTTTTTGGGACGTCAATGTGGTTTTCTTGGAGTGGTTCTTTATCTACTGCATGGACTTTACATATTTTATTGTGTTATTTTTATTTTCAATAATTGTGTTACAATACTTCTTATTGATATCGTTATTATATAGTACTAGAGTATTTTTTATTTGTTGTACGGGATTTTAGCCATTTGGTGGATCGGCAATGCTACTTCATTTGGTTCATGTTGCATTTGTTTGGCTAGAATGATTTTTCCTATCTCAGTAGTAAGATCAACGGGGATTCCCAGTTTATTATTGGCCCTAGGATTCCATCTTTCATTAGAATCATCTTTGATAAATAACAAACTTTGACTTTCAGTTTAGTTAGTTATTTTACTGTTGGAGTTAGTTTGTTATTTCTGTCCACTTGCCTATGTTTCTTTAACAGAGTTTGTTTTCTGTTTCTTGGTACACACTCTTGTAAATCCTTTGCCTATATAATAGAAGGTTCAGCTCTTAATTCATTAGAGCTTTTACAATTCTTTGTGTTCAGTTTTAATTGTTCCAGATAAGAATTGTATTGATAAGCTACTCTCTCAATCTTTGACATGGTCGATTGTGTTTATTCTTTTTATTTTTGTTTGAATAATAGGGTTGGTAATCTTTTTTTATCTTTAATTAGCTAATAGTTATTGATAAATTTGATTTGTCACTAGTCATTTAAATTGGAAACTTAGTATTCTTCACTTTCCTGATACTTCAAAGCTGGCAGCATAATATATACATATATATTCATATGTTAATTAATTACTGAAATTTTAATAATCATTATTAGATCGAAAGATAGCAATAATAGTAATTAGTAGGTAAAAGAGTTATATATACCATATAAAAAGATAATAAGGCAATATTACAGGCTTTTGGGAACCATATAATTTGCCTGCGTGTTTCTATTTCTTGGAATATTTTTAGCTATCTATCGTTTTCTTTGTTTTGTTTTCTTTTTATTTCTCTGTTATTGTATTTTTGTCCTTTTCTAAAAGTAGAATAATTTAATCTTTCTGGTTCACCCAAAAAAAAAATAATAACAATAATAAAAGTAGAATAATGGGAATATAGTGGGCTAACATTTGATGATATTAAACCGAACCCTTTATTCCCATATATTGACTTAAACCGAAAGTTGTTTTGATTTGAAAAGTCCCAACATATAATTACTTATAGGAATCAAACGAACAATTCAATCTTCTAACTCACTGCCTAAATTAGTTTTTGGTCCTTAGAAATCTCAAGAGCCAAATAAATTTAAACAATATATAGCTAGTGCATGTAATTAATTTGATGATGATGTATATATATTTTTATAGAGTGATTTGCTGATGTATACGTACATATATATACATATACATGTACATGTTTAAATGATGAAAAAAATGCCTATAATATATTATTTCTCTACCAATAAGTATCTATATTTCATTAGGACCCTCAGTTTAGAATCTTCGTCATCAATGTTGGAAACGAAGACAAAAAAATGTTGATCATAAATATATACTTTAGCAGAAGATCAAGAATCTACCATTGGCTTTTCGATGCTGTTTTTCCAAAAACATGTGAACTCTTAATAATTATCATGCACTACTATAAAAATGGCCACGAACAAAATACTTTTACATAATATATATATATATATATATATATATATATATATTTATAAAGGTCCTTGGCTTTTGGAATGTGCTTAAAGTCTCTTCACCCCAACCTTTCTTTTTCATTTTTTCTTTTTCTATTTCTATATCATTAATGGTCTTAAATTCTACGTTGGGAAATTAAAGGCAATATATAATGTTATTTTTGGTCGTAAGAGAAATTATTGGTTTGGATTGAAGGGGGATCTGTTAGATTCAGCTTGATTGAATAGTTCCGTATCACTTTCTTCTTTTTCGCCATGGAAGAGAAGAGCTAATAAAGAGTGTTGTAGGACTCGAACTTATACTATTGTGTAATGCATGTGTCATACACAATACCTAACTAGTTGTCAATATTTGTTAAAAATTTAGGGATGCAACATGAGGATTTTGAAGTCACCCATCCTACTCTCGCCCAAGCACGCTTAATTGCGGAGTTCTAATCGAATCCGATGCATTATACTATTGTTTCTATTCCAACAATTGACATATAAATACTGTTTTGATTTTCATTTAACTGTTGCAATTTGTTTGTACCTTAATGGCGAAGGTTTATATCTCTCTTATATTAAATATAGCTATTTAATAAAAATTATTGGTTTAATGATTTTTTTTATTTATAATTAATTGCTAAAATTACTAGTTAAATCAATCACTTAATTATTATGATTTTTTTTTTTAAAAAAAATAATCTTAATCATATAAATTTAATTTAAAAATATCAATAAATTAAATAATTATTTTTTAAAATATATCTTAACTTAAATTAGAATTAGACGTTAATTTAATTAATTAATTAATCATACTTTATAATAAACTTATTAATCATATTGTGGAAAATATCTAAACTTATTTTTATTGTTTAATAAAATTAGTTAGATATATATTTTATATAAATAAATTAAAAACTAAATTAAAATTTATATATTTAAAAAATATTTTATTATTATTATTTAAATTAATAATTGAGTACTAATAACAATTCTAATTTAACTTTTAGCAAACTTGCATTGTATGTTACTAATACCTAGTCGTGATTTTTATACATTGGCTATATAACGACAATTGTTAGTTTAATAATTTTTTTAACGTTTCTATTTTCTTAAAAGAAAATAAAACAGAAGGTAATGCCAGTGGTTAACCTTCAAAGATAAAATTAGAATAATTAGCATTTTTTCTGCCTAAACTTTCGACATTACTAAATTTTGCTCCTTAAAATATACGGCTTGATAAAAATTCTCTCTAAAATATAACAGTTACATAATTATACCCCTTCTGTTAGATTCCGTTATCTATACTGTTAAAAATTAGCATTTTTACCCCCTAAACTTTGACTAATATATAATTTTGCCCCCTTTTATTAAAAAAACAATTTTCAAAATTATAAAATTTTATTTTTTTTAAGCAATTATAATATTCTCTTAATTTCAAAAAAATAATAAAAATTATTAAAAAAAACCTAATAAAAATATTAATTTTACTTAAAAAAAATTAAATTATTCCTAAAAAATATTTTTAAACTTTATTTTATTTATAAATACGTATCTTAAAAAATTAAACCAAAATTATTGAGAATCTAATAAATAATTTAAATAAACTAAGATTCTTTGAAGAAAAAATCAAACTTATTTATATTTATAAACTCCTATCTTAACAAATAAAGCAAAATAATTAAAAATTCATTAAAAATATAAATTATTTTGAAAAAAAGTTATAAATTAAATATAAAAAATATTATGTTACTTAAACAAATCTACATTTTTTGAGAAAAATAAAATATACTCAAGTTTATTCCCGTAAAATTTAGTTTTGATAAAAATTGAATTTGAATATTTTTTTTAAATATCTAAATGAACTTTTTAATAAAAATAAATAATTTTTTAAATCGCTTAATTAGTTTTAAAATTTAATTTATTTTTTATTTTTCTTTTAATTTTTTCTTAAGATCTACATTAATTTTTTGAGATTTACTAAAAAAATATTGAATATTTATCATTTTTATTCTGAGGGGGTACGATTTGATAGTTGTCGAAGTTTAGGAGGCAAAGTTACTAATTTACAAGGACACTTCAGCATTGAAATAAAATAATGGGACGAAACCTACCAGAAAAACTAAATTTATGCATATGTAAAAGTTCAAGAAAATTCTTAACAAACCATATATTTTAGAGAAAATTACCTCATAATATGTATTTTGTAAATTATTTATGTAATTACCTTTCAATATTTTAATAACAAATTTTTGTTGAAAGATTAATTATGCTTGTACCGAGATTGAGAGTTAAGACTCAGGTTCTCTTTTTCGCTAGCAGTAGGCGAGACTTTTTTCTTTTTTTTTTTTTTTTAAAACTGTCTTTTCTTTTCTTAAAATCATCATGACTTCATTTAATTTTTTTTAACTTTTCTCTTAATGAAATGACATTTAAATATCTCTTCATTTTTTTTAAAAAAAAAAAAATTATAAAAAATTTCTAGCTTCACTTGTAATTATTTCAGTTACAATTATATTATTGTTGTCTATTTTTTAAGATGATATCAATTTGATAAACCCAAAACATATATGTTTTTGCTATCACCATAGAAAATGACCGAAGTATTAAATAAATTATTAGTTTTTTTTTTTTTCAATTTGATTAACAAAATTTTAAATCAATAAAATTAGATATGTCAATTGATTAATAAATTATTATAGTTTTTCGGTCCCTCAGCATTTTGTTTTGAAATGGTGTTTTAAAAGGCTATTTTCTAAAAAAAAAAAAAGTATCATTTCTAAAAAATTTCATAGTATTCTAAAAGAAAAATAATTTTATTGAACCATTATGATATGGTTCTAAAAAAGAAAAAAAAATAAAAAGTTATAAATGTAATATTTTAATTTCTTTTCTAATTAATAGAAAAAAAAGATTAACCTTGTAGCTCAAATAAAATTTAGTTAGCAATCAATATTGTGAGTTACTAAAAAATATCTTATAACTACTATCATCAAAAGTCATTTAGGCTTTTGTTTTAGAAAAAATATTTGTTAAGAAAAGGAAACCAATTTTAAACTTGAAGAAAAACTAATATACAAACCAACAGAATACGTTAGTCTCAATTTTTGGTTGTTTTTGCATTAAAGTTACCAAATGGTATATTTTAAAAAAAAAATTAATGTAGTTAAAAAGTATAAAATAACCAAATAGTATTTTAAACACATAGAATTAAAGTTACATTAGAAGAAGTTACCAAATAATATTCTAAACATAAATAAAATTGATTACATTTTGAAAATTATTATATATATACTAATTTTATTAATAAGCTAATAATTTTTTAAGGTAATAAAAATATTGCTAAAAAAAATGTGTAAAAGCATCTTAAACAAAAGACAACTTTTTTTTTTTTGAACAAAAGATAACATAGTGTTACCTAAAGACAAATTTTTCTTATTTAATTGATTCCATAATATTTAAGATACTATTAATTTCCGTGTAAGTAATTTAAAAAAATATATTAAAATTGTTTCATAAAATAAATTTATTTAGAGACATTTCTTATAAAATTTAGAGACATTAGCTAAAATTTTCTTTATAAATTAAGATAGTAGATAAATATTTTTTTTTAAAAAAATAATATAACAATAACAAGACAAAGAGTAAGACATGATAAGGAGGTAGATAATTTTTATAAAAGAAAATAGAGGAATACACGTAAGAGTCAGACAAAAGAATTAAAGGAAAAAAAAAAAAAAAGAAACGATAGAGCATTGAGAATTGCTCACCCAAAAAGAGACGAAAAAAAAAAAACTTAAAATTCAAATAGCCAAACATTTGATTTCGGCATAAGGAGTGGTATTTATTGGAATTATTAAACTAAGGTTATTTGTATACTTATTTACAGATTTACGTATATAATTAAAAATCACTGTATGTTTTAAAAAGAAATAATTACATAATGCACTATTTTTTGTAAAATATTTATATTTTTACGTTCAAAGAATATTTTTTTTATATTTTTACGGTTTTCAAAAAAATAACACGAAAACAACATAAAATAACAAGAAAACTATATAAAAGTAACATCAAAATAATAACAAAAAATAACATACGTGTAACAAAAAATCAACAAAAAATTAATAAGATTACAACATAAAAAAACCGTATTTTCTGTAAATAAAATCAAAAAAATCGTAAAAATATTTAAAATTCCGTGAAACCGTATTTTTGTAATTTTTTTATTGTTTTTATGTTTATGTGAAATAATCCCTTTTAAGAATCAAAATTAATATTGTTAAAAGTTGAGGAGACAAAATTATACAGGAGAACCTCTATCCAAGAGTACACATGAGACCAAGTAAATTATATTCTAATTAAGAGGTTATAACTAAATAAAGTTACACTTGAAAAAAATTTAAAAAATAAAAAATATCAATGTAACAATAATAACAATAAATAATCATTAATACTATATCATAATAGAAATATTTTAGAGTAAATATAAAGATCATACATGTATTATAATTTAAAATAAAATTATTAATTTTACATAAATAAATTTATAAAATACATGTATATATTTTATTAATATGTAATTATTCTTATATAGAGGTATACTTTAGTAATACGGGACTTAAAAAATGTATAACTAATTACAATTTAGAGGTTATTCTTATTTATAACTGGCCCAAATTGGGACTTGATTTTTTTATAAAAAATTAGAGGTTATTCTTGAATATAGTGTTCTTAAATAGAGATTTTACTGTATCAATTACTAATTATTGGTAAAATTATATCATTCTAGGTACTTTTTCATATTCAAATTTTTCTTCCTCCTCGGTTCTAAGAGCAACTCCAAAGAGCCTTCAAATTAAGGTTGCAGTGGGTAATCTTCTCTAACGTCGGTAGCAGCATATTTACATCATATATGCAGCTTTTTGCCGTTCAGCATCGTATATATGCTAGCACCGTAAAGAATCGCATATTTTTTTTAATTATTATTATTAATATTTAATAGCTGATTTTTGTTTATATATATTGTTTAATATTAAAATATATTATATTTTATTAATATTATAAATAAAATATATTTTTTGGTGTAAATTTTAGTGTTGTCATTGGAGTGAAAATACTTTTTGACACTAAATTTAGTGATAGTGTAACACCAAATTTAATGTGTCATTGGAGATGCTCTAACAAGCCATCTATTTTTCATCATTTCAAAAATTTCAACAACAGGTCGCTTTCAGAATAATGGTTTAGTGTATTAACAACCATATTTACTTTTCGGCTAACTTTTACGGTTGATGATATTAGCATACGCCTGTGCTTAAAAATTATAATTACGTACCTACAATATTCTGGCTTTTTTATTCCCTTAAATCTTAGACCATTTCAATGGATAGTGTGTATTTTAAGTAAATTTAGCCTAAAATATATAATGAAGCTATATTTTGCCTAATTTTTATATTTGTACTTCAATGCATGCACAAGGTACAAATTAATTAACTATAAAAGTCATGCTCATTAAAAATACATAAAATAACTAACTTTATTTATATTATTTTAGAGAATTATTAAAAAAAACATTATTGGAGCCTAGTACCCTCCTCAGTATTATACAACTATTATTATAATTAATTATCAGGTCTCATATAGTTTAAGAAAATAACTTTTTTATTTTAAAAAATAAAATAAAATAGCTTTTAGAGAATATTTCTAGTCAATCGTGAGGAGCTACCTAAGGTGTTGGGGGCACCACTAGTGGTCAATAACAATGCTCATTATTTTAATATCTAATAAATTTAAAAACCTTTTCATTAATGAATGGTGCAAAAAGTAATTAACAAATATTTATTGTGGGCTAAATTTTGCACATGCTATTTTTTATGCTAAATTTAATACAATTTTTAGCTTAGGCCAAATTTAGCACACATTTTACATGACCGCTAGAGTTAAATTTTAACAAAATATTCTAAAAAATACAATACACTATATTTATAACTTTCCACTATAGATGCTCTTAAAAAATTGCAAAATGTTTTGTATGATCATGCAAATTCAAAGAGCTTGAAACCTAAAAAGGAATGTGAATTTGATCTATATTTCTACATTATACAATCTCCATTTGCACCCAATGCATATATATAAGTACATGTGCATTACACGTGCGTAATATTAGCCTAGTGTTATTATAAAAAAATTACTTTTATTTGCAACAAAATTTATGACTAAAAGTAAAAAAAAAATATAACTAATTATAAATCATGATTCCTATGTTGTGACTAAAAGTATAGTCACAAAAATTACAATTTGTTGTGACTAAATGTATTTTTAGTCACAATACTTATTGTGATTATTAAAATTAAATTAGTGACAACTTGTAATTAAATACTATATTTTAGTCACAAGTAACATTTTGTTGTGACTAAAAGTCACATTTAGTTACAAAAAAATCATATTGTGACTAAAAAATTATCACTAAAAATAGTAATTTTTTGTAGTATGTATATAAATATGGAAAATTTAGTATACCCTTCTAAAAAACTATTTCAGTCACCCATAAATATGTTCTGGTGTTTTATTTTCAGTTTTTTTTTTATGATAGCATATGTAACATGTCAAAGTTTAAGCAGTAAAAATCTTAATTAACCTTAAAAGAATGTATTATATCTACATTTAGTATTATATATTAGAAGAATGTTCAACTCTAGTGGTGAGGGAGACAAATAAGAAAATGAGAGTGGGCATGTGTTCGATTTCAAGATCGCTAGGATATTAGTAAATATATAAATATATAGGAATATGATTTTGTCTTGTGATGTACTTTCACGGAATGTATTATGTGGTACATTAGATGGGTCTTAGGGTACATTAAATAAGTGTTAGGTAGGTTTCTACTTTTTAACCCTAATTACCCCTAAATCAATCTCAGCCGTTAAATCAAATAACTCCCTCATCTGACGGCTGCCGTACATCATGGATTACAATCCGTGAAAGTACAATAACGGGAGAAAATCGTATCCCTAAATATATGTATTTGGGGTGTGAAGCTATAATATAGATTACTAGACTTTTTATCTGTAAAAGATAAAGAATATGATAAAATATGACATTTATTTATGCTAGCTAAAAGACATGGAATGAGTAACTAGGGTTGGCTAAAAGAGTTGAATAGGGGCACTAACTATATATATTTATATATCTTTATATATTAAAAGTACCTATCTAACGGCATTTTTTGGTTTCTTGGTTTAACAGAATATACCTTAAAAATTAAAGAATATTCTGTTAAATTTAACGATATTAATAGGTTTGATCTCCGTTAATAAATAAACCCAATAATTAAACCAAAAAATCATCTTGAGATTTCTGTTAGTTTAAATAATTAATATTATTTAATTACTCATTTCAATTAATCCGTAAACGAATCTCTCATCACTCAGCCCTCTCTCACTCACTTTCCAATTCTAAAAACCCTAATCGCAGCAGCAAAACATTAAACGAACCAACTCTGTTATGAAGAGACGCTGCTACAAATACAATGGCTTCCAATCGTCGTCATTCTTCAACCTCAACTCTGTTAAATTTTAATGTCACATATTTACTAACAATTAGTTATTGATTAATTCATTGTATTCTCTCCTCTGATCCCTAATTTACTCTCTTTCTCACTGGTAACTTCCCTATTTTTTTTCCTTTTCTCGATTTCATCGTTTGTTTGATTGCAATTATTTTTATTATTATTTTTGTGTTGAATTTTTATCTTTATTGTTATTTTTTTGGTTTGGGGGAAGGTTGCGTTTGGAATCTGAGAAAATGGGTTTGATTTCGGGGATTTTCATGGGGATGATCTTGGAGATTGTGTTAATGGCTGGATGGAGTCACATGATGAGGCAACGCAGCACCAAGTGAATTGCTAAGGTACGTGCGGAATTTCTTTTACGGATTAATTTTCAAATAAAATTAGTGTCTACAGTTCTTATCTCTTTCTTTCTTTCATTATTATTTTTTTCTTTAATTGATTCTCCATGTTAGAATTTCAAGTTTCCATGTTAGGAATGCAATGAAGCTTTGAGTCCACTCTTCTATTTTGCCTTGGAATATGTGAAATTTAGAGTATAGGTCTTGTTTTAGGGCTGTGTTGCTTTGGGGGTGGCTTCATTTTTCATTCATTATTTTTCTGAAAAATGAGAATTTCATTAGAAGAAATGCCAATGCAATTATTATTGCTCTACGTTTTCATGTAATATGATACAGTTTAACATCAATTATTTTTGTAATTGTTTTTTCTACTTTCCATCTTTTTTATGTAAGAGTAAATTTATTTGTTTTGTTCATCCACATATTTTTATTGTTGCTTCTCTCTCTGAGAACCAAGAATATATTATTTTTTTGAAATGAGAATATAATAAAATCAGAGAAGAAAAAGCCGCCATTGTTATCTTCATCAAGAAAACCGTGAGAGCTCTCGTCAAGACTCAGACTTGGACTCACTGATCGAACACTAAAACGCTTTTGTAAGGTTTGGTTTTATTAATTTTCGGATTTGTTTTTAGTTTATGATTTGATCGAGTAGATTCATTGCTTTTACCCAAAATTGATTGTTCTGAGAAAAAGTTATCGTTTTTTTATGATCGCACTGTTTGAGGACTTTCATTTCACTCTGTTTGTCTTCGATTGTGCTCTATTTGACTCTTTCTCTAATAGTTGATGAAATTTGGAGTTGGGTGTGTATGAAATTGGGAAAAGTAAAGTAGTTAGGTTTTTGTGGATTGGTAATTAATGAAATTGGGTTAGTGATTTCAGGTGGAATGGCAAAGAGTTACTTCAAGCAAGAGCATGATCTTGGTATGAAATTGTGTTATAGTATTTAGTGTATGTGGTTTTCTTGATGTTCTTGTGTAATTTAAATTTGTATTTTTTTTTTTGTTTTCTTCTTCAGATAAGAGACAGTGCAGAGGCTGCTAGAATTAGAGAGAAATACCCTGATAGGATTCCGGTGAGATTATACTTTTAAGCAACATGATTGATTGACCATCTTGTTACTTTGATGGAATTTTAGTCTCTGTTTTTTTTCTCCCTTGATTAAATGTACTATGAAATTCTACCACTCTTTGTTGTTCTATTTCTTAGATTAAAATTGGTATTATGATGAGGTTGCATAAGTTCATGATCATTTTACCAGATTTAAATCAAAATGTATTGTTGCTTCACGCATTTGATTACCATTTTGCTCAAATTTTGGGTTCTCCCATTTTATGCTTGCTTGTGTAGAAAGTATAAAATTATGTATACTTCTGTACTTAATGATAGTTTTGTGGCTAATTGCATAAAATTTATATGCCCATTAATTATTGCTTTCAATACTGGAGTTTTCTGATGGATTTTGTTTAGAATTTAAATAAAAAAAAATTAAACTTTAAATAAAACTAATATTTACGTGCCTCGGCACGTAACTTCTAACTAGTATATATATATATATATATATATATATATATGCACGGGCAAGTGGGAAAGAAACACAGGAAAACCCTAGGTGCAATAATTAACGTCGGTTAATTATTGTTGATGGAACAACATATTGGATGATGCAAGGAAAAAGATAAAACTTATATGTTTGGCTATTTGCATTAATATTTCATTTTTTTTTTTAAATCTGCATTAATATTTCATGCTATGTATAATCATGAGATTTTTGAAACCATCTTTGCCAATTGCGCAATACTATATAATAATTTCTCTATAATTAATTAATGGATATATTAGATCATATAAACCAAGCTGCACCAAATTTACAGCTTGGACCAAATTTACACTAATCTAATTGTTTTATACAGTTCATAATCTCATTTGCGAGTACGTGGATCTAAAGAATAGGCGCTTGTTTTTGCCAAAGAAAGTGAGGAAAGAAGATATGAGTTGGATTGAAAATTTGTAATTAGATAGCAAGCTTATTATGAAAAGCGCTCGGGAGTAGAAAAAACAGTTTTCGGTAAAGCCCATTAAAGTATATAGGAGAAAGCCCAATAGAGAAATATGACACATCATCTTTAAAACCTCTAAAAGTCGGCCACAATAGGATGAATAGAACAAGATAAGACTTAACTCAGACCAGGCCGAGATAAGACATTACTCGTAAAAGGCTGAGATAAGCAATACTAGAAAAATTCCATTTTAAGTCCATCAGCATTGAATTAGATAAATTTTTAGATGAGTCCATCAATATTATTGGACTAGAAAATATTTCTACTCCAATATTATTGTACTTAAAAGAAAGGGCTATTTACAAAAATATAGGAAAATAAAGATAAGTTTTGATATATATGGCATAAAAACTTAATTACACTAAATATGGCATTTTTTAAAAAAACTTACAAATATGGGAAAAAGTCTTGAGTAATGCCATAAAAAACTTAAAATTTGTGTTTCTTTTTATTTATTTTTTCTTTTTTTAAAAAATAAAATACTAAAATAAATAAAAAATGATCTCAACTATAGATATTATTTTTTTTTTACAGAAATTAAACTTGTTTTTTTTTTTATTTAAACTACTATTTTTTTTCTTTGTTTTTTTGTTAAAAACTAATTATTTCATTAAAAGCAACAGAAAAAAAAAAAAAAACCAGTTTCATCAACATCATCCTGAAGAAAAAACAATATAAAAAATTATAATCTAAAGATAATATAAACTTTAAAAATCAGTTCATCAACATTGAAAGAAACTATTAATTTCATTAAAAGAATAAAAAAAATAGTTTCATTATGTTATTAGAATTTTTTTTCAAGTTACTTTTTTATTATTTTGTTTCTAGGTTGGAAACTTACACTTATATTTTGTTATTAAATTATTGGTAGGCATTATGTGTTGTTTTGATTATATTTGTGATTAGTATTTTTTTTTTTTTGTATATTTGTGTGTGTGTATATTTTTATTTGATTGTTTGATGAAACTGGTTTCAATTAACTTTATTATTAACATTTGTATTTTGTTATGATTTTTTATAACGTCAAAACTGGTTTCACATGTTTTAACTATTCTGTAATGGGGTTGCTCAATTTTTATGATATTATTATATATTTTTTCGTTTGTATAAAACCAGTTTTATTATTGTATGATATTTGAACAACAATTTTTATTTTATTTTAATTAATCAGTTTCTGACATACATATTATTTTATTATTTTCATAACTGGTTTTTTTAAGTAATTAATTTTTTTATTGTTGTTCATAATTGAGTTTTATTCAATTTTTTATTAATTTATCTCAAGAAACTGGTTTTTATTTGTTTGTTTTTATTTTGGTTGTTTTACTAACTGGTTTCTCACATTCCACTGTTTTTTTTTGTTATTCTTTTATGGTTTTTATTGCACTTTTGTCTCTTTAATTTTCTTTGTTTCTTTTTTTTTCTCTTTGATTTTAATTTGTGATTCTCTTTGTTATATTTGCTGCATATTGTATGTTTAAATTAACTCTAATTTTTGAGCAAGCAAATAAAAAATTAAATGCCAAAATAAAGAATGAAGTTAGAAGTTTGATTATTAGGTATTGATATAAATTTTATATGTTCGAAACTGGTTTTTAAATTTAGTATCGTTAATTTGTAAAAGTTTAGTTATTAGGCATTGTGTATTTTTTTATTATGTTATTGTTGAAACTATTTTTTTTTTTTTTGCCTCTTTTAATGAAATAATTCGTTTATTTTAATATTGATGAAACTGGTATTTAAAGTTAGTATCGTCTTTAGATTGTAATTTTTTTCATTATCTTGTTGATGAAACTATTTTTTGTATTCTTTAAATGAAATTATTAGTTTCTTTCACTGTTGATGAAACTAGTTTTTAAAGTTTGGATTCTTTTTAGATTATGATTTTTTATATTGTTTTTTTTTTCAGGATGATATTGATGAAACTGGTTTTTTTTTTCTGCTGTTTTTAATGGAATAATTAGTTTTTAACAAAAAAAAAACGAAAAGTAGTTTAAATAAAAAAACAAGTTTAATTTTTGTAAAAAAAAAATGAAATATAAAAATGTACACTTATTATATATATTAAGAGAAAAAAAAATTAGGTTGAGAAAAATATTGAAAAAAAAAAAGAGAGACACAAAGAGAAATTAGAAAAAAAAAAATAGAGAGATAAGCGAAAGAAAGAAAAAAAAAAGTAGCAACTGACTTAAAAGTTGAAAAGAAAAAAGAGAGCCAAAATTGACTAAAAAATATATAAAAAAGACAAAAAAAAAAAACTTTTTGAAGTTTCAATAAGTAAAAAAGAAAAAAAAATTAATAAAAGTATAAAAGTAAAATGTTCTTGTCAAATTAAAAATGTAATGTTTGAAAAAAAATGTAGTATTTGGTGTAAATTTTTCAAATAAAAAGAAACCCTAAAATGTAAGTGTAAAATAAATTAAAAAAATAAATAAAACTAATTAAGCTAAAAACAAAAACATAAAATATGGGATTGGATAATAAGTTTATAAAAATATGGCATATCAAATACCATAAAAAACTTAAATGTGAAAAAATGCCATTAGAAAAGTGGCAAACCTAAAAATGCCATATTTTTCTAACTTTGTTATGAAATCCCATATTTGATGTAATTTTCACTAAAAGAAACAGTCCCATAACATGAAACTTAATTGTTAGACTTGAAAGGCGATCTCATGCTATAAATTCCTTTCTAGTCGAGAAATGCAAGTAAATGACACTATTTTTAACTTTATAGATAGTTAATATTCTTTTTTTAAAATAATAAATCAAATGTCATTTTCTACTTTTTAATACTTAAAATACCCTTCGTTATATAAAATGTATTATATGTTTTATTCCTTTAATAGAAATTATGAAAAACAATAGATCAAAACATCTCTACTGAATTTTTGTCAACTATTTTTTCATTATATAAAAAAAACATATAATTAATTTTTTATTAATATATCGTATTATATACAAACAATATACCTTAAATCAATATACATATATCACAAACTTAAACTAATATACTACTAAATGAATTGTTTTCCACAATATACAGTAGCATACAAAAACTTATACCACAATCATAAGCAGATATATCATAGTCAAAAATTAATATACCACCAGCATAGTGAAAAAAAATTATACAAAAAACTTAATTTAATATTCCACAAGTTTTTTTTTTCTTGTTCTTCCTTTCATGAAATACCAATGAACATAAAATCAATATACCTCAGTCAAATATAACTATACCTCATACTTAAATTAATATTTAATAGTTTTTTTTTTTCCTTTCTATCCTTCACCATATACATATCACATGCAAACGATATACCTTAGACCAATATAAATATACCATAAACTTAAACTAATATACTATTAAATGATTTTTTTTCACGATATACAATAGCATATAAAAACTATATTCCGTAATTATAAGCATAAATATTATAGTGAAAAATTAATATACCACCAGTATAGTGAAAAATATATATACCAAAAACTTAATTTAATATTGCACATGTTTTTTTTTTCCTTTTTCTTTCCTTCATGATATACTAATGAACATAAAGATAATATTTCCTAGTGAAATATAACTATATCTCAAACTTAAACTAATATTCCATATTTTTTAATTTCTACCTTTCGTTCATTATATACCATAGCACATTAAAATAATATACTACAATCTTAAACTAATATATTACCTTTCAGTTATTTCAAAATATATATATATTACCTTTCAGTTTTTTTTAATATATTATTGCACATAAAAACGATATACTATTGTGCAAAATAACTATACCAAACACTTAATTATTCAAGGTTATAATTGTAATTTCATTATCAAACTTTTAACAGAATGGACATTTTGTTGATTTTTTTTTTTAAAAAAGAACATTTATTAACTTTATTATTAGATTTAGGGCCATTTTACATCTTGGTCCCTTTCTAGTCCAGCTAAGTTGGGCTTAAAAATAGATTTAGAGACATTTTGTGTTTTTTTAAAAAAATTAAATGCTGCAAAATTAATTTTATTTCTTTATTTTTATATTATATTATAAATAATTATTTATATTATATAATATATTTTTTTCAACAAACTATTTACAAATAACTTACCTCAATTAATACACATAAAAAAGAGTAAATATATATAAAAAAAATTAATTATCATAAATATCACAAAGTTTACAATATTTGATAGAGATATATACGTAACAAAATTAACAAATATTGTATTAGAAAAAAGAATATATATTTAACTGGTATTGTAACTAAATATTTGTCATGAATAAATTTTATTTAAAAAAATTAACTAATGATCCATAATGCGATGACTCTACAACTGTGGAAGCATATCTATCGCCCACTCTTCTCTCATCTCGTCAATCATAGCTTTTGGATAAGACTTTTTGTCTATTAGCTACAAAACCTAAAAGAGAAATAAATAAATTATATAATAAATATAAATAAAACATAAATTTATATTTGATAATTATTTTACAAATATTTATGTACCTCTTTCTTAATATAGTCGCATCGATTAGGCGATTGAACTAGATCTTTTATCATCCTCATAACATAATAGCCACACTTTACATTACTTAGTTGATGAGGACACTACAATAATTTATAATTTAAACAAATACATTAATAATTTATTAAATTCTAAATTATTATTAAAATTTACATATACTTACTACGAGTTCCTTGATACTTAAGTTTTTTGAGATCTCCATGCTCCTTTTCATTAAGTATGTGTCATATGCTTCCTTGATCGTTCTTAGAATGACAGGACGATTTGTTATGGGTGCATTAAGAGGGTCTAAGTAATATACGTGGTTTACTTGGGGTACCAATATAACACACACCCAATGTTTCCTATAAAAAATAAATTATGTATATTGAACATATATTATACTATCATGCTTACAATATATATAATACATATATATGCTTATTAATTAAATTTACCCATGATTCCAAGGAACAACCGTGAATTGTTGTTGGTTGATAAGTAAAAAAAAATTCCACCAAGAAACTAACTCGGTCGTCATGCTTAGTTGTCAAAATTGCAACTTAATTTGGATTTACAAACATCCATAAGTGTTGTCTATTATTATTGACAAGCCAAGTATATAAATAACTACATAAGAAAAAATATTCAAATATAGTTAGCTAATTTTATTTGTCAAATTAAATAAATAAACAGAACTAGATTAAGTTTGATCTATGATACCTTAAGTAGCAGCAAATCACACACTGCCCTATTTTATCCTCTACAAGAAACTCAAATATATCGTCATTTTCTATGAAAAAGCCCATCATATCTTCGTGAAATACACCGTTTGAGATTATCACATCTGCAACTTCTCCTTTAGGCCATGTTGATACAATTTCATAAATTGCTCTCAAATTGTGTGGTAAAAGTTCTGGTTGGATATTCTGTTGGGTTTTATGCCCTAAATAAAACTCCATTTCAATGTAATCTCTATTATTCAATATCAATAAAGAAACATAAGTATTTTTTCATTCATTTGTGTGTTATTTGGTTCATGTTATCAATTACTTGTCTATTTGATTTATAAATTCATCCAAACCCTTTTCACATTTATATTCTTGTTTATTGTGTCGTCAGCAGAGTGGAAAGTAATCAAGATTATGTGATTAAAGATATATTCCTAGATTTATCAGAATACAATGTTTAACTGATATGACAATCTACAACATAGTTTACTTGCACCTTGGATAAGTGCTATGTTCTTTCCAGAGCATTCGTCAAAGTAAAGCTTGGGTTGGATGCATGGAGTATGCATCGAAAGGGACCGATATTGAAATTTGGTTTAGATATATTAAACTTACCGTGATATCTGTTCAATTCAATATCACCTAGTTGATCCTAGATCAAATGATCTTAATCCTGATATGGTTAGGTTCAATCTCAGGAGTATTACACATGTTCTTTGATTTGTTAGTTAAGCCTACTTTTGGGTCAGGGTGATACGTACATTTTGGGAACATGGTAGTACAATTGAGTGGGAACGCTAAACATAGATATGGAATCTATAGCTTCTATCTAGCAAATAGTAAGTGAAATGATGATTTCCTTCGAGCTTGGCTAAACAGAGATAAATGGTTGAGTACTCATTTCACTTCGCTGAAATATCATTTATACGGGGCTAAGTGTTTTAAGGATAAAATACATTGAAGGGTGTAACGGTAATTTAATCCCTATACAATGTAAATCATCTATAGAGGATCATTGATCAAATTAGGATTATAACAATGGATAATTAATAGCGTATCTATATGGTGGAACATATAGAGCGTTCTATATAGCTGAGAGTGCAATTCTGAGTTCTATGCGTGGATGCAACAAAGAATTAATAAGTCAGTGAATTTACTTGGTAAGTTCTTGGTCTGCTTATTGGAAGCTCGGATATATAAGCCCATGGTCGCCATACTAGTTGAGACAATACTACTTGTAAGACTCGGTTAATTGATTTTGATTAATCAATTATAATTCTAAAATTAGACTATGTCTAGTTTGTGAATTTTCACTAAGCAAGGGAAAAATTGTAAAGAAAGAGTTTCTAGGGTACATTTGTTAATTAAGAGACTTTGGTTAGTCTAATTAATAAATATATTAAATGACAATATTATTTAATAATTAATTTTAGTTATTAAATAGTTGAAATTGGCATTTAAATGGTTGAATTTGGAAATTGGCGTTTTTGAGAAAATGAGATGTAGAAATGATAAAATAGCAAAATTGCAAAAGTGGGGCCCAATATCCAATGCTATGGCCGGCCACTATTGTAGGCTTTTATCATTTATTTTTTTATTATTTTAATGCCAAATAATTCTAACCTAACTCTAGGTGGCATACTATAAATAGGTAGTGATGGCTTTAGGAAAATGATGATGCATCTTAATTCCTTCATAGAAAACCTAAATGCCTTCTACCATTAACCTAGCCGCCACCTCTCTTCTTCCTTCTTCACAATTGAAACCGAACCCCTTGAGTGATAGAGTGAGTGCCCACACACATCAAGTGGTACCTCAATCATAGTGTGGAAGATCGTGAAGAATCCAGATTCAACAGAAGGACATTCGGGCTCAGATCTTGGTGATACTCTGCGACAGAAAGGATACAAGGGTTAGAGATCTGAGTGGAAGGAGACATCATATTCTGCTGCAACCACTGTAAGATTTCTCATACTTTATATGTGTTTATTTATTATCGTTTTAGAAGTTCATATTTAGGATGTTAAACAACATACTTGTTAGTGAATCTAAGATCCTGGTAAAATATTTCCAACATATTCTGTGTAAGAGATCCTTTCTTGGGACATTTTTCTCGTGATTGAATTTGAGTTTTAGGTTGTGTCATAGAACGTTTTGATTTACTTTTTTTTTTGTTTGATTTGGGTTGCTTAGTAAAATTTCAATAAAGCATGACAAAGATTATTTGATTAGTACATATATTTAGTAAAATTGAATGTAATATAAGTATAAGTTTACCTCGTCAGTCCAATCACCATATATGATCAAGTTCTTCGGTTAAGATATAGGCAAACCAATAGCCTAAACAACAGTAAAAACTTCTGCTTCGGAGATAGCTTTAGGTATTTAAGCCACTGGATTCAGAGCATGTTTGATTATCAATCGACAATATAATCCGGCTAGCGGCAATGTATGAATAGTGGATTCCGTTGTCTCCACTTGTAATGCTAATGCAACAATGTGATCAATTGATCCAAGCGCTAGCCGACATTTACGCTCCTATAATATTAATGTTGGGTTTTATGCCCTAAATAAAACTCTTTACAATCTGATTAGTTATCAATATAAGAAATTTGAAGTGATTGATGTTTGCATGAATTTTACATGCTAATGGTTTAATATGTTTAATATGTTTATTACATTCATACACACAAAATCAGTTAAATCCAGATCATATGTTTATTCACAATTACAGTATCGTCAACACAGTGGAATGTGATTGTGATCATATGAATCAAAAGACTTGGTCCCTGTTTCATCAGTGTTATTGGATTTACACTTATATGATAATCAGCGATGATGTGTACTTACACTTGGAGTAAGTGTTATGTTCTTTCCAGGACATTAGTAAAGTATACTAGTTTCGAATGTATGGAGTATACATTGGACTGGACCGATATTGCAACTAAGTTAAGATATTACAAACTTACCGTTATACATATCTTTCCAAGTCAATATCAGTAGTTGATCTTAAGATTAAAAGAATCTAAATCCTGATATGCTTAGGCTCAACTCAGGAGTGCTATTCAAGTTCTTAGATTTATTAGTGAAGCCTACTTTTAGGTCAGGGTGATACGTATATTTTGGGAACATGATAGTATGATTGAGTGGGAGTGCTGAACATAAATATGGAATCTATAGCTTCTACTGGTGTATAGAAGTCAAGTGATGATTCCCTTCGAGCTTAGCAAATAGAAGTAAATGGATGAGCTCTTGTTTAACTGACTAATTATTAGATCACTAAACACCATTTACAGGTAGCTAAGTGTTTTAAGGGGCAAAATACATTGAGGGGTGAGAACGGTAAAGAAATCCCATCTCGATGTAGATCATCTATATAGAGGATCTTTAAATCACAATAAGATTATAACAATGGTTAAATGAGATAGCATATTGATATCGTGGAACATACAATATGCTCTATATAAGTCTGAGAGTGCAATTCTAAGTTCTAAGAGTGGATTCAACGAAGAATTAATAAGTAGGAATTTACTTGGTAAATTTGGTTCACTTATTAGAAGCTCAGCATATAGATCCATGGTCCCCATTCTAGTTAAGAACATTCTGCTTGTAAGACTCATTAATTGATTCGTGATTGATCAATTATAATTCTAAAGTTAGACTATGTCTAATTTTATGAATTTTCACTAAGCAGGGGTGAAATTGTAAAGAAAAGAGTTTCTAGGTTTATTTATTTATTAATGGACTTTATATGTCTAATTAATAATTAAATTAAATGACAATATTATTTAATAATGTATTTTAGTTATTAAATAATTAGTTTTGGCATTTAAAAGGTTAGAATTGGAAAATTGGCGTTTTTGAGAAAATAGAGATAAAATTTGATAAAACTGCAAAATCAAGTGGGGCCCATTATAACACCATGGCCGGCCACTTAATGTGGGATTTCAAATTAATATTTTCATTATTTTAATGCCAAATAATTCCTAACCTAAACCTAGTAGTTGCCTATAAATAGAAAGTGATGGCTCAGTCACAACACATGCTTTCATTAGTAATCTGACAGAAATTTCTCTCTTCAGAAAAACTAAGCCTTCCCCACTTTCTATACCTGACCAAAACCCTCTCTCCTCTTTTCTCCTTCATCTATTTCGACCCTAGTGAAAGAGTAAGTGCCCACACACAGCAAGCAGTAACTCAATCATAGATTGGAAGACTGTGAAGGATCAAACTTGAAGAAGAAGGACATTCGAGCTCAGATCTTGATTATACTCTGCTACAGAAAGGATACAAGGGTTAGAGATCTGAGTGGAATGAGACATTAATTCTGCTGCATCAATGTAAGGTTTTCTTAACTTTATATGTGTTTAATTTATCGTTTTAGAAAGTTCATATTTAGGGTGTTTAAACAACATACTTGTGAGTAGATCTAAGATCCTGGTAAAATAAATTTCCAACAATTAACATATACAAAAGGGACATATAAGTAATCATGAAATAATAATAAAAGGAATACTTTAGCAAAAGAATTAATACCTGGGGCATTGACAATGGATAATCTACAGGAGAAGACATCGGGACATAGAAATCTTCTAAATTTTGTTGTGGTGGCTCAGGTACATAGGTAAATCCACTTTAACTTTGTTGCTGTGGATTTTCTCTTGTTGCTTCAAGCATTGATTTCACCAAATCTTCTTGTTGACGAATACACTCTTCTTGTTGACGAAGCATACCTCTGTTCAGTTAGAAGCAAGGCCAAACAAGAATAATAGAGTGTATTCCATCCTACATAAAACAAAATTAGTCTGAAAAAGATAATCCCTTAATAAAATTAATCATTACAAATTAACAACTCACAAGTACACATGTTTGTCAGAGCATATATTAAAGACGTGACACCACAATCATGCATACAAAGAACGTACTATAAAGACTTAAGAAAGGGTTCATGTAAAGGGGACGAAAAAAAAAGAAACCACGAGAGAGGATCCATTATGAACATTGAGAGAAAGAACTGAAAATCTATGAAATTCTAATTTTGAAAAATTGATCAAAAATATTACTCACCGTTTTTGGTCAAAACAGTTTTGAGTCGTCAGTGGAAAAATCTTCTCCTCTTTCAAATTGAAGATTTTTGCATCCAAAATTCATGTTTTTTTTTTATTGTTCATCAGTATTCATGAAGAATTTAGAAAAAGCTTGAAACGACAAACGAAGAAGAGGATATCGTGAAACTACATACCAATAGCGCTAACCAAGAACAAGAAACTAATACCACCACCCAGAAAGAGAATGACACAGCAACACCAGCAATCCCAAGTTTGCGAGAAATCCTAGAAAGACTAAAAACTCAGGATGACAAAATAGCACCGCAAGGAACATAATTGGCACATAAAAAAGAGCATGTGAATAATCTCGAAAGCAAAAACAGTTAAATGAAGGTAGTCCTTAAAGGGTACTAGCATATATCCCTCGCAACATGAAGAGAGAAACAAACAGTAATAGGTCGAGTTAATAGATGGAGCCATAGTTTAGAATCAAAATCATAACAATCAGGCACAAGATGGATCAACTGGACACAAAAACCATATTCATGCAAAAACACAATGCACATTAGATTAGTTGCGAAGAAACAAGGATGACATTGAACCAAGCGCGAAGGAAGAGGCACCCCAGACAACATCAAAAGGATGTACCACAACTTAGATTATTCCAGAAGGTTCCCCAATTCAAGCCAATGAAATAGAGAACAAGAGATGATATAGGACAAGCTCCTTGCTATGGAATCAAAAAGCCAGATGGGAATAAATAGTAAAATGGGCAAGGATGGAAGGATCCACTCATTGTCCCCCTTTGAAAACCACATTTCATGAGTAGAAGCTCCGCAAAGCTATGTTGCACCAAAGCTCCATGAGTATGATGGGACTAGAGACCCATTAAAGTATGTATGTCAGTTTGAGGAGAAGCTGTTAACAATCTCGGTTCCCTTAGAAGACTTGGAAGCCATAAAATGTAAAATATTCACCCAAGGCTTGAGGGGTCCTACCTTGCAGAGGTTTCATAACCTATCTTTGGAGGCAGTAAATTCGTATCAAGAACTAATTGTGAAATTCCATACCAACTTCACAATATGTGTACAGTTAGCAAAAGTTGATGCATATATGATGAATACATCAAGGGTCAGATGAACTGCTTGAGAGGTTCATAAATAGATTCACTGGAGAGTATGTAAGCATCTCAAAGTGTATTTATTGTATTGCAACAAAAGCTCTGATGCAGAGATTAGTTCACGGATCATAACTTAAGAAGGCTATAATAGTAGAGCTGAGATTATCACTGACAAGAGCTCTAGCAATGGCTCAAGGGTATGTAGCACTTAAAGTTGAGGAAAAGCAACACACAAAAGAAATATTAAGGGAAACTTCTGCCATGGAAGACTCATTACTCTATGAAACTAAGGAAAGATTGTCGACAGTGTGCCCCCGACAGAGGAGTGAAACACGACAATTCAATGATAGGGGAACGGTAAGGGTATCCATAATAGGCAACACGAGAGAGGCTAGGAAGATAGACAGACAGTGTAACAAAGAAGAACTTCCCTAGATGACCATAACTTTGACATGAGATGCCTAAGGGGGTTGAAGGAAACAACATGGCCATTAAAAATTACCACTAACCCAGATAAAAAGAGAGAAGGGTTGTCTAACGTCCTACTTAAAAGAATGCTGCGTGTCATGATTACATTATGCTAATGCTGTTAATCAGGATCAAAAAGCCAAGCGAATAAAACAAAAAATAACCTAACTAATAAAACAACTTCTAACAATATAATTTGTCTTTCACTTAAAATAAAATAATAGAAATACATATTCGGGATTCCAGTAAAATATTATTGTAAAATTATTTCAAGTCTTTACATACAAGTCGACTTAAGCGACAAAATAGAATTTCTATACAATCCTCCTGTTGGACCCAACCCTCGTGGTCTAGTTTGGCCGAAACATGACAATCCATCATCAAATCCTTGAACTCATGGCTGATCAGAAACTGTTTTACCTGAGCACCTGTGAGCCAAGGCCCAGAAAAAAAAAGCAAAACATAAATGATATGAGTATATAGTATTCACATAACATAAAATACGCCCCTGTGTAGATTGTCATGCCACTGCACTGCACTGTACATTACAATATTTAATGTATATTGACGCCTTTGCATCTATTGTCTATATGGTATAGACACCACGTGTTACGTTCACACGTCTACTTTACTTATGTAAGGCTTTAATAGGATTTATCTCGGTCTTAGTCATCAAGTCTAACCTTGTTATGCCTTAATCGCAATGATCTTACCCCTTATTCATATATATCATTAATACATGCTTAATCATAGGAAACTTAGGGTATTGATACCCTAACTCACACATTTTCATATAACTAACTATACAACATACAAATGCGCTAGTGTCTATATGCTATGTGCTTAGTTCGTTGTCTTACATGAGTTCCAATGAAAGAGAAGAATTTCTAGTCCACAACTGATTCAGAGCAAGTGCCGGTATTCCTAGTTACATCTCGAGTTTATACAAAATTGGGTTAATCTGAAAATCGCATATAATAGATATTCACTTGTAGGACTCAAACTCTAGACTAAGTAATATAGATCTCAATAAGTTTTCTAACGATATAATAAAGAACATCCAAAACGGAGTTTAGAGTCAAACGTTATGGCCAAAATAAGTTTTACAAAAATCTAGGTTCAAAAGTGAATTGTCGTCGCGAGGTCATCGCGACGAACCCTTATAGAGAGCATCCCCTGTTTTGGGGCTTAAGGTCATTGCGGTGACCGCATACATGGTCACGACGACTGTGTTTAAACCCAAAAAACCCAATTTTTTACAACTTCGAAGATATACCAATTCAACTCAAATTTGACATATGATATGCAATTGGTTTCTAAGCCCAAAACAGAGTGAATGCAAACTTAAATCACAATGAAATATCACATGCCTAATACACACACATTGAAGCTCAAAAATGTCATAATTACACAATCAAATCTTGAAGAAAATCTAACTCCAATTCAAACTCAAAGTTCACTCTTTTCACAGCAAATACACAAATAGAAAAGACCTAAAACTTAGATTCCAAGTCTAGCTCAACATACCTAAACATAACCTCATTTCATCCATGAATTCGTCAACCTAAAACCCAATCAAGAACATCATGCAAACTTTAAAATTTAAGAGATGAAATAAAAAATTAACAGTCATAATGAACAATTCCACTACCTTAAATGCTTTGACCAAGCCTTAAACACCATAACCTCAAGAACTAGCTTCAATCCTTCCTCAAAGATAAAAGTTTGCAAATATTTTAAGGGAGAAAGAGAAGGAGGTCGGTGGGAACTTCAAGAAGCAAAAAAATGGATTTTTGATTCTAATTTTCAAAAATAGCAAATGTAACTGAATTTACATATTTTGGTTAAAATGACCACTTTGGCCCTAGGGCCAAAAATGAACATATTTAATCATCAAGTGCAATTTAGTCATTTACAATCACACATATTCTCATATAATCATATATATATTATATATATATTTTATATTATTTCCATAATCACACAATTCATAAATTATGGACCCCGAACCCGGTTCGTGCTAAAATAATCGATTGTGACTTCCTCAATATCTTGTCGAAACTTACTTGTAAAATAACCAAGAAAACATACTATATAATAATGTAGTCCATTAGTAAAATATATAATAACAATTACCATTTCACCCTTATCGGGTCAAAATTACAAAAATACCCCTATCTCATAAATGGGGTCTTAAATTCAAATATTCTCATATAATACTACATAATTGATTATATAATAACATTATTTCACATTTATTCTTAATTAAGTTAGTTAGGGTTGCTAATCTATTTCTAAATTTTAGGATATTAAAATTATCCCCTCCTTATAGAAATTTTACCTCAAAATTTACCTGAACAACTCAGGATATTTCTGCCTCATGGCAGATTCTAACTCCCAGGTCGCTTCTTCGACCTTGTAGTTTCTCCATAACACTTTCACTACTGTTAGTTTCTTGCTTCTCAAGACTTTCTCTCTTCTATCAAGTATCTCTACTGATTTCTCCTCATAGGAGAGGTCTGGCTAAAGTTCCAAGACTTTGTAACTCAATTTATGAGATGAGTTTGACACATACTTCTAAAGTATCGAAAGATGAAACACATTATGTACAGTTGCTTGCGCGGGGAGCATAGCCAACATGTACTCCACTTTCCCTATGCTCTCTAGAATTTTAAAAGGTCTAATAAACCTTGGGCTTAATTTCTCTCTCTTACCAAAGTGTTTTACACCTTTCATAGGTGAAATACTGAGAATACCATCTCTTTAACCTGAAAGTCAACATTCTCTTACTTTGGATCAACATAACTCTTCTGTCTAGTATGAGTAGCGAGCATCTAAGCTTTAATTTTGTCAATCGCCTCACTTATTTTTTGAACAGTTTCGGGACATAAGAATTTTTTTTCACCTAATTCATCCTAATGGATAGGTGATCTATATATTCTACCATAAAGCATTTCATAAGCAGTCATCTCGATAGTTGATTGGTAGTTATTATTTTAAGGAAACTCGATCAAGGGAAGGTACTTTACCTAAGATCCTTTGAAATCCAATACACATGCCCGTATCATCTCTTCTAAATCTTTGTAGACATTTTGGACTGTCCATCTGTCTGAGATGAAATATTTTACTAAACTTTAACTGTGTATCCATTGCTCGATGTAGACTCTCCCAAAATCTTAATGTGAACTTTGAACCTCTGTTAGATACAATAGACTTTAAAGCACCATGAAGATAAACTATTTTTCTAACATATTACTCAGCGTACTGATCAATGGAGAAGTTCGTTCGAACAAGCAAGAAGAGAGCTGACTTCGTATACCTATCGACTATTACCCACAGAGAATCATATTTCCATGTATTCGTAGGTAGTCCAACTACAAAGTCCATAGATATCTTCCCATTCTAGAAGATTTAACGGTTATAACAATCTTACAGGCCTCTGATGCTCTACTTTTACTTGTTGACATGTCAGACACTGTGAAACATATTCCACTACATCATTCTTTATACATGGCCTCGTGGTGCAAGGACCAAAAGATAAAATTCTTAAGTTGAAAAAGGCCTTGTAGGGCTTAAAGCAAGCTCCGCGAGCCTGGTACAATAGAATTGACCACTACTTCATTGAACAATGATTCAGGAGGAGCAAAAGTGAGCCAACACTATACATAAAAACACAAGGTATGAATGATAAACTAATTTTAAGTTTATATGTTGATGATCTCATCTGCACAGGAAATAATGAGAAGATGATAAAGAAGTTTAAAGAAGACATGATGAAAAGTTTTGAGATGATCGATCTGGGATTAATGCACTACTTTCTCTAGATCACAATAACTCAAAAAAAAAAAAAAAGATGGGATCTTTATCTCACAAAAGAAGTATGCAGAGACACTATTGAAGAAGTTCAAAATGGAAGAATGCAAGACTCTATCAACTCCACTAAACAACAATAAAGCTCTCAAGAAAGAAGATGGCTCACCAAAAGCTGATGAATCAAAATTTTGAAGTCTAATCAGCAACTTACTCTATCTAACTGCTACAAGAACAGACATAATGTATGTAGTTAGTCTCCTATCAAGATTCATGCATGATCTAAGTCAAGTTCACTATGGAGTAGCCAAGAAAATCCTTAGATACTTGCGAGGAACAAAACTCTACATAATATCGTACGAAGTCACGAATGAGTCAAAACTTATTGGCTACACAAATAATGACTAGGCAGGATCCATGGACGACATGAAGAGCACGTCAGGATATGCCTTCACACTTTATTCATGATTATTTTCTTGGGTATCAAAGAAATAAGCAACTGTTTTGCAATTATCAGTAGAAGCAGAGTATATTGCGGCACCAATGACTACAAGCCAAGCTATGTGGCTCAAAAGAATACTTGAAGACATGGGAGACTTACAAGAAGAGACTATAAAGATCTATTGTGATGGCGAAGAATCTCATATTTTACGGTAGAACAAAGCGCATAATCATCAAGTATTATTTCATTAGAGAAGCAGAAGCAAACAAAGAAATAGAGCTCAAGCACTACAAGACTGAAGAATAATTAGCAGACATATTTACTAAGGCACTACCGAGGACCAAGTTCGAGCTATTATGAGACTTGATCAGAGTGAAAGAAATATGTATTAAGGAGGAGTATTAGAAGTTGATACATATTTCTAAAATATATTTTTTTTATATGATTTTCTAAAAGAAACTTGTAAACATCTAGAATATTTTATTCTAGATAATTCTAAGTTGTGTTCTTGTAAATTAATTGAAAACTATAAAAGTGTAGAATATATTAGAGAATGTAGTAAAATATATGAAACTAGAAAGCTCTAGATATTGTAAAAGGAGGCTTACACCACCAACCTCCACAACTATATAAAGAGCTTATGTATCACAAATTGAATTTACTACTAACCATATTATCTCAACTCTTTATCTAACTCATTTCTTACTTGTCCCATCTAACTAATCCATTACCTATTCTACTACTACTATTACCCATCATATATTTCAAACTATCATTTCACCATCATTATACATATACTTTACACATACTATTATCCATCATAATTATTACAAACCATAAATCAAATACAAGTTACAACTATTATATTTAGTTTTATTCTCAAACAGTCAAATATTAATGCTAATAGTCGGTCATGTAAGATGAACGCTTTGTAATTTCTTTCTCAATGGCTTGGCTAGCTTTAGCAATGTGACGTGCCTTCGCAGCTTCAGCTTCTTTTGCTAATCTCATTTCATGGGCTACCTCCATCCTCACTTTTGCAATCTCCTTCTCCTCCTAAAAAAGAAATACCAACAGAAATAAGATGTAGTACTAACATATAAAAATAAGATGTAATAATTGTAATATTGCGTTAACATGCAATGTTCTCACACAAATGATATTGCTCTATTTATTTTTATATATTTTATTTATAATGTTACGATCAAAAGTTTTTATTTGTAAAAATATATTTTTAAAGTTTTAAAATTATAAAAATACATTTTTTAATAACAAAAAGTATTAGAATTAATTATTCTGTTATTATTAAAATTAGTTAATCAAGTGGTTAGTTAGGATAGATGTAAGTTTGTTACTCGATCACTTACTCTATGTATAAACAAACTTCTTGTATTTACTTTTTCAATTCAATAACTTCAGATTACATAAAAAACTTTACTCTATTTTCTTTATCCTAATATGGTATCAGATGCAAACAAACAAGATTGATGATTGAAGCTTTCTTTGAGTCTAACAATGGTGCGCACTCGAGTGAACTCCTCAGTTACTTCCACTGATGCAAATGATAATCCAGTGGTCGATGCTCCTTCAAACATTGCTCCGCCACCATTGCAGACATCGACTCACACCATTCCTAAAGCTCCTGCTTCAGCTCCTCAAAATCACTCTGCTCTGATTGATCGACCAGCGTACGAGGATGTTAGAAGTCCCTACTACCTCAGCACTGCAGGTCATCCAGGTTTAGCCTTGGCCACACTAGTTCTTACTAATCACAATTTCCAACCATGGAAGCGTGATTTCAAAATTTTAATAGGTGCGCACAACAAAACCCCTTTCCTTGACAACAGTCTTCCCAAACCTCCTCCCCAAGATCCTCTGTTGAGTTCTTCGATCCGTTGTAATCAAATGGTTCAATCTTGGATCCTTCATTCCGTCTCTCCCAAAATAAGGAGCAGTATCATGTATCTTGATACTACACTCGAAATGTGGTCTGAACTTCACAATAGATTCAACCAAGGGAACAGTTCTTGCATCTTCAAACTTAATGAAACCTTGACCTTCTTGCATCAAGGAGATGACTCGGTGAGTGCTTACTTCACCAGATTAACTGCTATTTGGGATGAAATCAATCAATTGCATCCAAAGGTTCCTTGTACTTGTTTGGCTGCTGCAAAAACCCAAGAATATTTGAATAATGATCAGGTATTATAATTTCTCATGGGTCTCAATGAAATCTACCATGTCGTCCGTGCTCAGGTACTTCTTATTGACCCTTGCCCCCCTCTCAACAAAGTTTTTTCTATGATTTTTCATCAAGAACAACAACAAACCCTTAGCAATCGCAACACCACTCCTCTTACTGCCACTACTACCACCACTGCCCCAAATCCCATAGCTGATTCTCTTGCAGCCATGGCTTCAAGAACCAAACGTATGCGCCCTACTTGTTCCCATTGCCTAAAACCTGGTCACCTTAAATATAAATGTTACTTTCTTATAGGATTTCTTCCTGATTATGGCAACAAAAGGACTATTGATACCCCTATATATAGCTGGAAACAAGACAATGACAATACCTCTAAAAACCCTCCCCACACTTTACAATGTTTTGTCACAACAATTGAAAAAAACCCCCTCAGCTCATACCAACACAATGTCAACAAATTATTTCAATATTGACTCAACAGTTACAACCAACTACTTCTACATCCCAAGATACTTATGTGATTGTGACCAATTTCTCTGGTAATATCAATCATTTTCCTTATAATTTCTAGATAATATATAGTGGGACAACTCATCATGTTTGTTGTGACATTAGATGTTTTTCCTTTTTTGTTGCAAACAAACATTCTAAATCTGTGACATTACTTAATGTTACCTCTGTCAATATTGAAAGAATTGGAACTATTATCATCAATTCCAGACTTATCCTTACAAATGTCTTGTTTGTCCCTTAATTTTATTTGAATTTACTATTTGTGAGTTCTTTATTAGACAACAACATTCACAACATGTTATTCACTACTAATTCTTGTTCTATCCACAAACTTTCTCAGACATTGAGGATTGGGATAGCTAATCGGCTAGGCAATCTCTACTACATTCAACAAGAAATCCCTTATAAGCTTGTATCTCATTGTCTTACTTGTACTGTTAATATAGACAAACACCAATGGCATACTCGCCTTGGTCACCCATTTGTACTAGTTACAAACAAAATTAATAAAAAGTTTCATTTTGACACTAATCTTACTCATCCTTTTAATTGTGAAATATGTCATTTTGCAAAACAAAAAATAAAAAAAACTGCCATTTCATTCCCACACCAGCTTTGCCCCTCATATTTTTGACCTGATACATGTGAACATTTGGGGTCCTTACCCTTTAGAGTCCATTGAAGGTTATAAGTATATCTTAATTATTGTAGATGATCATTCGTGATACACTTGGATCTATATGATAAGCAAAATCAGAAGCTTCTCTCATCATTCAATTTTTTTTACTTTTGTCAATGTCCATTATAAATTAAACATTAAGTCTGTAAGTAGGGGTGGACATCATCCAATCCAATCTAATTGAACCGAACTGATCCAATCCAATCCAATTACAAAAGTTGGATATCCAATTACTATTGGATTGGATTGGATGCTAAAAGTTGGATTCTAATTGGATTGGATCGGTTATTGGATGTCAATCTCAAAATCCAATTAAAAACCGATCCAATCCAATTACATTTATATATATATTAATAAATTATTTATATAATAAAAAATATTGAAAAATATAATAAATATTTATTATATTTTTATTAGATTTTTTTGTATGTTGAATTTATAACACTTGATTGTTTAGTATATTTATGAAGTATTAAACTTAAATAAAAAGTGATACTTAGATTTTTTACGTATTTTTTTTTTTATATTTTTAAGCTAATATTGAAATTTAGGTGTGTAATTGGATATCCAATTAAAAAACCGATCCAATCCAATTAGTAATTGAATTGGATTGGATTGGATTTTGAGGTCTAATTGGATTGGATCGGATGATGATTTTCTAAATCCAATTACTAATTGGATTGGATCGGATGAGGAAAAAAAAGTTGGATTGGATCAGATGCCCACCCCTATCTGTAAGGACAGACAATGCAAAGGAGCTTACTTTAACAAGTTTTTTTTGCTAACAAAGATAGTTTTCATTATAATACTTGTGTGAACATGCCACAATAAAATGCTATTGTTGAAAGGAAACACCAACATATTCTCAAAGTGGCTCGGGCATTGGCTTTCCAATCCAACATTCTCCTTATATATTGGAGTTACATGGTGAGAACTTTGGTTTATCTTTTAAATAGAACACATACTATCTTACTTAAAGACAAAACCTCTTATAAGCTTTTGCACAACAAATCCCCATCCTATGATCATCTTTGTAATTTTTGTTGTTTGGCATATGCATCATCCTATAACAATGGCCACAAATTGTTTCCTCAAGCCAAAGCCTGCATATTCATATGGTACCCAGATAATTTGAAGGCATACACCTTACTTGATATTCAAACTAATCATATTTTTAATTCTAGAGATGTCATTTTTTATGAATCAATATATCCCTTACATAATGGTATTGCCAATACGAATATTGATTCCTTTTTTCCACTTATAAATTTGATATACCTTCCTCTTCGGGTTATCCACATACTGCTAATTTTTTAGGTGCTAAACAACCAGACCTTGTAGCACCATCTCCAATTTCTCCAAAGTCTTGGAGCGATACAACTATTTCTACCAAGTCTTGTAGAAATATAACAAAGTTGTTGTATCTCCAAAATTACATTTGTGATAAGGTTACTACATCAAAAACCTATCCCATTGCTAATTACATATCTTACGATAGTTTTTCTAATTTTTTCAGGGTTGCCATACTCGCCATTTACACATTATCTAAACCTACTTCATATGATGAAGCCATCCAACACTAAGTGTGGCTTCACGCAATAGATGCTGAAATAGAGGCATTAGAAGCCAATCATACCTGGGATGTCATTTATCTACCACCAAACCAGTCACTGGCAACAAATGGGTTTGTAAAATTAAATATAACCCAGATGGCTCGGTTAATAGATTCAAAGCCTGCTTAGTTGCTAAGGGTATACTCAAAAACAAGGTATTAATTGTTGGGTTTTGTTCCCTAAATAAAACCCATTTCAATATAATCAGATTTACTTATTAATAAAGATCAGAAATAACATTTTATGTTGCATGGTTCACATGATTTATTTCATGATTATATGTATATAATGTATGAATTCTATTTAAGTCCAGAACATATGAATTTGTTAATGATTATAGTGTTGTCAGCACAGTGGAATATAATCTTAATTATTTGTTCGAAAGTTTATTCCCTGATTTGTCAGAACACTGGATTTAGACTGGCATGGTATAATCAGCGATAGGTATTCTTACACCTTGGATACGTGTTATGTCCTTTCCAGGGCATTGGCAAAGTTTACCAGTATCAGATGTATGGAGTATACATTGGAAGGGACCGATAATGAACTTTGATTAGATATATTAAAATTTACCGTAATATCTATTCAATTCAATATCACCCGTTGATCTTAGATCAAATGATCTTAATCCTGATATGTTTAGGTTCGATCTCAAGAGTATTATACATGTTCTTTGATTTGTTAGTTAAGCCTACTTTTGGGTCAAGGTGATACGTACATTTTGGGAACATGATAGTATAATTGAGTGGGAGCGCTAACATAAATATGGAGTCTATAACTTCTATAGGAATTTAGAAGTGAAACGATGATATCCTTCGAGCTTGGCTAAACAGAGATAAATGGTGGAGATCTCATTTCACTTCGCTGAAATATCATTTATACGGAGCTAAGTGTTTTAAGGATAAAATGCATTGAAGGTGTAACGGTAATTTAGTGCCTATTCAATGTAGATCATCTATTAGACGGTCGTTGATCAAATTAGTATTATAACAATGGATAACTAATAGCGTATCTATATCGTGGAACATATAGAGCGTTCTATATAACTGAGAGTGCAATTTCAAGTTCTATGTGTTGATTCAATAAGGAATTAATAAGTTAGGGAATTTACTTGGTAAATTCGGTTCGGCTTATTGGAAGCTCGGTTATATAGGCCCATGGTCCCCATACTAGTTGAGACCATAGTGCTTGTAAGACTCAGTTAATTGATTTTAATTAATCAATTATAATTCTAGTTAGACTATGTCTACTTTATGAATATTCACTAAGCAAGGGCGAAATAGTAAAGAAAAGAGATTCTAGGTTTATTTATTAATTAAGAGACTTTTATGTCCAATTAATAAATATATTAAATGACAATATTATTTAATAATTAATTTTTAGTTATTAAATAATTAGAATTGGCATTTAAATTGTTGAATTTGAAAATTGACATTTTTGAGAAAATGAGATGTAGAAATGATAAAACAGCAAAATTGCATAAGTGAGGCCCATTATCCAAAGCCCATGGCCGGCCACACTTAATGGATTTTATCATTTATTTTTTTTCATTATTTTAATGCCAAATAATTCTAACTTAAACCTAGGTGGTTACCTATAAATAGATAGTGATGGCTCTCATTCAAACTTAACTTTTGTTAACTTTGTCAGATGAAATTTGAGCCTCCTATTCTTTCTCTATAGCCGCCACTTCCCTTCTCTTTTCCTCTTCAATTTTGAACCTTGAGTGAATGAGTGAGTGCCCACACACATCAAGTGCTATCTCAATCATAGTGTGTAAGACTGTAGTAGAATCCAAACAACAAGAAGGAGAATCAGCATCAAAGGAAGGAGAGAAAGACATCCAGGTTCAGATCTTGGTGATGCTCTGCTACAGAAAGGAATCAAGGGCTAGAGATCTGAACGAAAGGAGTCATTATATTCCGCTGCACCCAATGTAAGGTTTCCTAAACTTTATATGTGTTTATTTCATTGTTTTAGAATTCATATTAGGATGTTAATGAAACATACATGGTAGTAAATCTAGATCCTGGTAAAATATTTCCAACATTAATTTCATTGACACTTATGCTCCCATAGTTAAGTTCAATACCTTAAAACTATTATTTGCTCTTGCTGCCATTAAAATTTGGCATTCACATCACATGGACATAAAGAATTCTTTTCTCCATGGTAATCTTAATAAGGATGTTTACATGAAACTACCTCAAGGTTACACTCCAAAAGGAGTAATACCAACAAATGATGTATGCAAATTAAATAAAATCCTATATAGTTTAAAATAAGCTTCCCGACAGTGGTATGCTAAACTTAGTTCCACTCTCCTATAACAAGACTTTTGTCAATCTCAAAATGATCATTCATAATCTATTAAACAAACATCAAGTGTATTCTTAGCCATTCTCATTTATGTTGATGACAATATTATAGCAAATAATAACACTACTAGACTAACAACATTCATTTAAACTCCTGATGCTCAGTATAAACTTAAAGATCAATTTTAAATAAAGAAAACAACAACTATAAGTAAAATATATAACAATCAAAGACAGCAAGAAAAATAACATCATAACAATTATAATACAACTATAAATAAATTATAAAATAGCCAAAAAAGCAATATATTTATTTTTACTGAAAAATATTTTTGTATATAAAAAAGTTCAAAATGTAAGAATGAAAAATATTCCATGTTGACATATTTTTATATTTTTTTTTTCAATTTTGTTATCTTTTATGTAAAATTTTCTTTATTTATTATATTTCGGTAGAATTTTCAACCCATATGACATTTCATAAATTTTTTCTATTAAAGTATGAATATTTTTCATCTTGAAGTGATCTAAGTCATTATATTCATGTGGTAACATAAAATTTTATAGTCTTCTCGACCAATCCCGTGCTACCACATGACCAACTCAGAAGATGAGTCGATCTCAAGATATATATCATTACTATTACAAAGACTAATAAAAAAGAGTTTATATTCAATTACATCACTACATCTAATTATGTTTTCAAAGAGATTGGGATGCTTATCATAAGAGAATTATGTTGGGTTTTATGTCCTTATAAAATTACATATTTTATATAATTCATTTATTACAAAGAAGTAAAAATCATTTTTGTTTTATCAATTTTGTTATTTACATATTTTATTATATGATTAATTGTTTTTAAAACAAACATTTATAAAGTCTCAAACATACAGTAAATTACAATTATAGTGACACAGTCACAGTGGGTTATAATTGTAATTATATGTTCAAAATACTTTTGTCTTAAGATTAAATCAACACACCGAATATTTTTTGATTCGACAATCTACGAGATGATATGCTTACACATTGTGATGTCTTATTTAGGACATTGACTAAGATATCATTGAATATATTTTGTTATATTGGACTTGACCTATTGATTATTTATAAGATAATTAAGTATCATTACACTACTACAAAATCTGAAATTCTCGAAGACTTTACACCGTGGGGTAAAGAATTCTCAACGGTCTATAAAATTTTCACTTATACGAGCGTCGTAAATATTGAGTAGAATAGGCGATGGTAGAAAAATGTCGAGGAAAATAATTCTTGATGGTTGAAAATTATCAGTTATAGTCGATACAATAGGCCACAGTTTAAAATTATCGCTATAGTGAATTCTCCCAAAAAATATCATCGTCTTCATCCTTCTCAAAACCAAGATGGGAGTTTCAGTTGGCCTTAAGAGCCCCAAAGAGTCGAGATTTGGGCCACGGTTCTGCCGAAACCACAACCCTGAGATCTTTGAAGATTTGTGAAATACAAAAATCTTAAAACTACATAAATCTTAAAAAAAAAATAGTAATAATAAAGAAGTTATGAGAAAGAGTGGACAAGAGAGAGAGAGAGAGAGAGAGAGAGAGAGAGGAGTGACAGCGGTGCTCGTGGTGGAGCTTATGGCCGTGTTGTGGCCGACTGTGGTAGAGCTTGAATGGGCTTTCATCTATCTATGATGGAGCTCGTGAAAGAGAGAGCGAGAGATGAGAGACAAGTGGTGGAGCTTGTCGACCTCCGTCTATGAGAAAGAGAGAGGACAACGGGGAGCAGAGGTCAGAGAGAGAGAGAGAGACGGTTTGAAAATGAATAGATTTGAAAAAATTTAGATCTGAAAACGTGTTACATTAGAGCGACAGAAAACACATTATCTAAAAAATTTTAGATTTGAACTAAAAATCGTGGCCTATAACACTGTAGTATAGGCCACAATTTAAAACTATTTGTTATAGTATAGGTCATGGTTTAAAATCCTCAGTAATTCTCCTTTAAGAAAATTCATAATTTTTAAGGTACGCTTAAAAGCTATTGAGAATACCTTACGAGTGTTTAAAACTGCCAGAAATATCCAATTTTTCTCGACGATTTTAAACACTCACTTAATTTTTTAGCGATGATTCCTCAAAATAAGTATTTTTAAGACTGTCGAGAATAGTGATAGTTGTAGTAGTTTTATTATTTTATCTAATCATATCACATCGTTGACCATAAGTAAATTCGATCTTAATTTTAAGTGATGAATATTCTGCTAATTGTAATGTTAGACTTTTTATTTGGGCTTACATTAAATTTTATTGGTTTTATTAAAACTTGGGTTGATTGGATAGTTCTTTGCTGTGTTAGCCCATGTTGTTGGTGATCAATTGTTAATGGGCTTAGCATCTGTGTGTAAAGTCTAGGTGAAGCAGAAGTGTGGGCTTTTCTAGTTGACTGAAGCCTTTGATGAGTTGTACCAACTAGGGTTTTGTAGCTAAGTCCCCTCCCTAACTCTATAAATACATATTGTCTCATCACAATTGTATACCTTTTGATAATCAGATAAAACAAACTGCTTCTGATTTAGAGATCTAGGGAGGAAGACTTAGTTGATAGTATTGCACTATCAAATTGGAGTAACTGCTGTGGATCAAACAGAGATAATTGCTATGGATCAATCAGGTACACATACCTAATTATTATATCTTATTATTGTGTTCTATGTTATATACAAATAGATCTTGGGTTAATTGTTAATTTATCTAACATGTGGTATCAGATTGCCTAATATTGTATATGATTTAGAACCTATAATAAGTATAATTAATTTGTATATGTTAATTATCCATTATTTCATATCAATTTCGTTATTATTTTATGTGCAATTTTTTGTTTATAAATCTTAAAACTTTAGGGGTTTTATTGATCGTTAAATTCTCTTTCAATTAATTATATGCATAAAATCATTGTGTATATTAAGAGAATTTTAAATTTAAAGTTTTAGGGTTTATATGATTATAATGTGAAATTATATTTGTGTATTTTGATTTTATTGTTTTTGATCTAAAATTGATAATAGATTTCTCATTCTTAATTGTTTAAGAATGTTCCTACATAATTAATTTCGGATTTATATAAGATTAGCATTACAATTTTTTTTCTTTTGTGTTCTTCAATTTTGGGATTGATTTTAGCCATAGATCTACCCATTTATTTTTTTTAATACACGAAATTATAGTGTAAATCAACTAGAAATTGATTCCCGATCGAAACCCATCAATTTCCCCATCTTTTAGTCGATTTTTGGCCGGAAAACACGACCAGACCCGACTGGGCTGAAAACGGGTCGCGTGACCCGACTGGAACCCGCCCAAGGTTGAAGAAGACCTGCCCAGCCGCAACGCCCACTCGCGCAGGAGGCGCGTGGGGGCGCGTGAGAACTCCTAGAGTGTCGTTTTTCGACGTTTTTTTTTTCCATCGTGCTTAAAATTCAATTTCTGATTTTTCTATGATTTTTAATTAATTTTTTGACTCCGTTTAATAATTATTATTATTTTAATGATAATTATGCAGTTAAAAAATTATTAAAAATAATTTTTGATAATTTTTCGAAATTTGTCAATCATAGAAAATTTTTTGAGTTTCTTCTCGTTCCATAAAACATAGTCACTCTCTTGTTTAATTTATCTTGACTATGTAATCTCCACCAATATTCTTTATTTCACATTTTTCCATTAATTGTTGTTCTAAAGTTATAAAACTTGATTATTTGATATAAAAATAATGTGTTATGGTGGACACTTTATTTTTTTATTATCAATATAATAAAAGCAATTATATATCTCTTTTGGAAATTTGGTTGAAAATTATTAATTTTCAATGATTGTTTTATCACCAAATTTCACATGTTGAAGAAAATATTATATTTTTGGTTGACTATATGTGTAATTACTTGCCCAAAGGTAGTATTTACATATATTAGTTCACATTCCATGAAGTGAGTTAATATTAAATATATATATTTTAATTATTTGCCCAAAGGTAATAATTTAAATATATAAATTTATTATTATTTTTTTTGCTTGAATTAATACATATTTTTTAAGAAATTTATTTGCCCAAAGGTAATAAACTTCTTAAATGATATGTATTTTTTCTTTGTTGTTAACTTCATGAAGGTAGATCATGTGTGTGTTATATTCTCACCCCAAAGGGGAGTTTATAATGACCAGTTGATTCTACAATATTTTCTAATACATTGCTCATATTGCTTATTCAAGTTTTAATTTTTTGGATTTTTCGGTCTCCTTTCTGCGAACAACAATAACGTTTTCATCTGAATTCTGAATGCTTCAACTTTAAGACATGGAAACGAGATGTGAAAATTGCTTTAGGCATAATAGATTTGGACTTATGCCTTCGAGAAGAAAAATCTGCTGATCTTATACTAATATCAGAATTGTTGCCCAAAAATTCTTCATGCACAATGGAAAAATTCAAATCATCTTAGTCTCATTGCTATGAAACGTTTAATTCCTGAACATCTTTTGGTGGTTTGCCAAACACCACAAATGCTAATGAGTTTTTCAAAGTAGTAGAAAAACTATTTCACACTAGTGAAAACGCTGAAGCTGGACATCTTATGGATGAAATGACAACCATTAAGTATGAGGAATTAAAAGGAGTGCGAGATTTTATTCTGCATTTTTTAATGTTCAGTCCAAGTTGAAAGATCATAATATTCCTCTTCCTGACTCTTTCATTATTCATCGAGCTCTTCATGCACTTCCTGCCTCTTTCAGCCTTATCAAGACAACCTAAACACTTATAGTAAAATATAAAGTGTTAGTAACCTTATTTCTCAGTATAAAGCTGAAACAAGCAAGCTAACAAAATGAAAAGAATGAGGCTTCTCACTTTGTTTCTCACCTCAAGCCCAACAAAGGATAAAGAAAATATGAAGAGAAACAACCACAACTAGAGGCTAAAAGATTTCAAGAAGATAAGTGAGAAGGAGTCAAAGCTTAAAGTGGCACTTCTGTTAGCGATGATGTTATCTATGTTGGCACACTTATTCTTGAATTACAATTTAGTGTTCAGATTATTTTGAACAGTAATTTCTTGATTCCTACTTTTAAAGTAATTCAGTTTCGCTTCCGCTTTTAGTTAAACAATGAATTTCTTTTCTTTTTGCCAATTATAGTGTTGACATTATGTTTGACTCTGTTTGACTCGTAATAATTGGAAACTGTTTTTACTCTGATATTCTTTTCAAATTATCATTGACTTCCTTAACTTCCTTTTTCAATGTTGTGAATATTGTGGATAAGAAATCTTATATTAACATAACATACTTATTATTATGGAACGATAGATTGGGTCATATTTCTAAAGAAAGAGTTGATCGATTACTTCTAGCTAAAATTCTTCCTCCTGTTAATGCTTCTGGCTGGGATCCTTGTGCTCATTATACTTGTACAAAATTGACTACTACGTTAAGGATACAAGTATGTCATAACTTTCAAAAATGATTTTTCTCTATATGGCTTCACTTGATTCAAGAAAAATCCAACGCTCTTGATAAAGTTAAAATCTTTCGAAATGTTCTTCAGAAACAATTAGGAAGAGTCATCAAAGTTGTTCTTTCAGATCGTGGAGGAGAAATTATGGTTGTTATTCAGAATATGGACTACGCATGAGGCCTTTTGCTGCATATTTTCTCGAAAATGGTGTAGTTTCTCAGTACACTATGTTAGGTTCACCTGAACAAAATGGCGTTGCTGAAAGGAGAAATCACACTCTCATGGATATGGTTAGAAGCAAGATGAGTAGATCAAATCTTCCACAGTTTTTATGGGGTAAAGCACTCATGACTGCAACTTATATTTTAAATCGTGTTCCCAGTAAATCTGTTCTTAAGACCCCTTTTGAGTTGTGGACTGGGCGGAAGCCTAGTCTGAATCATCTTCGTGTATGGGGTTGTCCAGCTGAAGTAAAGATTTATGATCCTAATTTGAAAAAGTTAGATCCGAGAACAAATCGCTATTATTTCATTGGTTATCCAATGCGCTCAAAAGGCTATCGCTTTTCCTGTCTACTCGTGGTACGCGAATTGTTGAATCTCAGACTGCTAAATTTTGATGTTGTTGAAAATATTCATTCACCATCTCTTGAAATGGGGGAGTCATCTAAAGGAATTTTTATTCCTATGTCTTTTTCAAGAGATAATAATAATAGCAGTCTTATTCTTACTCTAGTTGATAACGCTCCCATTGCTGATGAATATATTGCACCTACTATCTAAGATGACGAGGGTCCTACTATTGATGAGGAACCTATTATTGAAGAAGGTTTTGTTGTTGATGAGGGTCTTGTTATCAGAGAAATCTAATTGTGGAATATGTCATTCAAAATGATGGTCAATAAATAGAGGTTATTCCAGAAGTACCTCCTATATGGAGATCTCAAAGACAAAAGATGTCAATAAGGTGTGATGATAAATTTATTTACCTTGGAGAAGGTGAATGTGATCTTGGTCGTTTTGTGGAACCTCTTACTTTTAGTGAAGCACTTAATAGTCCACATTCTTCAAAATAGATAGAAGCTACGGATGATGAGATCGACTCCATGAAGAAAAATGGTGTATGGGAGCTAGTTTTATTACCTGATGGTTTCAAACCAATAGGTTGCAAATGGATTTTTTAAGAACTAAAAGGGATAAAAAGGGACAGATTGAAAGGTTTAAAGCGCGGTTAGTGGCTAAAAGCTTTACTCAAAGAGAAGGTATTGATTACACTGAAACTTTCTCACTTGTTTCTACTAAAGATTCATTCAGAATTATTATGGCCTTAGTTGCGCATTTTGATTTAGAGTTGCATCAAATGGATGTTAAAACTATTGTTCTGAATGGAGAATTGAGTGAGCAAATTTTTTATGTCTCAATCTGAAGGGTTCGAGGAAAATGGAAATGACAATTTGTTTTGCAAATTGAAATGATCCATTTATGGTCTCAAACAGGCATCTCACCAGTGGTACTTGAAGTTTGATAAGGTTGTGTCACTGTTGGGTTTCATCGAGAACAAGTTTGACTAGTGTATTTATATGAAGATCAGTGGGAGTCATCATATTTTTTCTTGTTCTTTATGTAGATGACATTTTACTTGCCAGCAGTGATTTGTCACTACTAAATGAGACCAAAAATTTTCTGTCTTCCAATTTTGATATGAAAGATCTTGGAGAGGCATCCTATGTTTTGGGGATTGAGATCCATCGTGACAGGAATCGAAAAGTTCTTGGCTTATCTCAAGAAGCTTACATTAATCGTGTGCTCAAAAGGTTCAACATGGATTTGTGTAAAGCTGGTTCTGTTCCTATTCTGAAAGGGGACAAGGTCACTAAGCAGCAATGTCCTAAGAACGACTTGGAAAGAGGAGCAATGAAGAACATCCCTTATGCAAGTGTAGTAGGGAGTTTGATGTATGCTCAGGTTTGCACTCGACCTGACATAGCTTTCGTAGTAAATGTTCTTGGGAGATATTTATCTGATCCTGGCCTTGATCATTGGGTTGCAGCCAAGAAAGTTTTGAGATATTTGCAAAGAACGAAGAGTTTTATGCTTGTGTATAAGCATGTCAACAATCTTCGAGTTGTTGGTTATTCAGATTCAGATTTTGGTGGTTATGTAGATGATTTAAAGTCAACTTCTGGCTATATTTTCACTTTTGTTGGTGCTGCTATTTCTTGAAAAAGTGTTAAATAGACTTTAATCGTATCATCTACTATATATGTTGAATTTGTCGTATGTTATGGTGCATCTTTGCAAGCTTTATGGTTAAAGAATTTGATTTTAGAGATACGGCTAGTTGATTCTATTTCCTCTCCTATACTAATCTATTGTGATAATAGTATTGTTGTTTTCTTTTCAAAGAATAATGAGATTAGTAGTGCTTCTAAATATAAGGAAATAAAGTATCTCACTATTAAAGACTTGGTTAAGAAAGGAGACATTGTGATAGAATATTGAGAGACCAAGTTGTTGTTTGCAGATCCTCTAACCAAAGGATTAAGTGCCATATTGTTTGATAAACATGTTTTTGATATAGGCATTTTATAATCTTTTGCTCCTTTGGGTTAGTGGGAGTTTCTTGCTTTATCTTTTGAGATTACATTTATATGTAATTTACTTGTTGATGTTATGAACTACTTTGTGGGCCAATATTTTTTGATTATTGGATGTTTATGCTTTCAGTTAGGCTTTGTTATATTCTCGAGAATAATTGAATTGAAAGCATGTAGTTCATATCTTGTTGTGATCATTGTATTTTAAGTATATTTACTAAAAGACAATGATATGTTGTTGGCTTAATGTTTTAAGCAAGTTTAGTGACACTTACTTATTTTAAGTGGTGTATGTTTAATTTCACTGGCTTATTTATTAAGCATCACGGTATCAGTGAAATTGAGGACTGATAAGGATATTATGTTATTTTAAATTGATCACATGTTGAACATAATTCCTTACCACACTACTAGACTTATTGACCATGTCGATTTAATACTTTGGTATTTGTGATTATGAATGTCTTTTGTTGAGCTAAAAACAATATGACTGTCATAGTTCATTATCAAAGGTTAAATTGGACCGGTATGTTGAGATGCTATCAGAGAACTATCAGTTTTTAAAGTGGCCACAAATGTTTTCCTGTTGTTCAACCCATGAGTCGTTTTCAAACAAAATTATTTTGATATATAATATATATGTATTAAAATCAATGTAGCCCAAGTGGGAGAATGTTAGACTTTTTATTTGGGCTTACATTAAATTTTATTGGTTTTATTAAAACTTGGGTTGATTGGATAGTTCTTTGCTGTGTTAGCCCATGTTGTTGGTGATCAATTGTTAATGGGCTTAGCATCTGTGTGTAAAGTCTAGGTGAAGCAGAAGTGTGGGCTTTTCTAGTTGACTGAAGCCTTTGATGAGCAGGCCCAGCCCAACTAGGGTTTTGTAGCTAAGTCCCCTCCCTAACTCTATAAATACATATTGTCTCATCACAATTGTATACCTTTTGATAATCAGATAAAATAAACTGCTTCTGATTTAGAGATCTAGGGAGGAAGACTTAGTTGATAGTATTGCACTATCAAATTGGAGTAACTGCTGTGGATCAAACAGAGATAATTGCTATGGATCAATCAGGTACACATACCTAATTATTATATCTTATTATTGTGTTCTATGTTATATACAAATAGATCTTGGGTTAATTGTTAATTTATCTAACATGTAAGTCTTTTGATTTGTTTGTTATCGACTTACTACAAACTAACCCATACTTACATATTGAAGATTTAGTGATATAATTGATGAGAGTAATTATCATAGACGTGAAATCTATAAGTTCGGTTTAAGAAATGAAATGAGAATTTTTTTATAGCTAGATTCAAGTGTTAAATGATAGACTGCTCATTTTTGTAATAATTTACGAGAATAACACTTCTAAGGAGGTATGCGGGAGTTTAGGACACTACAAAAAATCTTACTTTTAGTCACAACAAAACTTGTGGCTAAAATTAAAAAAATTGTGACTAATTATAAATTATTATTCTTTTGTTGTGACTAAAATGTTCGTGGCTAAAGGTATTAGTCACAAAAATTTTAATTTGTTGTGATTAAATGTATTTTTAGTCACAATATTTGTTGTGACTAAAACTAAATTAGATACTATGTTTTAGTCACAAGTAATATTTTGTTGTGCCTAAAAGTCACATTTAGTCACAAAAAATTTATATTGTGACTAAAAAATTGTTACTAAAAGTAGCAATTTTTTGTAGTGGGATAAAATACTAATAGTGAATAAAATGATAATTTGCACCTGTTTCATTCTAAATCATTTATATAGAGGATTGAATGTCAGTACTAGTTGGATAACTTATTTATACTTGGTGTAATTAAAACGTTTTATAAATTAAAAAAATCTAATTTTAACTTTATAATAGAGTTACAAGGAATTAATAGGCTAATAAAATTATTTGTTTGAAAATTAAATCATGATAATTGGAGCTTGAGTTTATGGATTCATAGTCCTTGTATCATCTTTTATCAAAATGAATCTAGTGATCTCTTGAATAATTAATTTAATTATTAGTTATGAAAATATTATAGAAATAAATTATTCTTTGGATATTTCATTAAGAAAAGAATAAGAATTTTTTTTATTTGAGGACTTAATTATTACGAAGTCTAAAAGAAAGAGTAGTAATATCAAAATTAGGTCAATTTTGTTAATATTAATAAATTGTTATTGATATTAATTAAAAAAATACATTAAATAAAGATTTAAACTATAATTTATTAGTTTTGACAGATATTTAATTAATTATTAAATAAATAAATAAATATTTGATTTCAGATAGTTTTAGAAATAAAATTTTTGGAATTCAATATGGATGTTTCTTAGTGCACATTCATGAAGGGGAATGAGACTTTAAAGGCGTTTGGTTGGGAGGAATGAAAATATAGGAATAGGAATGAGAATGGGAATAAGAATAGGAATGGAATGGAATAAAATTTAAAATGCATAAAAAAAATTGATAAAAAAATAATTAATTTTTTTTCTTGTTACATTGGAATGGTCATTCCTTCCTTTTTAAAATGGAATAGTCATTCCACCAAAATGGTGGAAAGAGCATTCCATTGGAATGCCATTCCAATACTTTAAAATGCAACCAAACAAAGGAATGGAATGAAAATTGTTTCATTTCCATTCCATTCCATTTCATTACCTCCAACCAAACGCCACCTAATTGTCTTTTATTTTTCTATTATTTATTTATAAAAATAATTAAAAACAAAATGGGTTATAACTAAACATATTTTATGACCTAGTATTTGTTTATATGTACTAAGTGGTGGTGTATGAAGAGAACGTATAGATTTTAATAGGATTGGTAAGTAATCTTTTACATTCTCTGTTTGGTATAGATATTTCTCTATTTTACATATAAAAATTTTGTTACTATGGAAGTAAAATTAACTTCTTATGGGTAATCTTAAATCTTTTCAAAAAAAGATAGTTTCCAAACATTCTTTCATCATATAATAATACCATGAATTTAATATATTAATATTTTTTATATAATTTTTTAACAATAATTTATTGCATACATTTCTATTTTCAATTAAATAATATAATTTTATTAGATATTTTTTACATAACAAAAGGTAGTCATTAATTTTCAAACTAAACATATTTTGTGTTATTATTTCGCAATTAATCAAATTATTTTAAATATTTCATCTTACCAAACGCCAATGTTTTTGTGACCAAGGTAATATTTCACAAAGAAATTCTACCCTAAGCTAGCCACTCTCTTATCCTCTCTTTTTCTCTTTGCTTTTTATTCTCATGTCTATTAAGAGTTAGTCTCACATTGCTAATGGGTGGAGCTAATGTGTGGAGATAAATTGTGATATATAAGATGAATGGACTACTCCTCCCATTGCCAATTAGTTTTGAGATGAAACCCATCACCTTATATCCTAAATTCTAACAATGTATTGAGATTTGTCCACACAAATAACTAAGGCCGTTATTTTAGAGAATGATTTGTAAGACTTCGTTAGTGTTCTAACGGTTGGATGCCTGACAATATCTAGCTTTCATCAAACAAAAGATTAGGGAAATTTAAAAGGTAGAGTCATTATTTCCACTGCATATTAGTAAGTAAACTAAATTTCTATTTTGATTTTAAAAATCTCTATACATGTATTATGCTAATTTCTATTATATATATATTGAATTAGAAGCATGTATATAGATTAATAATATATTAGTTCCTACATATCGTATAGTAGTTATAATTACCTTCTCTTCAGCCTTAGCCTCAGCTTTGGCCTTGCGCATTTCCTTCATGTCAGTTAGCTTTTCCTTCACAGCCTGCATGTTTTTATTACTGTATTTATATACTTATCCCTCTTCTATTTCAAAATCTCAATCATTTACTGCTTAGTTTAATTTAAGGTCCAAATTCCAAATGGTATGTTTAATAAATATATATACATAGAATTCCTCACACCAGATCAAAGAAGCCCCATTAATTCTCGATCCCCTATTAATTACACAAAGTTGGACAAGTGTCAATCGTTGCAAATTTTAATGCCGATCGATCAAGAGAGAAATCTAATCTCGTGGTGATGCATGATGATAGTTATTCGAATTGACCAACAACGTGTTTCTTACTTGTCGAGAAATTATTAATTTTATAAGCATTATTATTGGACATTAATGGTGTCTACCACCTTTAGATATATCCTTTTGCGATTGGCTAGCGATACTCACTAAAACTAAAATTTATTATGAGACCTGATACTTAATTGAACCAATAACGATAATGACATAGAAAAGTGCTAGACACCACTGGTACCTTTTAACATTTCTCTAATCTTATATTTCTTTTTTAAATGAAACCAAGAATATATAATTAATTATGTGCTAATTTTTTCTTCTGTTACAATTTTTTTTAGTATAATAATAAAAAAATATTATTCATCAATATAATGAATAGTAATTTAAAAAATTATTCTGATATGAAATTAAATTATCTAATTACTTTAATGATAATATTTTTTATAAGAATAAAAATTATTATTATTTATTTATTAAGAAGATTATGATTAATGTGTATGTTGAGTTTGAAAATTGATCAACCGACAGCGGGGTCGTGCAGATCTAATGTTTACCACGTGTGTACACAAAAAAGAATAAAAAACAATAAACAACAGGATTTGTTATAGAGCTTCGCCCCCCTTGTGATAACGGGTAATAACCTACTCCCCTTTTAGTTGTATTATACTGAGGGAATTACTATCCATATCGCTATAGGTGAGATCTGTTATAGTACCCTTTAGGATTACAATGTATGAATCGGTGTTTGGCAGAACTCAAGTGTTGGACAGTGCCTAGGGTGTGCAGCCTAGGCTTGGGCTTGTGAAAGAGAGTGAGGAAGAGAGAGAGTGTGTGGCACTTAGAGAGTTTGAGATTTCTAGCGTAGAGGAGGATTAGGCAACTTATTAGGTTTTCAGCTAGAGGTTAAGGCCTTTATATAGGAGGCCTAAACCCTAGGGTTACAACTCAAATCCCTTAAAAATACGATAGTTAGCTAAATATTTACAAAAGACCAAAAAGCCTTTAGATTCTAGATACTTTTTAGCCTCTCTGTTGGGTTTTTGGGGCCCGATTCACAGCCCATTCTTGCTGTGCACGTGTAGGAGAGTCTTGTGGGACCTAAAGTGCAATCCTTGGCCGGCCATGGCCTTGTGTTGGCCAGGATGGCCGACCATTATGTTTTTTCCTAGCTTGGCTAGCCATAAGGTCGGTCAGGGGTTGTTAGCTAGCTCCTGAGAGCAAGTTGGACTGTCATTTGATCCCTGTTAGAGTGTCGAGGTCATCGTTGGCTCAGATGCTGACTTGGCCTTCTTTTTAATGAGTTGTACTACCACGTGGCGCAGGTTCTTCCACGTATGTATGCCACGTCATGAGGACAAAATTGGGATAATATTTGCCCCCTAAGTCCCTATGCAGATGTCTGAACGGATAATGACTTTACCAGCAAGAATGATGTTGTCGAGACTGCAGTTACTTTTGCTAAAATAAAAGTGGTGTTGAAGTATTTTGTCTTGATTGTTTGTTCTTATTGCAATAGAGAAATAACTCATTTATGTGCCTATATGATGAGTCGGTCAAGTGAGAAAAATGGGGGCCCACATGTACATAAGTGAGTTTAGGGGGAAACCCTTTTTTCACTTTTACATTCTCTCACTTGAATTTAGCTCTTGAAAAAGCTCCTCCTTCTCTCTAGTTGGTCGAACCTCTAGGCTTTAATCCCCTTCAAATTTTTGTGTTTTTTCAACGATCCAAGCTTCCCATCTTCGTCTACATTGGAATCTAGTTGCCGGTAAGCTTTCTATTCCCTCTCCTTCACTTGATTTAAATGATTTTTCCATGAATGCATGACCATTATTCCTTATTTTGAACATGCTTTGATTCTTACGTAAGATTGTAATCCATTTGGTATTTTCATATGCATGATAGCCATAAGATGAACAATATGTGATTTATATATGAAAAAGAATCGAATCTGATCTTCATTGTGATTCTTGGCTCTTTGAGTCACGAAGAACATGTTTGAGTTCTTGAAAATCACGTGTTTTGATCCATGCACATGTTGGCCGGCCAAGGAGGCTTTGTTTGAAGCCTGGTCGGCCATGGGTGGTTTCCATGGGGTCTGGCCAGCCACGGGGACTGTGTCCCTAAGTTGGCTGGCCTATGCCTGGAACTAGGGTTCCTAGCCGGCCTCTAGGACTTGGAACCTTGGCCAACGAAGGCCAAGGCTCCAAGCGAGCAGCCAGTTTTCTCCCTCTTTGGACCACAGTTAGGGTCTTGTGGTGGCCTTGGAGGCATATACAACTGTGGCCTTATGCGTGGTTTCTTTTGGAAAATCTGTATAAGGCTAGATAATAAGTCCATTATGGTTAATTGTACAACATTAGACTTACGAATTGTCTTAGTCATTGAGTCTAAGACGATACTTGGTCGTTGGTCAACCTCGTACCCTTAGTTTTACCTGGAAGATGTCGTTGAGTGTTGTTGACTTGAATATATTTGTAGCTTTGTCATGTTGCTCACCTCCCTTTATTTCTTCCATGCAGGTAGTGCTTGGTGTTGAACTCAAGAGGTGATAGTTGTGTAGGTCTTCTGTTCACCTCGTATTTATGGCAAGGATAAAAAAAACTTTGCGCAAGGCACCCCAAATATGATCCTCATGTGGCCATGGTGGCTACAAGGGGTCAGATTATAGAGGAGGAGGAGCCTGCTCGGCCTCCTATCAAAGCTGAGTCAGAGGTGGACTCGGAGACTAGGAGCTCTGATGCAGAGTTCAAGTTGAAGGAGGTCGCTACAGTGATGGGGAGGAGATATAGGACATGTTTTATCCTCCCTAACTGTCCTTTGGGCAATTATGACGCCCGAGGCAATCCGCTGAATTAGGTTGGCGTGCCTACAGTACTAGGACAAGATCATGTCCTAGAATAGTCTCCTGTGCCGAAGATATTAGATTTAAAACCACCTAAGACAAGGTGGGTTTTGCCAGCTTCCGCTCTCTCTAATGAGGCCTTTGATAAGGTCATGGCTAACGACCTAGTAGGGGGTGTTCATTACGAGATTCCTCGTAGGAATTATAGAGCGCATAGGCCTCCTTTAAGATGATTGGCATGGTTAAGGTGCCACATTGAAATGGGGCGTGTTGCCGCTTCATCAATACTTTCTAGATATCGAAGCTTACTTTGGGTTGTGCCCGACACAGCAAATGCCAAAGAGTATTAAATATCTATCGGTGATGTTTATCTTGTACAAGGAGCTCGGTTAGCCTCTGCCTACCCCTTACGAGATTGATACTATTTTGAGTTGAAGTCTGAGCCAAAACAGAGTAGGACTGGCTATTTTACTTCAGCCAGCTTAGTCATTAATGGCTGGGCGACACCAATTGCAAGGCCATGTCAAAAGTTTGAAAGTATGCCAAAAAATACTTTATGGCACAAGGCTTTCGCGAAATTGTGCACCATGAGTTTCAGTTGGTTCCGCTCCTCGGACGCTCCATCCCTACCTTGGAAATAAGGGATAGAGAAAATCATATCCTTTCTTTGTCGGTTGAAAAGAGAAATATTATCTGGTTGACCAGTGTGGACAACTTTTGGATGCATGGCTTGTATCCCCCTATTCTTGGGGTTGTGAGAATACCAGCTGCTGGTGTGGCTTGCTCTAGAGATGAGCAAGGCCTTGACTTGGATGATGAAGAAGCACCTTTGTCTTGTATTGTACAGAATTTGGAGAGGAGAGAGAGGGATCTCCGTAGGCACCTGGCCCAAGGGGGTCAAGTTGGTGACGCCTCTCTTTGTATCGGGCATAAAGGCCCAGTTTCTGATAGACCTACATGCCCTATGCCTATATCTAGGGGCAAGGGCAAAGCTGTAGTTGTGAGCTCTGATAGCTCTTCTTCTATTGATGATGGTATTCGATAGTTTATAACACCATGCTTTTATTCTTATGTTGAATATTTTTGAATGCATTTTGACTTTACTACTTTCTTTTTGCAAGCTTGTCTTCTAGGCTGAGAGGTCTCGCAGGTGGACCTTTAGGTGAGCCTAGCGGTCAAGTGAGGGCCAAGGTGGCCAGGACCTCTCGCGGTGCAGATGCTAGTGGACCACCACTACCTCTCCCTCCACTAGGGCATGCACCTGCCGGGCAACCTATAGTTAAGCCTTCCGGCCAAGATACTAGGAGGCTCGGTAGAGCAGCAGGGTCAGCTGATGGTAAGAAGACTGCTGAGTCAGCCACTCAGTAGATAGAGAGGGCTATCACTTTCTTGGAGGAGGCTTTGCAAGAGTTGGGTGATGGCGTGCTTGACAGGTTGTACTCTGCCAGACTTCAAGACCTTTCTCTAGTTAGTTATACTTCCAGCTTTGTTCATCTCTTTGGCACTGTATAAGCTGGCCAGCCATAGTGTTATTTTCATGTAGATGCCCGGCCTTGGGCATCCATACAGGGTTCTGCCTGACCATGGTAGTCCAAAGAAGGGACTGAGAGGCCAGAATTGTATATGGTACTGACATTTTTTTGCTTTGTTTTTAGGCCTTGATGAAGTTGAGTTCTGCTCGCGGTGGCTCAAGAGGGTCTTCAAACGCTTTCTAGGAGTGTGTGAAGGTCTTGGAGGCATCTATTACTGCAAAGGACAAAGCCAATACTGAGCTGGAGGTCCTTCTAATAGAGAAGCAGAGAATGGTCTTTGGATTAGAGATTATGCTAGGTGCCAGGACCATCGAGATCACCAACATAGCTGCTCTCATCTCCGGGTTGTAGACTGATCTTGAGGAACACAAGAAGAAATTATAGGAGGCTCTTGATTTCCAGTAGGCCATTAAGGAATATTACCTTGATTTTTCCTTTGAACTTACTTACGAGTGCTGCCTGCACAATCCAAAAGCTAAGTTGTCATACTTGGGCACTCCAACCTTTGTGCAGAGAACACTGGCCCGTAGGAGGGCATTGTTCGAGAGTCACATGGATATTGACTAGACTACTGCCAATCGAGAGGGGTCATCATCAGGTACCCGTGATGAGGCGTTGACCGACCCACTAGTGGAGGAGGTGTTGGGTTTTATGCCCTAAATAAAACTCATTTCAATATAATCAGATTTACTTATTAATATAGATCAGAAATAACATTTAATGTTGCATGGTTCACATGATTTATTTCATGATTATATGTACATGATGTATAAATTCATCTGAAACCCTTTCACATACTTGATCCTGTTTATTGTGCTGTCAACACATTGGAAAGTAAACATGACTATGTGAATAAAGATTCCTAGATTTATTAGACATATGGTTTTACTGATATGATAATCTACAACCGAATTTACTTGCATTTGGAGAAGTGTTATGTTCTTTCCAGAGCATTGGTTAAAGTAAAGCTCAGGTTGGATGCATGGAGTATGCATCGAAAGGGACCGATATTGAACTTTGACTTAGATTTATTAAACTTACCGTAATATCTATTCAAGTCAATATCGCCTAGTTGATCCTAGATCAAATGATCTTAATCCTGTTATGATTAGGCTCAATCTCAAGAGGCTATTCGTCTTCTTTGATTTGTTAGTTAAGCCTACTTTTAGGTCAGGGTGATACGTACATTTTGGGAACACGGTAGTGCAATTGAGTGGGAGCGCTAACATAAACATGGAATCTATAGCTTCTATCTGGCGAATAGTAAGTAAAGGATGATCTCCTTCGAGCTTGACCAAACGAAAATAAATGGTGGAGATCTCATTTCACATAAGCTAAAATATCATTTATACGGGGTTAAGTGTTTTAAGGATTAAATACATTGTAGGGTGTAACGGTAATCTAATCCCTTTACAGTGTAGATCATTCATATAGAGGATCATTGATCAAATTAGAATTATAACAATGGATAACTAATGATGTGTCTATATGGTGGAACATATAGAGCATTCTATATACTGAGAGTGCAATTCTAAGTTCTATGCGTGGATTCAACGAAGAATTAATAAGTTAGTGAATTTTAGTAATAAATTCTTGATCTACTTATTGGAAGCTCGGTTATATAGACCCATAGTACCCCCACTAGTTGATATAATATTGCTTGTAAGACTCATATAATTGGTTTTGATTAATCAATTATAATTCTCAAATTAGACTATGTCTATTTGTGAATTTTTCACTAAGTAAGGGCGAAATTGTAAAGAAAGGGTTTAGAGGCATATTTGTTAATTATGATACTTTGTATGGTTCAATTAATAAATATGATAAATGATAATATTATTTAATAATTATTAATAGTTATTAAATAGTTGGAATTGGCATTTAAATGGTTGAATTTGAAAATTGGCGTTTTTGAGAAAATCAGATGCAGAAAAGATAAAACTGCAAAATTGCAAAAAGTGAGGCCCAAATCCACTATGCATGGCCGACCACTTTTGTAGGGTTTTCCCTTTGATATTTTCATTATTTTAATGCCAAATAATTCAAACCTTACCCTAGTGGAATGCTATAAATAGATAGTGAAGGCTTCAGGAAAATTATACTTAAATTTCACACTTCTGATTCAGAAAAAACTGAGCCTCTCTCTCTCTCCCTATCTTTAGCCGCCACCTTTCTCTCTTCATTCGCTCTTCAATTTCGAAATTCTTAGTGTGAGAATAGTGCCCACACACAGCAAGTGATACCTCAATCATAGTGAGGAAGATCGTGAAGAAAGACTTTCAGCAAGAAGGAGTTTCAGCACTAAAGAATCAGAGAAAGAGATCCAGGTTCAGATATTGATAATGCTCTGCTACAGAAAGGAATCAAGGGCTAGATATCTGAACGGAAGGACTCATATTATTCCGCTGAACCCAATGTAAGGTTTCCTAAACTTTATATGTGTTTATTTCATCGTTTTAGAAAGTTCATATTTAGGATGTTAATCAACATACTTGTGAGTAGATCTAAGATCCTGGTAAAATAATTTCCAACAACTGGCCTCAGAGCCATGGTAATTGATTTGCTTGCAAGAAATTTGGAATTTAAAACCATTGTTTGATGTTTTGGATGGTATCATGTTGTATTGAGTGTTATTTGATGATTAATTGATGTTTGTGAATTTTTCGTGAAAAATAATTGAATATCTGTTTCTGGAATTATTTTTATTGGATTGTATGGAAAAAAATTAAGCAAGTTACCTTTTTACAGAACTCAATTTCGATTTAATTTGAATTAGTTATGATTTTTTGAAGTTTCGAAAAAATCGGGGTTAAGCAACAGGGCACGTGCGCGCGCGGAGAGGCTGCTAGCAGCGCCCTGCGCCGAGGTTACACGCCCATGCAGCCCCTTGCGCGCCCATGGACAGTATGTTTGGCATACTGTCCGTACAGCTCGCAATTTTTTCGTTTTTCTTCGTTTTTTCATGCTTTTTCATGGAATTAACTTCCGATTTTTTGTGTAGTTCTGTATTTATACATTTACTATTCCTAATTCAATTCTAATTATCATAATTAATTTATTTAATATTTTTTAAATTTAATTCATGATATTAGTGTAATTTGAATTTAAAAATAGTAAATATCTATCTTTTTGCTTAATTAACTATCTTATTTTTAAATTTGATTATATCTTATCTTATTTTTAAATTTAAGGTCAGATTTTAAATTTTTTAAATTAATTTTTTTTTTAAATAATTTGACCTTATTTAAATTTAAAATAAGATAACTATAATCATGTAATTTTAAATAGATGTAAGATATTTTGCTAACTTTTAAATTTTGTTATTTTATTTATTTAAATTACATTTAAAATCTGAAAAAGATATTCATTTATCTTTTTTAATTTTTTATTTAATTTTTATTTATAAATAACATTTAATTTTTAAAAGTAGTTAGCAAATTTTGAAATGATATTTAGGTTGGTTGAAACCTAATTTTTCAAAATTGTAGGTTTAATTTTAAATATTTTTTAAAAAAAAAATTTCGAATTTTTTTTTTAATTTTTTAAATTTTTTGAAAATATTTTTTTTATTTAATTAATTATTTTTTCGAAATTATTTATTTAAAATTAAATAAATCTTACATTCAACTATCCAGCTAACCTTGTTGCAGGAGTATGTGTTTTAGCTTGTTTGTAAGTTTTTAAAACCTATTATTGCTTGATTGCAAATAGCCATGGTTAACTTGTTGACAGATCCAATGATCTGATTTTAACTCATGGCTCCCTTGGTCAAGTAGATAATTTGTAACATGTATATTTACAATCTTCTTTCATCTGTGTATGACCTAGCAACATGATAGGACCCATCCAAAGTGTGCCTGTGTGAGCCTATGTGTTTAATTTTATTATAGATGCATATAGGTTGTTGTTGCTAAATAAAATATCATAGTTCTTGATAGATTTTATTTAGGCCCATTTAGTTTTTGGGCCTATTCAATTAATAACAGTTGTTCATTTTAAGGTTAAATACCTCTCTTTTGGGCCTTGTGTGAGAGTTGGGAGCCATAGTAGTGGGTATGACATACTGAACCCAGCACCCCCTCACATGAACCACCCCAATTGTGAAGGCTCATTTGCCTGATTTGAATAATTGTACTACGTTAATTAAACTAGTTTAACCTAATAAAATTGATTAGCAACATAATTAATTTCATTTATTTTGAAATTAATTTAAGAAAATTATAGTTTAAAGAATTTTACATTCTAAGCTAAACTATATGTATTTTCTTGTATTTAATTATATATAGAATTATAACCATCTAGATTCTTTCTGAAGCTTAATTTAAATTTTTCATTAAATATTCCTATTTAAGTTGATATTTAGTTATCTCTAACTAATCAACTTAAAACTGAATATCTTTTGGATTTAAAATTTCAAAATTAAGTTGAGGAATTTTGGGCATTAGTTATTAAGATTCTTTAGATTTTTTTTTAAGTTGATATCTTTTCGAATATTGACTTAAAATGGAATATTTTCAAATTAAGTGGTTACAACTTAATTTTTTATATTTAATTAAATTTAAATTTGAAAATATTTAAGTTCTAGTTTTTTTAATACAACTTAAATTAGATATTTTTTCAAATTTTGTGGAAAAGATACTTAGTCAAATAAGATATTTTCTAGATAGTTATTTCTAGACTACTTATTATTTCTAATATTAAATAGGAAAATATTATACATTTGTAAATTAATTATTTAAATAATTAATTTTGGTACAATTTATTTTAAGTATATTTTTTCCTAGTATTAAACTAGAGATTAATAATTAAGCCTTCTCTACACTTAATTATTTATTTCTTGAATTTAATACATATAATTAATTTAAAAATTAAATATCTAAGTTGATTTTCATCATACTTAAATATTTCTTTTTCATGACACTTAATTAAATAGAAAATTATTTTTAGTTGAAATTTAATTTTTCAACTAAATTTAAATAATTTTCAAAATATATTTTTTCTTTATTTTATTAATCAAATTTCGAAATTGCATTTCTTAAATGCTGGAATTTCGAATTTTATTTGAAAAATAGATTAAAGTTGTAAATTATTTATTTTAATTTTGGACCAACTTAAATCAATGATTTTTTCATTTAATGATTAATTAAAATAAATGAAGTAAAATATATTCATTAGAAATTTAATTAATTAGTCAAAGGAAAATCTACATAGGTGATATTTTTGCTTGAAGTATTTTTCTAGTGTATTTAATTAAATAGAAAATTAATATTTAAGTTGATTTTCATCATCATACTTAAATATTTGAAAATTTTCTTATATATTTAATTAAATACGAAAATTATATTTTTTGTTGTAAATTAATTTTATTAATTAATTTTGGGCCAACATTAAATTAGAATAATTTTTCTAGGATTAATTTTTTATTTTAACATGCATTTTCGAAAATTGTATCCTTAAATACTTTAATTTTTCGAAATGCAATATATATTTATAGAAAATTAAATTTGAGTTGTAAATTAATTTAAATTAATTTTGTAACAACTTAAATTGAATATTTTTCTAAATATTTATTGGAAATTATTACTAAGATGGAAATGATTCATATTATTTTCATATCCATCTAAGTAAAATTTATAAATATTAAATTAAAATTTATATTTAGTATTTTTCATTCTAAATTGGAAATTTTAATTAAATAAATATATATTTAAAATAAATAGATTAAATAAAGAGTATCAAAGAAAATACAACTCTCCTTAAATAATGAGCTTTATTATTAAGATATTCGATCTCCATTGTTGGTTTTACATCGCGTTTGTTTTAGTGAGTAATCCTCCCTAATGGAGGAACGTTCATTAGCAATTTCGCACCGTTTAATCTCGGAAGATAAGTAGTTTGTAAGTGTTTTATATGGTATGGATCACCCTAATGGTGGCGACCATATTTGACTTGCAAATTGCGAAACAATGGTGGAAGCTCATAAGATAGAATTGCCTTGACTCTCGCCTAAACGGGACAACGCTGAATTCCAATCTTGATCGAATAAAAGGTTGCTAGAATGTTTAACTTTTTAGATGAGCTGACAACTCTATTCAATGGATGATAGCTTTGACTCTCGCCTAAACGGGACACTCATATCAGTTTGTTGAAAACCTTGGAAATTATTTAGGATTGTATGTTTTAGTATTTTCACTGGTCATTCCTACTTGTTATATGTTTAATAATTTCTGAATTGTGTATGAATTTATATTGAACCATGTTATTTTCTGTTATTAAGTTGTAGTTTAATTTCGAATCTTTATTGTTGGTCTAACTTGGTTTGTTTATCTAATGAGATAAATCCCTAGTGGATTTTCACCATTAGACATACATAATAGTGTTAGATCTCAAAAGATAAATATTGTATATGCGACATCTAGCTATTCATCAATTGATGACACCTTAGACTAGTATTTTTACGTTATGAAACAAGAAGATTGTATAAATAAGATTACTTTGACTTTCGCTAATCGAAGCATCGTTGGATTCTTATTTAATAAACGAAATTATCCTAATTCCTCTTAGCTTATTCATTTCGAATTAGCTCAATAACATATCATTGGATGAATGGTCTATAAATCATTTCATGTCATTCTATATTTTCTCTTAAGAAATTAAATGACGCATATGATTATAATCCCGAAATTCTATTCCCAATTGATATAAATCCTCAATCTTAGAAATCTCCTACTTGTATGGGCAAAACAGACTTAGAGTTAAATTAGTACTGGTGGTCCAAGATAGAATTACTCATAATATTTGGTATAAATTTAAGTCTTTGACTTTAATTTTAGATCCAAACAGAAATTTTCTTATATTTCTAATTCCAGGATACAATACAGTTACACCTTCACAAGGGTTTAATATCCATCTTCTATTAATGGATTCAAACTGTATGGAATATGAGTTAGGTATTCTGTGACCAGGATCCACTTGCACTATTCTAAGAATTCTTTGATGTAACTAAACCTAAGTCATCAAAAGACACTACCACATTTTTTTAATCTATGGCATTTGTATCTTGTTCATAGTATTTTTGACAAGATCAATCTCTGCAAAGAGTTAATATGCCTATATCCACTGAAAGTAGTTCGTCTCATTCGCAGATGGATGCACATTCAGGGGTGGATATGAGTTTTTCGTTGTATTCTTAAAACGAACACTCTAGATTATACCTTATGCAAAGAAATTTGAAATGTTTGAAAAATTTCATAAATTTCTAGCAACGGTTAAATCCATTAGGGTAAGTGGTTAAAGATCTTGCGAACTGATAGGGGTGGAGAAATAGTTAGTAGATATGCAGTTCAAAGATCATTAAATTGATTTTTGAATTATATCCAAACTTACCTCCCCAGAAATTTCGAGTTGCATGTTGATGATTAGTTACTAGTCGTTGCCTAATTCCTTCTATGGTAATATAATTTCAGAATGATGTAATGGTTGTATACTTAATGTAAATCATTACTAGATTCATGGATGACCTAATCAAAATCTTAAGAAAAGCTAGAACTGTTAACCATGGTTTGTTAGCTATTCTAAGTGACTAGGGGTGGACCATCCCATAGTCAATAGATAAGTAAGTGTTTATTTAAACAAATACTACTTTTCTAAGAAAATGACTAAGTCTGAAAATAAAGTAGCATATAAAAGAGATATTTAATTCTTGATTCCAAAAGTATTCTATCATCTTATTTGACATATGATGATCCCACTGCCTCTGTTGTCTTGTCACAACCGAAGAGATCAATACCATTTAGTTTTCTTAGACATAATTCACGGTACCTTGTTGTAGTGGGAGAGTTTCTAGGAACTCACCTTCTTATGACTTGGGAGACACTAGTGATTAAAATCCATTGTAAGTTTAAAGAAGTAATGGATTGTCAAGATAAGAAACTAAGAAGAAAAGCCAATAGAACTATGGTTTAATCCATTCACATGGAATAACCTAAAGTTTTCTATTACAAGGACATAAAAGGAAATTTTAGTTAATAAGTCTATTCTATGGACTTAACAAAACTTACTATTCCTAGTATTATAGGTTTGAGTTTATCTAAACCTATGGCTTATGGTATACCTGGTAATTTCTTGCTCTAATGCAAGCAACTTACTTTAGTAAGATGCTGAAGCATTTTCTTTCTAATGGCAATCTATAGAAGCTTCACAACTTCTTAGGCATAGATTTTATTTATCTAAGGAAAAGTCTCAACTATTCCAGAAAAAACAAAGCCATGAAAGGATTTCTTAAATCAACAGTGAGAGGTCTTAGATATGCTTTTGTATGCCTTAGACCATACACCTGCTGTTGAGTGGGAGTAATGAGTAGGTATCAGATTAATCCAGGAAAAGAACATTGGAAGACAATCAAGTAAATCTTAAGATTAAGAAGAGGAACTATATGTTAGTCTATAAGAGTGTGTTTAAAACTCTTAGACTACACCACATCAGATTTCGAAATTTGCCTTTGTGCTAGTAAAGTCTGCTGATAAGATGGTGATTACTCTGGGGGTGGAATAGTGATTTTGGAGAAGTGTAAAAACCTATCTGAAGTCTCTAGGTCTACCAGAAAGGGACTGAATGTTAAAGTTGCAGGAAAGGTACTTATTCAGTCTAAGGAAAGTTCTATACATTTTTGGCACCATTCCAAATTTCCTAAACTACTAGTGTTACTTCCTGAATAACCAAGAAGTAGTTGCCAAAGATATAGAATCCAGTATCCCAAGAGAGTAGACATATAGAGAGGAATTTCACATTATCAATGATTTTGTGATTAAGGAAGAGTAATGGTGGAGAAAAGGTTGTGTTTAATTCAACCTTTCAGATCATATTACGAGGAGTTTACTACTACTACACTTGATTTGTATATCGAGGTGTTGAGATTATTTGAAACGCACTTTTTGTTTTATATTAGTGCAAGTGGGAGTTTGTTGGGTTTTATGCCCTAAATAAAACTCATTTCAATATAATCAGATTTACTTATTAATATAGATCAGAAATAACATTTAATGTTGCATGGTTCACATGATTTATTTCATGATTATATGTACATAATGTATAAATTCATCTGAAACCCTTTTCACATACTTGATCCTATTTATTGTGCTGTAAACACATTGGAAAGTAAACATGACTATGTGAATAAAGATTCCTAGATTTATCAGACATAGGGTTTTACTGATATGATAATCTACAACAGAGTTTACTTGCATTTGGAGAAGTGCTATGTTCTTTCCAAAGCATTGGTTAAAGTAAAGCTCAGGTTGGATGCATGGAGTATGCATCGGAAGGGACCGATATTGAACTTTGACTTAGATTTATTAAACTTACCGTAATATCTATTCAAGTCAATATCGCCTAGTTGATCCTAGATCAAATGATCTTAATCCTGTTATGATTAGGCTCAATCTCAGGAGGCTATTCGTGTTCTTTGATTTGTTAGTTAAGCCTACTTTTAGGTCAAGGTGATACGTACATTTTGGGAACACGGTAGTGTAATTGAGTGGGAGCGCTAACATAAACATGGAATCTATAGCTTCTATCTGGCGAATAGTAAGTAAAGGATGATCTCCTTCGAGCTTGACCAAACGAAAATAATGGTGGAGATCTCATTTCACATAAGCTGAAATATCATTTATACGGGGTTAAGTGTTTTAAGGATTAAATACATTGTAGGGTGTAACGGTAATCTAATCCCTTTACAGTGTAGATCATTCATATAGAGGATCACTGATCAAATTAGGATTATAACAATGGATAATTAATGATGTGTCTATATGGTGGAACATATAGAGCATTTTATATACTGAGAGTGCAATTCTAAGTTCTAATGCGTGGAATCAACGAAGAATTAATAAGTTAGTGAATTTTAGTAATAAATTCTTGATCTACTTATTGGAAGCTCGGTTATATAGACCCATGGTCCCCCCACTAGTTGAGATAATATTGCTTGTAAGACTCATATAATTGGTTTTTATTAATCAATTATAATTCTCAAACTAGACTATGCCTATTTGTGAATTTTTCACTAAGTAAGGGCAAAATTGTAAAGAAAGAGTTTTAGGGGCATATTTGTGAATTATGATACTTTGTATGGTTCAATTAATAAATATGATAAATGACAATATTATTTAATAATTATTTATAGTTATTAAATAGTTAGAATTGGCATTTAAATGATTGAATTTGAAAATTGGCATTTTTGAGAAAAGCAGATGCAGAAAAGATAAAACTGCAAAATTGCAAAAAGTGAGGCCCAAATCCACTATGCATGGCCGGCCACTTTTGTAGGGTTTTCCCTCTGATATTTTCATTATTTTAATGCCAAATAATTCAAACCTAACCCTAGTGGAATGCTATAAATAGATAGTGAAGGCTTCAGGAAAATTATACTTAAATTTCACACTTATGATTCAGAAAAAACTGAGCCTCTCTCTCTCCCTATCTTTAGCCGCCACCTTTCTCTCTTCATTCCCTCTTCAATTTTGAAATTCTTAGTGTGAGAATAGTGCCCACACACAGCAAGTGATACCTCAATCATAGTGAGGAAGATCGTGAAGAAAGACTTTCAGCAAGAAGGAGTTTCAGCACTAAAGAATCAAAGAAAGAGATCCAGGTTCAGATATTGATAATGCTCTGCTACAGAAAGGAATCAAGGGCTAGATATCTGAACGGAAGGAGTCATATTATTCTGCTGCACCCAATGTAAGGTTTCCTAAACTTTATATGTGTTTATTTCATCGTTTTAGAAAGTTCATATTTAGGATGTTAATCAACATACTTGTGAGTAGATCTAAGATCCTGGTAAAATAATTTCCAACAGGAGGCCGGCCAGGATATTTCCCACCAGGCTGGCTAGCACAGTGACGATGAGGTTGGCCTAGACTCTGTAGGTCTTGACTTGGTGACTCCAGATTTAGCTCTTGCTACCTCTGCACACAGGTAGATGGAATTTTTATTAGCATTCAGCATTATGTTTGTATTGTATAGACTCTTTCTTCATGTTCTCCATAGCTTGTGGCTTTTTTAGGGCATGTGGCATCTTAGCTCAGGATAATTTCTCACTTTGCATTCCATGTGGCCTACTGCCTTTTTGAAATTGTATGTCCTATGTGACCTGTAGCCTTTTCAGAACATTATATTCATGTCCTATGTGGCCTGAGGCCTTTTTAGATCATTACTTTATTTTCAGCCCAAGGATTTTCATGTTCATATCTTTAGCCATGAGCCAACTGTTTTTGAACACTACTTGTATTTGATCATGTTGCTTTTTTATCATGGATTATGTGACCGACCAGGTGGTCTTTAATCCTGGCTATCTTCTTAGGGCCTTGACAAGTAAAGGTCTAGATTTACTTTGCCAAGCTAAAGTATGCCTGCATGACTTAGAGGCAGATTTAGTAACTTATACTAAGCGTTAAAATTTCTCTACATAAGTTCTTTATGCTAGTTTGATACATTATACAGTATGGGTGCCCCCCAAGTGACCATGCAGACAAGTCTCTTAGTCACTTGCTATTCACCAAGTTTCACAGACTTTGCATGTGTACTGCTTTATGAGGGTACCATAGTACGCATGTGGAACTAATAGAATGACTTTGAAAAGTTAATCAGTGAGCAAGTGGTTCATAGACACAATAAACAAAATATATAAATATGCAATTATTCATTAATTGGTCTTTGTTGCTGTACAACTTACATAAATTGAATCTACAAGCCTATAATACACAAATTTAGCGTTTAGATATCAAGTGCCTACCCCTACTCACCTGCAGAAACAAAGGCCACTATTGAAGAATAGTGGGAGACCACGCCCAAGAAGGGTTGTGGGTGCTAGCGCTTGTTGTACTCTAATGCTGAGTAGATAGAATTGCTACATTTGAGTAGAATTCTGTAAGCTGGTTATTAGTAGTATTTGCAGAGGTGCTCTCCATTCCAATATCTTGGTAAGAGAACGAGCTCCATGTTCTCGTTGTACCTTCCCAGCTTGTAGAATCCCTTACTAGTTATTTCTGTAACTTGATAAGGGCCTTCCCAATTATGTCCAAACACTCCTACTGCTGAGTCTTTAGTGTTTAGAAACACTCTTCGGAGCACCATCTCTCCTATGAAGAATTTTCTGCTCTTGACGTGTTTGTTGAAGTGCCTTGCTACCTTTTGCTGATAGGCCTGCAGCTTTAGGCTAGCTTGTTTTCTTCTTTCTTCTACTTCGTTAAGGGACTCTGCTAGCAGGTTGTTGTTTGTTTGTTGGTGATAGGTTATTCTTCTGTGAGACGGTGGCACTAGCTCTACGGGCAACATTGCCTTGTAGCCATAAGCTAAAGCGAATGGAGTTTGCCCAGTGGTGGTCTTCTCGGTTGTCCTATGCAACCCATATGACATATAGGAGCAGTTCAGGCCAGCTGCCTTTTGCTTCCTCAAGGCACTTCTTCAAGGTGTCCTTGAGGGTTTTGTTGATAGCTTTTACCTGCCTATTTGCTTGTGGATGGGCCACGGCAGAGAAGCTTTTGATGATGCCATGTCTGTTGTAGAGATCAGTTAACATGTCAATGTCGAACTGTTTGCCGTTGTCTGACACAATCTTCTGGGTAAGGCCAAACCGGCATATGATGTTCTTGATAACAAAGTCAAGGACCCTCTTGAAGGTGATTGTTGCCCGGGGTTCAGCTTCTGTCCATTTGGTGAAGTAGTCTACTACGACGATAGCAAACTGTTCCCCTCCTTTTCCCTTTGGGAGTTGACCAATTAGGTATATCCCCCACACTGCGAAGGGCCAAGGAGACTGCATCATCATGAGCTCATTGGGTGGAGCCTTAAGTTTAGGTTGCCTTTAGTAAGCATATGCAAGTAGGAGATTTTTATGTTCGAAGATTTATATCATTTCAGGATAGAATATCGAGAATATAGTCATCTATGCCATTCAATTTCATAGAAAAAAAAAATAGAATGACATCATAAGCAGATGATTTATAATTCATCCATCCAATGATATACTATCTAAGTAAATTCTAAATGAAAAAGCTAAGAGGAAAATAATAAAGGATAATTTCAATTAAAATAAGAATCCAACGATGTCCCAGTAGGCAAGAGTCAAAATTATTCTTATTTTATAAATCTCTTCATTATTTCATATTGTAAACACTAGTCTAAGTTGTAATTTTTGGATGTACAACTAGATGTTGTATTTATAAATATTTATCTTTCGAGATCTAACACTATTTTGTTTGTCTAACGGATGACAATTCTTTGAATTTGTCCCATTCAAAACAACAAGCTAAGCTAGACCAACAATGAAGATTAGAAATTATACTACAATTATTAATAATAGAAAACAAACACATCTTAAATAATTTCTAAAGTTTTCAACAAACTGATACAGTGTCTTGGTAGGCGAGAGTCAAAGATACCATTCATCGAAAAGAGTAGTCAGCTCATCTAAAATAAACACCATTCTAGCAACCTTTTATTCGATCAAAATAAGAATCCAACATTGTCTACGTAGGCGAGAGTCAAGGTTATTCTTATTTTATGAGCTTCCACCATTGTTCCATACTTCGTAAATTTATCTTTAAGTAGTCACCGTAGGGGAGAGTCTAATAGAGACAAAAACTTATAAAATACTTATCTTTCTAGATCTTTGCAGTGTTAAATGCTTCAACGAATAACCATCCATAAGGGAGACGAAGTCTAGCGTCTCGAGGTTATATTGAAAATAATTAACCATGTAGGACCAACAATAGAGATCGAATATCCTTATAACTAAAAGCTCATTATTTTAAAGAGTTGTATTTTCATTTGATAATTATTTTAATCTATTTATTTAAGTAAAATTACTAATTTAGATGAATCTAAATATAAATTTGAATTTAATATTTATAAAATTATACCCTCAAAAGATCTGAAAAATTTATTTTCCATCCTTAGTAAAATTTTCCAATAAATATTATGAAAATTACTTAATTTAAGTTGGTCCAAAATTAATTAAATAATTAATTTTCATCTCAAATTTAATCTTCTACAAATATATATAATTGAATTCAAAATCCAATGTATTAAAAAAAAATTCTAAATTCTACTTAAAATAAAATAAAATAAAATTGGAAAAATTATTTTAATTTATGTTGCTCTAAAATTAAATAAATTAATTTTTAAAATAAATATAATTTTCCTATTTAATTGAATTTCTTAAGAAAAATATTAAATATTTAAGTGTCTACAATAAATCAACTTAAATATTAATTTTTTCTTTAATTAAATATATCTAGAAAAATATCGAAAAGTCTACCTAGAAAATATCTATCTAGATAATTCATAAACTAATTACTAATTTTGTAATTAAAATATAAAATATTTCAGTATATTTATTTTAATTAAATCATTAATGAAAATTATTTTATTTAAGTTCATCTAAAGTTAATTAATAAATTAATTTTTAACTTTAATCTAATTTTCAAAATTGATTTTTTTTTTTTTTTGAAATATCTACATTTAAAAAGAATGCATTTTGAAATCTATGTGGGAAATGATTATTAAAATAAAATAAAATATGTACTAAAAATTATTCTAATTAAAATATTAAAATAGAAACAAATAATTAAGCATCTTTAATAAAATCAACTTAATTATTAATTCTAATTTAATATCTAAGAATATATTTTAATTTAAGTTGGTCGAAAATTAATTAACAAATTAATTTTCAACATAAATATATGTTATAATTTAATTAAATTTCATGAAACAGAAACAAATAATTAAGTATCTTGAATAAAATAATATTAATTATTAATTCTATTTAAGTTCTAAGAAAAAATATTTAAATTTAAGTTGGTCTAAAATTAATTAACAAATTATTTTTGAACTTAAATATATTTTTCTACTTAATTAAATAATTAGAATATAAATTAGTTACTAAAATTACTATCTAGAATCTTTTCTTTAAACTATGTGTATTTTTCTAAATTAATTTCGAAATAATCTAATAAAAAATTAATTTCATTTATTTCAAAAATAATTATGTTGCCAATTCAAATTTAATTAGGTTAAACTAGTATAATTAGCCTAACACAATTATTTAAATAAGGCAAATGAGCCTTCACAATTGGGGTTATCATGTAAGGGAGTGTTGGATTCAGTATATCGTACCCACTACTAATGGTCTCCTAACTCTCACACAAGACCCAAAGGAGAGAAATTTAACCTTAAATAAATAATTGTTATTCATTGAATAAGCCCAATACTAATTGGGCCTAAATAAACTATTAAAAGTAATATTTTATTTTAGCAACCTAATCCATTTAAATATCTAGAAATAAATGGGCTTCCTATATGCATCTAAGCCCAAAAGCAAAAATGTAACGCCCTAATGCTAAGGCACGCTACAATGCTTTTTCAACTATTGTGTAATCTTTGCTAATCAAAGAAATTTCTCGAAAAACGTGTCAAATTAAAACTTTTGCTTTAGATATTAAACTTTGTAATATAATATAATATTTACAAATTCCGGGATCCCGTTTTTAAACTTTGTAAAATTTACTTTTCAAACTATACATTCAAAATACACAAGTTCTAGGTCGCACAGCGACTTTCAAAATACAACTCCCAGATGTCCCGAGACCGAACATTCCAGGTCGCGCCGCTTGACATGTACAATCTCACCCGAGCTCAAGTTCACTCCTGTTCAGCCTTCGCCTTTCCTTTACTACACATAGAAGCAGAAACTGTGAGTCAACAGACTCAGTAAGAAATGCATATAACATACCATATAATCTCCGACCTGTAAATAGGCGCCCATACACCTATTTACAGAGCTTAACAGATGAGTATGAACGTTCAATACCAGGGTACAACCACTATACCACATACACATCGTGCCTCACTGTACGAGTGTTGGTAGGGTTTACCCCAAACACCGAGTAACACTGAGTGATGTACCACACACCTTAGCATATTCCCGTGCCCGTGTTGGTATCACTGTATCGTACTCACAGTTACAATAATCACTATACCAATGCACTCTATAACTTATTCATACAAGTGTTGGTAGTGCTTAACATAATTCAAGCATGCATATATAAACACATATACACACATTCAGATAATCACATCATACATTATACACAGTTCTTACCTGTTTTCCGAATTCAAGTGTGCTGGCCGACCTGAACGGAATTCACGTGCTAGATGGATGCCCTAATCACAATAATTGTAACACAGATGAGTGACTCGCTAAATCACTTTCCGAGACTTAAACTTGAAACTAAAAGTTTCCCTATCGATAAACCCCATGGCAATACCCTAAATATCTCAAAATTGACCAAAACTAGGGTTCTGGAATTTCCCCCAACAGGCAGACCGGTTCCCAACCGGCAACCCGGTTCTGGGTCACCAACCGGTCGACCGGTTGGTACAGGTCCCCCAGAACCGAAATTCCGGTTCTGTGCTGGGAACCCAAAAATCCATCCCCTTAACTCAATTTCATCCCAAACCTTACCAAACTCTCCAGTATACCTATACAATACATAAACAATAGAATCCAAGCAGTAATTCACAGAACAAACCAATAAATCCAATTATGCCATTAAATCTCAAAGCTTTGAACTTTAAACCTAAAATTGCATAAAACCATCTACATCCATTAAAACCAGCAGCTAGGACCTAGAATCAACTCAACTAAACCTTAAAATTTGAACCCTAGGCACTTCAAGCCTTAACAGCCCCTAACTTACAATTTCACAAACTCAAATCAAAGAGAAAAGCTTAAAATCATATCTTTAAAAGTTCTAGGGCTTTACCTTAGTTGAAACCTCCTTGAATTCTAGCTAAATCCCAGAAAAATGGAATGAATAAGTTGATCCTTGCCCTGCTTTGCTTCAGCCGAAGGAAAGAGAGAGAGAGAGAGAGAGTTCAAGAACAATGCAATTTTTTCTAATTTTTCCTTTTTCTTAATTTTCCACAAAAGACAAGAGTTTTTCCTCAAAACTCTTTGCTGAAAATAACTTAGATTAGGTGTCAAACACCTAGGCAGCCACCTCACTCACCCTTTAACAAAAGACTAAAATGCCCTTTAGACTTAAAACTAGGGTATTTCTAAAGCTAGGGGTAAAATGGTCAAAATCCATAACCCCGCTCAATCCCGATAATTTATTTTCTCTAAATTATTTCCCACTATGAAATAAGGTTCTAAATTTACCCAAGTGATCAATCTAGCCATCCATCGCATTTTCCGTTGTCGCCGAGCAAAAATTACAAAATTAACATATTTCACATATAAGCTAAATAATACCCCTAGAGTTTAATAAAATCTCCGGAATTGAGAAATTATAACTCCAATATTTATTTCTAAATATTGGGGTCCACATATAAAATTAATTCACAAATAATAATAAAATAATAAAAATTAGTGCTAATTGCCTTTACTAATCCACATTACTAGATCGGTCATTACAATTATCCCCCCGTTAATAGGATTTCGTCCCCGAAATCTAACTCCGAATAAACTCTCCGGATGTTGAGTCCTCATATCTGACTCGAATTCCCAGGTGGCTTCTTCCACCTTACTGTTCCTCCAGAGCACCTTAACTAGTGCAATAGTCTTGTTGCGAAGAACTTTTTCTTTTCTATCCAAAATCTGAACAGGTTGCTCTTCATAGGATAAGTCTGGTTGTAGTTCAAGGGCTTCATAACTCAAGACATGAGTCGGGTCCGACACGTATTTCCTTAACATAGAAATGTGAAATACGTCATGAACAGCCGATAACGCTGGTGGTAAGGCTAGCCGATATGCTACCTGCCTGACCTTCTCGAGTATCTGAAATGGCCCAATGAACCTAGGGCTTAACTTACCCTTCTTCCGAAGCGCCTAATACCCTTCATTGGTGAAACCCGCAGGAAAACATGTTCCCCTGCCTGAAATGTAACATCTCTGCGCTTTGGATCAGCATAACTTTTCTGCCTGCTTTGAGAAGCAAGCATCCGAGCCTTGATCTTATCAATAGCTTCATTGGTCCTCTGTACTAATTCTGGACCCAAGTACTTCCTTTCTCCTGTCTCGTCCCAATGAATAGGAGAACGACATTTTCTACCATATAACATCTCATAGGGAGCCATCCCTATTGTACTTTGGTAGCTGTTGTTATAGGAAAATTCAATTAAAGGCAAGTACTTACTCCATGAACCCTCAAAGTCCATGACACAGGCTCGCAGTAGGTCTTCTAAAATTTGGATAGTTCTTTCTGACTGACCATCGGTCTGAGGGTGAAAGGCTGTACTAAACTTTAACTTGGTACCCATAGCCTTCTGAAGACTCACCCAAAATTTCGATGTGAACTTTGGATCCCTATCTGACACAATAGATTTAGCGGCTCCGTGGAGACGTACTATCTCCTTCACATACAATTCAGCATACTGATCCACTGAATAGGTAACTTTCACTGGTAGGAAGTGAGCTGACTTTGTGAATCTATCCACAATGACCCATACTGAATCATACATCCCCGTAGTTCTAGGCAAACCAGTTACAAAGTCCATTGCGATGTCCTCCCACTTCCATTCTGGAAGGACTAAAGGTTGCAATAACCCTGCCGGCCTCTGATGTTCAACACTTGGACACGTAGTCCACCACATCTCTTTTCATCCCATACCACCAGAAGTAGGGTTTCAAATCCTGATACATCTTGGTGGTTCCCGGGTGCAACGAATAAGGAGTGGTGTGAGCTTCATCCAGTATTTCTTTCTTAAGCTCATCAACACTAGGAACACAAACTCGAGCTTTATATAACAACATTCCACTGCTCGAGACTGAAAAGCCTCTAGGCCGACCAGCCACTACTTCGTCTCGAACTTTAACTAGCTCGGGATCTTCCAGTTGTGCCTTTCTGATTCTTTCCAACAGATCAGATTGGAGTGTTAAATTTTGTAATTTCCCGACCACAAACTCAATCCCTGCACTAACCATTTCTGAAGCTAGTTGAGGGGCTATCATAACTGTGGTACAAATTTGCCCGGAACCTTTGCTGCTTAAAGCATCGGCCACAACATTGGCTTTCCCGGGGTGGTACAGTATTTCGCAATCATAGTCTTTAACCAACTCCAACCACCTTCTCTGTCTCATATTCAGATCTTTCTGGGTGAAAAAGTATTTAAGACTTTTATGATCTGTATAAATTTCACACTTTTCACCGTAAAGATAATGTCGCCATATCTTTAAAGCAAAAATCACAGCAGCGAGCTCTAAATCATGAGTTGGGTAACGCTGCTCATAATCTTTCAATTGACGAGAGGCATAAGCTATGACTCTGTCAGCTTGCATCAGAACACATCCCAGACCCTGTCTGGATGCATCACAATAAACCACAAATTTTTCTTGATCTGATGGCAAAGCTAACACCGGAGCTGTTATCAAACGTTGCTTCAACTCCTGAAAGCTTGTTTCACACTTATCTGACCACACAAATCTCTAATTTTTCTTGGTCAATTCGGTTAGGGGCATAGAAAGTTTAGAAAATTCTTCGACGAAACGCCGATAATACCCTGCTAATCCGAGAAAACTTCGAATTTTCGTCACAGACTTGGGCCTCGGCCAATTTTTCACTGATTCTATCTTATTTGGATCAACCATAATTCCATTCTTTCCAACAATATGTCCCAGAAAGGACACTTCAGACAACCAGAATTCGCACTTTTTGAACTTGGCATACAGCTTGTGATCCCTAAGTCGCTATAACACCATTCGAAGATGATGCTCGTGCTCCTCTTCTGACTGAGAGTATACATGAATGTCATCGATAAACACTATAACGCAGTTATCGAGGAAATCCTTGAATACTCTATTCATGAGATCCATAAAGGGTGCAGGAGCATTAGTCAATCCGAACGACATTACCAGAAACTCATAGTGCCCATATCTGGTTCTAAAAGCAGTCTTAGGTATGTCCTCCTCCCGAATTCTAAGTTGATGATAACCAGACCGCAAATCAATCTTCGAAAACACTGTCTTTCCCTGAAGCTGATCGAACAGATCGTCGATCTTGGGCAACGGGTACTTGTTCTTAATCGTCAACTTGTTTAGTTCCCGATAATCAATACACATTCTGGGGGAACCATCCTTCTTTTTCACAAAGAGAACCGGAGCTCCCCAGGGCGATACACTGGGTCGAATAAACCCAATATCAAGCATCCCCTGGAGTTGTAACTTAAGCTCCTTGAGTTCTGCTGAAGCCATCCTATATGGAGCTTTAGAAACAGGTTCGACTCCAGGTGCCAAATAAATTACAAAGTCAATCTCTCGCTGTGGCGGCAATCCCGGCAACTCCTTGGGAAACACATCAAGAAAATCCTTCACCACCCGGACTACCTCAGGCCCAAATGTTTCAGGTCTGCTGGAGTCAAATACCACTGCTAGAAATCCTACACAACCATTGCATAGTAAATCCCTAGCCCTCAGCACAGAAATAACCGGGATCCGAGACCCCTGAACTGATCCAACATAAACAAATGGATCTTCACCTTCCGGCTGAAAAGTCACCATTTTACGCCTACAATCTATACTGGCCGAATACTTGGATAAGAAATCCATTCCCAGTATAATATCAAACTCAGTTAGTTTCAATTCTATGAGATCAGTACTCAATTCCCTATCTTCAATCCTAATTGGCATAGACCTAATGCACCTATTAGAGATAACCAATTCCCCGCTAGGCATTAGGGTTCCAAACCCTCTTTCTAAAATATCACAAGGCCTACCCAAAAGGTCAATTACTCTTGTAGCCACATATGAACGTGTAGCTCCTGAGTCAAATAATACTGTAAATAACAAGTTGTTGACGGGAAGCTGACCTGTCACAACAGAAGGACTGGCTGCAGCATCAGCTTGGGTAATGGCAAACACACGAGCAGGAACCGGTTTCACCTTAGCTTTCGGCTCCTCTTTCTTTGCCTGGGGGCAATCTTTCTTGAAGTGCCCCACCATGCCACACAGAAAGCATGTCTTCCGGTTACACTCTCCCGGATGATGTTTCTTGCACCGTGGACACTCAGGGTAAGAGTAACCCTGGCGTCCTCCTCTACCTTGGTTCCCACGGAAGCGCTTGCCTTGCCCCGAACCACCAGAAGTCGGAACAATTTTTCTTTTCTGCTCAGTGGTGGAGTCACCACCATCCCTACCATAAACAGGAGTAGGAACAGTGGGGGTTCCACCAACACTCGGAGTCACCCGGGGCTCCTGAAGGAATTTCACTGCACCCTCGGCTCTCAAAGCCTTCTCAACCATCTCCGCATATGTGGTTGCTTCAGTGGTAGTAATTACTAGGTCATGTCGAATCTTTGCACTCAAACCCGCCAAATATTTTTCTTTCTTGCTAAAATCAGTCGGCACAATTCCCGCCGCCAACTTAGCCAACCGATCAAACTTTGTCGTGTATTCAGTAACCGACATTCCCTCGGTTTGAACTAGATCAGTGAACTCTTTCCGCTTTGCACTGCGGACTGCTTCATTATAATACTTGGAGTTAAATAACTCCTTAAATTCTTCCCAAGTCATCAGCGTGACGTCTCGAGTGAGGGTTATCAATTCCCACCACACGAGGGCGTCTTCCTGAAATTGGAAAGTGGCGCAGGTCACCCGATCATTTCCAACCACTCCCATAAAATTAAGAATACGCTCGATCACCGAAAGCCACTGCTCGACCTTCATCACATCAGGACCTCCCAGAAACACTGGAGGTGCCTGTTTCCGGAATCTTTCGTACAACGGTTCCATACGGTTGCCAACAACAGGTTGTTCTGCTGGCACCGCAGGAACTGCAACGGCCTGAACTACTTGAGGAGGCACGGCAGGAGGACCCTACTGCCTCAATCTTTGGATCTCTTCATCTTGCTGGCGGATTCTATCTTGCATCTCAGCAAATCTTTGCTCCCAATCAGGAGGAGCTTGAGGTGGATTTACAGGGCGACCACCCTGAGCTCTGCCACGGCCACGGCCGCGACCACGAGGATTTTGAGGATTCCCCTGACCGCCTCCGGTCTCAACCATGCCACCCTGACTTCTTGTATTTCGCGGGGCGTCCATTTAATAGGACTTAGCCTGCGAATCCATAAGCCAGGCAGGTTAGACAGCGATCAAAACTTAACACCGCTCTTAAAGACTTAAAGGCAACACACTTTCTTTTCTTTTTAAAGAAATATATTTAATTTGAATCTAATATGCTTCCTAACATGCTTTCACATTCACATTTTTAAAGTACTAAACAAGTACGGGCTTACTGAACTGTGAACCGAGCTTTCTCTGATGAAGATTGTACATGTCTTAGCAAGCTTCGGTAGACAAAACCTGGCGGCTCTGATACCAAAATTGTAACGCCCTAATGCTAAGGCACGCTACAGTGCTTTTTCAACTATTGTGCAATCTTTGCTAATCAAAGAAATTTCTCGAAAAACGTGTCAAATTAAAACTTTTGCTTTAGATATTAAACTTTGTAATATAATATAATATAATATTTACAAATTCCGGGATCCCGTTTTTAAACTTTGTAAAATTTACTTTTCAAACTATACATTCAAAATACACAAGTTCTAGGTCGCACAGCGACTTTCAAAATACAACTCCCAGATGTCCCGAGACCGAACATTCCAGGTCGCCCCGCTTGGCATGTACAATCTGGCCGCGACCAAAATTGTAACGCCCTAATGCTAAGGCACGCTACAGTGCTTTTTCAACTATTGTGCAATCTTTGCTAATCAAAGAAATTTCTCGAAAAACGTGTCAAATTAAAACTTTTGCTTTAGATATTAAACTTTGTAATATAATATAGTATTTACAAATTCTGGGATCCCGTTTTTAAACTTTGTAAAATTTACTTTTCAAACTATACATTCAAAATACACAAGTTCTAGGTCGCACAGCGACTTTCAAAATACAACTCCCAGATGTCCCGAGACCGAACATTCCAGGTCGCGCCGCTTGACATGTACAATCTCACCCGAGCTCAGGTTCATTCCTGTTCAGCCTTCGCCTTTCCTTTACTACACATAGAAGCAGAAACTGTGAGTCAACAGACTCAGTAAGAAATGTATATAACATACCATATAATCTCCGACCTATAAATAGGCGCCCATACACCTATTTACAGAGCCTAACAGATGAGTATGAACGTTCAATACCAGGGTACAACCACTATACCACATACACATCGTGCCTCACTGTACGAGTGTTGGTAGGGTTTACCCCAAACACCGAGTAACACTGAGTGATGTACCACACACCTTAGCATATTCCCGTGCCCGTGTTGGTATCACTGTATCGTACTCACAGTTACAATAATCACTATACCAATGCACTCTATAACTTATTCATACAAGTGTTGGTAGTGCTTAACATAATTCAAGCATGCATATATAAACGCATATACACACATTCAGATAATCACATCATACATTATACACAGTTCTTACCTGTTTTCCCAATTCAAGTGTGCTGGCCGACCTGAACGGAATTCACGTGCTAGATGGATGCCCTAATCACAATAATTGTAACACAGATGAGTGACTCGCTAAATCACTTTCCGAGACTTAAACTTGAAACTAAAAGTTTCCCTATCGATAAACCCCATGGCAATACCCTAAATATCTCAAAATTGGCCAAAACTAGGGTTCTGGAATTTCCCCCAACAGGCAGACCGGTTCCCAACCGGCAACCCGGTTCTGGGTCACCAACCGGTCGACCGGTTGGTACAGGTCCCCCAGAATCGGAATTCCGGTTCTGTGCTGGGAACCCAAAAATCCATCCCCTTAACTCAATTTCATCCCAAACCTTACCAAACTCTCCAGTATACCTATACAATAGATAAACAATAGAATCCAAGCAGTAATTCACAGAACAAACCAATAAATCCAATTATGCCATTAAAGCTCAAAGCTTTGAACTTTAAACCTAAAATTGCATAAAACCATCTACATCCATTAAAACCAGCAGCTAGGACCTAGAATCAACTCAACTAAACCTTAAAATTCGAACCCTAGGCACTTCAAGCCTTAACAGCCCCTAACTTACAATTTCACAAACTCAAATCAAAGAAAAAAGCTTAAAATCATAACTTTAAAAGTTCTAGGGCTTTACCTTAGTTGAAACCTCCTTGAATTCTAGGTAAATCCCAGAAAAATGGAATGAATAAGTTGATCCTTGCCCTGCTTTGCTTCAGCCGAAGGAAAGAGAGAGAGAGAGAGAGAGAGAGTTCAAGAACAATGCAATTTTTTCTAATTTTTCCTTTTTCTTAATTTTCCACAAAAGACAAGAGTTTTTCCTCAAAACTCTTTACTGAAAATAACTTAGATTAGGTGTCAAACACCTAGGCAGCCACCTCACTCACCCTTTAACAAAAGACTAAAATGCCCTTTAGACTTAAAACTAGGGTATTTCTAAAGCTAGGGGTAAAATGGTCAAAATTCATAACCCCGCTCAATCCCGATAATTTATTTTCTCTAAATTATTTCCCACTATGAAATAGGGTTCTAAACTTACCCATGTGATCAATCTAGCCATCCATCGCATTTTCCGTTGTCGCCGAGCAAAAATTACAAAATTAACATATTTCACATATAAGCTAAATAATACCCCTAGAGTTTAATAAAATCTCCAGAATTGAGAAATTATAACTCTAATATTTATTTCTAAATATTGGGGTCCACATATAAAATTAATTCACAAATAATAATAAAATAATAAAAATTAGTGCTAATTGCCTTTACTAATCCACATTACTAGATCGGTCATCACAAAAAACATAGGCTCACACAGGTCAAATTGATTTAGATGGGCCCTATCATGTTTCTAGGTTTACACAGATGAAAGATATACAAAATTTACATGTAACAAATTATTAATAAGATCTATTGACAATTGGACTATGATTAAAATCGGATTATTTGATTTGTCAACAAGTTAATCATAGCAATTTAGATCAAATAAATAATAGGATTTTTTAAAAAAAAAAGTTTTTGAATAAACAATTTAAATTAAACAAATAATGCCCATGTAACAAATGTAAAATAAGATATTTACACTTATATAATTAAATTATTATTTAACTAAACAATTATTTTAAAATTTTAGAGTTGTTTAAAACAACCTTAAATATCTTTTAAAAAAAATAACAAAAAAACTAATTTTAAAAATATATAGGTTTATTAGAATTATTTTATAAGATTAAATTAAATATCTTATAAGATAAATAATTTGAAAATATCCAAAAAGATATTTTCAATATCATTTTTTAATCTTATAATTTAATAAAATTAAAATAAAAATATAAACCAATTTTAAAATAGATATGGTTAGGTAATTATTATTTCAAGAATAAAATAATAAACAAATAATAATTATTCTAATTATATGTTAAAATATCTCAAATTAAGTCTTTTTCAAATTTTTACAACAGTATCTAAGTTATTTAAATATTTTAAATATTTTTTATAAATGTCTCATAAGTAAAATGATATAAAATATCTTTTTTCTAATTTATGATTTATAAAAAATAAACTGTTTAATAAAATAACCAATTTTAAATTTGAAAATATTATGGTTAGAATATCTATAAAAATATCTAGGTTAATTTAAAAATTTATTAATCATTTAATTCATCTTATATGATAATTTCAATATAATTTTTTAAATTAAAAGATAAAGTTATCATTTAATTTAAATATGCCCAATATTAAATTACCTAATCTTATAATGAAATAATATATAAATATTAAAGAAATTAACAAAATTTTAAAATGTGACTATAATTTAAAGGGGTTATTTCATTGTTATACTTCAAAACAATTTTTTTTGTATTTTTACGAAATTCTACATAGAAATCCCTATTGCAACTAGCGCTACAACTACTCTAGAAACTCAAACCGTAACTTTGAAAAAAAAAAAAGTTAAAAAAAAAATAGTATATGAAGTAATTCCCCTAATTTAAAATAAAATATTCAATATTTAAATTTAACCTCAAAATATCAGAAACTAATAATAACAATTAAATAATTAAATATTATTAATTTTAAAAATTTGATATTTAAGTTTAAATATTAAAATAATAATTTTTATAGATATTTATTAATTTGAAATTAAAAAATCAAATTTTGGTAAAAAAATAACCAAAAGAATAATTTTGGGTGCAAAGCACCCTAGCTGTCGAGGCTAAGGCTGCGTTCAACCTCAATATGCGCGTGGAAGGGCTTTTTGCAGGGTTTCTGGCTGAGCTTTCTCGCCGCCTTGCAACATCATCATGTGAGCAGCTCATGTCTGAATGAGTGAGGATCGAGTTTTAGACACGAAGTGTCTGAGGCACGCGCGCGCTGGGTCTTCTTGTGCGAGGGTCTGGTGCGCATGAGCACCACCCTCGACACCTAATGGACCTCGATTTTCAAATCAACATATCTTCTTCGCTGTTCATCTGAATTGAGTTCCGTAAAAACAAATTTTGCTTAATTTTTTACAAGGAATCCAAATAAATTATTTTCAGAATAAAAAAAAATTATTTTCATAAAAAAAAAATCGTAAATCACATTCAATCATCAAATAACACATAAACCAACATGAACACATCCAAATCAACACAATAAACAAAATTCATCGTTTTAAATCTGTATTTCATGAAAGTAAATCATTACCATGGCTTTGAGGCCAGTTGTTGAGAATATTTTACCAGGATCTAGATTTACTAACATGTATGTTGAATTAAGATCCTAAATATGAATATCTCTAAAACAATGAAAATAAACACATAAGGGATTAGAAAACCTTACATTGATTGCAGTGGAATATAATGACTCCTTTCGCTCAGATCTCTAACCCTTGTTCTTTACTGTCGCAAAGTATTATAAAGATCTGAGCCTGGATCTCTTTCTCTCCTTCAAGTTTGGTTACCACCGTCTTACTCACTATGATTGAGTACTTGACTTGCTATGTGTGGGCATGAGACTCTATCAATATATGTTCGAATATGATGAAGAACAATGAATGAGGTGGAATCACTATGGAAGGCTCTCTCATTTACTAGTTGTCTGACAGAGAAAAGTAGGTTTAATTTGGTTGAAGGCATCAAGTGTTCAAGTGGATGAGATGAGAACATCATGTTCCTTTTATAGTATTTCAACTAGTGCTTAGGGCTGAATTATATGGATTAAAAAAAAATTGGGCAAAAATAACAAGTCGCCGGCCACAAATACGACCAATCTCTAGTTACAATTTTTCCACTTTATTTCAATCACTTATTCTTCTTTCAGTAATATTATATTTTCCAATTCAATCTTGTAAATGCTAAAATTATTTATTTAATAATTATAATTAATTATCAAATAAAATTACCATTTATATTATTTATTAATTAGACCATACAAAGTCTCTTAATTAATAAATTGACCACAAAACCTATTTTCTTCATAATTAAGCCATTGCTTAGTGAAAATTCTTAAATAAGACATAGTCTAATTTTAAAATTATAATTGATTAATTAATATCTGCAAGAAGTATTATCCCAACCAGTGAGGGGACCATGGGCCCTATATAACCGAGCTTTCAACAAGTAGATCTAGAATTTACCAAGTAAATTCCGTCTATATAACCGAGTTTACAACTTATTAATTTCGCCTTGCGCCACTATAGATTTGGAATTGAATAACACTCTCAATTATATAGAACGATCTATATGTACCACAATATAGATACATTATGATTATTCATTGTTACAATCCTAATAGTCAAAGATCCTCTATAGATGATCTACACTGAATAGGGTCAAATTTACCATTCTACCCTTCAATGTATTTTATCCTTAAAACACTTAGCAACCCATAAATGATACTTCAGTAAACTAATATAATTACTAAAATATAAGGCCTCAATTATTTATCTCTATTCAGCCAAGCTTGAAGGAAATCATCATCTCACTTCTAAATACTTATAGAAGCTATAAATTCCAAATCTATGTTTAGCGCTCCCACTCAATTGAACTACCATTTTTCCAAGATGTAAATATCCGTCAGAACCATAGGTTAGCATCCACGAACAACTTGAAGAACATAAATAATACAACTAAGTTGAACCTAAGCTATCAGGATTAAGATCTATAGACCTAAGATCAACCATTGATATTGACTTAAAAAGATATAATAGTAAGTTTATAATATCTTATCTAAAATCAATATCAGTCCATTCCAATGTATACTCCATACATCCGATACTGGTAAACTTTGTCAATGCCCTAGAAAGGACATAACAATTATCCAATGTGTAAGCATACCTTATAGTCGATTATCATGCCAGTCTAAATCTAATGAACTGACAAATCATGGGAATTAAACTTTTGAACACACAATCATGATTATATTCCATTGTGCTGATAACACTATAATCATGAACAAATATATATATATACTAGAAGAGAGTTACGTGGCGAGCCACGTAAATATTAGTTTTATTTTAAGTTCTTTTTTTGTTTAAGAATTTAGTGACTAATTGTAAATTATGTTATAAACGATATGTTTTATAAAACTAATTGTTAAGAATGTCATAATTGTGTATATAAACCTATAATATAGACATTGTTATTCAAATGTTTTATGTTATAAACGATTTTTTTTATATAGAGTTTAAATTTTATATTGATGATTCTAATTTAGGGTGAGTATTGGTATAGTTTTTTTAATTTAAAAAAAGAATGTTTAATTTTTTGGGTTTAATTATTGGGTTTAAACGTTTAAAAAAATAGTTTAATTTTTTGGGTTTAAAAAAAAAATCGTGTAAGCCTAATCTGTTAAGCTAATCGTGTAACAATATTAATATCTGTTAATTTTTTATTTATTTGTTAACGTTTAACTAATAAAAAATATCAAACATTGGAGATATAAGGTTTGTTATGTTAGAGAGATATGTGGCTAGGATGATTTTTTTTAATTTAAAAAAAGATTGTTTAATTTTTTGGATTTAATTATTTGGTTTAAATCGTGTAACAATATTAATATTTGTTAATTTTTTATTTATTTGTTAACGTTTAACTAATAAAAAAATATCAAACATTGGAGATATACGGTTTGGATTTAATTATTTGGTTTAAACGTTTAAAAAAAGATTGTTTAATTTTTTGGGTTTATTTATTTATATATTTTTGAAAGTTAACGGGAGATCAAACCTATCGTTAAATTTAACAGAATATTCTTTTATTTTTAAAGTATATTCTGTTAAACCAAAAAATGCCGTTAGATAGGCACTTTTAATATATAAAGATTTATATATGTTCTGGACTTAATAGAATTCATACATTAAACATAATCATGAAATAAATCATGTGAATCATGCAACATAAAAGCGATTCTGATCTTTTATTAATTAGTAAATCTGATAATATTAAAATGAATTTTATTTAGGGCACAAAACTCAACAGACTTTCATAAAATAAAATAAATAAAGTAAAACATAAAATTGAAATTGGAACATGTAATTTAAAAATTTAGTGAAGTAATTTTATTTTTAAAAAAAATATTTTCAATTTAAATAATAAATAATTCGAAAAAAATTTAATTAAAAAAATATTAAAAAATGTAATATATAAGTTAAAATGTAATAAAGTGGTATTAAATTTTTTTAAAAAGTTAGTAATTTTAATTTAAATAATAAATGATTAAAAAATAATAATAGTAAAAAATAATGTAATATATAATTTACTATATATTAAAATTTTTAAAAAGTTAGTAATTTTAATTTAAATAATAAATGATAAAAAATAATAAAAATAAATAATGTAATATATAAATTAGTATATATTATAATCTATAATAGGTAATCAATTTATTTTTTATTTTAAAAAATTTATAATCTTTAATTTAAATGAATAAATGTGAAAATTATAAATTACTACTTATTGTTTAATTTTAAAAAGTAAGTAAGTGATATTATCAACTTTAAAAAGGTTGTAATTTTTAAGTTAAATAAATAAAATAGAAAATTATAAGTGAATATTTATTGTTAAATTGAAAATGTAAGCAAATGATATTTTGAAGATTAAAAAGTTTGTAATTTGTAATTTAAATAAATAAAATAAAAAATTATGAATTAATATTTATTATAAAAATTAAAATTTAATCAAGTGATATTTTTAAAATTTTAAAACTTTAATACTTATAATCTAAAAATAAAATAAAATAAAATTTTAAAGTAATTATAGTAAGAATTTAATCTAATTATCATAAAGTAAGTGTAATTATAAAGTAAGCACAAATGAGCATAAGATATTAAAATAGCATAAAATTAAATTTTTATTATCTTTTCTTCATCTCTTTGGTTATACACCAAAGATAGGATAGAACAATTGTATTTGTATTTGTATTATCACATAGTGATAATTTAATTTTTTTTTCAATTTTACACATGCACGAAATACCTTAGACCCGTTTGGAGAGGCTGAGTCAGTAAGGACTCTTAAATACGTTTCTCCAAATTATCTAGGACTGTTTGTCTGCATGGATAGTTTGGGCTTGTTTTATACTTATAGTATGATCTATTGCTTATTTGATTATTTCATTAGTAGATATTTTGGTACAACGTCTTCTTACACGTTCTTGTAAGTCGGCAAACTTAATTACTACAAGTTTGCTAACTTATAAGAACTGTGGGGAGGTCTTCTTAGAAATTTTTACAAAAATGAAATAATCTTAAGAGCGTAGATTGCACTATATGTATATTACAAACCTGAATGGGATAGGTTCTTTACCCTTTTAGTAATGGAGTGAGAAGGTGGATTAGGACACTTGCATATTTTCTTGTTTGTTTTTAAATTATTTTTGTTAATTACTTCATAGTGGAAGATGCCTACCAACCGAAGTTGGATGAAGGCGCACCGGCGCTCTGCAGAGTTTCGAAGTGGCGTTGATGAGTTCGTTGCGGTAGCAATGAACCACGTGAACGCTGACGGATTAGCTCGATGCCCATGCATGCGGTGTTTGAATGTGAATTTCCACACACCTGCAACTATAAGGGTTCATTTATTTCTCAGTGGGATCCAACCTTCTTACAACCCCTGGTATTTCCACGGGGAGACTTTCTCTCAGCCCGCAGTTAAACTTCCTGAAAATGACGAAGAGGAAATGGCAGATGTGTTGGCGGACATGTTAAGAGGGGACCCTGGGTTTGACGAATCTGCTAACACTACTGATTCTTTCAATGAACCCCCTATCAACGACAACAACAATTTTGATGACTTGTTTAAGGAGATGGAGGCTGAGTTATATCCAGGTTGCAAAAAATCAGCCCTCAATGCACTGGTAAAGCTTATGCACTGCAAGGTTTTGAATAGGTGGAGCAACCATTCTTTCGATATGTTGTTGTCCATCTTGATTGATCTATTTCCAGAGGGAACAAAATTACCGAAGTCGCATTATGAGTCGAAGATGCGATTGCACAATCTAGGTTTGGGATACGACTCAATAGATGTGTGCAAGTATAATTGTGCTATTTTTTGGAAGGAGAATGAGAAGAAGGAGTTTTGCCCTGTATGTGGAGAATCACGATGGGTGAAAAGAAAGGGTAAGGGGAAAAAAGTTCCTCACAAAGTTATGCGTTACTTCCCACTCACACCTAGACTAAAACAATTATATTGCTCAAGACACACTGCGGGGGATATGCCTACAACGGAACTGTGTTTTCAATGCGTGCGGCAGTGTTGTGGACAATAAATGATTTTCCTGCTTATGCTCTAATGTCTGGTTGGAGCACAAAAGGGTATATGGCGTGTCCCACTTGCAATGAACATACTCCTTCCATTGGCCTAAATAGTAAGATTGGATATGTTGGCCACAGACGCTTTCTCGAAATGAGTGATCTGAGAAGGAGAAGCAAAAAGTACAATGGTAAGCCTGAGAAGAGAGCACCACCTCCTGTATTGACGGGGGATGATATTTTATCTCAATTAGACCGAATTCCATTGACTTTGCCTAGAAAACACAAATAGTTCGGGGGTGTCAAACGGAAGCGTTCTAGTGAAGAGCTCAATTGGTCTAAAAAAAAGTATTTTTTTTGAGCTTGAGTACTGGAAGTCAAAGTCCTTACGACATAATCTTGATGTAATGCACATTGAGAAAATTGTGTGTGACAGCTTAGTAGATACTCTTCTAAGTATCGACGGGAAGTCAAAGGATACCGACAAGGCGAGAATGGATTTGCAAGACTTGCAAATACAACGAGAGTTGTGGTTGTATGAAGACCGGAATGGGAAGTGGAAGAAGCCTCCAGCTAGTTACACACTTAGTGTTCAAGAACGGATTGAATTTGCAGACTTCATAAAGTCTGTACGATTTCCGGACGGTTTTGCAGCAAACTTAGACAAAATGTAAATTTGGATACGGGCAAGATTTCCGGGCTCAAATCACATGATTGTCATGTGTTGTTACAACGTTTACTACCGGCAGGTATCCGTAAGTTCTTGAAAAAAGAAATCAGGGACACAATCATTGAGTTGTGTGTGTATTTCAAACAATTATGCTCAAAAACACTTCATGTTTCGGATTTAGAAAAAATGTAAACAAATATTCTAACTATTTTGTGCAAGTTAGAAACAATTTTTCCACCGGCTTTCTTCGACATAATGGTTCACGTACTTATGCATCTCCCTGAAGAAGCTATACTAGGTGGACCAGTGCAGTACAGGTGGATGTATCCCATTGAGCGGTCAATGTCTGTGTACAAGCAATATGTCAGGAATCGTGCTCGTCCGGAAGGCTCTATTGCTGAATCTTTTGTGGTTAATGAGGCATTAACCGTTTGCTCAATGTACTTTCGAGAAGTGGAAACTCGATTCAACCGTCCTGACCGGAACAATGACATTGTCCAAAACATGCCAACTCGACAATTTTCAGTATTCAAGCACGTTGGCCGACCCCTCGGTATGAGGACAGTCGACACCTTACCCATGCAAAGCAAGCGTAAGGCGAAGTGGTACATTTTGAACAATTGCACAGAGGTTGAGCCGTATATCAAGTAAGTATAAATTCCATAAACACAAACACACAATAGTCGACTTCATCTAAAAAATTCTTAACTTACTAAGTGCATTATATTATATAGTGAGCACAAAGAGTTGCTTCAAGCAAGGAGTGTAGGCAATATTGAGAAAGTGCAAGAGACTGAGTTCCCTGAATGGTTCAAAACTCGAGTAAGCCTTGTTGCCTCTCAATACTCTTAATCTTGTTCTCAATAACTGTTCAACTTTTCTTAATTTAATATTTTTCCTGATATGTAGATTAATGAACTACGGTTGAGCAACCAAAGTGCAGTGTCAGATGAGTTGTATGCTATCGCTAACCCATCGAATGCAGCAATTTATTTTTATCCAGGGTGCATAGTGAACGGTATTAAATTTTTGGTCAGGGAAAGGGATGATAACCGCAAAACACAAAATAGCGGTGTTATGGTCCCCGGTGAAGATGGACAAAATTTTTACGGCACACTTGAAAAAATTATGGAGTTCACTTATTTAAAAGACTGCAGTGTTCTCTTATTTTTTTGTAAGTGGTTTGACACTAACGGGAGTAGAATGGATAGTGACGGTGTTATCACTAGCATCTACGTCAACCGACAGTGGTACCAAAATGAACCGTTCATACTTGCATCTCAAGCAAAACTGATCTACTATATTCCTGATTTAAAGAACGGTAAAGATTGGCTGATTGTAAATGAGTACATACCGCGCAATGTTTGGGACTTTCCGGACACGGATGGGGAGACACCCTTTGTACAGGAAAATAATTCAGCTGAAACCGAGTTCGTTGTTCAACTTCCACAGTTGGATGATGTTGACTATGTTCGCCATGATGTCGACCCAACTGAAGTTGCAAACATCGATCGTGTCAATTCACAGCCTTAATAATTAGATGATTTCATTGTCGATGATGACAACGAGGGTCTAAATACCGAAGACAGCAACTCCTTACAATTAGAGAGTGACAGTGATGATAATGTTGTATATGTAACTGATGATGAGGATGATGAATTGTAATTGAAATAGTGTTTTAAATAAAATAAAAATTACAACCCTTCTTCTTTAATATGTTTGCAATATGTTAATTTATTTTAAATAAACAATATGTGTTGTATATGTAGTATGTCTACACCCGGTGGCAGCAGTTCGAAAAAGAAAGGGGTTAGAGGTAAATACAAGGGCAAGAATATTGAGGAGGAGCTCTCCAAAACACAATCTGCCAAGTTACAGATTGAGGTGCATGTAGAGACTGGCACCCCCGTAGGCAAAAACGGAAAAAAATTCAACAATATGGCGAAATAGATGACTCGGATGTCTATCCCCATCAATAAATTCAAATGGGAAGATGTCAGTAGAGCTGACATCAATGCACTCTGGGATAGACTTGAGGTATGTCTTAATAATTTTTTTAATTTCTAAATTACTATACTCTTATTAAATTTTAATTAATGTATTAATGTGTAACTTTTTGCAGACCAAGTTTGTCCTCCCACGAGATAACCCTACATTCGTAGACTACGGTGAGTACGAGATGTCAAAGGGTTTACGTGACTGGAGGGCAGACTGCAAGAAAAAGTGGATACAAAACATTGAGGAGCTTGGACAGGAGAGGGCCGACATGTCACCTCCTGAGGGAGTATCTCAAGAGGTGTGGAGCGACTGCATCGCTTATTGGAGCACAGACAAACAAAAGGTACATTTTTTAAAATTTCAAATTTTGGTAATGTTTAATTTATATAGTCAATAATAAATAATTAATTGTTAGAAAAATTATTAATTTCAGGCGAGAGCAGCGAAAAATAAAGAAAGTCGATGAAATTTTTAGGAGGCTGGGGCTCCAAGCCTATTGTTTCACATGTTGTCGAAGGGGTAAGTTTATATTTAACTATCATTCATTTAAATTTTTCTTGTAAAATAACAATACTAATATATTTTCTCTTGAAAATAGGCTAACCCCGACACAGGAGAACTGCCAACTGGGGTAGAAACTTTTCAAAAGTTTCACCATAAAGGCAACGATTGGCGCAACGAGTTCGCGCAACAAGCTTACGTAAGTTTACGTTTTAATTCAATTTTTATTTATTTCTTTCAATTTATTTTGTGTTAAAATTAACCATTTAACTTATTTGTTTAATTGTTTTAGGAGCAAATGGTTGAAATAGCGGCAACTCAACCAGCGCCCACTGAAGATGAGCCTGAAGAGCCTGCTGTCGATCCTACACAGTACCCCCGAGACTTACCTGTTATGACGCAAGTACTCGGGGAACGATCTCGGCATCTTAGAGGCTTTGGCCATCTCCCCAGACTGAAGGGAGTTGAGGCCAAAAGAGCACCTGCCACGCATCCTTCAGCCCAACCGACTGTTACAATGGAACAGTACGAGGGTTTACAGAAAAAAGTGGAGGAAGCGGAGCAGACAACTCAACATATGAGGCAGCAGTATGAGACACAACAACTCTACCTCAGACGATTCCAAGATCAGTTGGAGTATCTTTCTCGAGCTGTGCCGAGTTTCAACTTGCCTCCCATGGATCTTCCACCATTACCCACTCCTGGTGCTGGATCGTCGGCTGCTGCTGGTGCTGGATCGTCGGCTGCTGCTGGTGCTGGATCGTCATCGCAGCCTCCCGAGACTCAGAGAAACAACGATGACGACATTACCCGCCTATAGAACTGTACTTTTTTTATTATCCGGTTCGAACATTTAACATTTTGTTTATATACTGATTTTAGTAGAACATAATATAATTAATGTTCGTTTATCTTTTAATGTAAATTATGTTGGTTTTTTTTGTTAATAGAATATTATAATTATTTTAAAAAAATTTAATTAATTATATTTAATTAATTAATATTATAATTAATTAAATTTTTTTTTGTCGGCGCAATAGTGCGCCGGTAAAAAGTGGCAAAAACTATTGGCGCCAACAGACAGATTGGCGCCAATAGTCTTACCGGGGCATGTAGTGCGCCGGAAAAACTATTGGCGCCAATCTGACTGTTGGCGCCAATAGTTTTGCCGGCGCAATAGCTTACCAAATCAGGTTCATAGCGGATAAGGGCATTTTTTAACACTGACGCTTACTTTTCACCGGCGTGATTTCTCGCCAGTAAAAGCAAGTTTTACCGGCGCAGTTACTCTACGCGCCGGTAAAAACTCCTTTACCGACCAAGCTTCCCAGATAAGCTTTGCCGGCGTAGTTGTGCGCCGGCAAAGCTTTACCGGCGCAGTTAGGGTACTTTTGCCGGCGCATTAAAAGTGGCTTTTCTTGTAGTGCCCCTTCCTCCATAAGAAGGAACAATCCAACAAGCAAAGGATTCTTCATTTACACATTTACTCTGAATCGAATACACTCATTGGAAGAGAATCTATTTTTCCACATACGATCAATGCTAGTAGCCTTGCCAATCCTCCAAAATTGAGGAGGGAGATCAAAGATTATTACTCACATCTGAGTAATAGAGAAATCCATCGATCTTCACCGCCCTCTTCTAGCATTGGCTTGAAGATCATAAATCCATCGCATATTCTCCAAGGTGCATTCTGTACTGCAAGTTCCGCCTCATGCCTCTTCGAAAAACGAATAATGAAGGTATTAACAGCCACCTTTTCCAGCTTCCACCCCGTGGCCAGTCTCCATTTTCTGGCTAGCACTGACCTAAGCAGACCCAGGAAATGCATTTCTTAGAAACCAACCTAACCACTACTGAACGTTCAATCACATCTTACCCCAGCTCTGCATTTTCTTCCAAAGAAATGGATAACTCCTTCACTCTGGTATTCAACACTTCTTCTTTTCCTTTAGCAGCCATCAAGCTAAAGCCAAGAACACCCACTAGCCACAAAACTCTCTCAAATAGCAAACTTGGCAGAGAGAAAAGAAGCAGAACCACAAACACTCAAAGCAAGCAAAATAAACAATGCCATATACAAAAGATACAGGGTCACCAAAAAACCCTAGACCACAAAAGGGTCAGCAAAAGAAATGATAATTAGTATGGATACTCTACTGTACAGAGAGAATTTAAAATCCACTCATATTATTTAAAGAAAAAAATAACAATCACTGAGTGTTACTTTACTCATCATGATCATCTACCACAACAAGACTTGTGTTTTTCTTGTTAATTCCTTCTCCATTTGCTATTATCTTGTTCAACATTGCAGATAGAGAGCTAGTTTTTTGATAGACTTAATTAGGTGGCACTTAGCATTTGTATTCTTAAAAATTAAATTTTAAAAATTAAGAAAAAAAAATAATAATCTCTACTCAATCAAACTCACCATCACCCTCAAAATTTCTCCATCAAAATTATCAATGTGGCTCATAATATATTATATATTTTAAGCTACTCAGTACATTTTCTTCAATTATATTTAACTAAGAGCAACAAATTATAATACCATATAACTAATGAACATAAACCCTAATATTTCACCCTAAATTTTGTACCCAAAATGAAAGTAAAAACTTTTCCACACTAATGACTTTAAGATGATGTTTCCAATGTAAATGTACAACGGCAAATGTAGGTGGGCAATGGGCGGCTGTGGGAGAGGGGAAGAGAAGATTAAGATCATTTTTTTTAATCTGCCATTCAAATAGTATAGAAAATCTTGTCTATTGAACCCATCCCATTAAAATCTATTTTAATTAACTTTATAAAAATTACTTGACTAGTGTAGATGTAATATTTTAACATTTTGAGTTTTTGCCGGAAAAAAATAGGTATCATATTATTATTGCATTATTTAAACGTAATATTTTCTCTTTTGTCATAATAAAGTCAAAAAAAAAAAAAAAGCGTATAGAAATACCATTTCAAAGAATTGATATCTCTCCTTCCCAAAAAAAAAAAGAGTGTTGGATATCTCACAGAACAGGACCTATATAATATTACTATATAATATTGAGCAAAAGAAAAAATAACTATATAACAAAAACAGAGTGGGGGCATGAAAGAAACGTGTCACCTCTTGACACCGATTTATGGCATATAGCGTAGCAACAAACAAATTACTAATAGGTGATACAAGTAAGGCCGAAATGGTGGACTTGGCCCATGATTACGAAGATTAGATTAAACGACAATATAGCAGGTTATATAGTCATGGTTTATTTTGTTTATCTAAACTCCAATATGTAAATTAATTTTTGTTCGAGAAGGATAAATGAAAACCAATATAACATTAGGTTTCTCGAGTGTCGGTGTGTGCGCGGTCGCCCAAAGGCCGAACATGAACGGGCGTGTCAAAAGAAGAAAACTCACGACTCACGAGGCTCTCGAAGTAACGTTTACGTTTTGTTTGGAGAAATGCAAGAAAACAAGTGAATATTTTAACCCCACGAATTTAACAGAGCAGCATTTATTTTGGATGAGGGGAAAAATGGAAAATGTTACATAGAAACATGGTGAAATGCAATGGAAATTTGAAATAGTTAAACAAAAGTCTAGTCCAAGAACATTAATGGGAGCTTCACATTGCCTTTTATTTAATAAACAGGAGTTGACCTGGATAAAAGTTCGAACTCCAAATCTCATGCTCACAAAAAATAAACCCAACTATATCTTCAATAAAATCGACTGGCAATTTCGAGGCTTTGGAACACAAAATCAAGTGAAAAAAAAAACACCAACAAAAGCATAGTCTCAGCCTAAAATTGAATGTACAAGACAACAAACCACTCATATAATGAAGCGAAATCGATATAAAATATAATCGGCAGAAGTACATATGCAATCGTACTCTATTATGATGATGACGTTGCTAGTCAAGTATTCAAGGTTTGTTCCCAAAGATAAATGGACACTACGAGCGACACAAATCAACTTCGGAACATAGGAGGAGTCACCACATCTAAATTTAACAATGAAACGATAGAACAAAAATGAAAAAAAAAATACATATGATAAATACCTAAGACCACATATTCGAAGGAGAACCTGGAAATCAAGACGGTAAATGCCAAGATCCAAAGGAAGATTCCCCTTATCTCATCCGTAGATTATCTTCTATCTAAACCTTTTATTTCAATTAGATCAATTCTGGGCTTCGTTCTTTCTTCCACTGACATCAGCTTCTCTCTCCTCAAGCAATCTCCCAGCTTCCTCATCAGCCTGCTGAAGTTTCTTCTGAGCCTCTGCTGCTTTAAGACCCTGCAACTTGGAATGGTTGTAATATGCAACGCCCAAGAAAGCTAATCCATACCCAATCAAATTGATGGGTGTCACAGTATCCTTAATCACAGACCAAGAGAATGCAATCAAGAGCCAATCTTTCACAACTCCAGCAACATTCATGGTCAAAGCAGAAGTCTTTCCAACAAGCAAAAACACAGCGAGATTCAGGGCAAAAGCGCATAGTGAATTCGTCCCGAAAATGGCAAAATCCAAATGAAAACTGGATGTGTCTCTCAACAATGGGTATTCGACGACCACCCAAGGAATACAAAGGAACACAAAGCAACAAGGGGCGACATAGTAAAGCGATGTAATGGGGTTCAAACTAATTCCTTTAGCATTCAACAAAATCTGAATTAAAACCAATCGGGTGGCCTCAAAAGCAACAGCCAAAAGCTGCAACATAACCCCCCATGTATCGAATTTTGCCTCGCCGTAAGCGGCAATGGCGACTCCGATTGAGATCGAAACCATGTTCAACATAGTTTCTGATTTGAAAGCGTCTTTCTTAAACAAAACCCCAATGGAGTAAACAGCAACAGGCATAAGAGCCTTAAGCATTTGAATAAACGAAACAGATAGGAAAATATAAGCAGAATTAGAAAACCAAAGAGAAAGGGAATAGAGAAGACCAATTGGTACGACTGACTGAATATACAGCTCCCTGGACATTGAAACTGGCTCGACGAGCTTGAAGACGCGGACAAGGAGGTAAGCTATGGAGGAGCAGAAAGCCATGTGGATCATGGTTAGAGAGATGGGAAATGGCCAATTGTACATCTTACGGTCCAAGATGTACTTATTGTAGACGATAACGGTGAAACTGAGGAAGATCCAGATCCCTACATAGGCGTAGGAGAGAAGCACCTTCTTCACAACGCTCTCGGACAAAGCTCCGCCTCTCCCCATTTTCGCTGGCTCGATTGCTTGCCCCTAACCCTAACCCTAGATTTAGATCTGAATGAATTGGGGTTTTTCTTTGTTTATGTATAGAAATGGGGGATCGGGATTTAGGATGGCGGAGAAGGAGAGTGGAGACAGATTAGGAATTTGGTAAGGTAAAGAGAAGACTTTTTGAATTGGTTTTAATAGGGAAGAGAAGGCGTTTACTGCCTCTCCACACACATTTAGATCTGCCTATCTGGGCTTATTTAGTTTGGGCTTCTAATTTTTACCTAATCTTTTTCTTTTTTTCCTTTTTTTTCTACACCCAAAAAATCTTATCAAAATAAATTCTATTATAAAAACAGTATATGATTTTATGTTGATCCTCTCTTGGAAGGAAAGAAAAAAGAGATTTAATAAGGTCTTTCCAATATAAAAACAGAAAAAAGAAAAAAAAAAAGGTTGTACGTTTACAATGTAACAAATTCTATTAAATAAATTAATTGATTTAAATTTATTATTGTAAAAATAATAGAATTACTCTATATATTATTTTTTTTTAATTTTTGTGATTTAGGTTGTTCGGTTAATTAATGTAGAGATTTTTATCTGGAATTCCGTAAAAATAATAAAAAAATATATATTTTGAAGTGTAAAAATAAAAAAATTAAAATAAAAATTTGATCCAAAAGTTTTTCTTTTTATCAAAAATATAGTTAAAATTAAATGCACATTAACGTGTATTTTAATTTTTATTTTTAAATTAATTTAATGTAATAGTATTTTATTTTTTTTTTTCTAAAATGATAGTATTGTATATGTTGTATAATATGTGTACAGTGTACTTTTTTTTTTTTTGAAAATTTTTTCATATTATTATAATTGAAAGTCATTTATAATAATAGAGAAAATAGGATAAGGTATTTCTCCTATCCAAGATACATCTTCATCCAACTCTAGAGCGTACTTTGCTAAGCCATGGGCAGCCTGATTAGCTTGCCTACGAGCATGAGTAACAGTAACTCCAGGAAAAAAGGATAAAAGACAATGAGCATCATCAATAAGATCAAAAAAACAAGATAAATCCCTATGAGAAGAATTTAAAGCAGAAGAGATTCTTTGGGCATCAGTTTCCACATGTGCAATTGACAATTGATGTTGAGTAGCCCAATTAAGACTGTGAAAAAGCGCCTTAACCTCCATTTCATCGCTTCTGAAACAACCTTGAGCTGGTTTAGAAAACCCAGCAATTACTTATCCTTTGTAGTTGCGCACTACTGCTCCAATTCCTAATTTCTTGTCTTGAAAATTAGTAGCAACATCGATATTCATTTTAAAGAGATTACCTTCAGGTGGCATCCAAGCTATCTCATTCCTAATATGGATGATGTGCCATATTGGTTATTTACTGATGTGGAGGGATGCGATTGCTGGTGTGCAGCTTGCCACGAAGAGTGATTCTCAAGCTGGTTTACATGATGTGCAGCCCTTGTATGAGTGTCCAAACATTGCTGGTGTTGGCGGGCATTCATCCGGCAGGGGTTATGAGAATCAACATTACCAAAATGTCCTCTCTGCTGGTGTGAAAATCTTGGCTGATGTGCACTGTGATTCTGGGACAGTCCTGATGCAGTTGAACTCTGTTGCTAATTTTTGCAGCTGTTGACCTTGGCAGAACGGTAGTTTTCCAAGTAGCTGAATGCATATGCTACTAGAGAAGATGGGTCACGTTGTGAGCCACCATGTAGGACTTTATTCCTATCATTCTAGTTACACCATAACACACATATTAAGAGTTCTACTTCAGCTTTATGCATTGTTTGTGCCAAGTGTATTAGGTAGTCCCCATTTAACATACCATGAGCGTGTTGATAATCAATTGTAAAATGGGTCTTTTTTCAAACTGATTTGGCAAATTTACACGAGAACAATGCATGTCCAATCGATTCCCAAGCATTCTTACACCTCAAACATGACGTAGAGTCAATGATTTTCCTTTTATGCAAAGCCGAGGCTACAGGCAAAGAATGTTGAATGACTTTTCAAGCAAAGATTTTCACTTTTGGAGGTAGCTGTAAAGCCCAAAAAAATTTCCACCAGCTTTTGAAATCATCAGAAGATGATTCCTGATTCTTCTCAGAGATAGAGTTTGCAAGATGAAAGCCCGTCTTCACTGTATATACCTCAGTCGTGTTGTGGTGCCAAATTAGCCGATCTTGTGATTGGTAAAAGCTAAAGGGAATTGTGACAATACGATCTATGTCAATTTGAGCAAAACTATCCTGAAGAAGAGGTAAATTCCATTCCATAGTGTCAAGAATAAAAGTGGAGACCGGAAAGGATGGTGGCCCGGTATCGCTAATTGGTTTGAACTCGTCATGTCCCGGAATCCAAGGATCTAACCCACTTCTAACTTGATAACAATTACCAATTTTAAATCCCATTCCCTTTAGTAGCAATTCTCTACCCTAATGAATTCCTTGCCAAGTTAATGAAGGAGAATGTCCAAGCTGTGCTTCAAGGAAGGAGTTTCATGAGAAGTACTTATGCTTCAAGAGTCGGCCTAGTAGGGAGTCTGGATTTTCAAATAATCTCCATGCCTGTTTCGCTAGCATAGCTTGATTGAAAACGACAAATGAACGAAAACCCATTCCACCCTCAAACTTTGATTTGCATAGGAATTTCCATCTTTTCCAGTGAATCTTTGAACCATCTTTGTTTGTACCCCACCCGAAATTAGCCATCATGGATTCTATTTGGTTAGAAAACCCAACAGGCAATCTGAAACAACTCATAGCATATGTAGGGATAGACTGAACCACCGCTTTTAAAAGAACTTCTTTACCTCCTATGGAAAAGAGTTTTTCATTCCAAGCATGAAGGAGTTTCCAAATTCTTTCCTTGACATTACTGAACAATTCTTGCTTGTTATGAGAGGAGTAGGCAGGGAGACCAAGGTATGTTTCATGACACTCACTTATCGGCATTCCCAAAGTTTGGTTAAAGAAATCATTTGCATCATTTGAATTGTTCGGAGAGAATGACATGATCGATTTGTGAGTATTAAGAAACTGGCCAGATGTACTCTTTTGATTGCCAAGGCTGAGCTATTATTTGCTTGACAAAATAAGAGACTATCATCAGCAAATAGTAAATGAGAGACCGACGGGGCACGCCTTGTGAGCTTTAATCCTAACAAGTTACCCCTTTGTTCCTCTTGGTGTAGTAGCCTTGAAAGCCCTTCAAAACAAATTAAGAATAGGTAAGGAGACAAAGGATCTCCCTAGCGAAGACCTCTAGTTGGCCACACATTCCCTACAATCTCTCCATTTATTTGAAAGGAGAAACTATTGGAAGATAGACACCGCATTATGAGAGAGATCCATTGATGTGCAAACCCCATTTTTTCCATGATAGCGGATAAGTAATCCCATTCAACTCTGTCAAATGCCTTATTCATGTCTAGTTTTAGTGTTGAGTATCCCTTATTACCTTGTGTCTTGTGTTTGAGATGATGTACAAGCTCAAAAGCAACCAGTATGTTGTCGATGATAAGGCGATTTGGAAGAAAAGTGCTTTGAGTTTCCGATATGACTGAAGGCAATACATCCTTGAAGCGCATAACTAACACTTTAGAAATCAGTTTGTAAATAACATTACAAAGGCTGATTGGTCTGTAATCCCCCATAGCTTTTGGCTTCTTCACTTTTGGGATGAGAGTTATGATTGACTTGTTTAAGTTGCTCATGTCATGGCCTTCGTTTAACACTCCTAAAACAACTTTTGTCACATCTGAACCAACATGTTCCTAGTAGTTTTGATAAAACATGGCTGACATTCCATCACTTCCTGGGCTTTTATCTGGACTCATAGAATGAAGAGTATCCAAAACTTCCTTATCCGTAAAGGGCCTTAGGAGGAGCTGATTCATTTCATCTGTTACAGTGGTGGGAACCGACTGTGTAACCTGGTTTAATGCAGAAGCATCAGTACCTGATGCCGTGAACAGGTCCTCCAAAAAAGAGTAAATAATTTCTGTCAATTCATTCTTCGAGCCTATTGCTACACCTGCATAATTTTGCAACGTTTTGATTGTGTTATTCGACTTCCTGGATGAGGCATAGGCATGAAAAAATTTTGTATTCTCATCTCCACTTTGAAGCCAATTGACCCTGGACCTTTCTTGCCAATAAACTTCCTCCTGCGTTAATAATTCTTCCAATGTGTCTTCCATTTTTTTCAGCAAAGTCATGGAGTTTGAAGTTCTTACATTTTGGTTGTTGAGATCCTCCACTTCCTTATGTGCCTTTTTAATCTTTTTTTTTTTCATGTTCCCATACTTGTGGTTATGCCAACGTTGTAATGAGTTTGAACATGCTTCGATGTTCTTGCAGAAATTGTCAATAGAAGAGCCTGCCAGATTTTTTTCCATTCGTGGTGGATGATTTCAGCAGCAGCTGGATCAGATAACCAGAGCTTCTCGAACCTAAACCTTGAGTGTCTTTGAGTGCTATGATGTTGGCCAACCAAAGGAACAACCGTGACAGAAATTGCTCTATGGTCAGACTTGAAATAGTCAAGGTGATGAGTTGTAATAGGTTCAAAATTGCTTTTCCATTGATCATTTACAAAGCACCAATCAAGTCTTTCCTTTGTAGCATTAACATTGTGACGTCCCTTGATCCAAGTGTATGGATCCCCTTCAAATGGCTGCTCATAAAGGTAACAAATATCCAACACATTTCGGAAGTTATCCATTTTTGCTTCACTTCGTAAGGCTCCACCAAGCTTGTTTTGGTTAGATAGAATTTCATTAAAGTCACCAATCACTAACCAAGGCATTAAAGGTGCAACATCCTTACATCTTTCAAGTAGTTTCCAAGTGTGGATTCTATTTTGAATTTCAGGTGCGCCATAGAAAGCGGAGAAGTGCCAAGATGGCCCATTATCACACTTCACGTAACAATCAAAGAGATTTGCATTAAAATTAAGAAGTGTTACATCAACATTGTCTTTCCATAATAAGAGAAGACCCCCACTTAAACCTACCCTAGGGACTTCAAGTCCATTATTGAAATTTAAAGATTGACGAAAACGAGCAACTGCATTACAAGCTAATTTAGTTTCCATAATAAATAAAACATGAGGAGTTTTCTCTTTGACAAGCAAACGAAGTTGTCAGAATGTGCTAGGATTCCCCAATCCACGAGCATTCCAGCTAACTATTTTCATGGCAGGTTGCGGGGCTGAAGGACAGCCACCGCACGTTGGTCAATAGTACCAGTTGGATCAACTATAATTTCAGAAACATTTTGGTTCATCTCATCATCAGTTGACAACTCTAAAGTTGAGAGGGTAGGTTTGGGTCCCCTACATCGCTTTAGTGCCTTTTGCAATGACATTTTTTCAGGAAGTCTCTTGCCCATCCGATTTGGGGAGTTGTTTTCTTTATCACAATCAGCACCAATAGACAACATACAGATTGTGGAATGTGTCATTAGTGGGTAATCAGTAGGCTGAGGGATTGTAGCAGCAGGTATATTGAAAGTATTAGTGTGCATTGCTTCAGGAGGATATGTTGCTATGACCCCTGCTTGTTGACCAGCCATTGGCATGTACAGATCAGAAAGATCACTTTCATTTGGAGAAGATGGATATGTGGTGTTTAATGTTGAGTTACTGATGGCTCCTTTGTTGTCTTTGTTGGAAGAGGTGGCACTAACATGTGTTGTTTCATGCATTTCAAGAATATGGAAGAATTGTTGCTTTGACATTGCAGGCAGGTTATGTGAAAAATCACTAGCAGGGGCACCAGAAATGCCTTTATTTTTGGCCAAAGGGTCTAACACAGGTGATAGCATTGGGGCAGACTTGGAAGGTAATGATGGAATTTATTTTACCAGGATCTTAGATCTACTCACAAGTATGTTGTTTAAACACCCTAAATATGAACTTTCTAAAACGATAAATTAAACACATATAAAGTTAAGAAAACCTTACATTGATGCAGCGGAATTAATGTCTCCTTCCACTCAGATCTCTAACCCTTGTATCCTTTCTGTAGCAGAGTATAATCAAGATCTGAGCCCGAATGTCCTTCTTCTTCAAGTTTGATCCTTCATAGTCTTCCAATCTATGATTGCGTTACTGCTTGCTGTGTGTGGGCACTTACTCTTTCACTAGGGTCGAAATTTATGAAGAGAGAAAAGAGAAGAGGGTTTCGGCCAGGTATAGAAACTAGGGAAGGCTCAGTTTTTCTGAAGAGAGAAATTTCTGTCAGATAACTAATGAAAGCATGTGTTTCGACTGAGCCATCACTTTCTATTTATAGACAACTATTAGATTTAGGTTAGGAATTATTTGGCATTAAAATAATGAAAATATTAATTTGAAATCCCACAATAAGTGGCCGGCCATGGTGTAGTTAATGGGCCCCACTTGATTTTGCGGTTTTAACAAATTTTATCTCTATTTTCTCAAAAACGCCAATTTTCCAATTCTAACCTTTTAAATGCCAAAACTAATTATTTAATAACTAAAATATATTATTAAATAATATTGTCATTTAATTTAATTATTAACTAGACATATAAAGTCCATTAATAAATAAATAAACCTAGAATCTCTTTTCTTTACAATTTCACCCCTGCTTAGTGAAAATTCATAAAATTAGACATAGTCTAACTTTAGAATTATAATTGATCAATCACGAATCAATTAATGAGTCTTACAAGCAAAATATTCTCAACTAGAATGGGGACCATGGATCTATATGCTGAGCTTCCAATAAGTGAACCAAATTTACCAAGTAAATTCCTACTTATTAATTCTTCGTTGAATCCACTCTTAGAACTTAGAATTGCACTCTCAGACTTATATAGAGCATATTATATGTTTCACGATATCAATATGCTATCTCATTTAACCATTGTTATAATCTTATTGTGATTTAAAGATCCTCTATATAGATGATCTACATCGAGATGGGATTTCTTTACCGTTCTCACCCCTCAATGTATTTTGCCCCTTAAAACACTTAGCTACATGTAAATAGTGTTTAGTAATCTAATAATTAGTCAGTTAAACAAGAGCTCATCCATTTACTTCTATTTGCTAAGCTCGAAGGGAATCATCACTTGACTTCTATACACCAGTAGAAGCTATAGATTCCATATTTATGTTCAGCACTCCCACTCAATCATACTATCATGTTCCCAAAATATACGTATCACCCTGACCTAAAAGTAGGCTTAACTAATAAATCAAAGAACATGAATAGTACTCCTGAGTTGAGCCTAAGCATATCAGGATTTAGATTCTTTTAATCTTAAGATCAACTACTGATATTGACTTGGAAAGATATATATAACGGTAAGTTTGTAATATCTTAACTTAGTTGCAATATCGGTCCAGTCCAACGTATACTCCATACATTCGAAACTAGTATACTTTACTAATGTCTTGGAAAGAGCATAACACTTACTCCAAGTGTAAGTATACATCATTGCTGATTATCACATTAGTGTAAATCCAATAACACTGATGAAACAGGGACCAAGTCTTTTGATTCATATGATCACAATCACATTCCACTGTGTTGACAATACTGTAATTGTGAATAAACATATGATCTGGATTTAACTGATTTTGTGTGTGTGAATGTAATAAACATATTAAACCATTAGCATGTAAAATTCATGCAAACATAAATCACTTTAAATTTCTTATATTGATAACTAATCAGATTGTAAAGAGTTTTATTTAGGGCATAAAACCCAACAAACTCCCACTTGCACTAACATAAAACAAACTGTGCAAATAGGTCAATCTGATGTCTTGATCTTAAGATCAAGTGTAGTATATTTGAATCAACCCAAACTTCTAAAAACTAGTTCATAAATTTACTTATGAAATATCCTTTACTATATGCTTTACTCATCAAGGGATACTGAAATCCTTACTGTTTTAAAAGTACATCTGAATAAATAGAAGACATATCTATCATATTTTAAAATATGTAATTGAGATAATACAGTGTAGACTTTTCTTTAGTGATATAACTTTCTTGGATTTTTGAATACACAGAGTTATAATTCTTCTCTGGTAGAGTTTGAATTATTATAGAATAATTCCTCCACCCCCAAAGTAAGCACCATCTCATGAAATCTCGAAATGAGTTGGTGAGATACCAGGAAAACTGATACACAGTTCCTTAACATATAGATCACTTTCATAAATCTTTCTTGAATATCTTTTAATGTTCCCTATTTGATTACATCTCAGATAGCTCCCACTCAATAGCAGATGTCTGGTTAAATAATACTTTTAACCTTTGATTGTTTGGAGAGTTACCTAGTTGTGACTTTTGTATTAGTCTGAAACTTTAAGTTAAGACTAAGTCATCAACATAGCAGACTAGTATTTGAAGTGAAAAATACATGCCAGAGATTAAGTAATCAAAATTAAGATACCATAAAATTTTATGAGGATTAAGAATTCTAGGTTCAAGTCATTCGAATGGACTGAACTAGAGTTCTTTATCTTATTCTCATAATTCTGATAAGCTATACCTATCCATGTGAATGGTTAGATTTGCTTTTCAGTAGTGTTCTTAAGTATCTATCACAAGTATCAACCTGATGAAGATGGGTATAGAACTTTGAAATTCTCCCACTCAATTAAGGTAGTGTGAAACTTTTCCAAAGAACTTTCATAGGTATCAAACTTTTACTTACAATAGTAAAACGAAATGGAACATACAATCAAGATCAAGGATTTATATTGATAATAGCTAACTCATTATATTACTTCCATGTTTAAAGAAAATATGTGTTACATAGGAAATTGTGGAATAGACTCCACCCCTAAAATATACATATAGGGTACTTGAGGATAACCTTCACCCCTAAGTATATAGAGATTATGATCCACCCCTAAAGGTTGTAAAGATCATTATTCTCTAAGTGTGATAGAGTTTATGTGGAGTTGAATACTATCCAGAGTTCATTAGATATAAAAGATCGTTGAACTGCATAGTTTTCTTAACTTTTCTCCACCCCTATCAGATCAAAAGATCATTTTATTAAACAAATTCTTAATAATTGTATTAGAATTAACAATTATTAATAAACATAGAAATAATCTAGTGTTTATTTAATATAACTCTATGAAGAGTTGTAAATATTATAGAATTTGCATCAATAATAAAAACACTCACACATACAAACATATAAATATAATGTGGTAATAGTTGATGAAGATAAATTAAATGAAGCTCAATCTCATAAATTGCAATTGTTGAATTTCGAAAATTAAAGGAAACTTTATTAATAATAAAAAATATATTGCAGCAATATGAGAAAAACAGGGATAAATATCCCTAACTAAAATTTGAAATCCAAATTGTCTTTAAACTAAAACAATTAATTCAAAAATAAATTGAAGAGCTTCATCTTCATCTGGACGATTTCACCCTTGGTCTAGCTTTTTGATCCAACTCATTTGAGTTCAAGTAGCTTGGCCTATAAGAAGAAGAAAACAAATAAACAAAGTTAGTCCAGAATCATAAATCCAATTGGATAAAAATTCACTAAAACTCTTAAAGTTTATAAATAGAAATACCTTGTTTCTTTGCAAGAAGTTTAGGACATTGGGGTTTCCAATGACCTTTCTCATTGCAGTAGAAACACTTTCCTTTAAGTGTAGCATCACCAGAAGGAGCAACCTTTTTATTCTTCATGGCTTTTGTTCGCTTCTTGGTGTTCTTCAGCTTCTTCTTCGATTTGGGTTTCGAAGCAGAGGCAACATTTGCTTCAGGTTTCATCGTCCCATTACCATTCCCAGGATTATGAGGTTTACTCCCTTTCTTCTTGGGTCCTCCAATCAAATTTTCATAAGTTTGAAGGTCATTGACTAATTCGTGAAAGTCAATTTCCTTCTTATTCATGACATAATTTGATGTGTATGGTAGAAATGCTGGAGTCGGGCTATTCAAGATAAGGCTTACTTGAGTAGCACTGTCCATTTCAGCACCATGATCCTGGGCTGCTTGGAAATAATTCGACATGAGGAGAACATGGTCACGCACGTTTTGATGAGGTTCCATCCGTGCATTAATGTACTTCTTGGTCGCGTCAAAGCGTGACTGAAGTGATGCCTTGCCGAATAGCTCCTTTTACTTCGTCATAACTTCAGCAGCCTTCTCGGTTTTAGAAAACCGAGTTTTGAGGGTGTCAACCATGCTAGAAAGCATAAAGTATAGAGCTTTGTCATTTGCTTTCTGCCAACGCTCATACTTTTCTTTCACAGCTTTGGATGCATTGTCCCCAGGCACTTCAGGTGACGGCTCAGTTAAAACAAACAAGCCACTTTCTCCTATGAGAGCAATATTAATGTTCTCATTCCACTTTGTAAAGTTAGATCCATTCAACTTATTTTCAGTCAACAGTGATAACATGGGTTCATTTTGATAATACAGGATACTACAAAATAATAGAAATCAACAAATAGAAATTAATAATGGTTTAACACAAAATCAATTCAGAAATTATAAGCACATAGCAAGTAGGAATGATATGAGAAAATACTTAAAAAATTCAATCCTAAATAATTTCCAAGGTTTTTCAACAAACTGATATCAGTGTCCCGTTTACGCGAGAGTCAAAGCTACCATCCATTGAATAGAGTTGTCAGCTCATCTAAAATGTTAAACATTCTAGCAACCTTTTATTCGATCAAGATTGGAATCCAGCGTTGTGCCGTTTAGGCGAGAGTCAAGGCTATTCTATCTTATGAGCTTCTACCATTGTTTCGCAATTTGCAAGTCAAATATGGTCGCCACCATTAGGGTGATCTATACCATATAAAACACTTACGAACTACTTATCTTTCGAGATTAAACGGTGTGAAATTACTAATGAACGTTCCTCCATTAGGGAGGATTACTCACTAAAACAAACGCGTTGTAAAACCAACAATGGAGATCGAATATCTTAATAATAATAATAAAGCTCATTCTTTAAAATGTATTTTCTTTATTATTCTAATAAATATATTCATTAAATTCGAATTTAGAATTAAAATTCAAAATAAGAATTTAATATAATATTTATAAAATTATACTTAGATGGTGATTTGAAATAAAATTAATTATTTCCATCTTAGTAATAATCTTAAATATAAATATTAAAGATATTAATTTAAGTTGAATTAAATTAAATTAATTAGCAACTTAAAAATTTCCTTGCGAATATATTTATTGTATTCGAAAAATTAAAGTATAAAAATTATACAAATTTCGAAAATAATAAAAATTAGAAAAGAAATACTTCAAGCAAAAATATCACCTATCTAGATTTTCTTTTGACTAGTTAATTCAATTTCTAATAATACTTATTTTAAATTCATTTATTTTAAATTAATCAATTAAATGAAAAAATCATTGATTTAAGTTGGCCCAAGAATTAATTAAAATAAATAATTAATTTACAACTCAATCTATTTTTCAAGATAAAAAATTCAAAAATATTGCATAATTAAAATACAAATTTCGAAATTGATTAATAAAATAAAGAAATATATATTTTGAAAATTATTTAAATTTAAGTTGAAAAATTAAATTTCAACCTAAAAATAATTTTCTATTTAATTAATTGTCATGAAAAATAAATATTTAAGTATCATGATGAAAATCAACGTAGATATTTAAATTTTTCAATTTAATTAAATGTATTAAATTCAAGAAATAAATAATTAAGTGTAGAGAAGACTTAATTATTAATTTCTAGTTTAATACTAGGAAAAAATATACTTTAATAAAATTGTACCAAAATTAATTATTTAATAACTAATTTCACAATGTATAAAATTTTCATATTTAAATATTAGAAATAATAAGTAGTCTAGAAATAACTATCTAGAAAATATCCTATTTGACTAAGTATCTTTTCAACAAAAATTTGAAAAATATCTAATTTAAGTTGTATAGAAACAATCTAAAACTTAAATAATTTCAAATTTAGATTTAATTAAATATCAAAAATTAAGTTATAACCACTTAATTTGAAAATATTCCATTTTAAGTTAATATTCGAAAAGATATTAACTTAAAAAATATCTTAAGAATCTTTAATAACTAATGCCTAGGATTTCTCAACTTAATTTAAAATTTATATAAAATATTCAAATTTAAGTTAGATAAGAAAAATCAGTTGATACAACTAATTTATAACTTAAATAGGAATATTTAATTAAATAAGTTCCAGAAAGAATCTAGTTAGTTAAAATTCTATATTTAATTAAATACAAGAAAAATACAATTAGTTTATCTAGAAATAATATCTAAAACTAAAAGTGTTTTTCTTAAAATTAACTTTAAAATATTAAAATAAAAATAAATTTTATATATTTTAAAAGTTAATTATGTTGCTAATTCAATTTTATTAGGTCAAACTAATATAATTAACCTAGTACAGTTATTCAAATCAGGCAAATGGGCCTTCACAATTGGGGTAGTTCATGTGAGGGGGTGTTGGGTTCAGTATGTCGTACCCACTTCTATGGCTCCCAACTCTCACACAAGGCCCAAAAGAGAGGAATTTAACCTTAAAATAAATAACTGTTATTAATTGAATAGGTCCAATAACTAAATGGACCTAAATAAAATCTATCATAATGTGACATTTTATTTAGCAACAACCTATATGCATCTATATAATAAAATAAACATATAGGCTCACACAGGTACACACTTGGATGGATCCTATCATGTTGCTAGGTCATACACAGATGAAAGAAGATTGTAAAATTTACCTGTTACAAATTATTAACTTGACCAAGGGACCCATGAGTTAAAATCAGATCATTGGATCTGTCAACAAGTTAACCATGGCTATTTGCAATCAAGTAATAATAGGTTTTGAAAACTTACAAACAAGCTAAAACCACATACTCCTGCAACAAGGTTAGCTGGATAGTAGGAAGTAGGATTTATCTAATTTTAAATAAATAAATTTCGAAAATAAATAAATAATTTTTCAAAAAAAAAATTTAAAAAAATATTTATTTTCGAAAATAAAAAAAATATTATTATTTTAATTTTCGAAATTATTAATAAATATTTAAAATCAAACCTACAATTTTGAAAAAAATTAGGTTTCAACTAACCTAAATATCATTTCAAAATTTGCTAACTACTTTTAAAATTAAATGTTATTTTATAAATAAAAATTAAATTATAATTAAAAAAGATAAATAAAATATCTTTTTCAACTTTTAAATTTAATTTAAATAAATAAAATAACAAAATTTAAAAGTTATCAAAATATCTTACATCTATTTAAAATTACATGATTATAGTTATCTTATTTTAAATTTAAATAAGGTCAAAATATTTAAAAAAAAAATTAATTTAAAAAATTTAATATCTGACCTTAAATTTAAAAAATAAGATAAGATATAATCAAATTTAAAAATAAGATAAATAATTAAGCAAAAAGATAGATATTTACTAATTTCAAATTCAAAATTACACTAATATCATGAATTAAATTTAAAAAATATTAAATTAATTCATTATTATAATTAGAGTTGAATTAGGAATAGTAAATATATAGATACAAAACTGCACAAAAAATCAGAACTTAAATCCATGAAAAAGCATGAAAAAACGAAGAAAAACGAAAATTTTGGGAGTTGTACGGACGGTATGCGTTGCATACCGTTCGCGCGCGCACCCAGGAAGGCTGGCCGAGAAAACTCGGCGGAAGGACAGCCACCGCACGTTGGTCAATAGTACCAGTTGGATCAACTATAATTTTAGAAACATTTTGGTTCATCTCATCATCAGTTGACAACTCTGAAGTTGAGAGGGTAGGTTTGGGTCCCCTACATCGCTTTAGTGCTTTTTGCAATGACATTTTTTCAGGAAGTCTCTTGCCCATCCGATTTGGGGAGTTGTTTTCTTTATCACAATCAGCATCAGTAGACTACATACAGATTGTGGAATCTGTCATTAGTGGGTAATCAGTAGGCTGAGGGATTGTAGCAGCAAGTATATTTAAAGTATTAGTGTGCATTGCTTCAGGAGGATATGTTGCTATGACCCCTGCTTGTTGACCAGCCATTGGCATGTACAGATCAGAGAGATCACTTTCATTTGGAGAAGATGGATATGTGGTGTTTAATGTTAAGTTACTGATGGCTCCTTTGTTGTCTTTGTTGGAAGAGGTGGCACTAACATGTGTTGTTTCATGCATTTCAAGAATATGGAAGAATTGTTGCTTTGACATTGCAGGCAGGTTATGTGAAAAATCACTAGCAGGGGCACCAGAAATGCCTTTATTTTTGGCCAAAGGGTCTAACACAGGTGATAGCATTGGGGCAGACTTGGAAGGTAATGATGGAATTTATTTTACTAGGATCTTAGATCTACTCACAAGTATGTTGTTTAAACACCCTAAATATGAACTTTCTAAAACGATAAATTAAACACATATAAAGTTAAGAAAACCTTACATTGATGCAGCGGAATTAATGTCTCCTTCCACTCAGATCTCTAACCCTTGTATCCTTTCTGTAGCAGAGTATAATCAAGATCTGAGCCCGAATGTCCTTCTTCTTCAAGTTTGATCCTTCATAGTCTTCCAATCTATGATTGAGTTACTGCTTGCTGTGTGTGGGCACTTACTCTTTCACTAGGGTCGAAATTTATGAAGAGAGAAAAGAGAAGAGGGTTTCGGCCAGGTATAGAAACTAGGAAAGGCTCACTTTTTCTGAAGAGAGAAATTTCTGTCAGATAACTAATGAAAGCATGTGTTTTGACTGAGCCATCACTTTCTATTTATAGGCAACTACTAGGTTTAGGTTAGGAATTATTTGGCATTAAAATAATGAAAATATTAATTTGAAATCCCACAATAAGTGGCCGGCCATGGTGTAGTTAATGGGCCCTACTTGATTTTGCAGTTTTAACAAATTTTATCTCTATTTTCTCAAAAACGCCAATTTTCCAATTCTAACCTTTTAAATGCCAAAAATAATTATTTAATAACTAAAATATATTATTAAATAATATTGTCATTTAATTTAATTATTAACTAGACATATAAAGTCCATTAATAAATAAATAAACCTAGAATCTCTTTTCTTTACAATTCCACCCCTGCTTAGTGAAAATTCATAAAATTAGACATAGTCTAACTTTAGAATTATAATTGATCAATCACGAATCAATTAATGAGTCTTACAAGCAGAGTGTTCTGAACTAGAATGGGGACCATGGATCTATATGCTGAGCTTCCAATAAGTGAACCAAATTTACCAAGTAAATTCCTACTTATTAATTTTTCGTTGAATCCACTCTTAGAACTTAGAATTGCACTCTCAGACTTATATAGAGCATATTCTATGTTTCACGATATCAATATGCTATCTCATTTAACCATTGTTATAATCTTATTGTGATTTAAAGATCCTCTATATAGATGATCTACATCGAGATGGGATTTCTTTACCGTTCTCACCCCTCAATGTATTTTGCCCCTTAAAACACTTAGCTACCTGTAAATAGTGTTTAGTGATCTAATAATTAGTCAGTTAAACAAGAGCTCATCCATTTACTTCTATTTGCTAAGCTCGAAGGGAATCATCACTTGACTTCTATACACCAGTAGAAGCTATAGATTCTATATTTATGTTCAGCACTCCCACTCAATCATACTATCATGTTCCCAAAATATACGTATCACCCTGACCTAAAAGTAGGCTTAACTAATAAATCAAAGAATATGAATAGTACTCCTGAGTTGAGCCTAAGCATATCAGGATTTAGATTCTTTTAATCTTAAGATCAACTACTGATATTGACTTGGAAAGATATATATAACGGTAAGTTTGTAATATCTTAACTTAGTTGCAATATCGGTCCAGTCCAACGTATACTCCATACATTCGAATCTAGTATACTTTACTAATGTCCTGGAAAGAACATAACACTTACTCCAAGTGTAAGTATACATCATCGCTGATTATCACATTAGTGTAAATCCAATAACACTGATGAAACAGGGACCAAGTCTTTTGATTCATATGATCACAACCACATTCCACTGTGTTGACAATACTGTAATTGTGAATAAACATATGATCTGGATTTAACTGATTTTGTGTGTGTGAATGTAATAAACATATTAAACCATTAGCATGTAAAATTCATGCAAACATAAATCACTTCAAATTTCTTATATTGATAACTAATCCGATTGTAAAGAGTTTTATTTAGGGCATAAAACCCAACAGGTAATACCCGATTTGTTGCCGATGTTGGTCTTGCAGAAAAACTAGCAGATGCTGAAGCCATCTGGTGCTGGTACAGACCCGAACAATCATTAGTTTTTGACATCAGTGGCAAATGCAAGTTTCTAGGGACTAATGAAGCAGATGTCAGCGCTGCTGGTGCAAATGAGAAAGACCTACTGTTGTCAATGTTAACCGCTTCTGAACAATTTGAATTAGTTTGATTGTCATTAGAAATTTGGTTGGCTGGGAAATTATGAGTGTGTTGTTGATTGTTAGATGATTCTCCTTAAAGTAGTTTCCTAGGTTGTGGCTGGTTTCGGATAGGGAAGGAGGGTATGGTAGTTGTGATAACTTTCCTTGCCAACTGAGTAAGTAGTGGCCAAGCATTACCTTTGGAGAAGTCAGTTCGATATCTATCATATCCTGATGTTGGAAGAGCAGCCCCTTTGATTTCAGGACCATAAGCAAGTTCAGGATCTAATCCATTGTCCAAAAGTTCAAGAAAAATTGAACATTTCTGGTAAGGGTGGCCAAGACAACCACATTCCCTACACCATTCGGGAAGTCTCTCAGAACGAAATTCAACCCAAAATTTGTCTTTACCTTGCTGCAACCGAATGTTCCTACCCCTTCTCAAAGGTTTGGTAACATCAAGTCTTACTCGAATACGTAAGAATGGTCCCCATCCTTCGTTAAGAGAATCCGTATAGACCTCTGAAAATTCCCCAATAATGTTACCCAAGGCCTTTGCCAAACCTCTAGTCTTACTAAGAAAAGGCAGCCTATAAACTTGTACCCAAAAAGGGGAGAATTTGAGGTTTGAGAGTGTTACATTCTGCAGTGCGGTAGGCCTATGGAGAACTATATGATGGTTTTGGAAATGCCATGGCTCTTGAGTAAGGACTCTTTCTTTATCCCCTTCACAGCCGAAGGAGACTATGAACAAAGATGGCTCTTTCTCAATAATTTTGGCATGGAAACGACCATCCCAATGGTTTTCATTTGCTTCTAGAGTGTGGACAGGTATACTTGTTTCCGAGTGAGAACACGGGCCAGAAGTGAGTGATCATTGGTGATTTCCAAGTTTGGAGATTCTTCTTCATCAAAAGCAAGGACTGATTCTTCTTCATCTTCAAGGTTGATTACTCCCTTCATCTTACTAGTTAAAGGATCCATGGGGAAGCAAGGAAGATAAACACAGGATTATGAGAAGAGAACGGTTTTAATTGGTTATAAAGTTGTAGAAAAATGCAAATCAAAAAGAAAACCATAAAGGACCATTAACTGCCTCAGAGCAACAAACGGCAGACGCTCTTGTTGTGTACAGTGTACTTAATCTGTCCAATATGTCTTTTTGTAAATATTGTATGTAGTATCAAATATTTTTGAAGAAGTTTTTTTTTAAAGAATTTTTAATGAGGTTAATAAATGAATAAATCATTAATTTATTAATAAATATTATCTGATAATGTAAGAATAAATTATGTTCTTAAATTATGTACTAATGAGGCATCTAGTAAATTGTAAACATTGACGTATGTATAAATCAATATATATATATTCTATACTTTTTTTTAAAAAAAAATGAAATAGAAACTTGATTGAAATTTAGCATTTAGAGTACAAAAGGTCTGGTAGATCAGGCGGAATATTCTGTATATGAATACTACAACCAGATAAAAATCGAGAATGCCTAGCAACATAGTGGGCAATTCGATTAGCTGATCGTCTAATAAAATGCAAAGAAACATATGGGAGATTTGAAAGTAAAAGTTTACAATCATTAACAACCAGCCCAAAAACAGAGGACACCCGATGAGAGGCACGAATGGCTTGAACGGTGAGCATGTTGTCGGTTTCCATCTCCACTTTATCCCAACTCTTATCTTTGAGCCAACTAAGAGCCTCCTTTACCCCAATGGCTTCAACAACTTCAGCAGCAAAAGCGCCATTTTTGCAAACTGCAACCGGGCCTACCAAAGTGCCAGAGGAGTCTCGTGCGACAATTCCAAAGCCATAAGAGCCTTCATTTTCAAATGAAGCACCATCAACATTAATCTTGATTGTATTAGGTACGGGTTTAGTCCATTGCTCAGCTTTAGAGCCATTAGTTTCAAGAGCCAATGAGAATAAATTTTGTTTATCCTAAGCTTTGCGCCATTGATCAAGTGTAACTAATGCTGATGAAGCAACTTGCTGCGGAGTAGAAGTCTTCTTATCCCAAACAAGACTGTTGTGTGCTTTCCAGATTGCCCAACAAAGCATGATAATGCAGCAGCTGTATCATTATTAGAAGTTTTAAACACATTGTGAAGCCAAGCACCAACAATGGTATTGCCAGTAATATTGAGGGACGGTTGAGCATTCTTCCAACATGCCTGAGCAAAACAGCAACTGATGAGAGCATGAGGGATGGATTCTAGTTGACTCTTGCATATTGGACAAGCCGAAGAGATGTCTGCATACTTAGTGACAAGCTATAAATAGGTGGGAAGGGCATTCGAAACTGCTCTCCATATGAAATTTTTGACTTTCGGGGGGATCTTAAGTTGCCAAAGTTTGCGCCAAAACCTAGAATTGTCAACACCAGGCTGATGTTGTGTTGATTACTGCAGTAGGTTGTATGCGCTTTTGACTGAGAAAATACAAATGCTCTCCCTTATCCAAGACTAACAACCATCACCAGCTGAAAAACATAAGGGTAGCCCGAGAATCAAACATGCGTCACGCGAATTGAACATGTCATGGACAATCTGATGATCCTACGATATATTATTATGAGTAAAAAGAGAGTTAACCATTTTGTGATGAAGTCTAGGATGAGTAGTGGTGACATACAGATTGGAGTGGTCAGGTAACCAAGGATGAGATAGTATACTTGTAGTGGTCCCCGTGTTGGAATATGTTTTACCAGCATCTAGATTTACTAACAAGTATATTTCATTAACATCCTAATATGAATTTCTAAAACAATGAAATTAAACACATATAAAGTTTCAGAAAACTTTACATTGGGTGCAGCGGAATAATATGTCTCCTTCCACTCAGATCTCTAACCCTTGTATCTTGTCTGTTGCAGAGTATCACCAAGATCTGAGCCCGAATGTCCTTCTCTTCAATCTGGATTCTTCACAATCTTCCACACTATGATTGAGATACCACTTGATCTGTGTGGGCACTCACTCTATCACTCAAGGTTTCAAAAATTTAAGAAGAAAAGAGAGAGGTTGGTGGTTCGGCTATAGAAGGATAGAAGATGGCTCAATTTTCTTTGAAGGCAAAAGTTTCATCTCTTATTAAGTGTGAGCCATCACTATCTATTTATGGGTAACCACTAGGTTTAGGTTAAGAATTATTAGGCATTAAAATAATGAAAATATTAGGTGGAAAAAGCCTCATAAGTGGCCGGCCATAGACTAATGGGCCCCACTTGGTGTTTTTCCAATTTTGACAATTTTCATTTTTATTTTCTCAAAAACGCCAATTTTCCAATTCTAACCATTTAAATACCAAAACTAATTATTTAATAATTAAAATTAATTATCAAATAAAATTGCCACTTAGCATATTTATTAATTAGACATAATAAAGTCTTCTAATTAATTAATAAAACCTAGAATCTCTTTTCTTCACAATTTAGCCCTTGCTTAGTGAAAATTCATAAACTAGACATAGTCTAATTTTAGAATTATAATTGATTAATTAAAATCAATTATTTGAGTCTTACAAGAAGTATGGTCTCAACTAGTATGGGGACCATGGGCCTATATTACTGAGCTTCCAATAAGTTGAACTAAAATTTACCGAGTAAATTCCCTAACTTATTAATTCCTTGTTGCATCCACTCATAGAACTTGAAATTGCACTCTCAGTCATATAGAACACTCTATATGTTCCACCATATAGATACACTATCAACATTTAACCATCGTTATAATCTGAATAATCAAAGATCCTATATAAATGATTTACACTGAGTAGGAATAAATTTACTGTTTCACTCCTCAATGTATTTTATCCTTAAAACACTTAACTTCCTGTAAATAATATTTCAGTGAAATATGATCACTGAAATAAGAGCTCTTCCATTTACCTCTATTAAGCCAAGCTCGAAGGAAATCATTGTTTCACTTCTAAATACCTATAGAAGCTATAGATTGCATATCTATGTTTAGTGCTCCCACTCAATCATACTACCATGTTTCCAAAATGTACGTATCACCCTGACCAGAAAGTAGGTTTAACTAACAAATCAAAGAACATGAATAGCACTCCTGAGATTGAACCTAAGCATATCAGGATTAAGATCTTTTGATCTAAGATCAACTAGTGATATTGACTCAGAAAGATACAACGGTAAGATTATAATATCTTAACCAAGACCAATATCGGTCCAGTCCAATGTATACTCCATACATTCGAAAGTAGCTTACTTTGCCAATGTTCTGGAAAGAACATAACACTTATGTAAAGTGTAAGTACACTTCATCGCTGATTATCACATCACTGTAAATCCAATGCACTGATGAAACAGGGACTTTGTCTTTCGAAGCATATAATCACAATCACATTCCACTGTGTTGACATCACTGTAATTGTAAATGAATATATGTTCTGGAGTTAACAGATTTTGTACATATATTAAACCACAAACATGAAAACAACATGTAAACATAAATGACTTCTAATCTTTTATTGATAACAAATCAGATTAGACTGTAATGGGTTTTATTTACGGCATAAAATCCCAACAAACTCCCACTTGCACTAACATAAAACAAGTTGTGCATTTCAATCAATCTATTGTCTTCATCTTTAGATCAAGTGTAGTATATTTGGCTCATCCCAAATTTCTAGAACCATGTTCATAAAACATTATGCAACATCTTTTACTATATGCATTACTCATCAAGTGTGATAGTTAGTAGTCCCGTGATCCGTAAGGGGAAACACCGGGTAAGCTGTGCAATCCCACACTGCCTGGGGAAGGTCAAGTGGGATGATTCTGAGACTGTGTAGGTATGGGACTACACAGTTAAAGAGAGCTTAAATGGATTGATTGGTACTACCTATGTCAACAAGGTGCATCTTGTTTTTCGGTAGCCCATCACGAAAGAACTCCACAGTTAAGCGAGCTTGACTTGGGAGTAATTTCAGGATGGGTGACCTCCTGGGAAGTTTTCCCAGGAAGCGTGCGAGTGAGGACAAAGCATGCTAGAAACACTCGTGTTGGTCTGTAGGGTCAGTCATCAATCCAAGAAGCATCCAGAGTGGCGTACCCGTGTATAAGAGCCATTAGTCCGTGGGTGTAAGGGCCCAATGGAGGCTTGAAGTGGGGACGTTACACATGGTATCAGAGCGCCAAGGTTTTTAGATCCTGAAGACTGGTTTGATATGTACATTGGCTGCAAGGACCTGATCGACTCATGGTTTAGTAAGTTTTAAGTTAACAGACAGCTTGTTAATTTTCTGATTACCTGATTATCTGAATTATGTCGATATCAGAATGTTGTGGGAAGGATTATAATATATGGAAATACTTATCAGTATTGTTATTACTTGGAATGTGATCGCAGGTGTATAGTTATGCACCCAAGGCGGACTGGTAGGGGTGCCCGCGAGCTAGCTGGGCTCAGGGCTACCGGTGAGGGAGAGAACCCTTTACCACCACCTAATTGGGAACAGTTATATGCTGCTATGCAAGAAACTATTCGGCAGCAGGGTGAACAAATCAGAGAATTGAGAGAGCAGCGAGCTCAGCCTGCTCTAAATCTGAATCCTGATCCTCCGGCACCTCTAGTAGTGCCACCGGATGCAGGAAATCGTTTGGAACCATTATATGAACGGTTCAGGAAGCGAGAACCGCCGGTGTTTGAGGGTGGTGCCGATCCACTCAAGCGAGCAATGGATGAGTATGATAACATCCATTTTTGATTTTATGCGAGTTGAAGATAATGACCGAGTCAGGTGTGCTACCTATATGCTACGAGATGATGCCGTATTTGGTGGGAGATTGTATCTCGGGGCCATGATACGAATAATATGACACGGGAAACTTTTCGGGCCTTATTTTTTGAGAAGTATTATAATGAGTCTATTAAGGCAACAAAGGCGAGAAGAGTTTATACGGTTAACTCGGGGTAGTATGACTGTGACGAGTATGCTACTAAGTTTGATCGATCGGCAAAGTTTGCCTCGGATGAGGTGGCTACCGAAGCCGCTAGAAAAGCAAAGTTTATTCGGGGGCTAGATGAACACATCGCCCGGGATGTGATTGTTGCTTCTAAACAACCGGGGTTGCCCGAACTTATGCTCGGATAGTTGAGTTGGCTTTAGTTTACGAGGGTGCGAGAGGCTCGGATACGAAAGAAAAATATTGCCGAAGAGATTCGTGGAAACAAACGGCGAGTCTTTGGTTCGGGTAGGGTACCGATCTTGGTGACCGCAGAAAAGACCTAGTGAAACATCGGCAGCAGCCCAAACAAAAGATTCCGGGGTAACCAAGGTTTCCGTCGTAGTGGGAATGAAAACCGGCGGACTTTTCCCGAATGTCCGAGGTGTAAAAGGCATCACACGGGCGAGTGTCGGGCTAGGGCTGTTTCCACCGTGGAATGGTGGGTCATATGAAGAGAAATTGCCCACAATTGCTACGGTTAGAGCAAAAGAAGGATGATACACCGCTCCCGCTCGAGTATTTGCCCCGACTCAAGCCGAGGCCGATGCCGGTCCTTCTACCGTGACGGAGTCGGCTTTACGTTGCCGGTACTTTATTAATTGTATTAATTGATTACGGTGCGACGCATTCTTATATTTCAAGTAGAATAATTGAGCGGTGAATAAACCTAGTGATGTGCTTTCTAGAGGTTTTGGAACCTTGTTGCCTACTCGGGGAGTTGGTTATCTCCGGCGGTGGGTTCGATCCCTTCCGGTGTTTGTGGAAGGAAGAGAGTTATCGATTGATCCGATAGAATTAAATGCGGAGGATTTTGATGTTATTTTGGGGATGGATAGGCTTGCTAAATACAACGCCACCATTGATTGTAAAAAGAAAGATGGTAACTTTTCACCGAGGGCGAGGACCCTTTTGTATTTGTGGGTAAGATGCAAGGATCTCGGATTCCCTTAATTTCGGCCCTTAAGGCAAGGGATTTGTTGTGTGAGGGGTGCATTGGTTTCTTAGCAAGTGTTGTGGATATTTCCGGGGAACCACTAGCGGACCGGAGCATGTCCCGTGGTTCGAGAATTTCTGGATGTGTTCCCGAGAAGAGTTACCAGGGTTGCCACCAAAACGTGAAATTGATTTTGAGATTGATTTAATACCAGGAGCTGAGCCTGTATCGAAAGCTCCCTATAGAATGGCACCTGCAGAGCTGAAAGAGCTAAAAGTTCAATTACAGGGGATGATGGATTTAAAATTCACTAGACCTAGCACTTCACCTTGGGGTGCACCAGTTTTGTTTGTGAAAAAGAAAGATGGAACATTACGAATGTGTATAGATTATCGGGAGTTAAACAAATTAACAGTGAAGAACAAGTACCCTCTGCCAAGAATAGATGATTTATTTGATCAGTTGCAGGGTAAAACTGTCTTTTCTAAGATTGATCTTCGATCTGGTTATCACCAACTGAGGATTCGAGAGGAGGATATTCCCAAGACAGCTTTTCGGACCCGGTATGGTCATTATGAATTCTTGGTAATGTCCTTCGGATTGACAAATGCCCCGGCAGCATTTATGGACTTGATGAACCGAGTGTTCAGAGATTTTCTGGATGATTTCGTTATTGTCTTTATCGATGATATTCTAATTTATTCAGACTCGGAAGAGACTCACGAAAGACATCTTCGAATGGTATTACAACGTCTCAGGGAGCATAAGTTGTATGCCAAATTTAAGAAATGTGAATTTTGGTTACCTCAGGTGAGTTTCTTGGGGCATGTGGTGAGTAAAGATGGTATTTTAGTGGATCCAGTAAAGGTTGAAGCAGTGCGTGACTGGCCTCGACCTAAGTTAGCAACTGAAGTTAGAAGTTTCCTGGGGTTAGCAGGGTATTACCGAAGATTTGTTGAGGGCTTTGCAAAGATTTCTACGCCTTTAACTGAGTTGACCCGAAAGAATTGTAAGTTTGTTTGGACTGACAAGTGTGAAGGTAGTTTCCAGGAAGCAGCCAGAGTGGCGTACTCGTGTATAAGAGCCATTCATTCCGTGGGTGTAAGGGCCCAATAGAGGCTTGAAGCGGGGACGTTACAAATGGTATCAGAGCCTTGACCCAGCCGGAAGTGTGGTCGACGAGGACGTCGGACCCCATAAGGGGGGGTGATTGTGACAGTTAGTAGTCCCGTGATCCGTAAGGGGAAACACCGGGTAAGCTGTGCAATCCCACACTGCCTGGGGAAGGTCAAGTGGGATGATTCTGAGACTGTGTAGGTATGGGACTACACAGTTAAAGAGAGCTTAAATGGATTGATTGGTACTACCTATGTCAACAAGGTGCATCTTGTTTTTCGGTAGCCCATCACGAAAGAACTCCACAGTTAAGCGAGCTTGACTTGGGAGTAATTTCAGGATGGGTGACCTCCTGGGAAGTTTTCCCAGGAAGCGTGCGAGTGAGGACAAAGCATGCTAGAAACACTCGTGTTGGTCTGTAGGGTCAGTCATCAATCCAAGAAGCATCCAGAGTGGCGTACCCGTGTATAAGAGCCATTAGTCCGTGGGTGTAAGGGCCCAATGGAGGCTTGAAGTGGGGACGTTACATCAAGGGACATTGAATTCCTTACTGCTTATTAAGTACATCTGAATAAACAGAAGACATATCTCTCATTCTTTTAAAGAATGAAATAGAGATAACACAGTGTAGAATTTTCTTCAGTTGAATAACTTTCAGGTAATTTCGAATTTACAAAGTTATATATCTTCACTGATGGAGCTTGAATTATTATATATGGGTTTTTACACTCTTCTAGAATAACTCTTCCACCCCCAGAGTAACCACCATCTCGGATTCTTTATGAGTTGGTGTAGATATTAGGACTTGTAGTATATACATCCATATTATCTAACATATAGGTCACTTTCATAAATATTTCTTGACTGTCCCTTAATGTTCCTTGTTTGATTATATCTCAGATGGCTCCCACTCAACAGTAGGAGTCTGGTTAAATTCATACATAGAAGTACATTTAACCTCTTACTATTGCTTTCAGGGATCACTTGTTGTGACATATTGTTTTAGTCTGAAACTGTAAGTTCCTTTTAGACTAAGTCATCAACATAGCAATTTAGTATTGAGTGTAAAATACTTGCTAGAGATTGAGTAATCATTAGAGATACCATAAAAATTTATGAGGATTAGGAATTTTTGCCCAAGTCATTCGAATAGACTATGCAAGAATTCTACTATCTTATTCTCATAATTCTGATAAGTTATTTCTATCCATATGAATGGTTAGATTTACTTTCTCAGTAGTGTTCTAAAGTTCCTATCACAAATGTCAACCAAGTAAAGATGGGTTAAGAATTTTCAAATTCTCCCACTCAAATAAGGTAATGTGATACAATGTAAAAGAACTTTATTGGTATCAATTTCTATTACAACAGTATATATAGATTGGAACATAAATTAAGATCAAGAATATATTCTGATAATTTGCTAATTTATTATATTACATCCATGTTTAAAAATATGTGTGACAAAGAGTACTGTGGTGTATTGAATATAGTCTAGAGTTCAAAATGAACTACATATTTCAATAGTATAGTCCACCCCTAAGTATGTAGAGATCATGATCCATCCCTAAGTGATATAGAGATCATGTGGAGTTATGAATATAATCCAGAGTTCAAATAGATATAAAAGATCATTGAACTGCATATTATTCTTAACTTTTTCCACCCCTATCAGATCAAAAGATCTTGTTATTAAATAAATTCTTAATAATTGTTTTAGAATTAACAATTATTCATAAACATAGAAATGAAATTCTAAGTGTTAATGTAGTATTAACTCTTTGTAGAGTTCAATATACTATAGAATTTGTGTCAATAATAGAACACATACACATATAAACAATAAACATATAAATATAATTGGTACTGGCATACACAAGATAAAGTAAATGAAGCTCAATTCATAAATGCAATTCATTATCAAAATAGGAAACTTTATTATAAAATTCTCCAAAATAGAAGGAATTGTCTGCAACAATATGAAAAATAGGGAATAAAAATCCTAAACTAATAATTGAAATCCAAATTGTTCTGAAACTAAAACAATTTATTCAAAAATAATAAAAAAAGATTTCGAGCTTTATCTTCATTTTGGACTATCTCCACCCATCTGTCCAACCATCCAATTCAACTCGCTAAGATAGCATCCGAGTTCAAGCAGCTGGAGCTGAAATAAGAAGAAAAACAAATAAACATGGTTAGTAGGTCCAGAATTAATAATCCAAGTGGATAATAATTCTGTAAAACACATCAGTTTATATGAAAAGAAATACCTGGTTTCTTTGCTAGAAATTTAGGGCATTGGGGTTTCTAGTGGCCCTTTTCATTGCAATAGAAGCATTTTCCTTTTGGTATATCACGAGTAGTAGCAACCTTTTTCTTTTTAACTATTTTCACAACTTGAACAAGCTTCTCGCTATTCTTCCACTTCTTCTTGTTCTTTGGTTTGGAAGTAGAGGCAAAGTTTGCCTCAGCCTTAGCCGCCCCATTAGGATTCCCAAAATTATGAGCTTTAGATCCTTTTTCTGTGGTCCTCCAATCAAATTTTCAAATGTCTGAAGGTCGTTAACCAACTCATGAAAGTCTTGTTCCTTCTTATTCATGACATAATTTGAAGTGTAAGGCAGAAAGGCTGGAGTCAGACTGTTCAAGATTAGACTCACTTGAGTTGTCCGATCCATAACAGCTCCATGATTCTAAGCTTCTTGGAAATAACTAGCCATTTGGTGAAGGTGATCACACATGTTCTGATGATGAGTCATCCGTGCATTGATAAAATTCCTTGTCGCTTCAAAGTGAGATTGAATTGATGCCATCCCGAATATCAGTTAACTGGTTCATGATTTCTGCAGCCGTGTCAGTGTTGGCAAACTTTGTTTTCAAGGTGTCAACCATGCTGGAAAGCATGAAGTATCGAGCTTTGTTGTTGGCATTCTTCCAACGCTCGTACTACTCCTTTACAGCTTTGGTTGCATTATCACCCGGTTGCTCAGGAGACAGTTCAGTTAACACAAACAAGGCATTTTCACCAATGAGAGAAATGTTTATGTTCTCTTTCCATTTGGGAAAGTTAGATCCATTCAGCTTATTATCAATCAACAGTGACACCATGGGGTTGGTCATTGTCATGTTGGATACTAAAAATAGCAATAAATAGAAATCAAGTAAGGTTCAAAACAAAATCTCATTCAGAAATTATTAGCATATAGCAAGTAGGAATGACAAGCGAAAATACTAAAAACATACAATCCTAAATAATTTCCAAGATTTTCAACAAACTGATATCAGTTTCCCGTTTAGGCGAGAGTCAAAGTTACCATCCATTGAATAGAGTTGTCAGCTCATCTAAAATGATAAACATTCTAGCAGCCTTTTATTCAATCAAGATGAGAATTCAGCGTTGTCCCGTTTAAGCGAGAGTCAAGGCTATTCTATCTTATGAGCTTCTACCATTGTTTCATACTTTCATAAGCCTTACTAATAGTCGCCACCATTAGGGTGATCCATACTAAAAATAAACACTTACAAATAGTACTTATCTTTCGAGATTCTACGGCGTTAAATTGCTAATGAACGTTCCTCCATTAGGGAGGATTACTCACTAAAACAATAACTATGTAGAACCAACAAAGGAGATCGAATACCCTAATAATAATAAAGCTCATTATTTAAAATGTATTTTCTTCTAATATTTATTTCAATCTATTTATTTTAAATATATATTTATTTAATTAAAATTTCTAATTTAGAATAAAATTCTAAATATAAATTTTAATTTAATATTTATAAAATTATACTTAGATGGATTTGAAAATAAAATAAATTATTTCCATCTTAGTAATAATTTTCAATAAATATCCAGAAAATTATTCAATTTAAGTTGTATCAAAATTAATTTAAATTAATTTTCAACTCAAATTTAATTTTGTATAAATATATATTGCATTTCAAAAAATTAAAGTATATAAGAATATAATTTTCTATTTAATTAAATATTAAGAAAAATTTAAAATATTTAAGTGCCATGATGAAAATCAACTTAAATATTAATTTTCTATTTAATTAAAAATGTTACTAGAAAAATACTTCAAGAAAAACAGATAATATCTATCTAGACTTTCATTGACTAATTAATTCATTTTCTAATTATACTATATTTTAGTTCATTTATTTTAATTAATCATTAAATGAAAAAATCATTGATTTAAGTTGGTCCAAAATTAATTAAAATAAATAATTAATTATCAACTTTAATCTATTTTTTTAAAAAAAAATCAAAATTTCTTGCATAATATATGCAATTTCAAAAATAATGATTAACAAAATAAAATAAAATATATTTTAATTATTCAAATTTAAGTTGTTTGAAAAAAAACTCCAACTTAAAATAATTTTCTATTTAATTAAATTTCATGAAAATAATAATATTTAAGTATCATGATGAAAATCAACTTAAATATTTAATCTTCAATTTAATTAAATGTATTAAATACAAGAATTAAATAATTAAGTATAAAAGAAACTTAATTATTCATTCTAATTAATACTAGGAAAATATTTTTAGATTAAGTTGGTCCAAAATTAATTAAAATAAATAATTAATTTTCAACTTAAAATGTTTTCCTAATTAAATATTAGAAAAAATAATTAGTACTAGAAATAACTATCTAGAAGATATTTCAATTAACTAAGTGTTTTTCTAAAACTTAACTTTACAATATTAAATGAAAAAAAAAACATATATTTTAAAATTTAATTATGTTGCTAATTTAATTTTAATTAGGTTAGACTAATATAATTAACCTAATACAATTATTTAAATAAGGCAAATAGGCTTTCACAATTGGGGTGGTTCATGTGAGGGAGAGCTGGGTTCAGTATGTCGTACCCACTGCTATTGGCTCCCTAGCTCTCACACAAGGCCCAAATGAGCGGAATTTAACCATTAAATAAATAATTGTTATTAATAGAATAAGCCCAATTCTAATTGGGCCTAAAATAAAATTATAAATTAAATAAGCCCAATTCTAATAGGGCCTAAATAAAATTACCTAAGTGAAATTTTATTTTAGCAACCTAGTTCATTTACTTAGTAAAACTTAAATAGGCTTCCTATATGCATCTAAGCCCAATAAGCTAATACATAGGCTCGCACAGGTCAAATGATTTGGATGGGCCCTATCTTGTTACTAGGTTTACACAGATGAAAGAAATGTAAAATTTACCTGTTACAAATTATTTATAAGATCTATTGACAATTGAACTATGATTAAAATCAGATCACTGGATCTGTCAACAAGTTAATCATATCAATTTAGATCAGATAAATAATAGGTTTGTAAAAAAAACTTTTCAATATATAATAATTAAATAATACAAACAAACAAGTAACTGATCTGAAATTCCTGGAAAGTAAGCTAAAATATCTAAATTTTAAAATTTTTTAAAAAATTAAATTTTAAAATAAATATCTTAACTAGAATTTAAATTTAGGTTGTTAGAAAATATTTGAAAAAATTCAAAATTTAAGAAACTCCTAAATTTCTTAAATTCTAACAAAAGAAAAAAATATCTAACCAATTTTCAAATTTCAAGTTTATTCAAAATTTAAATTTATTTAAAATTTCAAATAAGATAATATCATAAAATATCTTGAATTTTAAATTTAGATATTTCAATATTATATTTTAAGTCTTACAATTTAATAAATTTAAATATTACAAAACAAACTAATTGAAAAAATAAGAATTTTAAATGGTTAGAATATTTTAATTTTATTAAAAATAATAAGTTTGAAAAATTTATGGTTTGAAACCCTAAAATTTCTATTCAAACCTAAAATAACCAATTTTTCAAATTTCATGTTATTTTTGCCAAAATATAATTTTAATAAAAAAATGTCTAATAAGATAAAATGTTAAACCTAACATATTCCTAATCTTATAATTTTATTTAATAAAATATATTTCAAAAATAACAAATTTGAAAAAAAAAATATGATATGGTTAGCAAACTTTGAAATTTGAACAAGATTTTTTTTTTAAAAAAAAAAATTAATATTTTAATATCAAAGTAAGATCATTTAAAAAATCTGATCTTATAATTAAAATAAATAAAATAATCTAAAATTTGAAAATTAACCATAAGGCTCTTTTGTGAGAAATCATATTTTCATAATTCAAAGCCTACTAATATCTAAAACTAATTTTAATTAATTAAAAAAAATTAATAAAAATTAATTTCACTCTGATAATTACATTTCTAATTGAAAATTCAGATTCTACACAAAATTCTACCAAAATTGGCTTTTGTTTCAATGAAAAATGATTTTTGAATCAAAAGATATGAAGAAAACAAGTTTGAGGCACAATGCATACCCCTGCGAGCGCGTAAGCAAGGAGACAGCCGAGGAAGAGGCTGCAAGCAGCCTCATTTGACCGTGAATGCTCGGTGCATGCAGCCTGTTCACACACAGCATGTCTGAGAAAACTCGGCCATTTCTGTCTGAGTGGGCGTGCGTGTCCGAGCGGTTCCAAGGGCCGTGCGCGCGTGTGTGTGCATTCAAATCCTGATATTTTCGTTCAAATTCAAAAAATCACAACTAATTCATAAAAAATCCAAATTAGGTTCTGTAAAAGCCTAAATTTATTAATTTTTTGTCTACTTTTCAGAAAAAATAATTCCAAATAGAAATAACAAATTTTTCAGTAACATACATTGCGATTTCTAAACTATCATCACATAAGCACATAAACCACATGAAAACCATCCAAATCAATACAAATTATTGTTTTAATTCATATTTCATGAAAGTAAATCATTACCATGGCTCTGATGCCAGTTGTTGGAATATGTTTTACCAGGATCTAGATTTACTAACAAGTATGCTTCATTAACATCCTAATATGAATTTCTAAAACAATGAAATTAAACACATATAAAGTTTCAGAAAACCTTACATTGGGTGCAGCGGAATAATATGTCTCCTTCCACTCAGATCTCTAACCCTTGTATCCTGTCTGTCGCAGAGTATCACCAAGATCTGAGTCCGAATGTCTTTCTCTTCAATCTGGATTCTTCACAATCTTCCACACTATGATTGAGATACCACTTGATGTGTGTGGGCACTCACTCTATCACTTTAGGTTTCGAAAATTTAAGAATAAAAGAGAGAGGTTGGTGGTTCGGCTATAAAAGGATAGAAGATGGCTCAATTTTCTCTGAAGGCAAAAATTTCATCTCTTATTAAGTGTGAGTCATCACTATCTATTTATAGGTAACCACTAGGTTTAGGTTAAGAATTATTAGGCATTAAAATAATGAAAATATTAGGTGGAAAAAGCCTCATAAGTGGCCGGCCATAGACTAATGGGCCCCACTTGGTGTTTTTTTAATTTTGACAATTTTCATTTTCATTTTCTCAAAAACATCAATTTTTCAATTCTAACCATTTAAATGCCAAAACTAGTTATTTAATAATTAAAATTAATTTTGAAATAAAATTGCTACTTAATATATTTATTAATTAGACATAATAAAGTCTTCCAAGTAATAAATAAAACCTAGAATCTCTTTTCTTCACAATTTAGCCCTTGCTTAGTGAAAATTCATAAACTAGACATAGTCTAATTTTAGAATTATAATTGATTAATTAAAATCAATTATTTGAGTCTTACAAGCAGTATGGTCTCAACTAGTACGGGGACCATGGGCCTATATTACTGAGCTTCCAATAAGTTGAACTAGAATTTACCGAGTAAATTTCCTAACTTATTAATTCCTTGTTGCATCCACTCATAGAACTTGGAATTGCACTCTCAGTCATATAGAACGCTCTATATGTTCCACCATATAGATACGCTATCAACATTTAACCATCGTTATAATCTCAATAATCAAAGATCCTCTATAGATGATTTACACTGAGTAGGAATAAATTTACCATTTCACTCCTCAATGTATTTTATCCTTAAAACACTTAACTTCCTGTAAATGATATTTCAGTGAAATATGATCACTGAAATAAGAGCTCTTCCATTTACCTCTATTAAGCGAAGCTGGAAGGAAATCATCGTTTCACTTCTAAATACCTGTAGAAGTTATAGATTCCATATCTATGTTTAGCGTTCCCACTCAATCATACTACCATGTTCCCAAAATGTACGTATCACCCTGACCAGAAAGTATGTTTAACTAACAAATCAAAGAACATGAATATCACTCCTGAGATTGAACCTAAGCATATCAGGATTAAGATCTTTTGATCTAAGATCAACTAGTGATATTGACTCAGAAAGATACAACGGTAAGATTATAATATCTTAACCAAGACCAATATCGGTCCAGTCCAATGTATATTCCATACATTCGAAACTAGCATACTTTGCCAATGTTCTGGAAAGAACATAACACTTATGCAAAGTGTAAGTACACTTCATCGCTGATTATCACATCAGTGTAAATCCAATGCACTGATGAAACAGGGACTTTGTCTTTCGAAGCATATAATCACAATCACATTCCACTGTGTTGACATCACTGTAATTGTAAATGACTATATGTTCTGGACTTAACAGATTTTGTACACATATTAACCCACAAACATGAAAACAACATGTAAACATAAATGACTTCTAATCTTTTATTGATAACAAATCAGATTAGATTGTAATGGGTTTTATTTAGGGTGTAAAATCCCAACACCCCGACCCTATGATACGCCTTGCACCAAGTTTAACCAGTTCTCTTGCTTGCCATATGCTCTGCCATACAAAGCTTGGGTTATTTCCAAGATCAGCATTAAGAAAATCAGATCGAGGGAAATACTTAGCTTTATATATTTGGTTGACAAGCGAATTTGGTGAGATGACAAGCGACCAACCTTGTCTTGCAAGAATTTCAAGGTTAAAATCATGTGGTCGTTGAAAACCAATACCCCCAGAGTCTTTATGAACCGCCATCTATCCCAAGCCATCCAAATAATCCCGTTACCTTTGTTGGATGTGGTCTTCCACCAGAAGTTAGCCATTAGTGTCTCAATTTCAGTGCAGATTTTTTTAGGAATAAGAAAGACACTCATATCATAATTGGGAAGCGATTGAATAACCGTTTTAAGAAAAATTTCTTTGCTTGCACGAGACAGAAACCGGCCACCACTTTATTTTTTAGAAAGCCAAGTATTGTTGTCTTTTTCCTACCAATGATATTAGGAAGCCCAAGGTAAAGACTATGCTCATCAGCTTCAGGCATCCCCAGTGTTGAACAGATTTCATTCTTTAGCAAAAGATCAGTGTTGGGGCTAAAGAATATGGATGACATGGTGACATTCACTTTTTGGCTAGACGCCATTTCAAAAGAGTGAAGCAAGGTGCGTACATTTGAAGCTGCCCCCGAAGAGGCTTGACAAAATAAGTAACTATCATCAGTACACAACATATGCAATATTGATGGAGCCCCATTAGCCACATGTCACCCTTGGAGGATTTGATTTAATTCGAACTTCTTGATAATTGATGATAAACCCTTACCACAAATAATGAAAAGATATATTGAGAGTGGGTCACCTTGCTGGATTTCATGGGGGGGGATGATAGGACCCATAACATGATTGTTATGCATGATGGTATATCTCAACGAGGTAACACAAGCCATGATAAGGTTTACCCATTTTTCCGCAAATCCCATACGAAGCATGACAGCTCGCAAATAATCCCATTCAACCCAGTCATAAGCTTTGCTCATATCAAGTTTTAAAGCCATAAAGCTCTTTTTACCTATCCTTTTCCGTTTCAAGTATTGCATTACTTCAAAGCCCACCATAATATTGTTCGAAATTAGTCGGCCTGGTATGAACACACTTTAGGTTTTAGATATAACAAAGTCAATCATGTTACGCATATGGTTGGTAAGAACTTTTGAGCCAATCTTATACGAAACATTACACAAAGTAGTTGGCCGCAAGTCACCCATTGAGGAGAAGTTTTTCTTTTTGGGAATGAGAACCAGGTTGGTATCGTTGAGCTCTTGTGGAAAAACACCTGTCTCAAGAAAATTAGTAACTAATTTGACAAGGTCAGGCCCCATGATATCCCAATGTTATTGATAAAAACTAGGTCCCATGCCATCTGGCCCCAGAGCTTTGTCAGGATGCATTTGAAAGAGAGCTTGCTTAATTTCTTCAGCAAGTACAGGCCGAAGTAGGTCTTCATTTTGCTCCCTAGAAACAAAAAACTTTATATTATCAACCACATTGTTGAAGGTAGGTTCATCGGCAGTGAATATTGAAGAAAAATAACTTGTAATTAGTGTTGGATATATTTTAACAGGATCTAGATTTACTAACAAGTATGTTTCATTAACATCCTAATATGAATTCTAAAACAATGAAATAAACACATATAAAGTTTAGGAAACCTTACATTGGGTGCAGCGGAATATAATGACTCCTTCCGTTCAGATATCTAGCCCTTGATTCCTCTCTGTAGCAGAGCATTATCAATATCTGAACCTGGATCTCTTTCTCTCCTTCCTTTGATGCTGATTCTCTTTCTTGTTGTATGGTTTTCCACAGTCTTACACACTATGATTGAGATACCACTTGATGTGTGTGGGCACTCACTCATTCACTCAAGGAATTCGAAATTTAGAGAAGAAAAGAAGAGAGAAGGTGATTTCGGCTATAGAGAATAGGAGGCTCAATTTCATCTGACAAAGTTCAAGTGTGAATGAGAGTCATCACTATCTATTTATAGGTAACCACCTAGGTTTAGGTTAGAATTATTTGGCATTCAAATAATGAAAAAATAAATGATAAAACCCATAAAGTGTGGCCGGCCATGGGCTTGGATAATGGGCCTCACATATGCAATTTTGCTGTTTTATCATTCCTGCATCTCATTTTCTCAAAAACGCAAATTTTCAAATTCAACCATTTAAATACCAATTCTAATTATTTAATAACTAAAATTAATTTTTAAATAATATTGTCATTTAATATATTTATTAATTAGACATATAAAGTCTCTTAATTAATAAATAAACCTAGAATCTCTTTTCTTTACAATTTCGCCCTTGCTTAGTGAAAATTCACAAAGTAGACATAGTCTAACTTTAGAATTATAATTGATTAATCAAAATCAATTAACTAAGTCTTACAAGCAGTATGGTCTCAACTAGTATGGGGACCATGGGTCTATATATCCGAGCTTCCAATAAGCAGATAAAGAATTTATATCTTAAATTCATTGACTTATTAATTCTTCGTTGAATCCACGCATAGAACTTAGAATTGCACTCTCAGTATATAGAACGCTCTATATGTTCCACGATATAGACACGTCATTAGTTATCCATTGTTATAACCCTAGTGTGATCAATGATCCTCTATATAGATGATTTACACTGTAAAGGGATTAAATTACCGTAACACCCTACAATGTATTTTATCCTTTAAACACTTAACCCTGTATAAATGATATTTCAGCTAAGTGAAATGAGATCTCCACCATTTATTTTTGTTTGGTTAAGCTCGAAGGAAATCATCCTTTACTTTCTATTCGCCAGATAGAAGCTATAGATTCCATATTTATGTTAGCGCTCCCACTCAATTGCACTATCGTGTTCCCAAAATGGACGTATCACCCTGACCCAAAAGTAGGCTTAACTAACAAATCAAAGAACACGAATAACACTCTTGAGATTGAACCTAATCATATCAGGATTAAGACCATTTGATCTAGGATCAACAAGTGATATTGAATTTAATAGATATTACGGTAAATTCTAATATATCTAATCAAAGTTTAATATCGGTCCCTTCCGATGTATACTCCATACATCCGATGCTGGTAAACTTTGCCAATGTCCTGGAAAGGACATAACACTTATCCAAGGTTTAAGAATACCTATCGCTGATTATACCATGTCAGACTAAATCCAGTATTCTGACAAATCAGGGAATAAACTTTCGAACATATAATTAAGATTATATTCCACTGTGTTGACAACACTATAATTAATCATTAACAAATTGATAAATCTGGACTTAAATAGAATTCATACATTATGTACATATAATCATGAAATAAATCATGTGAACCATGCAACATTAAATGTTATTTCTGATCTATATTAATAAGTAAATCTGATTATATTGAAATGAGTTTTATTTAGGGCATAAAACCCAACAAACTCCCACTTGCACTAATATAAAATAAAATGTGCCTTTCAAATAATCTCAACACCTTGATATACAAATCAAGTGTAGTAGTAGTAAACTCCTTGTAATAGGATTTGAAAGGTTGAATTAACCACAACCTTTCCTCCACTATTACTCTTCCTTAATCACAAAATCATTGATAATGTGAAATTCCTCTCTATATGTCTACTCTCTTGGGATACTGGATTCTATACCTTTGGCAACTACTTCTTGGTTATTCAGGAAGTAACACTAGTAGTTAAGGCAATTTGGAATGGTGCCAAAAATGTATAGAACTTTCCTTAGACTGAATAAGTACCTTTCCTGCAACTTTAACATTCAGTCCCTTTCTGGTAGACATAGAGACTTCAGATAGGTTTTTACACTTCTCAAAAATCACTATTCCACCCCCAGAGTAATCACCATTTTATCAGCAGACTTTCTAACACAAAGGCAAGTCTAGAAATCTGATGTGGTGTAGTCTAAGAGTTTTAAACACACTCTTATTGACTAACATATAGTTCCTCTTCTTAATCTTAAGATTTACTTGATTGTCTTCCAATGTTCCTCTCCAGGATTAATCTGATACTTACTCATTACTCCCACTCAACAGCAGGTGTCTGGTCTAAGGCATACTAAAGCATATCTGAGACCTCTCACTGTTGAAATAAGAAATTCTTTCATGGCTTTATCTTTTCTTGAATAGTTGAGACTTTTCCTTAGATAAATAAAATCTATGCCTAGAAGTCGAGAAGCTTCTATAGATTGCCATTAGAAAGAAAATGCTTTAGCATCTTACTAAAGTAAGTTACTTGCATTAGAGTAAGTAATTACCAGGTATACGACAAGCCATAGGTTTAGATAAACTCAAACCTATAATACTAGGAACAGGAAGTTTTGTTAAGTCCATTGAATAGACTTATTAACGAAAGTTTCCTTTTATGTCCTTGTAATAGAAAAATTTAGGTTACTCCATGTGAATGGATTAAACCATAGTTCTCTTGGCTTTTCTTCTTAGTTTCTTATCTTGACAATCCATTACTTGTTTAAACTCACAGTGGATTTTAATCACTAGTGTCTTCCAAGTCATAAGAAGGTGAGTTCCTAGAAACTCTCCCACTACGATCAGGTACCGTGAATTATGTCTAAGAAAACTAATCTCTCCGGTTGTGACAAGACAACAGAGGCAGTGGGATCATCATATGTCAAATAAGATGATTAAACACTTTTGGAATCAAGAAAAATATCTCCTTTATTTGCTACTTGATTTTCAGACTTAGTCATTTTCTTAGAAAAGTAGTATTTGTTTAAACAAACACTTTCTTATCTATTGACTATGGGATGGTCCACCCCTAATCACTTAGAATAGCTAACAAAACATGGTTATCAGTTCTAGCTTTTCTTAAGATTTTGATTAGGTCATCCATGAATCTAGTAATGATTTACATTAAGTATACAACCATTACATCATTCTGAAATTGCATTACCATAGAAAGACTTAGGCAACGACTAGTAACTAATCATCAATATGCAAATCGAAATTTCTGGGGAGGTAAGTTTGGATATAATTCAAAAATCAATTTAATGATCTTTGAACTGCATATCTACTAACTATTTCTCCACCCCTATCAGTTCGCAAGATCTTTAACCACGTACCTTAATGGTTTATCACCATTGCTAGAAATTTAGAAATTTTTCAAACATTTCAAATTTCTTTGCTTAAGGTATAATCTAGAGTGATCGTTTTAAGAATACAATGAAAAACTTATATCCACCCCTGAATGTACATCCATCTGCGAGATTTATCTTGTCAATACCACTATGATCAAGATACAAATGCCATAGATTAAAAATGTGTGGTTGTGTCTTTTTGATGACTTAGGTTTAGTTACATCAAAGAGTTCTTAGAATATTGCAAGTGGATCCTGGTCACAGAATACTAAACTCATATTCCATACAGGTTGAATCCATTGATAGAAAATGGTTATTAAAGACTTGTGAAAGTGTAACTGTATTGTATCCTGGAATTAGAAATATAAGAAAATTTCTGTTTGGAATCTAAAATTAAAGTGAAAGACTTTATTTTATACCAAATATAATGAGTAATTCTTTCTTGGACCACCACTATTAATTTAAACTCTAAGTCAGAGTTGCCCGTACAAGTAGGAGATTTCTAAGATTGAGGACTTATATCATTGTTGAATAGAATTTCGGGATTATAATCATATGCGTCATTTAATTTCTGAAGAGAAAAAATAGAATGACATGAAATGATATATATACCATTCATCCAATGATATGTTATTAAGCTAATTCAAAATGAATAAGCTAAGAGGAATTAGGATAAATTCGTTTATAAATAAGAATCCAACGATGCTTCGATTAGCGAAAGACAAAGTAATCTTATTTATACAATCTTCTTGTTTCATATTGTAAAAATACTAGTCTAAGGTGTCATCAATTGATGAACAGCTAGATGTTGCATATACAATATTTATCTTTTGAGATCGAACACTATTATGTATGTCTAATGGTGAAAATCCATTAGGGATTTATGTCATTAGATAAACAAACTAAGTTAGACCAACAATGAAGATTTGAAATTAAACTACAATTTAATAACAGAAAATAACATGGTTCAATATAAATTCATACACAATTCAGAAATTATTAAACATATAGCAAGTAGGAATGACAAGTGAAAATACTAAAACATACAATCCTAAATAATTTCCAAGGTCTTCAACAAACTGATATCAGTGTCCCGTTTAGGCGACAGTCAAAGCTACCATCCATTGAATAGAGTTGTCAGCTCATCTAAAATGTTAAACATTCTAGCAACCTTTTATTCGATCAAGATTGGAATCCAACGTTGTCCCGTTTAGGCGAGAGTCAAGGCTATTCTATCTTATGAGCTTCCACCATTGTTTCATATTTTGTAAGTCAAATACAGTCGCCACCATTAGGGTGATCCATACCATATAAAACACTTACAAAGCTACTTATCTTTCGAGATTAAACGGTGCTAACTTGCTAATGAACGTTCCTCCATTAGGGAGGATTACTCACTAAAACAAAAGCTATGTAAAACCAACAATGGAGATCGAATGTCCTAATAATAAAGCTCATTAGTTAAAGTGTATTTGGTTCTAATATTTATTTTAATCAATTTATTTTAAATATATATTTATTTAATTAAAATTTCCAATTTAGAATGAAAAATTCTAAATATATATTTTAATTTTTAATATTTATAAATTTTACTTAGATGGATATGAAAATAACATGAATTATTTCCATCTTAGTGATAATTTTCAATAAATATTTAGAAAAATATTCAATTTAAGTTGTTACAAAATTAATTTAAATTAACTTACAACTCAAATTTAATTTTCTATATTGCATTTCGAATAATTGAAGTATTTAATAATACAATTTTCGAAATTGCTTGTTAAAATAAAAATAAATCCTGGAAAAATTATTCTAATTTAATGTTGGCCCAAAATAAATTAATAAAATTAATTTACAACAAAAAATATAATTTTCCTATTTAATTAAATATATAAGAAAAATTTCAAATATTTAAGTATGATGATGAAAATCAACTTAAATATTAATTTTCTATTTAATTCAATACACTAGAAAAATACTTCAAGCAAAAACAGATAATATCTATCTAGATTTTCATTGACTAATTAATTCATTTTATAATTAAATATATTTTACTTCATTTATTTTAATTAATTATTAAATGAAAAAATCATTGATTTAAGTTGGTCCAAAATTAAAATAAATAATTTACAACTTTAACCTATTTTTCAAATAAAATTCAAAATTTCTGCATTTAATAAATGCAATTTCAAAATTGTGGAAAAAGGATTAATAAAATAAAATAAAATAAAATATATTTTGAAAATTATTCAAATTTAAGTTATTTGAAATAAGATTTCAAACTTAAAATAATTTTCAATTTTAATTAAATAACATGAAAATAATAATATTTAAGTATCATGATGAAAATCAACTTAAATATTTAAATTTTTAATTTAATTAAATGTATTAAATTCAAGAAATAAATAATTAAGTATAGAGAAGACTTAATTATTAATTCTAATTTAATACTAGGAAAAATATACTTAAATTAGATTGTACTAAAATTAATTATTAAACAATTAATTTCACAATCTATGATATTTTCCTAATTAAATATTAGAAAAAATAACTATTTCTAGAAAAAACTATTTAGAATAATTTCATTTACTAAGTGTTTTTCTAAAATTAACTTTAAAATATTTAATGAAAAAAAAATTCATATATTTTAAAAGTTAATTATGTTGCTAATTCAATTTTAATTAGGTTAGACTAATATAATTAACCTAATACAATTATTTAAATAAGGCAAATGTGCCTTCACAATTGTCGTTCATGTGAGGGGGAGTTGGGTTCAGTATGTTGTACCCACTTCTATTGGCCCCCAACTCTCACACAAGGCCCAAAAGAGAGGAATTTAACCTTTAATAAACAATTGTTATTCATTGAATAAGCCCAAATCTAATTGGGCCTAAATAAATTTACTTATGTCAAAATTTATTTTAGCAACCTAGTCCATTTACTTAGTAAAACTTAAATGGGCTTCCTATATGCATCTAAGTCCAATAGCAAATATATAGGCTCACACAGGTCAAATGATTTGGATGGACCCTGTCATGTTACTAGGTTTACACAGATGAAAGAAATTGCAAAATTTACCTGTTACAAATTATTTATAAGATCTATTGACAATTGGACTATGATTAAAATAAGATCATTGGATCTGTCAACAAGTTAATCATAGCAATTTAGATCAAATAAATAATAGGTTCGTAAAATAAAAAAAAAATTGAATACATAATAATATAATCAAACAATACAAACAATAATAATAATTGATCTGGAATATCTGGAAAGTAAATTTAAAATAAAATTAAATTTTAAAATAAATATCTTAACTAGAATTCAAATTTATGTTGTTAGAGAATATTCGAAAAAATTCAAAATTCAACAAACTCCTAAATTTCTTAAATTCTAACAAAAAATCAAAAATATCTAACTAATTTTTCAAATATCAAGTTTATTCAAAATTTAAATTTATTTAAAATTTCTAATAAGATAATATAATATAATATCTTGAATTTTAAATTTAGATATTTTATTATATTCTGAGTCTTATAATTTAATAAATTTAAATATTACATAAATAAACTAATTGAAAAATAAGCTATTTTAAATGGTTAGAATATTTTAATTTTATTAAAAATAATAAGTTTGAAAAATTTATGGTTTGAAACCCTAAAATTTCTATTCAAACCTAAAATAACCAATTTTTCAAATTTCATGTTATTTTTGCCAAAATATAATTTTAATAAAAAAATGTCTAATAAGATAAAATGTTAAACCTAACATATTCCTAATCTTATAATTTTAATTAATAAAATATATTTTGAAAATAATAAATTCGAAAAAGATATGATATGGTTAGCAAATTTTTGAATTAGTACAAGATTTTTTTTAAAAGATAATATTTTAATATCAAAGTAAGATCATTTAAAAAAAATATCTGATCTTATAATTAAAATAAATAAAATAATCTAAAATTTTAAAAATAACCATAAGGCTCCTTTGTGAGAAATCAAATTTTCAAAATTCAAAGCCTACTAATATTAGAAACTAATTTTAATTAATTAAAAAATTAATAAAAATTAGTTGCATTCTGAAAATTAGATTTTTAATTGAAAATTTAGATTGTACACAAAATTCTACCAAAATTTGGCTTTTGTTTCAATAAAAAACGACTTTTGAATCAAAAGTTATGACGAAAACAAGTTTGAGGCACGGGGGTATGCATTGCATACCCCTGCGCGCGCGAAATGGGTTGTCTGGCCCAGCAAAGAGGCTGAAAGCAGCCTCATTTGACCGTGAGACGTGGGCCCGAGCTTCCCTTCAGACAAGGAGCTGTCTGAGCGTCTGCGCGCGTGTGTGGATTCAAATCCTGATATTTTCGTTCAATTTCAAAAAATCATAACTAATTCATAAGAAATCCAAATTAGGTTCTGTAAAAGCCTAAATTTATTAATTTTTTGTCTACTTTCCAGAAAAAATAATTCCAGATCGTAATAAAAAATATTTCAGTAACATATATTGCGATTTCTAAACTATCATCAAATAAGCACATAAACCACATGAAACCATCCAAATCAACACATAACATCGTTTTAATTCATATTTCATGAAAGTAAATCATTACCATGGCTCTGAGGCCAGTTGTTGGATACATTTTACCAGGATCTAGATTTACTAACAAGTATGTTTCATTAACATCCTAATATGAATTCTAAAACAATGAAATAAACACATATAAAGTTTAGGAAACCTTACATTGGGCGCAGCGGAATATAATGACTCCTTCCATTCAGATATCTAGCCCTTGATTCCTTTCTTCAGCAGAGCATTATCAATATCTGAACCTGGATCTCTTTCTCTCCTTCCTTTGATGCTGATTCTCCTTCTTGTTGGATGGTTTTCCACAGTCTTACACACTATGATTGAGATACCACTCGATGTGTGTGGGCACTCACTCATTCACTCAAGGAATTCAAAATTTAGAGAAGAAAAGAAGAGAGAAGGTGATTTCGGCTATAGAGAATAGGAGGCTCAATTTCATCTGACAAAGTTCAAGTGTGAATGAGAGCCATCACTATCTATTTATAGGTAACCACCTAGGTTTAGGTTAGAATTATTTGGCATTAAAATAATGAAAAAATAAATGATAAAACCCATAAAGTGTGACCGGCCATGGGCTTGGATAATGGGCCTCACTTATGCAATTTTGCTGTTTTATCATTTCTGCATCTCATTTTCTCAAAAACACCAATTTTCAAATTCAACCATTTAAATGCCAATTCTAATTATTTAATAAATAAAATTAATTATTAAATAATATTGTCATTTAATATATTTATTAATTAGACATATAAAGTCTCTTAATTAATAAATAAACCTAGAATCTCTTTTCTTTACAATTTCGCCCTTGCTTAGTGAAAATTCACAAAGTAGACATAGTCTAACTTTAGAATTATAATTGATTAATCAAAATCAATTAACTGAGTCTTACAAGCAGTATGGTCTCAACTAGTATAAGGACCATGGGTCTATATATCCGAGCTTCCAATAAGAAGATCAAGAATTTATATCTTAAATTCACTGACTTATTAATTCTTCGTTGAATCCACGCATAGAACTTAGAATTGCACTCTCAGTATATAGAACGCTCTATATGTTCCACGATATAGACACGTCATTAGTTATCCATTGTTATAACCCTAGTGTGATCAATGATCCTCTATATAGATGATTTACACTGTAAAGGGATTAAATTACCGTAACACCCTACAATGTATTTTATCCTTTAAACACTTAACCCTGTATAAATGATATTTCAGCTAAGTGAAATGAGATCTCCACCATTTATTTTTGTTTGGTTAAGCTCGAAGGAAATCATCCTTTACTTTCTATTCGCCAGATAGAAGCTATAGATTCCATATTTATGTTAGCGCTCCCACTCAATTGCACTATCGTGTTCCCAAAATGGACGTATCACCCTGACCCAAAAGTAGGCTTAACTAACAAATCAAAGAACACGAATAACACTCTTGAGATTGAACCTAATCATATCAGGATTAAGACCATTTGATCTAGGATCAACAAGTGATATTGAATTTAATAGATATTACGGTAAATTCTAATATATCTAATCAAAGTTTAATATCGGTCCCTTCCGATGTATACTCCATACATCCAATGCTGGTAAACTTTGCCAATGTCCTGGAAAGGACATAACACTTATCCAAGGTGTAAGAATACCTATCGCTGATTATACCATGTCAGACTAAATCCAGTGTTCTGACAAATCAGGGAATAAACTTTCGAACATATAATTAAGATTATATTCCACTTTGTTGACAACACTATAATCATTAACAAATTGATATGTTCTGGACTTAAATAGAATTCATACATTATGTACATATAATCATGAAATAAATCATGTGAACCATGCAACATTAAATGTTATTTCTGATCTATATTAATAAGTAAATCTGATTATATTGAAATGAGTTTTATTTAGGGCATAAAACCCAACAATTAGATCATCCAATCTTGAGCCCAATTCCTTCCAATTATCGTTTGACTCTTTCAATCTCAAAATCTGGTTGCTTCACTTTCTTGAACTTGCTAAGGCATGAAAGTATTTGCTATTTTTGTCACTCGAATGAAGCCAATGCTGCTTTGATCTTTGCTTCTAATAAATCTCATGTTGAGCAACGATTTCAAAATAATTGTTTTTTTCTTCATCAAAATTATCGAGGAAGTCCTTGAATACTCTATTCATGAGATCCATAAAGGCCGCAGGAGCATTAGTCAATCCAAATGACATTACCAGAAACTCATAGTGCCCATATTTAGTTCGGAACGCAGTCTTTGGTATATCTTTATAACGCCCGTATTTGAAATTACTAAACTCAAAAGCTAATTTTATTATATTATAATAAATTTAACCACATAGGTCGGGCTCCCGAGTTATAAAATACAGTTGAAAACTACATTTGCTATTATAAAACTTTTGCTATTTTTTTTTTTACAAACGACAGGCATCAACAAAAGCAACTCAAAATGTTGAAGGACCGAAACCCTCAAGGTTGCACTGCCGCGAAATGTACAATCACTACCGAGCTCCATCTCACTATTCCTCCAACTTAGCTTTTCCTTTACCTACACTAGGTAGCAAACTGGTGAGTCAACAGACTCAGTAGGATATGCATAACATATATATAAACAATACTTATATTGGCTTTATGCCTAAGCTGTCCTGAGCTCCAAAAACCGAGCTCAACAAATGATTAACAACGTTCTCAAGGGAAGTACGACCACTGTACCAAATGCACTAAAGTATCAACTCTGTACTTGTTTTGGTAGAGCCATTATTGTACTCCCGGAAGTTAGTAAGTGTTGTAGCACATGCATGACGTACTCCCAGGTACTCGTGTTGGTAACACTGTAACCACCCTGATATCCTACACTGTACTAACACTCTTAATATTATATAACTGTTAGTGTTAGTAGTGTAAAAATTTAACACAAGCAAACATTCACATATATATTATTATGCTATCTTACCTCGTTCCGTGCTCAAGTGTGTCGGTCAGCCTGAGTGGAAATACAGCACGATGCTTTAAAGGGCCCTACACCACGATATTCAAAACTCAATGAGAGACACGCTAAAACAGTTATCGAGGATTTAAAATTGAAACTAAGTGTTGTCCTCAAAAGTGAGTGTTTTAATATTTATACTCGCAAGTGCACGAATCGTTTCGGAATATAGTGTTCATGTAAGTGCAAGGTCGAACCCATGGGAGTTGACTAACATCAAAAGAAACTATTTCAAACAAAATAAGGATATTCTAACCTAGCTCCAAATATTTGATGGGATTTTAGTTTTGCAAAATAAAATAAAAGACAAGCAACTAAAATACTTAAGATTAAAGATGAGTGAGTATGAAAATGATTTTCAAATAAGATGTGTAAAATAAGATTATTAAGATATTAGAATCCACAAAATGCAAGTTCAATAATATTTATAAGTATATTGATTCCCAAGTTTTAGATATAGTTGAAATAAATCTCACCATATTTTCCAAAATATAATTTTCATTTAAGTACAAGTTATTTTCAAAAAGGTAGGATTTTTCTTCACTTATAAAATGTATAATTTCTAAGCATTAAATGTGTTACAATTTAATGAAACTACACAAAATCAAAGAAACTATGTTTAGGCAAAATATAACACTTATATTCTAAGAATTAGATGTAAACAATTTAATGAAAGACATTTAATCAAAGAGTATTATATTTTTGCATAATGAAGAACTAAGTAGAAATATGCTTTAACAATCAAAAATACATGATATTGAAGATAAAAAAGACATATTTTTGATAGAAAAATCCATGAACTTTATAGCACAAATGGGAAATCAACATACAAACATAAACACTATCTAGTTACATTTTGCTTCATCATCATCTTAATAATCTTGAAAAAAGATTAGAAGCTCATAACTAGATAAAAATTACAAAAGATAAACATACTTGACATGCTCTTCAAAGTGTAAAAATGGTAGAAAGAAAATGGTAAAAATGAAGAGTGTGGAATGGAGAAGTGTTTTGGGTTGAAGATGTGTTTAGGGATGGTGAAGAGATGTCCCTTGAAATGGTCTTCCAACACCATATTTATAGGAAAAATTGGAGAATTAAATTAATCAAAATAAAATAAATAAATTGATTAATTTAATTAGTGTTGGGAAGAGAAGGGATAAATAGAGTATGTGTAAGAGTATTGGAAAAAATAAATGTTTGTTTGGATGGAAAAATAGTGAAAAAGATAGGGTAAAATAAAATGGGAATGTTTATTTAGGTGAAATAAATTGGAAAGATAAAATGGATATTTAGGTGTAAAGTATTTGAGAAAAATAAGGATTTTGGCCTTTTGTTGGTGTGATTTTTGGATGTGTGCAATACAATTAACAGCCAATTGTTTCTTCTTTTTTCTTCGCAGTGGCGGTGGCGAGCTGGGAGTGGCGGAGGAGGCTGACTGGGCTCGCGTGGCGCCTTCGGTTGGCCGGGAAAGGCGACGGGCCGGGGACCACGCGAGCCGGTGGCGGAAGGAAGAGTGGGGGACAAGATGCTGCGTGCGGGTCCCACGCGGCAGCTGGCTGGAGCTTCACTTGCTCCTTGGTCGGGTGGATCTCACGCGTGGATGGGAGCCCTTAGATCTGACTTTGGATGGCTCGGATTGAGTCAACTTTTCTGACCGAGAGTGGACTTCGTTTTGGGCTGATGTGATTTTCTTTCTAGAAATTGCATTTTTGGCCCATTTTCTTAAGTTTTTTCTTCATTTTAATCCCACATTTCATTCCACAAACACACCTAAAAATACATAAAATTAATTAGAAAACTAAAATAAAATTAAAAAATAAATACCACATAACATATTATAATAAAATAATTATAAAAACACACAAAAACAAATAAAATTACAATAAAGCTAATAAATTCAAAAATAATTAAAAACTTACTAAATTAATTAATAACTTAAGAACTAAACCAATTTTTAGTAAAAAAATGTGTAAAATAACTCTAATTTCTAGAGTTATCACAACCCCAAACTTAAAATTTTGCTAGTCCTCAAGCAAAAGAAAAATTTAAAACACACATTTTTTTTTTTTTATTTTTATTTTGGTGATATCAAACATGTCCTCAAAAATTGCACATTGAAAATAGCTTATATAAAATATGAATAAAAATTAAACTCATGTAATTAATTCAATAGTCAATCTTGCTTTGAAAATATAATTTAAGTTATAAATCTAAAATCTATTTATCAAATTATTATGTGAATTTTGGAAAAATTATTGTAACAAAATATTTATTGCACATAACAAGATAAATAAATTTTTTTTTTTTTTTTCAAAATTTGATTTTTTAGCAAAATTGACCCAAGAATTAAAAATAAAGCTTAAAAGAGATTCATATTTGTATAAACTAAAATCAAACTCAATCAAGGGTATTATCATAGGAAAAAGGGGATATCACCAAAGGGTTTTTTTTTTTTTTTTAAGGCATAAATATATATTTATATATATAGAAAATTAATATATATATTTTTTTTTTACTAGAAAAATAATAATAAACATTTTTTTTATAAAAATATATAATATTACTACTTTAGCATCCAAACAATAATTTTTTTTTTTTTTTTAGTGAAAAATACTCTACCATTTCTAAGCACATGAAAGAAATAACCATAGGAACTCACCACCCCAAACTTAATTTATGCATTGTCCTCAATGTATCAAAATACAAATATAAATTGAAAGTGAAAGAGTTGAGAGTTTAGAATGGTCATACCTCATCTTGGAGCATGTCAAGAGCAACAAAATGATAACAAAAATCAAAACAAAATGTTAATCTAAAACATAAAGAAAAACACATATTACCAAGAATTGATGAGAGCAATTAAGGATCATGGTAAATTGGATCCTCAAGGAGGATTTCATCCACTTCCACATTTTTCAATTCTAAAAATGGTTTCAATTTTTGTCCATTAACTTTGAATACATTACCATTATTAGGATTTTCAATTTCAATGGCTCCATGTGGAAAAACAGTGCGAATAATGTATGGACCTACCCACCTAGAGCGTAACTTTCCCGGAAAGAGATGCAAACGAGAATTGTATAAAAGGACTTTTTGACCGAGAGAAAAATCTTTTCTCAAAATATTTTTGTCATGGTAAAATTTCATTCGGTCCTTATACTTTTTCGAATAGTCATATGCATCATGCCTAAGCTCTTCTAACTCATTCAATTGAAGCTTTCTTTTCTCACCCGCTTTGTCTAAGGAAAAGTTAAGTTGCTTGATAGCCCAATAGGCTCTATGTTCTAACTCAACGGGTAAGTGGCATGCCTTCCCATAAACAAGTCTATAGGGAGACATTCCAATGGGTGTTTTATATGCAGTACGATATGCCCATAATGCATCAATGAGTCTTAGGGACCAATCTTTCCTAGTGGGGTTGACAGTTTTCTCTAAGATGTGCTTAATCTCCCTATTTGATATTTCAACTTGGCCACTCGTTTGTGGGTGATAAGGTGTAGTGACTTTATGTGTAATGCCATATTGTTTCATTAAATGTTCAAAAGGCTTATTACAAAAGTGTGTACCATTATCACTAATGATGGCACGTGGTGAACCAAATCGTGAGAAAATATTTTCTTTCAAAAACTTAAGCACAACTTTGTGGTCATTAGTGTGACATGCAATAGCTTCTACCCATTTAGACACATAATCAACACCAACAAGAATGTACAAATTACCAAAAGAATTAGGAAATGGACCCATAAAATCAATGCCCCAAACATCAAATATTTCAACAATAAGAATAGGATTCAAAGGCATCATGTTTCTCCTAGTTACACTTCCTAATTTTTGGCAACGCTCACAAGATTTACAATGCATATAAGTGTCATGAAAAATAGTAGGCCAATAAAATCCACATTGTAAAATTTTCAAAGCAGTTTTCTTACCACTAAAATGTCCACCACATGCATGATCATGACAAAAAGATATGATTTTAGATTGATCACAATTTGGAATGCATCTTCTTATTATTTGATCGGGGCAATATTTAAACAAATAAGGATCATCCCACATGAAATTTTTCACTTCAGCATAAAATTTAGATTTATCTTGTTTAGACCAATGAGAAGGAATTTCACCAGTGACCAAATAATTGACAATATCAGCATACCAAGGAAAAGAAGATACATGCATGAGTTGTTCATCAGGAAAAGTTTCAATGATAGTGGTGGAATCATGATTAGTTTCAACAACAATTCTAGACAAATGATCAGCTACAACATTTTCAGAACCTTTTTTATCACGTATCTCTAAATCAAATTCTTGTAAAAGCAAGATCCAACGAATTAAACGAGATTTAGCATCTTTTTTCGACAAGAGATATTTCAATGCAGCATGATCAGAATAGACAATTATTTTAGATCCTAACAAATAAGACCTACACTTCTCTAATGCAAACACAACGACAAGCAATTCTTTTTCAGTTGTAGTGTAATTCAATTGAGCTTCATTTAAAGTTTTGCTAGCATAGTATATTACATGAGGTAACTTGTTAATTCTTTGTCCTAAAACAGCACCAATTGCATAATCAGAAGCATCACACATTATTTCAAAAGGAACATTCCAATCAGGAGGGCGAATAATGGGTGCACTAGTTAAAAGGGATTTCAATTTTTCAAAGGCAACATGGCAATCATTATCAAAGACAAAAGCATTTTCTTTTCCAAGTAAATGACATAAAGGGCGTGAAATTTTGCTAAAGTCTTTTATGAATCTTCTATAAAAACCGGCATGGCCTAAGAATGATCTAATTTCTTTTATTGTCTTAGGTGGAGGAAGTTTTGAAATAAGATCTACTTTTGCTTTATCAACTTCTATTCCTTGAGATGAAATCACATGACCTAAGACAATTCCCTTTTTAACCATGAAATGACATTTTTCCCAATTAAGAACTAAATTCATTTCTTTGCAACGAATTAAAACAAGAGAAAGATGGTGCAAACAATCATCAAAAGAATTTCCAAACACGAAAAATCATCCATAAACACTTCAAGATTTCTTTCAACCATATCGTAAAATATTGCAATCATACATCTTTGAAATGTTGCGGGAGCATTACAAAGACCAAAAGGCATGCGACGATATGCAAAGGTTCCAAAAGGGCAAGTAAAGGTAGTCTTTTCTTGATCTTCGGGGGCAATGGGGATTTGGTTATATCCCGAGTACCCATCAAGAAAGCAATAATAAGCATGGCCAGCTAATCGTTCAAGCATTTGGTCAATGAAGGGTAATGGGAAGTGGTCTTTCCTAGTGACACTATTCAACTTTCTATAGTCTATACACACTCTCCACCCAGTTTGGACTCTAGTAGGGATTAACTCATTTTGTTCATTTTTAACAACAGTGATCCCAGACTTTTTTGGAACAACTTGAACAGGACTAACCCATGGACTGTTAGAAATAGGGTAAATGATCCCTACATCTAACATTTTAATTACATCATCTCTTACTACCTCTTTCATGTTTGGATTTAATCTTCTTTGACTTTCTCGGGAGGGCTTAGCATTTTCTTCTAAATGAATTCTATGCATGCACACAAATTTGGGCTAATTCCCTTAATGTCTCCCATGGTCCAACCTATGGCCTTTTTATGTTTTCTAAGGATATCTAACAACTTTGTTTCTTGTTTTTCATCTAAATCAGATGCAATGATAACGGGATAAGTGTTAGACTCTCCTAGAAATGCATATTTCAAAGTGTCGGGCAAAGGTTTAAGATCTAACTTTGGTAGTTCGGAGTTGACTCAACATGCTCTAATGGAATACATGGTTCAATTTTGGCTTTCCATTTTTCGGTATCCATTAGTGGGGTAGACTCAAGCAAAGAATTGACATCATGAATAAAATCATCAACATTTAAGCACATTCCAAACATTTTTGAATAAGTTTCAAAAGATTCATTCATGTCCATTTCAAACATATTTTCCGTGTTAATCATGTTTACTTCATGTATTTCCTCACACTCAACGTACTTAGCAACATTAAAAACATTCAATTCAACAGTCATGTTTCCAAAAGATAATTTCAATACACCATTACGACAGTTGATAATTGCATTAGATGTAGCTAAAAATGGTCTACCTAAAATGATGGGTATTTGAGCATGAGCATTTTCAACAGGTTGAGTATCAAGAACAATGAAATCAACAGGAAAATAGAACTTATCCACTTTAATTAAAACATCTTCTATAATACCTCTAGGAATTTTCACGAACGATCGGCTAATTGAAGTGTTATAGAAGTTGGTTTTAATTCTCCTAGACCAAGTTGCTTATAAACAGAATAAGGCAATAAATTCACACTAGCTCCTAAATCAAGTAAAGCTTTGTTAATAAAATGATCACCAATGATGCATGAAATTGTTGGACAACCAGGATCTTTATATTTCACAAGGCTTTTATATTGAATTATGGAGCTAACATGTTCAGTTAAAAATGCCTTTTTTGGAACATTAGTGTTTCTTTTAACAGTGCAAAGGTCTTTCAAGAATTTGGAGTAGGCAGGAATTTGTTTAATGGCATCTAAGAATGGGATGTTGATACTTACTTGTTTGAACACTTCTAAGATGTCACTATATTGGTTGCCTTTCTTGAGTGGGAGTAATCTTTGTGGAAAAGGAGCTTTTGGAATGGAAGGAAGAATTTGATCATTATCTTTTGACAAGTCATTTGTGTTGGAACTTTGAGGTTGGCTTTGGTCTTTTTCAACTTGAGGTGTGTAATCGGGTTTGGCAATTTGTTTTCCAGACCTAAGAGTTGAAATAGACTTAGCTTCTTCTTTATGACTTGGAATTCCTACTTCATATTGGCCTTTAGGATTTGGGACGGGTTGGCTAGGAAATCTTCCTTTTTCTCTCTCAGTTACGGCATTGGCAAGTTGACCCAATTGTGTCTCAAGTTTGGCAATGGATTGAGATTGATTTTGCATGATTTGTTGGGTGGATTGCATGAATTGTTGTAAAGTATCTTCTAAGGAAGGCTTTCTTTGTGGAGGGTAAGGTTGACTTGGTTGGGCATGATTCGGATTTGGCATGTTGAATTGGTTTCCTTGGTTCATTTGTGGTTGGTTTTGTCTCCATGAAAAATTGGGATGGTTTCTCCAATTAGGATTGTATGTGTTTGAAAATGGGCTATCATTTGGTTTACCATATGAATGTAATGCATTAGCCTCTTCGGAAAATGTTTCAAGAAAAGAAGGACATGATTGATCATTATGACAAGTACTAGCACAAACCTCTTTTTTAGGTTGAACATGAGAATTCATAGTTTGACTTATGACTAAGGCTTCTACTTTTCTTGCTAATTTTTCAAAAGATGTTCTCAAATCAGTTTCTTCTTTAATTTCATATTTTCCTCCTCTTTTAGGTGAATTATTTGCTCTAGACCTAGGCTCAGAATAATTCCATTGTTGTGAATTAACAGACAATTCTTCAAGAGCTTCCCAAGCCTCTTGCCCTTGTAATTTCAAAAATTTTCCGGTATGCATAGATTGAATCATTTGTCGGTTTGAAGGGGTTAAACCATCATAAAAATATTTTACAAGTCGCCATTTTTCAAAACCATGGTGGGGGCATTTTAATAATAAATCTTTAAATCTTTCCCAACATTCATAAAATTCTTCATTATCTTTTTGATAAAATTCGGAGATTTCTCTTCTTAAATTATCAGTTTTGGACATGGGGAAAAATTTGGCAAGAAATTTATTAAAAAGTTGATCCCAAGTTGTTATGGTTCCGGTTGGAAGTGAGTTTAACCAAGCTTTGGCTTTATCTTTTAAAGAAAAAGGAAACAACCTAAGCTTAACCGATTCATCCGAAAAATTTTGAAAACGAAAAGTTGAGCAAATTTCTAAGAAATCTTTTACATGCATATAAGGATCTTCTCTTTCTAAACCATAAAAAGAAGGCAACAATTGTATGATTGAAGGTTTAAGTTCAAAATGAGTGGCATTAGTAGTAGGCAAAACAATGCATGATGGAGCATTAGATGAAATAGGTGAAAAATATTCAAGTAGTGTTTTTTCTTGCGCAATATTAGGTTCTTGTTCCATTATGCTTAATTTTTCAAAAACACTTTCAATTTCACCTAAAGTTACTACTCTTTTTACCAAACGATTTTTAGAATCACGTTGCCAATGATGCATGCAATGTCACAAATTTCACAAAGAAACACCAAGTAACACAAAATAATCTCAAGAAGACAAATTTCTGATGTGGAAGATCAGTTATAAACCGCAACCACAGAGCATACTTATAACACAAAGAGATTATGATTTTTTTTGTAAATTTTTAATTTTTCAATTTTTTTTTGGTTTGACTTGTTCCCAGGCCTATTTGATTCCACTTACTCACGACTTAATAACAACTCACCGGGGTTAATTATTAAGTGTGGATGGGAACTTTGCCAAATTTCCTTTAAGCAAAAATTGCTTATGTTGAAAGAACAAGCTTTGTTTTTAATTTTTTTTTCAAGTATTTTCTTAAGCAAAGTAAATAAAATTACAACTAAATAAATACAATAATAATGATAGATAGTTATATTAAAGTTAGGAGGCACAATATGCCATCAACTAACTATAATAATAGTAGTAGTAATAATAATAATAGGATTTTAGGAGGCACAAGATGCCATCAACTAAAATGATAAACAAAAATAAAAGCTAGGAGGCACTAATGCCATCACTAGAGAAGGGATAATAGGAGGCAAAAATGCACTCAACTATCAAGTATGTAGGAGGCACAAAATGCACTCAACTACTAAAAGAAAAAAAAAAGGTTAGGAGGCAAAAATGCACTCAACTAACAAATAGGTAGGAGGCACAAAATGCCATCAACTACCAATAAATATGTATATATATAGTATATAATATATAATATATAACAATATATATGTATAACTTCCTTTTTTTTCAACTTTTTTTCGATATTTTTTTTTAACTTTTTTTTTTTTTTGACGAAAATGAGAAAATAAAAAAAATAACTAGTAGAAGAGTATTACTTACCTTGTAGAAAGATCGTTTCTTTCTAGCAACTCCCCGGCAACGGCGCCAAAAACTTGTTGTCCTCAAAAGTGAGTGTTTTAATATTTATACTCGCAAGTGCACGAATCGTTTCGGAATATAGTGTTCATGTAAGTGCAAGGTCGAACCCATGGGAGTTGACTAACATCAAAAGAAACTATTTCAAACAAAATAAGGATATTCTAACCTAGCTCCAAATATTTGATGGGATTTTAGTTTTGCAAAATAAAATAAAAGACAAGCAACTAAAATACTTAAGATTAAAGATGAGTGAGTATGAAAATGATTTTCAAATAAGATGTGTAAAATAAGATTATTAAGATATTAGAATCCACAAAATGCAAGTTCAATAATATTTATAAGTATATTGATTCCCAAGTTTTAGATATAGTTGAAATAAATCTCACCATATTTTCCAAAATATAATTTTCATTTAAGTACAAGTTATTTTCAAAAAGGTAGGATTTTTCTTCACTTATAAAATGTATAATTTCTAAGCATTAAATGTGTTACAATTTAATGAAACTACACAAAATCAAAGAAACTATGTTTAGGCAAAATATAACACTTATATTCTAAGAATTAGATGTAAACAATTTAATGAAAGACATTTAATCAAAGAGTATTATATTTTTGCATAATGAAGAACTAAGTAGAAATATGCTTTAACAATCAAAAATACATGATATTGAAGATAAAAAAGACATATTTTTGATAGAAAAATCCATGAACTTTATAGCACAAATGGGAAATCAACATACAAACATAAACACTATCTAGTTACATTTTGCTTCATCATCATCTTAATAATCTTGAAAAAAGATTAGAAGCTCATAACTAGATAAAAATTACAAAAGATAAACATACTTGACATGCTCTTCAAAGTGTAAAAATGGTAGAAAGAAAATGGTAAAAATGAAGAGTGTGGAATGGAGAAGTGTTTTGGGTTGAAGATGTGTTTAGGGATGGTGAAGAGATGTCCCTTGAAATGGTCTTCCAACACCATATTTATAGGAAAAATTAATTAATCAAAATAAAATAAATAAATTGATTAATTTAATTAGTGTTGGGAAGAGAAGGGATAAATAGAGTATGTGTAAGAGTATTGGAAAAAATAAATGTTTGTTTGGATGGAAAAATAGTGAAAAAGATAGGGTAAAATAAAATGGGAATGTTTATTTAGGTGAAATAAATTGGAAAGATAAAATGGATATTTAGGTGTAAAGTATTTGAGAAAAATAAGGATTTTGGCCTTTTGTTGGTGTGATTTTTGGATGTGTGCAATACAATTAACAGCCAATTTTTTCTTCTTTTTTCTTCTGCAGGTGGCAGCTGGCGAGCTGGGAGTGGAGGAGGAGGCTGACTGGGCTCGCGTGGCGCCTTCTGGTTGGCTGGGAAAGCTGACGGCTGGGGACCACGCAGGCCAGCTGGCGGAAGGAAGAGTGGGGGACAAGATGCTGCGTGCGGGTCCCACGCGGCAGCTGGCTGGAGCTTCACTTGCTCCTTGGTCGGGTGGATCTCACGCGTGGATGGGAGCCCTTAGATCTGACTTTGGATGGCTCGGATTGAGTCAACTTTTCTGACCGAGAGTGGACTTCGTTTTGGGCTGATGTGATTTTCTTTCTAGAAATTGCATTTTTGGCCCATTTTCTTAAGTTTTTTCTTCATTTTAATCCCACATTTCATTCCACAAACACACCTAAAAATACATAAAATTAATTAGAAAACTAAAATAAAATTAAAAAATAAATACCACATAACATATTATAATAAAATAATTATAAAAACACACAAAAACAAATAAAATTACAATAAAGCTAATAAATTCAAAAATAATTAAAAACTTACTAAATTAATTAATAACTTAAGAACTAAACCAATTTTTAGTAAAAAAATGTGTAAAATAACTCTAATTTCTAGAGTTATCACTAAGGATAACCCTATCGATAAATAGGATGCTAACACCCTAAACAACACAAAAACGGGAAAAACTATGGTTTTGAAAAATGGCCCAACCGGCAGACCGGTTCTCAACCGGAAGTCCGGTTCTTGGGTACCAACCGGTCGACCGGTTCTATAGGTCCCCCAGAACCGGTCGATCGGTTTTGTGCTGGGAACACAAAAATTTCTCCCCACAACTCAATTCGACCCCAAACTCAACCATAATCTCCAGAATACCTAAAACCACTATAATAAACCAATCCCAAGCAAAAGAACTCATCAATTTACTCAAAATCCAAAGACCCCATTAGAGATCAAGGTTTGAGTTCTTAAACTCAAATCTTGCCAAAACCTCAATACAATCCACAAAATTACTCAAGATCAACCTAAACAACCTTAAACAAGTTTTAGAACTTTAATTTAAACATCAATTATCCCCACAACATCAAAATTCCTAAAACCATGCATCAAAACCTTATTTAATCTTAAGAATTCTAAAGAGAAGAAGGCTAAAGAATAATACCTTAATTACAAGCTTTAAATCCCTTTAGTGTTCTCTGAATTCAGCTAAGAAGAATCAAAATTCTTCGCTGAGTATGAGTGTGGTTCGAAGGAGAGAGAGAATGGTGAAGAAGGAAGTGTTCTCTAGGTTATTCTCTTATTTAAATCTTACTAACATTAATAAGGAAAATAAAAACAATAATATTAATACTAAGCTGAATATACCAAGCACACAAAGGACAAAACACTTAAACAAATGACTAACATGCCCTTGGTAAACGATAACGATCTAATGATTTAAAAGGGGTATCTTGGTCTTTCCTAAACCCCACCAATTTCCCGACACTTCTGACGCCTAACAATGACGTCCTGCTAATACTAACATCCCAAATCATAAAAGGTGACTCTCTAAAGGCCCAACGTTAGTTCCACTGCTTCCGAACACAATCGCATATTACAAGGAATTTACATATAGCATAATAAACATATATTAACTCAAATAAATTTCCACAATAAGCATATTATAAATATTAATTAAATCTCAAGAATAAACCTAATTATTTAATAATTCGAAGTGTTAATCAGAAGCAGCTCTTACAATCTTCTTCCCATATTTTAAGTTGATGATAACCGGATCGTAGGTCCATCTTTGAAAATACTGTCTTTCCCTGAAGCTGATCGAAAAAATCGTCGATTCTGGGTAACGAGTATTTATTCTTGATTGTCAACTTGTTTAGTTCTCGATAATCAATACACAATCTGAGGGAACCATCTTTCTTTTTCACAAACAGAACCGGAGCTCCCCAGGGCGATACACTGGGTCGGGTAAACCCAATATCAAGCATCCCCTGAAGTTGTAGCTTAAGCTCCTTGAGTTCTGCTAGAGCCATTCTATATGGAGTTTTAGAAACAGGTTCGGCTCTAGGTGCTAGATCAATCACAAAGTCAATTTCTCGCTGCGGCGGTAATCCCAGCAACTCCTCGAGAAACACGTCGAGAAAATCTTTAACAACTCTGACCACTTCAGGCCCAAATGTTTCAGGTCTGCTAGAGTCAATCACCACCGCTAAAAATCTTACACATCCACTATGTAGTAGATCCCTAGCTCTTAGTACCGAAATAACTGGGATCCGACACCCCTGAACTGCTCCAACATAAACAAATGGATCTTCACCCTCCGGTTGGAAAGTTACCATTTTCCGTTTACAATCTATACTGGTCAAATACTTGGACAGAAAATCCATCCCAAGTATGATGTCAAATTACGTTAATTCTGGTTCGATAAAGTCAGCACTCAACTCCCTATCCTCGATCCTAACTGGCATAGACCTAATGCGCCTATTAGAGATAACCAACTCCCCGCTAGGCATTAGGGTTCCAAACCTTCTTTCAAGAATATCACAAGGCCTACCCAAAAGATCAATTACCCCCGTAGCCACATATGAACGTGTAGCTCCCGAATAAAATAATACAGTATACGAGGAGTTGTTGACAAGAAGCTGACCTGTCACCACGGAAAGACTGGCTGCAGCATCAGCTTGGGTGATAGCAAACACCCAAGCAGGTATAGGTTTTGCCTCTGCTTTCGGTTCTTCCTTCTTTGCCTGAGGGAAATCTTTCTTGAAATGCCCCACCATGCCGCACAGAATACATGTCTTCCGCTTGCACTCTCCCGGATGATGTTTCTTACAACATGGCACTCAGGGTAAGAATAACCCTGGCGTCCACCTCTACCTTGGTTCCCACGAAACCGCTTGCTCTGCCTCGAGCCACTAGATGTCGGGGTAACTTTCCTCTTCTGATCAGTGGTGGAATAACCACCATCCCTACCATAAACACGAGTAGGAAGGGTGGGGGACCCACCAATACTTTGAGTCACTCGAGGCTCCTGAAGGAATTTTACTGCACCCTCGGCTCGCAGGGCTTTCTCTACCATTTTTGCATAAGTAGTTGCTTCGTTAGTAGTGATCACCAGATCATGTCTAATGTTCACATTCAAACCGGCCAAGTACTTTTCTTTCTTGCTGAAATCTATTGGCACAATACCCACAGTGAGCTTGCCAATCGATCAAACTTTGTAGTATATTCTGTAATTGACATCCCCTCAGTTTGTACTAGTTCAGTGAACTCTTTCCGCTTAGCACTGCGGACGACTTCCTTGTAATATTTGCAATTAAATAGCTCTCGAAACTCTTCCCAGGTCATAACAGTGACATCCCGAGTGAGGGTTATCAACTCCCACCACACGAGAGCGTCCTCTTGGAACTGAAATGTGGCGCAGGTCACCCGATCATTTCCAACCACCCCCATAAAATTAAGAATTCGCTCAATCACTGTAAGCCACTGCTCAGCCTTCATCACATCTTGACCTCCCAGAAACACTGGAGGTGTTTGCTTATGGAATCTTTCATATAACGGCTCCATACAGTTGCCAGCAACAGGTTGTTCTGCTGGCACCGCTGGAGCTACAACAGCCTGAGCTTGATGCGGAGGCACGGTAGGAGGAACCTGCTTCCTTAACCTCAGAATTTATTCTTCTTGTTGGTGGATTCAATCTTGCATTTCCGCAAACCTCTACTCCCAATCTGGAGGAGCCTGTGGTGGATTTACAGGATGACCACCCTGAACTCTGCCACAGCCACGGGGATTATGGGGAATTTGATTTCCCTGACCGCCTCCGGTCTCAACCATATTACCCTAACTTCTTGTATTTTGCTAGGCGTCCATTTTATAGGACTTAGCCTGCGAACCCATAAGCCAGGCAGGTTAGACAGCGATAAAAAAAAAACTTAATATTGCTCGTACGGACTTAAAGGCAACACACTTAAAATAAATAATTATAATCTAATATGCTTCCTAACATGCCTTAATAATCACATATAATACTAAACCAGTACTGTCTTACGGAACCGTGAACCGAGCTTTTTCTGATGAAGATTGTACATGTCTTTGCAAGCTTCAGTAGATAAACCTGGCGGCTTTGATACAAAAATTGTAACGCCCTAATGCTAAGGAACGTTACAGTGCTGTCTTTGCTAATCAAAGAATTTTCTTAAAAAACGTATCAAATTAAAACTTTTATATTAATTATTAAACTTTATAATTTACAAAACTATTTACAAGTATCGGGATCCCGTTTAAAAGCTTTTATACACAATATACCAAAATACATAACTGGTCGCACAACGACTACAAAATAATATTCCCAGATGTCCCGAGACCGAACACTCCAGGTTGCGCTGCTTTGACATGTACAACTTCATCCCAGCTCAGGCTTACTCCTGTTCAGCTTTCGCCTTTCCTTTACCTACACATGGAAGCAGAACTGTGAGTAAATAGACTCAGTAAGAAAAGCATAGAACATATCATATAATACCGACTTGTATTTAGGCTCCCATACACCTATTTACAAGGCTTAACATATGAGTAAGAAGGTTCTAACTAGGATACGACCATGTACCATGTACCACATGCACTAAGTATACCTCCGTACTAGTGTAGGTAGGGTATGGACCGCACCTTGAGTATTGTTAAGTGTTGTACCACAAACACCTTGTACCTTCCCGTACAAGTGTTGGTAACACTACGATGTACTTTCAGATATCATACACCTTCCCAATGCACTCTGTACTGCAACCGTACAAGTGTTGATAGTGTATGAATCACAACATATAAGCATGCATATACACTAAACACATACATACATTCAGATATTCATATCACACATTATATACAGTTCTTACCTTCTTTCTCGATTCAAGTGTGCTGGCCAACCTGAACGGAAAGTCACGTGCTAGATGGATGCCCTAATCACATATTAAAACCGGGTAAATTACATGATCGAAAACCCTAATCCGGGAAACCCAAACCCACCACACTAGGTTCTGCTACATTCTCTAGGGATCACACCAACTCAGGAAATGGGGAAACACCCAACTACGACACTAGAATGCACGAGAATTGAGAAAATGGAGCATTCGGGAACCCTACCCAAACTGAGTAGCCAGTTTTACAGGTACTGGTAAAACTGGCTAGCCGGTTTACACCAGTTTACCCAAAATCCCCATTTCTTGCTCAAAACTCCTCCAAATGCCACCAAACTTTCCAGAATACCTAATTTAGGGTATACACAATATTTTCTAACCAGTAATTTAAAGAAAAACTCATTGTATCACAGCATGCCATTAAAGATCAAAGCTTTGAGTTCAAAGCTCAAACTTGCATAAATTGCTCATAACACAACCAAACCAGCTACTAGAGGCTAAAATTAACTCAAATCAAACTTAGAATTCGAACCCTAGGCATCCCTAACCCTAACAGCCACTAAAACCCTAAATCACATACTTAAACTAACCCAAAGGTTCAAAAACACATAAATAAAGGTTCTAGGGTTTTACCTTTGCTTCAAGAACCCTTGAATCTTGGCTGAATTCCAAAAAAATGAGGAAGAAAAGCTAATTCCTCCTTGGTTTATTCACTACTACAATTTATACATTTAGTGACACTCTTTAGTGACATGTATAAAAAGTGCATGTCACTAAATGTTTTAAGCAATTTTTAGTGACATACATTCTTAGTCAGTAAAAATTTTACATTTGTGTTTCATAATATGTGTCACTAAAAATTTATTTATTTATTTATATTTAAAAAAAAAATTATGTGTATATAGTGACGCACAGTGCGTAACTCTAAAAGTGTTCAGAGTCACATAAAGGATGTCACTAAAGGTTCAATAAAAATAATAAAAATGAAAAAAAAAAGAAAGAAAACACAGCATTAAATTCTCCATTCACGCGCATGTAGTATAGCTGACTTTCCTTTTATTTTATTCTTTATAATTATAATTAAATGTGTAAAATTAATAAAATATTTGGGATACATAAAGAAGGTTATAAATCCTAGTCTTCTTCAACACACTTATTGAATCCCATATCTCTCTCTCTCTTCTTTGTGCAGCAGCCATGCCCAGCTCTGGAGAAAACTAGAAAAATCCATGCTTGTTTACCTCCGGCTGTCAAGGAACCCAGACTCCAACAGAAAATGCCCGATCTCCTCTCCCTCTCTCTCTCCCTCTCGAGCCTATTCTCTCTCCTTGATCTCCTGTATATATTTTTTCGTCTCTCTCTCTCCTCGACAGAAAAGAGCCACAAGATAGTTTTGTTGGTCCGCCACTCCCTCGACCTCTCTCATCTCTGTTACGCAAGCTCCGCGCCATCTCATCTCGAACATTAATCTCTCTCTTCGACGAAAAAAGGGCTACAACTCCACCTCTCCCGCTGCCTCTCTTATCGCTGTTACGTGAGCTTCACACCACAACATCTCGGATGACAGTGTGAGCTTCAAACGACGTAGATTTGAGTTTAGCATAGAATAGCTGTTCAAAATTTTTGTATTTATTTTGTTCAAAGACTTAAAGATTTTAGTTTTGATTGAAATATATGTTTGCACTCTTTTTATTTTACTGTTGGAGATTTATTTTTCGGTTGTATAGATTTATTTTTTGGCTGTATAGATTTTTGATTAACTTTTACACAAATTGTTGTAAATTTGTATGGTATTTTTGTTATGTATGATATTTTTGTTGTAAATGTGGTTGATATTTTTCTTATTGTATGGTATTTTTGTTGTGTTCATTTTTTAATAAATTTATTAGTTAATTAAAATATACATTAACTCATAATTGATATATAGTTAATTTTATTATTATTATTCAAATATAATTAATTAAATAAATTTAACAATATAATCTAAATCAAAAAAATTAATATATAATTTTTTTTTAAAAAAAAATAAGATATAGTGACACACTTTGAATGTGGCTGTTCTCAGATTTTTTTTCTTTAAAAAAAGTAAATAGATATAGTGACGCGCCACGTGGGTAGGTGTTACTTTTACATTTGAATAAAGTGTGACTCTAAAAGCCTATAATGACGCACACTGAGGGTTTCTAAAAAGGTTTACTGACACACACTGAGTGTCACTAAATATTATCTTTCCAGTTACCCACATTAGTGACACGCAGTGAAGTGTCACTAAAACGTTTTAGAGTCTCTGAACGAGGGTCACTAATGTCAATGTTTGTAGTAGTGATTGCTGGTTCGAAGAGAGAGAAGGGAAAGAGAGGTATTATTTGATTTTTTTGGCTTTTCCTTAATTTTTCTCAAAATGACTAAGGATTTTCTAAGTTAATCCTTGCTGAAAATTGAAGCTAGGTGTCAACACCCCAAGGCAGCCACCTAACACCCCATAACCAAAGACTAAAATACCCTTATAGCCTATTCTTAAGTTAAAATAAAATCTAGGGGTAAAATGGTCAAATTCCAAAATCCCGACTAATCCAAGTATTTTATTTTCTCTAAAATATTTCCCACTAAGAAATAAGGTTCTAAACTTACCCATGTGTTTAAACTAGCCATCCATCGCATTTTCCGTTGCCACCGAGCAAAAATTATAAAAATAACATATTTCATATATAATTCATAAAATACCCCTAGAGTTTAATAAATCTCCAGAATTGAGAAATTATAACTCTAATGCCATTTCTAACAATGGGGCCCATAAATAATTAAATTCATAAATAATTATAAAAATATCAGAAATTAGTGCTAATTTCCTTTACTAGTCCAAATTACTAAAGCGGTCATTACACATTACTCAAGAATCTTGAGTATATAACTCGACACATAAATCACCTTCTTTGTCAACTTAGGCACTAGGCCTAGGGTCTTCCCTGATTGGGCATAGTTTAAAAAGAAAGTCAAGTCTAGCGTCATTCGTTGTATGATTTCAAGAATCAAGATGTAAAGAAGTTCCTGAAAAGCCAATCCTACCATGACTGGAGGCTCGGGAAGAGCCACTATGGCCATTGGCAGCCAAGGGGCTTGAAAATAATACACACGTGTCAAATGACGCAAAGACCCAACTAGGTCTTGTCTTCCATACACACAGGAAGAGTGGCGTTAATCCCTCTTGCATGTCGTCACATGCATTCATGTGAGAGGACGACCAGACCATGGTAGTCCTTTCTGGCCGAGAGAAAGGACCTAGGGTTCCTTTCTTCAAGACATGACCGAAGGACCTTTGGTCCTAGCTATAGTCAAAGCTCCTCCATGCATAGTGACGGTCAAGGGCTGCTGTATGATGTCATCCAGTGGTCGAACAACCCTAGTGAATGAGAACGGGAATGGTAGGTCACGAGTTTGAATCTTGAGAAGGACCTGCCATCTTTGTTGACAGCTCACGATGGTCTAAGTAGTGCACAGCTGGGGTTTCACGTGAAATTTGAGCTCCATGCAGTAATGACGGTGTACGTGCATGGCCAAACTTTGAGATCCAAATATGAGCTCCATGTGATGAGTATTAGATGGTAGATAAAAATTCAAGAAAAATCAATTACACAAAAAAGAAATTTCTATGCCCCATAATTGCTTGCATTGTTTTCTAAAAATATAAAAAAAATTCCTACACAAAATATTACCATATAATTAACGATCCATCATTGAACATACATTCATAATGTACATAATCATTCATTCACATACTTATCGCATGTATATAAAATGCAAAAAATCCACACAATATTTAATATATATATATATATACACAATAGAATTAACTCTAGTAACATTTGTTTGTTTTGTGGTACTAAATCTGGTATGCAGTAGAAGCATTCTTTTGATTATTATTGTTCCACACCCTATGATTGTTGGGTTTTATGCCCTAAATAAAACTCCATTTTAATGTAATCTATTTTATTCAACATCAATAAAGAAACAGAAGTATTTTTCATTCATTTGTGTATGTTTTGGTTCAACTTATCAGTTGCTTGTCTATTTGATTTATAAATTCATCTGAAACCCTTTTCACATACTTGATCCTGTTTATTGTGTTGTCAACACTTTGGAAAGTAAACATGACTATGTGAATAAAGTTTCCTAGATTTATCAGACACAGGGTTTTACTGATATGATAATGTACAACAAGAGTTTACTTGCATTTGGAAAAATGCTATGTTCTTTGCAGAACATTGGTTAAAGTAAAGCTCAGGTTGGATGCATGGAGTATGCATCGGAAGGGACCGATATTGATCTTTGACTTAGATTTATTAAACTTACCGTAATATCTATTCAAGTCAGTATCGCCTAGTTGATCCTAGATCAAATGATCTTAATCCTATTATGATTAGGCTCAACCTCAGGAGGCTATTCGTGTTCTTTGATTTGTTAGTTAAGCCTACTTTTAGGTCAGGGTGATACGTACATTTTGGGAACACGGTAGTGCAATTGAGTGGGAGCGCTAACATAAACATGGAATCTATAGTTTCTATCTGGCGAATAGTAAGCAAAGGATGATCTCCTTCGAGCTTGACCAAACGAAAATAAATGGTGGAGTACTCATTTCACATAAGCTGAAATATCATTTATGCGGGGTCAAGTGTTTTAAGGATAAAATACATAGTAGGGTGTAACGGTAATCTAATCCCTTTACAGTGTAGATCATTCATATAGAGGATCATTGATCAAATTAGGATTATAACAATGGATAACTAATGATGTGTCTATATGGTGGAACATATAGAGCATTCTATATACTGAGAGTGCAATTCTAAGTTCTATGCGTGGATTCAACGAAGAATTAATAAGTTAGTGAATTTTAGTAATAAATTCTTGATCTACTTATTGGAAGCTCGGTTATATAGATGGTCCTCCCACTAGTCGAGATAATATTGCTTGTAAGACTCATGTAATTGGTTTTGATTAATCAATTATAATTCTCAAGTTAGACTATGTCTATTTGTGAATTTTTCACTAAGTAAGGGCGAAATTGTAAAGAAAGAGTTTTTTAGGGGCATATTTGTTAATTATGATACTTTGTATGGTTCAATTAATAAATATGATAAATGACAATATTATTTAATAATTATTTATAGTTATTAAATAGTTAGAATTGGCATTTAAATGGTTGAATTAGAAAATTGGCGTTTTTGAGAAAATCAGATGCAAAAGTGATAAAACTACAAAATTGCAAAAAGTGAGGCCCAAATCCCCACTGCCATGGCCGGCCACTTTTATAGGATTTATACTCTGATATTTTCATTATTTTAATGCCAAATAATTCAAACCTAACCCTAGTGGAATGCTATAAATAGATAGTGAAGGCTTCAGGAAAATTACACTTCTCATTCAGAAAAACCTGAGCCTCTCTCTCTACCTTTGGCCGCCCACTCTCTCTCTCTCTTCGTCCTTAATATTTAGAAACACTTAGTGATTAGAGTAGTGCCCACCCACAGCAAGTGATACCTCAATCATAGTGAGGAAGATTGTGAAGAAAGACTTTCAGCAAAAGGAGCTTCAGCACCAAAGAATCAGAGAAAGAGATCCAGGTTCAGATCTTGATAATACTCTGCTACAGAAAGGATACAAGGGCTAGAGATCTAAACGGAAGGAGTCATTTAATTCCGCTGCACCCAATGTAAGGTTTACAAAACTTTATATGTGTTTATTTCATCGTTTTAGAAAGTTCATATTTAGGGTGTTAATCAACATACTTGTGAGTAGATCTAAGATCCTGGTAAAATAATTTCCAACAACTGGCCTTAGAGCCATGGTAATTGATTTGCTTGCAAGAAATTTGGACTTTAAAACGATTGTTTGATGTTTTGGATGGTATCATGTTGTATTGAGTGTTATATGATGATTGATTGATGTTTGTGAATTTTCGTGAAAAATAATTGAATATCTATTTCTGGAATTATTTTTATTGGATAGTATGGAAAAAATTAAGCAAGTTACTTTTTGACAGAACTCAATTTCGATTTAGTTTGAATTAGTTATGATTTTTTGAAGTTTCGAAAAAATTTCGGGATTGAGCAACAAGACACGCGCGCGGAAATCATGCAGATTCCTCCCTGCGCCGTGTTCTCTTGCCCATGCACCCTCATTGCCCGCGCGGACAGGTATGCACAGCATCCCGTCCGTACAGCTCTCAATATTTTCGTTTTTCTTCGATTTTTCATGCTTTTTCATGAATTTAACTTCCGATTTTTTGTGTAGTTCTGTATTTATACATTTACTATTCCTAATTCAATTCTAATTATCATAATTAATTTAATTAATATTTTTTAAATTTAATTCATGATATTAGTGTAATTTGAATTTGAAAAATAGTAAATATCTATCTTTTTACTTAATTATCTATCTTATTTTTAAATTTTATTATATCTTATCTTATTTTTAAATTTAAGGTCAGATATTAATTTTTTTTTAAATAATTTGACCTTATTTAAATTTAAAATAAGATAATAACTATCATGTAATTTTAAATAGATGTAAGATATTTTGCTAACTTTCAAATTTTGTTATTTTATTTATTTAAATTACATTTAAAATCTGAAAAGATATTTATTTATCTTTTTTAATTTTTTATTTAATTTTATTTATAAAATGACATTAAATTTTTCAAAAGTAGTTAGCAAATTTTGAAATGATATTTAGGTTGGTTGAAACCTAATTTTTCAAAATTGTAGGTTTAATTTTAATTTTTTTTAATTTCGAAATTTTTAAATTTTATTTTATTTTATTATTTTCGAAAATATTTTTGTTTTAATTAATTTTTTCGAAATTATTTATTTAAAATTAAATAAATCCTACATCCAACTATCCAGCTAACCTTGTTGCAGGAATATGTGTTTTTAGCTTGTTTGTAAGTTTTTAAAACCTATTATTGCTTGATTGCAAATAGCCATGGTTAACTTGTTGACAGATCCAATGATCTGATTTTAACTCATGGCTCCCTTGGTCAAGTAAATAATTTGTAACAGGTATATTTACAATCTTCTTTCATCTGTGTATGACCTAGCAACATGATAGGATCCATCCAAATTGTGTGCCTGTGTGAGCCTATGTGTTTAATTTCATTATAGATGCATATAGGTTGTTGTTGCTAAATAAAATATCATAGTTCTTGATAGATTTTATTTAGGCCCATTTAGTTTTTGGGCCTATTCAATTAATAACAGTTGTTCATTTTAAGGTTAAATTCCTCTCTTTTGGGCCTTGTGTGGGAGTTGGGAGCCATAGTAGTAGGTACGACATACTGAACCCAGCACCCCCTCACATGAACCACCACAATTGTGAAGGCCCATTTGCCTGATTTGAATAACTGTACTAGGTTAATTAAATTAGTTTAACCTAATAAAATTGATTAGCAACATAATTAATTTCATTTATTTTGAAATTAATTTAAGAAAACCATAGTTTAAAGAATTTTATATTCTAAGCTAAACTATATGTATTTTCTTGTATTTAATTAAATATAGAATTATAACCATCTAGATTCTTTCTGAAGCTTAATTTAAAATTTTCATTAAATATTCCCATTTAAGTTGATATTTAGTTATCTATAACTAATCAGCCTAAATCTGAATATCTTATGGATTTAAAATTTCAAAATTAAGTTGAGGAATTTTAGGAATTGGTTATTAAGATTCTTTAGATATTTTTTTAAGTTGATTTTTTTTTTAAATATTAACTTAAAATGGAATATTTTCAAATTAAGTGGTTATAACTTAATTTTAATTTAATTAAATCTAATTTGAAAGATATTTAAGTTGATTTTTTTACATTCTTCTAAAAACAACTTAAACAATATATTTTCAAATTTGTTCCATTATATTCGAATTTATTTTTCGAATTTAAATAATAATTGAAATTTAATTAAAGTTGATTTTTTATTTAAACCAACTTTAATTTGTAATTTTTCATTATTATAATATGGAACTTGTTCGATATTTATTCGAATTTAAATAATAATTGAAATTTAATTAAAGTTGATTTTTTATTTAAACCAACTTTAATTTGTAATTTTTCATTATTATAATATGGAATAGATGATTAAATAAAATACATATTTTTTTTTTAAATAATGAGCTTTAATCAAAAGATATTCGATCTCCATTGTTTGTCTTACAATAGTTAAATTTTTTCAATATAACCTCGAGACGCTAGACTTCGTCCCCTTATGGATGGTTATTCGTTGAACACTTTTAACACCGTAAGATTTCATTTGATAAGTGTTTTGTGAGGTATCGTCTCTATTAGACTCTCCCCTACGGTGACTACTTAGAGATAAACTCATAAAACATGAAACAATGGTGGAAGCTCATAAAATGATAATAACCTTGACTCTCGCCTACCAGGACAACGTTGGATTCTCATTATGATTGAATAAAAGGTTGCTAAAATGTTTAATTTTAGATGAGCTGACTACTCTATTCAACTAATGCTATCTTTGACTCTCGCCTACCGGGACACTGTATTTCATTATGTTAGAAACCTTAGAAAATAAACTATGTTAGATTTAGTATTTTTATAACATATGTGATTATTTGTTATTTTCTGAACTTGTGTATGAATTTTGAACCAAAACCTTACTTCTGTTTTATTGATGTGTTGTAGTGCCAATAACCCTCTTCCCGTTCCACTCCTAGTTAATATCTTAGCAATTGAACTTGAAGTTATAAACTCCTTGTCAGAGTAATACTTCACATATGATCATGATGGACTTTAAATTCCAGAAAGCAGGTAAGTTGGGAATTGTTCACTCTGAAGAGCAAATAGTTCATACCTCCATAAATCCTACTATTTCGAGCTTAGTTGAGAAGATAAGAGAGAGTGATTTCACTTCCTCAAGTTATACTTCACAACAAATTGTACCATCAAGAACAACAAATCACAAACGGATAAGCAGTGATGCTTTAGTCTTCGAATCATGTGTCTTAGAGAATGATAAATCCATTTGGATTCTTGATTCTGGGTCTAAAAACCATGTAAGTTGTTCATTGCAATTGCTTGAGAATTAAAATTATTTGAAATCCAGAGAGTTGAAACTTAAAGTTGGTAATGGCGAAATGGTTTCGGTTAGAGCTAGAGGAAAAGCCAAACTCAAGTTTCAAAACAAAATTTTGGAATTACACAATGTCTTATACATTCCAAATTTCAGTAGAAACTTGGTTTCTGTTTCATGCTTAGAATTGCAACAATACAAATTAGATTTTTCGAGTTCTGGTTCTACCATTTCTCGAAATGACATTCGGATTTGTGTTGCATCCATGGAACAGGGGCTTTATGTTCTTAGACCAGAAACACCATTTTCCCTACATAACAAACTTTTTAAAGTAGCTAAACCTAGAAACCACAAAAAGCAAAAGATCGTTGATGATAATGAAACATATCTATGGCATTTACGTTTAGGTCATATAGGCTTTGATAGACTCAATAGGCTAACCAAAGACGGTCCATTGAAAAATGTCATCTTAGGTGAATTGCCAGTATGCGAGTCCTGCCTGGAAGGAGAAATGACTAAACGTTCTTTCTCTGCAAAGGGAGAGGTGCCAAACAACCCCTAGGGTTATTGCATTCCGATGTCTGCGGACCTTTGAATGTAAAAGCTCGAGGTGGTTATGAGTATTTTGTCACTTTCATTGACGATTACTCTAGATATGGACATCTTTACCTTATGCATAAGAAATCTGAAACATTTGCAAAGTTTCAGGAATTTCACGCATTGGCTCAAAACCAATTAGGTAAAACATTAAAGATCTTGTGAACTGATAGGGGTGGAGAATATATGGATATGCGGTTCAAAGATCATTTAATTGAACTTGGAATTGAATCCCAACTAACCGCCCCTAGCACTCCACAGCAAAATGGAGTTGCAGAAAGACGGAATCGCACGCTTTTGGAAATGGTTAGGTCCATGCTTAGTTTTTCAACTCTACCTACGTCCTTCTAGGGATATGCAATTCAGATGGCAACCAACATTTTAAATGCTGTTCCATCTAAATCAATCCCTAAGACACCTTTAGAACTATGGATTGGTCGTACACCTAGTTTACGCCATTACAGAATCTGGGGGTGCCCTGCTCATGTCTTAAGAAAGAAAGACGGCAAACTTGAGTCACGAGCTGAAGTTTGCATGTTTGTCAGAAATTCTAAAGAGACTAGGGGTGGACTATTTTATAGTCGCAAGGATGATAAAGTGTTTGTTTCCACAAACGCCACTTTCCTTGAAGATGACTATATTAAGAATTTCAAATCAAAAAGTAAAGTAGTGTTGGAGGAAATGCTTTCAGATATAAGTCCTTCCAATGTTCCGTCCTCTTCCACTCGTGAAGAGGACAATCCCACTCCCTCAGTTGAACCAACTGAGAGAACTACTACCAAAGTTCCTGTTCAGAAGATCACCGCTCCTCGTCGTAGTGGGAGGGTTTCAACAAAACCAACTCGTTATGGCTTGGATGGTGAAATCAATATGGTCGTTGGTGACGGTATTGAAGACGATCGATTAACCTATAAACAGGCAATGGCTAGTCTGCAACGGAAACGATGGTCGGCCGGCATGGATTCAGAAATGGATTTCATGAAAAAAAACAAAGTCTGGGAATATGTAGACGCACCAAACGACTATCATCCGATAGGATGCAAGTGGGTTTACAAGAAGAAAAGAGGCGCTGGAGGCTAAGTCGAAACTTTTAAAGCTAGACTTGTAGCCAAGGGTTATACCCAAAGAGAAGGCGTGGACTATGAGGAAACCTTTAGTCCTGTTGCCATGCTCAAATCCATCCGAATTCTTCTCTCCATAGCTGATGCTTTCGATTATGAAATCTGGCAAATGGATGTCAAGACTGCCTTCCTTAATGGGGTACTTGAAGAAACCATCTATATGGAGCAACCAGAAGGCTATGTTCTTCCAGGGCAGGAAAAGAAACTTTGCAAATTAAATAGGTCTATGTATGGACTTAAGCAAGCTTCTCGCTCATGGAACAAAAGGTTTGATGAAATCATCAAGACCTACGGCTTTCTTCAGAATGAAGATGAACCTTGTGTTTACCAACTAATAAATATGATAAATGACAATATTATTTAATAATTATTTATAGTTATTAAATAGTTAGAATTGGCATTTAAATGGTTGAATTAGAAAATTGGCGTTTTTGAGAAAATCAGATGCAAAAGTGATAAAACTGCAAAATTACAAAAAGTGAGGCCCAAATCCACACTGCCATGGCCGGCCACTTTTATAGGATTTATCCTCTGATATTTTTATTATTTTAATGCCAAATAATTCAAACCTAACCCTAGTGGAATGCTATAAATAGATAGGAAGGCTTCAGGAAAATTACACTTCTCATTCAGAAAAACCTGAGCCTCTCTCTCTACCTTTGGCAGCCCACTCTCTCTCTCTCTCTCTTCGTCCTTAATATTTAGAAACACTTATTGATTAGAGTGGTGCCCACACACAGCAAGTGATACCTCAATCATAGTGAGGAAGATCGTGAAGAAAGACTTTCAGCAAAAGGAGCTTCAGCACCAAAGAATCAGAGAAAGAGATCCAAGTTCAGATCTTGATAATACTCTGCTACAGAAAGGATACAAGGGTTAGAGATCTGAACGGAAGGAGTCATTTAATTCCGCTGCACCCAATGTAAGGTTTACTAAACTTTATATGTGTTTATTTTATCGTTTTAGAAAGTTTCTATTTAGGGTGTTAATCAACATACTTGTGAGTAGATCTAAGATCCTAGTAAAATAATTTCCAACAATGATCTCCATATCAATATACATTAAATAAAAAATAAAAAGATAAACAAAAATATATTTACCTCTTGAAACTTTTCATGTATCCTCGCTATTTTTTTGTACGTTGTATCTTTAGAATGGTAATTGAACTCACACTTTGATCTTCCTGATCTTCCATAACACACAAAGATCAATGTGGACTGATTATGATACACAATATAATTATGATCTTACTTTTACCTCAACACACGAGCAAAAAGTTTTCTAGAGAGAAAATGATGAAGTGATGAACCTTTTTAGATTTCTTAAATAATACGTATCTATTGATTTAGGTTTATATTATTATATTAATTATAACCAATAAAATAAAGAATATTCACAGCTAAATCACCTCAACTTTAATTTTTTTAACACTAAACTCCCATTTCCTTTTGCTCTGTACCCCTCCGTCTAAAAAATTATAATTAAGTGCCACAGTGGACAACCCACGTGTACACACTTGTACATGTTGTAAATTTTAGTGGCCACGTAATATTAATTTTAAAAAATAATTATAAATATTTAAAAAATTCAAAATTTTAAAAAAATAATATTAAAAATATTTTTTTACTTCTTTTTTCTTTTTCTTCTTCTTTCTTCTTTTTTCTTTCCTCTTCTCTTTCTTCTCAAACTAGCAATCCAACTTCTTCTTCTTCCTTCTCCCATTACCACCACCACCATCCCACCACAACAATTTTCAACCTTAACCATTATTATCACCACTGTCCCACCATTACCACCACCCTCATCACCACCACAATACCATTATCAACACTACTATTATCCCCACAATACCACCATAGCCACCACATTTTCATTAAACATAAAAAAAAAAAAAATTAATCACCATTATTACCATCACAAGTATTTTCTCTAAATTAAACAAAAAAATATAGATTTGAAAAAAAAATACCAATACCGAGAGAGGAAGGGTGAGGTTCATCGCCTAACGTCTTCAACAATTAGTGACCAAAGATGGGGACTTGTTGCCCACTATCCTTTTTTGTCAAATAGATAAATAGACAAGAGATGAGAGTGAGAGCGAGAGAGGCCGAGAGAGGAGCACGAGACCGAGAGAGAATCGGGGTAGGGGTTTTTGGGTATAGGGATTGGTTGTTAATTTGGGTATTGGGGGTTAGGGGTTCGTTGATGGCTAATAGAGAAGGAGAGGGAAAACTGGAAGATAGAGAGAAAGAGAGAGATTATAATTTGAAGAAGAAGAAGAAGAAAAAAAGAAAAAGGAAAAGTAAAAGTAAAAAAAAAAATTAATTTTTTTTTTTGATTCTTTAAATTTTTATATATTTAATTTTTTGTCTTATTTTTTAATTTTTTAAATATTTCTAATTATTTTTTATAATTAATGTTACGTGGGCCACTAAAAATTTGCCACATGTACTAGTGTGTACACGTGAGCAGTCCATTGTGGCACTTAACTGTGACTTTTTAACGGAGGGATACAGATTAAAACAAAATAGGAGTTTAGGTAGTTTTGCCTTCAAAAAATTTATTTTTGTGGTTAAGTGTTAAAAAATTTAAAGTTCACGTGCTTTAGCTGTCAATATCCTATAAAATAATAATAAACGTTAATTAAATAAGATATTTATCAATTTTAACATTAAATAATAATATTTAAATATTTGAATAAATATCCGTCACCAAATCTATTATAAGTATGTATTTTAAATTTAAATATTTAGTTTAAAATAAATATCTAATCGATTGAGGTCATATCTCAACCACTTGAAAATATCTCCAACAACATGGATAGAATCTCTCAACTACTTTGAGGAATATCTCAACCATATTAAATATTTGTAACCATGTTTTAAATTTAAATTTAAATGAATGTTTATCTTTTTAATAAATTGATTAGCCCAAAACAAACCGAGCGTACCCCACCTAAGTGCCCACTATAAGAATATTTCATTTATAGAAATAAATTTTCTATTTAAAGAAAAGATTTTCTATTTAAGGAAATAAAAAAAATAATTGATTTTTTGATAAATAAATATTTTATATTCATTGAATCTGGACAAAATCAATTATGTAATATTCTATATATGGTCAGATTTCTATATTCATTACCTGATTTGATTTCTTGAATTAATTGTCAAAATATTCTGACAATTAATGTGGCGCAGATACTGATGGAGTATCTCACCTATAAATATAGGGTCTCGGTCCCCGAGCTCCTCATTCATTCTGATTATTCAGCAAATTCCATCTAAAGAGAGTTGAGAGAGAGCGAGGAAGCCCGAACTCTAATACCGAAGCTATCGTAGGGATTGAAGCTCAAAGATCAATGGCTGGAGGTATATCTATCTTTCATTGCATATATTATCGATATGGTTATAGTTTATTTTCCGTATTTCATATCGTATATATATGTTGTATTACATACTCTATATTATAGTCTAACAGTTGGTATCAGAGCGGTTTTATCTCTGCTTTGATTGTATTTGAGTTTCGTTTATATATATATTCATATTCGGTGTTTATATATATATATTCGGTTCTATATATATTTTATATTGATATATATATTTATATTTTCTATTTCATTACGTATATATATGTGTTCATATATTCAGCATATCATATTTGTTCATATATAAATCCTATATACAAATATACACATATATGCATTTCATGTTTATATATATACATACGGTACAATATTTTTTTTCGGTATATATTTATATATATGAATATATGTTTATATATGCATTATACATTATGTATCAATACATTCATATATTAATATAGATTGTTCTAAGCATGAAAACCCATTTTGAAAAACAAAGAAATCTCAAAATTTTTTAGAAAATATTTTTGGACCCGAAAAATTTTGTTGATTTTAAAGTCTTTATTTTACGTGTTTTCGATGCATGAAACCTATATGAATGTCTTAATTGTGCATTTAATTATATATTACCAAATTTATGCAATTTATTGTCTAAATTAATTTTAAAAAATCTGCCATTAATTTCATATTAAAAAATTAGCATTTGATTAATTATCATACATTTGTATTAATTTGTATTTATTTGACAAATTTTTGTTTAATGCAATTAATTTAAATTTGTATGATTTAAATGCTATACATAAATTTCTTTTATAGTGCTAGATATATTTAGAAATATTCAAACATTAAGATAGGTTGAATATTTTATTTAGCACATTAAATTTCATAAAATTTCATAAAATTATTCATAAAATATTCATAAAACTTTATAAAATGAATAAAACGTAAGTAATTTGGTGTTTGACATAAAAAAAATATGAACTTGGGACAAATGCTCATATCTAGAACGGTTTTTAATGATCTTCGGACGACCACACTAGGAGCACTAATCTCAGTGATTGTCTATTAAGTTAATAACGAAATTTACTTTTAGGTAAAACCCAATACCTAATGTCTAAGTGAAAATATAATTTTAAATAATTAGGGAGTAGCCACAACATCTTTAATTATATAAAATTATATATTAATTGAAATTCACCTTACTGGACAAAACTTATAAATAATTTTTTGGATATAATAATTTTACCCCACAAGAATTTTATTATATTTTTATACTTAATTAGGATAATATATTAAGTTAAATTCTCTTAATTTACCCCACAGGGAGTTATGAGGATTTGATTTAATAGTGTTATCACAAATTTTAATTAAGATAGATTTCATTCATCCTTTTTCCTAAATTAAATATTTCATTAAATCTATCACAAAGTTCATATAATTTTATTAGATTTAAAATTTAGCCCACATGCAATTTTAGATTTAATAAAATTTTGATCTTCATCATGTTTCTACATTGGTAAAACATGAATTCATTAAAGCCTCAATTTATTTTAACATCTAAATTTGTAATCCTATTCTTGCAGCTATTTCATCCACCTCGGAATACGCTGAAATCACTAGTGAAATCCCTGAGCATAGGAGTGACAACTTCAAAATCTGGAAGGAACAAGCTCTTCTCCACCTAGCTTGCACTGACATGGACTATGCAATAAGGAAAGACGAACCAGCTGCTATCACTGATACTAGCATTGCTGCTGAGAATGCACTGCGTGAAAAGTGGGAGCAATCCAATCGTCTTTGCATCATGTTCATTATTTCTAGAATTTCTTTGGGAATGCGTGGATCGGTGGAGCCACCCAAGAAGGTAAAAGATTTTATCAAAGTGATGGATGAGCAATTTGACACTTTAGATAAATCTTTGTTCATCAACCTCATCAAAGAGTTCTCGTCCACAAAACTCACCGGTGTTAAAGGAGTTCGAGAACACATTTCTAAAATGAGGGACATCACTGCTCATTTGAAAAAACTCGACGTTATCATTCCTGATACCTTCTTGGTTCATTACATCCTTCACAATCTTCCTCCACAGTATGGGCCTTTCAAAATTTCCTACAACACACATAAAGAAAAATGGAGCATCAATGAATTGATGACCACGTGTGCTCAAGAGGAGGCCAAGCTCCTACAGGAGCAAGGAGAAAGTGTTCACCTGACCACTCAACCTAAGAAACACAAACCATTCAAGAAGAACAAAGGGAAAAAGCCCATGGCTCCCAAGGCTGCCATAAAGAAAGATTCCATCAAATGTTTCTTTTGTAAACAAAAGGGACATAAGAAAAAGGAGTGCAGCCAGTTCAAGAAATGGATGGATGACAAAGGTAATCCAATTTCCTTAGTATGTTATGAATCTAATATGGCTAATGTTAATCTTAACACATGGTGGATTGATTTCGGTTCAACAATTCACATAACAAATTACTTGCATGATATTCAAAATCTAAGGAAGCCAGTGGCATGTAAGCAGCATCATATCTGGAAACAAGATGGGCTCACAAGTGGAAGCTATTGGAACATGCAATTTAGTTTTAAGCATTGGTTTTATTTTAAAGTTGGAAAAGACTTTTTATGTACCAAGTTTCTCTAGAAACTTGATTTCAGTTTCAAGACTTATACCCTTTAGTTTTTCCTTTACATTTTCAGACAAATATTTCAATTTATATTATAAATATGAATGTGTTGGAAATGGTATATTGTCTGATGGTCTTTACTGCCTTAATTTACAAAATAATACCACTAATAATGTTATGCATGTTCACGCTGACACTAAAAGATGTGTTATGAAAGAGGATTCTTGTACATTGTGGCACTGGAGATTGGGACATATCTCCATTGATAGAATTAAAAGGTTGGTAAAAGATGGGGTACTCAATACCTTAGATTTTACTGACTTTGATACTTGTGTGGATTGCATTAAGGGAAAGCAAACCTCCAAATCTGTCAAAACTGGTGTCCATAGGAGTTCTGAAATATTAGAAATCATACATACTGATATATATAGTCCAGACATGGACTCACATGGTCAGAAATACTCATCTCATTCATAGATGATTACTTACGCTACATGTATATCTACTTACTTCATAATAAAAGTGAAGCATTAGATGTCTTTAAGATATTTAAAGCTGAAGTAGACAAACAATGCAACAAGCAAATTAAGATAGTGAGATCAGATAAAGGAGTTGAGTATTATGGTAGATACACAGAAGATGGACAAGCACCTGGTCCATTTGCGAAGTTTCTTGAAGACATGGGATTGTTCCCCATTACACCTTGCCCGGTACACCTAAGCAAAATGGTGTTGCAGAAAGAAGAAACCGAACATTAATGGACATGGTGCGGAGTATGCTTAGTAGCAACTCTAACCTTCCTGAATCCTTGTGGATTGAAGCTTTAAAGACATTCGTGTACATATTAAACCGAGTTCCAACAAAGGCAGTCTCAAAAACTCCTTTTGAATTATGGAAAGGTTGGAAATCAAGTTTGAATCATGTACGCATTTAGAGATGTCCATCTGAAGTCAGAATATATAATCCACAAGAGAAGAAATTGGACCCAAGGACCATAAGCGGATTCTTTATAGGGTACGCTGAAAAGTCTAAAGGTTACAAATTTTATTGTCCATCTCATAGCACAAGAATTGTGGAATCAAGGAATGCAAAATTTCTTGAGAATGCCTTGATCAGTGGGAGTGATCAATCAAAGGACTTAGATCCTGAGAAAGATCCTTCAGAACCTTCCACTTCAAAAGCAAGATTGATAATGGTTAACACTCCTGTAGTTCAAATGAATGTTGAACAACCATTACCAATAACTGAAGATCCACAAGTTGGTAATGATAATCCAGTAGATCAAGATGTTCAAGAGTTGCCTGAAACTGTTGAACAACCTGCCGAACCAGCTGCTGCTCCCCAAGAGCCTGTTGGTGAAGTCTTAAGAAGATCTACTAGACCTGTCAAACCAAAGATTTACAAAGGCTATGTTGTGTATTTATTAGAATCTGATATTGGAATTGGAAATGATCCAAAAACGTTTTTATAAGCTATGAACAGTAGAGTATCAAAATTGTGGTACAATGCTATGGATGATGAAATGAATTCTATGAGGTGCAACAAAGTCTGGGAACTTGTAAAGTTGCCTAATGGGGCGAGAGCCATTGGTTGTAAATGGGTCTATAAAACTAAGAAAGATTCATTAGGCAACACTGAGAGATACAAAGCGAGAATTGTTGCTAAAGGGTTCACTCAAGAAGAATGAATTGAATATACAGAGACTTTTTCTCTTGTATCAAAGAAAGATTCCCTTAGAGTCATCTTGGCATTAGTTGCTTATTTTGATTTAGAGCTGGAGCAGATGGATGTAAAAACTGCTTTTCTAAATGGTGATCTAGAGGAGGAGGTATACATGAAACAACCAGAAGGATTCTCCTCTAGTGAAGGTCAGGATTTGGTATGCAAGCTTAAGAAGTCCATCTATGGATTATAACAAGCATCCCGCCAATGGTATTTAAAATTTCATGATGTCATCTCTTCCTTTGGATTTGAAGAGAATGTCATGGATCAATGCATATACGTGAAGGAAAGTGGGAGTAAGATCTGTTTTCTTGTTTTGTATGTGGACGATATTCTTCTTGTATCCAATGATAAAGGGTTGCTACGTGAAGTGAAACAATTTCTTTCAAAAAACTTTAAGATGAAAGACATGGGTGAAGCATCCTATGTCATAGGCATTAAGATTCATAAAGATAGATACCGAGGTATCTTAGGTTTATCTCAAGAAGCCTACATCAACAGAGTTTTAGAAAGATTTCATATGAAAGATTGTTCACCGAGCGTTGCTCCAATTGTGATGGGTGATAAATTAAATTTGAGCCAGTGTCCAAAGAATGATTTTGAAAGAGAAGAAATGAAGAACATTCCTTATGCTTCTGCTTTCGGAAGCCTAATGTATGCTCAGGTGTGCACAAGACCTGACATTGCTTATTCTGTTGGAATGTTAGGAAGATTTTAGAGTAACCCGGGGATAGACCTCTGGAAAGCTGCAAAGAAAGCAATGAGGTATCTTCAGGGTACTAAGGATTACAAACTGATGTTCAAACGAACTGATAATCTAGAAGTAGTTGGCTACTCAGACTCAGATTTCGCTGGTTGTACTAATTCACGTAAATCTATATCTGGTTACGTGTTTATGTTTGCTAGTGGAGTTGTGTCCTAGAGGAGTAACAAACAAACTTTGACTGCTACTTCTACTATGGAGGCTGAGTTCGTTTCTTGTTTTGAGGCTAGATCACATGGTGTATGGCTAAAGAGTTTCATTTCAGGCCTTAGAGTGGTTGATTCCATTGCAAGGCCACTAAAGATGTTCTGTGACAATTCAGCTGCTATTTTCATGGCTAAGAACAACAAAAGTGGAAGTCAAAGCAAGCACATCGACATTAAGTACTTAGCTATTAGAGAACGTGTTAAAGAAAATAAAGTGGTCATTCAACACATTAGCATTGAATTGATGATTGCCGATCCTATGACAAAAGGCTTGCCACCTCATAAATTCAAGGATCATGTAGAGAACATGGGACTTGGTTCCCTTATGTAATTTTTACAAATAAAGTTATTATTAAAGAAACTCTTATTTTGATTTTTCTCATATTTATGCGCATCTTAATTTTACATTTGAGAAAATTTCAGAGGACTGGAATAAACATAAGGTTTAGGGTTTATTCATTTAAGTACATTGCCACATAAAGTACATTGTTATATAGTAAATTTATTGTAATACATGGAAGGTAATACTCGACTCATAATGAGGACATGTCGCTATGATTCGTATGTTTATTATATAATGAGGAACGTTAGGTTTGATTGTTTTAGTTTAAATGCTGACCAAGTGGGAGAATATACGAATATTTTATTTATGGAAATAAATTTTCTATTTCAGGAAATAAAATAAATAATTGATTTTCTGATAAATGAATATTTTATATTCACTGAATCTGGACAAAATCAATTATGTAATATTCTATATATGGTCAGATTTCTATATTCATTACCCGATTTGATTTCCTGAATTAATTGTCAAAATATTCTAACAATTAATGTGGCGCAGATAGTGATGGAGTATCTCACCTATAAATATAGGGTCTCGGTCCCCGAGCTCCTCACTCATTCTGATAATTCAGCAAATTCCATCTAAGGAGAGTTGAGAGAGCGAGGAAGCCCGAACTCTAATACCGAAGCTATCGTAGGGATTGAAGCTCAAAGATCAATGGCTAGAGGTACATCGATCTTTCATTGCATATATTATCAATATTGTTATAGTTTATTTTTCGCATTTCATATCGTATATATATACTGTATTACATACTCTATATTATAGTCTAACACCCACCAGTATTATTACACATTGGTTGGCGCCACTGCTGTTGTCCTTAACAGATAGGTGGCGCACCACCTTATCCTAATAAACAAAGATGACGTTCCTATTAGTCTTGTCCGTACAATGAAATTTATCTAAATTATTTAAATAAAAATAAATTATTTATTACAAAATACATAATTACTATTTTGATAATTCAAAATATATTTCTAAACATCATTATTTTGTATCATCCATACCATTGACAATGTTACATAGTGATGATCCAAAGACCATGGACCTATAATACCAAGCTCTAATAAACTAGATTATTTACTGAATCTCATCAACCATAGACCTATTAATTGTGTAATGGCTCATAATTAATTTTGGTCAAATTGCTGTTTTACAGTTCTAATTATTTCTTTATCCCTTAGTAACATTAATTCACTAATGAATGTATAATTTAGATCCAATCTAGCTTTGTGCACAACTTTTCAATTCTAGAATTAACACTTTAAGGGAACCAACATACGATCAGTTAGGAAAGTCTGAATTCTATATTATAATTCGGTTCCCAACAATCCACCTTATTAGCTTCCCGAAACAGAAGTTGTTAGAATCATCTTCTCTAAAAAATTATAACAAGTGAATCAAAGAAATTAATAACATGAATAGGAGTTGATGATTACTCTAGATTTAGACTGATATACTAATTGATCATCGTTGTGATATGAATTAGGTATTTATAGTAAACAACTAATTTAATAAAGATAACTTAATTACATATTGGTGCTTATCATATGTAGTTTCTATTATATATAACACCTTCACTGAGATGTCTTGCTACATTAGCGATCTGAATTGAGAATGCTTGCACCTAATAATGGGCATCAGTAAACCGTACTAGTAACCGTTGATTAAAGATTCTATAACTTTAATATGTTGGTAACTGTTTTATTCATGATCAATGATCTTAATTTTCCGTACAATATAAGTCATAACCTTATATATGAATAAGGAATTTTTGATATTATTTATACATAAATTATTAAATATAAAATATTAATAATTCAACATTGAATTATATATCAAAAATTTTAACTACTATTTATAACAAAAAATATCTATACATTTTTTTCAAAGCATAAACCCTAACAAAAACATTGGAAACAACTTCGCGAGATCTAAATGCCTACCTAGATGCCCCTTGTGGTAGGTGACACTGCCTTATCTTGAGAAGCGGGGTTCAGGGTTTGTTTTCCTTTATACAACGTGTCGAAAATAGTGTTCACGTCATTAAGCTATTTTTTAGAGTAAACACAATTTATATCATTTTATTCCATAAAAGGAATATTTTCTTTCTTTTGAGAACAACCAAATTAAGATTAACCATATAAAATCAAATCAAGGCATTAAACATTTAACATAATATTTAAATTGAATTAAAATATATTTTGACAATTAAATTGTCAAAGAGATCTAACACTTTTTTGCTTTAAAAAAATATTTTATATTTATATTTTTTATGTCAACAAACCACACCAAACTAGAGTTTCTTTTATATTTAAGTTTTTATTTTTCATAAATGTAATAAAAAATAAAATTGAAAAATACTATTAATTAATTTTATCAAATGCATATAAATTTGCAGTTTAGACAAAAAATAAAAAATAAATTTTACATAACATAAACTTTTATATATTTGTGATCATAATGAACTAGATTGTAATATTATTATCATTATAATATAATCTTAATAGTTCATAATGTTTTAAAATCTATAATTTATCTAATATTCAACTAAGTTCTTTTTCACATCTACTTTCTCTTACAGTATAGCTATAATTGTTTTTCTCACAATACATTTGTACCAAATTGGCTCTTAAAGAGATTGAGAACCTTTTCAAATGTGAAGAGTAAAATTGAAAAAATAATAGAATTTAGTATAAATTTCTAATCATAATTATGAGGGAAATTATTTTGTTATTGAAGCCATTTTTTTTAGAAAGATCACTTTTATTATAGAATCTCATTTTGTTTTTTGGTTCCTTTCCAAATATTTGTGCATTAAATTAAGAGAAATGCTATAAAAGGTATTAGTGGTGTCTAGTACTTTCTTACGTGTCAATATCATTATTGGTCCAATTAAGTATGAGTTTCATATAATCCTAATATAATAAATTTTGGGAAGTATCGCTATTCAATTACATGACAACATATCTACTAGTGCCCAATAACATACTTTTAAGCTAAATATAACGACATTAATTTATCACAACTTCGATCAAAGCCGCAATGAATGAGACATTTGATCATGTTTTGGATGAACCATAAAAATATAAATATTTAAGGAAACTGTCGATTGTTTTTAATGATTATAAATTATCTTGCAGAATTATTGTGAAAAGTAATTTTTCACCTACTTTTTATGCCTAAGCAACTGTCTTTATAAGTGTCAATTTTCATGTTAGTTCCTGAATAACTCATTTTTTTTTTCTTTTTTACAAAGATAATAATTCATTTCAAAAATGATATTTTATGAATAACATCTCCATAAATTAAAAATCATAATCTTGACAATATACTCTCTTTCTCTCCTTTTTCTCTTCAAATTTCTTACAAAATATGTTAGCATATACAATGTATAATTTTCTATTTTAAATAATATAATTCTTTAAATGGTTAAACATACTTTGACGCCACTGGGCACACGATAATGCCCATAAAATTAAGGATTACAATATAAAAATCCAACGTAATGTAATTTTTAGGTGACTTAGTGGCTCTGTCCTTTTTGCATCCAAAATAAGTTTTTGTTTTAGTCATTTTCAAACTTTTAAAAAGAATTACATTATTCAAAATATTAGTTAATGACATAATAAATTTAGAGATGAAGATTATTGAAGAGAGATTTGTTATTTGACTGATTGAGAGGGAGATTCGATATCAATCCACATAAATAAGGTATTGAAATGGGACATTTCATAGGTGGAAATTGATCGAGAAAAACAGAAGAAAGAAAGGGAAAGGAAGAAAGAAAAAGAAAAAAAGCCAACAAGATGAATTGATAGCAACAATGACATTAATACCTCATAAAAAAAAAACCATTAATAATCATTAAAAGGAAACAATCACATTAATAAAAGTGTGCGTAAAATATTAATAAGGTTGTTTAGAAAAATATATATACCAAATATGCAAATATATATATACATGTCAGAAATACTTTTATTGAATTAAATAAATTTAATTATAAATATTAATTTTAAATATATTAAATTATTAGATTCTAATCCAATATAAAGAATAACAGAAGAAATTTTTTAATATTTATGCTTATAGTTTAGCTACTTCTAAAAAAAAAATATACTTACATCAAAAAAAATATTTACATACAAAATATTAAAGTAAAGCTCAACTTTTTTTTTTTGCCTAAAAATTTTTTTTGTTAATTTTTTTTTTTAGCCGATGGAATAACCGTAACCCATATAATATAAAAATGAGAGGTTAAACAAATTAGATAAAAAAAATTAAGCTTAAAATCTTAAGTTTACCTATTCATGGATAATACTCGTTAAGAATGTACCATACATATAACCTTAATAAAAAAAAATTAATAATAATATAAACCTAGAAATCTTCAATTAATAAATATGTTGAATGTTATTGAAGCAACAGTCCTTAACAATATTTTTCTCAAAAACAAAAAAAAAAATCCTTAAAAATATAATTTCGTTAGATTGCACCACAGTTTAGGCTTTCCTTAATTGCCAATCCCAAAATTTGAAAAGAAGTTTAGTTCAGTCTTAAACAAGAAATCATTCCTATATTCAATCACCTTGATAAAATGACCGCAAACAATATACAACATAGATAAATTTATTAAAGGAAATCACCCTTTTTAGGATTTTTTTTTATTTGAAACAGGCCTTTTTTAGGATTTTAATATTGTAAAATTATATTTTCTTTTCTTCTTCATTATTTCTTAAAATATCATATAGTTATGTTGATAAGTGACAAATCACGTTTGTGGATAAACAAGTTACAATTTGAGAAACATATTATAGGTTGATAAATCACGTTGATAGAGATATATTGAGAAATAAAATGTATTTAATTTATATCAAAAACATAGATCAAATAAGATTAAGATTGAAATGGTTTATCTCCATAACCAACCATTAACCAAACTTGTCAAATCACTAATAAAACTGTGACACATATATATCAATAAGAGAAGGGTACATATAAAATGCATGGTACCAATAAAAAAAATAAAAAATAAAAAGCATGTGACTATCTATTTTATATTGTAACTCTTGAAAGTTTCAAAATGAGAGATTCCTTTTGATTAAAGTCTAAATACAATATAAAAGATCGGTATTGACTGTTGACTATATGTATAATTAGTATAATATAACTGGTTTCCTAAGTTAAATAGCTTGAAAAGTATAAAATGGATTCGGAATTAGGGGCGAAGACTAGGCAAAAATGAATATGAGAGTTTGATTTGAAGATGTCCACATGGCTTTCGTTGCACCTTCATACGCCATTGTCAAGTGCCTAACTAAATTTTAAAGCCATAATATTGTGAGACATTCAATAATGTCAAACGGTTACCCTGTTTCTAGTTGGCACCTCTCAGAAAGCACCACCCCTATCTTTTATTAAATATAAAAATTTAAAAAAAAAATAAATAAATATCCATCATATGGTGTCTAATATGATATACATTATAGATATTTTACTTTATAATAAGAAAACATTTCAAGACCAATATAATATCAAGTGGTCTTGAGCATCTCATAATGTTAGAGATAGCAATATTCAATCGAATATATAATCAAGTTTACAACTTATAGTATTGTTATTAGGTTTAGGTATTTTAAGGAGCATAATTAATTAATAATTAAAAATTAAATTATAATTAATAATTATAGTACATATGTCGTATTATAATTAATTAATAATTTTTTATATTATTTATTAAATTAAATTATATGAGACTTGATTCAAAAAAAATTATATGAGACTTGATATTAAAATGTATTGATAACTATACACTACAATAATTATAGTGCTTTACACCTTTTTGGAGAATTGCTTGAACTTGATCCAAATTCACAAATCTTATTTGAATGAACAAATAAAAGAGAAGAAAAAAAAAGTGTTCTTTACAAATTCACATAACAGAATGCCAGCTTGGATTAGGGGTCATAACATTAAAAATTCTCTACTTTGAATTATAATCCTTGCACATATGATCTTCATGAGCCATGAGTAGTTAAAGTGTAGTCCTGAGTGTCCACTTAAAGAAGCTTGAGGCAGTGATTGAATTTGACTTATGGCTGGGATTTTGTAGCATGTTAGATGGATTCTCCGCTGTTAAGACTTTCTCTAGTTTCACCTTACCATTTGCTATGACATCTCTTATAAAGTGTAGTCTGATATCAGTATGTTTAGTTCTCTCATGGAACACCTAGTTTTTACTTAAGTGCAATACACTTTGGCTATCACTAAACACTATAATAGAACTCTAGTTTACACCAAGTTCTCTAGTTAATCCTTTTAGCCAAAGTGCTTCCTTGATGGCTTCTATACAAGCCATGTATTTGGCATCCGTGGTGGCCAAGGCCATTGTTGGCTGAAGCTTCGCGTTCCAACTTATTGTGGAATCACTCATTTTGAATTCAAAACCAATTTGAGACATTCTTGTATCTAAATCACATGCATAACCTGAGTCTACATACCCTAACACTTCAAATTTCTTAGTATTAGAGCAATAAACTAATCCAAGATTTGAAGTTTCCTTTAGATACCTCATCATTATTTGATAGCCTCCCAGTCTTCCTGGTTATCTCACATACCTGTTGATCACACTCATTCCATGACATAAATCTAGTGTAGTGCGAATCATAATGTTCATGATTCTATCCACCACACTGCTATATGGGATATTTTTCATGTATTTCATATCCTTTGCAATCTTTACGCTTTGAGTGATCGAGAGTTTGAAATGTTGGGCAAATATTGGAGTTGATACGTATTTGGGATTGTCAAAAACAAACATCTTTAGCACCTCAGTGATGTAACCACTCTGTGTAACCAGTAACATCTTATGTTTTCTATCACTAACTATCTAAATTTCAAGAATTTTCTTAGCTGGACCAAGATTCTTCATTTTAAATTCCTTGTTCAACATTGACTTTACTTTGTCCACCTCTTACCTTTTCTTGCTTGCAACTAATACGTCATCAACATAAAATAGGAAGTAGACAATAGACTTTACATCTGCAACCTTGACAAAGAAAAAACAATCATAGGCACTCCTTTTGAATTCAGATTTGATGACAAAGTCATCAAACCTCTTGTATCATTGCCTTGGTGATTACTTTAGGCCATATAAAGCCTTCTTGAGTAGAGAAACATAGTCTTACTTCCCTTTCTCCTTAAGACCCTCTGATTTCTTCATTAGAATTTCCTTATTCAAGTCACCATGTAGAAAGAAAATCTTGACATCTAACTGCTCCACGTTTAGGTATTCCATTGTATTTATTGCTAACAACACTCGAATGGTGGTATGCTTCACTACAAGAGAGGATATCGATGTAATATCAATTCCCTCCCTTTGTGTGTATTCCTTTACCACACATGTAGCGTTAAACCTTGATCTTTCTACCCCTGGTATGTTTCCCTTGTGCTTGAAGACCCACTTGCACCCTATAATTCTTTTCTCACCAAAATCTAGGTCTCATTTTTTTTTTCAGTGACACAACCTCTTCATTCATCATGGCATTATCCCATTCTTGCTTGTCATCACTCTTCATAGCTTCAACATATGTCCTTGGTTCATCATAGTTGAAATTTGTGATGTTTAGTGCATAATGTACCAAGTTAACAAGTTGATTATTTCGAAGATCTTCAGTGTCATCTATTACCCCCTAATTCTTTAGTGATCTCATCACTTGAACTTTCCCCATCTTCTACCTCAGTAATTGAGTCTCTATTTGGCAAAGGTAGAAAATAGTGTCATGAAGATTCTAAAAGGGTCAATGGTTGAAATAAAAAGTGCAATGATCAATGAAGTTTATGTACTGCAGGGAACACTGAAAGAACAAGTAGTTGTAGCATCTAAGACTATCATGAATTGTGGCACATGAGACTTAGGCATGTAAGTATGAAAGGCTTGGAAATCTTAGATAAACAAGGTCTGCTTGGGAAGAACACAGTGCATGATCTAAACTTTTGTGAGTAGCGTGCCCTTGGGAAAGCAACAAGGGTGAAATTTAGTACTAGAATTCACAATGCCAAAGGCACTTTGGACTACATACGCTCTGATCCTTGGGGTCCATCCAGGACTATAACTCTAGGTGGAGCTATGATGGCCATACATTTTTTTTTTATAAAAATACTATCTTTATTTACAAGTGTTAAACGTGGAAAATCATAATGTGACCTTTTTATTTTTGTACTTGAAAATATTCGTAAATGGCTAGTTTTTCGTACAAAAGATAAAATAAATAATTAATAAAATAATTGTGACACTAATTTAATAACGTAAATAAATAAAACAGAGCGTCCTAGACCACCTGTAGTTTTAAGGCTTTCAGCGAGTTCACACACACAAGCATCTAAAGTTCTACTCGCCACCGGGCAACTAGACTTAAGTTACCTTGGTTTGCGCATGATAAGTTTGATAAGAGTGAGTTACTAAACTCAGTAAGGAAATGTGTCTCACGTAGTCACATAAATAAAAATAAACACAACGAGAATGTACATGCACATTTGCAGACTATTAAAAATATATAAACTTAATCTTATCACTAGTAACTAGTATCTACACTAAACCACATAAAAGGGTTCCGTCCGAGTTCGACTTTGGCAAATAAACTTGAACTATTGAACTACATGGCAGAGGGATGGGTTCAGTATAATCGTACCCACTACTAAATGGCTCCCTATCTACCATTTAGACCCAACATTCAAGTATTCAGTCATTATCTTTCTAGTCAAACCATGACACATAAGTTATAATCTATCTAATTTAAATAATGTCTAACCACTATACATTATTTAAATAGCATAGCATATTATAATCATAACTTTATTTAAATAATGTGTATCCTACGTGTTGTCCACTATTCAAACAATAAAACTAGTTTAAATAACGTGCATCCATTACACCGACCATTATTCAAACCACATATACATATCTGTTGTTTAGATAATGTGAATTCTTAGTACCGACCATTATTCAAACAACATAACATAATAATGAACAAACAAAAATATAGCTGAAGTCTTATACCTCGTCCCACTTCTTTTTTGAACATTATTTCATACTAAAAACTTAAAAGCTTTTACTTAATTTTAATATCTCGAATGTGAAGAATTTAACTTGATTGCGGGAGTGACCCTTGAGCCAATTATTGTCTTATGAAATTCCTAATTTTTTTAGAATATATTGTAGTGGTGTGTATGTATATTACATATAAATATATATATATGATATGTTAATCGTTAATTTATAAATTCAAAATTATAAAATGATATACTTTAGCTTCTAATGAAATTCAATTGAGTATTAAAACTTGAACGTAAAATGATAGTGTGGTAATATAATGAAAGATATATATATATATATATATATATATATATATGAGAGAGAGAGAGAGAATGATTATAGTGTATTTGATTATATGGATATCAAAACTATGGAAGATATAAAAGGATGATGGAGATGGTGACTTTGGCTATGATAGACAATAAGGACGAGAGAGATAGAAAGAGCGTGAAAGTGGAGAGCTATTTTGGCTTTGTGTGAGGAAACAACTCAGAACAAATAGAATAATAATGGAAGATGGCTACCACTTTGGAGCTTAACAAGTAGAAATAAGGATGTAAGAGTCTTGGCTTCGTTGAGCGAGTATAAAAAATGATGAGTGGTACTTCTTATTTGTAACCTATGGAAGTAATAAATAATTCAGCCAAATTATATAATAGCAAGTAACAATTGATCAAATTGAAGTTAAGAGGCTGAGGAAAAAGTGTTATGTATGTATAACTCACTAACTTGGTCTTTGGAGTAAGCTTCTTAACACTGAAAATGCTACCTGATCTCACGTAATGCCCTTTCTATTGTTTATGTATATAACTTTGTTTAAGTTTTGTTAAGAGAAAAAATGATCTCTCCTCCCGACGTGTAGGCTAGGCTTAGACTAGGCTTATGTCTTTTAATTTTTAACTCCATTTATCTCCTAAAGAATTACCACACGTTATATATCAAGATGAGAATTTGAATAATTCTCTCACTACCCATATATGTGTTGTAACGCCCTGTTCAACAGAGACGCTACGTGTGTGCAATTTAATAAAATTCTCTGATTTATATAATATGTAATTATACTGAAAAGTGTGGGTAATCAAATTTTGATAATTAAAATTCAACTTTTAAAACTTTTTAACAAAAGATAAGTGATATAGACTACGGGGTCCTCCTGTTTTCAAAATATTTACAAACTCGTTTTGAATTATTTTACAACATAAACTTTACATTTCCAAAATACAATCAAAATAGAGCATCCTGTTTACTGGGCCGTGCCACTGCGGCTGGTATGTACATTGCTGCTGCTACCACAAACTCATGGTTGCTCAACCTTTGCCTTCCCTTTACCTGCACCATAAAGCATCCGTGAGTCACAGAGACTCAGCAAGAAAAGTGACCATAACAATAATTGAAAGAAAATAATTATCAATTTAATCTCATGTCATTATGTTTACTCATTACACAATATCATAAAGCATTCCTTTAGACATTACACATTCTTGGTACTTAATAAAGTACCCCTTTACCACTCGTCACCCACAAGCTGAATATGTCACTATCGTTGCCCGATAAAGCAAACGATAAGTAAGAAACCTAACCACGGTTTCAAGAGTAATTACTTGTAACGATAATAACCGTTTCCAACCCTAGGTCATAACCTAGGCTTAATAAATATTTAATCAAAGTCTTGATAATAATCAAGGCCACTTCCATTCAACTTTTAATCTTTAACCACATACAGTGCTTACCACTTTTCTTACCTTAGTTCAGAAGTCAAAAGTACGGGCCGACATGAGTGGAAAACAAGCTAGGCGATCCCGGTCCTATGTCATGACAATTAAAACTCAAATGAATACCTTAACTTGATATTTTTCGGATTAAAACCCTAATTTAAAACCGATTAGACTTAGCCTTAACCAACTTTAAAATAACTCAAATAACTCAAAAACATTCAAAGGCAGGTACTAGGTTCAACCCCGAGTTAAAATAGGGTTCGGAGAAAACTGTTAGGCTATTTTTAGCCTAAGTTTTGGATCACATTTTGTAGTTATTTTTCTTCTTTATTATTACTTTTGGAATAGAATTACGCTTGTTTTCTTTGGTTTCAGGTTTCTACACTTGGAATGTAGAAATTGGACAAATTTCGGAAAATAGTGATCTATAAAATAGAGAAATATTTTGAAAGAAAATGAAGCTGAAACTTTAAGCCTAAATTCGACTATGTTATGATCATATTTTCGAAGAAGTCAAAGCATAAAAGTTTTAGATATCTTTCTTATCTTTCCAACGCATCTTGAATCAGCCCATTTGGAGTTTGTATGAGAAAGTTATGCCTATTTTACTAAAAGAGATCGAAGCAGAAAAGTCCATCTCGCCGCGGCGAAATTTCCATGGCCGCGGCTAGAAAGTCTGGGCAGAAACGTGATTTTTTGATGCACTTTTGGCCGCGGCGAGCGTCCGTACGGTCAGGGGTATTTTTGTCCAACGAACCCTAAAAATTAGATATAAATAGAAAACTGCGATTGGAAGTCAAGGGGAGCGATTTGGAACCCTAAAACACAGCAAAGAGCGGCAGGAAGAGCATAGTGATTCAAGTAAAGATCCAGAATTCATCCACCAACAGTTTCTTTCTTTATTCCTCTTTAATTTCTTTATGTTGAATATTTTTATAGGAATGGTTATGGATTTATTTCTGAACTAAATTTCCCATTTAGGGAGGATGATGATTGTTGTTTAATGTTTTGCCTAGTTAATGTTTAATTGCCATTCCTCCATTCTTGTTTGTGAAATTATCTTAATTTGTGTTTAATTTCATGTTTAAGATTGATCACCTTGTGCATGCTTTATGATCTCAATTCGAAATCTGAAAAGTGAGAATTGAGAATGCTAAAATTTAGATAATCGATGTTCTATGTGAAACGAGAGTATTTACATGACTTATGTGACGTGTAGATTATTACCTAATGCAGATTTCATGTTAGTTTAATTAAGGAATTAATTAGATAACATGTGATTTAGAACCTAGAAGATCTGAAAAGAGCTAGGTTACTTTATAATCTGTCATTCACTTCAAGAATAGGATAACAATTGGGCATTAACGATTTGGGTAAACAACAACAGGATTCTCCTCCCTATCATCTCATCTTGCTTAAACTCTAACTGTGTTATAAGTTTTCTGAATTACTTTAATTCTTTTAAATCATAATTATTTTCGATTTGCCAAATAGAATTATAGGTATAGTTTAGTAGTAGTTAATCCAATTCCCTGTGGTTCGACCTCACCTGTGTGAGTTTACTACTTGATTGCGTATACTTGCATAGTGTTAATAAATTTTCAGCAACAAGTTTTTGGCGCCGTTGCCGGGGAATTGTATAAAGATTGATATTACATAAAATTATACTAACTTCTACTTTGGTTAATTCTTTTGCTTATTTCTAATCTGTTTCTTTTAGATTAAATTTTGTAATATTATTAAAAATTAAATTTTGTTCTAATTTGGTTTTTCTTTTTAGTTTTAGTATTAATTTTGTTGTTTTAAATTTTTATTTTTTTTAGTACTAATTTAGTTTTATTTTATTTAATTTTACTAATGTTTTACTTATGAGTTTGACCTGCAAGATAAATCCAGATGCTATATCTTGAGGATTTCACCCAACAACACAATGAACCATTCTATTCTGCTTGGAGGAGATTTAAAGAGCTTGGAGAGAGATGTTATCCTACTTTCTCAAGTGGATGTTTTACATGGCTCTTTTATAATGGACTCAACGATGAAACAAGAAGCTGGGTTGATTATGGAGCAGAGGCAACTGGAGTGCCTCTATTAATGAGAGGCTATGAAGCAATAAATCTGTTGAATGATATGGCAGATTTTGATTACGACTGGCATTGGGATCCATCACTTCAAGGTTGGAGTCACCAATACCCACCTTATTGCCCAAATTCATCCCAACAAACTGAAAAAGAGGAGCAACTACTATCACTTCTACAATCACTTCCAGGAGAGATTAACCGCTTAACTGACATGGTGAGATCCTTATGTGATAATTCAATGACTCATGATTCAGAATGTAATAACTCCAATGATGAAAGTTATGAGAGTTGTTGGTACAATGAAGAAGGGTCATTATTTGAATACAAGGAAGATAATGAGCCTACAATTGAAGATCAAGATCCTTGTGAAGAGGAACTCATTGAATATGAAATCACAAGCAAGGGTATGGATAGCCAAGTGGAGAGTGAGCAACAAGAAGAAGTGTTATTAGATGAAAGTGTAGAAACTGTGACATTGGAGGATGAAGAAGAACATGGCATCATTGATTCGACTTCATCAATGATATTGACTGATAAACCACCAATGAATCCATATATTTCATCTACACCATATTATATCCTCTACAAGCTACAAAAATCTTCTCCCCAAGCACATCATCCAAAGTCTTATGTTGTTGGTGCTGATTTTAGTTCAAACTCATCACTTGCCAAGCTTGAAGGCAAGTACAACAACAATTTTCAAGTTGTCTTGCATGACGCTTATTACGGGCGTCAACAGCTTATTGATGTGGCACTCAGGTAAGTTTCCTTTCCTTTTTCTTTAATAACACATTGTGGACAATGTGCATCTTTAGTTTGGGGGGGAGAGATTTAATTTTTTTCAGTTTTTCAATTTATGTTTTCGTTTTTTAGTTTTTCAGTTTATTTTTTCGTTTTTTAGTTTAGTTTTTGTTTTTGTTAGTGTCATGTGTTGATAACTGAGCTGGAATATTGATTGACCTAGTGTTATTTACTTGTGCAATGGATTGGAATTTTAACCGTGTGCTTAAGTCATAACTCTTTGAATTGAATTGGATGTTGTGTATTAGAAGGTTGTTCATCTAGATGTAAAACATTTGTTTTTGATGCATATCACTTTTATTCTACTTGGATTGTGGAATGTTGGCTTGACATGGAATAGAATTTGTTTGACATATTCTCTTGAAGTGAAATTTTTGTTGATTTTTGTTTGGAAAATGATTTAGGCAAATTTTCTTTGGATCGATTGAGCCTTTCAAGCTTACCTAAAAAAATTTTATCCGTAGTATACCCAAAGTTGAGCCTTAGCCTATTCTAAAAAAAAATCACCACTTAACTAAGCTGAATTCGTTATCTTTAACTATTTTCCTTCTCAACATGCCTTATTATGCCATAAGTCGTTAAGCAAGTTTGGGGGGGAATGAATTGTTGTAAGTGGGGAATAATCTTTGAGAGTAAGAGATTGGAAAAAATAGTTGTTATGTCTTGTGCCTCTATTGAAAAAAGAGAAAGAAGAAAAAAAGAGAAAAATGACATGTGATAATTTCTTCTTGAGAATCAATTGTGAACAATGGGGTAGGCGCAAAGGAAAAAATATGCAATCTCTTACTATCTTCTTTGGGATATATGAAAAAGAAAAAAATGGATAAGTGTGGGTGCTTGTTTGGTATAATTTTGCTTATGGTATAATGTAGCCTAAATGACTTCTCATCTACCCGTATTACCTAAGCCAAGATAGTATAATCGAAAAAGACCTATTGATTCCGAGCAAAAATTATCAACATTAGTGGAGAGAGGTATGTCATCCAAACTTATTGAACATGGGTTAGCGGAATGTCAGAAAGTGTAGAATGGTTGTGATATGAATGTAAAAAAATAGCGATGTTTTGTGTCTGTATGAACTTCTTACTTCTGAATTGTGCATCCGAGTTAGTTCTTAGAGTTATTGAGTTGAAATTCTGGTTATTGATTTGCTTGAAGTTGTGCAGGTGGTAGTGGTAGGTCAATCATTGGAAAGTTTAGTTATCTATTGCATTTTTTAATTTTAGTTTGAGTTTTAGCTTTACTCGGGGGCGAGTAAAGATTCAGTTTGGGGGAATTTGTTAGGCTATTTTTAGCCTAAGTTTTGGGTCACATTTTATAGTTATTTTTCTTCTTTATTATTACTTTTGGAATAGAATTACGCTTGTTTTCTTTGATTTCAGGTTTCTACACTTGGAATGTAGAAATTGGACAAATTTCGGAAAATAGTGATCTATAAAATAGAGAAATTTTTTGAAAGAAAATAAAGCTGAAACTTTAAGCCTAAATTCGACTATGTAATGATCATATTTTGGAAGAAGTCAAAACATAAAAGTTTTAGATCTCTTTCTTATCTTTCCAACGCATCTTGAATCAGCCCATTTGAAGTTTCTATGAGAAAGTTATGCCTATTTTACTAAAAGAGATCGAAGTAGAAAATTCCATCTCGCCGCGGCGAGATTTCCATGGCCGCGGCTAGAAAGTCTGGCCAGAAACGTGGTTTTTTGATGCACTTTTGGCCGCGGCGAGACCATTTTTGGCCGCGGCGAGCGTACGTACGGTCAGGGGTATTTTTGTCCAACGAACCCTAAAAATTAGATATAAATAGAAAACTGCGATTGGAAGTCAAGGGGAGCGATTTGGAACCCTAAAACACAGCAGAGAGCGGCAGGAAGAGCATAGTGATTCAAGTAAAGATCCAGAATTCATCCACCAACAGTTTCTTTCTTTATTCCTCTTTAATTTCTTTATGTTGAATATTGTTATAGGAATGGTTATGGATTTATTTCTGAACTAAATTTCCCATGTAGGGACGATGATGATTGTTGTTTAATGTTTTGCCTAGTTAATGTTTAATTGCCATTCCTCCATTCTTGTTTGTGAAATTATCTTAATTTGTGTTTAATTTCGTGTTTAAGATTGATCACCTTGTGCATGCTTTATGATCTCAATTCGAAATCTGAAAAGTGAGAATTGAGAATGCTAAAATTTAGATAATCGATGTTCTATGTGAAACGAGAGTATTTACATGACTTATGTGACGTGTAGATTATTACCTAATGCAGATTTCATGTTAGTTTAATTAAGGAATTAATTAGATAACATGTGATTTAGAACCTAGAAGATCTGAAAAGAGCTAGGTTACTTTATAATCTGTCATTCACTTCAAGAATAGGATAACAATTGGGCATTAACGATTTGGGTAAACAACAACAGGATTCTCCTCCCTATCATCTCATCTTGCTTAAACTCTAACTGTGTTATAAGTTTTCTGAATTACTTTAATTCTTTTCAATCATAATTATTTTCGATTTTCCAAATAGAATTATAGGTATAGTTTAGTAGTAGTTAATCCAATTCCCTGTGGTTCGACCTCACCTGTGTGAGTTTACTACTTGATTGCGTATACTTGCGTAGTGTTAATAAATTTTCAGCAACAAAAACCCGAGAAATTTTCCTCGTTAGAATCGGCCGACGGGCACACTGTAACCAACCGGTCGACCGATTGCTGTCAGACTAGAAAAATTCTTGGTTTTCTTCCCCAACTCGAACCAAAACCATTACAGACCTAAATTGTATTTCCAGAACAGTTCAATATACCAAGTACAACATATCCAACACATCATTTAATCACAATTCACCATTTAACTCAAAATTACCATCTCACATGAAAATTTGCACTAAACATCACTTTTAATACCAAATCAATTAAACAGCCCCTAACTTCACTCAAATTTCATTCAAACAAGTTCAATTTCAACCCTAAGAACCCACCTTACCCTCAGTTTATACCCCAGCTCAGAATTCATTGAAACTTTCACTAAAACCTAAACTAAACTCAAGAAAACAAATCAAGAGAAGTGTAGAAAGATCATACCTCCACTTAGCTAGCTTCTAGGGCTAAGATTAGCTCAAGAATGGTTGAAATAAGATGAATTTCACTTGGTTCCCAGCGTCTTCTAGGGTTCGGCAGAAGGAGAAAAGAAGAGCTTGATGTTATGAAATGATTTTCTTGCCTTGGAAGGAAACTTCCTAAAATAATGGTTTGTATTTTTATTTTTTTTAGTAATAGGCAGCTAAAAAGAAAAGTCAAAAGCACCATGAATTTACTAATCTACCCCTCTTCCTTAATTTTTTTTAAAAAAGCCCTAGGGGCATTTTGGTAATTTCACTAATTCACCAACCCGACATTCTAATAAAATTCTAACTTAATCCGGGATATTCTCAAAATAATTCTTTCATTAATATCATGACATTACTAACCACATCGCTAAATTCTCACAATTGCCGGGCCCGAAAATATCGTATTTCATTAAATAATTTCTCAACAATTTACCTAAGTAAGATCATAATCTTACCTAGTTTCCAAAGTAATTACATATTTAATAAAATATGTCTATTTAAATATTATTTATTTTCTGGGATATTACAACTATCCCCCACTTATAGGAATTTCGTCCTCGAAATTTACCTGAAAAGCTCGGGATACAACTCCCGCATCTGCGACTCTAACTCCCAAGTGGCTTCTTCAACTTTGTTGTTCCGCCACAGCACTTTAACTAGCGGAATAGTCTTGTTCCGCACAACCTTTTCTTTCCTGTCTAAGATCTGTACTGGTTGTTCTTCATATGACAGGTCGGTTTGAAGCTCAATGTCTTCATAACTTAAGACATGAGTTGTATCAGATACATATTTCCGGAGCATCGAGACATGGAACACGTTATGAACCCCAGATAAAGCAGGAGGTAGAGCCAACCGATAAGCCACCTGACCTACTTTCTCAAGAATCTCAAACGGACTAATAAATCTGGGACTCAACTTTCCTTTCTTCCCAAACCTTCGAATTCCTTTCATTGGGGATACCCGAAGGAAAACAAAATCCCCAACCTGGAATTCAACATCTCTACGATTTGGATCTGCATAGCTTTTCTGTCTACTTTGGGAAGCAAGCATACGAGCTCGAATCTTTTCAATAGCCTCACTCGTTCTTTGGACAGCTTCAGGTCCAAGGTACCTACGTTCACCAGCCTCATCCCAATGAATAGGTGATCGACATTTCCTTCCATAAAGCATCTCATACGGAGCCATGCCAATGGTACTCTGATAACTATTGTTATAAGAAAACTCAATCAGAGGTAGGTACTTGTTCCAAGAACCTTCAAAATCCATTACACATGCCCTCAACATATCCTCAAGTATCTGGATAGTCCTTTCAGATTGACCATCGGTTTGAGGATGAAAAGCTGTACTGAATTTCAACTTAGTACCCATTGCTTGCTGTAAACTTTCCCAGAATTAGGATGTAAATTTTGGATCTCGGTCTGAAACTATCGACTTTGGGGCACCGTGAAGTCGAACTATCTCCTTGATATACAAATCAGCATATTGATCCACTGTGTACGTTGTCTTCACTGGGAGAAAGTGTGCAGACTTCGTATATCAATCCACTATCACCCAAATAGAGTCATAATACCCTATTGTCCTGGGTAACCCAACTACAAAATCCATGGTGATGTCCTCCCATTTCCATTCAGGAATCTTTAGAGGTTGAAGTAACCCTGCCGACCTCTGGTGTTCTGCTTTAATTTGTTGACAGGTTAAGCATCTTGACACATATTCAACAATATCCCTCTTCATACCCGGCCACCAGTATAAAGCTTTCACATCATGATACATCTTGGTTGTTCCCGGGTGTAAGGAGTACGGTGTAGTATGAGATTCATCAAGAATCTCCTGTCTGATTTCTTTGTCATCCGGCACACAGATTCTGTTCTTGTATCGCAACAACCCATCAGATAAACACGAAAAGTCTCTTGCCAAACCGGCCTCTAATTTCTCTTTATGCCCCTGTAACTCAAGATCACTTTGTTGATCTACTTTAATTCTTTCCAATAGATCAGACTATAGGGTAATGTTAGCAAGTTTTCCAATTACAAATTCAATTCCCGCTCTCGTCATATCCTCAGCCAGCTCTGCTGAAATTTCTTTTAGTTCACAAACTTTCCCTGGTCCTTTTCGACTTAGAGCATCTGCTACCACATTTGCTTTACCAGGGTGGTAGAGAATCTCGCAGTCATAATCTTTGACCAGTTCTAACCATCGTCGTTGCCTCATATTTAAATCCTTCTGAGTGAAAAATTATTTAAGGCTTTTGTGATCTGTATAAATTTCACACTTCTCACCATACAGATAATGACGCCAAACTTTTAGTGCAAAGACAACTGCTGCCAATTCAATATCATGGGTTGGATACCGCTGTTCATACTCCTTCAATTGCCTGGATGCATAAGCAATCACTTTCCCTGACTGCATAAGGGCACAACCTAACCCTTGTTTGGATGCCTCACAGTAAATCACAAACTTTTCATCACTTTTTGGTAAGGTTAGCACAGGAGCGGTAATCAACCTTTGCTTCAATTCCTGGAAACTACCTTCACACTTGTCAGTCCAAACAAACTTACAATTCTTTCGGGTCAATTCAGTTAAGGGCATAGAAATCTTTGCAAAGCCCTCAACAAATCTTCGATAATACCCTGCTAACCCTAGGAAACTTCTAACTTCGGTTGCTGACTTAGGTCGAGGCCAGTCACGTACTGCTTCGATCTTTACTGGGTCCACTAAAATACCATCTTTACTCACCACATGCCCCAAGAAACTCACCTGAGGTAACCAAAATTCACATTTCTTAAACTTGGCATACAACTTATGCTCCCTGAGACGTTGTAATACCATTCGAAGATGTCTTTCGTGGGTCTCTTCTAAGTCTGAATAAATTAGAATGTCATCAATAAAGGCAATAACAAAATCATCAAGAAAGCCTTTGAACACTCGATTCATCAGGTCCATAAATGCTGCCGGGGCATTTGTTAATCCGAGGGACATTACCAGGAATTCATAATGACCATACCGAGTTTGGAAAGCTGTCTTGGGAATATCCTCATCCCGAATCCTCAGTTGGTGATAACCAGACCGAAGATCAATCTTGGAAAAGACAGTCTTTCCCTGCTGCTGATCAAATTAATCATCTATTCTTGGCAGAGTGTACTTGTTCTTTACTGTCAACTTGTTTAACTCCCGGTAATCAATGCACATTCGTAAAGTTCCATCTTTCTTTTTCACGAACAAAACTGGTGCACCCAAAGGTGAAGTACTAGGTCTAGTAAATTTTAAATCCATCATCCCCTGTAATTGAACTTTTAACTCTTTCAGCTCCGCAGGTGCCATCCTGTAGGGAGCTTTCGATATAGGTTCAGCTCCTGGTTAATGATCAATCTCAAAATCAATTTCACGTTTTGGTGGCAACCCCGGTAACTCTTCGGGGAACACATCCAGAAATTCTCGGACCACTGGGACATGCTCTGGTCCCGCTAGTGGTTCCCTATTGATATCCACAACATTTGCTAAAAAATCAATGCATCCTTCACACAACAAATCTCTAGCTTTAAGCGCTGAAATTAAGGGAATCCGAGATCCCTGCATCTTACCCACTAATACAAAGGGGTCCTCGCCCTCAGGCTGAAAAGTTACCATTTTTCTCTTGCAATCAATGGTGGCATTGTATTTAGCAAGCCAATCCATCCCCAAGATAACATCAAAATCCTCTAGATTCAATTCTATCAGATCAACTGACAACTCTCTTCCTTCCACAAATACTGGAAGAGATCGAACCCACCTGCTGGAGATAACCAACTCCCCATTAGGCAGCAAGGTTTTGAAACCTCTAGAAAGCACATCACTAGGTCTATTCAACTTCTCAATTATTCTACTTGAAATATAAGAATGTGTCGCACCAGAATCAATTAGAACAGTCAATAAAGTACCAGCAACAGAAAGCTGACCTGTCACAGTGGAAGGACCAACATTAGCCTCAGCTTGAGTTAGGGAAAACACTCGGGTAGGAGCGACTGTATCATCCTTCTTTTGCTCTAGTCGTAGCAATTGTGGACAATTTCTCTTCATGTGACCCACCATTCCACAGTGGAAATAGGCCCTGGCCTAACACTCGCCTAGGTGATGCCTTTTACATCTCGGACATTCAGGAAAAGTCCGCCAGTTTTTGTTTCCACCACGACGGAAACCTTGGTTACCCTGGAATCTTTTGTTTAGGCCTGCCGTTGATGATTCACTAGGTCTTTTCTTGCGGTCACTGGGATCAGTACCCCTACCAGAACCAACACCTGCAGTTTGCTTCCATGAATCTCTTCTAGCAATATTTTTCTTTCGTATCTGAGCTTCTGCACCCTCAGAAACTAGGGCCAGTTCAACTATTTGAGCATAAGTTCGGGCAACCCCCGGTTGTTTAGAAGCAACAATTACATCCCGGGCGATGTGTTCATCCAGCCCTCGAATGAACTTTGCTTTCCTAGCAGCTTCAGTAGCCACCTCATCTGAGGCAAACTTTGCCAGTCGATCAAACTTAGTGGAATACTCTGTCACAGTCATGCTACCCTGAGTCAATCGTATAAACTCTTCTGCCTTTGCTGCCCGAATAGACTCATTATAACACTTCTCATAAAACAAGGTCCGGAAGGCTTCCAAGGTCATGTTATTTAGATCATGACCCTGAGATACAATCTCCCACCAAATACGGGCATCATCTCGTAGCATATAAGTAGCACACCTGACCCGGTCATTATCTTCAACTCGCATAAAATCAAAAAATGGATGTTATCATACTCATCCATTGCTCCGCCTTGAGTGGATCAGCACCACCCTCAAACACTGGCGGGTTCTGCTTCCTGAATCGCTCATACAATGGTTCCAAACGATTCCCTGCATCCGGTGGCACTACCAAAGGTGCCGGAGGATCAGGATTAGGGTTTAGAGCAGGTTGAGCTCGATGCTCTCTCAATTCTCTGATTTTCTCACCCTGCTGCCGAATAGTCTCTTGCATTGCAGCGTATAACTCTTCCCAGTTAGGTGGTGGTGGAGGGTTCTGGCCCTCACCAGCAGCCCCGAGCCCAGCTAGCTTGCGGGTACCCCTACCAGTCCGCCACAAGTGCATAACTATACACCTGCGATCACATTCCAAGTAATAGCAATACTGATAAGTATTTCCATATATTATAATTCTGCCCACACCATTCTGATATCAACACAATTCAAATAATCAGGTAATCAGAAAATTAACAAGCTATCTTTTCACTAAAAGCTTACTAAATCATGAGTCGATCAGGTCCTTACAGCCAATGTACATATATAACCAGTCTTCAGGATCTAAAAACCTTGGCGCTCTGATACCATGTTGTAACGCCCTGTCCAACAGGGACGCCACGTTTGTGCAATTTAATAAAATTCTCTGAAAAGTGTGTGCAATTATATAATATGTAATTATACTGAAAAGTGTGGGTAATTAAATTTTGATAATTAAAATTCAACTTTTAAAACTGTTTAACAAAAGATAAGTGATATAGACTACGGGGTCCCCCTGTTTTCAAAATATTTACAAACTCGTTTCGAATTATTTTACAACATAAACTTTACATTTCCAAAATACAATCAAAATAGAGCATCCTGTTTACTGGGCCGTGCCACTGCGGCTGGTATGTACATTGCTGCTGCGACCACAAACTCATGGTTGCTCAACCTTTGCCTTCCCTTTACCTGCACCATAAAGCACCCGTGAGTCACAGAGACTCAGCAAGAAAAGTGAGCAAAACAAGAATTGAAAGAAAATGATTATCAATTTAATCTCATGTCATCATGTTTACTCATTACGCAATATCATAAATCATTCCTTTAAACATTACACATTCTTGGTACTTAATAAAGTACACCTTTACCACTCGTCACCCACGAGCTGAAGATGTCACTATCGTTGCCCGATAAAGCAAACGATAAGTAAGAAACCTAACCGGAGTTTCAAGAGTAATTACTCGTAACGGTAATAACCGTTTCCAACCCTAGGTCATAACCTAGGCTTAATAAATATTTAATCAAAGTCTTGATAATAATTAAGGCCACTTCCATTCAACTTTTAATCTTTAACCACATACAGTGCTTACCACTTTTCTTACCTTAGTTCAGAAGTCAAGAGTACGGGCCGACCTGAGTGGAAAACAAGCTAGGCGATCCCGGTCCTATGTCACGACAATTAAAACTCAAATGAATACCTTAACTTGATATTTTCCAGATTAAAACCCTAATTTAAAACCGATTAGACTTAGCCTTAACCAACTTTAAAATAACTCAAATTGTAACGCCCTAATGCTAAGGCACGCTATAGTGCTTTTTCAATTATTGTGCAATCTTTGCTAATCAAAGAAATTTCTCGAGAAACGTGTCAAATTAAAACTTTTGCATTAAATACTAAACTTTGTAATTTAATAAAATATTTACAAGTGCCGGGATCCCGATTTTTTAAACTTTATAAAATTTACTTTTCAAGCATACATTCCAAAATCCACAGAGTTACAGGTCGCACAGCGACTTTCAAAATACAACTCCCAGATGTCCCGAGACCGAACACTCCAGGTCGCGCCGCTTGACATGTACAATCTCACCCGAGCTCAGGTTCACTCCTGTTCAGCTTTCGCCTTTCCTTTACCTACACATGGAAGCGAACCGTGAGTCAACGTACTCGCAAGAAATGCATATAACATATCATATAATTTCTGACCTGTAAATAGGCGCCCATACACCTATTTACAGAGCTTAACAGATGAGTATGAACGTTCTAACTAGGACACGACCATGTACCATGTACCACATACACTCATTATACCTTCGTATTAGTGTAGGTAAGGTATGACCGCACCTTGAGTACTATCTAGTGTTGTACCACAGACACCTTGTACCTTCCCGTACAAGTGCTGGTAACACTATGATGTACTTCCAAACATCACACACCTTACCAATGCACTCCGTACCACAACCGTACAAGTGTTGGTAGTGTATGAATCACAACAAATAAGCATGTATACATATTAACACATACATACATTCAGATAATCACATCATACATTATACACAGTTCTTACCTGTTTTCTGAATTCAAGTGTGTTGGCCGACCTGAACGGAATTCTCGTGCTAGATGGATGCCCTAATCACATATTGAAACCGGGTAAGCCACATGATTAAAACCCTAATTCCGGTGAAACCAAACCAAAACCCTAGGTTCTGCTATACTCTAAAGGGGTTATTCTAACTCTGGAAATGGGGAAACACCCAACCGAGGCACCGAAATGGCAAAAATTGAGAAAATGAAAGGCCCGGGGAACCCTGCCAAAACCGGCTAGCCGGTTTTTGTGGCACTGCCGGTTTGCACCAGTATTCCCCAAACTTTTCATTTGTTGCTCAATTCTTCACCAATTGCCATGAAACCTTCCAGAGCTCCTATTCAATGTACAAACAATATAATCCAGCCAGTAATTCACAGAATAAAACAATAAATGTCAACTTGCCATTAAAGCTTAAAGCTTGAACTCAAAGCTTAGAATTGCACAAAACTAACAACCAATCTCTAAACCAGCTACCATGAACTAAAAATAAGCTAAACAAACCCTAAAATTCGAACTAAGCAAACCTTAAACCCTAACAGCCCCTATAACCCAAAATCACTTCTTGAAACCAAAATATAACTTCATGAACTTGAAAAAGAAAGGAGCTAGGGTTACCTTGGTTATTTTCCTTGAATCCTTGGATGAAAATACAGAAAATTATGAAGAAAAAATTGGGTTTTCCTTCTGGTTGTGAGGGCCGAACACCAAGAGAGAGAAAGGAGAAATGGTTTCTTGATTTCTCTAATTTTTAATTTCTTTTTCAAAATAAAACCCCTTTTCATTCAATTATATTAAAATAAAATAGGTGTCATCACCCAAGGCTGCCACCTAACCCTCATTTAATCAATTTACTAAAGACTAAAATGCCCTTAAGATTACAACTTAGGTATCTTTTTAAAGCTAGGGGTAAAATGGTCAATTTCCATAGCCCCGCTCAATCCCGATAAAATATTTTCTCTAAAATATTTCCCACTATGAAATAAGGTTCTAGACTTACCCATGTGATCAATCTAGCCATCCATCGCATTTTCCGTTGTCGCCGAACAAAAATTACAAAAATAACATATTAAACATATAAGCTAGATAATACCCCTAGAGTTTAATAAAATCTCTGGAATTGAGAAATTATAACTCTAATATTTATTTCTAAATATTGGGGTCCACAAATAAATTAATTCACAAATAATAATAAAATAATTAAAATTAGTGCTAATTGCCTTTACTAATCCATATACTAGAGCGGTCATTACACAAATAACTCAAAAACATTCAAAGGCAGGTACTAGGTTCAACACCGACTTAAAACACGGTTCGGAGAAAACCCGAGAAATTTTCCCCTGTATGCTTAGGTCGGCCAGGTTCTTTGTCGAACCAAAAAAAATTAAGGTTTTCTTCCCCAGCTCGAACCAAAACCATTACAGACCTAAATTGCATTTCCAGAACAGTTCAATATACCAAGTACAACATATCCAACACATCATTTAATCACAATTCACCATTTAACTCAAAATTACCATCTCACATGAAAATTTGCACTACACATCACTTTCAATACCAATTCAATTAAACAGCCCCTAACTTCACTCAAATTTCATTCAAACAAGTTCCATTTCAACCCTAAGAACCCACCTTACCCTCAGTTTATACCCAAGCTCAGAATTCATTGAAACTTTCACCATAACCTAATCTAAACTCAAGAAAACAAATCAAGAGAAGTGTAGAAAGATCATACCTCCACTTAGCTAGCTTCTAGGGCTAAGATTAGCTCAAGAATGGTTGAAATAAGATGAATTTCACTTGGTTCCCAGCTGCTTCTAGGGTTCGGCAGAAGGAGAAAAGATGAGCTTGATGTTATGAAATGGTTTTCTTGCCTTGGAAGGAAACTTCCTTAAATAAGGGTTTGTATTTTTATTTTTATTTTAATTATAGGCAACTAAAAAGAAAATTCAAAAGCACCACGAATTTACTAATCTACCCCTCTTCCTTAATTTTTTTTAAAAAAAAACCCTAGGGGCATTTTGGTAATTTCACTAATTCACCAACCCGACATTCTAATAAAATTCTAACTTAATCCGGGATATTCTCAAAATAATTCTTTCATTAATGTCGTGACATTACTAACGACATCGCTAAATTCTCACAATTGTCGGGCCCGAAAATATTGTATTTCATTAAATAAATTTCTCAACAATTTACCTAAGTAAGATCATAATCTTACTTCGTTTCCAAAGTAATTACATATTTAATAAAATATGTCTATTTAAATATTATTTTTTTTCTGGTATATTACATGTGTGCTACATAGAAGGAACATAATACATTTTACAAAATCGTATCAATGTTTTTTTTTTAAAGATGTCACATGTTGTGAGAGGTGCCAGACCTCTTAGCCATTAAAACAGAATAGAGAAAACAGAGAAAAGAAAGAGAAAGAAGAAGAAAGGAAGAGGAGAGAAAAAGAAGCCTCTGATATTATTGAATAAGCATCTGTTACAAGATGATATTTATACAATGCACAAAAGTAACAAACACCTAACCAACTAACTAACAATATAACCAACTGTCGACATGTCAGAGGAATGAGAAGGCTGTTGGGAGGCAGCAGCGACTGTGTTTGTCACGCCCTAATGCTAAGGCACGCTACAGTGCTTTTTCAATTATTGTGCAATCTTTGCTAATCAAAGAAATTTCTCAAAAAACGTGTCAAATTAAAACTTTTGCTTTAGATATTAAACTTTGTAATATAATATAATATTTACAAATTCCGGGATCCCGTTTTTAAACTTTGTAAAATTTACTTTTCAAACTATACATTTAAATACACAAGTTCTAGGTCGCACAGCGACTTTCAAAATACAACTCTCAGATGTCCCGAGACCGAACACTCCAGGTCGCGCCGCTTGACATGTACAATCTCACCCGAGCTCAGGTTCACTCCTGTTCAGCCTTCGCCTTTCCTTTACCTACACATAGAAGTAGAAACTGTGAGTCAACAGACTCAGTAAGAAATGCATATAACATACCATATAATTTCCGACCCGTAAATAGGCGCCCATACACCTATTTACAGAGCTTAACAGATGAGTATGAACGTTCAATACCAGGGTACAACCACTATACCACATACACATCGTACCTTAGTGTATGAGTGTTGGTAGGGTTTACCCCGATCACTGAGTAACACTGAGTGATGTACCACACACCTTAGCATTTTCCCATGCCTGTGTTGGTATCACTGTATTGTACTCACAATCACAATAATCACTATACCAATGCACTCTATAACTTATTCATACAAGTGTTGGTAGTGCTTAACATAATTCAAGCATGCATATATAAACACATATACACACATTCAGATAATCACATCATACATTATACACAGTTCTTACCTGTTTTCCGAATTCAAGTGTGCTGGCCGACCTGAACAGAATTCACGTGCTAGATGGATGCCCTAATCACAAAAATAGTAATACAGATGAGTGACTCGCTAAATCACTTTCCGGGACTTAAACTTGAAACTAAAAGTTTCCCTATCGATAAACCTCATGGAAATACCCTAAATATCTCAAAATTGGCCAAAACTAGGGTTCTGGAATTTCCCTCAACAGGCAGACCGGTTCCCAACCAGCAATCCGGTTCTGGGTCACCAACCGGTCGACCGGTTGGTACTGGTCCCCCAGAACCGGAATTCTGGTTCTGAGTTGGGAACCCAAAAATCATCCCCCTTAATTCAGATCAAGCCCAAACCTTACCAAACTCTCCAGTACACCTATACAATGCATACACAATAGAATCCAAGCAGTATTTCACAGAACAAACCAATAAATCCAATTATGCCATCAAAGCTCAAAGCTTGAGTTTCAAAACTCAAGCTTGCTTAGAACCAATATCAAGCATCAAAACCAGTAGCTAGGGACTCAAATAAACTCAAACTAACCCTTGAATTCGAACCCTAAGCAATTCAAACCTTAACAGCTCCTATTACCCCAAAACACCATTTCAACCTAACTTAAAAACTTGAAAACTAAGAAGGGTTCATGGAACTTACCTCAGATTGATTATCTCCTTAGAAATCCTTGCTGAAATCCAACAATCAACAACAAACTCCCTTGGTTTGTCTCAGCCGAAACCAAGAGAGCGAGAGAGAGGGGTTCAAGAACAAAGCAATTTTCTATTTTTTCCTTTCCCTTGATTTTTTTCTTCAAATGAGACAAAAGGATTAAGTTAATCCCTTGCTGAAATTAACTTGATTAGGTGTCAAAAACCTAAGGCAGCCACCTATCTCTTATTATTTTTAAATGACAAAAATGCCCTTTAAGATATAACTTAGGTATTTCTAAAGCTAGGGGTAAAATGGTCAATTCCATAACCTCGCTCAATCCCGATAATTTATTTTCTCTAAAATATTTCCCACTATGAAATAGGGTTCTAAACTTACCCATGTGATCAATCTAGCCATCCATCGCATTTTCCGTTGTCGCCGAGCAAAAATTACAAAATTAACATATTTCACATATAAGCTAAATAATACCCCTAGAGTTTAATAAAATCTCCGGAATTGAGAAATTATAACTCTAATATTTATTTCTAAATATTGGGGTCCACATTTAAAATTAATTCACAAATAATAATAAAATAATAAAAATTAGTGCTAATTGCCTTTACTAATCCATATTATTAGAGCGGTCATTACAATTATCCCCCCGTTAATAGGATTTCGTCCCCGAAATCTAACCTGAATAGCTCTGGATGTTGAGTCCTCATATCCGACTCCAATTCCCAGGTGGCTTCTTCCACCTTACTGTTCCTCCAGAGCACCTTAACCAGTGCAATAGTCTTGTTCCGAAGAACTTTTTCTTTTCTATCCAAAATCTGAACAGGTAGCTCTTCATAGGATAAGTCTGGTTGTAGTTCAAGGGCTTCATAACTCAAGACATGAGTCTGGTCTGACACGTATTTCCTTAACATAGAAATGTGAAATACGTCATGAACAGCCGATAATGCTGGTGGCAAGGCTAGCCGATATGCTACCTGCCCGACCTTCTCGAGTATCTGAAATGGCCCAATGAACCTAGGGCTTAACTTACCCTTCTTCCCGAAGCGCCTAATACCCTTCATTGGTGAAACCCGCAGGAAAACATGTTCCCCTCCCTGAAATGTAACATCTCTGCGCTTCGGATCAGCATAACTTTTCTGCCTGCTTTGAGAAGCAAGCATCCGAGCCTTAATCTTATCAATAGCTTCATTGGTCCTCTGCACTAATTCTGGACCCAGGTACTTCCTTTCTCTTGTCTCGTCCCAATGAATAGGAGAACGACATTTTCTACCATATAACATCTCATAGGGATCCATCCCTATTATACTTTGGTAGCTGTTGTTGTAGGAGAATTCAATTAAAGGCAAGTACTTGCAATAAGTCTTCTAAAATCTGGATAGTTCTTTCTGACTGACCATCAGTCTGAGGGTGAAAGGCTGTGCTAAACTTTAACTTGGTACCCATAGCCTTCTGAAGACTCACCCAGAACTTCGATGTGAACTTTGGATCCCTATCTGTCAAAATAGATTTAGGGGCTCCATGGAGACGAACTATCTCCTTCACATACAATTCAGCATACTGATCCACTGAATAAGTAACTTTCACTGGTAGGAAGTGAGCCGACTTTGTGAATCTGTCCATGATGACCCATACAGAATCATACATCCCCGTAGTTCTAGGCAAACCAGTTACGAAATCCATTGCAATGTCCTCCCACTTCCATTCTGGAAGGACTAAAGGTTGCAATAACCCTGCCGGCCTTTGATGTTCAGCTTTAATTTGCTGACAGGTTAAGCATTTGGACACGTAATCCACCACATCTCTTTTCATCCCATACCACCAGAAGTAGGGTTTCAAATCCTGATACATCTTGGTGGTTCCCGGATGCAACGAATAAGGCGTGGTGTGAGCTTCATCCAGTATTTCTTTCTTAAGCTCACCAACATTAGGAACACAAACTCGAGCCTTATATAACAACATTCCACTGCTCGAGACTGAAAAGCCTCTAGGCCGACCAGCCACTACTTCGTCTCAAACTTTAATTAGCTCAGGATCTTCTAGCTATGCCTTTCTGATTCTCTCCAACAGATCAGATTGGAGTGTTAAATTATGTAATTTCCCGACCACGAACTCAATCCCTGCACTAACCATTTCCGAGGCTAGTTGAGGAGCTATCATAACCGTAGTACAAACTTGCCCGGGACCCTTTCTGCTTAAAGCATCGGCCACAACATTGGCTTTCCCGGGGTGATATAAAATTTCACAATAGTAGTCGTTAACTAACTCCAACCACCTTCTCTGCCTCATAATCAGATCTTTCTGGGTGAAAAAGTATTTGAGACTTTTATGGTCAGTATAAATCTCACACTTTTCACCGTAAAGATAATGTCGCCATATCTTTAAAGCAAAAACTACAGCAGCGAGCTCTAAATCATGAGTTGGGTAACGCTGCTCATAATCCTTCAATTGACGAGAGGCATAGGCTATGACTCTGTCAGCTTGAATCAGAACACATCCCAGACCCTGTCTGGATGCATCACAATAAACAACAAATTTCTCTTGGTCTGATGGCAAAGCTAACACCGGAGCTGTTATCAAACGTTGTTCAACTCCTGAAAGCTTGTTTCACACTTATCTGACCACACAAATCTCTGATTTTTCTTGGTCAATTCGGTTAGGGGCATAGAAAGTTTAGAAAATCCTTCGACGAAACGTCGGTTATACCCTGCTAACCCGAGAAAACTTCGAACTTCCGTCACAGACTTGGGCCTCGGCCAATTCTTCACTGATTCTATCTTATTTGGATCAACCATAATTCCATTCTTCCCAACAATATGACCCAGAAAGGACACTTCAGACAACCAGAATTCGCACTTTTTAAACTTAGCATACAACTTGTGATCCCTAAGTCGCTGTAACACCATTCGAAGATGATGCTCGTGCTCCTCTTCTGACTGAGAGTATACAAGAATGTCATCGGTAAATACTATAACGCAGTTATCGAGGAAATCCTTGAATACCCTATTTATGAGATCCATAAAGGCTGCAGGAGCATTAGTCAATCCGAACGACATTACCAGAAACTCATAGTGCCCATATCTGGTTCTAAAAGCAGTCTTTGGTATGTCCTCCTCCCGAATTCTGAGTTGATGGTAACCAGACCGTAAATCAATCTTCGAAAACACTGTCTTTCCCTGAAGCTGATCAAACAGATCATCGATCCTGGGCAACGGGTACTTGTTCTTAATCGTCAACTTATTTAGTTCCCGATAATCAATACACATTCTGAGGGAACCATCTTTCTTTTTCACAAAAAGAACCGGAGCTCCCCAGGGCGATACACTGGGTCGAATAAACCCAATGTCAAGCATCCCCGGAAGTTGTAACTTAAGCTCCTTGAGTTCCGCTGGCGCCATCCTATATGGAGCTTTAGAAATAGGTTCAACTCCAGGTGCCAAATCAATTACAAAGTCAATCTCTCGCTGTGGCGGCAATCCCGACAACTCCTCGAGAAACACATCAAGAAAATCTTTCACCACTCGGACTACCTCAGGCCCAAATGTTTCAGGTCTGCTGGAGTCAAATGCCACTGCTAGAAATCCTACACAACCATTGCATAGTAAATCCCTAGCCCTCAGCACAGAAATAACCGGGATCCGAGACCCCTGAACTGATCCAACATAAACAAATGGATCCTCACCTTCCGGCTGAAAAGTCACCATTTTACGCCTACGATCTATACTGGTCGAATACTTGGATAGGAAATCCATTCCCAGTATAATATCAAACTCAGTTAGTTTCAATTCTATGAGATCAGTACTCAATTCCCTATCTTCGATCCTAATTGGCATAGACCTAATGCGCCTATTAAAGATAACCAATTCCCCGCTAGGCATTAGGGTTCCAAACCCTCTTTCTAAAATATCACAAGGCCTACCCAAAAGATCAATCACTCTTGTAGCCACATATGAACGTGTAGCTCCCGAGTCAAATAATACTGTAAATAACAAGTTGTTGACGGGAAGTGACTGTCTATGAAGAAGGATTGCGGCATCAGCTTGGGTAATAGCAAACACACGAGCAGGAACCGGTTTCACCTCAGCTTTCGGCTCCTCTTTCTTTGCCTGGGGGCAATCTTTCTTGAAATGCCCCACCATGCCACACAGAAAGCATGTCTTCCGGTTACACTCTCCCGGATGATGTTTCTTGCACCGTGGACACTCAGGGTAAGAATAACCCTGGCGTCCTCCTCTACCTTGGTTCCCACGGAACCGCTTACTTTGCCCCGAACCACCAGAAGCCGGAACAATTTTTCTTTTCTGCTCAGTGGTGGAGTCACCATCATCGCTACCATAAACAGGAGTAGGAACAGTGGGGGTTCCACCAACACTCGGAGTCACTCGGGGCTCCTGAAGGAATTTCACTGCTCCCTCGGCTCTCAAAGCCTTTTCAACCATCTCCGCATATGTGGTTGCTTCAGTGGTCGTAATCACTAGGTCATGTCAAATCTTTGCACTCAAACCCGCCAAATATTTTTCTTTCTTGCTAAAATCAGTCGGCACAATTCCCGCTGCCAACTTAGCCAACCGATCAAACTTTGTCGTGTATTCAGTAACCGACATTCCCTCAGTTTGAACTAGATCAGTGAACTCTTTCTGCTTTGCACTGCGGACTGCTTCATTATAATACTTGGAGTTAAATAACTCCTTAAATTCTTCCCAAGTCATCAGTGTGACGTCTCGAGTGAGGGTTATCAATTCCACCACACGAGAGCGTCTTCCTGAAATTGGAAAGTGGCGTAGGTCACCCGATCATTTCCAACCACTCCCATAAAATTAAGAATACGCTCGATCACCAAAAGCCACTGCTCGGCCTTCATCACATCAGGACCTCCCAGAAACACTGGAGGTGCCTGTTTCCGGAATCTTTCGTACAGCGGTTCCATACGGTTGCCAACAACAGGTTGTTCTGCTGGCACCGCAGGAACTGCAACGGCCTAACCACTTGAGGAGGCACGGCAGGAGGACCCTGCTGCCTCAATATTTGGATCTCTTCATCTTGCTGGCGGATTCTATCTTGCATCTCAGCAAATCTTCGCTCCCAATCAGGAGGAGCTTGAGGTGGATTTACAGGGCGACCACCCTGAGCTCTGCCACGGCCAGGGCCGCGACCACGAGGATTTTGAGGATTCCCCTGACCGCCTCCGGTCTCAACCATGCCACCCTGACTTCTTGTATTTCGCGGGGCATCCATTTAATAGGACTTAGCCTGCGAATCCATAAGCCAGGCAGGTTAGACAGTGATCAAAACTTAACGCCGCTCTTAAAGACTTAAAGGCAACACACTTTTAATATTAATTATTTAAAATCTAATATGCTTCCTAACGTGCTTTCACATTCACATTTAATAATGTACTAAACAAGTACGGGCTTACTGAACCGTGAACCGAGCTTTCTCTGATGAAGATTGTACATGTCATAGCAAGCTTCGGTAGACAAACCTGGCGGCTCTGATACCAAAATTGTAACGCCCTAATGCTAAGGCACGCTACAGTGCTTTTTCAATTATTGTGCAATCTTTGCTAATCAAAGAAATTTCTCAAAAAACTTGTCAAATTAAAACTTTTGCTTTAGATATTAAACTTTGTAATATAATATAATATTTACAAATTCCGGGATCCCGTTTTTAAACTTTGTAAAATTTACTTTTCAAACTATACATTCAAAATACACAAGTTCCAGGTCGCACAGCGACTTTCAAATACAACTCCCAGATGTCCCGAGACCGAACACTCCAGGTCGCGCCGCTTGACATGTACAATCTCACCCGAGCTCTTCACTCCTGTTCAGCCTTCGCCTTTCCTTTACCTACACATAGAAGTAGAAACTGTGAGTCAACAAACTCAGTAAGAAATGCATATAACATACCATATAATTTTCGACCTGTAAATAGGCACCCATACACCTATTTACAGAGCTTAATAGATGAGTATGAACGTTCAATACCAGGGTACAACCACTATACCACATACACATCGTACCTTACTGTACGAGTGTTGGTAGGGTTTACCCCAATCACTGAGTAACACTGAGTGATGTACCACACACCTTAGCATTTTCCCATGCCTGTGTTGGTATCACTGTATTGTACTCACAATCACAATAATCGTTATACCAATGCACTCTATAACTTATTCATACAAGTGTTGGTAGTGCTTAACATAATTCAAGCATGCATATATGAACACATATACACACATTCAGATAATCACATCATACATTATACACAGTTCTTACCTGTTTTCTGAATTCAAGTGTGCTGGCCGACCTGAACGGAATTCACGTGCTAGATGGATGCCCTAATCACAAAAATAGTAATACATATGAGTGACTCGCTAAATCACTTTCCGGGACTTAAACTTGAAACTAAAAGTTTTCCTATCGATAAACCTCATGGCAATACCCTAAATATCTCAAAATTGGCCAAAACTAGGGTTCTGGAATTTCCCCCAACAGGCAGACCGGTTCCCAACCAGCAATCCGGTTCTGGGTCACCAACCGGTCGACCGGTTGGTACTGGTCCCCCAAAACCGGAATTCCGGTTCTGAGCTGGGAACCCAAATATCATCCCCCTTAATTCAAATCAAGCCCAAACCTTACCAAACTCTCCAGTACACCTATACAATGCATACACAATAGAATCCAAGTAGTATTTCACAGAACAAACCAATAAATCCAATTATGCCATTAAAGCTCAAAGCTTGAGTTTCAAAACTCAAGCTTGCTTAGAACCAATATCAAGCATCAAAACCAGTAGCTAGGGACTCAAATAAACTCAAACTAACCCTTGAATTCGAACCCTAAGCAATTCAAACCTTAACAGCTCCTATTACCCCAAAACACCATTTCAACCTAACTTAAAAACTTGAAAACTAAGAAGGGTTCATGGAACTTACCTTAGATTGATTATCTCCTTAGAAATCCTTGCTGAAATCCAACAATCAACAACAAACTCCCATGGTTTGTCTCAGCCGAAAGCAAGAGAGAGAGAGAGGGGTTCAAGAACAAAGCAATTTTCTATTTTTTCCTTTTCCTTGATTTTTTTCTTCAAATGAGACAAAAGGATTAAGTTAATCCCTTGCTGAAATTAACTTGATTAGGTGTCAAAAACCTAAGGCAGCCACCTATCTCTTATTATTTTTAAATGACAAAAATGCCCTTTAAGATATAACTTAGGTATTTCTAAAGCTAGGGGTAAAATGGTCAATTCCATAACCCCGCTCAATCCCGATAATTTATTTTCTCTAAAATATTTCCCACTATGAAATAGGGTTCTAAACTTACCCATGTGATCAATCTAGCCATCCATCGCATTTTCTGTTGTCGCCGAACAAAAATTACAAAATTAACATATTTCACATATAAGCTAAATAATACCCCTAGAGTTTAATAAAATCTCCGGAATTGAGAAATTATAACTCTAATATTTATTTCTAAATATTGGGGTCCACATTTAAAATTAATTCACAAATAATAATAAAATAATAAAAATTAGTGCTAATTGCCTTTACTAATCCATATTACTAGAGCGGTCATTACAGTGTTGGCACAAGTAGTGACTGTGTGAACATAAGGGTGCTTAGTGACACTAGAAGATGTGCAAGGGGATGGGGAGGCAGACAGCTGGAGTTGGCTAGAGTCAAAACTATATAGGCCATTGTGATGTCTCCCAGTCAGCAGTGTCATGATTTTATGGCTGTTGGGAGTGCAGTGGTTTGTGGCTCCAAAATCAAGATACCAATTGTCACCTTGATCCTGAGTTGTGTGAGCAATATTTTCCTGCGGCTGTGGTGAGTCAGTAGCTGGAAACACACCAGTGAAACTTTTATCAAATCTATAGAAACAATGAATGAAAGTATGTCCAAGTCGATGGCAAAGTTGACATTGGACTTTGTTTGGTGCACCAGGGAATCGTGCTCCTCTTCCTCGTGCCATTGTAGTCACCTGAGTGTTGGTGTTACTTCCTTAAGAGGAGTCTCCACGAAAGCTTCCTCTAGAATTGGAAAATTTGGAGAATTGAAGCTACTGAGCCAATATTGACCTCTAGGATAGGCAGGGGATCTGTAGTTGCGACTGGTTTGAGCAAAGAAAGCTTCCATAGTCGGATCATGATCTGCAGTAACGATGTTCACAGTAGGTTCAACTTCTTGATCCTCCTTCTCGATTCGAGATTCGAATGCAAGAAGTAAAGCTTCAATTTCCCCAACTGTATAGCCTCCAATCCAAGTGTTTGTCGAAATGATAAAGGTATCATATTCGCTTGGTAAGCCCTTGAAAATAGCAGCTATGTGGTCACGATCAGACATAATCTCTCCAACAAAGGCCAAAAGATCGACATGTTGCTTGACTTTGAGAAGGTAATCGTTAAGGTTCAGTGTTCCTTTCTTCAACATTTGGAGTTTTGCTATGAACTCAAGGATTTTGGACGAAACCTTTAGAGTGAAGTGTTGTTCAAGAGCTTTCCAAATCTGTTTTGTAGAATTGCAACCAACCATTCGAGTTAGTAAACTCTCAGACATCGAAGATAGGAGCCAAGACACAAGAAGCTGATCTTGAACCTCCCAGTTTAGGTACTCAGGATTGAAGTTTTGTGCAGCTTGGTCAGCTTCACTAAGAATTTGATGAGGAGGAGGAGGGAGTCTTGGATGAATTTTTATAGCCTGTTTCCACGAATTGCACCAAGGATCTGCTATTTCCATAGAAAATAGTTGTGATCATTAAGCATGATCAAGATCGTATGATTGAAGTGAACCGTAGTGTCTTCTTGATCCATGGTGCGATTTCTTTGAGTTGAAATGGGGGCTCCATGATGAACAGGTTGAGAATTCGAGTTTTTAGGACCAACCGTGGCCATGTTCGCCATTAATGGCGGCCATGGCTCTGATACCATGTAAGAGGTGCCAACCTTAGCCATTAAAATAGAACAGAGAAAACAAAGAAAAGAAAGAGAAAGAAGAAGAAAGGACGAGGAGAGAAAAGAAGCCTCTGATATTATTGAATAAGCATTTGTTATAAGATGATATTTATACAGTACACAACGGTAACAAACGCCTAACCAACTAACTAACAATATAACCAACTGTCGACAGCTAGCAACTAACCAAACCTAACAACTAACGAAAATAACAGAAGGAATAACAACCTGTCCTAATACACGTCCATGTAACTACTATATTACCAATGATATCCATAACATAACAATTTAACTACCTCTAAACAATTAAATAATAAAAAAATCATTTTCTAATTTTATAAGTGCAACACTTAAGGTATTAAGCCTTAAAACCCATAGTAAATTATAAGAAGTCCAAAAAAGAAAATGACATAATTCTCATAACTTAGAAAAATAGAATTTTATTTAACGAGTTACTATTATATTCTTCGCAAGCATTAATTCCACATCTAAATAACTAGAATAATTTAATAGACAATAATAACTAAATATTTTTGTTATTACAATCTATCCTCCTTTAAAAAGAAATTCATTCTTGAAATTTACTAACCTGAGAATAACTTGGGGTACTGATTTTGCATATCCGTCTCTAACTCTCTTGTCGCTTCTCTATTAGAACTATCACTCCATAGAATTTTGACTTAGGCTATAGTCTTATTTCGTAAGACTTTTGTTCCCTTTTCTATCACGCGCACAGGGCGTGCCATATAACTCATATCCTACTACAAGTTCAAATTCTTATATTTAAGCACATGTGTCTATTCAGGTTTAAACATTCGTAACATGAAAATGTAGAAAACATTATGTGTTTCTACTAATGTTGGCAGTAAGGCCAAACTATAAGCTACCTGACCAACTTTGTCCAATATCTCAAAAGAACCTATAAATAATTTGCATAACATTCCCCTTTTCCCGAAATGTATAATCGCCTTCATTGGTGATATCTTTAAATAAGTCTCCTACAAAAAACTCAACCTCCCCTCTTTTCATATCTACATAACTATTATGTTTACTTTGGGCAGTGAACATCCTTTGGCGTATCTTTTCAACTACTTTTGAAGCTTCTCTTACTGCTTCTGCACCTAAATACTATCTTTCTCCAACTTCATCCCAGTGAAGTTGTGATCTACATTTTCGTCCGTAGAACATCTCATATGGCACCATTCTGATTATGGCTTGATAGCGATTATTTCAAGAGAATTCCATTAGAGGTAAATACTTACTCCACGAGCCAGTGAAGTATAGCACACATGTTCAAAGCATATCCTCGAGTATTGGGATGGTGCGCTCAAATTTTCCATCTGTATGGGGATGAAATGTTGTACTAAGTTTTAATCGCGTCCTTATTGCCTTATGTAGACTCTCCCTAAACTTGGAGGTGAATACTGAAACTCTAATAGAGACTATCATCTTTGGAACTCTATGCAACCTCAATATCTCTTGTACGTACAAGTCATTGTACTGCTCTGCATTGTAAGTAGACTTTACTAGAACAAGTGAGATGCCTTTGTGAACATGTCTATAATTACCCAAACAGAATCATGTTTCTTGGTTGTTCGGGGTATCCTTGTCCCAAAGTCCATGGCTATGTCATCCCGCTTCAATTTTAAGATTTCTAAGGGTTGAAACATCCCTGACGGTCTCCAATGTTTAGCCTTAACTTGTTGACATGTGAGACATTAGGCTACTAATTCAGCTACATCCTTCTTCATTCTTTGCAACCAGTACATTGTTTTTAAGTTTTTGTACATTTTGGTTGACCTTTGATGCATCGAGTAGGGTGTATTGTGTGCTTCTATCATGATCTTTCTTTTAAGCTCTATGTCGTTGGCTACACACACTCTTCCCTTATACCACATCATGTCGTTTGTACCTTTAAAAGAAATTCTCTCCCTCCTTCTCTGGCAAGTGTGCCCTTTTCTTCTATAAGAACTCACCAACAACTTATGCATCTTTAAGTTCTTGTAGCAGCGTTGAGACAGTGGTTAGGTTAGCTAGTCTTTGTGTAATGATTTATATACCACTTTCTTAAAGTTCTCGTTACAGTGGCTTTTCCATTTGTACTAGTATTACAAAGCTGGCATAACTACGTTGGCCTTCCACGAGTCGTAGTGGGTTTTACAATCATAGTCCTTAACAAACTCTAGCCATTGTCTCTGCCTCATGTTGAGTTCCTTCTGTGTAAAGAAGTACTTCAAGATCTTGTGGTTGGTATAAATTTCATATTTCTCCTCATAACGATATTGCCTCCATATCTTTAACGCAAAAACCATTGCTACCAACTCCAGATCATGTGTTGGATACCTTTGCTCATATTCCTTAAGTTGTCTTAAGGTGTACGCTACTACTTTCTCATTCTACATCATCACACATCCCAGCCCTTATTTTGATGCATCACAGTACACCACAAACTTGTCCTTGTTACTTGAAACACATAATACATGGCCTATTATTAGTTTGTCCCTAAGTGTTTGGAAGTGTTCCTCACACTTATCTGACAAGACAAACTTTTGTGTCTTCTGAGAAGAGTTTTTTAGAGGAGTTGCTATCTTGGAAAATACTTTGACAAAATATCTATAGTAACTAGCTAGACCCAAAAATCTTCTTACTTCACTTATAATCTTAGGCATTGGTCAGCTCTTATCCGCTTTAATCTTTGTAGGATCCACCTCGACTCCATCTTTAGAAACTATATGGCCTAGGAATGCTACCTTCTCTAACTAGAATTCACATTTCTTGAATTTTGCAAATAGTTGGATTTCCTTAAGTTAGTTCAAAGTCAACCTTGAGTGTTTCTCGTGTTCCTCCATAGTTTTGGAGTAGATAAGAATGTCGTCAATGAACACGACAACAAACTTATCCAGGTTCTCCTTGAACACCCTATTCATCATATCCATGAATGTTGTCAAGGAATTATTTAGTCCAAAAGATATTACTAAAAACTCATAGTGTCCATAACGTAATCTGAATGTTGTCTTAGGTATGTCTTCCTTCCAAACCTTCAACTGGTGATACCCAAATCTTAGATTTAATTTTTAGAACGCAGTCGAGTCTTGAAATTAATCAAAGAGATCTTCAATCCTTACAAAGGGTACTTATTCTAAACAGTCACCTCGTTGACCTCACAATAGTCTATGCACATCCTCATACTTTCATCTTTCTTCTCGTCAAAGAGTATTGTCACACCCCATGGTGAGTAATCGGTCTAATGAACCCTTTGTCTAAGAGCTCTTATAGTTGTATTTGGAGTTCTTTCAACTTGTTAGGTTCCATTCTGTATGGAGCCTTTGAAATTGGATTAGTCCTTGGGGCTAACTCGATGACAAACTCCACCTCTCTGTCTCAAGGTAAATCCAGTAGATCTTCTAGAAAGACCTCTAGATAACATACTATGTGCACATTCTCCACAATTAGTTGCATCTCTATTGCTCAATCCACTACACTGACCAAGAATGCCAAACACCCTGCCTTCATTAGTTGACTAGCCTTTAAGGGAGAGATTAATGGAGTTCTAAGGGCTAGCTTGTCACCCTTAAAAATAAATTGATCACCGGCCTTTATTTTAAAAGTGAACAATTTCTTTCGACAATTGGTCGTGCCATCTCCTATAGTGAGAGCAAACACCCGAGCATAAGTGAATTGGTTCTCCTTCTTCTGTCCCTTTGGGAAATTTCTTTTCAGATTGCCTAATTTCCCACAGTTGTAGCACCATCCTAATTTGGCTCTACATTCACCATGGTGCTCTCTTTTGCAAGTGGGACAAATTGGAATTTCGACATAGGGCCTCCTTTCCTTGTTGTTATGGTTGTTCTTCTTCTGCACCAATGTTTTACCCTTACTATCATGATCATTGTTGTGATTTTCCTCGTGTTTTCTCTTATTCTCTTTATTTCCTCCATTTTTTCTTTGGGCTTCCACTTAGCAGTGTTGTCCTTCTTTATGTTATTTTTGAGCAGCTCAGCTTCAAGAGCTCTTTCCAACACCTCAGTATATACCATGTTGGTCACAACTATGATTTTCACATCCGTTTTAATCATGGGGTTCATTCCTTTTAGGAACCTTAAGGCTCAGAGGGCCTCGGTTGGTACAATATCTTGTGTGAACTTGGCAAAACGGTTGAATTGCCTTGCATACTCATTGACAGTGAGATTGTTCTAATTTAAATTCATAAACTCATCTTCCTTTGCAGCTAGTATGGTAAAAAATATAGTACTTCCTATTGAACACTTCTACAAAGTCTAACCAGGTCATAGTTTCTATGTTGCGGCTTTGTCTTACTACTTCCCACCAGATTCGTGCGTCCTTTTTAAGTAGTCTGGCATCATAGGACAGTCTTGCCCTATCATTGAGGTCCATATATTCCAATATGGACTCCATTGAGTGCAACCACTCTTCAGCTTCAAGTGAGTCTAAGCCCTCAATGAGATACCTGAAGAGGGGCCTTGTTAGGACCCTACTCCTGAGGTTGTCCCAAGGAAAAAGAACAAAAAAGTCGTAGTAAAGAGCAGAGAGAATACATCGACGAATGGTTAAGTGAAGGCTTGTATTTTAGAGCTCTTTCAAGTCATGTCTCACACTCATCATATGGAAATTCTAAAGATTTCAAGTCTAAAATTTGTCCCCAAGATAAGTGCAATTTTTTCCGTAGATTACTCGAAAACGATCCAACATATGAGATTCAAACTTTGAAAGTTGACGACTTTTATCAAGAGTCAATTTTTACCATTAGATCATTATCAATGGCTAAGATCAGTACTAAATGATTTTTTCTCATATATTCTGTATTATTTAATTATTATTTTAATAGAACCTCCTTCCCTATATAAGTTGAGCTCCTCTAGTTTATTTTTCACATTCTTCTAAGTCCCCATAAGGTCAAATCATCTCTCTCTATAGGGGTGTTCATTGGATCACATCAAATGTTTTTAGGCCCATCCAGATCCGATCCAATTGTATATTGGATGTTAGATTTTACCATCCGATCTGATCCAATTGATTTCAGTCATTCAATCGATCCAACATCCATTGGATGTTGGATTTGATCGGTTCTATCCATTGGATGTATTTAATATATATTTGTTGGTTCAATTTGAATTTATTGAATATTTTAGACTAGTATTTTTGAATCGGATCGGATCCATCCAATATTTTATGCCTAATATGTATTGGATTAGACTGGATCCATCCAATCCAAGAAAAAAAAAGTAAAATTTTAATGTTAATTTTTATGTATACATATATATTTTACGTATAACATTATAAAATCTAATTACTCATCCAAACTAAATGAAAATACTAATTAATTTAATTGGATGTTGGATGTATTGGATTTTTAGACACTCCATCCAACATCCGATCCGATCCAATTGGATATTAAAAAATAACATCCAATCCGATCCAATCACAATTGGATATCCAATATTTGGCGTTCGGTTGTGATTGGATCGGTCGGTTGTCATTGGATTGGATCGATTTATGCACACCCCTATCTCTCTACTTTCTCTCTTTAGAAATTTGAGCTCTTTTCTTAGTCAATTTCCTTGTTATTTTCGTGAAAAATAAAAACTTGAAGTAGACGTAGCTCTATTATTATCACGATATGGGGAGTGAACTACTATAAATTCTGTTTGTCCCTCTTTAATATTTACTTAACTCATTATTTATCTCGTCAATCTACCGAGCGAGAGTTTGCCATTTTTCAACTTCAACAAAGAGAATCAAGTATTAGAGTAATTGAACAAAAGAAGTTAGTAATTTTTGTTATAATCAAGGTGAGGATTCTATTCTATTTATATGTTTATTTATCATTTTATGAATGTCATATTTTAGAATGTTAAATTATAACGTATATATAATTTTCAACTTTTTTTTTAAATGCCTCCATCAAGTTCTTCACTGCTTTTGGCATGTGACGATTTATTTTCATTTTTATCCTCTTATTTGGGGGTAACAAAGTTGTAACTATGAGTGTCTCTAAAAACTTTAACTGTCCACTTTAACTCCATTTGTCACCTGTAATGCGCATGTAAGCTTTGTAATTATACTTAAGAGTAGAACAACTTTTATATTTCTTTTTATTTTTTTATCATCATTAGTTTCATTTGCAATAATTTTTTCCAAAATATCATAGTTTTTAGTGATACTACTATACTTTTCATAATGTCATCGAGCAACATCTATAACTCTATAAAAGAGAGAATGTGTTTTGGGCTTTTCAAAGTAAATTACAAAAAAGTTACTCATTTTTTTGTTAATTACTATTATATCCTTTTATTTAATGGCAAGAATAATTATAATTTTTCAAATATAATTTAATTATATAAAAAATGACAATAGACATAGATTAGAGTTCTATTTTTTATAGAGATACATATATTTAATAAGTGATGAATAGTATTGATATTTTTAAATTATTATTTTATAATTTTGATTCTTTTTTTAAAAAAAATTAATAATTTAATGAACTAATTTATATATTTTTCTTAGAGTATTTTGTAATATAGTTTAAACTTTTACATATAAAAGTTAAATTATTGTCTTTTTTTTTTTTGAAATATTGGTAGAATTCAATGTATATTCAAAGTTCATTAATTATATGTGTTTTTCTTCTTCATTTTATTTAAAAAAAAAAAAAAAACCCCATTTATAAGTGATAAATGTACTGATATTTTTAAATTAATATATTTTGTAATTTTGATTTTTTAAAATTAATAATTAGATGAAATATTCATGTATTTTTCTTGCAGTACTTTATACATATAGTTTAAATTTTAACATATAAAAATTAAATTAAGTTATCGTAATTTTTTATTTTAATCTTAATTTTTTATGAAGATTCGTTTTAATTTTATGTACAATTTGGAGTATTTTGCCTAATTTGATATTCTTAGGTTTATTTCAGTATATTTCAGTTTTATTATTTTAATAAGTAATATGTCTCGTTTTAAAATAATTATTTTTGAAAAATTAAAAGTACCTCACGTGCGTAGCACGAGTACTCTCACTAGTATAATAATATATTGTAATATAATTTTGTTAGGCTATAGTATGATAATTTTTCTTTGCAATAATATTTGTTTTTATTTTCACAAAAACCATTTCTACATATGATGTTTTCAATCTATCTAAATCATTGTTTGTATTTAAAATATTGATTTTATTATGTTGTTGTTAAATTTCATCCATGGCAAGATAAAAATCAACATATAAATATGGATACAAACAAGAAAAAAAAGCTATAAGACAAAAATATAAAGGAATCATATCTTCTAACCAAAAGGAAAAATTTGCAAACATATTTTTTTTATAAAATATATATATATAATTGCAAGCACATTAAATTACATAGTTCATTTTTTATTTTTAGACATTATAAAATTTATAAAAAATTTATTTATGGAAAAAAATATAACATTTAAAACCTATAATTATTCTTTTTGTGCCTCAAGTTTTAATTAACAAACAAAAACTTATTTTCCTTAACTAAAAAGAAGAAGAATAATGTATATACTGGCAAAGTGCTTAACAAAAAAATTGTACAAAAAAATAGGTACAATAATTAAAACCTCAAAATATAAGACTAAAAATAACAATTAGAGAAAGAATTTATTATATGCAATATAAAATCAAAATAAAGATTAAAGTATTATATAATCAAATTGCACAATCTCAAAAAAAAAAAAACAAACTTCTAAAAATATATATCAATATATGGTTTACTTCTGGAACTCTCTAGGGGGATACATCTTGTTCCTTTCTTCTGGTACCTTTCCTGTTTGTGTTCATCCTAGTGGTGTTTGTTGATCTTTTGGCGTTTTGATTTCTTTTCTCTCTTTGCATTTATTGCATTTCTTGTTTCTGAGAAGTGCTTTTAGTCTCTTCTTTCTTTTGACTCTCATTTATTATTCTTTTACCTCGTATCTTCTCCTTTATTACTCCTTAATTCTCTAATCCTTTAAATTTATTCAGTTTTCACTTGGCTAGTATTCCTTTTTCTTACCTGACATCCATTTACCATTAATGGTTGCTACCATTTTGGCCTGATATGATTATACCTATACTCTACGGGATTTGCATAGGATCTTTGAAGGGGCAGATGAGGACTTCTACTATAGGCTTCTCCAACAAGCTCTTCATATCCAAGTACATTTCTCATTTTTTATATTTAAGGATCTGGATTTTGTGGAGATGTCTATTGTCTCATCTTTTCAAATTCCTTTGTGCCTTTAGAACTTTGTTTAAACCCTTGTGTTTCCTGATTTGGGCAATGGATGCATTAGCTCAAAACATGTCTGAAACCCTAAACCTTATTGAGAAAGAAGCTATTGTTCATGAACTCATCGATGATGTTGGGGGGATAATTAACCTAGCAAAGCCTTTTTTCTTCTCCTTCGTGTCATTACCCCAAGAAATTTTAAGCTGGAATGGTTTAAGGATGCTATAAGGAATTCATGGATTATTGGTGCACCTATTACCTTTTCTAAGTATGGGTTTGGTATGCTCATGGTTGAATTTATTTGTGAGGAGGATATGAGAAGGGTCATAGAAGGTCAACCTTGGAACTTTGATCACTGTTTGGTCACTAGTGCTAATTTAGAGGGTTTAGGCACTCTTCTACCTAAACAATTTAGGTATTCTCCCTTCTAGATTCAAGCTCATTCTATCCCTTTTGGGATGAAATCTTACAAGCTTGTCAAGATGATTGGTGACGAGGTTGGAGACTTTCTTGAGGTGGATTAAACCACCATCTTTCAAGTTTTTGGGTTCTTTCTTAGAGTGTTGGTTGATGTCTCTAAATTATCACGAGGGGTATCTTGGTTCACTTTGAAAGCATTCATACGAAAAATGGTTGAATTTTAAGTATGAGAACATGCCTATTATATGTTTTCATTGTGGAATGTTTGACCACACTCTCACTAAGTGTGTTCCATATCTAAAAAAATGTGATGAGCTTACTTATCCTCCTCCTCTTCATTATAGGATCTCCCTTAAAGCTCATGCTTAATCCAATTTCAAGAAAACCCTTTTGATCTCCCTAACTCAATTCCTTTTGAGGAAATATATTTGCCTGTTGTGAACATTGACCAAAGATTACCTATTATAGTTAATCAATTTCTTACCACAAGGGACAATGGAGCTGGCCCTTCTATCTCTATTTCTGCTAGTAGAGGTACTGAAGGAAGCTCTTAGTGTTTTATGTAAGGGCTTAGTTCCTCTATTGATGCGAGTCGTGCTTTGAGTATGCAAACTGTTACTCATAGCCTTGTTGCCAGTTTTTTCAAGTATGGTGAGGTTCCTGTTAGGGTTAATTGTGAGAATCTTGAAGCTGTTTCTCTTACTGTGGTTGTGGTTGTGGTTGTGGCTATCCATTCTTGTAGTGGTGATAATCCTGTCAACATTAATCACATTGCTAGGACTTCTGAGAAGTCTGAAGGCAAAGTTGTTTCTGGGGCTAAGAGGGTTTCTTTTATTCCTCAATCTATTGTTGTAATGACCGCTTTAGTAATTTGAATTAGTAAAGACAATTAGCACTAATTTTTATTATTCTATTATTATTTGTGAATTAATTTAATTGTGGACCCCAATATTTAGAAATAAATATTAGAGTTATAATTTCTCGATTTCGGAGATTTTATTAAACTCTAGGGGTATTATTTAGCTTATATGTGAAATATGTTATTTTTGTAATTTTTGCTCGGCGACAACGGAAAATGCGATGGATGGCTAGATTGATCACATGGATAAGTTTAGAACCTTATTTCATAGTGGGAAATATTTTAGAGAAAATAAATTACCGGGATTGAGCGGGGTTATGGATTTTGACCATTTTACCCCTAGCTTTAGAAATACCTAAGTTATAACTTTAAGGGCATTTTTTTCATTTGGGCAAATGGGAATAGGTGGCTGCCAAGGTGTTTAACACGTAGCCTAGAATTATTTTCAGCAAAGACTAAGTGAGAATAACTCTTTTCATTTGAAGAATTAAAAAAAAAAAGAGAGAGAGAAAAGCCAAAATAAGAGAAAGTTCCTTCTCTTTCTCTCTTTCCCTTTGAGCTGCACCAAACCAAGGAGAAAATCGGTGTGTTCTTTGCTTCTTTTGCTGGGAATTCTGTAGAGATTCAAAGGTTTTGAAGCTACGGTAAGCTCTAGTCATATCCCTCTTTTGTTCTTGAATTTTATGGGTGATTGAATATGTGATTTTTAGATTTAGTGGCTGTTAGGTTTTGAAATGCTTAGGGTTCGAATTTTAGAGGTTATTTGAGTTGATTTTAAGTCCTAGCTGCTGGTTTTGATGATTGGTTTGAGTTTTGTGCAACTTTGAACATTGAGTTTAAAGCTTTGAGCTTTAATGGCAAATTGATTTTGAATGCTTTGTTCTGTGAATTGCTGGCTGGAATATGTTGTTTATGCCCTAATTAGGTACTCTGGAAGGTTTCATGGCATTTGGTGGAAGATTGAGCATTGAATGAAATGCTTTGGGGAAACTGGTGCAAACCGGCTAGTTGGTTTGCAGGGCCACAAAAACCGGTTAGCCGGTTTTGGCAAGGTTCCCCGGGCCTTTCATTTTCTCAATTTTTGCCATTTCGATGCCTCGGTTGGGTGTTTTCCCATTTCCAGAGTTAGAATAACCCATTAAGAGCATAGCAGAACCTAGGGTTTTGGTTTTGGGTTTCCCGAGATTAGGGTTTTGAATCATGTAACTTAGCCGGTTTCAAAATGTGATTAGGGCATCCATCTAGCACAAGATTTCCGTTCAGATCAGCCAACACACTTGAATTCGGAAAATAGGTAAGAACTATGTATAATGTGTGATGTGATTATTTGGGTGTATGTATATGCATGTTGTTTGTCTCATTGTATATGTTCGGGTGATATCATAGCGACACAATCATTGTGTCGGTTCAGCAGTACAGGCATCGTACTGGTTAAGAGTGATATTCTCCCCCGCAAGTATGAATTGGTACTATCATAGCGACACAACCATCGTGTCGGTTCAGCAGTACAAGCATTGTACTGGTTAAGAGTGATATCATGGCCAATTATACTTTTGGGTATTGTTGATGCTATCATAGCGGCACGAACATAGTGCCGGTCCTACAGCTCGATTATAAAGCTGGTAGGAGTGATATCATGGTCAATAGCACAAGTAGTTTGAACGTTCATACTCATCTAATAAGCTCTGTAAATAGGTGTATGGGCGCCTATTTACAGGTCGGAAATTATATGATATGTTATATGCATTTCTTACTGAATCTATCGACTCACAGTTCTGCTTCCATGTGTAGGTAAAGGAAAGGCAAAGGCTGAACAGGGGTGAACTTGAGCTCAGATGGGATTGTACATGTCAAGCAGCGCAACCTGGAGTGTTCGGTCTCGGGACATCTGGGAGTTGTATTTTGAAAGTCGCTGTGCGACCAGTAAATTGTGCATTTTGGAATGTATATTTTAAAAAGTAGATTTTACAAAGTTTGAAAACGAGATCCCGGCACTTGTAAATATTTTATTATATTACAAAGTTTAATATTTAATGCAAAAGTTTTAATTTGACACGTTTTTCGAGAAAGTTCTTTGATTAGCAAATATTACACTTTAATCGAAAAAGCACTGTAGCGTGCCTTAGCATTAGGGCGTTACAATTTTGGTATCAGAGCCGCGAGGTTTGTCTACCGAAGCTTTCTAAGACATGTACAATCTTCATCAGAGAAAGCTCGATTCACGGTTCAGTAAGCCCGTAGTTGTTTAGTATTTTAAATATTGTGAATGTGAAAGCATATTAGGAAGCATATTAGATTATAATTATTTATGTTAAGTGCATTGCCTTAAAATCCGTAAGTGCGGTAGTAAGTATGTAAATAGGCCGTTGCGTGACCAGACTGACTTACTAACTGACAGGTTAGTCTTATAAAATGGACACCTGGTGCAGTATGGAGAGTGAGAGTAAAGTGGCCAGGGCTAGTAACGGTTGGAGAGAATGGAGTCCAAGTTGTCCCCGTAACCAAGGTGAAAGCCCTTGGAGGGCTTCCGACGGGAGTGATGGTTATCCGTCACAGGCTCCGTTGGATTTGGAGCAAAGGTTTGCAAAAATGGAAGCTGTGATTCAATGACATGAAGAAGAGATTCAAAGGTTGAAACAACAAAGGTCTCTTGTAGTATCTTTACCACATATGCCAATCATTTTTTATTCGGTATTACCAGCAAAGTATGGAATGGTTGCTAATCAAGTGGAACCATTGTATGGAAAGATTTGGATCCAAGAACCTTCAGACTTTCAGGGAGGTTCAAATATGAAGAATGCTTCTTGGGCTGAAAGCCCTGAGGAAATTATTATGAGACCTCAGGAGATTATGGTAGAGGGTCAGAATATTACCTGCTTAAATCCAGATTATGGTGAAAGTGGTAGGAGCTCCATGATTGAGCGAAAGAGGAAACCTACGTCATCAGTGGTGGGTTTAAGACAGAACAAGCAGTTCTGAAGGTTTCAAGGCAAGGGTGGACGCCAGGGTTATTCTTACCCTGAGTGCCCACGTCGCATGAAACACCATCCCGGAGAATGCAACCGAAAGGTATGTTTTCAATGTGGCAAGGTTGGGCATTTTAAGAAAGATTGCCCACAGGTGGAGAAAGAAGAACAAGAGCAGGAAGTGGTATTTGTTCCTACTCCGGTGTCTGCTAATGCTCAAGCTGATGATGCAGCAAGCCCTTCTGTAGTGGCAGGTTAGCTCCTTGTAAATGACTTCTTTTATATCGTGTTGTTTGATTCGGGAGCCGCACGTTCATATGTAGCTATGAGAATAATTCATTTTGGGTAGGCCTTGGGATATTTTAGTAAGAGGGTTTGGAACCCTAGTGCCTAGTGGGGAGTTGGTGGTCTTTAATAGGCGTATTAGGTCTATGCCCGTTAGAATCGAAGATAGGGAGTTAAGCGTTGATCTTATAGAGCTGAAATTAACTGAGTTTGACATTATACTGGAAATGGATTTTCTGTCAAGGTATTCGGCCAGTATAGGTTGTAGGCGGAAAATGGTGATTTTTTCATCCGGAAGGTGAAGATCCATTTGGTTATGTTGGATCAATCCAGGGGTCCCGGATCACGGTTATTTATGTACTAAGGGCTAGGGATTTACTATGCAGTGGCTGTGTAGGATTTCTAGCAGTGGTAATTGACTCCAGCAGACCTGAAACATTTGGGCCTGAGGCAGTCAGGGTGGTGAAAGATTTTCTCGATGTGTTTCCCGAGGAATTGTCGAGATTGCCGCCACAGGGAGAGATTGATTTTGTAATTGATCTGGCCCTTGGAGTCGAACCTGTTTCTAAAGCTCCATACAGGATGGCTCCAGCAGAACTCAAAGAGCTTAAGTTGCAGCTTCAGGGGATGCTTGATATTGGGTTTATTCGACCCAGTGTATCGCCCTGGGGAGCTCCGGTTCTCTTTGTGAAAAAGAAAGATGGTTCCCTCAGAATGTGTATCGATTATCGGGAACTTAACAAGCTGACGGTTAAGAACAAGTACCCATTGCCCAGAATCGACGATCTAATTGATCAGCTTCAGGGAAAAACAGTGTTTTCGAAGATTGATTTACGGTCTGGTTATCATCAACTTAGAATTCGAGAGGAGGACATAGCAAAGATTGCTTTTAGAACCAGATATGGGCACTATGAGTTTCTGGTAATGTCATACGGATTGACTAATGCTCCCGCTGCCTTTATGGATCTTATGAATAGGGTATTCAAGGATTTCCTCGATAACTGCGTCATAGTGTTTATCGATGACATTCTTGTATACTCTCTGTCAGAAGAGAAGCACGAGCATCATCTTCGAATGGTATTGCAACGACTTAGGGATCACAAGTTGTATGCAAAGTTCAAAAGTGCAAATTCTGGTTGTCTGAGGTGTCCTTTCTGGGTCATATTGTTGGAAAGGATGGAATTATGGTTGATCCAAACAAGGTAAAATCAGTGAAGAACTGGTCGAGGCCCAAGTCTGTGACGGAAGTTCGAAGTTTTCTCGGGTTAGCAGGGTATTATCGGCGTTTCGTCGAAGGATTTTCTAAACTTTCTATGCCCATAACCGAATTCACCAAGAAAAATCAGAGATTTGTGTGGTCAGATAAGTGTGAAACAAGCTTTCAGGAGTTGAAGCAACGTTTGATAACAGCTCCGGTGTTAGCTTTGCCATCAGATCAAGAGAAATTTGTGGTGTACTGTGATGCATCGAGACAGGGTCTGGGATGTGTTCTGATGAAAGCTGACAGAGTTATAGCCTATGCCTCTCGTCAACTGAAAGATTATGAGCAGCGTTATCCAACTCATGATTTAGAGCTCGCTGCTGTGGCGACATTATCTTTACGGTGAAAAGTGTGAGATTTATACTGATCATAAAAGTCTCAAATACATTTCCACCCAGAAAGATTTGAATATGAGGCAGAGAAGGTGGTTGGAGTTGGTTAAGGACTACGGTTGTGAAATTTTGTATCACCCCAGGAAAGCCAATGTTGTGGACGATGCTTTAAGCAGAAAAGGTCCCGGGCAAGTTTGTACCACAATTATGATAGCCCCTCAACTAGCCTAGGAAATGGTTAGCGCAGGGATTGAGTTCATGGTCGGGAAATTACATAATTTAACACTCCAATCTGATCTGTTGGAGAGAATCAGATAGGCACAGCTGGAAGATCCCGAGCTAGTTAAGGTTCGAGACGAGGTAATGGCTGGTCGGCCTAGAAGCTTTTCAGTCTCGAACAGTGGAATGTTGTTAAACAAAGCTCGAGTTTGTGTTCCTAGTGTTGATGAGCTTAAGAAAGAAATACTGGATGAAGCTCATACCACGCCTTACTCGTTGCATCCGGGAACCACAAAAATGTATCAGGATTTGAAACCCTACTTCGGGTGGTATGGGATGAAAAGAGATGTGGTGGACTACGTTTCCAAGTGTTTAACCTGCCAGCAGATTAAAGCTGAACATCAGAGGCCGGCAGGGTTACTGTAACCTTTAGTACTTCCAGAATGGAAGTGGGAGGACATTGCAATGGATTTCGTAACTGGTTTACCTAGAACTTCGGGGATGTATGATTCAGTATGGGTCATCGTGGACAGATTCACAAAGTCAGCTTACTTTCTACCAATGAAAGTTACATATTCAGTGGATCAGTACGCTGAATTGTATGTAAAGGAGGTAGTTCGTCTTCATGGAGCCCCTAAATCTATTGTGTCAGATAGGGATCCAAAGTTTACATCGAAGTTTTGGGTGAGTCTTTATAAGGCTATAGGTACCAAGTTAAAGCTTAGCACAGCCTTTCACCCTCAGACTGATGGTGAGTCAGAAAGAACTATTCAGATTTCGGAAGACTTACTGCGAGCCTGTGTCATGGACTTTGAAGGTTCATGGAGTAAGTACTTGCCTTTAATTGAATTCTCCTACAACAATAGCTACCAGAGTACAATAGGGATGACTCCCTATGAGATGTTATATGGTAGAAAATGTCGTTCTCCTATCCATTGGGATGAGACGGGAGAAAGGAAGTACTTGGGTCCAGAGTTAGTGCAGAGGACCAATGAGGCAATTGAAAAGATCAAGGTTTGGATGCTTGCTGCTCAAAGCAGGCAGAAAAGTTATGCTGATCCGAAGCGCAGAGATGTTACATTTCAGGCAGGGGAACATGTTTTCCTGCAGGTCTCACCAATGAAGGGTAATAAGAGCTTCGGGAAGAAGGGTAAATTAAGCCCTAGGTTCATTGGGCCATTTCAGATACTCGAGAAGGTCGGGCAGGTAGCATATCGGCTAGCTTTACCACCAGCATTATCGGTTGTTCATGACGTATTTCACATTTCTATGTTGAGGAAATACGTGCCAGACCCGACTCATGTCTTGAGTTATGAAGCCCTTGAACGGCAGCCAGACTTATCCTATGAAGAACAACCTGTACAGATTTTGGATAGAAAAGAAAAAGTTCTTCGGAACAAGACTATTGCACTGGTTAAAGTGCTCTGGAGGAATAGTAAGGTGGAAGAAGCCACCTGGGAATTGGAGTCGGATATGAGGACTCAACATCAAGAGCTATTCAGGTTAGATTTTGGGGACGAAATCCTATTAACGGGGGGATAATTGTAATGACCGCTTCAGTAATTTGGATTAGTAAAGGCAATTAGCACTAATTTTTATTATTCTATTATTATTTGTGAATTAATTTAATTGTGGACCCCAATATTTAGAAATAAATATTAGAGTTATAATTTCTCGATTTCGGAGATTTTATTAAACTCTAGGGGTATTATTTAGCTTATATGTGAAATATGTTATTTTTGTAATTTTTGCTCGGCGACAACGGAAAATGTGATGGATGGCTAGATTGATCACATGGGTAAATTTAGAACCTTATTTCATAGTGGGAAATATTTTAGAGAAAATAAATTACCGGGATTGAGCGGGGTTATGGATTTTGACCATTTTACCCCTAGCTTTAGAAATACCTAAGTTATAACTTAAAGGGCATTTTTGTCATTTGGGCAAATGGGAATAGGTGGCTGCCTAGGTGTTTGACACCTAGCCTAGAATTATTTTCAGCAAAGACTAAGTGAGAATAACTCTTTTCATTTGAAGAATTAAAAAAAAAAAAGAGAAAAGCCAAAATTAGAGAAAGTTCCTTCTCTTTCTCTCTTTCCCTTCGAGCTGCACCAAACCAAGGAGAAAATCAGTGTGTTCTTTGCTTCTTTTGTTGCGAATTCTGTAGAGATTCAAAGGTTTTGAAGCTAAGGTAAGCTCTAGTCATATCCCTCTTTTGTTCTTGAATTTTATGGGTGATTGAATATGTGATTTTTAGGTTTAGTGGCTGTTAGGTTTTGAAATGCTTAGGGTTCAAATTTTAGAGGTTATTTGAGTTGATTTTAAGTCCTAGCTGCTGGTTTTGATGATTGGTTTGAGTTTTGTGCAACTTTGAACATTGAGTTCAAAGCTTTGAGCTTTAATGGAAAATTGATTTTGAATGCTTTGTTCTGTGAATTGCTGGCTGGAATATGTTGTTTATGCCCTAATTAGGTACTCTGGAAGGTTTCATGGCATTTGGTGGAAGATTGAGCATTGAATGAAATGCTTTGGGGAAACTGGTGCAAACCGGCTAGCCGGTTTGCAGGGCCACAAAAACCGGTTAGTCGGTTTTGGCAGGATTCCCCGGGCCTTTCATTTTCTCAATTTTTTCCATTTCGATGCCTCGGTTGGGTGTTTCCCCATTTCTAGAGTTAGAATAACCCATTAAGAGCATAGCAGAACCTAGGGTTTTAGTTTTGGGTTTCCTGGGATTAGGGTTTTGAATCATGTAACTTAGACGGTTTCAAAATGTGATTAGGGCATCCATCTAGCATAAGATTTCCGTTCAGATCGGCCAGCACACTTGAATTCGGAAAACAGGTAAGAATTGTGTATAATGTGTGATGTAAATATCTGGGTGTATGTATATGTATGATATATATGCATGTTGTTTGTATCATTGTATATGTTCGGGTGATATCATAGCGACACAATCATTGTGTCGGTTCAGCAGTACAGGCATCGTACTGGTTAAGAGTGATATTCTCCCCCGAAAGTATGAATTGGTACTATCATAGCGACACAACCATCGTGTCGGTTCAGCAGTACAGGCATCGTACTGGTTAAGAGTGATATCATGGCCAATTATGCTTTTGTGTGTTATTGACGCTATCATAGCGGCACGAACATAGTGCCGGTCCTACAGCTCGATTATAAAGCTGGTATGAGTGATATCATGGTCAATAGCACAAGTAGTTTGAACGTTCATACTCATCTGATAAGCTCTGTAAATAGGTGTATGGGCACCTATTTACAGGTCAAAAATTATATGATATGTTATATGCATTTCTTGCGGGTACGTCGACTCACGGTTAACGCTTCCATGTGTAGGTAAAGGAAAGGCGAAGGCTGAACAGGGGTGAACTTGAGCTCAGATGGGATTGTACATGTCAAGCAGCGCGACCTGGAGTGTTTGGTCTCGGGACATCTGGGAGTTGTATTTTGAAAGTCGTTGTGCGACCAGAAATTGTGTATTTTGGAATGGTTATTTTAAAAAGTAAATTTTACAAAGTTTGAAAACGGGATCCCGACACTTGTAAATATTTTATTATATTACAAAGTTTAATATTTAATGCAAAAGTTTTAATTTGACAGGTTTTTCGGGAAAATTCTTCGATTAGCAAAGATTGCACTTTAATCGAAAAAGCACTGTAGCGTGCCTTAGCATTAGGGCGTTACAATTGTGCTTGGGGATTCTATCAAGAGCATTCTCGAGAGATCTAGGGCTGGTTCAAGTATTACTGATGTTTTATCTATTGTCAACACTTCTATTGTACATGCGGGTGTTGTTGAGCAACCCCACCTAAAAAAAGTGAGTCAATTGTGTTAGAATGCTCATGGGTTGGGGAGTCCCCGAGCATTTCGTAACCTTTCCTTTATTGTAAAGAAAAACAATCCTATGTTTCTTTTTGTTATGGAACTAAGCTTTTGGGCTAGTAGCCGTGATAATCTTAGGGCTAAGTTGTTTTTTTGATTTTGCTTTTGAAGTGCCTAGGAGGGGACTAGGGGGAGTTCTTCTGCTATTTTGAAAGCAAGACGTCGATAAAAAAAAATTAAATTATTCCTCTAATCATATTGACTATATTGTGACTTTTGATGATAATATAACCAATCATATTTCCTATTTCTATAGTTCTCCGTACTTAAATGATAAGATTCATACTTGGAAATTACTTGAGAAACTTTTTGATAATGCTCCTCTCCTTCCTTGGCTTATATTAGGTGATTTTAATTACTACCTCTCTATTAGTGATATGAGAAGTAACTCCAATCCTCCTAGTTATGCCATGATTAATTTTCAAAACTTTGTTAATAAATTTTCTTTATATCTTCTTAATTATGTTGGTAATAAGTTCACTTGGTAACATGGTTCTATTTGTGAGTGTTTGGATTGGGGAATTGCCAACAAAAGCTAACTGTTCTCTTATCCTAAGGCCACTCTCTATCACCTTAGTTTTTATGGTTCTGACTATAGAGTTCTTAAGCTAATTCTTTACGATAATAGTATGAGTGAAAATGGCAATAAAAGGTTTATGTTTGAAAACTATTGGCTAATCGAGGCTTCTTTCTATGACAGTGTCAACAGTTCCTGGACTTAAGAATAATACTATTTATAATGGTAATTATCTTAATAATTTTCTCCTCAAACAACATAATTGTATTAAAGTTATTAAAAATTAGAACAATTCTTTTGGTAATATTAATACTCTTATTAACAATATTGCGAAGCATATCAATAATATTCATTCAAATCTCCATGTTTCAAGTTAAGATTTGAAAACGGTCTTGAACCTTCACTCTCATCTTAATAGTCTCCTTTATAAGCAAAAAAAAAATTTGGAAACAAAGATCGAAGGTTCATTGGTTGAAGGCTGGTGACAAAAACACAGTATTTTCATAATAAAGCTTCATCTAGAAAGAGGAATAATTATATTAGATGTTTTAAGCTTGAGGATGGTAGGAGGATTTCTAATTTTCTTAATATTTGGAATGAGGTTTGTACCTATTTTTCTAACCTCTTTAGTTCTCAGGATTATAATGGTGACGTTGTTGACTTGATTCTCTCTGTTATTGACAAAAGGTTAAGTGATCAACAATACGATTTTTTTGATGCCCCTTTTCTGCTAATGAAGTTAAAGATGCTTTATTTCATCTCTTTGGAGATAAAGCTCCTGGTCTGAACGGGCTTAATGCTTAATTTTATCAAAAAAATTGGTTTGTTCTTGGTGATAATTTAGGTAAAGTTATTTTAGATATCCTCAATGGTAATGCTGATATGTCCTTCATTAATAATACTTTATCGTTCACATCCCTAAAAAATCAAATGCTTCCTATCTTAAGGACTTTAGGTCGATTAGCCTATGCTCTACCTTGTATAAAATTGTGATAGACTTGAATTTGTTCTTGGGGATATTATTTCTCATAACCAGCGTGCTTTTTTATCTAAACAGCTTTTTTTGGATAATATTTTTATTGCTTAGGAAAGCATTCATGCTATTACTCATAAGAAGCAGGGTAAGTTAGGGTGGACAGGCTTAAAATTAGATATGAAAAAAGCCTTTGATCGTGTTAAGTGGGGTTTATTACTTCTATTCTTAATCGTTTTAACTTTCCTAGTAGAATTTTTAGTTTAATTGTCGATTGCCTTTCCTCTGTTACCATTAGATTTAACATTAATGGTCATATCATTGATGAAATATTTCCTTCCCGAGGTATTAGGCAAGGCTATTCCTTGTATCCTTACATGATTTTGCTCTATTACCTTGTTGTAGTGGGAGGGTTTCAAGGAACTCAACTTGTTATGACTTGGAAGAAACTTGTGATAGAAAACCATTATTAGTTTAAACAAGCAATGGATAGTCCTTATAAGGAACTAAGAATCAAAGCCAAGAGAACTATGTTTAAAACCATTCACATGGAGTCACCAAAACTTTTCTATTACAAGGACAAGAAGGGAAGTTCAGATAATAGGTCTATTTAATGGACTTCAGCAAACTTCCCAATTCTAGTATCATAGGTTTGAGATGATCTGAACCTATGGCTTGTAGTATACCAAGTAATTTACTTACTCCAGTACAAGTAACTTACTTTAAGTAAGATGTTGAAACAATTTTCTAATGGCTAACTCTAAAGGAAATCTTTTGACTCTTAGAGATAGATTTTATTTATCTAAGGAACAGTTTTAACTATTCCAAAAAAGATAAAAGCCAAGGAATAATTCCTTAAGTATCAATAGTGAGAGGTCTCATGTATGCTTCGGTATGAATTAGACTAGACACATATTGTTCAGTGGGAGTTATGAGTGGGTATTAGCTTAATCCAAGAAAGGAACATTGGAAGACCATCAAATAAATCTTAAGGTTAAGGAGGACATATGTAAGTCTATTAGGGTAAAGTTATCGAAACCCTTTACACTACACCAACTCAGATTTCTATATTTGCATTAATGCTAGAAAGTCTAAATTTGGGATGCTGATTACTCTGAAGGTGGAGTAGTGATTTTTGGAGAAGTGTAAAAACCTATCTAGAGTCTCTAACTCTACCAGGCAGATTGAATGTTAAAATGGCCTAGAAGGCTACTAGATAATTATTTAGCCTATGGAAAGTTCTACACAGCTTTTTATTGGGTTTTGTGCCCTAACTTAAATCCTATTTCAATGTTATCTTGAATTTCATTATCAGTAAAGGAACAAAATTATCTTATTACTTATTTAGTATAATACTTGGTTCACATGTTTATTCCATGATCATATGCTTGATATATGACTTCTATTAAATCGTTATTACATTGCTATTCATGATTATTGTGTTGTCTACACAGTGAAAAAAAATCAACATTATGTGATCAAACTAATTAGTCCCATGATTTATCAATTCACAGGATTTACAGGTTTACTTACACTTGTATAGTAGAATGCCTTTTCCAAGGCATTGACAAAGTAAGCTTGTATTGTGTAATGACCGCTTTAGTAATTTTGGATTAGTAAAGGCAATTAGCATTAATTTTTGTTAATTTTATAATTATCTATGAATTTATTTATTTGTGGACCCCAATATTTAGAAATGAATATTAGAGTTATAATTTCTCAATTCTAGAGATTTTATTAAACTCTAGGGGTATTATTTATCTTATATGTGAAATATGTTATTTTCGTAATATTCGCTCGGCGACAACGGAAAATGCGATGGATGGCTAGTTTGATCACATGGGTAAGTTTAGAACCTTATTTCTTAGTGGGAAATATTTGAGAGGAAATAAAATACCGGGATTAGACGGGGTTATGGAATTTGATCATTTTACCCCTAGTTTTGGAAATGCCTAAGTTGTAGGCTTAAGGGTATTTTTGTAATTTGCTAAATAGGTGATTTGGTGGCTGCCTAGGGTGTGGACACCTGTCCATTTTATTCAGCAAGTAATTAATTGGGGATTATCTCTTTTTCATTTGAAGAAAATAGAGGAATAAGGAAAAAAGTCAAAAATTCAAGAAAACTATCTCTTTCTCTCTTTCTCTCTTTCCGCTGAAGCAAACCAGGGGGATTTGTTACTAAAATTGGTATTTTCAGCAAGGTTGGAGGAGGATTCAAGCAAAGGTAAAACCCTAGAACCCTTGAGCATGTTTTTGAAGCTTTTTTCTTTAGGTTGAATGTGTGAATTTTGTGAAATAGGGGCTGTTAGGGTTAGGTGTGTTTAAGGTTTGATTTTCTAGGTTCATTTGAGTTGAATATAGCATTGAGCAGCTGGTTTTGATGTTTGGTTTTAGTTTTGTGCAAGTTTAAGCTTTGAGTTCAAAACTTTTAACTCTAATGGCATAAATTGATTCATTGGGTTTTTCTGTGAAATACTGGTTGGAAAATATTGTCTATGCATTGTTTAGGTACTCTGGAAAGTTTGGTAGCATTTGGTGGAAAATTGAGCAAGAGTGAAGGGTTTGGGGAGAACTGGTGCAAACCGACTAGCCGATTTTGCCAGACCTCTAAAACTGGTTTTGGCAAGATTCCCGAACACTTCATTTTCTCAATTTTTGTCCATTTCAGTACCATGGTTGGGTGTTTCCCTAATTCCAGAGTTTGGGTAACCTCTTGGGAGTATATCAGAACCTAGGGTTATGGTTTTGGGTTTCTTGGGATTAGGGTTTTGATCATGTAACTTACCCGGTTTCAAACGTGATTAGGGCATCCATCTAGCACGAGACTTTCCGTTCAGGTCAGCCAGCACACTTGAATCTGGAAAGAAGGTTAGAATTGAATATAATGTGTGATATCAATAACTGAATGTATGTATATGTTATGTGTATATGCATGCTTAAAATGTTAGTTGCACTACCAACACTTGTACGGTTAAGGTATAGAGTGTATTGGTATAGTGATTGTTGTCTGAGAGTACCGTGATACCAGCATAAGTACGGAGAGGTACTGAGTATGTGTGGTACATCACTCAGAGGTACTCAGGGTATGAAATAAACCCTACCAACACTCATACAGAGATGTACGTAGTGTATGTGGTATAGTGGATGTACCCTATAATTGAACGTTCTTACTCATCTGTTGAGCCTTGTAAATAGGTGTATGGGCGCCTAGATACAAGTCAGATATTATATGATGTGTTATATGCTTTTCTTACTGAGTCTGTCGACTCACAGTTCTGCTTCCATGTGTAGGTAAAGGAAAGGCAAAAGCTGAACAGGAGTGAACCTGAGCTCGGATGAAGTTGTACATGTCGAAGCGGTGCGACCTGGAGTGTTCGATCTCGGGACATCTGGGGTTATATTTTGTAGTCGCTGTGCCACCTGGATTATATGTATTTTGGGATATTATATTTTAAAAGTTGTAAACGGGATCCCGGTACTTGTAAATAGTTTTGTATATTATAAAGTTTATTAATTAATATAAAAGTTTTAATTTGACAGGTTTTCCAAGAAAATTCTTTGATTAGCAAAGATAGCATTGTAATTGAAAAAGCACTGTAGCGTGCCTTAGCACTAGGGCGTTACATATTGGATGTATGGTTATACATCGGATTGGATTGATAATCACAGTGGAAAATATATCATAAACTTACTGTAATATTTTTTTTTAAGTAAATATCACTTAATTGATCTTAGATTAATGATCTCAATCCTGAGACGGTTAGGTTCTGGTTGAAGTGTATTACTTGTGTTCTTTGATTGGTTCGTTAAAGCTAACCAAATGGATTGGCCCAATAATTACATCTTGGGAATACGGTAGTGCAATTGAGTGGGAACGCTAATCATAGAGACAAAATTTATAGCTTCTATAAACATTTATAGAAGTGTAATGATAATTTCCATTGAGCTTCGCTAAACGAGTTTAAATGGTGGCGTACTCATTGGAGAAATTATATTAGTTTAATGGAATATCATTTACAAGTAGCTAAGTGTTTTAAGGATAAAATACATTCAAGGGTAGAACGTTACATTGTTCCTACTCAATGTAAATCATCAATAGAGGATCATTGATTATTTGGATTGAAACAATAGATAATTTATAGAGTATCTATACTTGGTATAGAGCGTTCTATATAATTAGTAGTGCAATTCCTAATCTATAGTGGAGTCAGGAGGAATTGATAAGATAGAGAATTTCCTCTGTAAATTCTCGAACTACTTATTAGGAGTTTGATTATATAGGCCCATGGTCCCAACACTAGTTGAGATAATATTGTCTTGCAGACTCAATTAATTTATTTTAATTAACCAAATAGAATTCTCAATAAGACTATGTCTTATTTATGAGCTTTCACTAAGCAATAGCTTATTTGGGAAGAAAAGAGATCTTAGGGTTTGTTTATTAATTAAGAGACTTTGAAAGGTTTGATTAATAAATAAGTTAAATGGAAATTTTATTTGATAATTAATTATAATTATTAAATAGATAGAATTGACATTTATAGAGTTAGAATTAAGAAATGGCATTTGAGAAGAGAAAAGATAAGTTTCAAATAAAATGGCAAAATTGAATCCCAATAGGCCCACTAAGGAATTCGGCCAAAAGGATTTAAATAAAGCAAAATTTATCTTTTCTTTTATTCTATATAAATTCTAAACCTAACCCTAATAGCTACCATATAAATAGAAAATTATAGCTCTTATTTTATAACCTAATTGACTCTTTGTTAGATAGATTCGAGAATAAAGAGAGCTCCATCTATTTTTGAATTCCCTTCTTCTTATTCTCAATAATTTCGAACTCTATTGTGTATGAGTGATTGCCCACACAATTTGAGTTAATACTGAAGATAGTGTGGAAGATTGTGTGGTGTTCTTATCACATGAAGGAGAAACCAGGTTCAGATCTTGATCTTACTTTACGATAGAAAGGATCAAGGGTTAGAGATCTGAATGGAAGGAGTCATATTATTTTACTGCCATCAATGTAAGGTTTTCTATAACTTTATGTGTGTTTAATTCATTGTTTTAGGGAATTCATATTTAGGAAGTTAGATTATAGATTTATAATCAAACATACATGATAGTAAATCTAGATCCTAGTAAAATATTTCCAAAAACTAGCCTAAGAACAATGGTAATGATTTATTTTCATGAAATATGGATTTCAAAAGATGTTTGCTTGATTTGGATGTGTTCATGTTGGTTTATGTGATATTTGATGATTTATTTGATATTATGAAATTTTCTATAAAAAAAAAAAATAATTTGATTTTCGATCTGATATTATTTTATTTTGATAGTTCGTTAAAAATTAAGCAAATTTTCCTTTTACAAAACTTAATTTCGATTAAAATTGAAAATGTTATACAATTTTGAGGTTTTTGAAGTTTCCCCTTATGCGTGCGGAATGGGTGATTGGCTTGGACAAAACCTATTTTTAGACAAGCACGTCCTAGATTTCTTAGGCAGTTGTTGTCTGAATGTCCCCCCGCACACCAAATGAGGCTGCAATGTCGCCTGCCCCTCGGTCAAGCCCCCTTGCACGTGCGAGCGGACAATATGCAATGCATACTATCCATGTTTCACCAGTTTTTCAATTTTTTCAAATTTTATCATTTTTTTTTATGGATTTAAATTTTGATTTTTTGTGTAGATTTTTATTTTTCAAATTTTAAAACTAATTATGAGATTTAAATTAATTATTAATTATTTAATTAATTTTATATATTAAAAGACCTTAAAATTAAAAATTGATATTTTCTACAAAAATTTGCTATTATGGTTATTTTTTTAATTTTGTTTATTTATTATTTTATTTTAATTATAAGGTAATATATTTTATATTTTACTTATTTAATTGATTAAATTAAATGGCCTTATTTGACATTAAAATATGAACATAATTTGAAAAATATTCTAGATAGTTTTGAAATCTAACCATATATATTTATCAATTTTTTCTTCAAAATTTGGTTATTTTAATTAAATTTAATTATGAGATTAAAAAAATAGTTATTTATCATTTTATCTTGTTAAATATTTATTTTATTTTTTAAAATAATATAAATTTTGAATAGTTAGATGAATTTTTTTTTCTTGAAAAAGATATTTGGGGTTATTACAACTCTAATTTTTGAAATTTTAGGGTTTACTTTTTTTATTTAAATTCAAACTAAATCATATAACCAGTTATCCTAACTTGTTACACATCTGTTTATTTATTTAATTGTTTATTTAAAAAAATTTTGATAAATATATTATTTATTTGATTTAAATGGATATGATTAGCTTGTTGATGGATCCAATGATCCAAATAGTTAATTGTCAAGATCAAATAAATACCTTGTAACTAATAATTTTATAATCCTCTTTCATCTTTATTATAAACTTAGTAATATGATAGGACCCATCCAAATCAGTATATATATGGGTCTATATGTTTACTTTTGGGCTTAGATGCATATAGAAGCCCATTTAATTTTTTTTAAAAAAAAAAATTAAATGGACTAAATTGCTAAAATAAAGAGACCACTTTGATAGTTTTATTTAGGCTCAATTAGTGTTGGGCTTATTCAATTAATAACAATTATTTATTTAAAGGTTAAATTCCTCTCTTTTGAACCTTGTGTGAGAGTTAGGGAACCATAGTAGTGGGTACGACATATTGAACCTAGCTGTCTCTCACATGAACTACTCCAACTCTGAAGGTTCATTTGCCTTATTTAAATAATTACACTAGGCTAATTATATTAGTTTAATCTAATTCAAATTGATTAGCAAGATAATTAATTTTTGAAATATATGAAATTAATTCTTCATTAGATTATTTCATAATTAATTTAAGAAAAACACACTTAGTTTAATGAAATAAATTCAAGATAATTAATTTTTAGAAAAAATTTATGTATTTTTTTTATATTTAATTAAATATAAAAATTAATAATAAAGTTGATTTAATCTAGATACTTAATTAATTTGATTTTTTGTAGAAAAATATATTTAAGTTAAAAATTAATTTTATACCAACTTAAACTAAAATATCTTTTTAAAATATAAATTAATAATTAAGTTGATATATTTAAGATACTTATTTAATTAATTTTATTTTAATAAATTTAACGAATTAAGAAAACTACTTTCAAGTTGAAAATTTAATTATTTTAGAACAACTAAACTTAGAATGTTTTCAAGATATTTATTTTATTATATTTTAATTAATAATGTCGAAATATAATTTATTTTTACATTAGAATTTCAAAAGTTTATTTTAAAATTAAATTAAAGTTGAAAATTAATTTTAGATCAATTTAAATTAAGTGATTTCATTAATAATTAATTAAAAATATTTTTTTAATAATGAGCTTTAGTATAAGACATTCGATCTCCACTGTTAGTTCTACATGGTTATTGTTTTTTGATGAGATTCATCCTGAATAGATGTTGATTCATTATAAAATTTAACACCGTAGAATTTTGAAAGATAAATATTATTATAAATTTTTTATTCTTAGTAACGATTACTCAATTAGTGACTGCTCAGAATAAGATTTATAAAATATGAAACAATGGTATAAGCTCATAAAATAAGAATGACCTTGACTCTCTCCTAAACAGGACAATGTTGGATTCTTATTTTGATTGAATAAAAGGTTGCTAAAATGGTGTTCATTTTAGATGAGTTGACTACTTTATTATAGGGTTGTACGTCGGTCGGTTTGGGCGATTTATCCTATATATTTTCTAAACCAATCTAAAGTTCGGTTGCTAAAATTTAAGTGTAACCCGCCCAATTTAAAAAAAAAAAAAAATCTGTAAACTGGCCAAATTTTTTTTTGGTTTCAAAGTCAAAGTAAAATATTGTGCGAAATTCTTTGGTCTGAAAAAGTTTGATATAAATTCATATTGCAAGGTCTTGTTTGGATTTTTGAATTTACGACGAAACAAAATCCTTTTCATTTTATTAGGATTAAATCATTAAATTAAGATTATTATTATTATTTTTGGTCTAAAGAATTCCTATTATTTTTTCTCATAAAATTTAAATTTTCCTTGGAAAGTCCATATTGAATTTGAACTTTGTCCGCCACTGATCCAGTTCCAGCTCAAACTTTGGGGATTGATAAACCATAGATTTCATGTTATTTATTCGTAGAGAATTTGAACATGGCGTGCTCAATGTCAATACTAATATCCCTATGAGAATTGATGTTTGGCATAAGGAACTGCCTCCATAAAGGTGTCCCATTTCTATTCTGCCGATAATGAAACCAAAAAACTTCTCAGTTGGTGACCAAATCAAAAAAAATAAAGTATTTCCTCCATAAAGTTGTCGGCTGCGTGAAGACATCGTTAGAAGAAGCGAGAGAGGATAAGGATGAGAGAGACAGTGACTGAGTCTTAGATTTAGGGGTTTTTTTTTTAACTTTTACTTTTAATAAAAATCTGGCAATTATTTTTTAATAAAAACTTGCCACTAAAACTTTAGTTTTTTTAATAAAATAAAATAAATAATCTGCTAATATTTAAAAAAAATATATATATAATTGAAAATTAATAGTATTATTCGGGTTATTTCGGGTTAAGTCAGTTTAATTGGGCGGGTTTGTTGGGAATTATTTTACCAGGATCTTAGATCTACTCACAAGTATGTTTATTAACATCCTAAATATGAACTTTCTAAAACGATAAAATAAACACATATAAAGTTAAGAAAACCTTACATTGATGCAGCGGAATAAATGTCTCCTTCCACTCAGATCTCTAACCCTTGATTCCTTTCTGTAGCAGAGTATAATCAAGATCTGAGCCCGAATCTCCTTCTTCTTCAAGCTTTGATCCTTCACAGTCTTCCAATCTATGATTGAGTTACTGCTTGCTGTGTGTGGGCACTTACTCTTTCACTAGGGTCACGAAAAAGATGAAGGAAAAGAGGGAGAAAGGTTTCGGCCAAGGTAGAGAGTGAGGAAGGCTCAGTTTTCTGAAGAGAGAAATTTCTGTCAGAAATGCTTATTAAAAAACTTGTGTTTTGACTGAGCCATCACTTTCTATTTATAGGCAACTTACTAGGTTTAAGTTTAGAATTATTTGGCATTAAAATAATGAAAATAATAATTTGAAAAAGCCTTATAAGTGGCCGGCCATAGGTGTTGTAATGGGCCCCACTTAATTTTGCAATTTTATCAAATTTTATCTCTATTTTCTCAAAAATGCCAATTTTCCAATTCTAACCTTTTAAATGCCAAAACTAATTATTTAATAATTAAAATACATTATGAAATAATATTGTCATTTAATTTAATTATTAATTAGACATATAAAGTCTATTAATAAATAAATAAACCTAAAAAACTCTTTTCCTTACAATTTCACCCCTGCTTAGTGAAAATTCATAAAATCAGACATAGTCTAACTTTAGAATTATAATTGATCAATCACGAATCAATTAATGAGTCTTACAAGCAGAATGTTCTCAACTAGAATGGGGACCATGGATCTATATGCTGAGCTTCCAATAAGTGAACCAAATTTACCAAGTAAATTCCTACTTATTAATTCTTCGTTGAATCCACTCTTAAAACTTAGAATTGCACTCTCAGACTTATATAGAGCATATTGTATGTTTCACGATACCAATATACTATCTCATTTAACCATTGTTATAATCTTATTGTGATTTAAAGATCCTCTATATAGATGATTTACATCGAGATGGGATTTCTTTACCGTCCTCACCCCTCAATGTATTTTGCCCCTTAAAACACTTAGCTACCTGTAAATGGTGTTTAGTGATCTAATAATTAGTCAGTTAAACAAGAGCTCATCAATTTACTTCTATTTGCTAAGCTCGAAGGGAATCATAACTTAACTTCTATACACCAGTAGAAGCTATAGATTCCATATTTATGTTCAGCACTCCCACTCAATCATACTATCATGTTCCCAAAATATACGTATCACCTTGACCCAAAAGTAGGCTTAACTAATAAATCAAAGAACATGAATAGCACTCCTGAGTTGAGCCCAAGCATATCAGGATTTAGATTCTTTTCAATCTTAAGATCAACTACTGATATTGACTTGGAAAGATATGTATAACGGTAAGTTTGTAATATCTTAACTTAGTTGCAATATCGGTCCAGTCCAATGTATACTCCATACATTCGAAACTAGTATACTTTACTAATGTCCTGGAAAGAACATAACACTTACTTCAAGTGTAAGTACACATCATCGCTGATTATCACATTAGTGTAAATCCAATAACACTGATGAAACAGGGACCAAAACTTTTGATTCATATGATCACAATCACATTCCACTGTGTTGACGATACTGTAATTGTGAATAAACATATGATCTGGATTTAACTGATTTTGTGTGTATGAATGTAATAAACATATTAAACATATTAAACCATTAGCATGTAAAATTCATGCAAACATCAATCACTTCAAATTTCTTATATTGATAACTAATCAGATTGTAAAGAGTTTTATTTAGGGCATAAAACCTAACAGGGTTACTTTATTTTCGACCCGCCCAATATACAGATTGGGCGGGTTTTTTTTCGTCGGGTTTTTCGGTTTTTTTTTTTGCGGTTTTTTCGGTTTGGTTTAATCAGGTTATTCAGTTTAGGCGGTTTACGAAAATATATGTACAGCCCTACTTTATTCAACATATGATGTCTTTGACTCTTGTCTAAACGAGACACTGTATTTCAATTTGTTGAGAACCTTAGAAAATAATTTAAATATGTTTTATTTTTGTATTTTTTATAATATATCTTCAATACTTGTTATTTTCTGAATATGTGTATGAATTTATATTGAACAAAGTAATTAATTTTTGTTTATTGATATTTGTAATTGTCAAAATGTTGTTTATCGATCCTCACCCCAATCCTCTTTTACTTAACGCATTTACAAATGAACTCACCTGCAAAGATAACTCCTAATCAGAGTATCATTTCTCACTGATGATGAATTTAAAATTCCCGAAGCAACCATGCTGGGAATTTCGTTGCCAAAAGAATAAAGAGTTCAATTTGATCTCAACAGTTTATCTCCTGAGTATAGAAAAATTGTTGTATCTTTCATGATCAACAATCGGAACTCGTTTGACATAGACAAGCTTGATATTAAATTGCATGCTTATGAAAAGACATTATCAAATGCAAGGAGAACATTCTCTAGCATTGCAAACCATGACAAAGGAAGAATTGAGAATATTGAGAAAGAATCCTCCAACAATATTGTAACTTCAGGCTCAGTTGAAAAGATTGGGGAAAATTCTTCGACTTCCCCAGTTACTCTTGAACAACAAATTGAACCAACAATAAGAACAATCAAGGAATAGTTAAGCAAGCATATTATTTTATGTTCTCACTGTGGACAAAAGGGACATTGTAAATCAAAGTGTCCTGCACTTCTCAACCCTAAGAACAAAGGTAATGCTTTTGTCTTTGAATCATGTGTTTTAGAGAACGACAAATTTGTTTAGATTGTTGATTTTGGATCTACTAACCATGTTTGCTCTTCATTGCAGCTGCTTAAGACTTGGGAATATTTAAATCCCGATGAGTTAAATCTTAAAGTTGGTAATAACAAATTGGTGTCGATCCAAGCGAGAGGGAAAGCTCACCTCAAGTTTCAGAACAAATTTTTGAATTTAGACAATATTTTGTTTATTCTAAATTTTAGTAGAAACTTGATTTTTGTTTCATGTTTACAATTGCAACATTTTCAATACAGTCTTTTGAGTTCTAATTCAACTATTTCTCGTAATGGTGATCAATTATGTGTATATGGAACAAGGGCTTTATGTTTTAAGACATGATATACCAATCACGCTTATGAACGAACTTTTTAATATTGCTAAACTAAGAAACTATAAAAGACAAAAGATTAATGATGAAGGCAAAACATATCTATGGCACTTACGTCTTGGTCATATAAGCTATGATAAGCTTTATAGATTAACCAAAGGTGATCCATTGAAAAATTTCACCTTAAGTGAACTACTAGTTTGTGAATTTTGCCTAGAAGGAAAATTGACTAAACGTTCTTTCTCTACAAAAGGAGAGCGTGTCAATGAACCCTAAGGTTAGTACATTCATGTGTCTGCGGACCATTAAATGTCAAAGCTAAAAGCAGTTATAAGTATTTTGTCACTTTCATTGACAATAACTCTAGATATAGTTTTCTTTACCTAATGCAAAAGAAATCTAAAGTATTTTAGAAGTTTCAAGAATTTTATGCTTTGGCTCAAAACCAATTAGGTAAAACATTAAAGATCTTGCAAACTGATAGGAGTGAAGAATATATTGTGTATGCAGTTCAAAGATCATTTAATCGAACTTGGAATTGAATCTAAGTATACTGCCCCAGGTACTCCATAACAAAATGGTGTTGCAGAAAGAAGAAATTGCACTCTTTTGAAAATGGTAAGGTCTATACTTAGCTATTCAACTCTGTCAATGTCCTTCAGGGGATATGCTATTCAAATGGAAAATGATATTTTAAATATCGTTCCATCTAAATCATTTCCCAAGACACGTGTAGAATTATGGAATGGTCATATACATAGTTTACGCTATCACAGAATCTAAGGGTGCCCTGCTCATGTCTTACCAAATAAAGAAGGCAAGCTAGAAACACAAACTAAGGTTTGCTATTTCTAGAAAATTATAAAGAGACTAGGAGTGGACTATTTTATAATTACAATGATAATAAAGTATTTGTTTTTAAAAATATCACATTCCTTGAGAATGACTACATTAAAGACTTTAAGCCGCAAAGCAAAGTAGTATTGGAGAAGATACTTTCGGAATTAACTCCAACTAATGTTCGATCGTCTTCTACTAAAATAGAGGATGATCCCACTCCTTGGGTTGAACCAATGCAAACTGACACAACTGAGAAAATTATCACTAATATTTATGTTCAAAAGATCACGGTTTCTCGTCGTAGTGGGAGGGTTTCTACAAAACCATCTCATTATGACTTACATGGTGAAATCAATATGGTTGTTGGAAACAATATTGATGATGACCCATTGACCTATAAATAGGAAATGGCAAGTCCTTAACAAAAACAATGGTCAAATGGCATGGATTTAGAAATAGATTCCATGAAGAAAAATAAAGTCTGAGAATATGTAGATTCACCTGATAATTACCATCCAATCAGATGCAAATGGGTCTACAAGAAGAAAAGATGTGCTAATGGAAAAGTTGAAACTTTTAAAGCTAGACTTGTAGTAAAGGGTTATATCAAAAGAATATTTGTTGATTATGAAGATACTTTTAGTCTAGTTGCCATGCTCAAATCCATCAGAATACTTCTATCCATAGTAGATGCTCTCGATTATGAGATTTGGCAAATTGATGTCAAGACAGCTTTCCTTAATGGAGTTCTTGATGAGACAATCTATATGGAGCAACTAGAAGGTTACAAACTTCCAGGATAAGAAGAGAAAGTTTACAAGCTAAATAAGACCATTTATAGACTTAAGCAGGCTTGTCACTCTTAGAACAAAAGGTTTGATCAAATAATCAAAACCTACGACTTTCACCAATATGAAGATGCACCATGTGTTTACCAACTCAAGGATAATCTGTTAGGTTTTATGCCCTAAATAAAACTCTTTACAATCTGATTAGTTATCAATATAAGAAATTTGAAGTGATTGATGTTTGCATGAATTTTACATGCTAATGGTTTAATATGTTTAATATGTTTATTACATTCATACACACAAAATCAGTTAAATCCAGATCATATGTTTATTCACAATTACAGTATCGTCAACACAGTGGAATGTGATTGTGATCATATGAATCAAAAGTTTTGGTCCCTGTTTCATCAGTGTTATTGGATTTACACTAATGTGATAATCAGCGATGATGTGTACTTACACTTGGAGTAAGTGTTATGTTCTTTCCAGGACATTAGTAAAGTATACTAGTTTCGAATGTATGGAGTATACATTGGACTGGACCGATATTGCAACTAAGTTAAGATATTACAAACTTACCGTTATACATATCTTTCCAAGTCAATATCAGTAGTTGATCTTAAGATTGAAAAGAATCTAAATCCTGATATGCTTGGGCTCAACTCAGGAGTGCTATTCATGTTCTTTGATTTATTAGTTAAGCCTACTTTTGGGTCAGGGTGATACGTATATTTTGGGAACATGATAGTATGATTGAGTGGGAGTGCTGAACATAAATATGGAATCTATAGCTTCTACTGGTGTATAGAAGTTAAGTGATGATTCCCTTCGAGCTTAGCAAATAGAAGTAAATGGATAAGCTCTTGTTTAACTGACTAATTATTAGATCACTAAACACCATTTACAGGTAGCTAAGTGTTTTAAGGGGCAAAATACATTGAGGGGTGAGGACGGTAAAGAAATCCCATCTCGATGTAAATCATCTATATAGAGGATCTTTAAATCACAATAAGATTATAACAATGGTTAAATGAGATAGTATATTGGTATCGTGAAACATACAATATGCTCTATATAAGTCTGAGAGTGCAATTCTAAGTTCTAAGAGTGGATTCAACGAAGAATTAATAAGTAGGAATTTACTTGGTAAATTTGGTTCACTTATTGGAAGCTCAGCATATAGATCCATGGTCCCCATTCTAGTTGAGAACATTCTGCTTGTAAGACTCATTAATTGATTCGTTATTGATCAATTATAATTCTAAAGTTAGACTATGTCTGATTTTATGAATTTTCACTAAGCAGGGGTGAAATTGTAAGGAAAAGAGTTTTCTAGGTTTATTTATTTATTAATAGACTTTATATGTCTAATTAATAATTAAATTAAATGACAATCTTATTTAATAATGTATTTTAATTATTAAATAATTAGTTTTGGCATTTAAAAGGTTAGAATTGGAAAATTGGCATTTTTGAGAAAATAGAGATAAAATTTGATAAAATTGCAAAATTAAGTGGGGCCCATTACAACACCTATGGCCGGCCACTTATAAGGCTTTTTCAAATTATTATTTTCATTATTTTAATGCCAAATAATTCTAAACTTAAACCTAGTAAGTTGCCTATAAATAGAAAGTGATGGCTCAGTCAAAACACAAGTTTTTTAATAAGCCTTTCTGACAGAAATTTCTCTCTTCAGAAAACTGAGCCTTCCTCACTCTCTACCTTGGCCGAAACCTCTCTCCCTCTTTTCCTTCATCTTTTTCGTGACCCTAGTGAAAGAGTAAGTGCCCACACACAGCAAGCAGTAACTCAATCATAGATTGGAAGACTGTGAAGGATCAAAGCTTGAAGAAGAAGGAGATTCGGGCTCAGATCTTGATTATACTCTGCTACAGAAAGGAATCAAGGGTTAGAGATCTGAGTGGAAGGAGACATTTATTCCGCTGCATCAATGTAAGGTTTTCTTAACTTTATATGTGTTTATTTTATCGTTTTAGAAAGTTCATATTTAGGATGTTAATAAACATACTTGTGAGTAGATCTAAGATCCTGGTAAAATAATTCCCAACATAATCAAGTGGTAGTATTCCTGGTCCTTTATGTTGATGACATCTTAGTCATTGGCAACAATGTCAAGAAGATGACTGACGTAAAGGAATGGCTTAGCACCTAGTTCAAAATGAAAGACTTGGGTGAAGCTAATTATGTTCTCGGGATCTAAATTATTAGATATCATAAGAACATGTCACTTGCTCTCTCGCAAATAGTTTACATTGATAAGGTGTTAGAGCATTTCTTAATGACCAATGCAAAAGAAGAAATTATGCCTTCTAGACATAATTTACAACTATCTAAGGAACAGTCTCCTATTGATCCCCAAGAGATAGAAGATATGAGAAAAATTCATTATGCTTTAACTGTTGGAAGTCTGATGTATGCTATGTTACGAACTAGACTAGATATTTGCTATGTAATGGGAATTGTGAGCAAGTATCAGTCCAACCCAAGAAAGGAACATTGGACGGCAGTTAAACATATTCTGAAATACATGAAAAGGATAAGGAACTATGTGTTAGTCTTCAAGGTGGTGTTTTGAATCCTTTAGGATATACTGACTTAGATTTCCAAGCTTGTCTTGATGATAAGAAGTCTACATCTGGGATGGTTTTTACTCTTGGAGGTGGAGCACTTCTTCGGAGAAGTGTCAAGCAATATGCAATTTTTGACTCTACCATGGAGGCCAAATACATAGCTACTACTGAGGCTGCTAAGGAACTGGTATGGCTAACAAAGTTCTTCACAGAGCTTGGTGTTATTCCAGGTATGGAGAACCACTGATGTTACTTTATTACAACACCGGTGCAATCGCCAATAGTAAAGAGCCTCGAAGCCACAAGATGAGTAAACACATTGAGAGGAAATGCCACATCATCAGAGAATATATGGTAAGAAGAGATGTGTTGGTAGAAAAGGTTGATACTAAAGACAACCTAGCCGACCCATTCACCAAGACATTGACAGAGAATGCATTGAAAAACATAGATAAAATCTAGGATTAGTTGAAATATACTGATTGTTTTATGTTAGTGCAGACGGGAGTTTATTGGATTTTGTGCCCTAACTAAAATCCTATTTCAATGTTATCTTGAATTTCATTATCAATATTAGAATATAATTATTTTATTACTTGTTTAGTACCATGCTTGGTTCACTTGTTTATTTTATGATCATATGCTTGATGTATAAATTCTTTTAAATCCTTATCACATTGCTATTCATAATTAGTGTGTTATCTACACAGTGGAAAATAATCAATATTATGTGATTAAACTAATTAGTCCTATGATTTATCAGTACACAAGATTTACATTGATATGATAATCAACAATTTAGTTTACTAACACTTGTATATTGGAATGTCTTTTCTAAGGAATTAAAGCTTGCATAAGATGCATGGTTATACTTCGGACTGGACCGATATTCACAGTGAAAAATATATCATCAACTTACTGAATATCTTTTCTAAGTAAAATCACTTAGTTGATCTTAGATCAATGATCTCAATCCCGAGATGGTTAGGTTCTAGTTTAAGTCTGTTACTTGTGTTATTTGACTTGTTCGTTAAAACTAACCAATTAGATTAGCCCAATACTTACTTCTTAGAAACACGGTAGTGCAATTGAGTGTGAGCACTAATCATAGATACAGAATCTATAGCTTCTATAAACATTTATAGAAGTGAAATGGTGATTTCCTTTGAGATTAGCTAAACGAGTTTAAATGGTGGAGTACTCATTTCAGTAATTATATTAGTTTACTGAAATATCATTTACAAGTAGCTAAGTATTTTAAGGATAAAATACATTGAAGGGTAGAATAATAAATTTATCCCTACTCGATATAAATCATCAATAGAGGATCATTGATTATTTGGATTGAAACAAAGGATAATTTATAGCGCATCTATACTTGGTATAGAGTGTTCTATATAATCATGAATGCAATTTCAAATCTATAGTGGAGTCAAGAGGAATTAATAAGATAGAGGATTTACTTAATAAATTCTAGAACTACTTATTGGGAGCTTGATTATGTAAGTCCATGGTCCCCACACTAGTTGAGATAATATTGTCTTCTAGACTCAATTAATTGATTTTATTTAATCAATTAGAATTTTGAATAAGACTATGTCTTATTTATGAGTTTTCACTAAGCAATGACTTATTTAAAAAGAAAAGGAATTTTAGGATTTGTTTATTAATTAAGAGACTTTAAAATGTCTAATTAATAAATAAGTTAAATGATAATTTTATTTGATAATTAATTAAAGTTATTAAATAGATAGAATTGATATTTATAGAGTTAGAATTAAAAGATGGCATTTAAAAAGAGAAAAGATAAGTTTTAAATAAAATGGCAAAATTGAAACCCAATAGGCCCACTAAAGAATTCAGCCATAAGGGTTTAAATAAGGCCAATTTTATCTTTTTTTTTATTCCATTTAAATTCTAAACCTAACCCTAATAGATATCACATAAATATAAAATTATAGCTCTTATTTTATAGCCTAATTGACTCTTTGTCAGGCAAATCAAAAAATAAAGAGAGCTCCTTCTATTTTCGAATTCCCTTCTTCTTCTTCTCAATAATTTCAAACCTTATAGTGTATGAGTGATTGTTCACATAATTCAAGTCAATACTCAAGACTGTGTGGAAGATTGTGTAGTGTTTTTATCAATCGAAGGAGAAACCAGGTTCAGATCTTGATCATACTCTACGACAGAAAAGATCAAGGGTTAGAGATCTGAATAGAATGAGTTATATTATTCTGTTGTCATCAATGTAAGGTTTTCTATAATTTTATATATTTTTAATTCATTATTTTATGGAATTCATATTTAGAATGTTAGATTACAGTTTTATAATCAAACATACATGTTAATAAATCTAGATCCTGGTAAAATCTTTTCTACACATTTGGCGTTATTCCAGTTATTAACTACTAGTGTTACTTCCTAACAACACAGATATAGTTGTCAAATAGTAAAGAATCCAATACCCTAAGAGGAGTAAACATATAGAAAGAATTTTCACAATATCAAGGGTTTTATAACTAAGGAGATGTAATGGTGGAGAAGGTTGTAACTGAATACAACCTGTCAGATCCTATTACAATGATAACACTACATACTACACTTGATCTTGACATCAAGATGACGAGATTAATTGAAATGCACTTTTAGTTTTATATTAGTGCAAGTGTGAGTTTTTTAGGATTTTATACCCTAAATAAAACTCATTTCAATATAATCAAATTTACTAATTAATAGAGTATCAAAAATTATTTTATGTTGCATATTTCACATGATTAATTTCATGATTATATGTTTAATATATAAATTCTATTAAATCTTGAACATATAGTTATTCATGATTATAGTGTTGTCTACATAGTGGAAAATAATCATGATTATATTCTTCAAACTACTTAGTCCCACGATTTATCAATGCACTAGATTTACATTGACGTCATAATCAGCGATGTGATTTACTTACACTTGTATAAGTAGAATGTCCTTCCAGGTCATTAGCAAAGTAAACTAGTATCGGATGTATCGATTATATATCGAATTGGACCGATATTGACAGTGGAAAAAAATATCATAAACTTACTGTTATGTCTTTTCTAAGTTAATGTCACTTAGTTGATCTTAGGTCAATTGATCTCAATCCTAAGATGGTTAAGTTCTAGCTTAATTGTACTATATGAGGTCTTTGACTTGTTCATTACAATTGACCAATAAGATCGACCCAATACTTACATCTTGGGAACTCAGTAGTTTAATTGAGTGGGAGCGTTAATCATAGATATAGAATCTATAGCTTCTATTAGAAGTGAAACGATGATTTTCTTAGAGCCTGGCTTAACGCGATACATGATAATACGCTCATTTCAGTAATTATATTAGTTTCCTGAAATATCATTTGTAAGTAGCTAAGAGTTTTAAGAATAAAATACACTAAAGGGTAAAATGGTAAATTTTTCCTTACTCAATATAAACTGTCTATAGAGGATCATTGACTATTTAGATTGTAACAATGAATAATTCAAAGCATATCTATATTTGGTATATAAAGCGTTCTATGTAATTTGGAGTGCAATTCCGAATCTATAGTGGAGTTATGAGGAGTTAATAAGTTAAGAAATTTACTTGGTAAATTTTGAATCTAATTATTAGGAGTTTGGTTACATAGGCCTATGGTCCTCATATTGTCTGGGATGATATTATCTTGTAGACTCAACTAATTGATTTAATAAGTCAATTAGAATTTGAAATAGACTAAGGGTCAGTTTGGCACAGCTGTGTTGTGGGAAAAAGCAGCTGTAGTTGTGCTGTGAGGAAAATCAGCTGTAGTAGAACTGTGAAAAAAAGCTGAGTTGAGTGTTTGGTAAATTATAATTTTTAAAGTGCTGTTACTTGTTAAGATTCTATTATAATAATGATAATATTTTAATCTAGTTCATTATAATCACAAATATAAAAAATAATAATAAAAAAAAATCTATGTTATATAAAACTTTTATTTTTTATGTATTTTAATTATTTTTTTCTATAGTATAAATTTATATGCATTTTATAAAAATAATATTTAATATTTTTAAATTATATTTTTATCACTTGTAAAAGATAAAATTGTAGTTTATAAGAAACATAAATTGATATTGTTTGTTAATAATAAAAATATAAATATAAAATATTTTTTAAAATAAAATAAAAAATTAGAAATTTAAATATTAATTATTTTTAAATATTTTTTCATTTAAAAAATATTTTTATTTTTTATAATATATCATAAATAATTAAATAAATTTTTAGTAAAAATAATTTATTATAGAGTCTTTTAATCAAAACAGCTTTTTCTAAAAGTTGGGTTGTACCAGCTTTAGCTTTTAGCTGTAGCTTTTCCATAAATTCTTCAATAAGCTGTTTTTTGACTGTTTACCAAACACCTTTTTGTCACAACTTTTTTGAAAAGCAACTTTTAGCTTTTTCAAAAGCTGTGCCAAACGGGCCCTAAGTCTTATTTGAGAATTTTCACCAAATTTGGGCATATTTGAGATAAAAATTGAGATATGAGTTTATTTGTTAATTAGCACACTTTGTGTGTCTAATTAATAAATATAAATTTATTTTATTTGATAATTATTTATAATTATTAAAATAAAATTGGTATTTAAATAATTAGATGAGAAAAGTGCTAAAATTAGAAAAGATACTTTTGTTTCATTAGTTGAAATAAAGTCAGAAGAATCTAACTCTAAATCCCATATGTATATTCGGCCCTAAGAGTAAGATTTAGCTCAAGTCTTTATTCCAAGCCCATCTCATTTAAACCTAACCCTATGTGAATACTTATATAAAGAAAGAATTAAAAAATCTAATGTCACTTCTTCCTCTTCTCTTGATTTTCAAATTCACCATGAAATCTCTCTCAAAAATATTGCTCCATAGGTGTTTGAGTATCAACCCACACTATTCAAAGTGATACTCAGGCCTTTGTGGAAGACTGTGATGAACACAATCGAAGGAGGAGAAAATCCAAGGTCAGATCTTGATATTAGTTTGCTACAGACAGAAATCATGGGCTAGAGATCTGAACGGAATGAGTCATATTATTCTGCTGTCATCAATGTAAGGTTTTTTATAACTCTTATGTGTTTATTTATCGTTTTAGGAATTTCATATTTAGGATGTTAGATTATAGAATTATAATCAATATACATGTTAATAAATTTAGATACTAGTAAAATAAGTCTCCAACACTTAAGATATAACTCTTTCTTGGAAGCCAGTCAGGGTCATTCACCTTCCTTTACTTGGATCAATCTCATTTGGAATCGGGATCTCCTTAAGAAAGACCTTGTTTAGAAAGTTTGAGATGGAAGTTGCATTAGAACCTTAGAAGATTCTTATATCCCGAGTGTCGAGTTTCTGAATTATAAGAATGATAATAGACCCCATTATGATAGAGTTAGCTATTTTCTTAATCAAAATGGTCAATGGGATATTGGTAAACTTAGTCATTATTTTGATAATGATGATGTATCTCAAATTCTCCAGGTTCCTATTGGGGGATGAGTAAAAATGATTACTTATTTTGGAAATTACATCCATTAGGTATGTTCACTGTTAAACCTACCTATCATTTTGCTAATACTGCTTCACTTCCTCCTACTACTTCTGACTGCAGTTTTAATAAGAGATGGTGGACGACCCTTTGGAATTTGTGTCTCCCTCCTAAACTTAAGTTTTTCATTTGGAGAGTCTACTATCACATGCTTCCCACTACTTCTAATTTGTTCTTTAAAAATTTCTTTCTTAACCCTTTCTTTCTTTCTGTAACAGTTTTAATGAAACTGTTACTCATGCACTCTTAGATTCTTCCAGAGCAACCATGTATGGAAAGTCTCTCCCCTTAATAAATTTTATTTTGAACATATAAACAATGATGTTAGAGAGTTTATTCAATCTGATTTTGTTTCTCTTAATAAGGATGATTTCATGATGGTGTTAAGCACTCTTTGGCAAATTTGGGGGAATAAGAGTAATAAACTCTTTGGAAAAACCTATATGTCTCCTAATGATGTTGTAGAATGGGTTAGTTCTTATATTTTGGATTACGAAAGCAATGTGGCTGAGGGCTTCTACCAGTTAAACACTGATGCAGCCATGGATGTTAAGAAAAGGAAGGTTGGAATTGGGGTAGTCCTTAAAGATTGCAGGGGCAATATTGTAGTTGGTCTTTCAATTCCACTAGCAGGACTCACTAATTTTACAATGGTCGATGCTTTGGCGTTAAAATCTAGCATTTGGTGGTGTCATAACATAGGGGTTCCTATTGCTATTGTGGAAACAGATTCTAAGCTACTGGTGGATAAAATTAGAAGTAAGGAAAGGGATCTTTCGGTTTTATCTGATGTAATTGAGAATATTAATAGCTCTTTATCTTTATTCTCTGAAGCTTGTATTAGATATGTATCTAGGCAATGTAATGTTAGTGCTCATAATTTTGGCTAAGAAGGCTTTAGAGCTTGATGAGGAGTTGATCTGGAATAGTGTTATTCTAGTTTCTTTGTAATGTATAACCTGTGTTTATTTGCCTATCTATTGAATAGTTACTCTTTCAAAAAAAAAATAATAATATATAAATAAATCAAAATAAAGAATACACTAAAAAATATTTTGATTAGAGAAGATAAGAAAACTAGAATGACCTCTTGTTCAATCAGATAGTTGCAAGCAACTATTAGAAATCGGCGAGCAACGGAGGTGACCAACAATCAACAAGTGACCAGCAACAAAATTGTGGTGATGAGATTTTTATAGGAACAATATAGAGAAGAGCGATTTTTTTTTAGGTTTTCTTTTCTTTTGTTTTATTATTAAGGTAAGAGATTTAAGAGTTGTGGTATTTTGTTTAATTAATTTGGTAGTTAACTTATATGTGTTTGAAAAATTCTACAATGCACCCCTTAAAATGGATATATTGATGCATCCTTATCTGTTTTAACATCCGAAATAATTTTTTAGTCAATTTTTTTCTCATGATCATGTACGTTATAGTTATTTAAGACATCCTGCAAAATTTTAAGAAATTTGAAAAAGTTTAACACGCCGAAAACTACGTTCAAACCGTGTGTTAAACGTGTGACTATTTTATTTTATACGCGTGTAAAATAAGCTGTTTGAAAATTGTTTTCTATATTGTAAATTATTTCGAATTTCTCAAAATTTTGTAAGATATCTTAAATAGATATAACGTACATGAATAGAAAAAATAAATTAGACTAACAAATTTTTCTGGATGCCGAAACAAATTACGGGTGCATCAGTACATTCCTTTTAAGGGGTGCATTGTAAATCACCTCATGTGTTTTAATATTGGGATAATTAGATAAAGTACTATTTTTTGTAAATTTTTTATATTTTTACATTTAAAGATTTTTTTTATATATATTTTTATGATGTTCTATATAAACAACAAGAAAATTACATAAAAGTAACATGAAAATAACATACAAACAACATTAAAACAACAATCCATCAAAAGACCGTATTTTCTGTAAATAAAATAATAAAAATCGTAAAAAAATATTTAAAATTTTGTACAACCATATTTTTGTAATTTTTTTGTTGTTTTGTTTATATTTATAAAAGAATCCCTTTGAAAAAAAATTACATAATAGACCAAAAATTTAAAAAAAAATTACAAAAATACGTCAACATGGAAAAATTTTCATATTTACTCTTTGATCTTTTTTATTTACAAAAATGCATCTTTAGTGAAAATAATATATCATTTTTTAGTTGTTTTATAGTTTATTTATAGTTGTATTATAGTTGTTATGAGGTTACTTTTCTAGTTATTTATGGTTGTTTTATTGTTTATTTATAGTTGTTGTGAGATTAATTTCTCGTTATTTTTTAATTTATTGCTAAGCAAATTTTATTTTTATAATTTTAAAAGTTTATGAAAATATTTTTTGTAATTAAAAACTTTAAGGTGTAAAATTATAAATAAATCATAAAAAAAAATATTTTTAAAATTTTTCCTATAATTTCAATGTGCAAATTACCTAACAATAAATTAAAAACTATCATTTTGCTGAAAAAGAAATCTATCCGTTCTAAGCTCCCATGTAAAATTTATCAATATAAACATCTGGATAAGACATGAGGATCTTGTAATGATAATGAACATAATTAATTGGTCCCTATATATGATTTAATGGGGAAATCAATAGTTGGGATTGAAATAAATAATAATTTGTAATGAAATATAATATAAATTCATAATACTTTTTAATGCTTTGCAATTTGCATGAAAATAACTTGAAAGAAATGAAACTTTATTTTCAGAATTAGGAATGACATTTATTGAGTGAAGGAATAAAAAGACAGAAAAAAAGTATATCACAATGCCATTTATTGATATCAATTACGAGCCACCAAATAGATGAGTAATCCCAATCTATACTTTTAATTAAAATGAGAGATCTCCAAATTATTTATACAATGTGAAGAGAGAGATACAATATAAAGAGAGTTTTTTTTTCATTCTATGAATCTACAAAATCTATACTTATTGATTAGAACATGAGAAATCATGAGGTATAAAATCATAGTATAGAAATCATGAGAAATCTATATTATATGATAATATAATATTTTCTTTTGTATTATACTATCATACAAATCTATATATATATATATATATATATTTTTGGAGGTGGTGGGAATAGGAAGTTGATATTGTTGAAAAAAAAAAATATAAGCTTCATGTTGACTTTTCAATCCAAATACCCAATGAATCATTGTTGCAAAAATGTGTAAATTTTACAAATAGGAAGATGCCCATTAGGGCAATAGGGTCCGGTGATCATACCATTGATGTCAATAATAGATTTTAGAAGCCCTTGGATCACTCACCCATCTTTTAATCCAAGGGCTGAATAACCAAGATTGATATCATAGAAAGTGAGGAGAGTGGCAATAGTGAAAGAAAAAGACTAAAGTAATCAGATTGGGTCCACCAAGAAAGGACATCATGATTCCTTACCTGGCCAATTAGTCCCGCTCTAATATATATATGGATGGCTCCTTGGTGGCCTTAAATTGAGACACCCACTCATACTTAGTACATTGTTGGACTTAAATCTAAAAAGGGGTATACCGAAATTCATCCAATTTAATTACAACTGATTGATCTAATCTCAGCCCAAAATTGGATATCTAATTATAATTGAATCGGATCGGATGTAAATTTTAAAAATCAATTAGATCGGATCAGTTGTTGGATCGAACATCTGATCCAATGGATAATCGACCAAACCGATCCAATTATAATCCAATAGTCATTCAATTATATTTATATATTTTTAAAATACATTTATAATTTTATATATTTAATATATTCATTTAAACATATATATTACTTGATTTAATATACATTTAACCCATAAGATTAAAGAAAGAAAACCTTAGATTTAAAATATCAATTCTCATTTTCCTAAACGCTAATAAAATTGTCAATACTTATTGAATAAATTTATATTTTAACAGTTTTATTATGAGATGATGAGAATTAGGTTGGACTAAACTAGTGTTTATTATATATGTTGGATTATTAAATTTTAAATTATATTTTTTTTTGTATATATTTTTCTTTGAGATAATTACATCACAATATATACTTTTGAAAATGTTTAGGAAAATGTGCTCAAATATTTTATTGATATCAATACCTGAATTCTTTCCAATAAATCGGTAAAAGTGTACCGAAACTCAATTTTTTTATTTTTGCTACCCACCACCTAGCCATTAAGAGTTAGCATCTCTCTATTTATTCTTTTTTTTTTATTTTATTTTTTCAGACTCTGTTTATTTTTCTTCTCATCATTGATTTATTTATTTATTAATCTTTTTTGTCTTTATTTTTTCTTTTTGAGAAGAGAGTTGTCTTTTATCTTTTTCTTTTAATGAAATGAAATTATCTCTCTCTCTCTCTCTCTCTCTCTCTCTCTCTCTCTCTCTCTCTCTCTCTCTCTTTTATATATTTTTTTAATTTTTAATTTTCTAATACTATATAAATTTTTGGGTGATTCTACAATGCACCCCTTAAAAGGGATGTACTGATGCACCCTTAACTTATTTCGGCATCCAGAAAAATTTTTTAGTCTAATTTTTTTTCATATTCATGTACGTTATAGCTATTTAAGATATCCTACAAAATTTTAAAAAATTCAGAATAATTTACAATATAGAAAATAATGTTCAAACAGTCTATTTTACACGCGTATAAAATAAAATAGTCACGCGTGCAACACACTGTTTGAACATAATTTTCGGCGTGTTAAACTTTTCCAAATTTCTTAAAATTTTGCAGGATGTCTTAAATAACTATAACGTACATGACCATGAGAAAAAATTTGACTAAAAAATTATTTCGGATGCTAATACATATAGGAGTGCATCAATATATCTATTTTAAGGGGGTGCATTGTAGAATTTTCCTAAATTTTTATATTCATTTTAAGCTTATATGTTATAAATTTCAATATATTTTTAAAATTATTTATATGAATAAGAAATAGTAATTTAACCACTATAAAATAAGTTTTTTTTTATTTAACCCATAAATAAGTTATGTTTCAAAATAATAAATACCTATATATTACTATACTAATAACTTTAATGATAACTTTTTATATATATAAATATTTTAGGGAAATTTTATAATGCACCCCCTTAAAACATCCTATCTGTTTTAGTATCCGAAATAATTTTTTAGTCAAATTTTTTCTCATGCTCATGTAAATTATACTTATTTAAAACATCCTGCAAAATTTTAAGAAATTCGGAAAAGTTTAACACGCTGAAAATTGCGTTCAAGTAGTGTATTGCACGCGTGACTATTTTATTTTATACGTGTGTAAAATAGACTGTTTGAACATTGTTTTCTATATTGTAAATTATTCCGAATATCTTAAATTTTGTAGGATATCTCAAATAGTTATAACGTATATGAATATGAAGAAAATTAGACTAAATTTTTTTTTTGGAGGCCGAAATAAGTAGAGGGTGCATCAATACATCCATTTTAAGGGGGTGCATTATAGAATCACCAAATATTTTATTACCAAATGGTAACTTTTTATATTTGATTGCAATTTACTAATTTATTAAATATAGTTAAAGTTAATATGAAAAGTTATTAAAAATAACATAAACATATCTTAAATAAGTAGCCGATTTTATAGGTTACTAAAATGTTTTCTTTTTTTTTTTCATTTTATTTAAAAATGTTACCACATAGTATTTTATTAGTATACTATATGGTAACTTTAAATACAATATAATAAAAAAATTTACAATAATTTATGATATTACTTAATACGTTGAATATTATTAAGTTTAAAATTTTATTATTTTTTATTAATAAAATATAAAAAAGAAACAAATAAGTTACTTTTAATATTAGTAGTCTTTTTTCGGAGAGAAAAATAAATATTTCTCATATATTAAAATAATTATTTTATTATTTATATATGTGTAAAATTCTAAAATAAATATTTTAATGAAAAAAAGTAACTAATTGATATCTTATTCATATCAAAAGCAACTAAATGGTTACTTTCTTAAAAACTCCCAAAAAACAAAAATTACTGGAAACGAGATTTTTTCAATTTTTTTATTTTCGGTAATTATTTTGAATTTCGGTATGTATGCTGACGTGGCACATCGGTATTTGCGCAAATAATTTTCTTAAAGGTATTTTTATAAATAAAATTAATTTTAGGTATATTATTAAAAAAGCCCCTTTTTCTTTTTAATGAAATTAACTTAAGTGGTAGCTAACATAGATTGGATGGATGCAATCCAATCCAACAAAAAACCAGTCAATGTATCCAAAAATTGGAACCGATCCAATTCAATACATCCATTGAATCGGATCGGATCAAATGACTCAATTCGATTAGATTGGATCGAATGATAAAATTTAATATCCAATAAATAATTGGATTGGATCAGTTGGGTCCAAATCCAATATGATCCAATGAACTATACTCTTATTAAAAAAAAAAAAAATCTTTCTTTTATGTTTTTTGTTAGAGTAATTTGCGGCATAAATACCTAAGTTTAATTCTTAGTTGTAAATAAATACCTAAGTTATAATTCTGGAACTTTTGTAGGTACCTGACTGTTAATTGTTAAGTAAATTGCCACGTGGCAATTCTTAATTGGTCCAAATCATTAAATTTTTATTTTTTTAAAAAAAAATTAATTAAAATATACCAATAAGAAAATGACACGTGGATAACAATTCGGTATCTATAGAGTTCCAAAAATATAACTTAAGTATTATTACCGTCAAAAATTAAACTTAAATATTTATTTACAATTGAAAGTTAAACTTAGATATTTATGTGGTAAATTATTATTATTTTTTTTTTTTTGTGTTATAATTGGTATAAATATAGAGTATCCAAACGAAACGACACACTTTTCGAAAAAAAAAAAAATTAAAAAACCATTCTTTTCTTTTTTATTACTGAAAAATTAATTCTTTATGTCTTTGTTATTCTTTTGCATAATAAAATATTAGATGTGTAAACAGGCATATATAAACCACAATCTTTATGTGTATCTCTCAAATGCTACTTTCTTTACTTTATGTGCAGTCACATTCACCCTCTCTGAATCACACCCCACTAAGCCAAAAACAAGTGAGCTAATAATTACAGCAGTTGATACATTCATTCCGTGACCTTCCATTTTTTATGCCCAAAAAAAATGGAAAAAAGAACAAGAGAAATTTAAAAAAAAAACCCAATAAAAGAAATAGATAGATCTTTCATTAGAGCATTCCCAAGAGCCCATTTTTGATCTCTATTGCTTTTTTTAGTTCTCTATGTTGTTCAATGTAGATTGATATCCGATCCTTAAGTAATACAGTGTTTTTTTTTTTTTTGCTTTCTAATGGAGATCAACAAGCAGCAAAAGAAGAAGAAGTGGTTTCTACCATTAGTACTCTCTCTTTTGTTATCTACTCTACTTGTGTTTATTACAGTTTTCACTTCTTTCAGCTCGTCTTCCTCAAAATTGTACAAGACCCCTGTCAAGAAAGAGGTCCCTCGTTTTGTTGAATCCAAGCTTAGGATTTCTGATACTTCCAAAGACCCAATACCAAGGTTGGCTTACTTGATCTCAGGCTCTATGGGGGATGGGAGGAGCTTGAAAAGGACCCTGAAAGCACTGTACCACCCTAGAAACCAGTATGTTGTGCACTTAGACCTCGAGGCCTCGGCCGAGGAGAGGTTGGACTTGGCTGAGTTTGTGAGAAAAGAACCGCTTTTTGCTAAGCTGGGTAACGTTAGGATGATTGTGAGGGCTAATTTGGTGACCTATCGAGGGCCAACAATGGTGACCAATACGCTACATGCTGCTTCTATTTTGTTAAGAGAAGGTGGAGACTGGGATTGGTTTATCAATCTAAGTGCTTCTGACTACCCTTTGGTGACCCAAGATGGTACAAACTTTAGTTTTCTTTCTTTATTTTTTTTCTTTTTAATTTCAGTTTCTAAATATAGATTGCTTGGTCCACTTGATCTGGGAAATGATGGCATTTTGCTTATGTGCTTAATCTAATGTAAGAAAGAACTGGGTTTTACTTTTTTATTGCAATTGAGGCTTGCATTGATTGGTTTTTTGAGTTTAAACTTAGTTAACTCTGTTACCAATTTTGGTTACTAGTTACTACCTGTGTTTGAATGAATTGTTTATTAGTCTCCTCACTGGTTTGACAAGTGTCTAGCTAGTTTAAACAACTCATCTCTTTCTATTGGAGCATTTGGCTTAATTTGACATTCTTGCTCTTGTCGTTTATAGTATTTTTATTTCCTAAAGGAAAAGTGAGAGAAGTGGGTGTGCCTCTCTTTCTATTTTTCCTTTTCTTTTTTCATTTCTTTCTATTTATTTTAGTGATGTCATTCTTGTTTTGCCCAGTAGATTTCTCATTGTAATGGTCCATAGATTTTGGTTGAATAGATGAGTAGGTAGGTAAATTCAATGATTAAGAACAAATGGTTAACTTCTAATTCCATAATTTTGTGCGTTTATTTCCTGTAACGCAGATCTGCTTCATACATTGTCAACAATTCCTAGAAACCTTAATTTTCTTGAGCATACGAGTGATATTGGCTGGAAAGAGTAAGTTATAATCATGTATTATTTTACGTTGCACTATATGTGTTCAAACTACAAGGCTGCAAATGAATGTGTTATATTAATTGGAGCTACTTTCAGGTCTCATAGAGCTAGACCTGTTATAATTGATCCAGGCTTGTATAGCTTGCACAAGTCAGATGTATTTTGGGTGCCGGAGAAGAGGAGTGTGCCGACTGCTTATAAGCTGTTTACAGGTGACATTTTCTGTTTCCTGCACTTTGAATGTACCTTTTTTTCCCTTTATTTTGGTAACAATGCAAGGTAGACATAGTTATTTCATGGGTAGAGTTCAGAACATGGTTAAGGTGAACAAAGCATAACATAGTGGAACACACATTTTATTTTTGGTTTAAAGATGGTGTTTTCCTATATTCTATACAAAATATAATTCAGCTTTGATCATATCAATTGCTTGTAATTTTACATTTTTGTATCTTGCAATGCCTTTTACAGAAGCATTTAAATTTGCCGCATGTTATTTCTTGTACTGCCTTACTGGTAAATACTTTGATACATTGCATAACCAGAAGATTTTAGTTGACTCTGAAGTTTGTTACTAGTCAGAATTGACCCATCTGCTCAGTATTCCAACTCTAAATTAGGCCAAGGAAATGAATTTCGATGAACTTTAAATAAGCTAGTTCATATACTTCTTGTTTATTGAATCATGCTTGATGATTTGTTCAGGTTCTGCTTGGATGATGCTCTCTCGCCCTTTTATTGATTTTTGCGTGTGGGGGTGGGACAACCTTCCAAGAATAGTTCTTATGTATTATGCCAACTTTCTTTCTTCACCTGAAGGTTATTTCCACACAGTCATCTGTAATGCAGAGGAGTTTCGGAACACGACTGTAAACCATGACCTCCACTTCATATCGTGGGACACTCCACCTAAGCAACACCCTCATTTCCTAACTACCAATGACTTTCAGAAGATGGTAGCTAGCAACGCCCCCTTTGCGAGGAAGTTTGGCAGGAACGAAACAGTTCTAGACAAAATTGATAATGAGCTTTTAGGTTGCAATGCTGATGGGTATGTACCTGGTGGATGGTTGAAAGGAAATACGAATGTGAGTGTCCTAGACTACATCATAGCAAATACCACAAAACTCAAGCCAGGTCCTGGCGCTCGAAGACTCAAACATCTCATCACTGGTTTGATAAAAGCAGAGGATTTCCATGCGAAACAGTGCTCCTGAAACTTGAGAGCATCATACTTATACCTAGTAACCAGGGCAGGACATTGCCGTCGTACAACTAATAATGGATGAGCCCTGGCTACACATATAGCAAGCCATAGGGATTTAGTGAGTAAGAAAAATATTACCGAGTTTTTATAGGATACAATATTCTTGTAGTTTGAAGCTGAAATTGTAAAATGAATAATTTTTTGTTCACATAATTACTATAAGTGAAAAGATCATGCTTCATCTGCTTACCATTGCGTTCTACTTTGTTACTTCAGCAGCCCCAGTGGTGATGCCATTGCATCTCAGGCTAAGCTTTGAGCTTATATCTCGCATTGGGGTATTGGCGAGCACAATAAATATTAGGAAGTTACTTTTTGAATTATAGACGTTCTACTGATTTTCTTGGAAAATTCGAAATGGTTGGGTTAAGGTTGTTGGGTGTACAACTTAAGTTTCTCATTAGCTAAAAATGAGAAGGATTTTAAATCTATTGGAATGAGGTCTTTTGGGAAGATGTCCAAAAATAAATCTGAGGATTTAAGCTCAAACCGGACAATAAATTACAAATTTACAAAGGTATAAACTTGAAGATTTAAATGGATGTAGAAGTGATTTTGTTGGTTCCCCCTCATGCAGCGTTTGGTTCCTTGTTTCAGTTTATTTCATACAATGAATGAAATAGATATCATATTAGTTATCCCATAACAACTGTGCTTATAAGTCAAGTTTATACTTCCTATTGGCTACAGAAAAATTGGCATAAAATGCTGTTTATGCAAATATTTTGTGCAGTATCAACCCAAAACGCTTGCTGAGCAAACAATTGTACTTTGTGACTATAAATTATCCAAGGAAAAATCGCGTGACATTACATCCTCCAAATAAATTATTTTGAAAAAAGAATCAAGTAACTTAAATACTTCATGTGCTTGGGGATGGCATTGATCACCAGCAAGGAACTCTTCAACCACACCATTTACCTCTATCACACTGCATCCTGGTTTCTTCAACATTCCAGCTTTTGAAATCACTTTTCTGACTCTCTTTGCCTGCATATCCCAACCAGCTTCTCTATACATATTATAAGAAAGTACATGAGTACCATAATCAGAAATTCCCATATCAGCTAGCTTTTTCCAAATACGGTTGCCAACTTCAACCTTCCCATAAACTCTGCAAGCACCAATTAAAGCTCCCCAAACATTTGCATCCCACCCAGCCAGTCCCCCCATCTTCTCTTCTAAGAACTTTTCAGCTTCTTCTACCATTCCTGCTCTAGCCAGAAGGTCAACAACACATGCATAGTGCTCCCCCTGAGGTTTTACTCCATAGATGGTGCTCATTTCGTTGAACAATTTAAGGCCCTCATTAACCATTTGTGCATGCGTACATGCAGTAAGAACAGCAATGAATGTGGTCTCTGTAGGTTGAATCCCATCTACAGTCATTTTTTCAAAAAAATCAAGTGACTTCCTTGCATTCCCATTTAAGGAGAGGCCAGTAATCATAGCATTCCAAGCTTCTGCATCCTTACTGGAAATTCCCTCAAAAACTGCTAAAGCTGACTCTAGTAAGCCACATTTTGAATACAAATCAACCAAAGCTGTGGCCAGGATCCGATTCGAGCTGAGCTTGTTCCTCTTGGCATAGGAGTGGATCCATAGTCCTTGTGTTACAGCACCAAGACGAGCAGAAGCAGTAAGAACTGTAACAAGAACAGATTCATTAGGCCTAATAGCTGCTTCTTGCATTTTCCCAAATAAACAGAGGACCTCTTTGAAGTTATTCAAACGAGAATAAGCAGCCATTATGGCACTCCAAGATACAGCATTTCTCTCAGGCATTTCATCAAACAACTCACGCGCTTTCTTAACGTCACCCATTCTCCCATATCCATCAATCATCGTCGTCCACAAAACGACATCTTTCTTAGGACATTTGTCGAACAAAAACCGAGCAAGTTCCATTTCATAAACCGAAGAGTAAAACTCAATAAGAGCGCTATTCACAAAAGGATCCTCACGAAAACCAAATTTAACAACATGGGCATGAACCAAACGACCAATAACTAGCTTCGAACCCGGGGCTACGAGAATCGTACAAGCTTTCATCAATGGCGGAAATGTATAGTGATTAGCAGCAAGCCCATGAGCCAACATGTCCAAATAGCATAAAACAGAATCCAGCGGCGCACGCATTCCAACGAACCCTCTGATCATAGAGTTGTACATAAAGACGTTTCTTCGATGGCGAAGATGGTCGAAGATTGAACGAGCGTAGGAAAAGAAAGAAGCGTGGCCGGAGGTAGCGGCAGCAGAAAGCACAGAGGCAAGGGCAAAAGGGTTTTCCGGGGAAGACGATTTGAGAAGATGGGCATGGATCTGCTTGAGCTGGTTTAAGGTTTTGCATTTTCGTGAGAGAGAAGCAATATGATGGTGGTTGTTGTGAATCATATGATTATGAAGTGAGGTCTCATATTAATATCATATCTCTCGTACTCAACATTTGATTAACGAAGTAGAAAATCCTCGTTCCAAGAACCTTGGTACTATTCTGACTTGATCATCAGTCGGTGCGGTGCGGTGGCCTCTACTTCTCTTTCACTTTAGCAGGACTGTAGGAGGCTCCGATTTTTTTTTTTTAAAGTAAAAACGTTTATAAATAGCAAATTAGACCAAACGGTCGTTACATAGAATGTTGTTCAGGATAGACGATTCAGGTCGTTACACAGGGCCGGTCTAAGCATTTTGGGACCTCGTTCAAAATTTTAAAATTGGACTTAAAAAAAAAAAAAGAAAAAAAAAACCATGTACATTAAAACTACAATTTTATACTAACTTTTTTTTAAGATTTATTCATAAATTTTCAATTATAAATTTTTTATTTATGTGTATATAATAGGAAAAAAAAAATAGGCCTTTTCTTTTAAAAAAAAAAATTGGGCCTTAAAAAAATGAGGGCCTTGTGCAATGGCCCAAGCTGTTCAATACTTGGGCTGGCCCTGTCGTTACATAGAATGTTGTTCGAGATAAACGATTCACTCAACCTACCAAACCGGTAGTTCGTAAAAATCCATTTGGCCAACCATAAAGTTACAACCTTTGCTAACAAAAGAAAAATTACAACCATCAAACAGCCGAGAGAGTCTTAAACAAAAATTAAAGTAATTTTCAATTCCCCAACGAACATCCAAACCGTTGATCGAATTGATAACCACTCTAAAATCGCTCTTATAATGATAAATTTCAAGCTTTCCTCTTTAGCTACCTCTCCAAACAACAACCAGCCGTCTCTCCACAAAGCGCATCAAAGAAGCCCAAACTAGAAGACTAACGCTTTCATGGCCAATGGCGCTTTCATTTCTATCTCCATTTATAGTTATCATAAATGTAGACAAAGAAAGTGTTTTTCTTTCATCTCTATATCGTTTAGCAGTTTTTCTTCTTCTAAAATATAAAATAGTTTTCTTTTCGAAAAGTCAAATTGTTTAATAATATATGATTATTTAAAATTTTATTATTATTTTTTTTAAGTAAGAGCATACTTATCATAAATTGAAAAGACAGTTACAAAATAGGTTGCCAATAAGGAGGAAACTAGGATAAACCAAGCATTTGGTGTGTGAAAGTCCACTTAACCACATCATCACGAGCAGTATAATTACAAGTCCTACTAATATTAAAAAAAATATTACAGAACTTTATATTTTATATATAAGAGTTAAGTTCTGCAAAATTTTCAAAAGTTTTATAAGCTGGCAGCTAATCTCAAAACTCATTTTTTTTTTGGTGGATTGTGCACGTAAACACATTATATAAGTTACACAATTTCATTAATCTATATAAATTGATATCTAAAAACAAATAAAAAAATAATTAATTTAAAAAATAAAAAATAAATCATTTTAAAACAACTACAGCTAAAAATTATTAAGGAAAAGTATAAAGTTGTCCATGTCATTCTAAAATCACTCTAAAATTATTTTTGTCTTCTCTCCTTAATTCTCTCAATTTCAATATTTTATTAAAGCATAAATCTACAAATTAATATTTTACTATTTTTTTAATAATTTTTCTATAAAAAAGTATAAATCTACAAACTAATATTTTACTATTATTTTAATTTTCTATAAAAATATAAAATATTTTATAAAAGTTAGAAAATAAAAAATAAATTCTAAAAAAATATTAAAACTTAAATCATATAATTAATCGTAAATTACGTACATACATAAAATATCAAGCAATATATATAATCTAAATTTTTATATATATATATAAAGCAGAAACATAAAGCGGTGACATGATACTCTAAAATTGCTTTAAAGCTATGCTTCTTTTCTCTCTTTAATTTTCTCATTTTTTAATTTTTAATTCATATAAAATTGTTTTAAAACTATTTTTCTCTTTTCTCCTTAATTCTCTCATTTTTTAATTTTAATTCTATAAAAAATACAAAAATAACTCCATAAAACTCAAATTATAGTAATAATAATACAATATATAATCTTAATTTTTTGGATTTTTTTTTAAAAAATATATAATAATAATATAAAAATGATAACTCTAATGTGTACGATTTTGACTTTTTTTTTTTTTAAAAAAAAAATAGGATAATAATAATAATAAAAAATAATCAGTTGTACGTGATACTTGAAATAATATTTCAATTATTTTTTACCACGTTTAAATTCTCATTAAAATATTAATTAATTTTTAACAAAAATCTACTTTGCGTCTTTTTTTTTTAAATGATAACTTTAATGTCTAGTATCACATAATTATAACTAAAGAGCATTGCTACTATATATCAGCTTGTTATGGGTAAAAAAAAAAAAAGAATACACAACCCAGTCTTTTGCTCTCTCTAGAGTATAACTTCCGTTGGAAGAGTATGGGAGCTAGAGTGCTTATTCATTAGCTCACCATTGTCCCAGTATTCTGCTATGGTTTTTTAGCTCTCTATTTCATTAGTTGTGTGCAGTCCGACTTGTTAGGAGTTCAAGAGAATGGCTGACCCCTCTCTAAACGAACTTTTTGAAGATTCAGTCCAGGTTAGTGTAAATGACATCACATTGGATCTCCATCCTGGTGAGGTTGACCCCCCAAATGAACCATGCAAGATTATTTTGGGGAAATTATTTTGTCACACCAGACTTGGGAAGAAGGCAATACAAGGCTCCCTGAAGAATGCTTGGGCATCCATCTCAGGCTGGAGCTGGAAGGAACGTGACGACGGACTTCTTCAGTTCTCTTTCAGAACTAGTTTTGATGCTGAAAATGTCCTACTGCGAAGGCCATGGCTGGTGTGTGGATACTTACTGGTTCTTATGCCATGGCCTTCATGGCTCACACCTGAGGAGGTCTCATTTGACCATACCCCAATCTGGGTTCGTCTGAAGAGTATTCCCCCATTTTACTGGAACAAAACAAACCTCCAAGAGTTGGCTGGAAAAGTTTCATCGGTTTATGAGCTTCCCCGGTTTATTGAAAAAAACTTTGAAAGAGGATCCTTCGGTATGGGCACTCTACGATTCAGAGCCACGGTAGATTTATCCAAACCTCTATTCTCGGGATTCTTCCTAAGACGTCCAGGCATCAAAGATCTGTGGTTACAATACCAATACGAAAAGCTACCCAAAATTTGTTACAAGTGTGGTCTCATGACACATGAACATAGGTTTTGTTTTAAGAAACCAACAGTGATAAAAGATGATAAAGGAAGCTTCTTTCCTATGTTTGGGAATTGGATGGCTGAAGAGGCAAAGGAAAAATCGCCTTTCCACCCCCTATTCCTAACTGGTTCAATGAGTGGATAGTTAATCAGCAGGCAGCGAAGGATGAGAAAGTGAGACATCTCCTACAGAATCAAAAAATAAGTTTGCAGATTGAAGCCGCGGATATGCGAGAACTCCGGAATCAATATCCAGGCAAAAGGCGTCAAGTGGAGACGGTGGTGGAAACCAGAGTCGACGCCGAAGAAGTAGTGCTGAACCGGTTCCCAGCGATTCATCTGCCGGGGATAGGTGAAGTTACTCCTTTTGAGAACACTACAAACCTGGTAGTGGAAAAGATACTTCCTGAATTTCCTTCTTTGGAGTTAAAGGAGACAATGCAGCATAAAGATGTACCAACCTGCAGTAGTCCAGAGGCCATGCCTGTCAACAACGGAAGCATGCGGTCTGGCTCAACCTCCCGTTTTGCAACAAAAGACAAAGGGCTCTTGGTGGAAGACACAACAAATGAAGAAAAAATAGATGAGTCAACTAAACTAGCCGTTGGAGAACAGATATCTACTGTTGGCAAGTCCATTTGTCATGGGCCAAAGAAGGTGGAGGCCCAAAACATTTCTGGTCCGAGTGTGAAAAGCCCAAGAGTGATAATTAAAAAAGCAAATTCAACTAAATTGGGCCCTGACCAACAAAACCTTTTAGGAACCCAGGCCCATCTCATTGATTGGCCTTCCAAAGAATGTTGGGAAATTGCCTTTGATCAATTGTTGGGAGCAAAAACAATTGACAAGTACCACCGTGAACCTACTTTGTTCAACCCCATACTCGACATCGAAGAAATAAGGTGCTATGAGGCTGAGCATGGTCCGAGGAAAAGAAATTCAACTGATGGTTTCCTTATGTTACCTGAGAAGCGTGAGTATGAGGCTTTCTCTCCAAACAAACATGATGTCATCCACAACTGTGAAGAAAAAGTGGACTCGCCTATGCTTGAGATTGAGGGAGACTTCTCGCCAGGATCATATGAAATTAAACAGAGTCATAGGAAAAGAGGACGGCCAAGAAAAGGTACAAGCCCAGTTCCAAAGCCTCAAGAGCCTACTACTACAAGGAAACGAGGAAGACCGGTGAAGGACCCATCTCCACTCGCAGCAAGAACGATTCGTCTCAAAAGGGAAGGCAGCAACCGAAAGCAGAAAAAGGTTGGTAAACACTACTCTAACCCATGGAACACTGCCTCTGTGGAGCTAGCAATTGATCTTCAAAATCATTTTGTGGTTATTGAGAAAAACATAAACGCTCCCAGTAATTGTGTGATCGAAGAGATATCTGAACTTGATAATCAACACCCTCAGTTAAGTGCTACCTGTGACAATGACCAAAAGGAAACAACGCAGCAGGTTTTTTGCTTTGGGGCTACGGAGACTTGCCCTCAAAAGTCTCCAGATACCCAATGAAGATTTTGGCTTGGAACTCTCGCGGTCTCGGGAATTTCGTGGTAGTTCGACAACTTACGGCGTTGGTCCGTCAAGCCCATCCCAATGTGATTATCCTGTCTGAAACTAGATTGATCGAGGAAAAATTCCATAGACTGTGTCTGAAGTTACATTTCATTGAAGGTGTTTATATCCCCCCTATTGGCTTAGCAGGGGGCTTCGGTCTATATTGGCGAAATGGAATTAAATGTGTGGTTCAAAGTGGAGATAAGAATCTAATAAACGTGATTATCGAATCCGACCCACCTGGTACTCCTTGGAATTTGCTGGGGATATATTGTCCTCCTAACTTTTCTGGTAAAGAAGCTTTTTGGAATGGAATTGGTGATTTACTCCTGAATACAACGCATCCTTATGTGCTTATTGGCGATCTTAATGGCACCCTTGCGGACCATGAAAATCTTAACTACTCAAATTGGAGGAACGCGGCTAGATACTCCTTTGATCTACGCCGGATGGTTGCAAGAACTGGAGTGGTTGATCTGGTCTCCCATGGTGGGAAATTCACTTGGTTTCAAAAATCGAATAGCACCGGGGGAGCTTGCCGCCTGAAAAGAGCCCGCCTAGATAGAGCTTTGGCTTCGATAGACTGGAGAATGTTGCACCCGAATGCCATTACACAAGTACTTAGTTCGGCTACTTCGGACCACCGTCCTATCCTCCTTGACATCGATGGAGGTGTCAATTGCCGAAGAACGCAGTTCGAGTATGAACTAATGTGGGGGCGCGACCCGAAATGCTTTTGGGTTGTTAAGAATGCTTGGAAGGACAGACTCCATCACAATCCGATGCTCAACTTCTACCGTAAACTGAAGAAAACAAGAGATCAACTGTCAATTTGGAACAAAGTCCATTTCAAAATGCTCGGGCACCAGGTGAGTGAAGCTAGATCCTTGTTACATCAACTAGAGAGCAGGGATGATGTGGAGGTGGAAGAACTGTATAGTGCGAGGGACAAGTTGAAGGAGGCTCTTGCAAGAGAAGAGATTTTCTGGAGGCAGAAGTCAAGAGTTAAATGGCTGCAATAGGGTGATAGTTGTACCAAATTCTTCATGGCATCAACTGTAATCAGAAGAAGAAGAAACTTCATTCAAGAACTTAAGACGGATGATGGTACATGGGAAAGAGATCCTAAAAATATTGCTGAAATGTTCACCACGAAATTCAACAATATCTTCATCGACAAGAGAACGGCTTCTCTCCCAAAGTTACGGTGCCTTGATGATTGTCACATCTCGCCCCAAGACAATGCAAAATTGAATTCTATCCCTGCGAAGGAGGAAATTGAATTGTGTATGCGATCTATGGGACAAGATAGAGCTCCCGGGCCAGATGGAATGTCCACAGGGTTCTACCTCCAACATTGGCCGACGGTTAGAAGGGATGTGTTCGATATGGCTACTCACTTCTTCAGGAACTTTGAGCTTCCGCAGTTTATAAACAACACGAACATTGTGTTAGTTCCAAAGAAAGATTATCCAACCGGGGTGAATGATTACAGACCGATAGCACTGTGCAATGTGGCCTACAAATGCATCTCCAAGATCTTAGCTCTGCGTCTAAGAAATCTCCTGCCGTGTATTATCTCCCCGGCCCAAACTGCCTTCGTAAAAGGTCGTCAAATTGCGGAAAATACAGCGGTTGCTAGAGAAATTGTCCACTCTATGAGTAAGAAGCGAGGAAAAAAAGGCTTCATGATGATCAAGCTAGACATGGAAAAAGCCTATGATAAAATGAGCTGGAGTTTTATCTTGGAAGTGGTTCGGAATATGAATTTTGACGATACTTTCATCAAGTGGGTTCAGGTGTGTATTGAAGTTAAGAGAATGGGGTGACCCCCTATCTCTGGCTCTATTTATTATTGCCGCGGATGTTCTCTCCAGACTTCTCATGGCAAAAACTGAGGAAGGAAAGATCGCTGGGTTCAAATTCACCAGAAATGGACCAGCGATCACGCACCTAATGTTCGCGGAGGATGTTATTTTATTTGGAAAAGCCTCGGTGAAGGAAGCAAAAAATTTTCTCAACTGCATTGAAGAGTACTGTGCCTGGTCCGGACAAGCGGTTAATTATCAGAAGTCTACAGTCCATTTCACACAAAGGGTTCCCAACAGAATGGCTGATGATGTATTGAACATCCTAGGCATGAAAAGGCTGAAAAGTGACTCTGTTTATTTAGGATTGCCTTTATTCAGATCCTTGTGAAGATCCAAAGACCTCCAATTTCTTGTGGAAAAGGTGATGCAGAGAATAAAAGGCTGGAAAACGAGACTCTTATCCAAAGCGGGTAGAGCTTGCCTCATCCAATCGGTTGGATCTTCCATTGCTACCTATGTGGCAGCCTCGGATGTAATTCCAAAAACTATAGTCAGGAAAGTGGACAAGGAACTACGGGATTTTTGGTGGGGTGATTCTGAAACTAGAAGATCTTGCCACATGATAGCGTGGAGCTCTCTTTGTCAACCGAAACTGAGAGCGGGTCTCGGTTTCAGGAGATTGGAAACAATAAACTCAGCTTTTCTCCTTAAGTGGGCTTGGAAGGCTCTCACCGACAATTCAAGCATTTGGGGGAGAGCCATACAGACTAAATATTTGATGAATGGTAACTTCATTGATGCTGTATCCAATAGTAAGGACTCAAGTTTTTGGAAGGCTATTCTAAGAACCAGATCCCTCCTAGCTGATCATGTGTGCAGAAAGATTGGTAATGGTAAAGAAACTTCCATATGGTTTGACCCGTGGGTGCCTTCCGCAAATAGATGTCCTACCCCGCTCATGGATGCAACTAATGGAGTGGCTTGGGTGAATCAATTCATGGATGATAACCTTCGTTGGAATGAGGAGATGATTAGAAGATGGTTCGCACGGGAAGATGCGACAGCGATCCTCAATATACAACTCCCTGAAGAAGATACTAAGGATGACTGGTTGTGGCTTGGTGACTCAAGTGGGGAGTTCACTATTAGATCAGCGTGCCGTATTGTCAATGGAGGAGGCTCTGTAATCTAGGCAGAGCATAGGTGGAAAAGGATTTGGAAATCAACACTCCATCCTAGACTGAAACTGCTTTGGAGGCAATTGGAAAGAGATGCCTTCCAAACCAGAGGCAAACTTGCTGGTTTTATGGAAATAACTAACGACAATTGCCCTGTGTGTGGCGAAGAGAAAGAGACTATATTCCATTTGTTATGGCAGTGTACTATCGCTAAAGCCATCTGGTTTAATTCTTCTTTGGGAATCAGAGTGGATCGGGTTAGTATTGGGGACTGGAAGCAGTGGCAAGAGTGGTTCCTTGATGATTGTAACAGACCCCCTAACATCTCTTTTGAGGACATCTTGATTGCTGCTCTGTGTGTGGTGGAAGCTATTTGGAGAGAGAGAAACTCCATTGTTCATGGCCAGTCTTGAAGTCAGATTTCGCAGTTGATCTCTCGTGTCAATTGTAAAATTCAGGAACATAAGTATGTGGCCTCTAATGATATTGAGGACTTCTGTGCTTGGAGCCCCCCTCCCGCGTCTTGGCTATGCTGCAACTGTGATATTGCGTCTGATGGTGACTGTCTAATTACAGCAACCATTGTCCGAAACGATCAAGGAACAATAGTTGCAATAAAATCTGAGAATCGTCACATCACTAACCCTTTGATAGGTGAAGCTTACGCGGCGTGTATCGCAGCTGAACTAATGGTGGAAAGGAAGATTGAACATGTCGTCTTCCAATGTGATAACATTAATGTTGTCAATGCTTTCTCGATGGAGACAGAAAGGGGGATCAACTTCAACTTAGTTCACCTCAGAAGACGATTCCACAAGTTCTGCAGGAATTTTAAGAACTGGGAGATTGGGCATGTATCACGGAAGTGCAACTTCATGGCTCATAACATTGCCAAATGGGCGAGACAGTTTCGGGTCACTGGGCTCATTCGAAGCACAGAACTGGATAAATCAGTGCTGAATGACTACGTCGAATGGAAGAAACATGCAAGTTAATTTACTGGGGTACCAACGGCAGCATGTCAAGCTGTCTGTTTTTCCTTTTCTAATTTTCTTCAGTTAGTTAGTTTAATGTTTTGCCACTGTCTGTTTTTCAATTTGCTTTATGGCCTCTTAGGCCTTGTTGTTTTTTTATGGTTTTGAACTCTGTATTATCTTTTTCCGTTTAATATATTCCTGGGGTGTGCTAACACCCCCAACTTCATCAAAAAAAAAAGAGCATTGCTACTTATTTCCTAGGTGGCACCCTACGATTGGTTAGCTATATTTCCTAAATCATATTTTTTTAAGTTATATGAGATCTGCTACTTAATTACACTAATGGTGATACCAAGAAGGATTGCCTTTTAGCATCTCATAACTAAAATATCACATTTTTACATATTTTTTTAATTAAGATATTAAAAAAAAAAATAATCACTTTTCTAAACATATTAATTAATAATAACAAAACAAACTAATGAATTTCCTCTATTGTCTTAAAATTATTAATTTATATATTACTAAAATTCTTGTTTTAGGTTGGTTCATATTATTAAGTTGTATAAGCTGTAAAAGTTATTTTAATTAACTAACTAGTATAGTGTTTAGCTGATTGGAATGTTGGTAGAATTGGAATGACTTTTTCTAAAGTGAATCCATTCATTTGTTTGGTTTGTCATTTATAATTGAAAAGTTTATATAAATGTGTTATGTCACCTAATTTCTTACAACTAGCGAGTAATTAACTATGTTATGTACTTTTCTTTTAACATTTTTTTTTATTAAAATCTATTCTAATTCTATTGAAATTTCGGCAACATAACAGCTGTAATTGGACGTTTCCAAAAATTTTAAAAGTGCCTAAAGTAACAAACAAAACAAATATAACAACACAGAACAAACAAAATAACATAAACAATACAAAATTTCTCCACCTATCCGACCGCAGTACATGTATTCGCAAAACCTACTTCACTACGGATGAATATTTAAGATATTCAAACTCAACTAAGCATGCATTGATAATTAATTATAATAACGAAAAGTTAGCGAATGGATATACCTATTGCAAATCTAATCGACACCAAAATATGTCAAACCTTAAATATTAGCTCACAACCTATAATATAATGCAATATAAAACCTGTTGACCCTGATTTTGCCCAATATACGTGGACCAACCACACAGGGACACGTGGACACGAAGACCTTAACATTCAAATTAATGGCTAAGTCTTTGTAAAGAAAGGCGTTATCCGGGACCTTCCTCCCGGAGAAGGCATACAAAGTCCTCTATGCTCCCGGAGACCTAAATGATATAAAGCACCTCCGGGAGATGTCAGGCTTCCACTGAGCAGTCATCTCGCATTTAATGCCGCATGGGAGGAAGCGTGTTGGAACTGCCACACGCAATAAAGTCTGACGACACAACCCCCGATCTGCACCTACAAGGCTATGACCACATAAGTCTAATGACGGCTACACTGTGAAGAATCACATCAGTCAAAAGGCCATAAGGACAATCCACATAAAATCCTACAGCACCTAGGGATTTGACCATGCATTACCCATGGTATATTCATTGGGAATACCCAACTTTATTGATAGCTACAGAAATACATGTGCTATAATTCTAGGAATCACCCCACAAAAACACTATAAATACCCCCTCAAAGCTCATTAATGGGGTCGAGAATTTTTGGGTTGCATAAGTGCAAGAAGAGTAGATACTCACCAAGAACATTCTCTCTGTATTAAATACACTCATAAATATACAGACTCGTGGACTAAGGCTCATTAACGCCCCAACCACGTAAAAATCCTTCTCTTAATTTCTTACAGCTTTTTAATCTTTTATTATTTTATTGGTTGCCGAAAACCTCGGTCAACATTTTGGTGCTTTCATTGAGAGCTGAAGAAAGCTTCTGTAAACACACACTACGTTACAACAATGGTGGAAACTCGAAGCACTCGCCAACCTCGCCCTCTAGAAGATGCTCAAGATCCAAATGAGGAAGACGTAGCCTCAAGAGCAGCTGAGGGCTCCGAGGAAGAAAAAGGAGTTCCTGATGATGATTACGAGGGAAACCTCGATGAGTACGCCTATGATGACGGTAGCTACTCAGAGTTGGTGCTTCTAAGACAAAAGGTTGTCGATCATGAAGCTGAGATCGCAGCCCAAAAAGCACAAAACCAAAAGATGCAAGAGGTAATGCTGGCCATGCAAAAAGCCATGGAGGCAGCTGGCATCCACGTACATCCAGAAGCCATGTCTGCTGGACTTGGAAAGGAACTAGAGGAATCCTCACCAAGTACCCAACGGCAAAAATCTAGGGAACCAAGCCCTATAAGGTATCCCGCTGAAGGGAACCAAAAGAAAAACCCTACTTCTACTCCCGGGAAAAAGAAAAAGGCGCAGGATCCGTGAAAGGTCCGCTCAGATTTCCTGAAAGGGAAAGGTCCGCAGAGGGGCAAACTCCAAAAAAGGAGTCTTGGCCCTCAGGATCGAGAGGTCCGAAAAAGCGTTTCCGTGCACCAGGAGCCCGGAGGTAGAGGAAGAAGAGGACAGAAATGTCCTCCCGTTGATTTGAGAAATCAAATCAATGGGAATCAAGGTGACCTCCGGGATCACCTTGACCAAAAGAAATACGGGCCCGCGGTCTCCATGGAAACGTTAAATGAAGGAATCATGGCGGAACTCGCCATACTCCGAAGAGATATCGCCCGAGTCTCCCGGAGACAAAAGGGCGACGACTCTAATTCAGACTGTGAGGACCGGGAGCCATGTGCTAAGCACATCCTGGAGGCAGAGCTCCCCAAGAACTTTAAGATGCCCGAAATGGCGGCTTATACCGGGAACTCCGATCCAAGCGACCACCTGTCGCGGTTCAACCGTGTCATGACGGTCATGAGAGTCAACAATGACGCAAAAAGTCTGTGCTTCCCGCTTACTCTAAGCGGGTCCGCGGAGGAATGGTTCAAAAAACTGGAGCCAGGATCCGTAGGCTGTTGGAATAAGTTGCAGACCAACTTCCGGAGACAGTTTGTTGCCGCAAGAAAGGTTAACCTGGAGGTCAGTGCCTTGACTAACATCAAGCAGCTACCTACGGAGACCTTAAAGAATTATATAAAGAGGTTCCGAGAGGAAGCCTCGAAGACCAAGAAAGTTGATGACGGACAACAGCTTGCCCTTCTCCAGGCAGGCATTCGTACAGGGACTCCATTATGGAACGAACTATAACAAGAAGGAGCTACAAACCTTCAGGACTTCCAGAAGAGAGTCCAAAAATACATCAATCTTGAAGAGGTCCATATAGTGGCCTATGGAGGATATTATCCCACCGGGATAGCCGGGTATATGCCCGGAGCCTAGCCGTCGGGTACTGTCCCGACCGCAACTCCACCTATGAGCAGCATACAATTCTCCGCTACTCCCGGATACAGCCAGGGTCAAGCCTTGGCCCCCGCATCGTCCCATTTTGGAAATCCCTCGGGGATAAATGGACAAGCTCCCTCGCACTCCGCTCTGACTACCAGTCTGGCCGGTCATTCCCAGGGCTCGAGGAGTAAAAGGTCCTCCAAAAGCAGCACCTGGACGGAGGAAAACGACAGAAAAGGGGGTACACTCCCCAATACACCCAGTACACGGAGTTGACAGACTCCCAAGAGCGTGTGTACTTTGCTACTAGGCAAAATACACACTATCGGAGACCACCTCCCTTGTACAAGGATAGTTCCCGGATGGACCCCAACAAAAGATGCGAGTATCATAATGACATTGGGCACAGTACCAATGAGTGCAAAAATCTCAAAGATGAGATCGAAAACCTAATCCGATTAGGACACCTCTACGAGTGGATCAAGAATCGGTTGCCTCATCTCAACCCAGGTCAGGCGACTGGAGCTTTGCCACAAGGAACACCATGGGGTGCGACAGGAGTATTGGCTCCAATTGCTCCCACTGGAGATGCCCAGCATATCCCTGTGGTCTGCCACCCAGACCTAATGGGAGAGTGGTCATGATCTCAGGAGGACCCCATATCGGAGGAACAACCCGCAAAGAACTAAAGCGGTACGCAGGGGCCGTGAAGCACAATGAGGTTTGGGAGGTTACTCAACTCCCTGCTCAAAGGCCCCGACTGATGGATCAACCCATCACATTCACGGAAGAAGACGCCAAGACTGTGCGTTTCCCCCACCATGACCCGTTGGTCATAGAGACCCCCAATAGGCCTGACAGATCGAGACCTCTCACCAAGTGGTTCCCAACTCACAGGGTTCAACGGAACAACACTTATCCCGATGGGGAAAGTAAGACTTCCAGTTACCTTGTGCCCGGACACCCCCCAGAGCACGTTCAAAGTTCCCAACTCAGGAAGCTGGGATAGGAATGGTGAGAGGAAATCAGGGGGAGGCAAGGCAATGTTACAACGTAGCAACCCACCTGCCTGTACTGATGGTCCGAGAAACCATTGAGCCAGAAATAGCTGAAGAAGATGAATTGGATCCCCGCGTGGGGTCCGAGAAAATTGTAGAACCAATGGAGGACGTCGAGGAGATATCAGTGTGCGACCTCGACTCCACCAAGGTACTCCGGCTAGGAAAAAGCCTAGACCCGGAGGAAAAAGAAAAAATAATAAAGACACTGAAGGGCGCCATCGACATTTTTGCATGGCACCAAGAGGACATGACTGGCATAAGTCCCCACGTCATCACTCATGTCCTCAACGTCAACCTGAACATGCCGCCAGTCCAACAAAAGCGACGACCCCTCGATACAGTAAAGGTCGAGGCCCTAGAGAAAGAGGTGGATAAGCTTTTAACAAGCGGTATGATCCGCGACGTTTACTACCAGGAATGGCTAGCCAATCCGGTCCTGGTGCCGAAGCCTAACGAAACCTAGCGAGTTTGTATAGACTTCACTGATCCAAACAAAGCTTGCCCAAAGGACTGTTTCCCTCTGCCCAGGATCGACCAGATGGTAGACGCCACTTTCAGATTCAAGTTACTGTCCTTCATGGACGCGTACGCCGGGTACAACCAAATAAAGATGCACACGGCGGACCAAGAGTGCACTAGCTTCAGTACCGATAAGGGGGTATACTGCTACCTGGTCATGACTTTCGGACTAAAGAACGCTGGTGCGACCTACCAAAGAATGGTCAACCGGATGTTCAAAGGCCTCTTGGGGCGAAACATGGAGGTGTACGTAGACGACATGCTAGTCAAGTCTAAAGCGTGCAATAGCCATGCAGACGACTTAGAAGAGTGTTTCGAGGTAGTCCGGAGATACGGAATGAAGCTCAACCCAAAGAAATGCACATTTGGGGTCAAATCAGGAAAGTTCCTGGGCTTCATCGTTAGCCAGAGGGGGATTGAGGCAAACCCAGAAAAAATTCAGGCTCTCCTGAACATGCCATCCCCCAAGAAGCATAAAGACGTGCAAAGCCTAACTGGAAATGTTGCTGCCCTAAGCCGTTTTATCTCCCGGTCTACAGATAAGTGCATTCCCTTCTTCAACATATTGAAGAAGTGCCAGAAGTTTGAATGGTCTGACGAGTGCGAGGAGGCATTCAAAAAGCTGAAAGAGCACATGGCCAAGCCTCCAATCCTATCGAAACCCGTCCTCGGAGAAGACCTGTTCCTGTATTTGGCCGTCTCCGAGCACGCAGTCAGCACGGCCTTAGTCCGGGAAGAAGAGAAAACTCAGCATCCCGTGTACTACGTTAGCAAGCGCATGATAGGGGCGGAGACACGGTACCCCATCATCGAAAAACTAGTTTTCTGCCTCCTAATAGCCTCAAGAAAATTAAGGCCATATTTTCAAGCGCACCCAATCAAGGTGTTGACCAATCACCCACTCCGGCAAGTCCTGCAAAAGCCAGAGGCGTCCGGAAGGCTCCTCAAATGAGCGATGGAGTTGAGTCAATTCGACTTACACTACATACCCCGCATCTCTATAAAGGGACAAGCATTGGCGGACTTCATCACTGAATGTAATGAAGCCGAGGCAACTGCGAATGCGCCGGTACCATCGGTCCCCACATGGAGAGTGTTCGTGGACGGAGCCTCCAACGAAAACGGATCCGGAGCGGGGGTTGCGATGATATCCCCAACCGCACTTTGACTCCAGGCAGGCCTACGGTTCGACGTTTCGGCTTCAAATAACGAAGTCGAGTATGAAGCCCTGATAGCAGGACTGAGGTTAGCAAAGGCCGTGGGGGCCAAAAGAGTAGAAGTCTACAGCGACTCCCAACTTGTCGTAAACCAGATATCGGGAGAGTATCAAACGCGCGGCGAACGAATGGCCGCATATGTAACAATAGTCCGGGAACTGCTCCACGAGTTCACGGACTACAAAGTAGAAAGAATCCCCCAGGAAAAGAACGCTCACGCAGACTGCCTGGCTAAGTTAGCTTCAGACAGTGAAATTGAAGGACTGGGGGTAGTACCCGTGGAACGCTTGGCAGAGCCAAGCATCAAAATAAAAGATGCCATAGTAACGATTGGGGAAGAACCCAACTGGATGGTCCCCATCATAGAATACATAACAAAAGGTGAGTTGCCCCAAGAAAGGGCACTGTCCAGAAAGATCCAATATCAGGCTCATCGTTATGTAATGATGGATAAAATTCTCTACCGAAGAGGACTCAGCTTGCCTTATTTAAGGTGTGTATCAGACCCTGAAGCTAGGCAAATAATGCTAGAGGTCCACGAAGGGTTCTGTGGAGATCATACAGGAGGACCGAGTCTCTCAAAGAAAATATTGAGACAAGGATACTTCTGGCCAACAATGAAATGCATAGACTACGTCCAAAAATGTGATTCGTGCCAAAGGTTCGTGAACATACCAAGAGCTCCTCCCAATGAGATCACCCTGATGACTAGCCCCTGGCACTTCGCGGTCTGGGGGATAGATCTTATTGGATCCCTGCCGACAGGAAAGGGAGGAGTAAAGTATGCAATAGTAGCAGTAGACTACTTCACCAAATGGACGGAGGCCGAGCCCATGAAGACTATAACTGCTAAAAAAGCACTAGACTTTGTTATCAAAAACATAGTGTGTCGATATGGCTTGCCTCACAAAATAGTCTCTGACAATGGAAAGCAATTTGATTGGGAAGAGTTCACTGACTTCTGCAACCAACACGGAATCGTAAAAAGCTTCTCCGCGGTGGCAAGGCCGCAAACAAACAGACAAGCAGAAGCAGTCAACAAAATTCTAAAGGTCACCCTAAAGAAAAAGCTGCTGGCCTGCAAAAACAACTGGCCCGAAGAGTTGCCAAGAGTGTTATGGGCCTACCGGACGACCCCCAAAACCACGACCGGTCACTCGCCTTTCTCAATGGCCTACAGTTGTGAAGCGATGGTCCCGGTAGAAACGTTATTCCCATCCCACAGGAGAACGACTTACGATCCAGCTACAAACCAAGCTTTATTACAAGAAAAGGTGGATCAAGTTGAAGAACTCCGGGACGAGTCACAAATACGAATGGCAGCTTATCAAAAGAAGGTGACCAAATATTTTAACTCCAAAGTTAAAAACAGAAAATTCACTATTGGGGATATGGTCTTAAGAAGAGTCTTCCCGGCCACCCAAGAACCCGGAGTGGGGGTACTTGGGCCAAACTGGGAAGGGCCATATGAAATCGGGGACGAAATCGGTTCAGGAACCTATAAGCTAAAAAGGATGGATGGAACCATTGTGCCAAGGGCCTAGAACGCCGATCACCTCCGAAAATATTACCAATAGTCCAAATATGTAACTTAGGCTTTGTTTAAAGGGTTTGTACCGTCTAAGTGTATGCAGCCTCTGTATTTTAAATAAAACTGAGTGCCTTAAAATTAAGTTTTCGTGCCACTCAGGGGGGTACTAAGGCATACCACACGGACAGACAAAACACAGGCCAAAAGTAAAACATCCTGACCCGAAGGGCTGGTCCAAAAAGAAAAAAGTGTTATAGTGAGATTTCTCTCACCTAGAAACTCGAGACCAGACCCCTCTTTAAAAGGACACGTGTATTCAGATTCCCAATGAAAGCTGAAATGTCCGTGAGAGACTTCTCGAAGTTTAGACCTCGCCCAGGATAAAACCAGCGAGATATTGCGGGTGCGACCTAATTCACACCGCATAACCGTAATCCTCATCACGCAGGGTAGACCCAACTCGCATATGTCAGAACATGTGCGAGTGCCTCCCTCTATACCTCCGCGACGAGTATGGAGACCGATGCCCTATGAGGTAGTTTTGGTCTCAGCGACCCAACAGCCCTAACAGACCAGTATAAGTTCGCATGTCCAGATGTTACCAGTTTCAATATGCGACGTCTACAACGGGCGATTACTTAAGGACGCAGACGTTCCAAACGTATGTGCGATCCTACGAGCTCAACAGACGGTACATGAACGGTCAACTCGCAGATGCGAAAGACGCATACGTTGATGAATTCAGTAACTGTCATACATTTATTAATGTTAACGTTGTTTGAGTTTAGTCATTGCAATTCAATGTGTAAATAATGGATTAACAATAAATGTGATCCTCATGTAACCGATTGGGCACCTGCTTTGTATATAAAGGGGTGATCCACCGTGAAAATGCACCTACGAATCCCTTGCTACAGTGGACTAAGCAGAACGAAATCTGACTGAACCACTATAATTCACCGTCTCATTTATTTTTCCAGCTTTGTTGTTTACTCTCGCATTCCTATTCGAGTACTCGCCATTCTAGGTTGAATACTCGCATTTGTCATCTCTCAAATTATTCTCTCTTTTTCCAGTTAAATTGTACTTTTTGGTGTTGCGAAATATCAGTAACAACATTTGGCGCCGTCTGTGGGAATCCGACTGTAAGATTCTATTCACTTCAAAGAACATCACTCAACATGGCTGGAAATCACGCTAACGGAGCTAACAATGAATCCATCAACATTGGAACGATGAGCGTACCATTGCCTGGAACCGGAGTGCCACCTGTAGACGTCATCAACGGCGGGGTAGGGAGGAGCAACATCAGACCACTCAACCTATTTCCCGAAACGACTGGTCCTCAAGTCGGAGGCACGTCCACACCACCAGCAACCATGCACTTTCCCCCTGTCACCCCGGCGGTCGTGTCCGAAGGAGTGGTCCAGCTCACGACTGATCAATACGCCGCAATCCAGGATCAGCTGCGAGCACTACAAGCCGAGGTGGATGGACAGAGCCGAGCTCGACGCCCTCCTCGGGTCCCTGCCGTTCGTAACGAAAACCCTCAGGTAACGGTTTCTCGACGTCAAACTAACCATGCACGCAGGGAACGACGAACTGATCCTGAAGTCTTGGACTTGAATCACCCGACGTCAAGAGACCAATACGCAAGGTTGCCTAACCAGAGCGCACAAACCGACGAGGATCCTGAGCGCCGCAACCCTCGCAGTCGTCACCCTCGGGATAACGATGCAGAGTCAGCCTCTTCATCCTCGCATGACCGTACTCCAAGCAGGTATACGAGGTCTGGCTCTGTGCAAACACAGCAAGGAGGACGCTACCGTGTACACCGAGGTGATCTGCGTGATCATCTCAATGCAGTCTTTAGGGCGCGCTCCCGCGGCCCGCATAACACGGAGACGCTCCATGATCCCCATACGGGCGATCAGGGTGTCAACACAGTTAACAACCCGCCCATCGCGCCGATCGCGACCACTGGGATTAATATCCCTTCGAACCTTGCCGCAGTGGCTGCGAGCCCCACTGTTATAGCAACTCCGCCTCCTGCGACAGGAGGAATCGACCAAAGTATGCTTCTGCAAGCTTTGAAGATGCTCGAGCAGCAGCGTAAGCCCATATACAAGCTGCACGGCACCTCGCCCTTTACCGCAGAAGTGCGGCAGGCCCAACTTCCAAAGGGGTTCCGTTTATCCGAATCCCTCAAATATAAAGGTACTTCTAACCCGTTAGACTACCTAGAAAAGTTTAACACCATAATGGAAGTGGACCAGGTGCCGCAACTCGCGAAGTGTCGCATTCTCGCGGCCACACTCGAGGAGAATGCCCATGATTGGTTCACCCAATTACCAGAGGCATCGATATCGACATGGGAGAACTTCGTCGATCTATTCCTCACACATTTCCAGGCCACGATGACGTATAGGCCACCCTATACGACTTTGGCGAACATCAAGCAAGAACCTGGTGAGTCTTTGCAGAATTATTTCAAGCGTTTTAACGCTGAAGTAACAAAAGTTGAGAAGGCCCCCGAGTCTTCGCTTGTTTGTATGTTAATAACAGGTGTCTTGCCAAGAACCGACTTTTGGAAAGAGCTACAGGCCCGAAGGCCAGAATCCTTGGTAGAATTCTTCGCCATGGCCGAACCTCATAAGAGAATCGGGAACTCCTTGGCGGAATTGGAGAAGGGCAAGAACAAGCGGCGATCACCCATACCGCGGTCGCGGTCCCGCAGTCCGCGAGGAAAGAATTCCAGGGGCCGAAGCCCCAGAAGACGCAGCCCACGCAAACCGCGGAGCCCGAAGTTGGCCAAGTCGCCTCCAAAAAAGGAGTCCTCGCCCAAAAGAAAATGAGGACCACGCTTCGTTAATTATACCGAACTTGCCGTACCTCGAGACCACATCTATGCGGTTGAGGAAAGGAACGGCGTCTTCAAGAAGCCGCCCCCCATCAGGGGAAATCGCGACCGAAGAGACCCCAAAAAGTTCTGTAAGTACCACAAGGATATCGGCCACACTACCCTTGAGTGTTGGGTCTTGCAGGACGAAATTGAAGAATTGATCAGAAGGGGAAAATTCGACAAGTATAAAAGGAGCGAGGAAAGTCACCCCCGAGCGGATGACAAGGAAGAAAACCAGAATGCGAGTGGCTCCAGAGCACCTCGCAATATCCTGACTATAATCGGAGGACCACACATCGCAGGCGACTCTCGCAAATCACAAGAACGATATGCCAGAGAAGCCAAAGAGAAGCCGCTTACCAATGTGAACAATCTTGGTGAACGGCCAGAGAAGCTCTTCAAGAGAGAATGTGAGGACATTGTCTTTATGGAGAGCGATGCGAGATGGGTCCACCACCCGCATTCTGACGCACTTGTGATAGTCGCCAATATAGGTGGAGACAATGTCCATCGCATATTGGTCGACAATGGAAGTTCAGTGAATTTACTGAACTTCCAAGCCTTCAAGCAAATGGGGCTACAAGAAAAAGATTTGCGGCCAATGACATCGAGCATCTACGGTTTCACGGGAGATGTCATAGCTATCAAAGGGATGATCAAACTCCCAATCACTTTGGGAACTGCCCCAATAACTGCCAAGTCGATGGCCGACTTCGCAGTAATTGATCAATACTCAGCATATAACGCCGTAATTGGACGGCCAATTCTGAAGGAGATGAAGATCGTGACTTCGATCTATCATCTAACAATGAAGTTCCCTACTCCCTCTGGAGTAGGATCAGTGAGGGAGTCCAATCGACTCTCGAGAATGTTACAATGCGGTCAAGCTCGCAGAAAAAAGGACAGTGAATGTTATCCACCTTTTGGACGCACCACCACCTCGCCAGGAGATCCTCAGGATCGAGGAGGTACCGCACATAGACAAACCAGACTTGGATCCGAGAATCCTTGATCACACCGCCGCAGCCCAAGCCGCGGAAGATACAATCGAGGTACCTATAGATCCTGTAGATAATAACAAGGTTTTAAAAATTGGTTCTAGATTAAACATACAGTTGCGAGAACAATTAACAACTTTTCTGAAACAAAATCTTGATATCTTTGCCTGGAAACATTCAGATATGGTCGGGATATCTCCACAGGTCATGTGTCATCGCTTGAACATTGACCCTGAAATGCGAGGTGTCCGACAAAAGCGCCACAAAATGGACCCCGCGAGGTACCAAGCGCTGAAAGAAGAAGTTGACCGCCTCCTTGCCTGCGGCTTTATACGGGAGTCATTTTACCCCGACTGGTTAGCCAATCCGGTACTCGTGCCAAAGCCCAATGGCTCATGGCGTACATGCGTTGACTTTACAGATTTGAACAAAGCCTGTCCCAAAGACAGCTTTCCTCTTCCTAGCATCGACCAGCTTGTCGATGCCACTGCAGGCCACGCACTTTTAAGCTTCATGGATGCATACTCGGGATACAATCAAATCCCGATGTACGAACCAGACCAAGAACATACCTCGTTCATTACTGATCGAGGATTATACTGTTACAAGGTCATGCCTTTTGGTTTAATAAACGCAGGTGCGACTTATCAAAGGCTAGTGAATATGATGTTCGCAGATTTGATTGGAAAGACAATGGAGGTATATGTTGACGATATGCTCGTAAAGTCGCAACATGCGGAGGATCATATCACGCACTTGCAGGCCATGTTCGACATATTGCGACGATATAAGATGCGTCTAAACCCCTTAAAATGCGTCTTTGGGGTGGGTTCCGGAAAATTCCTCGGTTTTATGGTGAATCAGCGAGGAATAGAAGCCAATCCTGCGAAGATTAGAGCGTTGGTAGAAATGCCGTCTCCGACTAAGCCAAAGGAGGTTCAGAGCCTCACAGGTAAAGTCGCGGCCTTAAACCGCTTCATATCCAGATCCTCTGACAAGTGTAAAGAGTTTTTTCAGATCCTGAAGGGTAACAAGAGGTTTCAATGGGATGAGAAATGTGAGAAGGCTTTTCAAGCGTTAAAAACGCATCTGGGGCAACCTCCAATTCTTTCAAAACCGTTGCCCGGAGAGGTCTTGTCTATTTATTTAGCAGTCTCCGAGTATGCAATCAGTTCAGTACTTGTTCGCGAGGACCAAGGACGTCAGCACCCGGTGTACTACGTCAGTAAGCGATTATTGGACGCCGAGACGCGTTACCCTCAGATGGAGAAATTAGCTTTTGCCTTGATAATATCCTCAAGAAAATTGCGACCTTATTTCCAGGCTCACAGCATTGAAGTTTTGATAAACTTCCCCTTAAGACAGGTTTTGGCAAAGCCAGAGGCATCGGGGAGATTATTAAAGTGGGCTATGGAGTTGAGTCAGTTCGACATCAAGTATAAACCAAGAACCGCGATCAAGGGGCAAGCCCTAGCAGATTTTATACTTGAGTTCCCGAGCACAGAGGTAGCGGTTGTAGAGGGTGGAAATGACATCGCCATGATAGACAAAGAGGTATGGACATTGTATGTCGATGGGGCCTCAAATAATGAAGGTTCTGGCAGTGGGATATTGTTAATCAGTCCCAATAATTTCAAGGTACACGCTGCTCTACGTTTCGAATTCTCTGCATCTAACAATGAAGCCGAGTATGAGGCTTTAATCGCAGGTCTGAAATTGGCTCTCGAGATGAAAGTCGAATACCTACAAGCATTTAGCGACTCTCAAATCGTGGTATGTCAAGTAAGTGGAGAATACCTAGCGAGAGGCGGAAGATTGGTTAAATACTTAGCCATCGTTCGCGAAATCATGCAGAAGTTCAAACATGTGGTTGTGTCTCGAGTACCGCGTACTCAAAATGCCCATGCAGACGCCTTGGCCCGACTGGCCTCCACTAGAGAAGCCGAATTACTCGATGTAATTCCGGTAGACGTATTGTCTCATCCAACCATAGATCGAGAAACAATCATGGAGATCGATGACGTTCAGGAGATTACCTGGATGACCCCTATCCTCGCATACCTTGACAAGGGGCTCTTACCTAATGATAAAATAGAAGCAAGGAAATTGCGACAACGAGCAGCCCGCTACGTGATATATGACCAGAGCTTGTATCGCAGAAGTTTTAGTCAACCACTTCTCAAATGTATCAGTGGAGAAGACTGCGGTTACATACTGAGTGAAGTACACGAGGGAATTTGTGGCAATCATGCCGGAGGTAATTCCCTTGCCTTAAAAATTATGCGGCAAGGGTATTACTGGCCAACATTGCGACAAGATGCCCTCGCATTTGCAAAAAGGTGTGATAGATGCCAGCGAATAGCCACTTACACACACCAGCCCCCGAGTAACCTCCATTTTATCACGAGTCCCTGGCCCTTTGCAATATGGGGAATTGATTTAATTGGCGAGTTACCCAAGGGAAAAGGCGGAGTCAAATATGCTGTAGTCGCGGTTGACTATTTCACAAAGTGGGCTGAAGCGAAAGCACTCGCGACCATCACAGCAACGAAGTTGCGCGAGTTCGTCTACACTTCCATCATCTGTCGCTTTGGCATTCCGCACAAGCTCATTTCAGATAATGGGAAACAGTTGTTGTAAAGAGATGCGACGACTATGCGATGATTTAGGAATTAAAAAGCCTTTTCTGCAGCCGCTTACCCGCGTAGCAATGGGCAGACTGAAGCAGTCAACAAAATAATTAAGCATACAATAAAGGGAAAATTAGAAGACCGCAAAGGGGCATGGCCAGATGAATTACCGCAAGTCCTATGGTCTTACAATACAACCCCTCGATCTACAACTGGCGAAACACCCTTCTCACTTTCTTATGGGTGCGAGGCCATGTTACCAGTAGAAGTTGGGGCAGGATCCTTGCGTAGAGATGCTTTCGATATCTCGCAGAACAGCGAGAATCAGTTGTTTTGCCTTGATCTTTTAGAAGAAAAGCGTGATAAAGCGCAACTACAAAACGCGGCTTATCAACAACGAACAGCAAGGTACTTTAACTCGAAAGTAAAGATAAAACCTCTGCGAGTAGGAGACTTGGTCCTTAGAAAAGTAATGCCAAATACCAAAGTCCCAGCCCACGGAGTCTTTGGAGACAATTGGGAAGGACCATACAAAATCGCAGATCAAATTGGTGATGCCACTTATCGACTCGCAACACTCGATGGAACCGCGATTCCACGAGCATGGAATAGCGAGAGCTTGAAATTTTATTATCAGTAATATTCGCGTTATTCAGTTATGATAATTCGAGTACTTATACTTAGATATTTTTTGTTCCAAATACTTCCTAAGTATAGGGGCATGGTACCCGCATGTATTACTGATTGCTTGAATAAAATCACTTATTAAGTTTTTTCGAGTAATTTGATTTACCGAGTTTTTCCTACTTTATTACACCAAGCTGTAATTAAAATCGCATATATATATATATATAATTGCATTCACACCAAGCTGTGATCAAAGTTAAATATATATAAAATCGCAAGTACCCGTGTACTGCGTAAATATTAAAATGTAAGCTATCCCTGCGAGGATAGAAAAATGTGTCCAAAAAGTAAGATAAAATTCTCTAAGTACAGAAGTACGAGTACCCGTGTACCGCATATATATAAAAAAAAAGAGTAAGAGTGAAATTAAACAACAACATAAGATAGAAAATAATCAAACGCCTGGAGCAATGGGAGTAGTCTCATCAGGAGCAGCCTCGTCTGCAATCTTGCTCACGACTTCATTCTCGACCTCTTCAGCCTGTACTCCCTCGGTTTCATCAGGAAGGTTACCCTGAGTCTGGGTAGGAGACATCGCGCGAAAGGCTTCAGCCATTTCTGCAGCTTCGGCTCCAAGCAGCGAGAAGTCGAAGTCAGGGACCTTGGAAAGAGTAGTGTAAATGTAGTCAGACACGGCCTGATCGTACTGTTTCTTCCCACTCTCTTTCTCAGCCTCCAAGTCGCGAGCCATCTCAGCGATCGTGTCCTGCGACTTCTTGAGCTCGAGCTCCACCTGTTCTTTTGCCCTGTTGACTTCCTCGAGTCCCTTCTCCTTGGCCTTGTTAAGCTCCTCCATCCTCGCCACCTCCTGCTTCAGCTTCTTTATGTTCTCTTGAAAATGGACGTTCTGCCTCTTCAGCGAATCAGTTTCCTTCGAAGGAGTAGCCGCGGCTTTCATGAACAAAGCCATGGATTGCACGGCCAGTTCAGTAGATCGAGAAGCAAGATCCTCGTAAGGAATCTCAGCCAGTAATTTTTCCTGCATGGCCAGAAAATCGCGAGCACGAACAGGAGAGTCGATGACGACTTTCTTCCCCTTGTCCTGAGTAGTCTTAGCCAACTTCTTGGAGGAATCTGCAGCAAGCGAAGTCATCACATCGCTCTTCCTCTTCTGGGCAACGACCGGCGAAGTCGCTGGTGTTCCACCCTTTTGCTTGATCTTCAGGACAGGGGCAGACTTCAAGAAAGTCATGTCTACAAGCACAAAGAACAGATAAGTAACAATCACAATCCTACCCGTCAATTTATAGCAAAAGGACGAATTACCTGAAGTTTGTCGAGGAGTTTGCTTAGAAAGACGTTTATCTATCCGCTCCTGCTGTTTCTCAGATGGTTCTTTATATACTGGCTCCCGTTGAAGACTCGCGTTCTCAGGGATCAGTTTGTGTTCTCGCAATTTGGCAGTCGTACACAGTAATCGCCAGTCGCGATCTTGTACCGGAAGACTCCCAAGAATTTCAGCTACCCCCTTCTTATTCGCGTCAAGCGTTGGTCGAGCTGGTCTATCTGCGATGACAACAAAAAAAAACGAGTTAGCAAAAGATCTCGAAAAACAAAGTAACAGATTTTATCTAAGTCAACAAATATGCGACATACTGGGTCTGCGATTAAAGTCGGTCCTGATCCCAGGAACCTTAAAAACATAAAACCATTTCGACTTCCAGTCGCCCATATTCGAGACCATCCCCTCAACACCGTTTATTTCAGAAGTCGCCCATTTACTAAAGCAAAAGAAGCCATTATGAAGACCCACGCTCTTTATGTCATAGAAGTAACTAAACTCCTCTACTGACGGAGCCCTATGGGCGTACTCCATGTACATCGCATAGAATGCTAGAACAGTGCGATAACTGTTGGGTGTTAGCTGAAAAGGCGATACGTCATAACGTCTGAGAATGGCTGCGACGAAAGGATGAAACGGGACCGATACACCACATCGAAGAATGGGTATTGAGATGACCACGTCCTCTGTAGGGATGATCGCAGGGTTGGTGAACGGAAGATGCGCTCTCTGAGAGGGTTTGGGACTTTGAAACGCGAGTCGCAACAAATTCAACCTCACGAAGGTAGTGAAGTCAGATTTGACAACTCTCGAGACTAGGTCTTCGCATGAGAAGGGTTCGTTCAATTGGGAGTCGTCGACTGAGTCCGTCCCACTCCCTTCCGCTTCCTCTTCTTCCTCACCTGATTCGCGGACCGGAGTAGTCCATTCCTCCTCCACCTCCTCGACCTCGATGTCGGGAGCGTGTCTCGTATGGATGAGGTAGTCGCGTGCTGACACTGTGGATTCGCTATCTCGGATATCGATTGTCCCAGGTTCAGCGAGCTCCTGTACCATCCTCTCGATGTCTACAGAAGACATCGGACCTAACTCTATCTCCGCAGCCTCCATTTCGGAGATGTCCGTAGGGAGAAAACTGTCTCTCTCTTGTGACGACTCCCCGTCAAAAGCGCGACCTCCTGAGCCGAGCTGCTGGCTGTCCGATAGATCGCTCATCTGAAAGATAGAAGATCTTTTCAGCGTGATGGATGTGTGGAAAAATAAAGGTAAGTGATCTCACCCGCAGTAGAGTATAAAAGTCGCATTCGACAAGAAAGTCAGGCTCCATGCGAACACTGACCCTCCTATCAGCATGCGAGAAGAAATGTAACTATCTTTGGGCGAGTAATTCACGCATCCTTGGTTATGCGGTATACCTCCAGAAACGGCTGGGCGTATCGCAGTGACTCAAGAAGTATGCATTTTCGAGCATAACCCTGAAGTTACTACGAGACACCCACCGTTTCGAGACAACCTACCAACCAAAGAGTACGATCATTCGAGTATTAACGCACGTCAACAAATGGCTGGGTGTATCTCAGTATCTCAAGGGACATATATTCGCATATATAGCCATTAGAATACTGTGACACACCCACCATTTGGAATGGCAATTAATGCTCTCACCACTCAGCCCGCGACATGTAAAGATTCTAAAAAGTCTAGTCAACAGTTAAAGCGGAAATAAGTCTTGGAAATATGCGATTATTCAAGCTGTTCAACCGAATACCCGCGAACATTCAAATTGTTCATCCGAATGTCCACGAGCATTCGAGACGTGAATCAGTGCCTATGAATTGTATACGGTTATGTCAGTTTACAGGTCCTACACTATGAATGTTACCCAGTTTCATGGACCCAGAACACATAAATACCCACTAGCATACACTCCTAAAAGTTTTCAAAAACATCCTAACCCAGAAAACAAAGCACATTATCTCCAAAAACAGAAAGCGAAAATGCAGTGATTTAGAAGCTAACCTTTAGTTTTGATTCCTGCGGTTATTCTCGATCACTTCTGAGAATGAAAATGTTGTGGAAAGTGGCAGAAAATCTGGGAGTGGATTTTGTCTGAAGTATATGCACTGGAGGGAAGTTAAGAGAAAAGAGGGAAAAATGGGAAATTTGATTCGTATCAAAGCGTTTAAATACCCATATCCCTTATTAATTGGGATCGTGACACGTGGCAGTCAGAATGCCTAAGGTCGCCCAATCTAACGGCCAATTATGGCCACGCCTACACGAAAGCCGAAGGGTTTTGTGACGTGGCATCCTAGAGATAATGAAAATTAATCATTACAGCCGTCATTTTTCGAAACCCTCGATGGGACAACCAAAAGGTCACCTCCTCGTGACAACCTTTCACCTGTCTCTCGAGCAATAGTTTCCCTCAGTGACCGCTCTAGTCACGTCGCGAAACTAGGGGCATGTGTTATAGTGAGATTTCTCTCACCTAGAAACTCGAGACCAGACCCCTCTTTAAGAGGACACGTGTATTCAGATTCCCAATGAAAGCTGAAATGTCCGTGAGAGACTTCTCGAAGTTTAGACCTCGCCCAGGATAAAACAAGCGAGATATTGCGGGTGCGACCTAATTCACACCGCATAACCGTAATCCTCATCACGCAGGGTAGACCCAACTCGCATATGTCAGAACATGTGCGAGTGCCTCCCTCTATACCTCCGCGACGAGTATGGAGACCGATGCCCTATGAGGTAGTTTTGGTCTCAGCGACCCAACAGCCCTAACAGACCAGTATAAGTTCGCATGTCCAGATGTTACCAGTTTCAATATGTGACGTCTACAACGGGCGATTACTTAAGGACGCAGACGTTCCAAACGTATGTGCGATCCTACGAGCTCAACAGACGGTACATGAACGGTCAACTCGCAGATGCGAAAGACGCATACGTTGATGAATTCAGTAACTGTCATACATTTATTAATGTTAACGTTGTTTGAGTTTAGTCATTGCAATTCAATGTGTAAATAATGGATTAACAATAAATGTGATCCTCATGTAACCGATTGGGCACCTGCTTTGTATATAAAGGGGTGATCCACCGTGAAAATGCACCTACGAATCCCTTGCTACAGTGGACTAAGCAGAACGAAATCTGACTGAACCACTATAATTCACCGTCTCATTTATTTTTCCAGCTTTGTTGTTTACTCTCGCATTCCTATTCGAGTACTCGCCATTCTAGGTTGAATACTCGCATTTGTCATCTCTCAAATTATTCTCTCTTTTTCCAGTTAAATTGTACTTTTTGGTGTTGCGAAATATCAGTAACAACAAAAAGTATGCATCAAAAAAGAGCGTATGTATAAACATCCTGACCCAAAGGGCAGGTCCAAAAAGAAAAATATATGTGCGTCAAAAAAGATCATATATATATAAAATCCTGGCCCTAAGGGCAGGTAAAAAAAAATATATACAAAGGGCCCGGGGACAGGCCTTACTCATTGTCTCCCCTTAGAAAATAAAACAGCTATTAAATAAAGATTGTCTTAAATAAAAGCAAAATAGCTGTAAATAAAAAAAAAAAAAAGAGAGAGAGATATGAAAAATCTTGGTTGAAATGGGCTGGATTCGGAACGACCTAATCAATGCGAGGAGGAAGGCGAGGACCAATGCGCGCCTCAAGCATGGCGTCAAGCTTCTTCTTCTTCTCCCGGAATTTGGCAATCATCTCCGAAGGTTTTGGGTAGAAGTCAAGCTTGATACTCTGGCCATTTGTCGACCAGGCCATTTAGACGCCATCATCGAAACGCTTGATGCAACGGCTGCAGGAGATAGGGGAGAGGAGCTCATCTTTCTTAGCCTTTTTCAAGGCTTGGACTTTAAAGTCCTTGAGCTCCTTCAGCTCCACGGCCAAGTTAGCCCTGGACTCCAAGTCCGCCTGGTGCAGTTCCTCTAAAGACCTCACCTTGGCAACCATCTCGTCTAAGGCCTCCTTGGCCTCCCAAAGCTCGCGTTTGGCCTTGGCGACAGCCTCGCCCTCCTCCCTCAACGCTTCCTAGTGCTTCGCCTCCAGCCTATCCCTTCGAAGGACCTCCTCTCGGATCATCGCCTCCGCTTGGGCTTCCCTTTGCTTAGCCTCTTCCTTGAACTTGGCCTTAGAAGGGGCCTCCTGCCGCGCAACCTCCTCTTGGAGCGCCCGCCTTTCAGCAGACAGGTCCTGCAGGATCTTCACGACTTCGTCTATGCCCCCAAATTCGGACAAGACGAAGCCGTGATTAATTATGGTTTTGGAAAGGCGGCCGGCGTCTGCAGTAATCTGGAAAAGGAAGCAAGAGTGAGTGAAGGCCTTAAATAAAATAATGAGAAAAGAAGTAAATCACAAAGTACTTACCGCGACCAAGGAGTGGCTGAGATCCTGAACTTGGAAGACGGAGTTCAAGGATGCTCAAGCAGCGTACCGCTTAGGCGTGCACCGAGTCAGCTGGGAGACGTACTCACCGGTCATCTCAGCGGCAAAAGGAGCCAAGGTAGGCTCGAGGAAACGGTTGAACCAGTCCGTCAGGGGGTCCAGGTTTAGATCCCACGGGTTCTGAAAGTTCTCCTCGTTGAGGGAATTTTGCACCTTCTCTCGCAAAACACTCCTCAAGGCCTCCACCTCAGCATGCCCCCGAGAGTACTCGTCAAGGGCGTAATTGTACTTGGCTATCCGAAGCTCTTGCCTCGCCTCATCTCCGGGGACCGGAGTCAACACAATGCCGTGAGGCACTATAAACTGTCCGCCTTGGGAGGGATCCCGGAATCATGGCTCGGGGCCGGAGTGTCCACCCTCCGCGGCCTTTTGGAGGATTCCTCTACAACCATCTTGCCTTTGCGCTTGCGCACGAGAGCAACCTCTTGCTCTTCTTCACTTTCTTCAACTTCCCCAGGAAGAGCCCATTACTCTTCTTGACCTTCTTTAGCTTCCTCAAGAAGTACCTCCTCCTCATCCACTAAGTCAATAGTGTTTGGAGGGGCATTGGAAGAAGCCTTCACGGGGGTGACCATCCGGGAAGAAGTGGGAGGAAGGGAAGCAGCATCAGGACTGTGGGCTCCAGCAAGGGTGGCCAAGATCGCCTCCATGGGATTAGCTGCTGCAACAAGAGAAAAGAGTTGTGTTAGAATATCTGTGAAAGCAGTGAACACTTAAAAAAGTAATCAAGCTAGTCCTACCCTGACTCTCTAATTCGGCCCTAGCAAAGTCCCGAATCTTAGCACTGGCCGCATCGTCCCCGAGATAGCTGTCCGAGGGACGGAACCAGCTAGAAGAAAGATAGGTCGAAGGATCCAAGAGAACGGGCACCGGAGGTCCAGAGCCCATCCGGGACCGACCCAAATAATCTCCTAAGTTGGAGAAATAATACTCCTTTGCATGATCCCCCCACCGAGTAGAGAGCATCCTAAACTTAAAGAGACGTTCATCGAACCCTACAGGCCTAAGGCTAGCGTACTCACGGACAGGAGGGACGTAATGAATTGTTAAAGGAGACTTACCAGAACCGGAAGTGCTGGCATCAGGAGCCCCCGTATTCGGCATCTGGACAGTAGGCCTTGGTCTGGGGGCCCTCCTCTCAATCAGGCTCCCAATGCGAAGGGGCCTCCCGGCAGTCGCCTAGGTCCTCCTCTCGACCGGGCTCCCAACGCGAAGCGGCCTCCCAGCAGTCGCTTGGGCCTTAGTGTAAGCCTTCTCCTGGGCCTTCCGGTAGAGGTACTCTCAGTACTCCTCTTCCGCTGTGGCAATGATCTCCTCCCGGAAGGTCTTCTCCGCGGTCGGAACCCTTACGTTCGGGCAGATAACCTTGGAAAGGTTGGAGTCTTCCACCGACTGGTGTCCCAAGATCAGCTTGGCCTTCCGGCAATTCTCCGTCGTGACCAACCCCCCGACGTCAAGGTCCTTCTTGTCATATGTGGCGAAGGTCTTGGCCCGTTGGAGGAAGAGCTGAGCAGGCGCAATCCGCTCATAAGGAGGGATCCTAACCCACTCTGTGAGAAGCTCCGGATGTTCCACAGCAAGGAACCCAGAGGAAAAGAAGAAGCGGTGACGGTACTCCTTGACGTGCTTTTGCTGGTTGAAGGGGACCGGGCCCTCATTCAAAGGGTGGGCCCAGAAGCCATAAAAGTCGTCCTTAAGTTTGTCCCCCTTCTTGGGGACAGAAACGAGTTCATAAAAATATAATATTTCTGCTGGACTGGGAGAGCCCCAGCCCCGGGCAGCGTAAAAAATAAATAAGCCTGAAAGTAGGCAGTAAGCTTGTGGAATAAGTTGGTATGGCGCAAGGCCGACAAATACAAGGAAATTAATGAAATAATCCTGAAGGGGAAGCATAGCCCCGGTCATCAAATGTGTCTGGCTCCAAGCTCCGAAGCCTCCGTAATTGTGATTGGGCGTCTCCGCGTCGCGGGGCGGCCGGTGGTACGTCCCGGAAGTAGCAGGCTTGATGCCGGCCACCACCACAATATGCTCCAACTGATGAGGGCAAGTTAAAGTGGAGTGAAGCTCGGCCGCTTCCCACCCCGTGGCACGAGGCTTATACCCCTCCTGGGCGACGGCTACCATCATCATCTCTTCTAGGGTGGCCAGGTGCTTTCCTTTCTTGGAAGATTTGGAACCAGAAGTAGACATTTTGGTTCTGAAAAAGATTTAAAATTCCAGTAGTCAGGCCCCATAACAAACCCTAAATCAAAAAAGGGAATGGGGGTCCCCTAACCGCTGGAAAGAGGCCCCCTCCAGACGGTTGTCAACAAGAAAGCCTCAAAAGGTTTTTCTGGACAAAAGTCGGGTGCAAGAATCTTACAGATAGTGACATTACACATAAGCAAAGAAAGGAAAAGAAAGAGAAAGGGTAAAAATCGAGAAAGACAAAGTCTTCTCTGTACCCTTAAAGGTCATCACGCAAAGAACAGATGGGCCTTTGAAAAAATATAATGTGCAAAATAAGAGTGACTCAAACACAAGAAAAGAGAAATCTAAACGTGTTACACAAAAACTCAAGGCAAAAAATTCCCAGAAACTTCGAACATTAAACCCAGAAAAAGAAGATGAACAGTAAAGCATGCCATGATAATGCGAAAAACTTACATAAAATGTTAGAACTGAGAGTTGTTGTTGATCGACGACGAAATGTTGATTGACAGTAACGAATGAAGGTTAGTAAGAAACCTATGGTGTTTGAAGGTTTCCTGGTTTGAGGGTTTTCTTTCTCTTTGAAAAATTCGAAGAAATTTGGTGAAAGGCTGAAAGTAACCAAAATGAAAGAAGAATAGTGGCTTTTATAGGCAAAAGTGCATGTGGAACAGGCACGATCACCTACCAATCGTACGGTTGGGAAGGCACACGATTTGCATTCCCAAGATCCAACGGCTAGATTGATTTGTAATCAAGGCGGTGGAAACGCTTGAGTGTCCGTCTGACACCCATTAATGCGCCGTATCAATTAATGGACGTGAAACGAATCGACGCCTGCAAAAAGTGAATCGCTGCAGTAATGGCTATCATTAATTACACCTTCACGCGCCCACAGCACGTGCCAAGAAACCGAGGAGCCGACCGGAGGCATCTGAACAAGCCTTGTTCATTTTTCAATTAAACAAGGCTTGGGGTAAATATTGCCCCTGATTTTGCCCAATATACGTGGAACAACCACACAGGGACACGTGGACACGAAGACCTTAACATTCAAATTAATGGCTAAGTCTTTGTAAAGAAAGGTGTTATCCGGGACCTTCCTCCCGGAGAAGGCATACAAAGTCCTCCATGCTCCCGGAGACCTAAATGATATCAAAGCACCTCCGGGAGATGTCAGGCTTCCACTGAGCAGTCATCTCGCATTTAATGCCGCATGAGAGGAAGCGTGTTGGAACTGCCACACGCAATAAAATCTGACGACACAACCCCCGATCTGCACCTACAAGGCTATGACCACTTAAGTCTAATGACGGCTACACTGTGAAGAATCACATCAGTCAAAAGGCAATAAGGACAATCCACATAAAATCCCTACAGCACCTAGGGATTTGACCATGCATTACCCATGGTATATTCATTGGGACTACCCAACTTTATTGATAGCTACAGAAATACATGTACTATAATTCTGGGAATCACCCCACAAAAACACTATAAATACCCCCTCAAAGCTCATTAATGGGGTCGAGAATTTTTGGGTTGCATAAGTGCAAGAAGAGTAGATACTCACAAAGAACATTCTCTTTGCATTAAATGCACTCATAAATATACAGACTCGTGGACTAAGGCTCATTAACGCCCCAACCACGTAAAAATCCTTCTCTTAATTTCTTATAGCTTTTTAATCTTTTATTATTTTATTGGTTGTCGAAAACCTCGGTCAACACAACCAAATTAGAATTTTAATTATTAAATTACTTACTAGTTATTAAAAAATGTAACAAGTTACTAGCTACTAGATTCTATAGTTAATTTTTTTAAAAAAATAACATATACATATATATAGGGACACGATTTTGTCCCGTGATGTACTTTCACGGAATGTATTCCGTGGTACATTAGATGGGTCTCAAGATACATTAGATGGGTCTCAGGGTACGTTACCATTTTTTAACCCTAATTACCCCTAGATCAACCCCAGCCCTCAGATCAAATAACTCCCCATCTAACGGTTGTCGTACATCACGGAATACATTCCGTGAAAGTACATCACGGGACAAAATCGTGTCCCTACATATACAATCAATTATATATCACACTAACATAATTTTAAAAACTTTAATTCTAAACTAATTAAATCCCTACTACTTCATTCTCATTCACAACAAATATATATATACAATACATTTACACAAAATATACACAAATAGTATATACACAATATATATAAAAATACATATTCAATAATAAAACACAAAATATATGCATATATATTATTATATATATCAAGTTATAAATATTTACCTTATAAACGTAATTCAGCGATAAATTACGACAAAAATCGGGTCACCTATAGCACACACAATATAATATTAATAAAATGAAAAAATTCCAAAAAAAATTTAAAAAAAAGGAAATAATATTAATGTACATTAATAAAATGAATAGAAAGCATATTTATACATTAATAGACGTTGGCATTCAACGTTTTCTCCGCTAAAATCGATAGCCGGAGTTATACCACTACCTTTTTTTAAAATAGGTTCAGGTACAGTGTAAATGGGTGAAAAAACAAAACTTTTTTAGTGTATGAGATTAGATATTAAAAATAGAAAATTTAAAGACAAAAATGGGATGAAATGGTGAAGAAATGAGGGAGATAGGGTGGTTTTTAATCGTGGTCGGTGAGGGTTTCGTGGGTTTTCAGGGGGTCTAGTGGCTGCTAGTTATCGTGTGAAGAAGAAAAAGTGGGGAAGAAGAAGGTGACATAGGGCTGTTTATATAAACTCTATGCCGTCAGTTACTAGCAAAGAACCGACGGCATAGGTGCACACGTGTCAATAAAGTGTTCACATATCACTACAACATTTATCACTAATAGCGGCGGACCTCTCCGCCGCTATTAGTATCATTCCTGGCCGCTAAAGGGTAATAGCGGCGGACCTCGGCCGCTATTGGTCCGCCGCTATTGCTTGGCCGCTATTAATAGTATTAGCGGCCAAAAACAGGGTCCGCCGCTAATAATATTAATAGCGGCGGAGCAATAGCGGCGGGACCCCGCCGCTATTGCCCTTTGTCAGTTTCGTGTTTCGAGACTGACAAAGGGCAATAGCGGCGGGGTCCCGCCGCTATTGCTCCGCCGCTAATACCCATTAGAATAAAAAAAAATAACAAATATTTATAAATAATAAATAATAATAAATATATATTAATCTTATATAAAAATAAATAATTAATTATTTATACGAATATTTAATAAATAAATCTAATTAATATAATTAAAACAATTTAATAAAATTTATTAATAATTTAAAATTGTCTCCAAAGTAATTAACTTTAACATATTAATCCTAATAAAATATTGTCTCAAAATTAAACTAAATTATTACAAAACATAAATAAATTATTCATTAACATCTTCATTCAGGTCTCTAATTATGAAGTCTTGATCTGGATTATTTTCGGTACGAGTCCCCGAAGCCCGTGGCGGAGAAGGCACATACGCTTGGTCTGATGATAAACCCAGCGTTAAATTACCGAGCTCAGCTTGGTTGAAAATGGGAGTTGAAAAAAATTGGTTCTCCTGCGATGAACTCCCAAATAATCATAAATCAGCAAAGTTTGAGCCGAGCGGAGGAGACTCTGACGGTGTTCGGTATAAGAACTGATTTCCCATTGGCGGAGCAGACTGTTGTTGCTGCTGAGGAAACTGCTGAGGAAAAGATTGGGGTTGCTGCTGCAAAAAATTTTCAAATTGCTGCTGTGACAAATTTTGGAATTGTTGTTGCGAGGAAGGCTGAAATTGTGGTTGCGAAGGAGGTTGTTGTTGCTGTTCCGGAGGAGCGGCATGACTCTGAGAAGACGAACCACCAGGCGACTGCGACTGACTATACGTTTGAATGAAATTGTCAAAACGTGGGTTAAATATTTGGGCACGTTGTTCAGGCGTCAAATTACCCCCCAAGTGGCACGCATAGCTGAGAATATATCTGCCACAGTGCTCATCATTTCAGTAGTTGGTTGGGGAGGCACCGTTGATTGAGTTTGAGGGATTGGTTTCTTTCCTTTGCCCTTGAGCCTTTTACCCACGCCTCTTTGATAGTCAGATCTTTGGCCTAGAATTGTTTCCATAACGTCAAACTGATAACCAGTATCAGATTCAGATTCAGTCCCAGTATCGCTCTGGGATTGTCGTTCCAGTCGCTTCCTATCAAGCTCCTTGATCAGTTCCTCCTATTTAAATCAAAATTATTAGAATATGTAATTAATATAAAATATAAATTTTAATAATAAATCATTTTAATCACTTACATAATCTTTTGCAGCTAATTCATTAACGAAAGTTCCAGACGGTTTTTTCACATGGATCTCCTTCCATGCTTCAACTACATGCTCTCCAGGAGGACCCCCCTATACAAATATAAACAATTAAATTAGTTTATTATAAGAAAGAAATATTATTAACTATTAAAGAATTTTTTTTATGAAACATTTAACAATTAAAGAATTAATACATACCATTCCGTGGCGTATGGACGCCAACGATTTTGTGCCTTGCGTTGTTGGATATTTCATTAGTTGCCGATTCGATTTATTTTTAGTTGAACGATTCAAAAATGCCTCGCTAACGAACAATTCGCAAACCGGTTTCCAAGTCTCGGTATTCAAGTAGTCAGGGGGGGAATTTGAGCACTGTGTCCCAATCTTCTGGTTTTTTGTAATGTTGTTTGAAATGCTTGTGTCTGAGTGTCTTTCGCTCACTATACCGCTCCGCCATCACCGAATATAAAGTCCCCATAAGTAGGTCTCGATGGGGATTCCCATCGATATCAAAGTAGAACTATGTAATAAAAGTAATTTAAAGTTATGTTAATTTATAAATGAGGACATAAAATTATTACAACTTTTAATAATTAAAAATCACTCACTCTAATTCGATTGAGCACTTGATCCTTGTATTGTTGGGGTACATCAGAAAAATTTAGATGACCACCCGGGCACAACATGCTTACTTGTTGGCCAAGAAATCGAACATAATTGCTTGCTTCAGTGCCAACAACTTTGCCTGTTTCAAGATCTACCTCCACCGGTAAGGGCTTACCAGCATCTCTCCTTTTTTTCGAGATTAGCGTTTGCGGCAACCCCACGACCCTTTCTGACCGGAGGTGGAACTATATATATTCGAGGAAAAAATAATTTTATTAGTAAATCATACATTCACTATTTATATTCAGAACAATTGTAGATTTGAAAAAATATGAAACCTGCTTCGCAAGACGACGGTACCCTAGAAGGATCAGGGGGATCCCTGCCATCACCATCCCCACCGTGGTATGTCGCTAACGTAGCTGACATTTTACTTTACTTTGAAGACGGAAAAAAATGTAAGAATTCACAAATGTGAAACACATAATTGAAATATCACACAAATGTTAATGCGAAAGAAATAAAATAGTCCTTTAATTGTAAAAAATTTAAGTAACAAATGTTTACAAAATAAAAGTTACACTGAAGAATCACTATCATTTCCATCATTCACTAAGTTTACATTTTCATCCTCCACATGTTCAACTAGTAAATCATCTACTTCTTCAGCAACATAATTTTCATCAAGTTCATTATTCTCTATCTCAGAATCCACTAACTGATCGGATGATTCAACAATTACTGGAGGTTCATTCGATTGCATAATCAACTCTCCAAGATCAACTGTCAACACAAAATTGGCAGAGTTAGAATCACTAACAACATCTACATCAGTCTCATCTTCGTTGTCAGTAATGTCCCAAATTTGTCGATGGCTAATATCTTCAACAACCTTCCAATCGCGACCTCTGAGTGGATCTTCAAGATAGAAAACTTGCTTCGCCTGGTTAGCAAGGATGTACGGTTCATCTTGATACCAATATCCACGAGTATTTATACTAGTTATATTATTTTCAGTGATTGTCTTCTTTCTTAATGGATTAGTGTTATACCATTTACATTCAAACAATGACACTGTATATGCACCAGTATAAGATATAGTGATTACATCTTCAAGTGTGCCGTAATAATTAAACCCTTCAGTTCCAAGAATACGGTAACACCACTATTTTGTGTCTTCCGCTTTTGGTCTCGCTTTGATGCAATAAACCGAACACCATTCACTACACAACCTTCGTAAAATGTTGCTAAGTAATCGGACCCGGAAGCGAGAGCGAGTAACTCATCACCATTTTGTAAAGTTCCAAGCTTGTGCAACTCATATATCTAAATACATAAAATGTATTAATATGAGAGGAATATAAATGATTGAATTAAAACTTTACAATTTTGTCGTTATACCTTCTTATGAAACCACGGACGGAAAGTTTGCCTATGCAAGACATCGTGATTACCATTAGGATATTCATGCCTGATCTTGTCCAAATGTTCACTGTAAAGTATGATAATGTCAAGATACGATAGAGGGAGATAGAAAATAAAAACTAAAAATTTAATAAAATAATTTATAAAAATGTAACAAACTTACTCTAAGTAAGCTTGGATTTCAGGAGAATTTTGAAGAATGTACCACTCAGCTTTTTCACGACTGATATGATCAAGAGGCTTGATAAGTCCGCTAGTTAAAGGACGAGATTGAGAATTAAAAACTGAGAGATAGCGACAAACAGAAGGCGCATCTTCATTTCGATCAAGCCGATTAAATCTTGTTTCACACCCTTTAAAGTACATTGAACAAAAGGTTACTGCCTCATCAGCAACATAACCTTCTGCAATTGACCCTTCAGGACGTGCCTTATTTCCCACATAATTCTTCAATTTTTTCATGTACCTTTCAAAAGGATACATCCATCTCATAAAGACCGGGCCACCCAATATCGCTTCTTCAGGCAAATGCAATACCAAGTGTATCATTATGTCAAAAAAAGCTGGAGGAAAAATCAATTCCATCTTGCACAATAACGAAATTAAATTATTTTGAGCATCCTCCATATCTTTTACATTTAGAGTTCTAGAGCATAATCGACAAAAAAATTACACACCGAGTAATAGTTGTTGCAAAGTTGTCACGAGGTAGAAATTTACGGACACCAACCGCTAGTACTCGCTGCATAATGACATGACAATCGTGGGATTTTAACCCAATAATGTTAGACTCATCTGGAGAAACTTTGCTCTTTAAATTTGAACAGAAGCCATCGGGAAACTTTATTCCTTTAATAACTGACAAAAAAGTTGTCTTTTCTCACGAGTCAAAACATAAGGAGCATGCGGTTTCATTAGCCTCCCATTCCCATCTTCATAAATCCACAACGATTCCCTAATACCCATCTTCTTTAAATCATGGCGCGCATTGGTTGTGTCCTTTGATTTATCATTATCCAAGATGGTTCCTAGGAGACTATCACACACATTCTTCTCAACATGCATCACATCAATGTTGTGTTTTAAAATATTCGTGCTCCAATACTCCAACTCGTAGAAAATACTTTTTTTCCTCCAATTACAATTTTCTGCAACTCTTCTACGTTTCACGCCCCCAAAATTTTCATGATGTCCGGGAATTTGGGGTTCGAGAGCATTAACTTGTGATAATATTTCTTCACAAGTAAATCGTCTTGGAGGAGGTCTTCTTTCAACTTTACCATCAAATCGAGTATCCCTTCTCATTGCATGGTTACTTGGCAAGAACCTTCGATGACCAACATATGATGTCTTCCCGATCACTCGAATGGACGTCGTGCCTTCATTACAAGTAGGGCAAGCTTTGTAACCTTGACCACTCCACCCAGACAAGCTACTACGAGCAGGAAAATCATTCACTGTCCACAAAAGCGCAGCACGCATGGTGAACATCGAGTTGGTCGAACTATCTCTCGTTGCTACCCCATTATTCCACAACTCCTTTAATTCATCCACCAAAGGTCTTAAAAATATATCCATGTCTTTACCTGGAGATTTTGCACCAGGAATTAGGGTAGAGAGCAAAAAATAATTATCTTTCATACATAACCAAGGTGGTAGATTATAGTTAGCCAACACCACTGGCCACATGCTGTATGCAAGACTCATGTTGCCAAATGGATTAAATCCATCAGCAGCTAACCCAAGTCGAACATTTCTTGGGTCCCTTGCAAACTCGGGATGTTTTGCATCAAAGTCTTTCCAAGCTAAACCATCGACCGGGTGTCGCAACACCCCATCATCTTTTGATTTTCCAGTATGATGCCATATCATGCTTTTCGCTGTAATCCTCGAACTATATAATCTTTTAAGTCGAGGTGTCAACGGAAAGTATCGCATGACTTTGCAAGGAACTTTTTTTCCTTTCCCGTTCTCGGAAGTAACCCAACGACTAGTTCCGCAAACTGGACAAGCCTCCTTGGATGCATTTTCCTTATAAAATAAGCAACAATTTGTTGGGTTTAATGCCCTAAATAAAACTCATTTCAATATAATCAAATTTACTTATTAATATAGATCAGAAACAACATTTAATGTTGCATGGTTCACATGATTTATTTCTTGATTATATGTACATAATGTATAAATTCATCTGAAACCCTTTTCACATACTTGATCCTGTTTATTGTGCCGTCAACACATTGGAAAGTAAACATGACTATGTGAATAAAGTTTCCTAGATTTATCAGACACAGGGTTTTACTGATATGATAATCTACAACAAGAGTTTACTTGTATTTGGAGAAATACTATGTTCTTTCCAGAACATTGGTTAAAGTAAAGCTTAGGTTGGATGCATGGAGTATGCATCGGAAGGGACCGATATTGAACTTTGACTTAGATTTATTAAACTTACCGTAATATCTATTCAAGTCAATATCGCCAAGTTGATCCTAGATCAAATGATCTTAATCCTGATATGATTAGGCTCAATCTTGAAAGGCTATTCGTGTTCTTTGATTTGTTAGTTAAGCCTACTTTTAGGTCAGGGTGATACGTACATTTTGGGAACACGGTAGTGCAATTGAGTGGGAGCGCTAGCATAAACATGGAATCTATAGCTTCTATCTGGCGAATAGTAAGCAAAGGATGATCTCCTTCGAGCTTGACCAAACGAACATAAATGGTGGAGTACTCATTTCACATAAGCTGAAATATCATTTATACGGGGTCAAGTGTTTTAAGGAATAAATACATTGTAGGGTGTAACGGTAATTTAATCCCTTTACAGTGTAGATCATTCATATAGAGGATCATTGATCACATTAGGATTATAACAATGGATAACTAATGATGTGTCTATATGGTGGAACATATAGAGCATTCTATATACTGGGAGTGCAATTCTAAGTTCTATGCGTGGATTCAACGAAGAATTAATAAGTTAGTGAATTTTAGTGCTAAATTCTTGATCTACTTATTGGAAGCTCGGTTATATAGACCCATGGTCCCCCCACTAGTTGAGATAATATTGCTTGTAAGACTCATGTAATTGGTTTTGATTAATCAATTATAATTCACGAATTAGACTATGTCTATTTGTGAAATTTTCACTAAGTAAGGGCGAAATTGTAAAGAAAGAGTTTATAGGGGCATATTTGTTAATTATGATACTTTGTATGGTTCAATTAATAAATATGATAAATGACAATATTATTTAATAATTATTTATAGTTATTAAATAGTTAGAATTGGCATTTAAATGATTGAATTAGGAAATTGGCATTTTTGAGAAAATCAGATACAAAAGGTGTTAAAATTGCAAAATTGCAAAGCCCAAGGCCCAATCCATTAAGTGTATGGTCGGCCACCTTTGTAGCTTTTTTAAATGTTTTTTTTTCATTATTTTAATGCCATATAATTCAAATCAAACCCTAGAGGAATGCTATAAATAGATAGTGAAGGCTTCAGGAAAAACACACTTTCTGAATCAGAAAAACCTGAGCCTCCACTCTCTTCTCTAGCCGCCACTCTCTCTCTCTTTTCTTCCTCAATATTTCGAACCTCTCTTAGTGATTAGAGTAGTGCCCACACACATCAAGTGATACCTCAATCATAGTGAGGAAGATCGTGAAGAAAGATCATCAGCAAAGGAGATTCAGCATCAAAGATTCAGAGAAAGAGATCCAGGTTCAGATATTGATAATGCTCTGCTACAGAAAGGAATCAAGGGCTAGATATCTGAACGGAAGGAGTCATATTATTCCGCTGCACCCAATGTAAGGTTTCTTAAACTTTATATGTGTTTATTTCATCGTTTTAGAAAGTTCATATTTAGGATGTTAATAAACATACTTGTGAGTAGATCTAAGATCCTGGTAAAATAATTTCCAACAACTGGCCTCAGAGCGATGGTAATTGATTTACTTGCAAGAAATTTGGACTTTAAAACGATTGTTTGTATGTTCTTTGGATGGTATCATGTTGTATTGAGTGTTATTTGATGATTGATTGATGTTTGTGAAATTTTCGTGAAAAATAATTGCGATTTTATCTCTGGAATTATTTTTATTGGATAGTATGGAAAAAATTAAGCAAGTTAGCCTTTTACAGAACTCAATTTGGATTTTATTTGAATTAGTTATGATTTTTTGAAGATTTGACAAAATCGGAAATTTGTCTTGATAGTTTCCTGCGATCGCAGAACTGTCCGTACAGTTTCGGATTTTTTCCTTTTTCTTCAATTTTTCATACTTTTTCATGGAATTAACTTCCAATTTTTTGTATTGTTTTGTATATATACTATTACTATTCCTAATTCAATTCTAATTATCATTTTGAATTAATTTAATTTTTTTTTTAAATTAATTCAAGATATTAGTGTAATTTGAATTCGAATAGAATTAGTATTTATCTTTTTGCTTAAAAATCTATCTTATTTTAAAATTTGATTATATCTTATCTTATTTTAAATTTAAAAATAAGATATTTATAATTATGTAATTTTTAAATGATATAAGATATTTTGCTAATTTTTTAAATTTTGTTATTTTATTTATTTAAATTAAATTTAAAATTTGAAAAAGATATTTATTTATCTTTTCTGATTTTTAATTTAATTTTTATTTATAAAATAACATTTAAAATTTAAAAGTAGTTAGCAAATTTTTTTTGAAATGATATTTAGGTTGGTTGAAACCTAATTTTTCAAAAATTGTAGGTTTAATTTTAAATTTTAATTTTTTTTTAAAAAAAAAAAAAAAATTTCGAATTTTTCAAATTTTTTTTAAATTTTTCGAAAAATTATTTTTTTATTTAATTAATTATTTTCGAAATTAAATATTTAATTTAAAATTAAATAAATCCTACATCCAACTATCCAACTAACCCTGTTGCAGGAGTATGTGTTTTAGCTTGTTTGTAAGTTTTCAAAACCTATTATTACTTGATTGCAAATAGCCATGGTTACTTTTTGCCAGATCTAATGATCTGATGGCTCCCTTGGTCAAGTTAATAATTTGTAACAGGTAAATTTTACAATCTTCTTTCATCTGTGTATGACCTAGCAACATGATAGGACCCATCCAAAGTGTGCCTGTGTGAGCCTATGTGTTTAATTTGATTATAGATACATATAGGTTGTTGTTGCTAAAATAAATTATCATAGTTCTTGATAGAATTTATTTAGGCCCATTTAGTTATTGGGCTTATTCAATGAATAACAGTTGTTCTTATTAAGGTTAAATTCCTCTCTTTTGGGCCTTGTGTGAGAGTTGGGAGCCATAGAAGTGGGTACGACATACCGAACTCAAAGACTCCCCCTCACACAAACCACCCCAATTGTGAAGGCCCATTTGCTCGATTTGAATGATCGTACTAGGTTAATTAAACTAGTTTAACCTAATAAAATTGATTAGCAACATAATTAATTTCATTTATTTTGAAATTAATTTAAGAAAAATATAGTTTAAGGAATTTTATATTCTAAGCTAAACTATATGTATTTTCTTGTATTTAATTAAATATAGAATTATAACCATCTAGATTCTTTCTGGAACTTAATTTAAATTTTTCATTAAATATTCCTATTTAAGTTGATATTTAGTTATCTTCAACTAACCAACTTAAATCTGAATATCTTTTGAATTCAAAATTTCAAAATTAAGTTGAGGAATTTTAGGCATTGGTTATTAAGATTCTTTAGATATTTTTTTTAAGTTAATATCTTTTTCAAATATTAACTTAAAATGGAATATTTTCAAATTAAGTGGTTACAACTTAATTTTTGATATTTAATTAAATTTAAATTTGAAAATATTTAAGTTCTAGATTTTTCTAGTACAACTTAAATTAGATATTTTTTCAAATTTTGTGGAAAAGATACTTAGTCAAATAAGATATTTTCTAGATAGTTATTTATAGACTACTTATTATTTCTAATATTAAATAGGAAAATATTATAAATTGTGAAATTAATTATTTATTAATTAATTTTGGTACAATTTATTTTAAATATATTTTTTCCTAGTATTAAACTAGAGATTAATAATTAAGCCTTCTCTACACTTAATTATTTATTTCTTGAATTTAATACATTTAATTAATTTGAAAATTAAATATCTAAGTTGATTTTTATCATCATACTTAAATATTTCTTTTTCATGACATTTAATTAAATAGAAAATTATTTTTAGTTGAAATTTATTTTTTTTTCAACTAAATTTAAATAATTTTCAAAATATATTTTTTCTTTATTTTATTAATCAATTTTCGAAATTGTATTTCTTAAATGCTAGAATTTCGAATTTTATCTTGAAAAAATAGATTAAGTTGTAAATTAATTATTTTAATTAATTCTTGGATCAACTTAAATCAATGATTTTTTCATTTATTGATTAATTTAAAATAAATTGAATTAAAGTATATTATTAGAAATAGAATTAATTAGTCAAAGGAAAATCTAGATAGGTGATATTTTTGCTTGAAGTATTTTTCTAGTGTATTTAATTAAATAGAAAATTAATATTTGAGTTGATTTTCATCATCATACTTAAATATTTGTAATTTTTCTTATATATTTAATTAAATAGGAAAATTATATTTTTTGTTGTAAATTAATTTTATTAATTAATTTTGGGCCAACATTAAATTAGAATAATTTTTCCAGGATTTATTTTTTATTTTAATATGCATTTTTCGAAAATTGTATTCTTATATACTTTAATTTTTCGAAATGCAATATATATTTATAGAAAATTAAATTTGAGTTGTAAATTAATTTAAATTAATTTTGTAACAACTTAAATATTTTTTTCTAAATATTTATTGGAAATTATTACTAAGATGGAAATAATTCATGTTATTTTCATATCCATCTAAGTAAAATTTATAAATATTAAATTAAAATTTATATTTAGAATTTTTCATTCTAAATTGGAAATTTTAAATAAATAAATATATATTTAAAATAAATAGAATAAATAAAGAGAATAAAAGAAAATACAACTCTTTTTAAATAATGAGCTTTATTATCAAGAGACATTCGATCTCCATTGTGGGTTTTACACCGCGTTTGTTTTAGTGAGTAATCCTCCCTAATGGAGGAACGTTCATTAGCAATTTCGCACCGTTTAACCTCGCATGATAAGTAGTTTGTAAGTGTTTTGTATGGTATGGATCACCCTAATGGTGGCGACCATACTTGACTTGCAAATTATGAAACAATGGTGGAAGCTCATAAGATAGAATTGCCTTGACTCTCGCCTAAACGGGACAACGCTGAGTTCCAATCTTGATCGAATAAAAGGTTGCTAGAATGTTTAACATTTTAGACGAGCTGACAACTCTATTCAATGAATGGTAGCTTTGACTCTCGCCTAAACGGGACACTGATATCAGTTTGTTGAAAACCTTGGAAATTATTTAGGATTGTAAGTTTTAGTATTTTCACTTGTCATTCCTACTTGCTATATGCTTATAATTTCTGAATTGTGTATGAATTTATATTGAACCATGTTATTTCTGTTATTAAGTTGTAGTTTAATTTCGAATCTTCATTGTTGGTCTAACTTGGCTTGTTTATCTAATGAGATAAATCCCTAGTGGATTTTCACCATTAGACATACATAATAGTGTTAGATCTCGAAAGATAAATATTGTATATGCGACATCTAGCTGTTCATCAATTGATGACACCTTAGACTAGTATTTTTACGATATGAAACAAGAAGATTATATAAATAAGATTACTTTGACTTTCGCTAATCGAAGCATCGTTGGATTCTTATTTTAAACGAAATTATCCTAATTCCTCTTAGCTTATTCATTTCGAATTAGCTTTCAAACATATCATTGGATGAATGGTCTATAAATCATTTCATGTCATTTTATATGACGCATATGATTATAATCCCGAAATTCTATTCCCAATTGATATAAATCCTCAATCTTAGAAATCTCCTACTTGTATGGGCAAATCTGACTTAGAGTTTGTATTAGTAGTCTTTGGTCCAAGATAGAATTACTCATAATATTTGGTATAAATTTAAGTCTTTGACTTTAATTTTAGATTCCAAATAGAAATTTTCTTATATTTCTAATTCCAGAATACCATACAGTTACACTTTTTCAAGTGTTTAATATCCATCTTCTATTAATGGATTAAACCGTATGGAATATGAGTTAGGTGATTCTGTGACCGGGATCCACTTGAAGTATTCTAAGAACTCTTTGATGTAACTAAACCTATGTCATCATAGACACTACCACATTTTCTTAATCTATGGCATTTGTATCTTGTTCATAGTGGATTTGACAAGATCAATCTCTCGCAAAGAGTTAATATGCTCGTATCCACCGAAAGTAGTTCATCTCATTCGCGAGATGAATGTACATTCAGGGGTGGATATGAGTTTTTCGTTGTATTCTTAAAACGATAACTCTAGATTATACCTTATGCAAAGAAATTTGAAATGTTTGAAAAATTTCATAAATTTCTAGCAATGGTTAAAACCATTAAGGTAAGTGGTTAAAGATCTTGCGAACTGATAGGGGTGGAGAAATAGTTAGTAGATATGCAGTTCAAAGATCATTAAATTGATTTTTGAATTATATCCAAACTTACCTCCCCAGAAATTTCGAGTTGCATGTTGATGATTAGTTACTAGTCGTTGCCTAAATCCTTCTATGGTAATACAATTTCAGAATGATGTAATGGTTGTATACTTAATGTAAATCATTACTAGATTCATGGATGACCTAATCAAAATCTTAAGAAAGGCTAGAACTGTTAACCATGGTTTGTTAGCTTTTCTAAGTGATTAGGGGTGGACCATCCCATTGTCAATAGATAAGAAAGTGTTTGTTCAAACAAATACTACTTTTCTAAGAAAATGACTAAGTCTGAAAAATAAGTAGCAAATAAAGGAGATATTTATTCTTGATTCCAAAAGTGTTCTATCATCTTATAACATATGATGATCCCACTGCCTCTGTTGTCTTGTCACAACCGAAGAGATCAATACCATTTAGTTTTCTTCGACATAATTCACGGTACCTTGTCGTAGTGGGAGAGTTTCTAGGAACTCACCTTCTTATGACTTGGGAGACACAAGTGATTAAAATCCATTGTGAGTTTAAACAAGTAATGGATTGTCAAGATAAGAAACTAAGAAGAAAGCCAATAGAACTATGGTTTAATCCATTCACATGGAATGACCTAAAGTTTTCTATTACAAGGACATAAAAGGAAATTTTCGTTAATAAGTCTATTCTATGGACTTAACAAAACTTCCCGTTCCTACTATTATAGGTTGAGTTTATCTAAACCTATGGCTTGTGGTATACCTGGTAATTACTTACTCTAATGCAAGCAACTTACTTTAGTAAGATGCTGAAGCATTTTCTTTCTAATGGCAATCTATAGAAGCTTCACAACTTCTTAGGTATAGATTTTATTTATCTAAGGAAAAGTCTTAACTATTCCAGAAAAGATAAAACCATGAAAGAATTTCTTACATCAACAGTGAGAGGTCTTAGATATGCTTTTGTATGCCTTAGACCAGACACCTCGTTGAGTGGGAGTAATGAGTAGGTATCGATTAATCCGGGAGAAGAACATTGGAAGACAATCAAGTAAATCCTAAGATAAAGAAGAGGAACTATATGTTAGTCAATAAGGGTGTGTTTAAAACTCTTAGACTACACCATATCGATTTCGAAATTTGCCTATGTGCTAGTAAATCTTTACGATAAGATGGTGATTACTTCCGGGGGTGGAATAGTGATTTCGGAGAAGTGTAAAAACCTATACGAAGTCTCTAGGTCTACCAGAGAGAGACCGAATGTTAAAGCTGCGGGGAAAGTTACTTATTCAGTCTAAGGAAAGTTCTATACATCTTTGGCACCATTCCAAATTGCCTTAAACTACTAGTGTTAATTTCCTGATTAACCAAAAGTAGTTGCCAAAGGTATAGAATCCAGTATCCCAAGAGAGTAGACATATAGAGAGGAATTTCACATTATCAATGGTTTTGTGATTAAGGAAGAGTAATGGTGGAGAAAAGGTTGTGTTTAATTTAACCTTTCAGATCCTATTACGAGGAGTTTACTACTACTACACTTGATTTGTATATCAAGGTGTTGAGATTATTTGAAACGCACTTTTTGTTTTATATTAGTGCAAGTGGGAGTTTGTTGGGTTTAATGCCCTAAATAAAACTCATTTCAATATAATCAAATTTACTTATTAATATAGATCAGAAACAACATTTAATGTTGCATGGTTCACATGATTTATTTCTTGATTATATGTACATAATGTATAAATTCATCTGAAACCCTTTTCACATACTTGATCTTTTTATTGTGCCGTCAACACATTGGAAAGTAAACATGACTATGTGAATAAAGTTTCCTAGATTTATCAGACACAGGGTTTTACTGATATGATAATCTACAACAAGAGTTTACTTGTATTTGGAGAAATACTATGTTCTTTCCAGAACATTGGTTAAAGTAAAGCTTAGGTTGGATGCATGGAGTATGCATCGGAAGGGACCGATATTGAACTTTGACTTAGATTTATTAAACTTACCGTAATATCTATTCAAGTCAATATCGCCAAGTTGATCCTAGATCAAATGATCTTAATCCTGATATGATTAGGCTCAATCTTGAAAGGCTATTCGTGTTCTTTGATTTGTTAGTTAAGCCTACTTTTAGGTCAGGGTGATACGTACATTTTGGGAACACGGTAGTGCAATTGAGTGGGAGCGCTAGCATAAACATGGAATCTATAGCTTCTATCTGGCGAATAGTAAGCAAAGGATGATCTCCTTCGAGCTTGACCAAACGAACATAAATGGTGGAGTACTCATTTCACATAAGCTGAAATATCATTTATACGGGGTCAAGTGTTTTAAGGAATAAATACATTGTAGGGTGTAACGGTAATTTAATCCCTTTACAGTGTAGATCATTCATATAGAGGATCATTGATCACATTAGGATTATAACAATGGATAACTAATGATGTGTCTATATGGTGGAACATATAGAGCATTCTATATACTGGGAGTGCAATTCTAAGTTCTATGCGTGGATTCAACGAAGAATTAATAAGTTAGTGAATTTTAGTGCTAAATTCTTGATCTACTTATTGGAAGCTCGGTTATATAGACCCATGGTCCCCCCACTAGTTGAGATAATATTGCTTGTAAGACTCATGTAATTGGTTTTGATTAATCAATTATAATTCACGAATTAGACTATGTCTATTTGTGAAATTTTCACTAAGTAAGGGCGAAATTGTAAAGAAAGAGTTTATAGGGGCATATTTGTTAATTATGATACTTTGTATGGTTCAATTAATAAATATGATAAATGACAATATTATTTAATAATTATTTATAGTTATTAAATAGTTAGAATTGGCATTTAAATGATTGAATTAGGAAATTGGCATTTTTGAGAAAATCAGATACAAAAGGTGTTAAAATTGCAAAATTGCAAAGCCCAAGGCCCAATCCATTAAGTGTATGGTCGGCCACCTTTGTAGCTTTTTTAAATGTTTTTTTTTCATTATTTTAATGCCATATAATTCAAATCAAACCCTAGAGGAATGCTATAAATAGATAGTGAAGGCTTCAGGAAAAACACACTTTCTGAATCAGAAAAACCTGAGCCTCCACTCTCTTCTCTAGCCGCCACTCTCTCTCTCTTTTCTTCCTCAATATTTCGAACCTCTCTTAGTGATTAGAGTAGTGCCCACACACATCAAGTGATACCTCAATCATAGTGAGGAAGATCGTGAAGAAAGATCATCAGCAAAGGAGATTCAGCATCAAAGATTCAGAGAAAGAGATCCAGGTTCAGATATTGATAATGCTCGCTACGTAAAGGAATCAAGGGCTAGATATCTGAACGGAAGGAGTCATATTATTCCGCTGCACCCAATGTAAGGTTTCTTAAACTTTATATGTGTTTATTTCATCGTTTTAGAAAGTTCATATTTAGGATGTTAATAAACATACTTGTGAGTAGATCTAAGATCCTGGTAAAATAATTTCCAACACAATTATACAAACAGACATCGATATTATCATAACCCAAGCCTAATTTCTTCAATCTCTTTTTTGCCTCGTAGTAAGTTGATGGAATATTATTTTCCTTCGGAAACGCAAACTTTAAAAGCTTCAATAATTCTTCAAAGATGTTATTAGGAATTTTTCCCCTAACTTTTAAATGCAATAGCTTTGCTAAAAAGTTAAGAGATGAAATCCAATCACAACCGGGATACAATTCAGCTTCAATTTCCTCAAATAAGTCATCAAATTCTGGGTTTGTGGTTGGTTGTTCATCTTCTCCTTGTGGTTCCTCAGTTGTCGAGGGAAAGAAGTCTTCTAAAATAGGAATCATTTCATCCTCTGATTCAACATCGGCAACTGCTACATCAACGACGGCATCCTCAGGCTCCCCGTGATAAATCCATTTCTCATATCCTTGCATAAAACCTCGATCAAATACGTGTGCTCTAACCCTATCTATTTTTTCAAACCTACTATTTATACATCTCACACAAGGACATCGTATTCCTCCATCACAATCCTTATGTTCTGATGCCATTGCTAAAAAGGCTTGTAGACCATTCCAAAATTCATGGCAACCACGATTTCTGATTTTGGTCCAAGACTTATCGATTGTTGCCATCTACAATTTCGACGACAAATGAAGTATTAAATATTTAAATTTTTGTAAAGTCTTATGAAATTTTATGAGTACAAATTTTATGATATATTTTTAAATATAATTATAAATATGAATTATTATTGTTCTTTACTATTAATTTTTAAATTTTTGTAAAGTCTTATGAAATTTTATGAGTACAAAAGTTATGATATATTTTTTTAAATATAATTATAAATATTATTGTTCTTTATTATTAATTTTTAAATTTTTGTAAAGTCTTATGAAATTTTATGAATACAAATTTTATGATATATTTTTAAATATAATTATAAATATGAATTATTATTGTTCTTTATTATTAATTTTTGAATTTTTGTAAAGTCTTATGAAATTTTATGAGTACAAATTTTATGATATATTTTTAAATATAATTATAAATATGAATTATTATTGTTCTTTATTATTATTATTTTTTAAATTTTTGTGTTATTTTTATTATTCATAAAAAAATAAATTTATTTTCTAAATTTAAATAAATATAAAATAATTAAATTTTAAATGAATTATTATTTTTTAAAACTTAAAATTAGTTATCAAAATTTAAACTAATTATATTATAAAAAAAATTCATTTTACATATTACACTATAAAAATTCATTAAATTACTAAATTTTTAATTTTTAATTTTTAAATTTTCGAATTATTTATCATTTACATAAAAATAAATTTATTTTCTAAATTAAAATAAATATAAAATAATTAATTTTTACCACCTTAAAAATACATAAATTTCCATTAACATATTTTTTCTTAAAAACTTACATAAAAATTTAATAATTTAATTACAATTTTTATTAAAATTAAAAAAATTATTTTTATTTAACTTTTTAATTTTTAATATTCAAATTTTTATATAATATTATACTTTTTTAATTTTTTTCATTATTTTTATTTTTCTTTATTTAAAAAATAATAAATTACAAAACTTAACACCTAAAATTATACCAAATAATTTTTTAACTATCCTAATTTTATTATGATAATACTAGATATTAAACATACCCGATAAAATAAATTAAATCAAATAAAAATTATAATATAACAACAAAAATAACAAAAATAAATACTTTTAATTCCAACAAATAAATTAAAAAAGTAAAAAAAATTACAACAATAAAATAAATATATAAATTTTACAAAATATATTTATTTAGTATATACACTCACTAAAATTACATATATTAAATTTACATATATATAAACATAAAAAACATATATTATATATATAATATACAAAAAAAAAATACATTACATTTTAAAAATATATCTCATTAATATATATATATACAGTGAAATATATACAAATATAAAACAATTAATATACAAATAAAATATATTAATCCCCAAATAAAACATAAAAAATATATATATACAGTGAATATATATATACAGAAATATATATATAGTTAATATATAAATAAATAAAATAATAAATACTTAAATAAATTATATAAATACACAGAAAATATATATATCAATTAATATATATATATAAATATATATAAATAAATATATATATACAGAAATATATATACAGTTAATATATAAATAAATAAAATAATAAATACCCAAATAAATATATATATAAATAAAATATATATATACAAAAAATAAAAAATTAATACCCAAACAATGTATACATATACACATATTATTAATTATACACCCAAATACACAATATACATATACAGATCTATCACAAAAACAAAAAAAAAAAATCCGATCTAAACATAAATATATACCCAGATTATAAATCAAAATGTGCATACAAATACAAATCTAAAACCTAAAACTATAAGATTACAATATGCATACAAATACAAATACTCAGATTATAAGATTAAAAAAAAAACATACTAAAAAGCGTCGGGAGTGCGTGGGGATGTACTGTTGGTGCGTCGGGAGTGCGTCGGGATGGTGGTGCGCCGGGGTGGTGGTGCGCCGAGTGGGGTGCTTCGGGGTGGGGCTGATGGTGGGGAAGGGTCGGATTTGGGTGGAAGAGGGGTTAAAGGGTTTTGAATTTTGAAATGGAAAGAAAAATTGGAGAAGTGGGGCTGATGGGGGTATTTATAATATGTGTAGCGGCGGACTATTAGCGGCGGGGGTCCGCCGCTAATAGTATTAAAATTAAAAAAAATACTATTAGCGGCGGACCCCTGCCGCTAATAGTCCGCCGCTAATAGTTTGAAATACATGAGCGGGAATTATCCCGCCCATTTATTAGCGGCGGAGTATTAGCGGCGGGCTCCGCCGCTAATACTAATAGCGGCGGACCAATAGCGGCGGGCCCGCCGCTATTAGTATTAGCGGCGAAGCAATTGCGGCGGACTGCCCGCCGCTAATGCTATTCAAAAAAAAAAAAAAATTGGCCAACTATTAGCGGCGGACCCCACCCTCCGCTGCTAATACCCCTCTTATTAGCGGCGGAGAGGGCCCGCCGCTAATAACTCCGCTGCTATTGGGTTTATTTGTTGTAGTGTATGCCGTCGATTCTTTGCTAGGAACCGATGGTATAGGGTTTAATAAAAACTCTTAAAATTTCCCAATTTTCAACTGACGACATAGGATTTACTAATGTATACCCCTAAGGTTCTTACCAAAAAACTGCCTCTAAATGTCAATTTCGAATCAGGCGGATATTTTCACACTTTTTAGCTTCCCTTTTTATAAAATGGATTGAAAAATGGGAAACTAAAAGCCCATATTGTAGTAATGAATTTGAATTAGTTTCGTTGAAAAAAGAATTTTTTTTTTTTTTTTGATGAAATAACAAATGCATCATTTAAATTGAAAAATTACATATAATATCACAAGACATATTATTAGGTCATGGCCATATGGCAATAAAACGTGTCGTTAAATTTTAATATGTTTGCAAATTTTAATTTTGTGACATATTATTGAAAAGCAAGTAGTCCTAACATTATTTTCTATATTCTATTGTAATTTCTATTTATTCATTAGCTACCCATAAATAGAGTTGTCATATTTGAGTCTAAAAATAGTTCAATTCTCTACCAATGTCACAATCTTTTTTCCAGCATTGGCTTTGGCACCATGAAAGAGTCCAACAAAAGCTTGAGGAATGCTTTCCAAACCAGTAGAGATGTCTTCAAGAGTCTTAATTCTCCCTAAGCGAATGAGATTCATGGTAGCTGAGAGAAAGTCCGGAAAGATAGTCAAAAAATCAGTTGCCAAAAATCCTTGAATCATGATTCTCTTATATATCATATCATGCATATTGATATTTGGTGGTACTTTATTGTTAGGGTCAGTGTACTCAGATATCGTCCCGCAACTCACAACTCGACCGAAGTTGTTCATGTTAGCCAATGCTGCTTCTAGCATTTTGCCTCCAACATTGTCAAAATAGATATCTATTCCATCTGGGAAGTACCTACAAAATAAAGTTTAAGGGCTTTTTTATTTTTACACTTCAAATTAGTTTTTTTTTTTTTTTTGTCATTTTTACGAAATTCTACATTGAAACCCATATTGCAACTAGCGCTGCAACCTAAATTGCAACAAAAAAATCGTATAGAAACTCCTATTGCAACTAACGCTGCAACCATTTTAGAAACCCAATCGTAACTTTGAAAAAAAAAATTAAAAAAATAGTATATATATATAGAGTAATTCCCCCAAAGTTTATATATAAATATCAATTTAAATAAAAAATAAATATATCTACTAATGTGTTTCAATATATAAATATTGTATAGTATTTCTTTTTAATTTATTTTCCCTATTAAAAAATTAAAGATATTTACAACATAAATATTTATATAATTCACTTTGTTGTACTTAAATTCTCATGCAAATTAATTTAGTTGAAAAATTCTTATATAGTCATTGTTTTACACTTAAATCCTTATGTAAAAGCAAAATCTGCAAGTAATTATTAATGAAAGATAAGTACTAGTTACAATTCAATTATAAAACTAATAATATAAGAACTAAAAAAATATATATACAAATATTACAATACATCTATACAATATATAATTATATATACACTATATATATATATTATTTATTGTGTCACTTTTTTTTTTTTTGATAAATTTCAAATGCATTTATCTTATTATTTATTGTGTCTCTTGCTATAGTATCGGTTTATTATTATAAATATTACAATACAAAAATAATTTTATGTCCTGATCCCTTAATAAATTAATAGCCGAACAGATTATATATATTATAATACAAAAATAACTTTAGGTCGTGATCGCTTAATAAATTAATAGCCATCACCAAAATCCCTAGTTATAGCATGGTAGGATTAGAAAGTAATAAACAGATATTATTGACCTAATCATTAATTACAAGATTTGTCTTACTTTTTGAGAGTTGATTCTAAGTTAGGCTCGTCTTTATAGTTGAATGCATCATCAAACCCAAGCTTCTCCTTCAACAATCCTACCTATAATAACAATAATTATAACATTTTAGTTAGATTGATTTATCTATATATAAAAAAAAAATGATTGTTTTGTTATGTACGTAATGAGTTACTTTTCTTTACTATTAATTACTTTTTCTTTACTTCCAGCACAACCAACAACATAGCAACCAGAGAGTTTGGCATATTGGCCAACCAAGTGGCCTACTGATCCTGAAGCTGCAGATACAAACACTCTCTCACCCTTCTTAGGTTTCCCCACTTCAAATAGCCCAGCATAAGCTGTCAATCCACTAAACCCTAAACCCAAATTTAAAATTAATAATTAAACAACAAAGAATTGTGTTAGGTACTCTTTAAAAATCATAATTAATTAACATGAAAAATGTGGCTGGTGAGTTATGAAATAAAATTACCAAATACTCCAATTTGATGTGATAATGGAAACCCCATATCGAAAGAGTTTAGTTTCCTCAACACATATTCAGATGCTTTTAACACACTATAGTCTGCCCATCTAGTCGTTCCCACAACCAAGTCATCCTCCTTATACAAAGGATTCTCAGAAGCTACCACTTTGGCCACCCCATAAGCACTAATAATCTGTCCAATTTCGTTAATGCATATATAGATATGAAATAAGAATATTTAATTATATATATTGTATAATCACCATATCAGATACATAGTACAAGTATCAACAGACGCTAAAAATTTTCACATGGACATAAAAAAACAAAAGAAAAACATTTGTGATCGCTTGCTATTTTAATGTGCCAAACATTCCAAAATAATTTAAAACAGTCAAGTATATTTAGATTTTTTTCCTTATATATTTTAAATTATTAGACATTCTACTACTTTCAAAAAAATCTAAATAATTTACTATATAAATATATATTTTTTTTAAAAAAAATACATATATAATTAAATATTTGAAACTCAAATAAATTATTCTAAATAGCAATAAAAGTATATTAAGTTACCTCGCCGGGAGCTATGGTTACTACCACATAAGATGAGGTCTTTTGAGAGGAGCTGTAACTCTTCAAGCGGTTTATCTGGTACGGATCAATGGACACGTATAGATTCTTCAGAACGACATCGTTTGAGCCAGGCTCTGCTGACAGAACAATTTTTGAGCACTTAATCTCAAAATCCGACTCTTTTGGACTCCCTTCTATGTAATTCTTTGCTGTAACATATCTATTCATTACTTCCATATTTTTTGGGGCTGCCTTTGGTAATAAGTGAGTGCTAGAGTAATTATATATACTGCACAACACAGAGGTTGAAGAAAACTTTCTTTCTTTCTTTTTTGTTTTTATAAAAAGATATATGTATGAATAGAATTAATATTAGATAAAACTTATTAATATTCGAGAATAGACCGAGAAGAAGACAAAGATCACAGGGTAATAAAGAGGACAATTTATAAAGGAGAACTCCAAAAGGTGAGAGAATAACAAAAAAATTTACTCAATCATTAAAAAAACTCTTGACACAAAGTACGTTGCTCGTCTATTTAAATCTACATATATACGTGGAAGAATTTTTAATGTTAATGCTATGGTATAAGTTATACAGTGGTTACATTTTCAGTTTGTAATTTGGTATAGATGGTCTCAATCTAAAATTTTTAACTAGGGCTATTCATTGAAATCGAAAAATTGCAATTTAAATTTGAACCGTCACAATCTGAATTACTGAAGATCGTAACAGAGGAAACCATTTTTGGTGGTCTGGTTAATCCAGACCGTTTACCGCGTATAATGGTTCGATTGTGGTTCGTAATAAATAATTAACGGTTAAACCGGACCGGACCGTTTATAATAAATAATTAATTTATATATATATTTTATATATAATTTTGAACTTTTTGTGTGTCAAGTTTTTTATTACATGAATTTCAGATTTTTATGTTATGTTTGACTTTTGAGAATATTTTTATATTGTTATTTATATTTATAAATCTATTACTTATCATGTTAAATATGTATTTTAAAAAATTAAATTAAAAACTTAGTAAAAATAGTACAATTATTTAAAAAATATCAATAATTATAAATTTCACTTAAACTGTAGTTTCGAACCAAACCGTTCTTAAGAGTTTGGTTAGAGAAATTTATTGGTCTGGTTTGGTTTCTAAAATTCAAAAAACTGTTATATATTGGTTTTGTTCAAAAAATATAAAAGTCTGAACCAAACCAATCCTTGAACACTCCTATTTTTAACTACCAATTACTATTAGATTGAATATATAATCACGATTATATGTTCAAAAGTTTAAGTCCCATAATTTGTCAGTACACTAGATTTAGACTGATATTATAATCAACAATAAGGTATACTTACACCTTGGATAAGTGTTAAGTCCTTTCTAGTATTGGCAAAGTCTACCAGTATCGAATTTATAGAGCATACATTGAATTGGATAGATATTGATCTTGGATAAGATATCATAAACTTACTGTTATATTTTTTTTTGTCAATATCACTGGTTGATCTTATAGGTCTATGGGTCTTAATCCTAATATGGTTAGGTTCAGCTCAACTGTATTATTTATGTTCTTAAAGGTGTTCGTTAAAGTCTGGTCGGCTGAACACTTACATCTTAGGAACATGATAGTTCAATTGAGTGGGAGCGCTGATCATATAAGATATATAATTTATAGCTTCCATAAGGATTTGGAAGTGAAACAATGATTTCCTTTGAGCTTGGCTTGATATTGATGTCTCATTTTAGTAATTATATTAGTTTTTTGAAGTATCATTGATAGGTAGCTAAGTGTTTTAAGAATAAAATACATTGAAGGGTAGAACGGTAAATTTATCCCTATTCGATGTAGATCATCTATAGAGGATCTTTGACTATTAGGATTGTAACAATTGATAATCATAACGTATTTATATCTTGGTACATATAGAGCGTTCTATATAATTGAGAGTGTAATTCTGAATTTATAGTGGCGCAAAGAGGAATGAATAAGTTAGGGAATTCACTTGGTGAATTCTTGATCTACTTATTGGAAGCTCAGTTATATAGGCCCATGGTCCTCTCACTAGTGAGATAATACTGCTTACAGACTCAGTTAATTGGTTTTAATTAATCAATTATAATTTTAAAATTAGACTATGTCTTATTTATGAATTTTTACTAAGCAAGAGTTTAATTGTGAAGAAAAGAGGCTTTAGGATTTATTTGTTAATTAAGAGACTTTGTATGGTGTAATTAATAAATAATATAAATGAAAAATTTATTTGATAATTAACTATAATTATTAAATAAATAGTTTTGGCATTTTTAAGAAAATATAGTATTATTGAAAGAAGAATAAGTGATTAAAATAAGGTGACAAAATTGTAAATAGAGAGGTACACATTAAGTGGCCAGCCACTAGGTTGATTTTTACCCAATATTTTATTCTTTTTTAATCCATATAATTCAATCCTAAGCCCTAGTTGAAACACTACAAAAAGAACACGATGCTCTTATTCTCATCCAACACTTTCAACCTACCAAATCTAGTTTCTAACTCTGTCAGACAACTAGAAGATGAGAGACACCTTCTATAGTGATTTGGAGCCTCCTTCATTGTTCTTCATAATCGACCCATAGTGATAGAGTGTCATGCCCACACATAGGAAGTCAAGTACTCAATTATAGTGCGGAAGACGGTGGTAACCAACCCGAAGAAGAGAAAGAGATCCAGGCTCAGATCTTGTTATTACTTTGTGATAGAAAGGAACAAGAGTGGAGCGAAAGAAGTCATATTATTACGCTGCAATCAATGTAACGTTTTCTAAACTCTGATGTGTTTAATTTTATCGTATTAGAAAATTCATATTTAGGATATTAATGAAATATACTTGTTAGTAAATCTAAATCCTGGTAAAATAATCCCAACAACTTCTCCTTGTGACTCATAGACTTCTCCAATACATCAAAGGAACTCCTAGTCAAGGCTTATTCTTTTACTCCAACACACTGCCTATGTCGCTTCCAGCCTATCTGGTAACAACATTTCACTCAAAGTATTCTCTGATGCTGATTGGGGTACATGTGTGGATACTCATAGATCAGTCACAGGCTATTGTATCTTTCTAGGAGACTCTCTCATATCCTAAAAAGCAAAGAAGCAACCTACTATATCGTGCTCATCTACAAAGGCAGAATACTGGGATATGGCTAACGCTACTTATGAGGTTACTTGGCTCATTGCTCAACAGAAGGATTTCCTTATTTCTCATCAAGTACCTGCTGCCCTATACTATGAATGCAAGAGCCATCCATATGGACAACATTGTTCGCGAGAAAATTCAAGATGGGAAACTCAAGCTTCTCCACATCGCATCCATGCTCAACCTGGCTGATCTCTAGCCAAACTTCTATTCCCTTCTCAGTTTAAAGATTTATTGTCCAAAATGAATGTAAAAAACATTTATATGTCATCTTGAGGGGGTGTATTAGAACCCAATACTTGTACTTATTGTTTGGTTAGTTAGTCCATTGCAGGGTAATAGTTTTGGTTATTTAGTTAGTTATGACTAACTTCACTGGCTAGTGAGAATATGTATGTATATAAACAGGGACGGACCCACAAGTAACAATGTGGGGGTTATAGCTCCATTAACAAAAATATTGCCTTTTAAAAAATTAAATGTAATTTTTTAATTTGATAATTATAGACCAAAATAATAGAAAAGCCTCCACAAAATTAAATAAATTTAGCAAGAGTGATTATAATATATGTATAAATATTTTTTTAATGATAAATAAGTCCCCACAAAGTAAAAATTCTGGGTCTGTCACTGTATATAAAGAGCTTTCTTTTTCTTCATTTGTAACAAATTACAATTTACCTAAAATAGAATCGATTCTCAATTCTATTATACAATGTTCATATAAATAAAATGCAACAAAGTCACAATTTTGTTTTCTTGTAGAAACCAAAGTCACATTTATTGTAAGAAAAAACTAGTATACATAGGACATTAATTATTCAATAGAAAAGACAAAAAGTCAACCATTTTTTTTAAAACCCTAATATTTCTATTCTAAAGTATTGATCGATAAGCAACTGTAATACATATTTTTTTTTTGGTTATGAAACAAACGTTCAAGTAATTTATTTTTTTCCTTATGTAAAAGGAGATTTTAGTCATCTGAAAGCTTCACCATCTTCTTTCCAACATTAGAACCATGAAATAGTCCAAGAAAAGCCTGAGGAATGCTCTCCAAACCTATTGAGATGTCTTCAAGTGTCTGAAAAACACCGGTTCGAATGTGATCAACAGTAGCCGAAAGAAATTCTGGATAGATGTTCAAGAAATCAGCAGCCAAAAATCCTCTCATCATAATTCTTTTGTAGACAATGTCCAACATATTGGGGGCAGCTCTCTTGTTTGTGTCTGTATACTCAGATATCACCCCACAAGCCGCAATTCGGCCAAAAGTGTTCATGTTAGCCACTGCTGCTTCTAGCATCTCAGCTCCTACATTGTCAAAGTATATATCTATTCCATTTGGAAAGTACCTAAAATATTAAATTTGTACGAAAACTATTAGTCTTTGAAACATGTATTATTAGGCAATTTTAAGTATTGTAACAATTTTTCGACTTACTTTTTGAGTGTTGATTTCAAGTCAGACTCGTCTTTGTAGTTGAATGCATCATCAAAACCAAGTTTTTCTTTGAGTAATTCTACCTGTAACATAATAATAAGAACAAGAATATTTTTATTAGCATGAATTTGTTTGAAAGACTTATTTTGTTACAAGAATCAAACATTGAGTTACAAAGGGTTAATTGCCTTTTCTTTGCTTCCAGCACAACCAACAACATAACAACCAAATTGTTTAGCATATTGGCCAACCAAATGACCTATTGACCCAGCAGCAGCTGACACAAACACTTTCTCACCCTTCTTAGGCTTCCCAACTTCAAATAGCCCCGCATAAGCCGTCAATCCACTAAATGCTGCAATAATTAATAATAACTAAATAAGTACAATAAAAGACTGTATATGACTAGAATTTCAAAAATCAACTAATGTATAACTGAGATTCATTCAGCTGAGATTTTCATCAACACTTTTGTTTTCTTTAAAATTATAATTACCATGAAAAAATTACATTAATTAGAGTAATGAAAAATCACCAAAAATTCCAACATGGTGTGACAATGGAAACCCCATAGTGTCTAGTTTCCTCAACATGTACGTTTCTCCTTTTAAGACACTATACTCTCCCCAATTAATCATTCCAACAACCAAGTCATCCTTCTCAAACTCAGGATTCCCAGATGCCACAACTTTAGCCACCCCATAAGCATCAATGACCTGTTCAATTAAATTCATTATATGTGTATATATATTTTCTCTATTATATAAATGTTTATCTAACATTTTTTGTTATATTTCTTAACGATTTTGTTGCGTCTTAACATAATTTTATGTATTTTTTTAACAAAAAATGTTTTTAATAGAAATATAACATTTATATCCTCTCACAAAAGAGGTAGTCATTAAAAAAAAAAGCATCCATTTATATCTTTATATATTAAAAGTGCCTATCTAACGGCATTTCTTGGTTTAACATTCTTGGTTTAACAGAATATACTTAAAAATAAAAGAATATTAATAATTAAATCCAAAAAATTAAACAATCTTTTAAATAAACAATCTTTTAAATATTAATAATCTCATTTTAAATTAAAAAAATCATCTTAGCCACATATCTCTCTAACAAACTTATCTTGGGAGAATATTAATAATTTTTTTATTTATTTTTTTAAAAAAAAAATATAGATAAATTAATATCTAGAAAAGATAATATAAAAGAAGATTGATTGTGTTGGCTTAGAGATTTTTGGGCTTGGGCTTAAAAAAAAAGATGAAATGGGCTGTAATTAGTATTTACCTTATATGTTTGTGCTTATTTTTAGTTTTATTTTTAATTTTACCACTAAGAGGAGAAGGTTAAAAAATATTAGAATATAAAAATATTATTGGTGCTTATTAGTAATTTGCAAAGAATGTGAAAGTCTATAAATATATAGTTGTGTAGCTATTATTAGATATGAAATCAGATAATAGAACTTTTTTCAATTAGAAGATTAATGTACATTTTACTATTAATAACATACATTATTATAACACAACTATATTTTACTTACTAAATATACTGACACATATTTTATTTTTATAAAACAAATCGTTCAAATAATTATACTATTTTAATTATTAATTCAAATAAAAAACTAAAATATTAAATAAAACTAACACTACGTGGCTTGGCACGTAACAATCACCTAGTATATATAGAAGCATCATCTCATAAAACAGACAATTATTCACGGTTATATAAAAATAATAATGAGTCTATTTACCCTTAAAAAATAATAGTAATAATAATAAATAAAAAAAAATAAGCCTTGTTTATAATGCATTGCATGGCATTGCAGGTGTTTAAGAAAACAATTGCATGACTCTAAAGAGACTTAAAAGCAATTATCATGTAGTTAGTTAATTATGTTACTAATATTGTTCATTGAGTTTGTAAAGACTGATTAGGTGTTAAAACATTGATAAAGAGAATACTCTAAATATTTATTGATTCTTCAAAAGTATACAAAAAGTAAATATATTTTAAATTTGGTTTAATTGTTAATTAGGGGTTTTATTCTAATATTATTTTTATGTTGTTAGTTTGCCAAATGAGCATCTTAGAATGAATATACTGAGTTGTTTAATTTAATATGTACAAATTTTTTGATAAGTTTTTCTTACAAAATAAAAGAAATAAAAAAAGTAGTAAGTTTTAAGTAATATGTACATATCTTACTATTATAAAAGTGTGGTAATGGTGTCTATATTGATTATAGAGTAAATACTATTTTGGATTCTATATTTTATAAAAATTACCAATTGGACTCTCTGTTTTATTAAATGACAAAATAGAGTCTATATTTTCCAAAACAGTACAAATAAGACCCCGAACTGATTTGTTATCAAAATAAAATTTAATAATAATCTGATTTAATGGTGTTATGACAAAACTGTTTATATTTTCTGTATCTGTTCGTATTAGAAATTGTCTTCAAGTTAATTATATTAAAATAAAAAGTTGTCAAAAATTAAGCTCAAGGTCCTATTTTTATCATTTTGAAAAATACAGGGTCCATCTTATCATTTAACAAAACAGAGTGTCCAATCAACAACTTTTACAAAATACAGGATCCAAAATAGTATTTACTCTTTGATTATACCAATTTTACTCCTAATAAAATTATAAAATTATAATAATAGTAATATTTTTAGACGTTGCTGTCTATAAAAATTTGTGACAACACATAAATTATTAATATTATTATTATTATTATTATTATTATTTGAAATCAATATTATTATTATTATTATTATTATTATTATTATTATTATTATTATTAATAACATGAGTAATAGCCAATTTACTCTATTTCTTTTGTCACATGTATATTATCACATTATTTATATGCATAATTAAATAATTTAGTATTTTTTGTACCATTTTTTTTCTTGTGTTATATAATATTTTTAATTTACTTATTTATTTTTATATCTTCTTAAGTAATTATCACAAAAATAATTATGTCTCTATATTTTAGTTAAAAATCTTTATATATAGTATTTTTTTACATACAATTTTTTTATTAAAAAGTAGGAGTGTTCACATAATTTGCAATCTGTAGTTTCAAACTCTAATTAATTCGGACCAAACCATTTGAGATCGGACCAAATGAATTTGGTGTCAATGATTTGATCAATTCGGACCGTTTAAAATTGTTTGGTTCGGTCACGGTTTTAGAAATCTCGGTAGCAATTCAAACCAAATCAATCCATATAATTATTTTATTTGTACTTAATATATATTTTTGGACAAAATGTTGATATTTGAGAATAATTTTAAGTAGAATATTGATATTGACTTAATATTGTTATGATAATAATTTTTTATTGTTAGTTATGTAGTATAAAAATAAAAAGAAATACCGAAAAAATAAATAATTATTGTACAAAAAAATTTAGAACAACTATAAAATACAAACCATGATTTTAAACCAAACAAATCTGTGTTTGAGTGGATTGGTTTGGTTTGGTTTTAAATTTTTAAAAAACCTTAATACTGATTTGGTTCGAAAATTTTCAAAATCAGACCAAATCAATCCGTAAACACCCCTATTAAAAAGATTCAAAATTTTTTATAATAATTTTTGTAAAGCTAAAATCTCTTACAATATTTATTTAATTAAGTTAGTGGTGTGATAATTTTGAAATAATTTTTTCATTTATAAAATTAGGTATTTATAATTTACCCCAAAAAGATATTTCGGTAGACCCCTAACCTATTTTGGCATACATGAGAATTTTTTAGTTTAATTTTTATCATGATTGTGTATATTATAGTTATTTAGGACAACCTGTAAATTTTCAAAAAAATTTGAATACTAAAAATAAGATTCAAATATTTTGTCGCACGTGTGACTATTTTTTCTTATACATGTAATAAGTAATTGTTTGATTTTCATTTTCAATATTGTAAACTATTTAGAATTTTGTAAAAATTTACAGATGATCATAAAATACTACATCGTACGTACATGGTCATAAAAGACACTTGAATTAAAAAACTTTCTTAGATACTGAAAAATATAATGGGATCTACTACAACACCCGTTTATTATAGATTTTCTCTAAGTTTATTCTCTTAATTTTTTTTTAAATGATTACAGGTTGAAAATTTAATAGTATATATAGTAGGAAGCTTTTCTATGGTGCACTCCCTAAAAAAGAATGTACGGATGCACTCCTTTTAATTTTTTTTCCAAGGTTGTGTACATAGTAGTTGTTAAAGTTATTCTGCAAAATTTTAAGAAATTTAAAATAATTTAGAATATAAAAAGCAGTGTTCAAACAATCTAAAATATCCACTTTAATGTTTGTCTCTTACATTCTTTCTCTAGTATAATAATAAAATATGTATTTTGTAACTTGTACTATAATTAAGATAAGATGTAAAAATTAAATTATATACATTTTTGTTATAATTATTTATGAAATAAAAATTAAATAAATTTAAATATAAATAAAATGGAACAAGAAAACTTAAGCACGTATAGGGGTGTTCATTCAATCCAATCTGCACTATTTTGCTCATAGTGCATCCGATCCGCACTAAATGCAGATTTCATTTTTTGGATCCAATCCAATCGGCAGAATGACTCAAATCCAATCTAATCCAATCCGTAAAACTGCGGATTGGATCGATTATTTTTGATTAATTACTTTTTAATATTAAATTAATTAATATTTATGAAAAAAATATTTTTTTCACATAACTAGCAACAAAATAAAATAAACTATAGTTATTTCATGTCTTCAACAATATTTTGAAATAAATAAAATAGTAAATAATAAAAGGAAGAAAAAAAAATATATGTATAAAAAAATGTTTAATTTTATTTTAAATTGTATGTAGAAAAAAATTATATATAAGAATAGAATATACATTTGATTTATTAAGTTTTGAAATTTAATTGTATTATATGTATTAGATTTTTAAATTACTATTTTCTTTACATTAAAATATTATTTGCGTGTATAATTTTTTAATTTTTTATAAATATGTGTAGATTGAATTGGATCGGCTACATTTATATGTCAATCAACATTCAATCCGTTAAATTTTCCAATCTAATAATTCAATTCGCACAAGTGCAGATATCCGCACTTTGCAGATTGGATTGAATTAAATTGTACGAATTGAATTGGATTAACTATTTTATAAACACTCCTAAGCACATACATTGTACACGTGCTAGAATCACCTAGTATTTAACTAAGAGAAATTAGTATGATCTTTTTATATAATTTCATATATATATCTTTTTTTTTTAAGACTATATGTATCTTTTTAATTAATTTTATCACTTAATACATTTTCTTATGATTCCTAATGACAAATTTATATTCCAACAATCTAATAATACTTCAACCAAATAATAAATAATTTTATGTAATTATTTATTAAAAAAATTATATTTATGTATATATCTAAATTTGTCATCTTATGACAATAATGTTAGGACAAATTTTTAGAAAATAACAATTAAAAGTAGTGAAGTACATACATTATATACTCTAATTAGTATGTATATATGGGGAATATTTTTCAATTAATATTACTCATATATGGTTATTAAAAAATTTAGCTATAAATATTAATTTTAAAAATATTAAATCATTAAAATTTTGATTTAATGATAAATAAAAGAGAAATTTGAACTTCTATGCTTAATTTAACTACTTAATTAAAATAATATAAAAAAAAATATCTCTTTTTACATCATATTAAAAATATGTTCATATAAATATATTTGAGTCAAACTCATTTTTTTTCTTTTTCATTTTTTTTTTTTTTGGTTAAAAACTTTTTTTTAATTTTTTTTATCTAATATGTAGTAAAAATGAGAGATTTTTTTAATTAGATAAAAAAATTGAGCCTAAAAACTTAAAAAATTTTAATTTTACTCATTCACGAATAATACTCATTAAGAGTGCACCTATACATATATTATTACAAAATACTAAGTTAAACTTTTAGTACCTCGCCGGGAAGTATGGCTGTTGCATAACTAGAGGTGTTCTGAGAGGAACTATGAGTCTTCAAGCGGTTTATCTGGTATGGGTCAATGGACACATACAAATTTCTCAAAACGACATCGTTTGAGCCAGGCTGTGCTGATACAACAATGCTTGAACACTTAATCTCAAAGTCTGACTCTTTTGGATCACCATTTATCTGAGTCTTTATTGTAACATATCTGTTCATTACTTCCATTTTTTTGGTAGAAGAGTTTGAAAGAGTTTTTTTTTTTTTGTTTAAATGTGAGTTTGGAAGAGTTTGAAAGGTTTGATGCTAATATCCATTTATATATATATAAATAATTACATAGACTCCGTTTAAAGAGTAGAACAAATATATATATATATATAAAAACAAATGAATGTAACTAAATATATTACACCAATGACCAAATTTTATATTTACTATATTTATATTATATATAAAAAAAATTACATGTGGCCGGCAGCCTCCTTCAAAACGTTGCTCAAATAAATGGTCACATTAACAATCAAATATCTTGATTCAATGTCAAGATCAGCATCTTTTGTCATTAAAAAAAGATGAAGAAGAAGTATATGAAGGTCAGCATCATCAATGGAATCATTTCATTGTTCTCACTCTCCTTTGCTGCAGGCTTCTCTTTTGTCATGTTTAAAAATGGAGAAATTGTAGTAAATGATTCTCATCTCAAAATTATTAGAAAAATGACTTTTTTATACTATTTATTATTTATATTATTTTTTATTATTTATATAAACTGTTATTTTTTATCAAATAACAGTTTGTTTAGGTTACTAAAGTGGTTGCAGTGCTAGTTGCAATAGGAGTTTCTATACGATTTTTTGTTGCAATTTAGGTTGCAGCGCTAGTTGCAATAAAGGTTTCTATGTAGAATTACGTAAAAATAATAATAAAAAAAAACTATTTTGAAGTGTAAAAATGAAAAAGCCCCAAAAATTAATATCTTTTTTCATATTTTTTTTTGGAATTAGAATTAAATTACTTAAAGATTATGTACGTGTATCTATATAGTTTTGTTAAAATCTTTTTTATCTTAAAACTATGTCGATTTTTTTTTTAATTTTTTATAAGTTGTTATGGGTTATTAATATATAAAGTTTGTTGTACAGTATATTATATTTCTTGTTGTATGGTATATTATTATTTTTAATAATATTTATTTTTTATTTTGCTATGTATAATAGTGGTATATAATTTTGTTAACAAATACAAATATTTTAATGTATGTATATAATTTTATTGGTATGATGCATATATTTAATTATTATATTTATAAATGTTTATTGTATCGATATATTATTGATTTTAAATAATCTTTAATTAATTTTTATTTTATTATATACAAGTGGTATATAATTTTATTGTCATGATATATATATTTTAATTGTGGTATATAATTAGTTAGTATAGTATACATATACATATTAATAATATATATTTTTTTTTATTATTGTTATTATATATGTTTTGATGAATTATATATATATTTTTTGTTATATGGTATATAATATTTTTAAAATAATATTTAAGTTTTATTTTCTATTATACTTTTGTTGACATGACATATAATTTTATTAACATGCAATATATTTTTATTTTTATTTTATATTATTGTTGGAAATTATTTTACCAGGATCTTAGTGTTGGGTTTTGTGCCCTAAATAAAACCCTTTACAATCTGATTAGTTATCAATATAAGAAATTTGAAGTGATTTATGTTTGCATGAATTTTACATGCTTATGGTTTAATATGTTTATTATGTTAATACACAAAATTTATTAAGTCCAGATCATATGTTTATTCACAATTACAGTATTGTCAACACAGTGGAATGTAGTTGTGATTATATGATTCAAAAGTCTAAGTCCCTGTTTCATCAGTGTTTTGGATTTACACTGATGTGATAATCAGCGATGATGTGTACTTACACTTGGAGTAAGTGTTATGTTCTTTCCAGGACATTGGTAAAGTATACTAGTTTCGAATGTATGGAGTATACATTGGACTAGACCGATATTGAACTTAGTTAAGATATTATAAACTTACCATTGTATCTTTCCAAGTCAATATCAGTAATTGATCTTAAGATTAAAAGAATCTAAATCCTGATATGCTTAGGCTCAACTCAGGAGTGCTATTCATGTTCTTTAATTTATTAAATAAGTCTACTTTTGGGTCAGGATGATACGTATATTTTGGGAATATGATAGTATGATTGAGTGGGATTGCTGAACATAAATATGGAATCTATAGCTTCTACTGGTGTATAGAGGTCAAGTGATGATTCCCTTCGAGCTTAGCTAAATAGAAGTAAATTGATGAGCTCTTGTTTAAGTGACTAATTCTTAGATCACTAAACATCATTTACAGGTAGCTAAGTGTTTTAAGGGGCAAAATACGTTGAGGGGTGAAAACGGTAAAATTATCCCATCTCGATGTAAATCATCTATATAGAGGATCTTTGATCACAATAAGATTATAACAATGGTTAAATGAGATAGCATATCTATATCGTGGAACATATAATATGCTCTATATAAGTCTGAGAGTGCAATTCTAAGTTCTAAGAGTGGATTCAACGAGGAATTAATAAGTAAGGATTTACTTAGTAAATTCGGTTCACTTATTGGAAGCTCAGCATATAGATCCATGGTCCCCATTCTAGTTGAGACTATACTGCTTGTAAGACTCAATAATTGATTTGTAATTAATCAATTATAATTCTAAAGTTAGACTATGTCTAATTTGTGAAATTTCACTAAGCAGGGGTGAAATTGTAAAGAAAAGAGATTCTAAGTTTATTTATTAATTAAGAGACTCTATATGTCTAATTAATAATTAAATTAAATGACAATATTATTTAATAATCTATTTTAGTTATTAAATAATTAGTTTTGGCATTTAAAAAGTTAGAATTGTAAAATTGGCGTTTTTGAGAAAATAGAAATAAAATTGTGAAAAACTACAAAATCCAAGTGGGGCCCAATAACACCTGTGGCCGGCCACTTAAGCAGATATTTCCAGTTGATATTTTCATTATTTTAATGCCAAATAATTGCTAACCTAAACCTAGTAGTTGCCTATAAATAGAGAGTGATGGCTCAGTCCAAAATAACCTTTTTCTCAGAAAATCAGAGATTACCTTTTCAGAAAAAAGCTGAGCCTTCCACTTCTCTCTCTATAGCCGACCCTACCTCTCTCTCTTTTCCTCTTCTCAATTTCGAAACCTTAGTGATAGAGTAGTGCCCACACACAGCAAGTGGTACCTCAATCATAGATTGGAAGACTAGGAAGGATCACACACAAAGAGAAGGACATTCGGGCTCAGATCTTGATAATACTCTGCGACAGAAAGGATACAAGGGTTAGAGATCTGAGTGGAAGGAGACATTATTCCGCTGCATCAATGTAAGGTTTTCTTAACTTTATATGTGTTTAATTATCGTTTTAGAAAGTTCATATTTAGGGTGTTAAACAATATACTTGTGAGTAGATCTAAGATCCTGGTAAAATAAATTCCAACAACTAGCCTCAGAGCCATGGTAATTGATTTGCTTGCAAGAAATTTGGACTTTAAAATGATTTGTTTGTGATTTGGATGGTTTCATGTTGTTTTGTGTGTTATATGATGATTGATTGATGTTTGTGAATTTTCGTGAAAAATAATTGAAATTGTGTTTCTGAAATTATTTTTATTGGATAGTATGGAAAAAAATTAAGCAATTTACTTTTTTACAGAACTCAATTTCGATTTAATTTGAATTAGTTATGATTTTTTGAAGTTTCGAAAAATATCAGGGTGATGCATCTTCCCCACGCTCGCGGAACCGAGTGTTCCTCGGTCAGGCGCGTGTTCGGAGAAGATTTTGTCCGAGCAACACGCCCAGGGGTGTCTAAAACCCCTCATCCGCACGCGGATATGCTGCAAATGTCCTTATTCGCCGAGTTTTCTCGGCCATGCACCCTCCCCAGCGAGCGCGGACAGTATGCAATGCATACTGTCCGTACAGCTCGCAATTTTTTCGTTTTTCTTCGATTTTTCATGCTATTTCATGGAATTAACTTCCGATTTTTTGTGTAGTTTTGTATTTAGATTTTTATTTTTCAATTTTCAAATCTAAAATCAGAAATAAATTAATTTGAATTTTTTAAAATTAATCTTAGATATTAGTGTAATTTGAATTTGAAAACAAGTAAAATTCTATCTTTTTGCTTGATTTTTTATCTTATTTTAAATTTGATTATATTTTATCCTTTTTTTAAATTTTAGGTTAGATATTAATTTTTTTTTAAATTAAATATTTCTTTTAAATAATTTGACCTTATTTAAATTTAAAATAAGATAACTATAATCATGATATTTTGAATAGAAATAAGATATTTTGCTAACTTTTAAATTTTGTTATTTTATTTATTTAAATTAAATTATAAAATTTGAAAAAGATATTTATTGATCTTTTTTAATTTTTATTGAATATTTAATTTATAAAATAACATTAAATTTTTAAAAGTAGTTAGCAAATTTTTAAAATGATAGTTAGGTTAGTTGAAACCTAATTTTTCAAAATTGTAGGTTTAATTTTAAATATTATTTTATTTATTTTAAATTCGAAAATATATTTTTTTATTAATTATTTAATTTTTCAAAATTTTAATTATTTAAAATTAAATAAATCCTACATCCAACTATCCAGTTCATCTTGTTGCATGAGTATGTGTTTTAGCTTATGTGTAAGTTTTATAAAACCTATTATCGCTTGATCTAAATTGCCATGGTTAACTTGTTGACAGATCCAATGATCTCATTTTAACCCATGGTTCAATTGTCAATAGGTCAAGTAAATAATTTGTAACAGGTAAATTTTACAATCTTCTTTCATTTGTGTATGACCTAGCAACATGATAGGATCCATCCAAATGTGTGTCTGTGTGAGCCTATATGTTTATTTTATTATATAGATGCACATAGGTTGTTGCTAAATAAAATGTCACACCATGATAGATTTTATTTAGGTCCATTTAGTTTTTGGACCTATTCAATTAATAACAGTTATTTATTTTAAGGTTAAATTCCTCTCTTTTGGGCCTTGTGTGAGAGTTGGGGGCCAATAGTAGTGGGTACGACATATTGAACCCAGCTCCCCCTCACATGAACTACCCAATTGTGAAGGCCCATTTGCCTGATTTGAATAACTGTGCTAGGTTAATTAAATTAGTTTAACCTAATAAAATTGATTAGCAACATAATTAACTTTTAAAATATATGAAATTTATTTTCATTTTAATATTTTAAAGTTAATTTTAAGAAAAACACTCTTAGTTTTAGATATTATTTCTGAACAAACTATTTGTATTTTTCTTGAATTTAATTAAATAAAGAATTTTAACTAACTAGATTCTTTCTGAAGCTTATTTATTAAATATTCCTATTTAAGTTATAAATTAGTTATTTTAACTGATTTTTCTTATCTAACTTAAGCTTGAATATTTTTTTTAAATTTAAAATTAAGTTGAGGAATTCTAGGAAGTAGTTATTGAAGATTCTTAAGATATTTTTTTTTAAGTTAGTTTTAAACTTAAAATGGAATATTTTTCAAATTAAGTGGTTACAACTTAATTTTTGATATTTAGTTAAATTTAAATTTGAAAATATTTAAGTTCTAGATTTTTTTTCTATAACAACTTAAATTAGATATCTTTTCAAATTTTTTGTGGAAAAAATACTTATTGAAATAAGATATTTTCTAGATAGTTATTTCTAGACTACTTATTATTTCTAATATTAAATAGGAAAATATTATACATTGTGAAATTAATTATTTAAATAATTAATTTTGGTACAATTTAAGTTAAGTATATTTTTTCCTAGTATTAAACTAGAGATTAATAATTAAGCTTTCTCTACACTTAATTATTTATTTCTTGAATTTAATACATGTAATTAAATTGAAAAATTAAATATCTAAGTTGATTTTCATCATGATACTTAAATATTTCTTTTGCATGACACTTAATTAAATAGAAAATTATTTTTAGTTGAAATTTATTTTTTCAACTTAAATTTAAATAATTTTCAAAATATATTTTCTTTATTTTATTAATCAATTTTGAAATTGCATTTAATTATGCAAGGTAATTTTGAATTTATCTTGAAAAATAGATTAAGTTGTAAATTAATTATTTATTTTAATTAATTTTTTGGACCAACTTAAATCAATGATTTTATTTTTCATTTAATGATTAATTTAAAATAAATGAATTAAAGTATATTATTAGAAATTGAATTAATTAGTCAAAGAAAATCTAGATAGGTGATATTCTTGCTTGAAGTATTTTTTCTAAGTAATTATTATTTAAGTATTTCGAAAATATAAAGTTTTATACTTTCTTTTCAAAATATAATAAATATATTCTTATGAAAATTTAAATTTGAGTTGCAAATTAATTTAAATTGATACAACTTAAATTAAATTATTTTCTTAATATTTATTGGAAAATTATTACTAAGATGGAAATAATATTTTAATCACCATCTAAGTATAATTTTATAAATATTAAATTAAATTCTAATTTAGAATTTCATTCTAAATTCGATATTTAATGAATATAATTTATTATAAATAATAAGAAAATACATTTTAAATAATGAGTTTTATTATTATTATTAAGATATTCGATTTCCATTGTTAGTTTTACATAGTGTTTGTTTTAGTGAGTAATCCTCCCTAATGGAGGAACGTTCATTAGCAAGTTAGCACCGTTTAATCTCGAAAGATAAGTAGCTTTGTAAGTGTTTTATATGGTATGGATCACCCTAATGGTGGCGACTGTATTTGACTTACAAAATATGAAACAATGGTAGAAGCTCATAAGATAGAATAGCCTTGACTCTCGCCTAAACGAGACAACGCTAGATTCCAATCTTGATCGAATAAAAGGTTGCTAGAATGTTTAACATTTTAGATGAGCTGACAACTCTATTCAATGGATGGTAGCTTTGACTCTCGCCTAAACGGGACACTGATATCAGTTTTTTGAAAACCTTGGAAATTATTTAGGATTGTATTTTTTTTAGTATTTTCTCTTATTATTCCTACAAGCTATGTGCTTATAATTTCTGAATTGGATTTTGTGTTAAACCATTATTGATTTCTATTTATTATTTTGTAGTATCCTGTATAACCATGTCGAATCCCATGTTATCACTCTTGATCGAAAATAAGCTAAATGGATCTAACTTTCCAAAATGGAATGAGAACATTAATATTGCTCTCATAGGAGAAAGTGCCTTGTTTGTGTTAACTGAGCCGTCTCCTGAAGTGTCGGGTGACAATGCAACCAAAGCTGTTAAAGAGAAGTACGAGCGTTGGCAGAATGCTAACAATAAAGCTCGATACTTCATACTTTCCAGCATGGTTGACTCCCTTAAAACACGGTTTTCAAAAACTGAAACGGGTGCTGAAGTCATGACGAAGCCCAGGATCATGGTGCTGAAATGGATCACACTACTCATGTAAAGACCGCATATGGTTAATGCTTTGAATTATTAAATAATTAAGGTTTGTGTATGAGATTAATTAATAATTATGAAATGTATATTTTGGAAATATATTTATTATTATATATGTTATTATGCTATTTTATGTAAATTACCTAATTTCTGTGATTGTGTTCGGAGGTTGTGGACAGCGACGTTGGGCCTTTAGAGAGTCGTATTTTATATGTTATAGAATATCATCGGAGTATTATAGTTAGATGTTAGAAGCGTTAGAATTGCCAGGGTTTTAATTACCAACTTACCCTTTGTAGTTGGTCAATATTGGGATTTTAGTTAAGGGCAATTTAGTAAATTGCCAAGGGAAGATTTTGTCTTATTTGGTTTTATTTAGATCTGAATATAAGCTTAATTAAAAAAAAGAAGAAGAAAAGTCAAATATCCTTGGTGTGAAGAAATAAGGAGAATAACCTAGAAATCATTTCTCTCTTTCCCTCTTTCTCTCGACTTGGTAGGAACCAACACTAAGCTGGGATTTTCTTTGCCCAATTCAGCTAGTTGTTGTTGTAATTGAAGCTCCAATTCAAGGTAAAACCCTTTTGCTTGCCTTCTTTGATGTTCTTTGATTTTATTTTAAGTTATGGTTTGTAGTTTTGGGATTTAAGGGGGTTGTGAGTGTATTGTTGGTTTGTTCTCTTTTCTAGAGTTAGGTATTGATTGCTTTGAGTGTTTAGGGCTGAATTAGTTAGTTATTTTGAGGTTGGGATGGAATTTGAGTTTAAGAGCTCAAGTTGGAGCTCTAATGGTGGTTTTGTTTCTTGGTTGATTTGTTGAGTTTTCTGGCTTGGAACTGGTTTATTTTAGTGCATACAGGTGTTCTAGAAAGTATTGAAAAGTTTGGGCTCGATTTGAATTGAAGGGATCGAAATTTTTGTTCCCTACTCAGAACCGGTCGACCGGTTCTGAGAAGCCTCTTGCAACCGGTCGACCGGTTGGTACCCAGGAACTGGGGTTCCGGTTGGGAACTGGTTTGCGGGTTGGGGCTTTTTCCCGAGCCTTAGTTTTTCCCGGTTTTGTGTAATTTAGGGTATTGGCATCCTAATTATCGATAGGGTTAAGCTTAGTTTGTATTTTAAATCCCCGTTGAGTGTTTTAGCGTGACTCTCATCGAATTTTGAAAACTATGGTTTAGGGCCCTGTAAAACGTCGAGCTGCGTTTCCACTTAGGCTGACCGGCACACTTGAGCACGGAACAAGGTAAGATAGCGTAAGAATTTATATATGAATGTATATGCTTGTGTTAGTATAGTGTTGCAATTGAGGTGGCTACGGTGTTACCATCACGAGTACCTAGGGTATGTCGTGTTCGTGGTATAACACTTAGTAATTTCCAGGAGTACATTTAGGGCTCTACCAACACGAGTACAGAATTGGTACTTTAGTGCATTTGGTACAGTAGTCGTACTACCCTTAAGAACGTTCTTAACCATTTGGTGAGCTTAACTATTGAGCTTAGGGCGGCTTAACCAATAAGCTAGCATCGCATTATTTTTATATATTTCTTGCATATCTTACTGAGTCTGTTGACTCATCAGTTTGCTACCTTGTGTAGGTAAAGGAAAAACAAAGTTGGAGGAACAGTGAGGCAGAACTCAGCAATGATTGTACATATCGCGGCAGTGCAACTTGGAGGGTTTCGATCTTTTACTATTTTGGAGTCTGTATTTTGGGGTTGCATTTTAGCGAGTTGGTTTTAAAAAAAAAATATATGTATTACATGTACATATTAGTAAAGTACTTTTAACTTGTATTTTGATACTCGGGATCCCGACCCATATGGTTATTAAGCTATAAATTATTAAAATTAACTTTTAAGTTTATTAAATATAAAATACGGGTGTTACAGTTTGGTATCAGAGCCACTAGGTTGTCCACTGAAGACCGTCAAGATATGTACAATCAAGGCCAGTGTCGAGTTCAACTCACGGTTTTGTAAGCTTTATTTCTTTTTGCAAACTGTTTTAAGATATGTTGTATATATGATTAAATAAGATGTTCTTAACCCTAATTGCGGTCTAGAAAATATTTTGACCACTGTCTGACCTACGTGCCTTGTGGGTTCGCAGGCTAAGTCCTAATTAATGGACGACCAGCGAAACGTTAGAAGGCAGGGTGAGTTGGGTGAGACCGGAGGTGGTCGGGGTGGTAGAAATCCCCAAAACCCCCGTGGACGCGGTGAAGGCCGCGGTCGTGTCCCGAGAGGTGGACAAGAGAATCCACCTCAGGCCCCGGTTGATTGGGAACAAAGGTTTGCTGAGATGCAAACTAGAATTGAGCAACAAGAGGAAGAGATCCGACGACTCAGGCAACGGGATGCTCCTGTTGAGCTTCCCCCGCAACCGCCTGCTGCGGTTCCTGCAGCCCCTGCGGTGCCAGCTAAGCAGACTGTTGCTGGTAACCGTATGGAGCCTTTATATGAGAGATTCAGAAAGCAAGCACCTCTAGTATTTCTGGGAGGTCCTGATGTTCTTAAGGCTGAACAGTGGTTGACTGTTATTGAAAGAATATTGAATTTTATGGGAGTGGTCGGAAATGACAGAGTGGCATGTGCCACATTTCAATTTCAAGAGGATGCCCTGATTTGGTGGGAGATGGTATCCCTCACCAGGGATGTGACCAGAATGACCTGGGAAGAGTTCCGGGAATTATTCAATGCCAAATATTATAATGAGGCGGTCCGCAGTGCAAAGCGGAAGGAATTTGTTGAGTTGGTACAAGGCGAGGGTATGTCAGTGACTGAATATACAACCAAATTTGATCGCTTGGCCAAACTAGCCTCTGGGATTGTACCGACAGATTTTAGTAAAAAGGAAAAGTATTTGGCTGGACTGAATGCTAAGATCAGGCATGATTTGGTTAATACCACGAATGATACCACAACTTATGCAGAAATGGTTGACAAGGCTCTTCGAGCTGAAGGAGCACTTAAATTTTTGCAAGAAACCCGAGAGTCTCCTGGTGTTGGTGGGATCACTATTCTCCCTATGTCTGGTCCTAAAAAAGAGAGTGGGGGTTCTACATTTGAACAGAAGAAAAGAACTTTCCCATCTTCGGGGAAACCAGAACAAAGGAGGACGTCAGACTTTCTCCTATCCTGAGTGCCCGCGTTGCAAGAAGCATCACCCCGGGACTTGTAACCGGAGAGCCTGCTTTCAGTGTGGTTCTGTGGGACATCTCAGGAAAGACTGTCCTCAGTTGAAGAAAGAAGAACCAAAGCCTGAGGTCAAACCTGTGCCTGCACCTGCTCGCGTATTTGCTATAACTCAGGCTGATGCTGCTGCCAGCCCTTCTGTAGTTACAGGTCAGCTTCTAATCAACGGTTTTGTTTATACTGTTTTATTTGATTCGGGTGCTACTCGATCTTATGTGTCATCAAGACTCCTTGATCAGTTTGATAGACCTAGTGATATTCTTGAGACGGGGTTTGGAACCCTGTTTCCTACTGGAGAATTAATTATTTCAAGAAAGTGGATTAGATCTGTGTTAATTAGAATTGAAGATAGAGAATTGAATGCTGATCTTGTGGAGTTACCATTGGCCGAATTTGATATTATACTTGGTATGGACTTTTTGTCCAAATATTCTGCTAATATTGATTTTAAACGGAAAATAGTAACTTTTGAATCAGAGAATGAGGAACCTTTTGTTTTCGTTGGTTCGGTTCAAGGTTCTCGTGTTCCAAGAATCTCTGCATTGAAAGCTAGGGATCTGTTATGTAGTGGATGTGTTGGATTCCTAGCAGTGGTGGTGGATTCCAGTAAACCCGTGTTGCTTGGACCAGAAGAGGTTAAAGTGGTTAAGGAATTCCTGGATGTGTTTCCAGAGGAGTTGCCTGGATTACCACCTCAGCGGGAGATAGATTTCATCATTGATTTAATTCCTGGAGCAGAACCTATTTCAAAAGCACCCTACCGAATGGCACTTGCTGAACTAAAAGAACTAAAGATACAACTCCAAGGGATGTTGGATCTAGGGTTCGCTCGGCCTAGTGTGTCACCTTGGGGAGCCCCTGTGCTATTTGTGAAGAAGAAAGATAGAACTCTTCGAATGTGTATCGATTATCGGGAGCTGAACAAGTTAACCATTAAGAATAAATATCCTCTGCCTAGAATTGACGATTTGTTCGATCAACTTCAGGGAAAAACGGTATTCTCTAAGATTGACTTGAGATCTGGATATCATCAGTTGAGAATTCGAGAAGAGGATATTCCGAAGACAGCCTTCCGAACCAGGTATGATCATTATGAGTTCCTGGTTATGTCTTTTGGGTTAACAAATGCACCGACAGCTTTTATGGATCTCATGAATAGGGTATTCAAGGATTTTCTCGATAACTTTGTAATTGTATTTATCGATGACATTCTGGTGTACTCTCGGTCAGAAGCAGAACACGAGCAACATCTTCGAATGGTTCTGGAGCGACTTAGAGATCATAAACTCTATGCAAAATTTAAAAAGTGTGAGTTCTGGCTGTCACAAGTGTCCTTTCTAGGGCATATTGTTGGAAAGGACGGGATTATGGTTGATCCAGGGAAGATTGAGGCGGTGAAGAATTGGCCTAGACCTAAAACAGTCACTGAAATTCGAAGTTTTCTCGGTTTAGCGGGTTATTATCGGCGCTTTGTGGAAGGTTTTTCCAAGATTGCAATGTCGTTATCTGAGTTAACTAAGAAGAATCAAAGATTTATATGGTCAGATAAGTGTGAAAAGAGTTTTCAAGAGTTGAAGCAACGGTTGATTACAGCTCCAGTTCTTGCCCTGCCATCTGATCAAGAGAAGTTTGTAGTGTATTGCGATGCATCAAGGCAGGGTTTAGGCTGTGTGTTAATGCAAGCAGATAAAGTCATAGCCTATGCTTCCCGGCAATTAAAAGATTATGAGCAGCGTTACCCAACTCATGACCTAGAACTTGCAGCAGTGGTGTTCGCCTTAAAAATTTGGCGACATTACTTATATGGTGAAAGGTGTGAGATCTATACTGACCACAAGAGTCTCAAGTACTTTTTCACTCAGAATGATCTGAACATGAGACAGAGAAGGTGGTTAGAGTTGGTAAAAGACTATGACTGTGAAATCCTGTATCATCCTGGAAAGGCAAATGTGGTGGCAGATGCTTTAAGCAGAAAGGGACCGGATCAGATATCAACATGGTCATGATTTCTCCTCAGTTAGCCTCAGAGATGACTAGGGCAAACATTGAATTGGTGACTGAGAGATTATTTAATCTGACACTTCAGTCAGACTTGTTGGAAAGAATCAGAGTGGCCCAAATGGAAGATCCTGAATTGGTTAAGATTCGAGAAGATGTCTTAGCGAGCAAAGCTAAAAACTTTTCAACTTCTGAAAATGGAATGCTATTGTTTAAAGCACGAGTGTGCGTCCCTGATATCAATGAACTTAAGAAATAAATTATGGAAGAAGCTCATACTACTCCCTACTCATTGCATCCAGGAACCACCAAAATGTATCAAGACTTGAAACTTTATTTTTGGTGGTATGGGATGAAGAGGGATGTGGTGGACTATGTCACTAAGTGCTTAACTTGTCAGCAAATTAAAGCCGAGCATCAGCGACCAGTAGGGTTACTTCAGCCATTAACACTTCCAGAATGGAAGTGGGAAGACATTGCGATGGATTTTGTGGTTGGCTTGTCTAAAACCACAGGGATGTACGACTCAGTTTGGGTTGTGGTGGATCGCTTTACAAAGTCAGCACATTTCTTACCTGTTAAGGTAACCTATACAGTGGATCAGTATGCTGATTTGTATGTGAAAGAAATTGTTCGTCTTCATGGAGTACCGAAGTCAATCGTTTCAGATAGAGACCCTAAATTTACATCAAAATTTTGGGTGAGTTTACAAAAGGCTATGGGAACTAATTTGAAATTCAGCACAGCCTTTCATCCTCAAACAGATGGGCAATCTGAGCGAACCATTCAAATACTTGAAGACTTGTTACGAGCTTGTGTCATGGATTTTGGAGGGTCATGGAGTAAGTATTTGCCTCTGATTGAATTCTCCTATAACAATAGTTACCAAAGTACCATAGGAATGGCTCCTTATGAGCTGCTCTATGGCAGAAAGTGTCGCTCCCCAATTCATTGGGACGAAACAGGAGAACGGAAATATTTAGGCCCTGAATTAGTCCAAAAGACAACCGAGGCAATTGACAAGATCAAAGCTCGAATGCTTGCTTCTCAAAGCAGGCAGAAAAGTTATGCAGATCCCAAGCGACGGGATGTTACATTCCAACCTGGTGATCATGTCTTTCTACGGGTATCCCCAATGAAAGGAATCAGACGCTTTGGAAAGAAAGGCAAGTTGAGTCCTAGGTTTATTGGACCTTTTGAAATTTTGGAAAAGGTTGGTCAAGTTTCTTATCAGTTGGCTTTACCTCCATCATTGTCAGCTGTACACAATGTATTCCATGTTTCCATGCTGAGAAAGTACGTGTCTGATCCAATGCACGTTCTGAGTTATGAGATGTTGGAGTTGCAACCTGACCTATCTTATGATGAGCAACCAGTGTAAATTCTAGATCGGAAGGAAAAGATCCTTCGAACTAAAACCATATCGTTGGTTAAAGTACTCTGGAGAAATAGTAAAGTGGAAGAAGCCACTTGGGAACTGGAATCTGTTATGAGGACTCAGTATCCTGAATTGTTCAGGTAGATTTCGGGGGCGAAATTCTTTTAACGGGGGGATAATTGTAAAGACCGCATATGGTTAATGCTTTGAATTATTAAATAATTAAGGTTTGTGTATGAGATTAACTAATAATTATGAAATGTTTATTTTGGAAATATATTTATTATTATATATGTTATTATGCTATTTTATGTAAATTACCTAATTTCTGTGATTGTGTTCGGAGGCTGTGGACAGCGACGTTGGGCCTTTAGAGAGTCGTATTTTATATGTTATAGAATATCATCGAAGTATTATAGTTAGATGTTAGAAGCGTTAGAATTGTCGGGGTTTTAATTACCAACTTACCCTTTGTAGTTGGTCAATATTAGGATTTTAGTTAAGGGCAATTTAGTAAATTGCCAAGGGAAGATTTTGTCTTATTTGGTCTTATTTAGATCTGAATATAAGCTTAATTGAAAAAGAAAGTCAAATATACTTGGTGTGAAGAAATAAGGAGAATAACCTAGAAAATCACTTCTCTCTTTCCCTCTTTCTCTCGACTTGGTAGGAACCAGCACTAAGCTGGGATTTTCTTTGCCCAATTCAGCTAGTTGTGTTGTAATTGAAGCTCCAATTCAAGGTAAAACCCTTTTTCTTGCCTTCTTTGATGTTCTTTGATTTTATTTTAAGTTATGGTTTCTAGTTTTGGGATTTAAGGGGGTTGTGAGTGTATTGTTGGTTTGTTCTCTTTTCTGGAGTTAGGTATTGATTGCTTTGAGTGTTTAGGGCTGAATTAGTTAGTTATTTTGAGGTTGGGATGGAATTTGAGTTTAAGAGCTCAAGTTGGAGCTCTAATGGTGGTTTTGTTTCTTGGTTGATTTGTTGAGTTTTCTGGCTTGGAACTGGTTTATTTTAGTGCATACAGGTGTTCTGGAAAGTATTGAAAGGTTTGGGCTCGATTTGAATTGAAGGGATCGAAATTTTTGTTCCCTGCTCAGAACCGGTCGACCGGTTCTGAGAAGCCTCTTGCAACCGGTCGACCGGTTGGTACCCAGGAACTGGGGTTCTGGTTGGGAACCGGTTTGCCGGTTGGGGCTTTTTCCCGAGCCTTAGTTTTTCCTGGTTTTGTGTAATTTAGGGTATTGGCATCCTAATTATCGATAGGGTTAAGCTTAGTTTGTATTTTAAATCCCCGTTGAGTGTTTTAGCGTGACTCTCATCGAATTTTGAAAACTATGGTTTAGGGCCCTGTAAAACGTCGAGCTGCGTTTCCACTCAGGCTGACCGGCACACTTGAGCACGGAACAAGGTAAGATAGCGTAAGAATTTATATATGAATGTATATGCTTGTGTTAGTATACTGTTGCAATTGAGGTGGTTACGGTGTTACCATCACGAGTACCTAGGGTACATCGTGTTGCAATTTCCGGGAGTACAGTTAGGGCTCTACCAACACGAGTACAGAATTGGTACTTTAGTGCATTTGGTACAGTAGTCATACTACCCTTAAGAACGTTCTTAACCATTTGGTGAGCTTAACTATTGAGCTCAGGGCGGCTTAAACAATAAGCTAGCATCGCATTATTTTTATATATTTCTTGCATATCTTACTGAGTCTGTTGACTCATCAGTTTGCTACCTTGTGTAGGTAAAGGAAAAACAAAGCTGGAGGAACAGTGAGGCAGAACTCGGCAATGATTGTACATATCGTGGCAGTGCAACCTGGAGGGTTTCGGTCTTTTACTATTTTGGAGTCTGTATTTTGGGGTTGCATTTTAGCGAGTTGGTTTTAAAAAAAAAATATATGTATTACATGTACATATTAGTAAAATACTTTTAACTTGTATTTTGATACTCGGGATCCCGACCCATATGGTTATTAAGCTATAAATTATTAAAATTAACTTTTAAGTTTATTAAATATAAAATACAGGCGTTACAACTCAAGTAAGCCTTATCTTGAATAGTCTGACTCCAGCTTTTCTACCCTATGCATCAAATTATGTCATGAACAAAATAGGACATAGACTTTCATGAGTTAGTCAATGACCTTCAAACATATGAAAATTTGATTGGAGGACCCAAGAAGAAAAGGGGTAAACCTCAAAATTCTAGCAATGGTAATGGGACAGTTAAACCTGAGGCACATGTTGCCTCTACTTCAAGACCCAAATCTAAGAAGAAGTGGAAAAATGCCAAGAAGCGAGCCAAAGCTGTGAAAACAGTTCAAAACAAAAAGGCTGCTGCTACTGGTGATGCACTAAAAGGAAAGTGTTTCTACTGCAATGAGAAAGGTCATTGGAAACCCCAATGTCCTAAACTTCTTGCAAAGAAATAAGGTATTTCTTTTTTATAAACTTTAAGAGTTTTAGTGAATTATTATCCAATTGGATTTTTTGATTCTGGACTAACTTTGTTTATTTGTTCTTCTTCTTATTGTAGGCCAAGCTACTTGAACTCAGATGCTATCTTCGTGAGTTGGATCGGAAAGCTGGACAAAAGGGTGAAGATCGTCCAAGATGAAGATGAAGCTCATTTATTTATCTAATTTTGAATTAATTGTTTTAGTTTAAAAAACAATTTGGATTTCAAATTTTTAGTTTGGGATTTTTATTCCTGTTTTTCTCATATTGTGCAATACATTATTTTCTTATTAATAATATTTTATTTTCTATTACAAATAAATTGCAATTTATGAGATTGAGCTTCATTTAATTTATCTTAAACCACAATTACCACATTATATTTATATGTTTGTATGTGTAAGTGTTTTGATTATTGATACAAATTCTATAATATTTACAACTCTTCATAGAGTTATATTAAATAAACACTAGAAATTATTTCTATGTTTATAAATAATTGTTAATTCTAATACAATTATTGAGAATTTGTTTAATAAAAGGATCTTTTGATCTGATAGGGGTGGAGAAAAGTTAAGAAAACTATGCAGTTCAACGATAATTAACTCTGGATTGTATTCAACTCCACATAATCTCTATAACACTTAGAGAATCATGATCTTTATAACCTTTAGGGGTGGATCATAATCTCTATATACTTAGGGGTGATTTTTTAAAATCCACAGTACTCTATGTTACACATATTTTCTTTAAACATGGAAGTAATATAATGAATTAGCTATTATCAGTATAAATCCTTGATCTTGATTGTATGTTCCAATTTAGTTTTACAGTTGTAGTAAATAATGATACCTGTAAAAGTTCTTTGATAATGTATCACACTACCTTAACTGAGTGGGAGAATTTTAAAATTCTTTACCCATCTTCATTAGGTTGACACTTGTGATAGGAACTTAAGAACACTACTGAAAGCTAATCTAACCATTCATGTGGATAGAAATAACTTATCAGAATTATGAGAATAAGATAAAAGAATTCTAGCACAGTCTATTCGAATGACTTGAGCCAAGATTTCTTAATCCTCATAACATTTTATGTTATCTTAATTTTGATTACTTAATCTCTAGCAAGTATTTTTCACTTCAAATACTAGTCTGCTATGTTGATAATTTAGTCTTAAAAGAAACTTATAGTTTCAGACTAATACAATAAGTCACAACTAGATAACTCTCCAAACAATAAAGAGGTTAAAAGTATTATTTAACCAGACATCTGCTATTGAGTAGGAGCTATCTGAGATGTAATCAAATAAGGAACGTTAGAAGATATTCAAGAAAGATTTATGAAAGTGATCTATATGTTAGATATTAAGGAACTGTATATCAATTATCCTTATATCCACCCCAACTCATTCAACATTTTGACGTGGTGGTTACTCTAGGGGTGGAGGAGTTATTCTATAATAATTCAAGCTCTACCAGAGAAGATTTATAGCTTTGTAAATTCGAAATAACCAGAAAGTTATTTTACTGAAGAAAAATCTACGCTGTATTATCTCAATTCCACATTTTAAAATATGAGAGATATGTCTTCTATTTATTCAGATGCACTTTAAACAGTAAGGATTTCAGTATCCATTGATGAGTAATGCATATAGTAAAGGTATTGGGTTTTATGCCCTAAATAAAACTCTTTACAATCTGATTAGTTATCAATACAAGAAATTTGAAGTGATTGATGTTTGCATGAATTTTACATGCTAATGGTTTAATATGTTTATTACATTCATACACACAAAATCAGTTAAATCCAGATCATATGTTTATTCACAATTACAGTATCGTCAACACAGTGGAATGTGATTGTGATCATATGAATCAAAAGTTTTGGTCCCTGTTTCATCAGTGTTATTGGATGTGTACTTACACTTGGAGTAAGTGTGTTCTTTCCAGGACATTAGTAAAGTATACTAGTTTCGAATGTATGGAGTATACATTGGACTGGACCGATATTGCAACTAAGTTAAGATATTACAAACTTACCATTATACATATCTTTCCAAGTCAATGTCAGTAGTTGATCTTAAGATTAAAAGAATCTAAATCCTGATATGCTTAGGCTCAACTCAGGAGTGCTATTCATGTTCTTAGATTTATTAGTTAAGCCTACCTTTGGGTCAGGGTGATACGTATATTTTGGGAACATGATAGTATGATTGAGTGGGAGTGCTGAACATAAATATGGAATCTATAGCTTCTACTGGTGTATAGAAGTCAAGTGATGATTCCCTTCGAGCTTAGCAAATAGAAGTAAATGGATGAGCTCTTGTTTAACTGACTAATTATTAGATCACTAAACACCATTTACAGGTAGCTAAGTGTTTTAAGGGGCAAAATACATTGAGGGGTGAGAACGGTAAAGAAATCCCATCTCGATGTAGATCATCTATATAGAGGATCTTTAAATCACAATAAGATTATAACAATGGTTAAATGAGATAGTATATTGATATCGTGAAACATACAATATGCTCTATATAAGTCTGAGAGTGCAATTCTAAGTTCTAAGAGTGGATTCAACGAAGAATTAATAAGTAGGAATTTACTTTGTAAATTTGGTTCACTTATTGGAAGCTCAGCATATAGATCCATGGTCCCCATTCTAGTTGAGAACATTCTGCTTGTAAGACTCATTAATTGATTCGTGATTGATCAATTATAATTCTAAAGTTAGACTATGTCTAATTTTATGAATTTTCACTAAGCATGGGTGAAATTGTAAAGAAAAGAGATTCTAGGTTTATTTATTTATTAATGGACTTTATATGTCTAATTAATAATTAAATTAAATGACAATATTATTTAATAATCTATTTTAGTTATTAAATAATTAGTTTTGGCATTTAAAAGGTTAGAATTGGAAAATTGGCGTTTTTGAGAAAATAGAGATAAAATTTGATAAAATTGCAAAATCAAGTGAGGCCCATTTAAACACCATGGCCGGCCACTTAGATGTTGTTTTTCAAATTAATATTTTTATTATTTTAATGCCAAATAAATCCTAACCTAAACCTAGTAGTTGCCTATAAATAGAAAGTGATGGCTCAGTCACAACACATCTTTGAATAAGCCTTTCTGACAGAATTTTCTCTCTTCAGAAAACTGAGCCTTCCCCACTTTCTACACCTTGGCCGAAACCCTCTCTCTTTTCTTCTTCATCTTTTTCGTGACCCTAGTGAAAGAGTAAGTGCCCACACACAGCACGCAGTAACTCAATCATAGATTGGAAGACTGTGAAGGATCAAAACTTGAAGAAGAAGGACATTCGGGCTCAGATCTTGATTATACTCTGCTACAGAAAGGAATCAAGGGTTAGAGATCTGAGTGGAAGGAGACATTAATTCCGCTGCATCAATGTAAGGTTTTCTTAACTTTATATGTGTTTATTTTATCGTTTTAGAAAGTTCATATTTAGGGTGTTTAAACAACATACTTGTGAGTAGATCTAAGATCCTGGTAAAATAATTCCCAACAAAAGGATGTTTCATAAATGTATTTATGAACTAGTTGTTGGGTTTTGTGCCCTAAATAAACCTTTTACAATCTGATTAGTTATAAATATAAGAAATTTGAAGTGATTTATCTTTGCATGAGTTTTACATGCTAATGGTTTAATATGTTTATTACATTTACACAAAAAATCAGTTAAGTCCCTGTTTCATCAGTGTTTTGGATTTACACTAATGTGATAATCAGCAATGATGTGTACTTACACTTGGAGTAAGTGTTATGTTCTTTCCAAGATATTGGTAAAGTATACTAGTTTCGAGTGTATGGAGTATACATTGGACTGGACCGATATTGCAACTTAGTTAAGATATTATAAACTTACCGTCATATCTTTCCAAGTCAATATCAGTAGTTGATCTTAAGATTAAAAGAATCTAAATCCTGATATGCTTAGGCTCAACTCAGGAGTGTTATTCATGTTCTTTGATTTATTAGTTAAGCCTACTTTTGGGTCAGGGTGATACGTATCTTTTGGGAACATGATAGTATGATTGAGTGGGAGTGCTGAACATAAATATGGAATCTATAGCTTCTACTGGTGTATAGAAGTTAAGTGATGATTCCCTTCGAGCTTAGCCAAATAGAAGTAAATGGATGAGCTCTTGTTTAAGTGACTAATTCTTAGATCACTAAACATCATTTACAGGTAGCTAAGTGTTTTAAGGAGCAAAATACGTTGAGGGGTGAGAACGGTAAAATTATCCCACCTCGATGTAAATCATCTATATAGAGGATCTTTGATCACAATAAGATTATAACAATGGTTAAATGAGATAGCATATCTATATCGTTGAACATATAATATGCTCTATATAAGTCTGAGAGTGCAATTCTAAGTTCTAAGAGTGGATTCAACGAAGAATTAATAAGTACGGATTTACTTAGTAAATTCGGTTCACTTATTGGAAGCTCAGCATATAGATCCATGGTCCCCATTCTAGTTGAGACTATACTGCTTGTAAGACTCAATAATTGATTTGTGATTAATCAATTATAATTCTAAAGTTAGACTATGTCTAATTTGTGAATTTTCACTAAGTAGGGGTGAAATTGTAAAGAAAAGAGATTCTAGGTTTATTTATTTATTAATAGACTTTATATGTCTAATTAATAATTAAATTAAATGACAATATTATTTAATAATCTATTTTAGTTATTAAATAATTAGTTTTGGCATTTAAAATGTTAGAATTGGAAAATTGGCGTTTTTGTGAAAATAGAAATAAAATTTGTGAAAACTGCAAAAACCAAGTGAGGCCCAATACACACCATGGCCGGCCACTTAAGTAGGTTTTTCAAATTGATATTTTCATTATTTTAATGCCAAATAATTACTAACCTAAACCTAGTAATTGCCTATAAATAGAAAGTGATGGCTCAGTCAAATAACAAGTTTTCATAACCTTTTTCTGTCAGAAAATCTTTTTCAGAAAACTGAGCCTTCCCTTTCTTTTCTATAGCCGAACCTACACTCTCTCTTTTCCTCTTCATAAATTTCGAACCTTAGTGATAGAGTAAGTGCCCACACACAGCAAGTGGTACCTCAATCATAGATTGGAAGACTGTGAAGGATCACACACAACGAGAAGGGCATTCGGGCTCAGATCTTGATAATACTCTGCGATAGAAAGGATACAAGGGTTAGAGATCTGAGTGGAAGGAGACATTATTCCGCTGCCATCAATGTAAGGTTTTCTTAACTTTATATGTGTTTATTTATCGTTTTAGAAAGTTCATATTTAGGGTGTTAAACAACATACTTGTGAGTAGATCTAAAATCCTGGTAAAATAAATTCAACCAACTGGCCTCAGAGCCATGGTAATTGATTTGCTTGCAAGAAATTTGGACTTTAAAACGATTGTTTGTTATTTGGATAGTTTCATGTTGTGTTGAGTGTTATATGATGATTGATTGATGCTTGTGAATTTTCGTGAAAAATAATTGAAATTCTGTTTCTGGAATTATTTTTATTGGATAGTATGGAAAAAATTAAGCAATTTACTTTTTTACAGAACTCAATTTCGATTTAATTTGAATTAGTTTTGATTTTTTGAAGTTTCGGAAAAAAAAAAAATCAGGGTCTTGCAACAGGGCCACGCGCGCGGACGAGGGTGACACACTCGGACAGCACGCGTTCAGACAGCTGCTCGACCGAGCGCTTGTCTGAATCACGTTCCAGTGCGCGCGGAAATCCTGCAGCCCTCCCCCTGCGCCGAGTTTTCTCGGCAGTGCAACCCCATATGCGCGCGCAGCTTGCATTTTTTTTTTTTCGTTTTTCTTCGATTTTTCATGCTATTTCATGGATTTAAGTTCCGATTTTTTGTGTAGTTTTGTATTTAGACATTTACTATTCCTATTTCAAGTCTAAATATCATAATTAAATTAATTAATTTTTTTTTAATTTAATTCATGATATTAGTGTAATTTGAATTTGAAAATAGTAAATATCTATCTTTTTTGCTTAATTATCAATCTTATTTTTAAATTTGATTATATCTTATCTTATTTTTAAATTTAAGGTCAGATATTAAATTTTTAAATTAAATATTTTTTTTTCAAATAATTTGACCTTATTTAAATTTAGAATAAGATAACTATAATCATGATATTTTAAGTAGAAGTAAGATATTTTGCTAACTTTTAAATTTTTTTAATTTATTTATTTAAATTAAATCATAAAATCTGAAAAAGATATTTATTTATCTTTTTTATTTTTATTGAATATTTAATTTATAAAATAACATTAAATTTTTGAAAGTAGTTAGCAAATTTTTTGAAATGATATATAGGTTAGTTGAAACCTAATTTTTTAAAATTGTACGTTTAATTTTAAATATTATTTTATTATTAATTTCAAAAATATATATATATTTTATTTTTTTTATTCGAAAATTAAATATTATTTTTTATTATTTAATTAATTTTTTGAAATTTAATTATTTAAAATTAAATAAATCCTACATCCAACTATCCAGCTAACCTTGTTGCAGGAGTATGTGTTTTAGCTTGTTTGTAAGTTTTGTAAAACCTATTATGGCTTGATTGCAAATAGCCATAGTTAACTTGTTGACAGATTCAATGATCTGATTTTAACTCATGGTTCAATTGGTCAATAAATAATTTGTAACAGGTAAATTTTACAATCTTCTTTCATCTGTGTATGACCTAGCAACGTGATAGGATCCATCCAAATGTGTGCCTGTGTGAGCCTATATGTTTATTTTATTATATAGATGCATATAGGTTGTTGCTAAATAAAATGTCATATCATGATAGATTTTATTTAGGTCCATTTAGGTTTTGGACCTATTCAATTAATAACAGTTATTTATTTTAAGGTTAAATTCCTCTTTTTTGGGCCTTGTGTGAGAGTTGGGGGCCCATTAGAAGTGGGTACGACATACTGAACCCAGCTCCCCCTCACATGAACTACCCCAATTGTGAAGGCCCATTTGCCTGATTTGAATAACTGTGCTAGGTTAATTAAATTAGTTTGACCTAATAAAATTGATTAGTAACATAATTAACTTTTAAAATATATGAAATTTATTTTCATTATAATATTTTAAAGTTAATTCTAAGAAAAACACTCTTAGTTTTAGATATTATTTCTAGAAAAACTATTTGTATTTTTCTTGTATTTAATTAAATAAAGAATTTTAACTAACTAGATTCTTTCTGGAACTTATTTAATTAAATATTCCTATTTAAGTTATAAATTAGTTATTTTAACTGATTTTTCATATCTACCTTAAATTTGAATATTTTATTTAAATTTAAAATTAAGTTGAAGAATTCTAGGCATTAGTTATTAAAGATTCTTAAGATATTTTTTAAATTAATTTTAAACTTAAAATGGAATATTTTTCAAATTAAGTGGTTACAACTTAATTTTTTGATATTTAGTTAAATTTAAATTTGAAAATATTTAAGTTCTAGATTTTTTTTATTACAACTTAAATTAGATACTTTTTCAAATTTTTGTTGAAAAGATACTTAGTCAAATAAGATATTTTCTAGATAGTTATTTCTAGACTAATTAATATTAAATAGGAAAATATTATACATAGTGAAATTAATTATTTAAATAATTAATTTTGGTACAATTTAATTAGTATATTTTTCCTAGTATTAAACTAGAGATTAATAATTAAGCTTTCTCTACACTTAATTATTTATTTCTTGAATTTAATACATTTAATTAAATTGAAAAATTAAATATCTAGGTTGATTTTCATCATGATACTTAATTATTTCTTTTTCATGACACTTAATTAAATAGAAAATTATTTTTAAGTTGAAATTTATTTTTCCAACTTAAATTTAAATAATTTTCAAAATAATTTTTTTTTTTATTTTATTAGTCAATTTCGAATTGCATTTAATTATGTTAGATGTTTTTTAATTTATCTTGAAAAATAGATTAAGTTGTAAATTAATAATTTATTTTAATTAATTCTTGGATCAACTTAAATCAATGATTTTTTCATTTATTGATTAATTTAGAATAAATAATTTAAAGTATATTACTAGAAATTGAATTAATTAGTTAAGAGGAAAATCTAGATAGGTGATATTTTTGCTTGAAGTATTTTTCCTAAGTATTTATTATTTAAGTATTTTCAAAAAATAGTATAGTTTTATACTTTCTTTTTCGAAATACAATAAATATATTCTCATGAAAATTAATACAACTTAAATAGAAAGTGATGGCTCAGTCAAACAACAAGTTTTCATAACCTTTTTCTGTCAGAAAATCTTTTTCAGAAAACTAAGCCTTCCCTTTCTTTTCTATAGCCGAACCTACACTCTCTCTTTTCCTCTTCATAAATTTCGAACCTTAGTCATAGAGTAAGTGCCCACACACAGCAAGTGGTACCTCAATCATAGATTGGAAGACTGTGAAGGATCACACACAAAGAGAAGGACATTCGGGCTCAGATCTTGATAATATTCTGCGACAGAAAGGATACAAGGGTTAGAGATCTGAGTGGAAGGAGACATTATTCCGTTGCCATCAATGTAAGGTTTTCTTAACTTTATATGTGTTTATTTATCGTTTTAGAAAGTTCATATTTAGGGTTTAAAAAACATACTTGTGAGTAGATCTAAGATCCTGGTAAAATAAATTCCAACACTAGTTTCTAGAAGTTTGGGTGGATTCAAATATACTACACTTAATCTGAAGATCAAGACAACAGATTGATTAAATTGCACAGTTTGTTTTATGTTAGTGCAAGTGGGAGTTTGTTGGGTTTTGTGCCCTAAATCAAACCCTTTACAATCTTATTACTTATCAATATAAGAAATTTGAAGTGATTTATGTTTGCATGAATTTTACATGCTTATGGTTTAATATGTTTATTATGTTAATACACAAAATCTATTAAGTCCAGATCATATTTTTATTCACAATTACAGTATTGTCAACACAGTGGAATGTGGTTGTGATATATGATTCAAAAGACTAAGTCCCTGTTTCATTAGTGTTTTGGATTTACACTGATGTGATAATCTGCGATGATGTGTACTTACACTTGGAGTAAGTGTTATGGTCTTTCCAGGACATTGGTAAAGTATACTAGTTTTGAATGTATGGAGTATACATTGGACTGGACCGATATTGAACTTAGTTAAGATATTATAAACTTACCGTTGTATCTTTCCAAGTCAATATCAGTAGTTGATCTTAAGATTAAAAGAATCTAAATCCTGATATGCTTCGGCTCAACTCAGGAGTGCTATTCATGTTCTTTGATTTATTAGTTAAGCCTACTTTTGGGTCAGGGTGATACGTATATTTTGGGAACATGATAGTATGATTGAGTGGGAGTGCTGAACATAAATATGGAATCTATAGCTTCTACTGGTGTATAGAAGTCAAGTGATGATTCCCTTCAAGCTTAGCTAAATAGAAGTAAATGGATGAGCTCTTGTTTAAGTGACTAATTCTTAGATCACTAAACATCATTTACAGGTAGCTAAGTGTTTTGAGGGGCAAAATACGTTGAGGGGTGAAAACGGTAAAATTATCCCATCTCGATGTAAATCATTTATATAGAGGATCTTTGATCACAATAAGATTATAACAATGGTTAAATGAGATAGCATATCTATATCGTGGAACATATAATATGCTCTATATAAGTCTGAGAGTGCAATTCTAAGTTCTAAGAGTGGATTCAACGAGGAATTAATAAGTAAGGATTTACTTAGTAAATTCGGTTCACTTATTGGAAGCTCAACATATAGATCCATGGTCCCCATTCTAGTTGAGACTATACTGCTTGTAAGACTCAATAATTGATTTGTCATCAATCAATTATAATTCTAAAGTTAGACTATGTCTAATTTGTGAATTTTCACTAAGCAGGGGTGAAATTGTAAAGAAAAGAGATTCTAGGTTTATTTATTAATTAAGGGACTCTATATGTCTAATTAATAATTAAATTAAATGATAATATTATTTAATAATCTATTTTAGTTATTAAATAATTAGTTTTGGCATTTAAAAGGTTAGAATTGGAAAATTGGCGTTTTTGAGAAAATAGAAATAAAATTGTGAAAAACTGCAAAATCCAAGTGGGGTCCAATAACACCTGTGGCCGGCCACTTAAGCAGATATTTCTAGTTGATATTTTTATTATTTTAATGTCAAATAATTGCTAACCTAAACCTAGTAGTTGCCTATAAATAGAGAGTGATGGCTCAGTTCAAAATAACCTTTTTCTCAGAAAATCAGAGATTGCATTTTCTGAAAAAAAAAAAAAAAAAAAAAAAAAAAAAAAACTGAGCCTTCCACTTCTCTCTCTATAGCCGACCCTACCTCTCTCTCTTCTCCTCTTCTCAATTTCGAAACCTTAGTGATAGAGTAGTGCCCACACACAGCAAGTGGTACCTCAATCATAGATTGGAAGACTGTGAAGGATCACACACAAAGAGAAGGACATTCGGGCTCAGATCTTGATAATACTCTGCGACAGAAAGGATACAAGGGTTAGAGATCTGAGTGGAAGGAGACATTATTCCGCTGCATCAATGTAAGGTTTTCTTAACTTTATATGTGTTTAATTATCGTTTTAGAAAGTTCATATTTAGGGTGTTAAACAACATACTTATGAGTAGATCTAAGATCCTGGTAAAATAAATTCCAACACTTAGAGCTACTCACAAGTATGTTGATTAACACCCTAAATATGAACTTCTAAAACGATTATAAATAAACACATATAAAGTATGAGAAACCTTACATTGGGTGTAGCGGAATAATATGTCTCCTTCCACTCAGATCTCTAACCCTTGTATCATTTCTGTCGCAAAGTATTATCAAGATCTCGGCCCGAATGTCCTTCTTGTTGAATGTCTTTCTTCACGATCTTCCTCACTATGATTGAGGTACTACTTGCTGTGTGTGGGCACTACTCTATCACTAAGAGGTTCAAAATTTACAATGAAGAAGAAGGAGAGGAAGGTGGCGGCTAGGTTAGAGTGAAAGGCTCAGGTTTTTTTCTCTGAAGGAAACAAGATGTGAAAATCTCTTTTTCTTGAAGCCATCACTATCTATTTATAGCATGCCACATAGGGTTAGGTTTGAATTATTTGGCATTAAAATAATGAAAATATTAAATGATAAATCCAACAAAGGTGGCCGGCCATGGCTAGTGGATTTGGACCTCACTTTTGCAATTTTGCTGTTTTATCATTTCTGCATCTCATTTTCTCAAAAATACCAATTTTCAAATTCAACCATTTAAATGTCAATTCTAACTATTTAATAACTATAAATAATTATTAAATAATATTGTCATTTATCATATTTATTAATTGGACCATACAAAGTATCTTAATTAACAAATATGCCCTAAAAACTCTTTCTTTACAATTTCGCCCTTACTTAATGAAAAATTCACAAATAGACATAGTCTAATTTGAGAATCATAATTGATTAATCAAAACCAATTAAATGAGTCTTACAAGTAATATTGTCTCAATTAGTAGGGGGACCATGGGTCTATATATCTGAGCTTCCAATAAGCAGATCAAGAATTTACATCCTAAATTCACTGACTTATTAATTCTTCGTTGAATCCACGCATAGAACTTAGAATAGCACTCTCAGTATATAGAACGCTCTATATGTTCCACCATATAGACACGTCATTAGTTATCCATTGTTATAATCCCTATTTGATCAATGATCCTCTATATAGATGATCTACACTGTAAAGGGATTAGATTACCGTGACACCCTACAATGTATTTTATCCTTAAAACACTTAACCCCGTATAAATGATATTTCAGCTAAGTGAAATGAGTACTCCACCATTTATTTTCGTTTGGTCAAGCTCGAAGGAAATCATCCTTTACTTTCTATTTGTCAGATAGAAGCTATAGATTCCATAATTATGTTAGCGCTCCCACTCAATTGCACTACCGTGTTCCCAAAATGTACGTATCACCCTGACTCAAAAGTAGGCTTAACTAACAAATCAAAGAACACGAATAACACTCTTGAGATTGAACCTAATCATATCAGGATTAAGATCATTTGATCTAGGATCAACTAGGCGATATTGACTTGAATAGATATTACGGTAAGTTTAATTAAATCTATGTCAAAGTTCAATATCGGTCCCTTCCAATGCATACTCCATGCACCCAACCCAAGCTTTACTTTAACCAATGCTTTGGACAGAACATAGCAATTTTCCAAATGGAAGTAAACTCTGTTGTAGATTATCATATCTAAAAAAACCCCGTGTTCTGATAAATCTAGGAATCTTTATTCACATAGTCATGTTTACTTTCCACTATGTTGACAACACAATAAACAGGATCAAGTATGTGAAAAGGGTTTGGATGAATTTATAAATCAAATAGACAAGCAATTGATAAGATGAACCAAAACATACAAATGAATGAAAAATACTTCTGTTTCTTTATTGATATTGAATAAAATGGATTACATTGAAATGGAGTTTTATTTAGGGCATAAAACCCAACAATTATTATATATATATTTCTATTATAAGGTATATATTTTCTGTTATATGGTATATAAGTTTTATTGTATAGTATATCATTATATTTTAGATCATGCATGTTAAGTTTTTATTTTATTATATATAAAGGTGACACCACTACAAAATGGGTCTTTAGCTTCTCTTTTTTCAACCCATTTTATAAAAAGGGAAGCTAAAGGGTGTTAAAATACCCGCTTATTGAAAATTGACCTTTAGAGGCAGTTATTTTATAAAAACCGTAGGTATAGAATTGCATTATACCATTTAAAGTTGGCTGAGAAATAAAAGACTTTGGGTTATAAGAAATAACCCTATGGCGTCGGTTCCTATATAAGAACCGACGACATAGGGTGCACGATTATTTGACACGTGTACCCTATGTCGTCGGTTCTTACATAAGAACCGACACCATAAAGTTATAAAAAAAACCCTATCGCATCTCATTTCATCATCTTTCCTCTCACTCGAACACACAACCCAACCAAACCCAAAAAACCAGAACCCAAACCCTCGCTAACCACCACTTCCGCCACCCCTTTTCTCCTCCATTTCTCATTCATTTTAGCCCATTTTTTTAATCTTCCATTTTCGATACTTAATCCCATACACGCAAAAAGTTTTCATTTTTTACCATCTTTAAGTGTCATCCGAACCCATACAAAAATTGTGAGTATAACTCCGGCCACCATTATTTGTTGAGAAAACATTGAATCTCAACATCCTTCAAGGTATAAATATAGTTTCTATTCATTTTTATAATGTACATTATTTTATTTTTGGTTTTTGTAAATTATTTTTTGGGTTTTTTTATTTTAGTAATATTGTTGTGTTGTATGTGTATAGTGCCCGAATTTTTTGCGAAATTGCTCGTCGGATTGTGTATAGTACCCGATGCAAATATCAAATTTGTCCAAAAAATTTAATGTTAGACGAGTTACCATCGGGTACTTTCATATTTGCAAATGATTTGCAAACTATTTGTTTTTCTTTTTTGGACAAAGTGAAACAAGCAGGAGGCAAATATGATCGCTCACCTTTCTTCTCAGGTGTCAGAGATTGTCGTATACCCATTTCAACGAGATCTAAACGACTATTTAGACTGTCTTTAGTTTTTTCAGGAATATCAAGTAAGGTACCTATAATACTCTCACACACATTTTTTTTCAATATGCATGACATCCAAACAATGTCGAACAAGTAAACTTTTCCAATATGGAAGACGAAAAAAGATTGACTTTCTTTGAAAACAACCATTTGTTTTTTTTATTCTTTTGCGTCTTTCCATACTTAAAAATCTACAAGTTCAACTTGTTGGAGAATTTGTTCCCGTGACAGTGGCAAAGGAGCCATATCTCCCTCTTTTGTACCATCGAATGCTTTCTTCTTCCGTCTATCAGGATGATTTGTAGTCAAGTTCCATTTGTGACCCATATAACACATTTTGTGTCCATTTTCCAAGCGACGAGCCGATGTGTTAGTGCAACAAATCGAATAACCTTTGTAACATTTTGTGCTTAAGCCTGATAAATTACTATAAGCAGGGAAATCACTGACAGTCCACAATAACATAGCTTTCATATTAAAGAATTCTTTTTTAAAACCATCATAGGCCTGAACACCATTCTCATACAATTCTATTAAATCGTCAATCAATGGTTCCAAATATACATTGATATTATGTTCGGGTTGTTGCGGGCCTGATATCATTAAAGAAAGCATGTTAAATTTCCTCTTCATCACTAACCAGGGAGGAAGATTGTACATAACTAGGAAGACATGCCATGAACTATGATGACTACTTAGAGATCTATGTGGATTTACCCCATCCGCAGACAGACAGAGACGAATGTGTCTTGGTTCAGATTTGAATTCAGGATTTATGTAGTTTACTTTTTTCCAAGCTTGGGAATCTGCAGGATGTCTGAGTTTTCCATCTTTCACTCTCTTGGTCTCATGCCAAATCAAAATTTCAGAATGTTTTGCACTACAATATAATCATTTCAGTCGCAGAATCAAAGGCATGTACCACATCACTTTTTGGGGGATAAGTTTCCTATTCTCCTTACTCTTGTCTACTTTATGGCGGGATAAACCGCAAGTTGGGCAATAATTCATGTCTGCATATTTCTTACGATATAAAATGCAATCGTTCGGACATGCGTGAATTTTTTTCATATTTTAATCCTATAGAATTTAACGTTTTTTTCACTTCATAATTAGATTCCAGGAAGCAGTTGGTAAATGGTAAGATATCTTTAAAAGCAGCTAAAACTTGAGTAAAACATTTATCGCTCACTCCATTTTCTGCTTTTATGTTATAAAACTTTACCATTGTTGGTAATCTTAGTTTTTTACAATCATTGAATAGGGGTTTATTAGCATCACTTAGAAAATTATCGAATTTCTCAAGATCATTAAGAAATTCCTCCTGTGCTTTGTTAAGCAAGTCCAATGGATGATCATCGAAATCATTACCATCGATATCATCTACCCCCGCTTTCCTAATGGATATGGATCATCAGGTAAATATTCGCCATGCCAATATCAAGTAGTAGAACTTCTATTGAAACCTCGTAAATACACATGGTCCTTAATCATTATAATATTCCCTTTAGATACATTACAACAATCTACACACGGACAATGAATACGATCATGATTTTTAGAATTCTTTAAGTCAAACTCTAAAAATGCATCAAACCCTACTTGAAATGGCAGTGTGTCTCTCTCCTCACGTATCCATGATTTATCCATAACAAAAATCCTATCCAAAAAAAAAATCAGTATTTAGTAACTAATTATAGCTAGTTACTAATTACACAATGTAACTAACTAGGTTTCTCACAATTAATTCATGTTAATTTATAAAGTACTCAAATTCTTGTTTTAGTTTGGTTCATGTTATTAAGTTGTTTAAGATGTAAAAGTTGTAATTAACTAACTAGGATAGCGTTTAGTTGATTGAAATGTTGGTAGAATTGAAAAGTTTATATAAATGTGTATATAATTATTTATGTTATGTCACCTAACTTCTTATAACTATGTTGTAATTAACTAGTTATTTGTGTTATGTAAATATTAATATTTTTTTAGTAAGAATTATCCTAATTCTACCGAAATTTCGGTAGCATAACGGCTGTAATTGGACGTTCCCAAAAATTTTAAAACTGCTTAAAATAACAAACAAAACAAATATAACAATACAGAACAAACAAAATAACATAAACAATACAAAATTTATCCACCCATCCGACCGCAGTACATGTATTCGTAGAACCTACTTCACTACGGATGAATATTTAAGATATTCAAACTCAACTAACATGCATTGATATTTAATCATATAATAAGAAAGTTAGTTAAAGTATATACCTATATATGCAAGCTCAAATACGATCAACACAAAATTATGCCGAACCTACAATATAAAGAAATACAACGAAATTGCAAAATTAATTATTTCATTACTCACTAGTTATAAAAAATAGTAACAAGTTACTTAGTTACTAAATTATACATACATATATATAATTAATTATATCCCACAGTAATTTAATTTTAAAATTTTTATTTCTAGACTAATTAAATCCCTCCAATGTCATTCTCATTCACAATAAATATATATTACTTAGAATATATACAATATAATTACAAATTGTATTAACATAAAAAATATACACACATATTCAATAAAATACAAAATATATATATGTACTATATATTGAGGTTTAAATTTTTATCTTATAACCGCAATCCGACGAGCAATTCCGCAAAAAAATCTGGGCACTATACACATACAACACAACAATATTACTAAAATGGAAAAACCCAAAAAATAATTTACAAAAACCAAAAATAAAATAATGTACATTATAAAAATGAATAGAAACTATATTTATACCTTAAAGGATGTTGAGATTCAATGTTTTCTCAACAAATAATGGTGGCCGGAGTTATACCCACAATTTTTGTATGGGTTCGGATGACACTTAAAGAGGGTAAAAAATGAAAACTTTTTGGGTGTATGGGATTAAGTATCGAAAATGGAAGATTTTTTTTAAAAAAATGGCTGAAATGGATGAGAAATGGCGGAGAAAAGGGGTGGTGGTTGGCGAGGGTTTGGGTTCTAGTTTTTGGGTTTGGCTGGGTTGTGTGTTCGAGTGTGAGGAAGAAGATGATGAAATGAGACACGATAGGGTTTTTTTTATAACCCTATAGCGTTGGTTCTTATGTAAGAACCGACTGCATAGGGTACACATGTCAAATAATTGTGTACCCTATGTCGTCGGTTCTTATATAGGAACCGACGCCATAGGGTTATTTCTTATAACCCAAAGTCTTTTATTTCCCAACCGACTCTAAATGGTATAATGCAATTCTATACCTACGGTTTTTATTAAAAAACTGCCTCTAAAGGTCAATTTTCAATAAGCGGGTATTTTTACACCCTTTAGCTTCCCTTTTTATAAAATGGGTTGAAAAAAGGGAAGCTAAAGACCCATTTTGTAGTAGGATTATAATTGGGTGTATGGGCGCCTAGTTAAAATCCAATTTATGTTTATGCTTTTCTTACTGAGTCTGTCAACTCACATATATTGTTTACATGTGTAGGTAAGGGTAAACATAAGGCTGAACAACAGAAATTGCGAGCAAATAAAGATTGTACATATCAAGGTAGTTAGACCTAGAGTGTTCAATCTTTGGGACAGCAGGTTTTATTTTGGTAGTTGCTAGGCAATAATTTTTGTAGTTATATATTTTGTAAAATAGTTGTAACTTTTAAAGACGAGGTCCCAGATTATGTAAAGTTTGTTTATTTAAAGTTTAAAGGTTAACTATGAAAAGTTTTAATTGAACACGAACTTCAATAAACTCATTGGTTAGCAACAAATTACACAGTTAGTATTTAAACGATAACACACCTAATCTAGTAGGGTGTTACAATTTAGTATTAGAGCTGCCAAGTTATCTTCTAATGATCGTCACGATATGTGCAATCATAATCAAAGATAAGCTCAACTCACGGTTCAGTAAGCCTCTATTGCTTTAGTAGTTTGTTTATTAGTACGTTATAAGAAAAGCCTGTTAAGAAGCATGTTAGTATCCTGATAACTGAATAGACACATGTTTTATTTTTTCAAGTAAGCAGTAATTAGAATTTAATCTTGATCGTGATCTGACCAGGCTGTTGGAAATATTTTACCACGATCTAGATTTACTAACAAGTATGTTTCATTAACATCCTAATATGAATTTCTAAAATAATGAAATAAACACATAAGGGTTTAAGGAAACCTTAACACATAAGGGTTTACCACGATCTAGATTTACTAACAAGTATGTTTCATTAACATCCTAATATGAATTTCTAAAACAATGAAATAAACACATAAGGGTTTAAGGAAACCTTACATTGATTGAAGCGGAATATAATGACTCCTTCCATTCGAATCTCTAGCCCTTGATTCCTTTCTGTAGCAGAGCATTATCAAGATATGAACCTGGATCTCTTTCTCTCCTTCTTGAGCCTGATTCTCCTTCTTGTTGATTGGATTCTTCACAGTCTTACACACTATGATTGAGATACCACTTGATGTGTGTGAGCACTCACTCTATCACTCAAGGGTATGAAATTATGAACATAATAGGAAGAGAAGGTGGTTTCGGCCTAAAGAGAAAGAAGGCTCAGGAAAATTTTTGAAAGTTAAATTTTATCAATCTTTAAGTGTGAGCCATCACTATCTATTTATAGGTAACCACCTAGGTTTAGGTTAGATTTAATTAGCATTAAAATAATAGAAAAATAAATGGTAAAATCTACACTAAGTGGCCAGCCATGGGTTGGATAATGGGCCCACTTTGCAATTTTGTCATTTTGTCATTTTCCCATCTCATTTTCTCAAAAATGCCAATGTTCCAATTTAACCACTTAAATGCCAATTCTAATTATTTAATAACTAAAAATTAATTATTAAATAATATTGTCATTTAATATATTTATTAATTAGACTAATAAAGTCTCTTAATTAATAAATAAAACCTAGAATCTCTTTTCTTCACAATTTTGCCCTTGCTTAGTGAAAATTCATAAACTAGACATAGTCTAATTTTAGAATTATAATTGATTAATTAAAATCAATTAACTGAGTCTTACAAGCAGTATGGTGTCAACTAGTATGGGGACCATGGGCCTATATATCAAAGATTCCAATAAGCAGACCCAGAATTTACCAAGTAAATTCACTGACTTATTAATTCATTGTTGCATCCACGCATAGAACTTGGAATTGCACTCTCAGTCATATAGAACGCTCTATATGTTCCACGATATAGATACGCTATTAATTATCCATTATTATAATCCCAATGATCAATGATCCTCTATAGATGATCTACATTGCATAGGGATAAAATTACCGTTACACCCTTTCAATGTATTTTATCCTTAAAACACTTGGCCACCTATAAATGATATTATAGTGAACTAATATAGTCACTAAAATGAGCGCTCTATCATTTATCTCTATTTAGCAAGCTCGAAGGAAATCATCATTTCACTTCTAAATACCTATAGAAGCTATAAAGTCCATATCTATGATTAGCGCTCCCACTCAATTACACTATCATGTTCCCAAAATGTACATATCACCCTCACCAAAAAGTAGGCTTAACTAACAAAGCAAATAACATGTATAATACTCTTGAGATTGAACCTAACCATATCAGGATTAAGATCATTTGATCTAGGATCAACTAGGTGATATAGAATTGAATAGATATTACGGTAAATTTATCATATCTAATTAAAGTTCAATATTGGTCCCTTCCAATGTATACTCCATACATCTGATACTTGTAAACTTTGCCAATGCCCTGGAAATGACATAACACTTATCCAAGGTGTAAGCATACCTATCGCTGATTATCATGCCAGTCTAAATCCAGTGAACTGACAAATCAGGGAATTAAACTTTCGAACATATAATTAAGATTATATTCCACTGTGCTGACAACACTATAATCATTAACAAATACATATGTTCTGGACTTAATAGAATTTATACACTAAACAATCATGAAATAAATCATGTGAACCATGCAACATAAAATGTTATTTCTGTTCTTTATTAACTAGTAAATCTGATTATATTGAAATGAGTTTTATTTAGGGCACAAAACCCAACACGGTCTAGCTCACTATTTCACATGTTGTTGTAATAGAATGGATGTCAGGCAAAACATGCAGAGCCAGGGTAATTCGGTCAGATCCAGTGGAACTCAAGGAGTTCAATTTCCTCTGAATATTTGTTTCCGAGGCAGAGGCCTAAGAGGTAGGGCCCGCGGTCAGGGAGATGTTAACCCACCGCAAGCTGCCTAGGATTGGAAACATCGGTTTGCTAAAATGTAAACCAGGATCAATGAACAAGATGAGGAAATTCGGCATTTGAGATAGCAAGGTGCTCCTACAATACCTGCACCTGAGGTGCAGATGGTTCATGCCCCTGCTATGCTAGTGGGGCCAGTTGCTGTTGGCAATTGAATGGAACCATTATATGAAATGTTTTGTAAGCAAGCACCTCTAGTCTTTTTGGGAGGTCTAGACATTATGAAAGTTGAGCAATGGCTAGCCGTTATTAATAGAACTCTTAACTTTATGGGAGTCACTGGCAATGATAGAGTGACATGTGCTACTTTCTAGTTCTATAAGGATGCCCTAGTTTGGTGGGGCATGGTATCCATCACCCAGAATGTCACTAGAATTACCTGGGAAGAATTTGAAGAGCTGTTTAATGCAAAGTACTACAATGAAGCAAGTTTACAGTGCAAAAAGATAGGATTTCACTCAATTAACCCAAAAAGAGAACATGTCAGTTACAGAATATGCAACACAGTTTAATAGACTGGCTAGGTTGGCTTCGAGAATTGTGCCAATAGATTTTAGCAACAAAGAAAAATATCTGGATGGGTTGAATCCCAAGATTAAACATGACTTGATGATCATAACAGATGGTGCTACTACCTATGCTGATGAAATAAATGCTCGGCCAACTTACATTTTTTTATTAAAAAATTGAATTTATATAGTGTTTGAATAAAAACTAACTGTTTATATCCATTAGCACATTTTTCAAAAAGATCTTGGGAAAAAAGGGTCTATCGTTTAGAAAACGTAGATCGAAAACAGGACAATGGAAAATCCCATTTTTTTTGCTCTAAAACGCGCATAACTCTTTACTCGATTATTCGATTTTAGAAATTCTAATTTTGTTCTCTTAGTTAAATGATATGTGATTTTAAAAGTAAATTTAAAAAATTTAAAAATCATTTGGGGAAATAACTTGTCGCACAAGTTAGTAGGCCAAACTTCGTACTTAAAACTTTTTGAAGTATAAACTTGAAAATCACTGTACAAGAATAAGAAATGTAAATAAACCTTCATGAAGTCTTCTCTTGAGTTCCTTAAGTCTTTGAGTTCACTTCGAATCACTTTTGAGAATTTTGGTAAACTTACCATTTTTTTATGAGCTAGATGAATTTCATTACTCCAAAAACGATTTTTACAAACTAAAAAGACTAAATAAATAGCCTCAAGAACTAAAATTCTATACATACAGTTTACTAATGTATCTCTTTTCTCTCTTTTTTACAAAGCCTCAAACCACATTACCTCTTCCTTAGTTATCTTTTTAGAACCAAGACATGAAATCTATCTTTCGTAATCCCCTTAACTCTATACACTAACTGTTCAGCCATCTGCTCTTTCACCAGCCAAACCTTTTCATTTCTTGCCACCCAAATATTGTATAGAATACATGCTAAGGCTGCTGACAAAACCTACTTCTTGAACTTCCCTATTTTTGCTTTCTCAATCCATATTAGTAGCCTTTGTAATGAATTTGTACAAGCTTTCCATTGCAGCCACTTCTTTACCTGGTCCAAGCAATCTCGACTGTAGTCACACTCAAAAAATAGATGTTGAAGCGATTCTTCATGTGTGCCACACAATACACAAGTGGAGCTATCAAGTATGTGGAATCGATATAATCTCTCTCTTTGTTTTAACCTATTTTGCACAGCAATCCACATAACAAAACAATGCTTAGGCAAACTATATCGACACCATACTTCGTTACACCATCTAACCTTTTCCTAAGGAGCCGAAGCATCTTGTAGCCATCGATAATTTGATACTTTTGTGCAGTGAACTGCATTGGATCAATGATTTGAGTAACTTTGTTTTTAACCTCCACAATTTTCCTCCAGTACCAGCTACTTTGAGCATTAGCTTTATATTGCCACCAATTTCCATCTTGTAAATAGACATTGTTGAACCACTTTAGCCACAAACTATCTTTTTTGGAAGTTATAGCCCATAAATATTTCATCATAGCTGATGTGTTCCATGTTGAAATGTCCTTGAATCCGATCCCCCAAGTGGATTTAGTTTGACATAGTGTGTTCTAAGCCACTACTCCTAGACCCGAGGCTGCAACTTGCCCTTTCCATAAGTAAGCTTGGCGAATACTCTCTAATTCTACAATGATCTTTTTTGGTAATATCATAATTTGACTTCCAGTATTTGTGAATTTCCATTAGGACCGAGTTGACTAAGACTGCACATCCTACGAATGATAAATTCTCGGTACTCCATGATCTAAATATGCTAGTCATTTTCTTAGTAAGAGATTTGCATTCTGTTGTTCATATTTTCTTTGCACATATTGGAATATTGAGATACTTGAACGACACCTCACTCCTACAAAAACCAGACACATCTATGATTCTTTGACACTCTTTTTCCTCTATTCCACTATAGTAGTGCTGATTTGGCTTTATTTGGCTGAAGCCCTAAACTATATGAGAATAGTTTAAGGCCTTGTAAAATATAATAGATGTTTATAAAATCTGTTGGAAATTATTTTACCAGGATCTTAGATCTACTCACAAGTATGTTGTTTAACACCCTAAATATGAACTTTCTAAACCGATAAAATAAACAAATATAAAGTTAAGAAAACCTTACATTGATGCAGCGGAATTAATGTCTCCTTCCACTCAGATCTCTAACCCTTGTATCCTTTCTGTCGCAGAGTATTATCAAGATCTGAGCCCGAATGTCCTTCTCTTTGTGTTTGATCCTTCACAAACTTCCAATCTATGATTGAGTTACCACTTGTTGTGTGTGGGCACTTACTCTATCACTAAGGTTAGAAATATAGAAGAAGAAAAGAGAGAGAGAGAGAGAGAGGTTCGGCCAAGGTATAGAAAAGGGAAGGCTCAGTTTTCTGAAGAGAAAATTTTCTGTCAGAAGAATAATGAAAAGTGTGTTGAAAACTTATGTTTGACTGAGCAATCACTTTGTATTTATAGGCAACTACTAGGTTTAGGTTAGGAATTATTTGGCATTAAAATAATGAAAATATCAATTTGAAATACCACATAAAGTGGCCGGCCAAGGTGTACAGAATGGGCCCCACTTGGTTTTGCAGTTTTAACAAATTTTATTTCTATTTTCTCAAAAATGCCAATTTTCCAATTCTAACCTTTTAAATGCCAAAACTAATTATTTAATAACTAAAATAGATTATTAAATAATACTTTCATTTAATTTAATTATTAATTAGACATATAAAGTCCATTAATAAATAAATAAATCTAGAATCTCTTTTCTTTACAATTTCGCCCCTGCTTAGTGAAAAATCACAAATTAGACATAGTCTAACTTTAGAATTATAATTGACTAATCACGAATCAATTATTGAGTCTTACAAGCAATATGTTCTCAACTAGAATGGGGACCATGGATCTATATGCTGAGCTTCCAATAAGTGAATCGAATTTACTAAGTAAATTCCTACTTATTAATTCTTCGTTGAATCCACTCTTAGAACTTAGAATTGCACTCTCAGACTTATATAGAGCATATTATATGTTCCATGATATAGATATGCTATCTCATTTAACCATTGTTATAATCTTATTGTGATCAAAGATCCTCTATATAGATGATTTACATCGAGATGGGATAATTTTACCGTTCTCACCCCTCAATGTATTTTGCCCCTTAAAACACTTAGCTACCTGTAAATGGTGTTTAGTGATCTAAGAATTAGTCACTTAAACAAGAGCTCATCCACTTACTTCTATTTGTTAAGCTCGAAGGGAATCATCACTTAACTTCTATACACCAGTAGAAGCTATAGATTCCATATTTATGTTCAGCACTCCCACTCAATCATACTATCATGTTCCCAAAATATACGTATCACCCTGACCAAAAAGTAGGCTTGACTAATAAATCAAAGAACATGAATAGCACTCCTGAGTTGAGCCTAAGCATATCAGGATTTAGATTCTTTTAATCTTAAGATCAACTACTGATATTGACTTGGAAAGATATAACGGTAAGTTTGTAATATCTTAACTAAGTTGCAATATCGGTCCAGACCAATGTATACTCCACACATTCGAAACTAGTATACTTTACTAATGTCCTGGAAAGAACATAACACTTACTCCAAGTGTAAGTACACATCATCGCTGATTATCACATTAGTGTAAATCCAAAACACTGATGAAACAGGGACTTAGTCTTTTGATTCATATGATCACAACCACATTCCACTGTGTTGATGATACTGTAATTGTGAATAAACATATGATCTGGATTTAACTGATTTTGTGTGTAAATGTAATAAACATATTAAACCATTAGCATGTAAAATTCATGCAAACATAAATCACTTCAAATTTCTTATATTGATTACTAATCAGATTGTAAAGAGTTTTATTTAGGGCATAAAACCCAACAAAATCACCTTTACAAAATACGAGGACATCATCTGCAAAACTTAAGTGAAAAAATTACCATTTTACCCTTAGAGTAATTTTGCCTTAGATAATTTATTTTATGTTTAATTGTGCTACAAAATCAACAAATCATTAGTGACAGATAATAATTAAATATTTATTAATCATCAAAATAAGGAGACCTAAGAGTTTGAGTCAATAGTTTTGGTTTGAGGATCGCCCACCTTCACCTTCCCCTTGTCCTTTGTAGGAGTTGAGGTTTCAGTGTTGGTAGGGTTGCTCTGTTTTCTCCATCAAAAGGTTCTTCCAAAGTATCCTCCTCAGAGTCTCCGTCCAGGTCGCTGAGTTTATCCTTGAGATGAGCCATCATTTTCTCCCTCTTTTGGGAGAACTCTTCTTGACGTACTAACTTTTGTTGAGTTTCAAGTAGCTCATTGGACACTCGAATTAGGTTTGGGTCGTGCTCGTAGTAGTATCCATCTTTGTATTAGCCATCTATGATTTCTCCATCATCTTCTTCTTCCTCTTCTGTGAGATTTTTCTTAACGAACTGCTCTCGTCATTGGTTTGTTGCAGGGGTCCGACCATCAATTTTAGACACTTCTCCGTCCCTCACATGACTTGTTTGGCAAGGGCAAGTGATTAATAGTGAAAAATATACATTTAAGTAAGCTTAAAGTATAAGATAAATTAAAAATAAATTAATATTTTCATGAAATTAATAAGATATATTTTTATGTTGAAAATATTTAACCACTTGAGGCTAGCTCAAGTGGCCATAGGTGGGTGTGTGTGTCTTAGAGGTCCGAGTCCTAGGTAAAACATGGTTGTAATATATAAACGCTTAAATAAAAAAAAAATATGTTGAAAATATTTAATTTAGATTTAATTTATTAGTTTTTTTATTATAAGAATTAAAATTATTGGGAGTTTTGAAAAGAAATGAAGAATTGAAGAGAAAGGAGTAATTTTGTAAAAGAAAATCAGATTTTGGGCCTGGGAGAAGCCCACTCGCGCGCAGCCCAAAGATCCATCACCAGCCGTCGGATCGAAGATCAAAGGGGCTCAGCGCGAGCGTGTAGTCCATGGCCAGAGGCGCGTGAGCGCCTGTCCCTCTCTGCCCAGCCAGCTTCTTTCCACACGCGTGGTACCCGCCAGCACTTCTCTCTCTCCAGCAGCTCCTCACACGTCGACACGTGTCCCGCCTGTGCAGCCTTTCTCTCTCCACCAGCCATTACATGCTCGCCACTTGTCCGCTCCTCCTTCAAGCTGAGTTTCAACAGCGAATACATGTGCGCCAAGTGTCGTCTCCTCCTTCAATCCGCCATTTTTCAAATTGTTTTGAAATGCAATTTCAAAATACATTATAATTTTATATTCCTTTGCATTTATTTGGCTCATTTTTCTATTTCTCTCAGCCAATAAATTGCACATTGTATGTTTTACCATTCTACCCTTCTCATATCTCACATACCTCATTTATGCCAGAAATTTCTAGAAAAATATTAAAATAATGAATTTATTAATTATTGTATGTTTTACCATTCTACCCTTCTCATATCTCACCTACCTCATTTATGCCAGAAATTTCTAGAAAAATATTAAAATAATTAATAAATTAATTATTTTAATTCACTCACTTTGGCTATAAATAGGGAAGAGATGAAATAACCTGAAGCGAACCTCTCATTATAATTTAGTGAGTAATTTTTAAAGTAAAGAAACTATAGCAAAATTTCTCTTCACTTTTCTTCTCGGATTTCTTTATGAGAATGATTAGCATAATGGCCTAATCTTCCTTGGAAGGTTAGGGATCATTCCATATGCAAAGTGAGGTTATTTTGTATCTTTGATTAACTTGTAATATTTATTTGAGCAATGCAAGTTCTTATTTCACTTTTATTTTCTTGTTCTTCATCCATCTATACTACTATATATGCTATTATATACTAAATATATATATATAGACTTAGTCATGCTCTTTCTATATATTTTTATTTAGTGATTGTAGTAATAGTAGTATTTATCTTATTCTATCTTTTGTGTTCATTCTTATTTACTTGTTATTAAACATATAGGTTTAGTCACTCTCTTCCTATGTGCTTAAAAATTAAGAAAAGTAATATTAATGTTCATTTCCTTCACTATCACCACCATCTCTATTTCTATTTTCTTTGTCATTATTTTTACTAAAAATATATAGGATTACTCATGCTCTTTCTATGTGTTTCTATTTAGTAAAAATAATATTTATGTTCAGTTTTATGTTTAATCTTTTATTGCATTATTGCTTGATGTATAATGTCATTTCTAGGTTCTACATAAGATTAAATCATTTCTTTTATTTGCAAGAACTTGTATACTCAAAAATATAACGAACTTTAATGTTAAATCATTTATCAAATTTGTGAATCAACGGTACAAAATAGCTAAACAAGCATATGGATGATTCTTGAAGCCTTTCTTTCTTTTACTATTGATTACACCTTTATTTACTTTATTTTAATATTTATTACCAAAATGAAAATCCTCAAACTCATTTGGTCACTTATTTGTTACTATTTATTAACCTTTTGTGTTTATTTTTCTACTAACGTTTTTGTCCATAATCACCTTCTTGTGGAATCGACCGTCCGATCTGTACTACAACCACCGCTAGTGGAAGTCACATTTTGGACGTTAATCAGCAAGATTAACATCATCCATGACGACATCTTGACCAGTAGGGAGAGGTTTTTCGACAACAGTTTTCCTTGTAGCCACCATTGTTGCAGATGGTAGGTAGTTTGGATGGGGGTTAAGCTTGGCAGACAAAGGTGTCAGGGGAGCCGTCGAACAAAAGGGTTATATGCAAATGTTGTAGTGGTGCGCGCACTACCATGGTTTGACATAAGGGACAATACCTGATCCTGAGTCAGAGAGGTGAACACGTCAGTTAAGAGGAGATATCGGCCTCTTATCTTGTAGTGGACATCCGGTATTTACCCTGGGGCACGCATTCGACTCCTGGTCTATGGTAGGCTTCTGAGAGTCATCTTATGGTAGGCGTCTAGGAGCATCTCGTGTGGTCTTTCTCTAGGTGTGCCCTTATCCTTGTTCGATGGTCTTTGTTCCTTCCATTTCCCAAAAAACTAGGAAGACTTTCAGGTTTTGGAAGAAAGCTATGTCTCGGAGGCGAAGCTCTTAATCTTTGTTGGGCTTGGGCCCACTCCAATTTTGGGTTGGGCTTTCATAAGCTGGAAGACTTAGGCCCAACTTTAGATGGCGACTACTTTTTGGTTATGCCACGTGCTGCCTTTCGATAACATGAATAATGGTTACATTTATCATGAGATCTAAATTGTCATTAATTATAGTAATTAATAGTTATTAAATATGGCTATTAAAGGTTTGAGATTAATTAGAAATTAATTTTAAATCTTAATTTGATGATTTAATATTACTAAAATATAAAAGGATTAATTAAGTGATTTTAAACCTGATGAAAATAAGAGTCAAGAGGCATAATATATAGAAGTAAGTTTGTACAAATAAAGCTAATCTGTCCAATGAATCAGACTAGCTTGATCGACCTGATTAAGGAATTTTTTTTATATATTTTTATTATATATTATATAATTTATTTACATATCTTACTATTATAAAAGTGTCGTAATAGTGTGATAATTATAATGACAACTTTACCCTTAGTGAGAATCTAACATAATAATAATGTCAGAGCTTCTGGATAGTTCCACTGAGAGAGCGTGCCTAGGGTTCACGATGTCTTCTTCTCTTTCGTTGCAGTCACCGTCGTCGTCGCCGTTTATCAGCGTTAATATCCGTCCGTGGTCTCCTCCATTCAATGACGGTAGACTCGGTAGTAGCACGATCTTCCATCCACCAACGCTAGCTTCGAATGCTGTTAGCAGACGAAACCAAGCATTCATTCCATTTGTCTTCTCCTTCACAAGTAACCTTCAAATCTGTAATAACTTCTTGTTTTGTGTCCCATCTGTGAGTAAATACCCATTGTCTTGATTATCACCTCTCCTTCTACTCTTTGATAACAAGCCCTTTTTGAATTGTGCAATAAATATGCCTCATCCTCCTGTACCCCCTGGCTTATGATTAGATCTATATATCTAGACGACCTCTCTTCTCTTACAGAGAACCTTAGAGATCCCGTAGGAGCCACTGTCGAATTTGCAGAGATAATCATTCGAATGTCTAATATGGAGAAGTTATGTTTCGATGCTTTTTAACCCATAGAGATACCTGTTTCATTCCATGCTCTATATATAACTAAATCTCCTCTGTTATTCCCTTCATCTTGTATCTTTCAGATACTTTTTCTTGATCGTACCCTCTTTATAACCTGGTCCCTTTCCTTTTTTAGCCTCTCTATCTCACGACATCACTTGAACATGGAAGACCTATCCAACACTTCGAATGTAGCTTTGAACCTCACTGAGTTTGAAACCCAAATCCATTCCTTTTCTGATATCCCTGAACATCCTGAAGAAGATAACCGCGAGGAGCCATCAGCTTTTCTTGCTGTAAAGCTGTTAACCACTCGCCATTTTAACTCGGAAGCTTTCAAAAAGAGACTTAGGCAGATGTGGCCTGAGCATTTTTCTATCAATGTTCTGGAGAAAGAACCTAATTTTTTCACTGTTGAGTTCGGGTGTTTTGGTGATCATCAAAGAGTGCTTGTTGGTCAGCCCTGACATTTTGATTATAAGCTTATTGTAATGACTCCTCTTGAAGCAGGTTCAGTTATTACCGTCGAAATGCTCACTTCCACACCATTTTGGATCCAAGTCTCTGGTATCCCGTTTCTAAAACATTCTCGTGCTCTTGCACAAAGGCTCGGTGAATGTGACAGTCAGTAGTCCTGTGATGCGTAAGGGGAAATACCAGGTAAGCTGTGCAATCCCACATTGCCTGAGGAAGGTCAAGTGGGATGATTCTGAGACTATGTAGGTATGGGACTGCACAATTAAAGAGAGCACAAATGGATTGATTGTTACTACCTATATCAACAAGGTGCATCTTGTTTTTCGATAGCCCATCATGAAAGAACTCCACAGTTAAGCGTGCTTGACCTGGGGCAATTTCAGGATGGGTGACCTCCTGGGAAGTTTTCCCAGGGAGTGTGCGAGTGAGGACAAAACACGCTGAAAATACTGGTGTTGGTCTGTAGGGTCAGTCGTCAGTCCATGAAGCAGCCAGAGTGACGTACTCGTGTATAAGAGCCATTCATTCCGTGGGTGTAAGGACTCAATTGAGGCTTGAAGCGGGGACGTTACAAATGGTATCAGAGCCTTGACCCAGCCGGAAGTGTGGTCGACGAGGACGTCGGACCCCATAAGGGGGGGTGGTCAGTAGTCCTGTGATCCGTGAGGGGAAATACCAGGTAAGTAGTGCAATCCCACATCGCCTGGGGAAGGTCAAGTGGGATGAGATTATGAGACTGTGTAGGTATGGGACTGCACAGTTGAAGAGAACATAAATGGATTGATTGTTACTACCTATATCAATAAGGTGCATCTTATTTTTCGGTAGCCCATCATGAAAGAACTCCACAGTTAAGCGTGCTTGACCTGGGGCAATTTCAGGATGGGTGACCTCCTGGGAAGTTTTCCCAGGGAGTGTGTGAGTGAGGACAAAGCACGCTGAAAACACTGGTGTTGGTCTGTAGGGTCAGTCGTCAGTCCATGAAGCAGCCAGAGTGACGTACTCGTGTATAAGAGCCATTCATTCCGTGGGTGTAAGGATCCAATGGAGGCTTGAAGTGGGGACGTTACAGTGAAGTTCTTGGGCAATTTATCGAAGTGGATACAACCTCTCTTAAGGAGACTTGGGGCCCTTATCTTCGTGTCCGTATTGAGCTTGATGTTACCCAGCCCCTGCCCCGTGGCACTGGTTTTCATTTCCATGGAATGGCTGTCCCTGTTTGGCTTGCCTTTCGTTTTGAAAATGTTCCCGATTTCTGTCATTATTGTGGCCGCTTGAGTCACATAGTGAACCACTGCCATGAGTTCCTAGCTAAATGCGACTCTTCCTCGGCTCCACCACTACTCCGATATGTTCATTCTCTAGGAGCAAAAATCTGAGTAACCTCAAACCCATTCTATATTGCTAGTACTCGAACTCGGCTTAGGCCTCACATTGATAGCCCATATTCTTTGGCTCCCTTGTCGCAATATAGTTTCCATCAACCTCTTATCTTTTCTGAAGGTTTTTTTCATGAACCTCCTTCTAATTATGGTGTGCAACATTTGGGTCAACCACAAACCACTTCTATAGGTTTCTATATGGCTAGCTCTTCCCACAATGTTTTTCCTCACCAATCACATGATCTTAACCAACCTGCAAACCTCCTTCCACTCAATTCAGCCCCTGTTACAAATGCAACACCTTCATATGGCCTTCCTGCATCTCTCCATCAACCCCACACTACAAATAATAACAACCTCAATGCCTCACCTGTTACCACTACTGAACAACTCAAGATTCCACTTCCTAAGTCCTCTTTGACCACGTCAGCTTCTATTGTGGCTACCACAGGGGGTTCTCATCATGTTGTCCCAGTTTCCCAAGCCTTTTCCACCATTATGGCGGATCTTAACTCCACACAACCTCTCCGATTTGCAATTGGCACTACATCGGTTCAGAACTCCCAACACCACTATCAATCGCAGAGTGAAACCGAAAAGACCCGACTGCCTTAATGCTGAAGAATTTCGAAAAATGCTCAAACGCACACGCAACTTAGCCAAAACCCTTGATGAAGGACAAGTTGAAGAGGCGGGTGACGCTCAGCGTACCTGCCTAGAGCCATGAGCATCATCAGTTGGAATGCTCGTGGATTGGGGAGTAAGCGAGCATTTCGTTCTCTCTCCCTTTTAGTGAAGTAATTTCGCCCAACTCTTTTGTATATAATGGAGTCTAAATTCCTTGTTGGTGCTTTAAATAAATTTGCTTCGCCACTTAAATTTCCTAATGGTTTAGAGGTCCCACGTGTCGGGCTTAGTGGTGGTCTTTTGTTGCTCTGGACACATGATGTGGATGTAACTTTGCTTTCACATAATATAAGTCACTTTCACTGTTATATTAAACTTCCAAATTTTACTGCTTTCACTTTTACTGCTTTTTATGGTGCGCCATCTCACCAAAATAAACCGCACTCATGGCAATTACTTCAACGTCTTGCAAATAACTCTCGTTTATCCCATTGGCTTATCATGGGGGTGACATTTCTCGTACTCCCTCAGCTCATTTCCAAACTTTTGTTGACGATTACGAGCTTCACCCTATTTCCCCTTTGGGTAGTCCATTCACTTGGACCAACCGTCAAAAGCAACCATCCCACACACAAGAGAGACTTGACTGGTGCCTTTCCAATGCCGCTTGGGACGCAACTTTCCCCACTCCTCGTCTTCTTCACGGTAATTTTTTTGGTTCTGATCATCCGCCTTTACTCCTAACCATCCATTACTAGCCTGACCAAGCTAATCCAACTCTTAGATTCATTTTTGATAAGCCTTGGATGTCCGAACCGGGTTTTGAGGATTGTCTTCGTGATGCTTGGACTTTAAACAAACAGACTTCTCATCATAACCCATTGCTCTGGTTCAATGAGAAATTCCATAATTGCTCTTCCCGTCTTAAACACTGGAAGCAATCTTTGGGACCTCCTCTTGCCGCTCATATTCGTGAGCTTCAATCTCAACTCAAGAGCGTTCAGTCTTCTCCTCAGCCCACAAATGAACAATAGGATTGGGGAAGACAACTTAAGAGTGAATTAAACCGCCTTTTACATAAAGAGGAAGAGTATTGGCAGCAACGATCCCAGATTACTTGGCTCAAGCTGGGCGATAAAAACACTCGCTACTTTTATCGTATTGCTCCTATGCGACGTCAAACCAATAAAATTCATTCTCTTCAGTGCTCGGATGGTTCCATGGCAAGTGACACTAATTCCATTTTGTCAATCGTTGAAAATTATTTTGCCTAACTTTTTCAAACTCAATTACCTGAAGACGACATCATTGACTCTGTTTTAACGGGTATCACAGAGCGCCTTAATGAGGAAGAAGTTGGAGTCCTCCAGGCAAATTTTTCTGCCAATGAAATTACGCAAGCCGCTTTCCAACTTGCAAATGACAAAGCACCAGGGTTAGATGGCTACAATGGTTCCTTTTTTAAGAAAAAATTGGCATTTGGTGGGTAAGGATGTCATTAGTGCTGCCCAAAGCTTTTTGAATGGAGATGCTGGTATCTCTGCGGTAAACAACACACTCCTAGTTCTTATCCCTAAAAAACAAAATCCTGAGCAGATCACCGACTATCGCCCTATTAGTCTTTGTACCACTTTTTATAAGATCATTTCTCGAGTTCTGGTAAACCGTCTCAAACCCATCCTCAGTCGCATCATCTCTCCCACTCAAAGTGCTTTCCTCCCAAAACGCTTAATTTCTGATAACATCATCATTGGTCAAGAGGTAATGCACTCCCTCTCCCACCGCAAGACAGGACGCCTGGGATGGATGGCTCTCAAGCTTGATATGGCCAAGGCTTTCAATCGTGTGGAATGGGTTTTCATTCAACGAGTAATGGAGAAATTTGCTTTTCCTCAACGGTTCATTAACCTTATCATGGCTTGTGTCTCTACTGCAACTTTCTCTTTCTCCATTAATCAACAAGTTCTTGGCCATGTTAAGCCTTCCATAGGAATTCTCCAAGGGGATCCCCTCTCCCCGTATTTATTTCTCCTGTGTTCTGAAGGTCTTTCCTCTCTAATTTGCCTCAAAGCTCAACAGCCCCAACCACGTAAACACTCTCTTGGAATAAAAATTGCCAGGAACGCTTCCACTATTTCTCACCTCTTCTTTGCTGATGACAGCCTCCTTTTAGTTTTGCTTCCTCTGCTGCTGCGGCTATCATCAAGCAAATCTTAAATGACTATAGCTTGGCTTCTGGTCAATTGGTAAACTTTACCAAGTCGGCCATGTTCTTTTCACCAAACATCAGCTCTGAAATCAAAACCGACATCACCAACATCCTTGGCATACCTATTAGAGATACTTTTGACAAGTATTTGGGCCTTCCTCAAACATTTGGAAGAAAAAAAAAAGGATGCCTTCAATTACATTAAAGATCGGGTTTGGTTTCATATAAACAAATGGAACTCCTAACTTTTTTCCAAAGGGGGTAAAGAAGTCCTTTTGAAATCAGTTGTCCAAGCTATACCCTCCTATGCCATGGCTTGTTTCAAACTCCCTGCCTCTTTTCACACTAAACTCGAATCTATGATGGCTCATTTTTGGTGGGGAGGATTGGAGCAAAATCGTAAAATCCACTGGAAAAGCTGGTCTTCTCTTTGTTTCTCAAAATTCCATGGGGGTCTTGGTTTTCGCTCTATGAAAGCTTTCAATCAGGCGATGTTGGCTAAACAGGCTTGGCGGCTTCTTTAGTCTCCTCACTCACTCGTTGCCACCTTACTCAAATCCCGTTACTTTCCCAACACTAATTTTCTTGATTCGGGAAAGGGCCATAGACCTTCACTTGTATGGAACGGTATCTCTTAGGGTAAAGAACTTCTCCAGTCAGGTATTCGCAGGTCAGTTGGTGATGGTACCACAATCTCCATCTTCAATGATGCCTGGGTTCCAGGGTATGATAAACTTCATTACCTTCGATACCAATCAGATGCTAATTTGACAGTGGCAAACCTTTTAACGCCTACTAAGGAATGGAACCTCACCCTTCTCCAATCTACCTTTCCCACGGATATTTGTCAAGCCATCCTAACCATTCCTCTTGTCAACATCATCACACCTGATACATATTATTGGTCCCTTACCCCACATGGCACCTACACAGTCAATTCAGGTTATCATCAAGCCCATAGTCAACTCCACCAAAATGATCCAACACCTTCGGATAATACTGTCTCTCAAACTTGGTGGAAACAGATGTTGTCACTCCCTTTAGCTCCCAAATTTAAGGACTTTCTTTGGCGAGCTAGCCATGATAATCTACCCACCAGCCACAACCTTTTCAAATAGAAAGCCTTACCTTCACCATGTTGTTGCTGGTGTTTTTATCATGATGAGACCCTAGAGCATGCTCTTTTCAGGTGCCCAACTGTCCAGGAGGTATGGATTTTAACTATTTTCCATGATTTTATTGATAGAAATAGTTTTCTCACTTGTATGGATTTACTTTACCTTGCTGCCACTACATTTATTGCTAGAGACTATCACTACTTTTTGTGTTTGCTGTGGAAGCTTTGGCAATGCATGAACAATTGGTTACACGCTGGTTTGCATACATCTCCTTCCCAGGTGCTGCATTGGGTAACAGATTACATAGATCGGTATCAAAGCTGCAACACCAATTGTTTTTATACTAGTCAAACACCTTGTGTCTCTTTGTTGTCCACAGAGAATGAACCACACATCCCCAGCTACAGCCTCCTGATTTCTGTAGATGCAGCTCAAGATATAAGGCAAAATAAGATGGGCTTTGGTATGGTTGTTCAGACATGTCAAGGGGAGATACTCTTAACTTTGGCAACACCTTGGAGCGGACTACATCAACCTATGATAATGGAATCACACGCCTTGTACTATGCTCTTTCTTGGTGTTCTAATCACTCCATTTATCCAGATGGCATAGTTTCGGATTGTAAGGTTTTAGTCGATTATATTTGTAATAAGGATACTTATAATCTACATCTCAACAAATTTGTTGCTGCAAATTAACAGCTTACTGTCATCTTTCCCTAAAGGTTTTCTTAGCTACATCCCAAGAGGGGCAAATGAAGCTGCCCATTCCCTAGCTAAGAAAGCTTTAGGCCTTGACCAGGAAGTTTTGTGAAAGAGCCCTTCCTCTCTTTGTGATTTGTATCCTGGAACATCTTGATTTTTATTAATGGATACAACATTCTTCTTAAAAAAAACTTTACCCTTAGTGAAATTAAATATAGTGTGATAGGAAAACAATTTTGCCATTTGAAAAGTCAAAATATCAATATTCACTCAACTCTCTCTCTCTCTCTCTCTCTCTCTCTCTCTCTCTCTCTCTCTCTCTCTCTCTCTCTCTCTCTCTCTCTCTCTCTCTCTCTCTCTCTCTCTCTAACTAAGCAAGTACTTTATTTTTCGATATTTTATAAGCTTAAGTTAATTTTTTTAGACACTATTCATCTAACCAATAATAAGTGTGACAAATATAAAATTATATATACAATAATATATAATAAACCCATAAGCAACCATGTATAATAAAATTTGTTGATAATTTTATTATATATTTATAATTTGTATCCTCAAAATTATTAATAATTATTTTTGCTATAACTTATTTAAATTTACTATGGTTTTGAACTAAATTTTTAAACACATTCTAAGTAAACAAATAAAGTTACATAGTTTGATAGATAAAATTGAACAAATTCTCTATCTTATTTTTTTATAAAAAAATTATCTCAATAGTACCCAATTAAATACAAATTTTTGTTCTAATATGTATTTTCAAAAGCATAATAATAATAAAAAAAAGTAATTGTCGACGTCAAAAGTCTTTTTATGTTTTACGTGTTATTTACTTAACCTTTTAATTTATTTATTTTTGTGACAATACTCCTTTAATTTTACTGCTAGTTTCAAATTTAAGACGCCTGTTAAAATTTCACCATTAAAAGTTAGTTGGATTTCCAGTGAGGACACTTTTGTATGCGAAATATGTTTTCATTAACTTTTAGATTTTAGCGCCACGTGTATACATGTGTACACAGTGACAATTCCAATTAACATTTAAATATCGAATTTAACCGGTTCTTCAAATTGGTAAGTAAAAATGAAATTAAGAGAGGGTTGCTACAAAAAAAAAATAAAATAACAAAGAGCTATGTGTATAAAAACTAAAACATAAAAGAGTTTTGGTCGCCAATTACCTTAATAAAAAATTTATATGTTTCCATAAGCTATTTTGAATTCCGATAGAGAATACTATGATTTTCTTAAAAAAATAAACTAAATGTATTTTCCATTTCGGTGAAAGTTTGAATTATAGTAAAAATTGAAGGAAAAAAAACTTTTTAATGATTGACTCTAATTTATCATATAACACAAATAATAAATTTTGGGAAAAACTCTACTACTCAGGTGCAACTTAATCAATTCCAACAATAATATTATTAATTATAATGTACCACACCATAGTTGTTTTGTTTTCCCTCAAATAGTCAAATTAATCTTCTTTCTTCCTTCCTTCCTTCCTTAATAATTTAATTATTAGTTAAGTATTAATCTACTTTTCTCTTGTTCTGTCCTTACTTATAATTAATACTATTATCCTTAAAAAGAAAAAAAAAATAAATTAGGTGTTTGATTTTTAAATGTTATTACACTAAAAAGCATTGCGAACCGTTTTTAAAAAAATGAGAAAATATTGTCTAAATTTTTAAAACCTTAAGAAAAATACTGTATAAAATAAAGTAATCAAGAAAAATCATTTAGTATTTGTTGACCGAGATTTTCGGCAACTATTAGAATATGATTATATTAAAGAGCTGTAAGAAAATGAGACGAAGATTTTTACGTGGTTGGGGCGTTAATGAGCCTTAGTCCACGAGTCTTTGTTATTAATGGATGTATTTAATACAGATTCCACACTTGAGAGAATGTTTTTCTCTTAAATACAGAGAATGTTCTTGGTGAGTATTTTCTCTTCTTGCTCTTTTGCAACCCAAGATTCTCGACCCCATTAAATGAGCTTTGAGGGGGTATTTATAGTGTTTTGGTGGAGTAATCCCTAGAATTGTTCTTACACATGTATCTGTAAGTATCCATAAAGTTGGGTATTTCCAATGAATATACCATGGGTGATGCATGGTCAAATCCCTAGGTGTTGTAGGGTTTTTATGAGGAATGTCCTTTTTGCCTTGTGATTGACGTGACTCTTCGCAGAGTAGCCGTCGCTAGACTTAAATGATCATTACTGTAGCGCTGCTGTTTGGGGGTTGTGCCGTCAGACTTTATTGCGTGTTACAGTCCCAACACGCTTCCTCCCATGCGGCATTAAATGCGACTTGATTGCTCAGGAGAGGCCTGACACATCCCGGAGAGGCTTCATGCTATGCGAGCTTCCGGGAGTACCTTGTATTCCGGGTGCCTCCTCCGGGACCCATGCCCATGGCGCTTCCTTGTGGCGTACAAAGACTTATCAAATATTTACAAGTTATCTGATCCACGTGTCCCATTTCGACTGGTCCACGTACTTTGGGCGAATTCAGGGGCAACATTTACCCCCCAAGCCTTGTTTACTTGGAAAAAATAAACCAAGGCTTGCTTAGGTGCCTCCGGTCGACTCCTCGTTTCCCTGGCTCAAGCCTAGAGCGCGTGGGGGCACATTTAATGATGACATTTAATGCAGCGGTTTGCTTTTTGCAGGAATGTCTCCGGCCGCCTCCTCGGTCTCCTGACACGAGCTTGGGGCGCGTGAAGGTGCGTCTAATGATGGCATTGAATGCAGCGATTCGCTTTTGCAGAGGTCGATTCGTTTCACGTCCTTTGATTGATGCAGCGCATTAATGGTGTCAGACGGATACTCAAACGTTTCCACCGCCTTTATGGCAGATTGATCTGATCCGTTGATTTTTGGGAATTCGAATCGTGCATCTCCCCCACCGTGCGATTGGTAGGTGATGACGCCTGTTCCTCATGCGTTTTTTCCTATAAAAGCCACCACCTTTTCTTCATTTCGGTTACTTTCCATCTCTTGCCATTTTTGCTCGAATTTCTCAGAGAGAAAAATTCTTCAGAGTAGCACGAACTGACTTAGCACTTAGACGTTTCTTTCAGTTTTCCAGTGTTTGCCTTCGCCAGTTCTTCTCAACTTTCACTCGTCCACATTCAGTACCCCCAGTTCAACGATTTACTGTAAGTTTCTTGCATCCTTAGATAATAACATGCTTTCATTTACTTCGTTCGTTTTCTGGGTTCGTACTTTGAGATTTCTGGGTGCGTGAGTGTTTTAAGTTCTTCGAGTGTTCTGCTTTATGTCTACTGCTTTAGTTGTAGGATCGCCATTATCATGCCTCTGTTATAATCGTACACCTTTGTTGAAGAGAGCCATGTGTTCTTCGCTCAACAACCGCTTAGGGCATAGAATGGGTTTTTTTTTTTTACTCTAAGAAACCACTTTCTGGGATTTCACTGCACCCGACACTTGTTCAGGGAATCTCTCTAGGGTTTCCCATGTGACACATGTCCGGAGGGGGCCTCTTTCCAGCGGTTAGGGGACCCCCACTCCCTTTTTCTTGACTTAGGGTTTGGTATGGGACCTAACTGCTGGAATTTTCCTTTTCCCTTTTTGTTTTTCACAGAACACAAAATGTCTGCTTCTGGCTCGAAATCTTCGAAGAAGAGTGGGAAAAGCATGGCCACGTTGGAGGAGGTTTCCCTGGGGCCCGTTGCCCAGGAGGGGTACAAATCCCGCGCGACCGGGTGGGAAGCGGCTGAGCTTCGATCCACCCTAACTTGTCCTCACCAGCTGGAGAATATTATAGAGGTTGCTGGGATCAAACCCTCCACCTCAGGGACCTACCACCGGCCTCCTCGCGACTCGGAGACGCCTAATCATAACTATGACGGCTTCGGGGCTTGGAGTCAGACTTATTTGATGGCTGGTGCCATGCTCCCGCTCCAAGATTATTTTGTTAATTTCCTTGTATTTGTCGGCCTTGCGCCATACCAACTCATTCCTCAAGCTTACCGCCTGCTCTCAGGCTTATTTATTTTTTACACCGCCCGCGGCTGGGGGTCTCCCAGCCCGGCGGAAATTTTGTATTTTTATGAACTTGTATCCGTCCCCAAGAAAGGGGACAAACTTAAGGATGGTTTTTATGGGTTCCGGATCCACCCTGCTAACGAGGGGGTGGTTCCGTATAATAGGCAGACTCACGTTAAGGAGTACCGCCATCGCTTTTTCTTCTCCTCCGGGTTCAGGGCCGTGGACCACCCGGAGCTTCTCACGGAGTGGGTGCGGATCCCACCTTACCAGCGGACGCCTCCTACTCAGACTTTCCTCCGAAGGGCCCAAGCCTTTGCCTCCTACGACCGCGCCGATCTTGATGTCGGGGGCCTAGTCACCACGGAGAATTGTAGGAAGGCCAAACTTATCCTTTCTCACCAATCCGTGGATGACTCCAACCTCTCACGGGTCATCTGCCCCAACGTGAGGGCGCCGGTTGCGGAGAAGACCTTCCGGGATGAGCTCATTGCCACGGCAGAGAAGAAGTATCAAGATTATCTCTACCGGAAGGCCCAGGAGAAAGCATACTCTCAGGCCCAGGCCGCCTCTGGGAGAGCGCTTCGCGTGGGGAGTCCGGTGGTGCGGAGGAGTCAAGCCATTGCCGGGAAGTCCGAGGCAAAATTTTTTGACAAGATTCTTCAAGAAGAGATTGGGGATCGTCCTGCCAGGAGGCCCTTTCGTATTGAAGATTCTTCCGAGAAGCAAACTTCCCGGCCTCAGCCTTCGGTCCCCGAACCAAACTCGGGGGCTCCCGGTGCTAGCACCTCCGGTGCCGGCGGTAAGTCTCCCTTGATAATTCGTTATGTTCCTTCCGTTGATGAATACACCAGTCGTAGGCCCGTAGGGTTCGACGAGCGTCTTCGTAGATTTAGGATGTCGTCGACCCGGTGGGGGGATCATTTGAAGGAGTTTTATTTTTCGAACTTAGGAGATTACCTAGGTCGGTCCCGGATGGGCTCCGGCCCTCCGGAACCTATTCCCTTAGGTCCCTCTGCTTACATAACGTCCAGCTGGTTCCGGCCCTCGGACAGTTATCTCGGAGATGACGCTACCAGCATCAAAGTTCAGGACTTTGCTAGGGCCGAATTAGGAAGTTCGGGTAGGAGTAGTTTATTTGCTGTATCTTGTATAAGCGGTTCCTCACGGACTTCTAACACTTGCTTATTTTTTTTTTGAAACAGGTATCTCCATGGATGCCATCCTGGAACAGCTTGCCGGGGTTCATACTCCCGTGGCTCCTCTGGCCTTTACCTCCTCTCCCCCGGCACCTTCATTGAAGGTTTCTTCCAGCGCTCCCCCCGACACTATTGACTTAGTGGATGATGAGGAGGTGCTTCCGAGAGAAGGCCAAGGGGAGGGATGGGACTTCTCGGAGGAAGCCGCTGAGGGTGCGGGAGAGCCTCGAGCCCTTCCGGAGGAAGTAGAGGAGGGCGAGGAGGAGCCTGAGGTGGCTCTGATTTGTAAGCGCAAGGGCAAGATGATTGCCCAGGATGAGCCAAAGAGGCCTCGGAGAGCCGACACTCCTGCTCATGGTCTGGACGGCGGGGTCTCCCCGATGGAGGAAAATCCTGCTCCTCCCAACATCGTGCTTACCCCGATTCCGGGGGACGAGGTGAGGCAGGAGCTTCGCATAGCCAAACACAACTATGCTATGGATGAGTACTCCCGGGGGTATGCCGAAGTGGAAGCCCTTAGGAGAATTCTGCGAGCTGAGGTTGAGGCGAGCATCAACCACCCGGAATACCAGGATCCGTGGGACCTTAATCTGGACCCCTTATCGGACTGGTTCCGTCGCTTCCTAGGGCCTACCTTGGCTCCTTTTGCCGCGGAGATGACCGGCGAGTTCGCTTCTCAGCTCACCCGTTGCGCGCCTAAGCGGTTTGCCACTTGTGCTTCCCTGAACTCCATCTTCCAGGTCCAGGACCTCAGCCATTCTCTCACGGTGGTAAGTACTTTGCAATTTTTGCGTTTCCTTTTATTGTTTGTATTTTGTTTTTTCCTTTGAGAAATTCCTCCTTCTTATCCTTTCATTACGGTTGAGCTTGTTGCTGAGGCTGGCCGCCTCTCCAAGAACATCATAAACCATGGCTTCGTTTTGTCCGACTTTGGGGACATGAACGATGTCAGGAAGGTCCTCCAGGACCTCACAGCGGAGAGGCAGATCTACCAGGAGGCTGCCGAGCGCCAGGAGGCTGCGGCCAAGGCCAAGGAAGAGGAGGCCAAACGGAGGGAGGCTCAGGCGGAGGCCATGATCCGGGACGAGGCTCAGCGGAGGGACAGGATGGAGGCCCATCACCAGGAGGAACTAAGGGCTCAAACCGAGGCTGCTGAAAAGGCCAGGCGGGACCTCCGGGAGGCCAGGGAGGCTTTGGATGAAATGGTCGCCAAGGTGAGATCTTTAGAGGAAACTCACCAGGCGGACATAGAGTCCAAGGCCGCTCTAGCTGCGGAGCTGAAGGAGCTGAGGGACTTCAAAGAACAATCCATCAGGAAGGCCAAGAGGGCCGAGCTCCTCTCTCCCGTTTCTTGCGCCCGGTGTCCGAAGCGCTTCGACGATGGAGTCTACATCGCTTGGTCCAACAACGATCAAAATATCAAGCTTACTTTTTATCCCAAACCCGAGGAGATGATTGCCAAATTTCGGGAAAAGAAGAAGAAGCTTGATGCCGCGCTTGAGGCACGGACTGGACCTCGTCTTCCTCCGCGGGCCGACTGAGCTGCCGTACTATTGACCCAGATTCCACCCATTTCTTTTATAATTCTCTTTTTTTTTTTGTTTGTACATATTTGCTGCTGCCTTAGAACAATATACATATAGGTAGCAGCTTTTATTCGAAGGGGAGACAATTATTAAGGCCTGTCCCCGGGCCGTTTATATGTATATGACCTGCCCTTTGGGCTAGGATATTTTTTATGCGATCTTTCTTTTGTCACACTTATGTTTCTTAACCTGTCCTTTGGATCAGGATTTTTATACTTATGCTTTTTATTTCTGTGCATATTTTCTGACCTGCCCTTTGGGTCAGGATATTTTACTTAGTTTGTTTTTCTGTTCGTCCGTGCGGCATACCCTAGTACCCCCCTGAGTGGCATAGAAACTTTGTTTTTAAGGCACTCAGTTTTATTTAATATAGAGGAGGTATACATTTGGACGGTACAAACCCTTTGAACAAAATCTAAGTTTTAATTCGCTACTGGTAATATTTTGTGAGGTGATCGGCATTCCAGGCTCTTGGGACGGTGGTTCCGTCCATTCTTTTTAGTTTGTAAGTGCCAGAACCGATCTCGTCCTCGATCTCATATGGTCCTTCCCAATTTGGTCCAAGTACCCCCACTCCGGGTTCTTGGGTGGCTGGAAAAACCCTTCTTAGGACCATATCCCCAATAGCGAATTTTCTGCTTTTAACCTTGGAGTTAAAATACTTGGTCACCTTCTTTTGATAAGCAGCCATCCGTATTTGAGACTCATCCCGGAGTTCTTCGACTTGATCCAAGGCTTCTTGGAGCAGTGCCTGATTAGTGGCAGGATCATAAGTCGTCCTCCTGTGGGATGGGAATAATGTTTCCACCGGGACCATTGCTTCACAACCGTACGCCATTGAGAATGGCGAGTGGCCGGTTGTGGTTCTGGGGGTCGTTCGGTAGGCCCATAATACCCTTGGCAATTCTTCAGGCCAGTTATTTTTACAGGCCAGCAGCTTCTTTTTCAAGGTGACCTTTAGGATTTTATTGACTGCTTCCGCCTGACCGTTTGTTTGAGGCCTGGCTACCGCGGAGAAGCTTTTTACTACTCCGTGTTGGTTGCAGAAGTCAGTAAATTCCTCGCAATCGAATTACTTTCCATTGTCTGAGACTATTTTGTGAGGCAAGCCGTATCGACAAACTATGTTTTTGATAACAAAGTCCAATGCCTTCTTAGCAGTTATTGTCTTCATAGGCTCAGCCTCTGTCCATTTGGTGAAGTAGTCTACTGCCACTATTGCATACTTTACTCCTCCTTTTCCCGTAGGTAGAGACCCGATGAGATCTATTCCCCAGACCGCGAAGGGCCAAGGGCTGGTCATCAGGGTGATCTCGTTTGGAGGAGCTCTCGGTATGTTTACGTACCTTTGGCACGAGTCACACTTTTGGACATAGTCTATACAATCTTTTTTCATTGTTGGCCAGAAGTACCCTTGCCTCAATATTTTCTTTGAGAGGCTGGGTCCTCCCATATGATCTCCACAGAACCCTTCATGGACCTCCAGCATGATCTGTCTAGCTTCAGGGTCCGATACACACTTTAAATAAGGCATGCTGAGTCCTCTTCGGTAGAGAATTTGGTCCATCATTACATAACGATGAGCCTGATACTGAATCTTTCGAGACAGTGCCCTCTCTTGGGGCAACTCACCTGTGGTTATGTATTTTATGATGGGGACCATCCAGCTGGGTTCTTGCCCAACCGTTAGTGTGGTCTCTTTTATTTTGATGCTTGGCTCGGCCAAGCGTTCCACTGGTACTACCCCCAGCTCTTCGATTTCACTGTCCGAGGCTAACTTAGCCAGACAGTCCGCATGAGCGTTCTTCTCTCGGGGGATTCTTTCTATTTTATAGTCCACGAACTCGTGGAGCAGTTCTCGGACTATTGTTACGTACGCGGCCATCCGCTCGCCGCGAGTTTGGTACTCTCCGGATACCTGGTTTACGACCAGTTGAGAGTCACTGTAAACTTCCACTCTTTTGGCTCCTACAGCTTTTGCCGATTTCAGCCCTGCTATCAGGGCTTCATATTCGGCCTCATTGTTTGAAGCTGTGAAGTTGAATCGGAGTGCTGCCTGGAGCCGCAATCCAGTAGGTGATATCATAGCCACTCCGGCTCCCGAACCGTTCTCATTAGAAGCTCCGTCTACAAACACCCTCCAAGTGGGGATTGGCGGTACCGGCGTATTAGCTGTTGCCTCGGCTTCATTGCATTCGGTGATGAAGTCTGCCAAGGCTTGGCCTTTTATGGAAACCCGGGGGACGTAATGTAAGTCGAATTGACTCAGCTCCATCGCCCACTTGAGGAGTCTTGCGGATGCTTCAGGCTTCTGGAGAACTTGTCGGAGCGGATGATTGGTTAAGATTTTGATCGGATGGGCCTGGAAGTATGGCCTCAGCTTCCTTGATGCCATCAGGAGGCAGAATACTAATTTTTCAATGACCGGGTACCTTGTCTCGGCCCCTATCATGCGCTTACTGACATAGTACACGGGGTGCTGAATTTTTTCTTCCTCCCGGACCAGGGCAGCACTGACCGCGTGCTCGGAGACGGCCAAGTAAAGGAACAAGTCTTCTCCAAGGACGGGTTTTGATAGGATAGGAGGTTTGGCCATGTGGTCTTTTAACCTCTTGAATGCCTCCTCGCATTCATCCGACCATTCGAACTTTTGGCATTTCTTCAATACGTTGAAGAAGGGTATGCACTTGTCCGTGGATCGTGAGATAAAGCGGCTCAGTGCGGCTACCTTTCCGGTCAAGCTCTGCACGTCTTTGTGTTTCTTGGGGGATGGCATGTCCAGGAGAGCTTGGATTTTCTCCGGGTTTGCTTCGATCCCCCTTTGGCTGACTATGAAGCCCAGGAATTTTCCCGATTTGACCCCGAAGGTGCACTTTTTCGGGTTGAGCTTCATACCGTATCTCCGGACGACTTCGAAACATTCTTCTAAGTCGCTTGCATGGCTGTTGCACGCTTTGGATTTGACGAGCATGTCGTCCACATATACTTCCATGTTCCGTCCCAGGAGGCTTTTAAACATCTAGTTAACCATTCTTTGGTAAGTTGCTCCAGCGTTTTTCAGTCCGAAAGGCATGACTAGGTAGCAGTATACCCCCTTATCGGTCCTGAAGCTAGTGCACTCCTGGTCTGCCGTATGCATTTTTATTTGGTTGTACCCAGCATAGGCATCCATGAAGGACAACAGCTTAAATCCAGACGTGGCGTCTACCATTTGGTCGATCCTGGGTAGCGGGAAGCAGTCCTTTGGGCAAGCTTTGTTTAGATCTGTGAAATCTATACAAACTCGCCAAGTCCCGTTCGGCTTGGGCACCAGGACCGGATTGGCCAGCCATTCCGGATAGTACACGTCGCGGATCATGCCACTGGACAAAAGTTTGTCCACCTCTTTCTCCAAGGCCTCGGCTTTCACCGACTCGAGCGGGCGTCTCTTTTGCTGTACAGGAGGCATGTCCGGGTTGACATTGAGTACATGGGTGATGACATGAGGGCTGATGCCGGTCATGTCTTCTTGGCGCCATGCAAAGATGTCGATGGCGCCCTTCAGTGTTTTTATTATTTTATCCTTTTCCTCCGGATCCAGGCTCTTCCCTATCCGGAGTACTTTGGTGGAGTCGTCGTCGCACACTGGTATTTCTTTGACGTCCTCCATTGGTTCCACGACCCTTTCGGATCCTATGCGAGGATCCAACTCATCCTCTTCAGCCTTCTCTATCTCAGGGGACCCCCGGACCATGAGTACTAGTAAGTGAGTGGCAACATTGTAACACTGCCTGGCTTCTCCTTGATTTCCCCTCACAGTTCCGACTCCGGCTTCCTGGGTAGGGAATTTCAGGCACAGGTGTCGGATTGAAGTAATCGCACCAAAGTCCACTAGGGCCGGTCGGCCTAGGATCGCGTTGTAGGCTGTTGGACAGTCTACCACCACGAAGGTGCAATACTTAAATGTGCTCTGGGGGGTATCCGGGCACAGGGTAACCGGGAGCCTTACTTTTCCCATTGGGATTAGCGTTGTCCCGTTAAACCCCGTGAGCTGTGACCCACTAGGCGAGAGGTCCCGGTCGGTCAACCCTATCGCAGTGAAGGCTTCTTTGAAGAGCAAGTTCACGGAACTCCCATTGTCAATCAAGACCCTTGCCACCACTTTATTTGCGATGGGGGTCTTAATGACCAGCGGGTCGTGATGAGGAAAACGCACCGTCTTGGCGTCTTCTTCCGTGAACGTTATGGGTTGGTCCATTAGCCGAGGCCTTTGAGCTGGGAGTTGAGTAACCTCCCGTCGCAAATAAAGTGGAGCCTCCCACACCTCACTGTGTTTCGCGGCTTCGGCATATCGTTTTCGCTCCTTGCGAGTGTTTCCTCCGATATGGGGACCTCCGGAGATCATGGCTACCCGTCCATTAGGCCGGGGCGGTAGCCCGGGGATATGCTGGGTGTCACCTGCGGGAGCAGCCGGAGGCAATACTCCTGCTGTACCCCCTGGCGTTCCCGGAGGCATACCCCCGGCCACCTGCCCTGGATTAAGGTGGGGCAACCTATTTTTGATCCACTCATAGAGGTGGCCCAAGCGGATCAGATTTTCAATCTCGTCTTTGAGATTCTTACACTCATTGGTGCTATGACCAATGTCGTTGTGGTACTCGCATCTTTTACTCGGATCTATCCGGGAGCTATCTTTGTACAATGGCTGCGGTCTCCGGTAGTGCGTATTTTGCCTAGTGGCAAAATATACACGTTCCTGGGAGTCCGTGAGCTCTGTGTACTGAGTATATTGGGGTGTGTACCCCTTCTTTTGGCGCTTCTCTCCCGTTCGGGTGCTGCCCTTGGAGGACCTTTTGCTCCTCGACCCTTGGGTAGGGTCGGTTAAGCTAACAGTCGGGGCCGCCTGTGAAGGAGCTCGTCCATTCACCCCGGACGGGTTGCCGTAATGGGAAGATGCTGGTGCCAAAGCTTGGCCCTGGCTGTACCCGGGAGTAGCAGAGAATTGTATGCCACTCACTTGTGGAGTCGCGGTCGGGACGATGCCGAGGGCGACACTCCTGGCACGTACCCTGCTATCCCGGTGGGATAGTAGCCTCCGTAAGCCACGATCTGGGCTTCTTCGAGGTTAATATATTTTTGGACCCTCTTCTGGAAGTCCTGGAGGCTAGCAGCACCTTCTTGCTGCAACTCATTCCAGAAAGGAGTTCCAGTACGGATTCCTGCTTGGAGAAGTGCAAGCTGTTGTCCGTCATCAACCTTCTTGGTCTTTGAGGCCTCTTCCCGGAACCTCTTGATGTAATTCTTCAAGGTCTCGGTAGGCAGTTGCTTGATGTTGGTCAAGGCACTAACCTCCAAGTTAACCTTTCTGGCGGCGACAAACTGTCTCCGGAAGTTGGTTTGGAGTTTGTTCCAACAACCCACGGATCCTGGTTCCAGCTTTTTGAACCATTCCTCCGCTGACCCGCTCAGAGTGAGGGGGAAGCACAGGCATTTGGCGTCATTGCTGACCCGCATGACTGTCATGACACGGTTGAACCGTGACAGGTGGTCACTGGGGTCGGAGTTCCCGGTATATGCCGCCATTTCGGGCATCTTAAAATTTTTAGGGAGCTCCGCCTCCAGGATATGCTTGGCACACGGCTCCCGATCCTCGCTGTCCGAATCGGAGTCGTCTCCCTTCTGCCTCCGGGAGACTCGGGCAATGTCCTTTCGAAGTATGGCAAGTTCCGCCATAATTCCTTCGTTTAGCGTACCCGAGGAAACCACGGGCCTGTATCTTTTCTGGTCAAGGTGATCTCGGAGGTCACCTTGATTCCCATTGATTTGATTTCTCAGATCAATGGGAGGACATCTCTGTCCTCTTCTTCCTCTACCCCCTGGTTCCTGGTGCACGGAAACGCTTTTCCGGTCCCCTCGATCCTGAGGGCCAAGACTCCCTCTTTGGGGCTTGCCCCTCTGCGGACCTTTCCCTTTAGGGAAATCTGAGCGGACCTTTCGCGGATCTCGTGCCTTTTTCTTTCGCCCAGGGGTAGAAGTAGGGTTTTTTGTTTGATTTTCCTCAGCAGGGTGCCTTATAGGGCTAGGCTCCCTAGGTTTTTGCTGCTGGGAATTAGGCGAAGACGTCGCTGGCTCTCCGTCGAGCCCAGCGGCCATTGCCTTGGGGTGCACGTGAATGCCAGCTGCCTCCATGGCTAGCATCACTTCCTGCATTTTTTGATTTTGCGCTTTCTGAGCTTCGATCTCAGCTTCATGATCGATAGCTTTTTGTCTAAGGAGCACCAACTCCGAGTAACTTCCTCCGTCGTAGGCATACTCGTCGAGGTTTTCCTCGTAGTTCTCGTCGGGAACTATTTCTTCTTCTTCTTCCTCGGACTCCTCTGCCGCTCTTGAGGCTACATCTTCCTCATTTGGATCTTGAGCATCTTCCAGAGGGCGAGGATGACGTGTACTTCTGGTCTCCACCATTGTTGTGAAGTCGAATGCTTGTAATGCAGTAGCTTTCCTCAGCTCTCAATGAAAGCACCAAAATGTTGACCGAGATTTTCGGCAACTATTAGAATATGATTATATTAAAGAGCTGTAAGAAAATGAGACGAAGATTTTTACGTGGTTGGGGCGTTAATGAGCCTTAGTCCACGAGTCTTTGTTATTAATGGATGTATTTAATACAGATTCCACACTTGAGAGAATGTTTTTCTCTTAAATACAGAGAATGTTCTTGGTGAGTATTTTCTCTTCTTGCTCTTTTGCAACCCAAGATTCTCGACCCCATTAAATGAGCTTTGAGGGGGTATTTATAGTGTTTTGGTGGAGTAATCCCTAGAATTGTTCTTACACATGTATCTGTAAGTATCCATAAAGTTGGGTATTTCCAATGAATATACCATGGATGATGCATGGTCAAATCCCTAGGTGCTGTAGGGTTTTTATGAGGAATGTCCTTTTTGCCTTGTGATTGACGTGACTCTTCGCAGAGTAGCCGTCGCTAGACTTAAATGATCATTACTGTAGCGCTGCTGTTTGGGGGTTGTGCCGTCAGACTTTATTGCGTGTTACAGTCCCAACACGCTTCCTCCCATGCGGCATTAAATGCGACTTGATTGCTCAGGAGAGGCCTGACACATCCGGAGAGGCTTCATGCTATGCGAGCTTCCGGGAGTACCTTGTATTCCGGGTGCCTCCTCCGGGACCCATGCCCATGGCGCTTCCTTGTGGCGTACAAAGACTTATCAAATATTTACAAGTTATCTGATCCACGTGTCCCATTTCGACTGGTCCACGTACTTTGGGCGAATTCAGGGGCAACAGTATTTATTGTTTATTATGATTATAAGATTTAAAGTATATAATTTTTATTATAATTATTTAGAAAATAAAAATTAAAAAAACAAAAATATAAATGAAATAGAATAAGGAGAGCCAAACACATGCTTTGCACGTGCCAACCTCACCTAGTTTTATAAAATATGTAGGTTTTGTCTCATGGTGATTAATTTGAACTTTAGATTTAAGTTATACTCGTCTCATTTACTTCAATTTACTAAAATATAAAATGGTTTTTTTTTTCTCTAAAAAATCATTGGTGGTCAATTTGGACAAGTTAACTCGACCAAAGTGACTAATCCATCGGGTGAGTTGCTTTTTTTCCTTAATATATATCGACAAAATCGACCGACATATACTCTTATAGTTAATCATTGATGTTTGAATTCTTATAGTAATTTTAATCACTTTGTTAAAAAAAAAATAGTGATCAATTGTGCCATCTTACTCGATGAAGAGTGTAACTGTCAATTTCCTATTACAACCTCTTAGTCATCTTCTTTGTCCGAAAATAAATGTTGGAATATTTTTTTTTTCAAATTTTTTTCATGTCGTGTTCATTATACTTACAACATCATCTTAGTAAATTTTTAAAAATTTTCGAATAGTTTATAGTGTCGAAAGTGCGTTTAAAGTTTTTTGAACGTAGGTGATAATATAATATCAGGAACTCAATTAATCCTGTCTTTCTTTGATAAGAATCAACACACTCTTTATAAGGTTCCTCCTCCGAATGAAATTCAATAGGATCTAGAGAGATCATGTCTTCCTTCATCTATAGGATCCCAAATATCAAGATCAATCAAAAGTTCTATTCTATCTGAACTATTCATTTTCAAATGACATCCACAATGTTCACTGAAATTCTGTATTTTAATATTCCCAGTTTAATTATTTAATTAAATATTTAATTATATGCGGAATAATGAAACGGGTACTGAAAACAGTTTTTTAGTAGTTACAGAATACAACTCTGTAGCTTCAGAAGAAACCAGAAAAACAAAACACACAAGGTTTTTCAGATTGTTACTAGTCCACGGGGCCACGCCTAGAGATAAGATTCATTAGATCGGTATCAAAAATACAAAGTAATTGACTTATGCATAAATAGACTCCCTCTTATTGTATGCCGCAAGTTTGATGCATTTCACCTACTAACCGAATCTCGATAAAACTCCAAGAGCTCGAAATCCCTTCGATCACCTTGAAGAGTGCTTGAATCCTCCCGATTCAAGACTTAAAAAGCAATCTCCCGAAAGCTTTGTAAACCTTCTCCCAAAAGTTGAATGCTTGAATCCTCTCGATGCAAGACTTGAAAAGCAATCTCCCGAAAGCTTTGTAAACCTTCTCCCGAAGGTTGAATGCTTGAATCCTCCCGATACAAGACTTGAAAAACAATCTCCCGAAAGCTTTGAAAAACCTTCTCCCGAAGGTTGCACTGATGTTCTTCTTCGTTGTAGACTTGAATACTGACTCAAGACAATACAAAATACAAATAAACAGAGTAAGAGTCGAACAACTCTTCTCTACAAAACAAAGACACTCTTTCCTTAAGATATGTATACAAATTTAAGTGTATGAAAGAGATACAAAACCTAGCTGCTATAAGGTGTATTTATAATCAATATACACCTTATTGACAGCTTACACACGGTCTGAACAAGACCCCAGCCCACTAGAAACTTCCCTAAAATAAATCTTCAATCAGCCCAGGAATTTTCATTTCTGTACCTACAGAATCGTGGGTAGTAAGTACAACTTTCCTTTTATAGAAAAGGAAAGTTTAGCTCTGGTTTTCTCTTCAAGAAATCTGATTTAAGAAAATGGGAAACTGATCAGAATATACAGCTGGTTAGATAAGAATTAATTGTGTAATCAAACTTACCATTTTTACCTCAATTTCCATAAATAGGAAAGCTAGACAACTTTCCTTTCAAGTTTAAATACACAAAATATGGTAACCAAATTAAACACACCAGCCGAAATTCATAAGAAATAATAAAATATTTTTGTTAATTAAATATGCCAAAAATAGAATTAACATTCGCAAATATTCATTTTTTATTTCAAAGATTTCTTATAATTTAATCCATAACAATTTTCATATTGAACCCACAAATGTTTATAGTTTTGAGTTACATCTAAATTATTAGAACTTTCTCTTATAGTTAAATCACTCTTATCCATACTAGTTATTATAGAGGAACTCTCGCTTTCACTTATGTTTTGGCTATATCGATTTTCAAGACCGGAGCTATCAACCACTCGACCATCCCTCCAAAAGAAAATTTTTATTTTATTTTTTTTTATTAAATATGACATAGCGATATAAATGGATATTTTTAGTATATTATAGAAATATATCGAGTATGAATTCTTCTATTATCCTCTTATATAATTTAGGGGTCTCTCGATTTGATGAATATTCCATTCCAATCAAAATTTTATTTCGTAAAAGGAATTTAACTCTTTTTTTCTCAATAAAAAATTTGATGGAAACTATATATTCTCGTGATTTGTATCCGAGAGGCAATTATAAATTGAAAAATTAGATTGTAAAATTACCAGAATAATTTTAAAAATTTGATTACTACTTCCAATCCAATTGAATTAAGTATGAGTAACATGGATAAAAGAGACAAAACAATTAGGGCTCTAAAAGTTGGGGGTTTTACAAAACCCTCTTCTTCTCTCTCTATTTCTCTCTATTCAGTACTTCTATGTATTCTTCACAAAGGCCATTTTCCCGCCTTCAACTCTCCACATTTCATTCGGTATCACACTGATTCTCTCTGTCTCTTAGGTTTTCGTCATTTTTGCAAGTGGAACTGGGAGAGGTCCAAAAATTCTCAGCCATGGTCTCAACGAAGGAGCTCCTCTCTATCATTGAATCGTCTCTTTTGGGTCCGTCGCCTCCCTCCCCAGCCCAAAGGGTTGAGCTTCTTCACGCCGTTCGTGCTTCTCTTCCCGCATTTCAGACCCTTCTCTCATACCCAGTACGCTCTCTCCTTTTCGTTCAAATGTCTCTCTTTAGTTTCCGGGAAAACGCGGCACTTCTTTCTTATTTCAAATTTATATTAAGCTTTGATTACAGAAGTACTTTTACTTTTTCCTTTCATAAATGCTACTTCTTTTCGTCTTTATTAGTGGGATTTTTTTGTTGTTTCTGTAGCCTCCAAAGCCCTCTGATCGAGCTCAAGTTCAGTCTAAAGAAGTTAGGCTTCCGGATTCACCACCAATTTCGCTTGATGACCAAGATGTCCAGATTGTAAGTTCATGAACTGTTACTATATGTTTGGTTGCTTAGAAAATGAATGCACGGCCAATTTAGAATGCATTCTGCCTGTAATTAATGTTTATTTGAGATTTGACGCTTAAGCTAGTCCAAATAGCTGAGTTGGACTCGGTTTGGTGAAATGTCCCCCGTCTCCTAGTTTTGTTAATTGAATTGTTTTTGACGATGCGGTTTTAGCATCGGTAATTGCTTATGACGATTCACTAATCTGCCGTACTGTTTGAAACTTCTTCACGGGCCTGGTGCTTTGTTAAATTTTTAATACATGTTCAAGGACATGGTGATAAAGCTCTGATAACTAAATAACTTATGGATTGTACATTTTTAAGTGTGTATCCTCTAGCTTTTTAAGTTAATCAATTTGTATTCCAGTCCATTAATAGTAGAAATTCTTTAGTAAGATTTTTAGTCCTTATTTTCATATAGCTGCAATTTCGTTATATGACATAGATTGTACCTTTTAAGTGTGTATCCTCCAGCTTTTTAAGTTAATAGATTTGTATTCCAGTCCATTAATAGTTGAAATTCTTCAATATGATTTTTTAGTCCTTATTTTCATATAGCTGCAATTTTGTTATATGATATGCTCCGGGTATCATGTGTATGATGTCTATTGACTTACAAGATGCGAACAAAATTTTCTTCAAGTTTATCATGTATGTTGTAACCCTCAACCTTTTTTTTTTGGTGTTATGTTGGATTAAAGGCATTAAAGTTGAGTGACGATCTTCATCTTAATGAAATTAACTGTGTCCGCCTAATTGTACACGCCAATCAAGAGGTATAATGTACTCAATTTTTTTTTGTTTATTTACTATATCATGATTCTTTAATGTCTTACTTGCATCACTTTGGTGAATGCTAATTTTTTTTTTCTCTTGTTTATTGTTTTTTTTCTAGTGGGGTTTAATGGGGCGAGAGCCACTAGAAAATTTACGTCTTTCAGCGGGACTTTGGTACACTGAGAGAAGGGATCTGTTAACAGCCCTCTATACACTACTACGGGTATCTGACACTTTTTTTAATGCTCTAAAACCTTTTTAAACTGTTATTGTCGTATTTTAATTTCGTCTAATACTTCTAGGTGCTGCTGTTTTGCAGGCTGTTGTGCTTGACCAGGGACTTGATGCTGATCTTCTATCTGATATTCAGAAATATTTGGAAGATCTAATTAGTTCTGGGCTTAGACAGCGTTTAATCTCTCTTATAAAGGTTTTTTCTTTTCTTTTCCTTTTCTTTTGAAAGGCTCTTTTCAAGGTTTTCACTTGAGTTTTGTTATTATTTTTTGCATTTTCCATCGTATCCAGCTTGATGAAAACGCGTCTTCTTATTATTTATTTATATTTTAAGAATTTTACTTTTGTTTAATAATGCTCATTATGGAAATCACACTATGATTTTCAAGGTATGGAGATGGACTTGTTGGGGTTTTGGGAATAAAAGTAAAATTTTGGGTGGAATTGTGGAGTTTTAATTCCAGGGATTTTAGTGTCTTTTCATTTTCTGATTTACTTAGAGATTGGTATCTCTATTTGTTATTTAAGATAATACCTTGTCAACTTCTGTTGTTGTTCTTGTTTCTTATAAAAACATTGGTCACCATACTTCAGATTTAGCCTTTTTTACAGCTAATGTTTTGATTTATTTCTTTTGTTAATTATCTCGAACTGTTCTCATCTTATGTAAATATTTGCTGTTGTTTTGACACAGGAACTCAATCGGAAAGAACCAGCTGGTTTAGGTGGGCCTCAATGTGAGCCTTATGTACTTGATGTCAGAGGTGCTCTTGTTGAGAGGCAAGCTGTGGTTTATAGGGAACGACTAATACTTGGGCATTGTCTTATTCTCTCTATTTTGGTTATAAGGACGGGTAAGAGCTCATCTCATGGGGTTTATATCTGCAATCTAGTTGTATTTTCTGTATACAAATGACTTCTTCATTAGTATCTACTATGGTATTCTTTTTTGCATTGCACAACTTCTCTTGTTAGTTGAAATAACCCCCCTTTTTTATTTATTTCTTTCAATTTTCAAAGTTTTTCTTATTTTATAATGGTAAAATTTTCCCGCATGAAAAGTTCTAATTGGACAATGTCCTTCTAGACTAGTTTCTGTAAAACTTGAGAGTAAACGAATGATATAGGTGTTTTGTCTAATTACTTTCTCTAACAATTTTCTTTTTGTCTATTGTTTCACTAAGCTATATCAATAGCATTATGGGATGTTAATTGATTTTATGAAAAGTCAAGACAACAATTACTTTTTTCTTTGGGCTAGATCTTAAAGGGGCCAAACTTGACTTTATAAGATTTTTTTTTGAAAAAAGAGAAAGAAGCCATTGTCTTAGACTGGCCTCCAACCGATATATATTATAATCCTCACATATGGCAAAGGAAAACCGTGGTTACAAGAACCATAGAAAAGACTTGCTCATGATAAAAATTACATAAATTATATGAGTATAAAAGGAAACATAGGATACTCTCTAAGTCAGGGAAATCCATTCTCTACATAGATCCATGAAGGAGAATCTTTAAAATGCTTGGATTTATAAACCCAAGTAGCTGTCCAGAATTTCATTTTCTCCCATAATTCCTTTTCTGATTCCTCACAATCCTCAAATATTCAAGCATTTCTTTCCAACCTTGACCTTATAAGATTGAATTGCCCTTGCTTTTGTATTATGGGGCCTTTTCTTAAGATTAAGAATATTCATTAATGTTTTTCATGTTTTTGAAAATAACCCGTAAGGTAACAGCATAGCTATTCCATATGTTGACTTTACAGTTTTCTGTCAAAAGAATATTTGCCTAAATTAAAAGTTCCTTTTATGTACAGGTCCAAAGGATATAAAGGATATTTTTTGTGCTTTGAAAGATAGTGCTGGTGAACTTAGTGAGAGCAAAGATGTATTGAAACATCAGGTTTGACTTGTTGACCAAACAATTTTCTTTATTGTTCTGTTAATTCTTGAAAGTTGAAATAACTTGCTTTGTTCTTTTCTCTCCATGGGTCTCTCCATGTGTATGTCTTTTGATGTAGTTTTCTCATGCCTTGACTTTGTTGCTGACTTCTTACATAATGCACGTTTTCTTTTGTTTGTGCAGATTACATTTAGTCTTCTTTTTTCCCTAGTGATCTCTTTCGTGTCCGATGCTTTGAGTGCAGTACCCGATAAAGCATCTGTCCTTTCTTCTGACGCTTCCTTTAGACGTGAATTTCATGAAACTGTAAGATAAAGATGGCATTTTATTTTTCTCATAATAATAATTGATGTTGTTTTTTGGAGGAAAGAAAATTATTGTTTTGACTCAATGTTTATGTATTTCTGATGGTAATTGGAATTTGCTGATACTCCCTTTTTAGGTTATGGCTGTTGGGAATGATCCAAATGTTGAGCATTATGTTGATTGTGTACGGCTTGGTTGGGCCGTACATTTGATGTTAATACATGATGCTAGTGCTGCGACTTCTGTTTCAAATGCTTCATCAAATGATTTGGTGTATCTTCATTCCTGTCTTGAAATTGTTTTCTCCAACAATGTTTTCCAGTTTATGCTGGATAAAGTTCTTCGAACCGCAGCTTACCAGGTTTCTTTGTTTTGATATTATATATACCTTCATTTTGAGAAAAATCTACAAATATGAATTATTTCTTTTATTATCTGGCTACGTATGGGAAGGATTATACTGACATTTCATGCTATGTATTGGTTCCTGTACTCTAGTTAAGAACAGTTTTTTTTTTTAAAGGAAAAGAAATTCCATAGAATTACCAACCAAAACATCAAGGCGGGAATACTTTAGGTATTTGAGGAAAGCAGTAGTCCTTAGTTCAAAGACTTGAGAAAAAGGATACCAGAGAGTAGTTAGCTTAAGGTCAAGTAGGGAGGTAGCATTATGTAATTCTATGCTTTTAAGATAAAGATGTTATATTGTGTTTAGCAGGTTGTTTGGTCATAGTGAAATGAGCAAATATTGTATTGCATTTTAGAGATTCCATTTGGGGCTGGTTTGTTAGTGTATGGTCATAAGAAAAAGTACGGAACTCTAAGTGATTAATGTTACTATGATAGTGAACAACATTCCCTTAAGCTCTTTGAAACTTATGTAGGAATTTCTTTATAAAGGTTTATGTCTCACATAAAAATTAAGGTTGAGAAGGTGGGATTAGAATCGTGTTGAAACTTGAAAGCATTTGATGGTCTTTTTTTTTTTTTTTTATATATTTGTTTTCTTGTGTTTAGGATATTTGAATTTAAAGTAATTTTAATTAAGATAAGTGAGGTCTGCTACTAAATTGCACCAATGGAAATATGTTATGTCTTAGGTGTTGAGCACCCTACGCCTACAGTGCCTTATAGCAATGCTCACTTAGTTTTTCTGTTCAATTTCGGTTTCATGTTATTATATTACATATTTATATATCTTTTATTACATATCTTTTTTGTTCTGTTTACACAAATAGTTTGTTGTAGTCCTTTTTTTAATTTATGATTTCTAATTGTCCCCTATAGGGTAAATTTTAAGGCAGCCTTTTTGGTTTTATAAATTGTACAGAATGACGATGAGGATATGATTTATATGTACAACGCTTATCTGCACAAGTTGCTGACCTGCTTCCTGTCTCACTCTCTAGCTAGGGACAAGGTCAGTTGGTTTCTGTTATTATACGGCATTTAGGGAAATTTGATAAACTTGACCCTTGATGTTGTTCAGTGAAGTTTTGTCTGTGTTGAAGTCAATTCAAATTGCAATCGTTTAAATTGGGTTATGAAGAACAGAATGTTCATTAATTTAAATTGTTTTGTGGCTTCTCTTATCATCACTAGTAGTGAGGAAGCATGGAATTTTTTGTTGCAACACCAGCGGCATTTTTTTTTTTAATTGTAGAATGAAAAGAAGAAAATCTAAAATTTTGAAATAGTATTCTATGTTACACTAGTATGCTACAATTTTTATTTTGAAAGTGGAAAATAAAAGGAAATTTGGAATTTAAGTGGGCTATGCTGGATAAAGGTTAGTTTATATATTAAGTTGGGTGTTGTTGGGCTTTGGAGAAAGAAATTGATAGAAGCAAGTAGGTGCCTTCTTTTACCACAGATCAACATTATGTTTTGTGTGCATTCTTTTTTAAACTTTGCAGGTGAAAGAATCAAAGGAAAAGGCTATGAGCATTCTGAGTCCATACCGTTCGTCTGTAGCACATGATTTTATGCATGACAGCAACTCAACTTCTTCACAAGTCACTGAAAGTTCTCTTCCATTTGTTTCGCTATTGGAATTTGTGAGTGAGGTTTATCAGGTTAGTTTGAACCAGAACATCATGAAACTCCACTTGTTTTTTTGGCATATTTGAATACGGACCATCTCCATGTCAGGTGAAGTTGGTTATGTCATAAGTTTTCGGTTTGTTCAGAAACTTATGAAGTCGTTGATGTTATCTTTTCTAGTTTTGCGTGTCTTTACTAAATGGTCCAATGTTAATTATGTGCTTAAATACCTATGCTAATGGCTGTTCATTATCATGGAGCATCTGTTTTCTTGTTCATTTTCTTTCTCGATGAAATTATTCGTATCAATAGATGCATTTGTGCTTGATGCTGTTTTGTTTGTCACACATCATTTTATATGCTTAATGCTTATTTGCGCTTAATGCTGTTTAACTTGTCACACTGCTTATTTATGATGGCCTTATTTTTATTATTATATTTACTGATTTTTTTTATCAGAGGGAACCAGAGCTGTTGACTGGTAATGATGTATTGTGGACATTTGTGAATTTTTCTGGGGAAGATCATACAAATTTCCAAACACTTGTGGCTTTCTTGAACATGCTGAGTACCTTGGTATGAAGTGCATTTCTTCACTGTTTAAATTTTATAAAATGAAGCTCTGACTTCACAAAAAGTATTTTTCGAAGCACTTTCATACTTTCTGGTTCTTTTTCAGGCTTCCAGTCAAGAAGGTGCCTCAAAGGTTTATGAGTTACTTAAGGGTAAAGCATTCCGCTCTGTTGGGTGGAGTACATTGTTTGATTGCTTATCAATCTATGATGACAAGTTTAAACAGTCCCTCCAAACTGCTGGAGCCATGTTACCAGAGTTACCGGAGGGGGACGCAAAAGCACTTGTTGCTTATTTGAATGTTCTTCAAAAGGTTTTGAGTTATTTCATTTTAATTATTTTACCCTTTCAGCTTTTGGAAATAATATGTGCATGGATATTTTTCTGCCAAGGATATCTTTGAACACAGACACATGATATCATTATTCTTTCAGTGGTGGGAGAACATGTTGCTTCTATGTTTGTATTATGCTAAATGGCTTGGTTACTAGTATTGTGTTGGTATTTTTTTTGCAATTTTCTTGTTCCTTTGTATATCAACCTAGTTTTTCATTCTCTTCTAAAATTTGTGGATTTTTTTTTTCTTCCCCGAAGCATTCATGTATGTGAGTTAAAAAATTCTGGATCCATGATCTGGGGCAAACCAATGTGTGAGTTTTCAGAATTAGTAGAATTGCTGTGTATTCTCAAACATTCAAGTATGTGTGTTAGTTTAGAAATTCTGGATCCATGATCTAAAGTAGATCCATGTCCTCTCCCCAACCCAACCTTTCTTTTCGCCGGAACATTTGATGATTGCGTCTTTTTGTCTTTTGCTTTCTTGAAAATCCATACCTGTTAATTGAGTATTTTCATTGGAAAAAGTTATTATTTCTTTTGTTCACCATCAAGAAAAAAGAAAAATAATTTGATGAGTATTGTTCTACCAATTATCTACAGGTTGTACAAAATGGAAATCCAATTGAGAGAAAGAACTGGTTCCTCGACATTGAGCCATTGTTCAAGCTTCTGGGCTATGAGAATGTGCCGCCTTATCTGAAGGTTCATTGACGTGTTCTGATGTTGCTTCCCTCTTTAGTGTAACATCTTGTTGGAGGTTAATCGATTGTATTTTTGTATTGGTGTTGATCAAGTATGGTTCTTGCACAGGGTGCTCTGCGGAATGCAATAGCAACTTTTATTCATGTCTCTCCAGTTTTGAAGGATACAATATGGAGCTATCTTGAGCAATATGATCTACCTGTGGTTGTTGGTTCTCATGTTGGGAACGGTGCACAGCCCATGGCTACACAGGTTAGTTTTTTTGTGTTGTTTCTGAGTCTGTGTAGTTATAAGCTATACTATTGGTAGGTTATATTAATCTTGATGTCAGGAATCATTTCTTGCTTATTATTTGCTTGGTTAGAGAACCTTCTTTTTATTAATGGTTAAAATATGGATATGAAATGAAAGACGGCTGTATTAATTTAATTGCCTTTTTCTCCATATTTCATAGTTATTGTACTGTCCTTTCTGTTGTTTAGCAATGTTTCTAGTGCAAGTACTTTTTGTATTTCTCGAACACATTCTTCCACGGTTCTTTAACATTGATTTGGACCTTAAGTTGTCATAAATGGAAGATAATTCATAATTTAATACATTGAAATTTTACAATTTGAGTTGGCAAGTAATCTTTGTGAAATAGTGATTCCCTCTCAAGGTTTTGTTGGATTATTATTTCTTTGGATATGCAGAAAGGCCTTAAGAGACTAAAATTGACCTTTGTATGCCGAAAAAATTGATGACTATTTACAACATAGTTGCTATAATTATATGGTTTTTAGAGTCTTTTTTTTTAATTTTTTTTTATTATTATTGTCATTACCAATTTAGGAAGAGCCTGTTATGTCCATTACCAATAGTTGAAGTAAAGAGGTATAACTGTCATGGATTGGATATGTAGAGTTGCATTAAGCAGATAGCGAAGCATTTTTGCATTCCTCTGCAAAACTGTGATGTACTATATAGTGACTGATTTGAATGTTTGGCCGGCTTTTTATGCAAGTTAAAGGGATCTGGGACTTAGTACTTCTGTATTGCATGGGATAAACTTTGAATGTGTTAAATGTGTATAATATTTATGTTGTAGTGCTGTAAAATCATGCCATTTACAGGTGCTGACGTAAAGCAAAGTAGAAAAGAAGAGGGGATGAGTAGATAACTGAGAAATTTGGGGAGGGGAGAAAACTGAGTGTTTTTATTTTAAATGGAAAATGTCAGGCCTAAGGATAATAAATAAAGAGGGTAAATGAGTAATTGTAGAGGTACTGGTACTATATACAAGTGAGTAGTGAAGGGGAGGAGCAGAGAATTATTTGGTTAATTGAGCAGTAGCTCTTGGGAGAGTTTCTGGGCCTCTCGAATACCCAGTATCTATCACTTTCATCATTTCATCATCTAATAGCAAATATCAGATCTATCATTTATTTTCTAGCTCCATTCTCATCCCTGTTTAGCCTAATTTCTAGTTCTCTATAGTCTATTCTATCAATCTGTTCTAACTTGTATGGCAGCAGCAAGTTTTTAGCAAAAAATTTGAACACGACTATCATATCGATATAAAACCAAACAGAACCCAAAGGAATTTAAGTAACAAAGTCTAAATCACAAGAGCTCCAATTTCAAGAACCTTAATAAAACTTAAACTCTAATCATACATGTAAAAAAAGATAAATATGTTAACTATCGTTGTGATCTTCATCAGGTGTATGATATGCAATTTGAGCTGAATGAAATAGAAGCAAGGAGAGAACAATATCCCTCAACTATATCTTTCCTTAACCTATTAAATGAACTTATTGCTGAAGAAAGAGATGTCAGCGACAGAGGGCGTAGGTACTGACCATCCACGTATTTAATCTTTCCTTGGAACTTCTTCCTCAGTATGATCACCCTGTTGTTGCTATGCTTCATTGCTTTTGCAGATTTATTGGCATTTTCAGGTTTATATACGATCATGTCTTCGGGCCATTTCCTCAAAGAGCTTATGCAGATCCTTGTGAGAAATGGCAGCTGGTTGTTTCTTGCCTTCAGCATTTTCATATGTGAGTTAATATCTGGACCTACATATTATGTGGGTACTTTATCTGTAAATGCTAAAAATTGTTATTTTATTAACTAAACAAAAAGTAGAGAAACTCGCATATTCATACAGTTTTATGCAGGATACTGAGCAAGTATGACATCACTGAAGAGGATATTGATAGTGTCATTGATCGCACACAGCTTTCAACAGAAACACAACAATCTTCTCTCCAGATGCAACTTCCTGTGCTAGAGTTGCTAAAAGTAGGTGTCTATTCTTGTTTGGATAACATATATATATTTAGCACTGTGAACACTAGATTATCAGTTTTTAAAACATTCTAAATTACATAATTTTCCAAGGTCTAGTTTAGTGATTGATCAGTATGTTTTATATTTATTAAAGCAATATGGAGCAGTAAATGGTGATGACAAAAATCTAAACGTAGATAATACATAATCAGTAGGTGGAGGTTCTATATTCCTTTTTTGAGAAACTATTTGGCCATAGTTTTTTATTGCTATATATATATATATTTTTTTTCAATAGTAAACTTGTATTTCATAATACAGTTTAATTACTGTAAATTAGTAAATGTTGTGTTATTTTAGACCTGATTTTAACCCCAAGATTCGTTTTCCTAGATGAACTAAGCAACTTTCTTGCAACTTTATGGCAGAGGAGCATTTTGAAGTCACTTAAACCATGAGTAGTTTCTCATGTTTTCATAGTATCATAATATAAGATCGGCATAGTCCCTTTGGGGACATCCGATAACTTAAGACCAGCATAAATACACATTACATGTTTCTTTTGAAGTTTGAAATAGTAGTTTGTGAAAATAGTGATGAGTATTAAGTAATATCTAGGGCTAACTGAGGCGTTTGAAAATATTGCAAAAGAGACTTGGAATAGAGTGAGATGTTGGGTAGCGATTTGGCTCTTCAATGAGAAAGATTTCAAGAATGTGCCTTTGTCTGATCTATGTAGAGATTGGCAATGTTTTGATGTAACCGTTTCTTTTCTTAAAGTCTTCAACTACATTATATACCGTCTTGTAAAAGAAGATATTTTGCAACTTAGCTATGTACTGAAAATATTAAAAGTACCTACAAATATTGATTAAGCAATCACTACCCGATAATTTTTCTATATATATACAGTTTATAGATAAAAACTTCATATAATTTACGTTCACGTACAGTTTATAGACAAAAACTTCATATAATTTACGTTCATATGTTGCAGGATTTCATGAGTGGAAAAGCAGTTTTTCGGAATATCATGGGAATTCTTCTGCAAGGTGTCAATACCATTATTACCGAACGAACAAGTCAAATATATGGACAACTTTTAGAGAAGGCTGTACAATTTTCTTTGGAAATTATAATCCTTGTTTTGGAGAAGGATTCACTTCTTTCTGATTTTTGGCGACCTTTATACCAGGTAGTAATTGCCAATTGTTATACTATGCTTTGAATAATCTTACTGTTATGTCGATAATCGTTTTGTCCATGGCATTTTGTTGTGGTGTTGACTGATTTCTGGGATTTTTGTTTTCCATTGAGAATTGTTATGGTTGTTTAATTCATATATTTTGTTTTATGCTCTTAAGATTTAGTTACCTAAAGAGCCTAGATCAACTTGGAAAGTTAGAAATGCATCGTTTCTTAGGGACTAAAGCTTGTGAAAAATGAGTAAGGGTATCAACTTTGGGAAGTGAAATGGCAAGGAGTAATGGAAATGTTGATTCTTTATAGTCATTGATGGAGGAAACCCCAACTTAACAGAAAAAGGAGTGAACAGTATAATTCAATGGAAGCAAACCATAGCTTCAATTTATTAACATTATCTGATTAGTGAAACTCTTTAAAAAGTTAATTACTGAACTCTATCTACAGCATTACACGTATAACTCTTATCTATAAAAAATTAATTACTGAACTTCTGAAGAGCTAGCATAGATTTTGAACCTGAATGTTTTCTTAGAGGCACTTATATTCCAGCATGGATTATTATTTTCAACAAAGAGCTATTTTATTACTAGTTCAAACGTAACAAAAAAAAAAGGAAAAGGGAAAGAATAAGGAGCTAGTTCATCATAATTTGGATCTTCTTGCCAATTTTTTATTGGAATATTAATTTGTTAAGCTGTTAGCGGTATGGACCATAATAGTTGGTAATCTTTTGTATCTTTTAATATAACTTCCAATTATAGTATTTAGTTAGAGTGCCAATGAGACTGAGAAGTCAGTTTTTTTAATGTGTATATTTCTTGTTTCCTTATAAGTTATAAAGAGCTTCTTAATATAGTTGTGCTCATGGTTCGGTCTCATTTTATACATTATTTATTTGTTTCATTTATTTATGCAGCCTTTGGATGTTATACTTTCCCAAGATCATAACCAAATTGTAGCTCTTTTGGAGTATGTCAGATATGATTTTCGGCCACAAATTCAGCAATGCTCTATCAAAATCATGAGTATACTAAGGTACTTCCTTTTTCCCCAGCCTGTTGTTTGTTAATTGGTTTCTCATGGGAAGCTTTATGCCATCAATATCTTGTGACTTAAAATGTTCGACATTTTATTTGTGCTAATGCACATATTTTTTTTTTCTATAAGATGCAGAAGATATTAAAAAAGAAAAGGCAGAAAGAAAAACTATTTCAAAGGGGTAATTACAAAAAAAAAACATTTCTTTTTTCAGAAATTTTTTATTCTAACACTCATCCATTTTGAATTAATTAAGAGAGTGGAATATTATGTTATAATATTTCTTTGTTTTTGTTGATGTTGATGTTGATGTTTTTCTTTTTGTTCTTGTTATTTTATTATTTTATAATATTTTTTTGTTCTTTGTCTTTGTTTTTCCACATCCTTACATTTTCTTCTTTAACAAGGCAGTGCTTTTCTTTTTTGAATTCACTTATTCCCAGTGAGCATCCTATACTTTTCTAGCCAAATATCCTTAGGAATGAAAGGATCAGAATGGAACCTGTCGATGAAGTTTAACAGCAGTTCTGACCTTGTTCCGCTATTTACATTATTTAGATTTAAAGAAATTAAATATCCATGAAAGCCCATTGTTTATTTTAAGGACAAAAGCCCATCGCTTTTTCAAGAATGAAAGCCCATTGTTATTAAACAAAGAACAGTAAGCTGGATGAGGCATTATGAAACTAATCAAATCCCAGTACAAGAATTTCCTCTCCAAATATTGTCATTATATCTATTTTTTTTCTTGTTTGCGCATAAAACTCAAATGCTATAAAATGTTGACAGCTCACGCATGGCTGGGCTTGTATCGATACTGCTTAAATCCAGTGCTGCAAGTTGCTTGATCGAGGATTATGCAGCTTGCCTTGAGTTACGATCAGAAGAGTCTCAGTTCATTGAGAACAGTGGTGATGATCCAGGGGTGCTTATATTGCAGGTTATTATTTGGAATTACATTTCTTTTCTTCCATCTGATGTTAATGTTTTTCTAATGTACATCTTTATTAACAATCCCACAGCTTATGATAGACAATATTAGTCGTCCAGCTCCAAATGTTACTCATATGCTCCTCAAGTTTGATCTTGATAGCAATATTGAACGTACTATTTTGCAGCCAAAGTTTCATTACAGGTTAAGTTTTCTACAAGCTGTTTTAGTGTGTTAATTCGTAATTTCTTCATTTTCTGTATTCATTTGTGAATCATCTGTCCATTTCCAGTTGCTTAAAGATTATTCTTGAAATATTAGAGAAGCTCTTGAAGCCTGATGTGAATGCATTGCTCTATGAATTTGGCTTTCAGGTTAGAAAGAAACACTATCTTGTGTACTGTATTTTTTTGTAAAGCAAATTTTAGCTATAAAAACTTATTTGCAATAAGAAAAAAAGAAAAAGAAAATTCTAGCTGAAAGTAATGTTTTTCTTTTTGATTTTTCCTTCTGCTTTTCTCTCTCTGGAGGATTTTACCACTTGTGCTTAATAAATATTTTATCATTTCTTCTGCAGCTACTATATGAGTTATGCTTGGATCCACTAACATGTGGTCCCATCATGGACTTGTTGAGTACAAAAAAGTATCAATTTTTCGTAAAGGTGAAAAGTTGTGTACTTGTCTCTAGTCTTTTTCTGATAAATTTCTACTCTTTTAAGACAAGAAAGTTTCAGACCTTTTCTAATTAGTTTCTCTGCAATTGTTTTCTATTATGGCAGCACCTAGACACTATTGGGGTTATTCCACTCCCTAAACGGAGTAGCAATCAAGCTCTTCGTATCAGTTCTCTTCATCAGGTTTCTGATATGTTTAATTAAAATAGTTTTCTTCCAGACCACTTGTATTTATGACTGAGATTTACACAGTTACATGGGCGTTATATAACATGACTAGCACAAGGAGGGTTGAGTCATTGTTTTGCCACATTTTTGTTACATCAAATCTTATTTTTGTAAACCATTCCATTGACTTCTGATGCAACTATTTATATGATATCATCAATGGTCACCTTAAACAATGCAAAAATTCTTATTCTTGTTTATTTGTTATTTATTTTCATTAATTAGAGAGAGATACAAACAGGACATATTGAACATTAATTAGAGGTGATAAATGTTATTGTCTAGATTTCACTTCAGATGATTAATAGTTTTAAGCATGTATTGATCGGATTTAACTCAGTCGATTATTCTTTTGCTTACAATTTCAGAGAGCTTGGCTGTTGAAACTCTTAGCAATTGAATTACATGCTGGTGATATGAGTAGTTCCTCACATCGGGACACTTGTCAAAGTATTGTTGGTCACCTTTTTGGACGGGAAATTATTGGAACGGAAACTGATCAAGTCATACAACATTCCCTCTCACTCCAAATTACTGCAGAGCATGCTGGAACTAGAACTATTAGTAAGAGTAAGGTATACCTAATTGCTTGAGAAACAATAGTAGATTTGCACATCTCAAAGCAATTTATTTACTCTCCATTCTTCAGAAGTTGTAAACCTTGCTGTTATCGTCTTACTTGCTATTAATATTATTTTCTTAACTCTATTCTTCTTTATTTAACTGCTAGATAAAGTTAATGCTCTTCTTGCTATCAATTAAGATAGTTGACTTTGTTTCTGGATCTAATTTAGGTCTTGGAGTTGCTTGAAGTAGTTCAATTTAGGTCTCCAGACACGACAGTGAAGCTTTCTCAGATTATTTCGACTTTGAAATATGATTTGCTGGTAACAGTTTAATTCTTATGAACCTATTCTAAAAGTTGCTACTTTATTTATTTGTTGGCCCTGAGAGGGAAGTGGGTTGGTGTTGGGATTTTCAGCCTGTTGAAAATTGGTCCATGTTTCTCAATTACTTAAGTTTCTGATCCATTTTGGTATAGGTTGAGGACATACTTGGCAATCCTACAATTTCAGGAAAGGGTGGTGTCTACTATTATTCGGAGCGTGGCGATCGTCTGATTGATCTATCTTCATTTCGTGACAAACTTTGGCAGGTTGGTTTTCAAGTGCCATATATATTTATTTTCCCCCTTTGGTACTGCACTGTAAACTGTGGTTCACATCTTTTTTTTTTCTCTCTCTTTCACAGAAATTTAGTTCTACTAATCCCCAATTGAGTAACTTTGGGAGTGAACTTGAGGTCAACAATGTTAAAGATACAATACAACAGTTGCTGAGATGGGGCTGGACGTATAATAAGAACCTTGAGGAACAAGCTGCACAACTTCATATGCTAACTGGCTGGTCACAGATTGTTGAGGTCCATTTTTTTTTTTAAAAAAATTAACTTTGGTTACATTAGTTTAGAAGCTTCCAAGATCAGGCTTGAAGTAATTCACTTTGACATATTATCTTCTCATGTAGGTCTCTGCTTCCAGGAGGACATCGTTACTTGAAAATCAATCTGAAGTTCTTTATCTGTAGGTCCTTTATTTTCTTTCTTTCATTGAATTTTTTAAATAATACTAAAAATATGTATGTTTAATATTCTAAATACCAGGGTTCTTGATGCCTCTCTTACCGCGTCTGCTTCTCCCGACTGTTCATTGAAAATGGCATTTATATTGTGCCAGGTATTTATATGTATCTATATATATTTATATGAACATAATTATATGCTTACTATTAATGTTTCTGCAATTCAGCAGGTTTTTACTTTACCCTGTTGACATTCTAGCTTTAACATTTTAGGTTGCTTTGACATGCATGGCCAAACTTCGAGATGACAGGTTTTTATGCCCTACTGGTTTTAACTCAGATAGTGCAGCGTATCTTGATGTTCTCATGGTGAAACAGTTATCCAATGGTGCTTGTCACTCAATATTGTTTAAGCTTATATTGGCAATTCTTAGGCATGAATCATCAGAAGCCTTACGCAGACGGTACTGTTTTGTTTAATGTTATTGGCGTGGGTTGGTTTTGCTAGTTTTTGGGTTTAATGCTTAAGCTTATATTGGCAATAAAGAGATTGTTTATTCTGTGAACTTTTCTTGTCATATTCTGACCTTCAATATTCTTTTTGTTTCAGCCAATATGCACTGCTACTTAGTTATTTTCAGTATTGTCAGCATATTCTTGATCCAGATGTCCCCAAGGCAGTTCTTCAGTACTTACTACTTGATGAGCAAGATGGTGATGATCTAGATCTCCACAAGGTTCTAGCTCTATAATTTTAATGCAAACTTAAATACTATTGTTGGCAGTAATGGTGAAGTACAATTGCTAATTAAAAATTATCATTTTTCTTTTACTAGATCAACAAGGAACAAGCAGAACTTTCCCATGCAAACTTTTCTATTTTAAGGAAAGAGGCTCAACCACTCTTGGATTTGGTGGGTGAAATGTTCCTGTTCTCATTTTTTACTACAATTTTCAATCTCACACTTGTCATGCTTTCTTTACAAACGTGAGTTGATAGCCTCTCCACTTGATTCTATAATCAACATGAAGGGTTATTTTCTCAGGCAGTTTGACTTCCAGAGATAATACGTGTAGTTTGTCTAGCCTATCTGTATAGAGTTATTGAAAGATGGGTTCTACGTTTGGGGGACTCTAAGTGCTTTTATGACCAGAGACGGAGCCAAGTGGGCCTGGCCCCCCCTAATTTTTTCTTATTTATAGTTAATATGCAAAATAGAAGTGATCTTTATTTTGGCCTCCACAATTTTCTTCTTATTTTTCAATAATATCCTGATTATATTTTTATTTTGTCCTCACAAAAGTACATGCTCTATATTTTGTTGCCACTATAACTTTGTGCTAGCTCTGCTTCTGTTGTACATTCAATCCTTCATCTTAATGAAATTTAAGCAGCTGGTTTTGGATATTGAAAGTTCTCCGAGTCTATCTTTTTATTTGTTTCTTAGAAATTGCATTAGTAGCTTACTCATAACTTCATAATGAATCTTCAGGTAATAAAGGATGCAACACAGGGTGGTGAACCTGGAAAGACCATTGCACTTTATGTTTTGGATGCGTTCATTTGTGTGGATCATGATAGATTTTTCTTAAGCCAACTTCAGAGCAGGGGTTTTCTAAGGTCTTGCTTATTAAGCATCAGCAGTGCTTCATTTCAGGTGCTCCTCCTGTTGACTTTAAATAGCTGCTACTTCTGGAAAACTATTTTACGTAGCTGCATAATTTATACTCTTATGATGTCAAGGTCTCAAGTGAATTTTGCTAACTCTTAGATTCTTACTTTGTTTCATAAGATTATGCGGCCTTTGTTAATTATTATTATTATTATTTGTTTCCTGACATTTGATACAAAATTATTTGCCAAGCTTCACTAGCTATGATTTGTTTTCTCATCCTCAGTTTTCTTTTTCTAGTTAAAAGAGAAGCATGGTTCCTGCCTACTATAAGATTGGTTTCTGTATCATCCTGAATAAATTGTGGAGAAACAAATTTTTTATGATAAATTAAATATTAATTTCTGCTATTAGAACTTGCAAATAATCTAAGCTACTCTACAATTGATAATCCAACTAAAATAACCCGGCAAGCTTAGGTGGACTCCTCTTTAGGAAGGAAACAAGTGATGGCTTTGAGATGTTCTACTTGTTTATTTTTTTCACTGTACTTTTTATTTGATACATAGCAGCTTGCATAATCTCTTGCATTCATTTTTAGGATGGTGGGAATTTCCTGAATTCATTGCAGCGAGCCTGTACCATAGAGGGTGAACTTGCTTTAATCTTGAGAATCAGCCACAAATATGGGAAGTCTGGAGCTCAGGTTCTTTTCTCCATGGGTGCTCTGGAACATATTGCTTCATGCAAGGCTGTCAGTTTTCTGGTAAAAAAAGATCAGCTCATTTATTTCATACATATTGCTTGCATTGTATCTTTTTCTGACTTTAAACTAACCACCAGGGAAGTATGAGGCGGGTCGACACGAAGCTGAGAAGGGATGTGGCTTCGGATTTTGATAAGCAACGAATGATCATAACTCCTGTGCTGAGATTAGCATTTTCTCTAACATCGTTGATTGATACATCTGAATTTCTTGAGGTCAGCCTTCATGTGTATCTTAGTCCTGTCTAAGTACAATCTTAGTTTGCATCAGACGTTGGATTGGTTTTCCATTAGACAAGTTAATGCTTTACCTTTAGAACCTGGCTCAATTTGTCCTTGAATATTTATGAATTTGTGGTTCTCTTGTGAATGATTCTCAATTAGAGATCACATGCCCTTGATTGACAAAAAAATTTGAATTTCACCAGTTAGCTCTCTTTAATAACTGATATTAATCTCTGGATTAGCATTACATCAAAGTTATAGTAGATATTCCCTGTTAAATTCATTATTGTTGACCCACAACTATGGTTATTACCTTTCATTTTGCCATTATTAGTTGATGGATTTTACCTAACTACAGTTCAATTTCCTAATAGATAAAGAACAAAATTGTTCGTGAAGTCATAGACTTCATCAAAGGGCATCTATCATTTTTTGATAAAGTTCTTCGGGAAGACATTTCTGAAGCAGAGGAATTAACAATGGAGCAGATCAATCTTGTTGTTGGTATACTTAGCAAGGTATGACTCTTTTCTCTAATCTTCGAAAGCCAAAAAAAAAGAACCACCGAGATAAAACCTGAGTGTTTAGGCCTTCTTCCCTTTATTTAGCTACAATACTTTATGCTGTTATATGGTTAGGTTAAGCTCAGCTGCATTGTTTGGCTTATCCAATGACATTTGGAAGGTCTTGATGCGTACAACTGCAACATTGACGGGCAGAATAGTTATAGAACTTGTGATTTTTGCATAATTTTATTGAAATATATAGGGTCCAATTTAGCTCTACCCCCTTTTGTATTGATTGGATAAATAACTGGTGTTGGTACTTATTTTAGTTTTTATATTTACTTGTGCTTTTCAATATTTAAGATGGCGTATTCTTGTTTTTCATTCTCTTTTTACATAAATATAAACACAAAATCTTCTTATTTTTGATTTAGGTTTGGCCCTACGAAGAGAGTGACGATTGTGGTTTTGTTCAAGGGCTTTTCGGTATGATGCATGCCTTATTCTCTTGTGAGGCTCCTACTTATGGTCAATCAGTTCGATCTCTGGAGGTATGGTGATTCTTCAAGATATATTTATTTTTTATTTCTTTAAGAAAAAGAATATTGTTCTAATTATTTTCTTTCATTGATGTCAAAAACCAGAATCAGAGGAAAACAGAATTAAACAGATTTCGGTTGTGCTTCAGCCTGAGCTCATATCTATATTTTCTCATCAGGAAAAAATCCTTGAGATTACAGGTATATTTATTCTTTTCTGTTTTCTTTCTTTGAGGTAAGGCATATTTAACCTTGTTTGCACTTGTTAGTATACCTGTTATTCCACTCATAATTAACTTCTCCAATCAAATCTTTGCCTTACTGCAGATTTCGAATGATGTATCTGATTACCATACTTCAGTTCAAATTCAACAGCCTACATTAATTTTACTTGGTTCTCTTCTCAATTCTGTGACAGTTGCTCTTGAAAGAGCTGGAGAGGAAAAATCACTATTACTGAACAGGGTAAATTTTGATTTTAGGTTTGTTTGTTTAAATCTCTTTTTTCTACCTGGTCATTTACTAGTAAAATGCTCATGATTTTCAGATTCGAGACATTAATGAGCTATCAAGACAAGAGGTGGATGAAATTCTCACTATGTGTGCTCGGCAAGATTGTGTTTCCTCATCTGACAATATACAGAAAAGGTATTTTTTTTTCATCACTTCTTGTATTTGCTTTCTTTTGGCTGTATTTGTTATGGCCTTATTAAACTGTTCTGGTTCATAACCAAAAGAGGTTCAAGCTTTACGTTCTCCTTGTAGAATAGTTTTAGCTCACTCCTGCTTGTATCTCATCCTACCATCTTCCCTTATCCTTCTATTTTTCTTAGGTTTAATTAAACAAGTATATGATTCAGTGGAAGATATATTTCCCACCGAACTATTTTACATAATCTGATGAAAAAGCAACACAAAACACTTGATATTTTTCCCAGACATGTGTGTACATATTAAAATGACCTGTGCCCAGTCAAAACTGACGCAATCTAGGGAACTAACTCCTAGCTGAAGCCATACCTCAAGATTCATTGATTTACTTATATGCCATTGAGCAAAAAATTTCAATTTTAAAAAGTGTGTGTATGCTTATTGCTTTGTGCAACTTGTGACGTTTTGACTGCTATGCTAGGAGGTGTTGCAATCATAGAATGATTCACTTTGTTGGCTGTAGAATTAATTGCTATCTCGATTGCGGTTTGTTCCATTGTTTAATGTCAACCAGTTTCTTCTAGACATTGGTTCTTTGTAAACAAACAAGTCCTCAGTAGTTTTTCCTTCTTACACGTGTCTTCGTTGCTAGAAAATGTTTGTGATGCTTTTTTTTCTCTTCTCTCCCCATTTTGGCAGGAGGTATGTTGCAATGGTGGAAATGTGTCAGGTCGTTGGCAACAGAGATCAGTTGATTACCTTATTGCTCCCTGTTGCAGAACAGGTTCTAAATATCATCCTCATTCATTTCCAGGATAGGTATGATTCGCTCTAATATTGTTTTATTTTTCGAACTCTAGGAGTTGATCTACACGAGAGTGCTATGCACTGTTGATTATAACTCCTATATATGTCAGTGACCTTAAAGTCTCATCTCAAAATTGGGAATACTGAAAGCTCCTACCTACCAATTCACTGTGAATTTGATGGGTTGATTTATTTTCTCTGATTTCCTTTCATATTTCGCTTACATGGTAGTTCCCTTTTGTTTGAATTTCCTTTCGGCAGTTCAATTACAACAGAGGCAAGTGGAGCTACGAGAACAATTACTTACGGTTCTAGGTCCGAACCAGAAGATGAAATTTCTTTGATAAGTGGAAAGTTACTTCCAAATTTAGAAAGGCTCGAGTTACTAAGTGAGGTGTGATTCTTATTGTGGACATCATTGTCGTTATTCCTGCTGTTATTATAATTTTCATTTGTGAATGGATTTTGAATGTGGTTTCTTGTTTACTTTGGTTTCTCAGGAAAAAGTAGGCCACAATCTGAAGGTATTTCGAAGATTAGTAACTTCACTCAAGGAAATGTCTATTCAAAAGTTAGTATCATGAGAATGTTCTGGGAGACATAAGAGCATGACTGTAAATTTCAGGCTTCTTGTTATTTAGTATTAATTCTTATAGTTTTGTATATTATGATACCAAGTGTAACAGTCATTACATATAAATTATTTGTTGTATAATCAGGCGTCAAGCATGTTTTACTACTGCCTGCGTTATTTCATAAAATTTTGGAAAAGCACCAGTGTTTGTTTTTTAACATGTGTCTCTGAAGTTCCATCTGATTCTAAAATTTTATGGAGTAACCTTGACTAACCGAAAAAATTGGAATGGCCTTTGAAATTTTGTAAAAAATGATATAAATTACTCAAAATTATTCTTCAAAGCAAAGCTATCCTACCCCAACACTTGATAAACTGTAGAATTACAAGTAGGCCAAATGAGTCCATGATCTATTGTGCACATCCTTTAATGTACTCACAGAAACACAACAAACAAGGCTATTACAACACTTGGAAATAAATTTCATACAAGCCACAAAGAGTTGAAAGATAAAAGGTTAGCTTTGAAGACAAGAACTTGGTGCAACCCCTCCCAAGCTATAACCATGAGCATTGGTGCAAATAGAGGTGAGGTTATGTTCAGGTTTGACAGACTTTAGCTGAATTTTCGACAATAAAATTCCAGTACAAGCAATGGTTCGACTGCAATTGAGATTGATAGCCACATCAGTGCTTGCTGTCCCATAAAAGTCACTGAATGACACATTACTTATTTGAACTCCTCTTTGCTGTGTGATTCAGAGAGAAGAAAGAAAAAAGGACTTGACTAAGTGTTTCCACATAGATAATGATTTGTTTTTTGGAAATTTATATAGATAATGTTTTAAGAATAAGAGTTTCATTAAAATAATTTCTTACCAGTTCTTGACAGGCACCTCTGATGAAGCAATAGTTTTGATCAATAATAATTGGGTTTTTCACATAAGTGCAGTAGAACTGCTCGAAAATCGCCCCTCGGACATAACCGTTGCCAACCTATTTGTAAACTTAGTTAAATTCCAAACATAGTTTAATGATATGCTAAATGAATTAAGGGTTTTAATTTTCAGGTTCTTTGTGGTATATTCATCATATACCTGCCATGTCTTGATTCGAGCTCCATTTGTAGTTCCATTGAGATAAACTCTACTCACATAAATGTTCTCTACCTGCACAGAGTTTCCTCCTCTTCCTAGGCTTCCAATGCTTTTCCCCAAAACATAAGATATCGAAAGTTTGCATTTTAAACCATGTCACCATCCACTTAAAAAACAAAACAATAAAAAATTATTTACCTTATTCCATGACCTGGTCCACATTGAATTTGGGATATTTGTACATTAGAAGTATAGTCCCCAATAGAAATACAATCATCCCCTATTCATTTAATAATGTCACTTAGTTTCAAATGAAGAGAATTGGAGAGTTGGGTTTGATAAGGATTTAGATGTTTATGTAATAATCAGTTACCGGTTCCTATTACAATGTTGTTGATAATCAGATTCTGAGAGGCATGAACATGGATACCATCAGTATTGGGACTGTTATAAGGAGCTTGAATTGTCAAATCACTGATTTTTATTCCATCACAAAGCATTATCAACACATGGGTTTGAGAGCTATTGATGAAATGAATATCACTGAGGCTGCTGTTCTTGCATGATACAAGCTTTACTGCCTGCATATCACATCGAATAAAACAAAATATATTCTTTAATCTTATAATAAACACTTCATAGTGTGTGTGGAAAGTATATGTACATAGGAATACCACTTACTGTTGGGGCCAGTTTTGTGCATCCTTCCTAAAAATATTGGACAAATCAGAAAACAGAAGTTAGTGTAAGAAAGCAAGTAATATTAAGAAAAGTAACTGAAATGTACCAGGGTAGGATGATACTTGCATGACTGATCCCACCAACCACTACCCCGGCCATCAATCCAACCCGGACCGGCGATGTTAAGCCCGGTTATGCCCTGAAAAGCCAACCATTGACTTGGGTTTAGCCCTTCCCAGGCTGTAGTTGAAGTTGGTGCCAAAATCCTGCCTAGAATCTGCAAAAATCTTACTTAGAAGAAACAGAACTAAGTAGAACCATTATGTAACTTATTTGACCTCATTATACACAAAAACACATGGGAAAACCATACATATGATCTTAAAGAATAGATAAGTGGAAAACCTCACCAGAAAATTGATGTTCTTAGCTTGGCATGGACCTCTAAACACAACTGGGTTAAGCAGAAAATTCCGGTTTGGAATGACCACTGTTGGATTTTCAGCTCTTGGGTTATCACAAGCTGCAGTCCATGCCTTCAAAAATGCCTGTAATAATAATATTTTCACAATGAAATGTGTTTATATGCTTGGCTAAAAGAAAATTTGACTAGATAAGAAAACCAAAGTTTTCCAGGAAAAGAAAAAAGTACTTTTGAATCATCTGTTATGCCATTACTCAGGGCTCCATAATCCAATACATTGAAAATGTGTAGGCTTTTATACGAGTTGGAGCAAGACATTGTAGCTGAAACTAAACCAAGAATGAGAACAATAGTGCCAGAGCCACCCTGTATTAATCAAATCAATACAGTTAAATCATACAGTTGAATGAAAATGTATATTCAAAAAAGCTGTCCACATATAAATATAAAGTTAAAATTATAAAGCTTCTCACACCATGGTAGGCAGTCCTTTCAGGGATAGTACCAAAGTACCTAAGTGCCCAGAAACCGTTGGTTGCTCACAGGTCACAGGTGAAATCGATAACTGAATCTAAACATGGGTAGAGAGAGAGGGTAACAATGCCAATAAACTGAACATTTAATACTAAAGGGAGAAACAAAAAATCATGGAAGAAAGTTGTACTTGAGTTGAAACTTGAGAATCATATTAAATTTTTTATTATTTATTCTTGTGTGTTTTGGGAGTCACGTGAGTTTAAGGTGAAAAGCAACCGAAAAAAATAAAAATAAAAATGAAGAATTACCCAAACTTTGATTTCCTAGTGTAAGAAATCTGCATGGGAAATTTCATTTTACATGCTTAAAAAAATGCTCCTTTTAAATTTAGACTCTTAATTAATTTATACAATTAAATACTATTGTTTTCAATTTGTATCCAAAATACCCTCTCTCTCTCTCTCTCTCTCTCTCTCTCTCTCTCTCTCTCTCTCTCTCTCTCACCATCGAGACCACCAACCACCACCACCACCGAACCTCCTCATCTATCCAAAAACCCAGACAAAACCTAGAGGCCCAAGACCCGAACCTCCATAGCACTCAAGCATTGAAAAATCCAGAGGCCTCGAACATTTATCTTCGTCTTTGTCTGCGAGCATCATCCATACTGAGAAGGCAACCTTATCTCTAAGCCCAACTAGATGCTCACCAGATTTTGCATTCATCTTCATTTTCGTGTTTATTTATTTTTTTATTGGATTTGTGTTTGTTTCAAACCTTAGATGGTTGTGGTTATGGTATTTTTTGGGTCAAAACATGCTTACGATAAGTTATTGATAGTTTATCGATGATTTATGTTTGTGTAACACAATTTTGTCAAATTAAAATTTATCGATAGCTTATTGATGGCATTTATTGATAAGTTATCGATAGTATATCGATAGGTTATCGATAATTTCTGTTTGCACACAAAAATAGCAGTGCACAGACAAAACCATCAATAAAGTACCGATAACCCATCGATAATTATATTTTGGCCAAAAAACCATACAAATTCAAATATAAATTCAAAAGAGGAAGAGAGAGCGAGGAATAGCTTTTGGTGGTCTGTCTCGGTCTCGATTTGTGGGGTGGTGACGAATGGCGATGGTGGTTGAGAGAAGCTGAGAAGGATGAAGAGAGAAAGATTTGGGTAGGTAAGATTTGGAGGTTCTTGGGTTGAGTTTTGAGTAGATGAGGAGGTTTGGTGGTGGAGGAGAGGAGGTTCGATAGTAGTGGTTGGTGGTCTTGGTGCCTGAGTCTGGATGTCTAGGTGGTGAGAGAGAGAGAGAGAGAGAGAGAGAGAGAGAGAGAGAGAGAGAGAGAGAGAGAGAGAGAGAGAGAGAGAGAAGGTATTTTGGGAAGAAATTAAAACCAATAACATTTAATTGTATAAATTAATTATGAATTTAAATTTTGTTAGAAAGTATTTTTTTAAGTATGTAAAATAAAATTTCTCTTTCAAAATCATCATTCTTCAGCATCTGTTAAAGATATAATTAAGACGAATATCAAATTTACAGTGCCCCATAATTGCAAAATTATTTATTAACATATGTAATTTATAAATTTAACATGCGAGTGGTTTTAACTATTCAATTTATAACATAATCCAGTCCAAAAAAAATTATAACCATAATAATTTCTCATAGCAAAATGTCTATAATAAGCACATTAATTTTGTCATTATTGTAAGCATATTTTAATAGCCATATTTTTTGTGTAAAAGTTTCTTAATAATAATATTAGATTGGAATTTGTTACTAAAATTTAGCAACTATGATTGTTTTTTACTTTCAAAATTTAGATCATTATTAGAAGTTTTTGTAAGTTTATTATCTAAATCTTCGAGTGTCTTTAATTTATATTATTCATAAATACTTTAAATAGATGAACAGCTTATTTATTTAACTAGTTTACTATCGAGGGATATATAGTATTTTTAATGTGTATTTTCATGAATTTGTAAATTGCTTTACTCCTAACTTAGCCTTATTACTTCACTCAGATCCATATCAAATCTAATTTTCCCGGAAATCTTTCATTTCCTGGGAAAATTTGTGAACTTGATCGTTCATATTCAGAGAAAAATCCATGGCAAATGCCTGGAAAAGAGACAGAGGCACGAATTTCGTTTCACCCAGAACGCTGTTCTCACTCTTCTCCATCACTTTCCTCTTCCTAATCTTCTTCCTCTTCTTCTTCACCTCTTCAAATCGCAATCCTTACCCCAGCCCTACCGTCAATATCAAAACCACATTCCCTTTCCGCACAATCCAACCTTTCGATTGCCAGAAATGTCCCCAATCTTACCCGGTGATTGCGAACATCGTCGAAAATCTGAGGCACCCGTTCCTGTACTCGCTCGCCGATTTGGGAAATTTGCCTGAAAAGCCACACAAGAACATAGTCAGATTGCTCAAGGGGAAACCCTTCAGGAAGCCGGACATCTCAGCTACGGTTCAGGAGGTTTTGGAGAAGTTCAGACGTGAAGGCAGAGATGGGCTTTTTGTTGATGTAGGGGGGAATGTGGGTATGGCTAGCTTCGCCGCCGCAGTGATGGGTTTTCGGGTGCTGGTTTTTGAACCTGTTTTGGAGAATTTGCAGCGGATTTGTGATGGGATTTACTTGAATCGAGTTGGGGAACTGGTCACTGTCTTTGAGGCCGCCACCTCTGACCATCTTGGAAATATCACATTTCACAAGGTATTGTTTGTTTCTAATGATAATTTAGTACTGATTAGGTTCAACTATGTAGATTTTAAAATATGCATTTCAATCAAATTACGTTCAACGGTAATGTGAAATCCTAATTAGGAAATTTTTCCATGAATGTGAAGTATATATTGTTTCCTTTGTGCTTTTCGACTTTCGACTTGTTTTATGGTTGTTTTGAACTTTTCTTCTTGCGCGCGGGTATTTGTTAGGTTGTTGAAGAGAAAGTTTGCATTTTTAATAAGGTGCTTCTAAAAATTAGTTGGGTTGGGTAAGGGTTTGGATATTATAAGTGTCGAGTAAATAGTAGTTATGCTTGCTTAACATATAGAAGTATAATTGTCCCAAATGGAGTTTTAAAATAAATTGCATTAAAATCTAATGCGAAGTTCCTAATCTACCATATTTTGGATAATCACTGTATTTAGCTATCTAGGTGAGCTTTTTCTTTAGAAGGTTTTTTTTTTTTTTTTTTTTTTTTTTTTTGGGGGGGGGGGGGGGGGGGGAGAGAGGTAGACTAAGTCTAAGATTGATATTGCTTTTTATGTTGGGTAGTTTGAGAAAAAAGGTCTGTTGTCTATTTTTTTTTTTAAAAAAAATTTCTGTTATGTTTTCTATATTGTGGTTCTCTGTTTGAATCATGTGATACTGAAATTGTGAAAGGTGGTTTAAAAGCTTAAGCATTGACTGACATCTTCCTGAAGTAACTACATAAGTTTTCTGTGATTATCATGATCTACAAGCTGAGTCAATATTGTCATGATCTACAAGCTGAGTCAACAATTTACAAGCCAGTTTGTTTAGGACTATCTGATTTGCATAATATGTTGTGCCCCAAGACTCAATTATTCTGTTCATTTGTTCATGTGCTAATGTGAAATTATCCTCCATTTGATGCCAGCTGGTTGGCCGGCTTGACAATAGTGCTGTATCGGCGACTGGTGCGAAATTGGCTTTCAAGTCAAACGAAGAGATAGCACTTCAAGTTAGGTCTGTCCCTCTTGATGAAGTAATCCCAGAGTCAGAACCCGTGCTTCTACTCAAGATTGATGTTCAAGGTTGGGAGTATCACGTTCTTAAAGGAGCATCCAAGCTACTATCAAGAAAGGGAAGTGAAGCCCCATATCTTATTTATGAGGAGGATGAGCGGTTGTTGCAAGCCAGTAATACAACTGCAAAAGAGATTAGAGAATTTCTTCATAGTGTGGGATATCATCATTGCACGCAGCATGGTACTGATGCACATTGCACTAAGAAGGATTGACATACATACTTTGCCTAAGATATTGATACAGAACTTAAACCACTCTGCAATTCCACCTTGGAATTCGAATATGTTTTCTTTGCGGAAGAAACATTCCTAAGAATGAGTTCGTTTAACTGAGAATTTTTTGGTTTTGAGAGAAAAGAGGAGGTAATGAAACTGTTCAAGCTCCTCTTGAGACTGTTGGCATTCGAATTCAAGCTCGTGTCGCTCGGAGAACGATGATCATTTGCCGAACATTGGTGAAGTGAAAGTTGGGATTGAAAGAAGCTACTTCTTTTGCTCACTAAAATATGTGGGGTGGCTTGATTACTGATCTTTTCTTTGTTAGTTATTGACTCGTGTAAAATTCTTTGTTATTTTAACAGAGGTCTTTTCAGAAAATAGTTTTAGATGTACCCATATCTTTGGGCTGCATGTATTTCATTGGTTTGAAATAGCGTTAGTAATGTTAAAATTTAGATTGTATGCAATCTGAAGGGGAATCTTAATTCTTATGTGTGGATCAAGTACTATTAAACATGTCTTAGGAAAATTTAAATTTAGGCAATTCAAAGTAAGAGAACTTGAAAGCTTTGGAGATTTCAAGTTACCATTAAAGAAGGTAGTTGGTATATGGTATTGTGCAGTGTAAAGGATTTAAAACCAAACTTAAAACTGTGTGATGCAATGTGAGTTGGTACTGATTTTATTGGATTGACAGTTTCTTTTTTATGGCACCTGGCTAAAATGGTTAAAGAAAATCGATTGGATTATGTGTACCAAAAATTGCTTTACATACCTAAAGCAGGTGTATTATAGTTGTAACTGAAATTATATATCGGAATTTGAAGTAATGATAACAATGTTAAACTGGCCTTCATTAACTCCCCTTCATGGGTTTTTCTATGGAAAACTGAGAAAATAAACAAGAAAACATGTAACAAATTAGCAATCAATTGAGATATTCCTAAACCAATCAACACCAAATAACTAGATTGAAGAGAAAACTAAAGTAGGAGTGCTAGCTGATATAGATTCTTGAATCTCATTGTTCATGAAGCAAATTACATCACTTCCATTGTTCATGAAGCAAATTACATCACTTCTATACGTATAGAGAAGTATATTAAAACATTTTGAAGCCAAATCCTGAGCAGAAAACAACTGCAAGTGATTGAAGTACTTTGCATCTAAACTACATTAAAACATATGGTTTAGGGGTATAAAGTAGAAACAATGTAATGAGATTTAGCTTGAACTGGGAAGTTTACATATTCAGTTCAAGTACTAAATGATGCCACTGTAACAATTACCTGCAACATAACATTCATCTTGTATAAACTCAATTGCCTCTTGCAAATTGATTAAGAAAAACATATCCAAATTTACAGAATTCCAAAAATCTTACCATGCTAATAAACTGCACTCTTCAGAATATGAACACTGTATTGGATGGCACAACTAGAATTTATGTAACTACAGTGCTCAGAGGCTTTAGGAGTCTTTTGGTCCACTAGTTTTAGAAGCGCCAGCTCTCTCCACCATCACATCATAAAGTTGCTTTCCATTCTGTAAGTGATTACAACAGCATAATGTTTTTTCTTAAGAAAAGTTATCCAGAAACTTGTGTTTGGAAAGATTTGAGCATAAAACCATTCTATCTAAAAAGAGGAACTCACAAATATAACTGGAAAGAAGTGAACTTGCCCTTCAGGCTTAGTTTGTGTTTCTTTAAAGTAAACAAGAATTGGGAAATTTGGCCACCAAAGCTCCCAATTCACAAATGTTGAATATCTGCAGTCAAATCAAATTGGTGACATTGTTTTACTTCGAAAGCCAAACCAACAGGGCCAATAGTTGACTTACTTCCAACGGTTTTTCCCTCCAACAAAGACATTTTCACCTGACTCCTGAAGCTCGTTCCCTACTTTTACCTCCTAAAGTCATGTTGATTATAAATGCCAAGAGAATATATCCAGAAATGAGTCAAAATTGATGTAAAAACAACAGATGTTATATCGAATTCTAAAAGAGTTAGCCGTCCAATGCAGTGAACCTCATCCTTGTACAAAATCAAAATTCATAACAGACACAGGATGCTATCGTTCATTGTAGCTCACTGTTGTAGGATAGTATCTAAAAGAAAGAACAAACTTTTCTGGAAGATTGAGAAACAAACCAGGGCCTCGTTGTCGAATACAAATCTGACTCTCGTCGTCTGCAAGAAGAATGGAATACAAGACTTATTTTTGGGAAAATGAATGAATATGTTAGAATATTAGCTCTATATTAGTTATAAAAATTAGAGTAAATTGTATTTTCTAATTTCTTATTTGTATTAGTTATAAAAATTAAGGTAAATTGTATTTGTATATAAATATATAGTATTCTATAGAATACAATATAGAATTAATTCACCATTTTTTATATGGTATCAAAGCCTACTTAAGATTGTGCTCATTTAAAAAATTAAAAAGAAATAAGGTTTGTTTAGGGTTCTTTTTTCGGAAATCCTATTTGGAGTGCATCTTAGTTCTTACCACCCACACAGGGAGGAAGCCCAAGAAGACCAGCGAGTGGGCCCCACGTGCCGCCTCTTTTGGCTGCCATTATCCTACGCACCGGCGCGTGGCACTGTTCTAGGTCGTCATTTTTCTTCATGTTGTTCTCCTCGACCTCCCTGGTGGTTCCGTTGTCCATTTCAGTTAGTATGTGTTATATGCTTCGTTGATTTGTACATGTGAAGGTATGGGTTCTCTTATTTTGGTTGTGAGATTTTTCGATTGCTAGCTCAATATCTCATTTTGTTCCCAGCTTGTCTCAATTTGTTTGCTCCTTTATCGGATTGTTGGTTGGTTTGTTGTTTGAGTTAGTTTGGTGGGACGAATATATTTGTAATGGCTTTTGGTAGACCAGTTCTTGTTTCTGCGGATGAATATGTCAAATTCTTACAGTATCAAGAGTCTCTTAAGTATTCATCTTCTTTTATCACTACTATTGTTGATTCAGGTAAACCAAATTTGTTTCTTCCAAATGGGTTATTGATTCTGGTGCTACAAACTATATGACACGTAATTCTAGCTTCTTTTCTAATCTTCAACCTCACGTTTCCACTTCTACTAGTAGATGGGTCACCATCTTGTGTTCTTGGATCTAGTACAATTATTCCTACTCTAATGCTTCCTTTGTCATCCATCTTACATTTACCTAATATTTCTATTAATTTGATCTATGTCAGTCAACTTACTCGCGATCTTAATTGTTATATTTTTTTTTTCTTCTAATCATTGCTTATTTCAGGATTTTATGGCGAAGCAAATTATTGGTAAAAGACACGAATCTGGAAGTCTCTACATTCTTGATACACCAATATCTAAATCAGTTACCTTTTGTGGTGTACAATCCCCCTTCGAGGCACATTGTAGGTTGGGCCACCCATCTCTTCCTCTGCTTAAAAAGCTTTATCCACAATATAGCAAGTTGTATTCGTTAGATTGTGAATCATGTCAGTTTGTTAAATATCATTTCCTTAGTTCAAGTCCTAGAGTCAATAAACGTGCTAGTGTTCCTTTTGAATTAGTCAAAAAAATCTAGTTTTCGCTATTTTGTTACTTTTATGGATGATTATTCTCGTGTCACTTGGTTGTTTTTGATGAATAATCGTTTTGAATTGTTCTCTATATTTTGTGCTTTTTATGCTGAAATTCAAAATCAATTTAATGTGTCCATTCGTACTTTGAGAAATGATAATGCAAAAGAGTACGAATCTGGTGTATGTCAATCTTATATGACTCAAAACGGCATGCTTCATGAAACTTCTTGTGTTGATACTCCATCTCAAAATGGTGTAGCAGAACACAAAAATAGACATCTCCTCAAAACAGCCAAAGCTCCCTTATTTCATACGAATGTTTCTAAACCATTTTGGGCCGATGTAATTTCTACTGCATGTTTTTTAATTAACCGCTTGCTATTTTCTGTTTTTAATGGTGAAATCCCTTACAAAATTATTTTTCTCAATAAGCCAATATTTCCTATTGAGCTGAGAATTTTTGGTAGCACTTGCTTTGTTCGTGATGTCCACAGGTAACTAAATTAGATCCCAATTCATCGAAGTGTGTAGTTCTTGGTTATTCTTGTTTTCAGAAAGAATATAGGTATTATTGTCTCGATATTAACAAATATCTTGTTTCTTTTGTTTCTTATAATCTTCTCTCCTCTCCTTGCTCTTTTATTGCTTCTCTTGATTCTATCACTATTCCTGAAACTGTTCGTGAAGCAATGTCTCATCCTGGTTGGCTTGCTGCAATGATAGAAGAGATGAATGCTTTAGTTGCAAATAGTTATTGGGACTTGGTTAATTTACCTTCAGGAAAACGAGCCATAGGGTGCAAATGGGTGTTTATGGTTAAATTCAATCAAGATGAAATAATTCTTAAAGGCTCGTCTTGTTGCCAAGGGTTATGCTCAAACCTATGGCGTAGACTATTGTGATACTTTTTCTCCTGTTGCTAAACTCATATTTGTTCGATTGTTCGTTTCTACAACAGCTACTCATCATTTGCCTTTGCATTAGCTTGATATTAAAAATACTTTTCTTCATGAAGATCTTGAGGAAGAAGTGTATATGGAGCAACCTCTTGGGTTTTTTGCTCAGGGGGAGTTAGAGCGTGTTTGTCATCTTCGCAAATCCTTATATGGATTGAAACAAAGTCCTCGTGCTTAGTTTGGTAAATTTAGTCAGGCTATTGAGAAAGTTGGTTTGTTGAAAAGTAAGTCACATCATTCCATGTTCTATAAAAGGTCAACTCCTGGTATCATTTTGTTAGTGGTGTATGTTGAAGACATCGTTGTTACTGGAAATGATACTGAAGGCATCTCATCCCTTAAGTCTTTCATTCATACCCAATTTCACACGAAGGATTTAGGGGTGCTTTAGTATTTCTTGGGTGTTGAAGTTGCTCGGAGTAAACAAGATATTTTTCTGTCTCAAAGGAATTATGTACTTGATTTGTTAATTGAGACAGGAAAATTGGGAGCAGAACCTTGTAATGATCCAATGAGTCCAGATGTGCATCTTACACGTGATGGGGAACCATTTGAAAATCCTGAGAAATATCGCAGATTGGTTGGAAAGTTGAATTATCTAACTGTGACTCGTCCAGATATTGCATTCCCAGTTAGTATCGTTAGTTAGTTTATGTCTTCTCTAACAATTCATCATTGGGTAGCATTAGAGCAAATTTTATGTTACTTGAAGAGAGCACCAGGACGAGGTATAGTTTACAAGAATCATGGACATACTCAGATTGAGTGTTTCTCTGATGCAGATTGGGCAGGCTCCAAGGTAGATAGATGATCCACTTTAGGATATTGTGTACTTGTTGGGGACAATCTGATCACTTGGAAGAGTAAGAAACAAAATATTGTGCCTAGATCCAGTGCTGAATCAAAATATAGAGCTATGACACAGTCTATGTGTGAGGTAATATGGATTTATCAATCCGGGTTTAAGACTTCTATTCCAGTAAAATTGTGGGTATGATAATCAAGCTGCTTTTCATATTTCCTCAAATCCTGTGTTTCACGAGCGAACTAAGCACATTGAGATTGATTATCATTTTTTTTGTGAAAAAAATCAACAAGACCTGATCTCCACAGGATATGTGAAGAATAGAGAATAATTAAGAAATATTTTTACAAAGGCTTTGAATGGGGTGCATGTTGATTATCTTTGTAACAAACTGGGCATGATTAATATCTATGCTCCAGCTTGAGGGGAGTGTTAGAATATTAATTGTATATTAGTTATAAAAATTAAGGTAAATTGCATTTAGTAGTTTCCTATTTAGTCTTCTAACTTTGTATACAAATATATACTATTATATAAAATACAATATACAATTCATTCACCATTTTCTAGAGCATGCAACAAATACAAATAAAATGAAAACAGATTAGGCAGAAGAATATAATTGAAGTCTTTGCTAGATTAATTTATCTAACTTCACCATAGTTTTTTAACATTAAAACTTCATACAAGAAAGACATTAACAATCATCATATATCATGAGACATGTTTGCTGAAATCAGTAATGTTATATTAGTCATTGGTTTCTTGTACCTGGAACAGTAAGAGTGCACCAAGGAGACCAACAGGTGCAGCTGGTAACAGATTATTAGAATAAGCTAACCCACCAGCTAGACCTGTTCCAATCAACATATGCTGTTATAGATTATGTATAAATGGCTCAATTGTACAGAAAAGAACTAATGACAGTACTTACATATTTGGTATTTAAACCAATGTCATAACCTGCTGATTCTGAAGTTCATAATTGGGTGAACTATGAAACAGAAAATATCTATCTAGTAAAGTATATGTTTTACTCAAATATAGGTCTTTAGCATTAAAATAACATCTCTTTTACTCAAATACAACTTTAGCAATCCATTCCATTACAAAAACTTAGAATATAATTCATAACAATACCAAAATCCAACATTATAGTAAATGAGAGACCACACCGAGCAAAGGATGCAGTTAATTAGTAGCTTAATTTACTTAGCAAAAGATTGTTTTATCACTAAGAATTGGAACATAGTATTCCCAATCGTTTCTCCTTGTATATTTAATTCTAAAATAATTATCTGCTCTCCATACAAGTTTTCAACGATTCAATATTTTCACTTTACTCCATGATCATTAATTTCATACCCAAATCCTAAAATAAGTAATGCATGCGATATTTTTTCATCAGGAGCATCATCATCATCAGTATATCTAATAAAGTATAGGAGATGTATTTAGGTGATATTTCAATTGAGTAAGTCTCATGTTTCAAGCATTTTGCTAATTTTCATGGTTAAATTTGATTGGAAACAGATATACAATACAGCCAGGATTTCACTAACATAACTATGCATACATAGAGTAAGAAGGGGAAACCTTGGCACCAACCTAGTAGGACAATCGGAATTCGGTAATCCGGGTCAGGAATTACAGTCTCTCTGGTGTTGGTCTTCTTCCTTCCAAGCTGCCAAACATGAAATGAACACCAAAAAAGTTGCTCTGAAAAATTAACTATATCTCCCAAAATAGGCCATCAGTACACAAAATAATTAAAACATTTTAACATTAACAAACTAAAGCACGCCCAAGATTCATAAAATACAATAAAGTTTCAACTATAAGAGGGTGAAGTTTTTAACCACTGAGGCCACCACAACAGAGTTGCCATAACATCTACTCTGAATTTTTTTTCCTACTGCAAATTGATGAGTACACATTAGCTTTCCATAGAATGAGCTTCTGAAGTTCCCTGCACCCACTTTTCCATCTGTTTCAACTTTTCCATCTGTTTCAACTTGACATATGTTAAACGCCACACAACTCAATATCATCTAGACCTTTCACCCAAATATGGACACATAAAATAAACTTATTTTCACCAAAAAAAGCCAATTGCCCTTGATTATAGAACAACTATAGAAGCTGATAAAATTGAAGACCCAAAACAAAAAGTGTCAAGACTTACTTGGCAAAGAGAGAAAGCAAGGAGATGACAAGAGGGTACTCGCCATTTCCTTTTTCTTTTTGATATAATAAATATATATTTAAGCGTATTAATATAATAGTTTTGGGTTTTTGTGAGGAACAATGGTCTGTCTGGCCAAAATATCCCCATGCTGGGATAAAATGGACTTTTCACTAGAGGACATTTGGGTAATGACATTAATTTGATGGTCTCAAAGTGAGTTTCAAAAGGGCCTTATCCTGTTCTACTCGTATATTAATATATTTCAATAGTCACAACCGTCATCACTTCCCTCACCACTTGCCAAATATACAGAGAAAAAAGGATACAAATTCAATGGCAAGCTCAGTTTGCTTCACTCATGTTTGTTCCTTGAAGCCCTCAAACAAGCCAGGTCTCTCTGTCTAGATTTTTCTAATATGGTTTTAATTGATGATGTGTGTTTATATATTGATCTGAATATTCTTTCACAGACTTGTTTGTTGGAAATTCGGTTCCTGGGAAGGTTCTCCGGGCCAGTGAAGTATTTCAGCATTCGAAAGGGTCAAAGTTTCAGTCATTAGAAGTAAAGGTGAGAAATTGAAACAAACCAATTTATCTTATCCAGATAATGAGAAATTGAGTCCCTTTCTTGCTGAAATTGTTTCCCCTAGGCATCCAAGGAAGCTAAAAGCTTTCTGGCCAATTGGGCTAAGAAAATACCAATGTTACCTTTCAGGTAGAATTTTGTTTAGGCAATTCAGGCTGATAATTTTGGTGGCTAAGGAGAGACCATTTTGCAAAAGTCATAACAATGTTGAGTTAAAAGAATTAAGAAGTAGCCATTCATTGAGAATGTAAGAAAAACTGTTGCTTTGAAACATAAATTATATGTAAGCATAGGAAGAAGACTTGAGTGCCTACAAATTACAAACAGGTAAAAAGAGATCATGTTTGCCAGGAACTCACTAATGTACAATGGTTTTCTTATCTTCATTGTTATTTTCTGATAGGCATTAGGATAAATAAAGAGGGTAATTGGGTAATTGGAAAGGGGGGATTTGTGCTATATATATGAGTGAGTAGTGAAGGGGAGGGGGAGAGATTTGTTTGGTTAAAGTGAGCATTAGCTTTTGGGAGAGAGCTGGGTCTCTCGACTACTTTCCAATATCAGTATATCAGCTATATTTCCTTCTATGGGCTACTGTTCTTACCTAATTGATAAGAAATTCCTATTATTTTCCTTGTGATAATTCTTCCCTTGAACTCACTTTCATCTTGTTTTACAGGCTGCAGAAAAAAACCAATCCACCAAGCCAACCACCAAAGTAAATAGCATTGTGTGTACTAAATGTGAAGGAAATGGTTAGTGAAGTACCCAACTAACTTTAACTCGCCCATACATATGCTTCGAATTATTATGATGGTTTAAAATTTCAGGTGTTGTTAATGTTTGTTAAAGTGATACTATAGAATAAAAATTATCAAAATTCCTAGGTAAAATTTGTCTTTTGGGCACATTTTATTATGGCCTTCATCACAACTAGGGGGTACTGATTTCAATTGTATTATTTAACTGATATTTATTACTATGAGCTAGTTACTCTGCAAGTGTTATATTGTCACATGTTTTTCTTTTTTGGTTATCCGAATAGCTAAATTCTCAGGTAATATATATATTTCTCATCTGTTTTTTTTTTTTTTAAAACCAACAGGTGCTGTAAGCTGTTCTCAATGCAAAGGTGAGGGAGTTAATTCAGTGGACCACTTTAATGGACAATTTAAGGCAGGTGGATTATGTTGGCTTTGCAGGTACCTATGTTGAATGTTCTTGTGCTTTGATTTTGGTGTTTATACTTGACAAAATATGTTTCTACAATACCATTTTTAATCATGTTGGTCATGATCTCAATATAGCAGGAGAACAACTTAAAATTCATATTTATATAATCTGAGATACAATTCTCAAACAGTTAAAAGACTGTAATTTCAATCGGAGTCTCGTTTTTCTATCATTTCACTGCCCGGTCAGATGGCAATTGTTGCTTTTACCACTGAGGTCCTCTGAGCTCCCAATGTTCTTACCATTTTTGTAACTGTAATTCCTTGCAGGGGGAAAAGGGAGATGCTATGTGGAGATTGTAATGGGGCCGGGTTTCTTGGCGGATTCATGAGCACATTCGAAGATTAGAAGATTGTGTGTAGAGTTTCTACTATGCATCTTCTCAACCAGAAGAAACCAAAATGGAAGAAGGAAAAGAAAAAAGGCTATAAAGTATAGCTGGGTTTTTGTTTTGTTATTGTAGTACACTCTGCGAGTGAGTTATAACCAAAGGTGTTTTAGATTGAGTTCCAAAGGATGTTAATTACTTGAACTAGCGTAAATCATGGCCACTCAAATCTTAGTACAATTTTTCCTGTTGGGTATGAATTATGAAACCTGTGTGTTGGTAACTAAATTAGTAGATGGTGGAGACTTTAAAAAATAAATAAATTTTTTTAGAATAAAAAATCTAACCAGGTTAACTAACTTGTTAGATAAACAAAAATTCTGAAAATATACTTACTAATGCGCGCCAGGTAGGGGTCGAACCTACGACTTTCTGCTTAGGAAACAGACGCTCTATCCACTGAGCTACAGGCGCTTGATGATAAGTTACACATTGTGTAATTATACTATTATTACTAATTAAACTAAGTTGAAAACTCAAACTAAATTTCAAACATATTTACATATATTTTTAAGGCTGTGCAATTTGGCTACCTGGGGACTCAACTGCAAATTCTTATTGATGGAAAAAACAGTGGCACAGAGTTGAGTACCATAGACTCATCATCAATAATGGTCCAGTTCTATGCTATCACAACTATAACACTGTCGCTTTCAAAAAGAAAAGTAAAAAAAAAAAAAAAACTACAACACTGTCACTAAATATTGGGCATGAAATGAAAAGGAAAGGGGAAAGATAGAAGTCCCCTTGTACAGGAAAATAAATTCATTGCTTGTAAAAGTCAATCATAATAGTGAAGTTTCCATTCGAAAAAGGCATAAAAAACCTTTCAAGACATTATTATATCACTCATCTGCTACTGCTTCCAAAATGATTCAAAACAAAGGCTCAACAATGCTTTTGGTTTAGTTCTCACTGTTTATCAGACTCCCGCCAGAACTTGATGATGTGCAGACTCTCTTCATCTGTTGATCTTTGTAAAACAATCCTAGATGCATATCCTTTTTGCCTCATTTCAAGACATATCTTCAAGGGAAAGTTTGATGCAAGAGTGACCATGTATAACCAGCCTTTTTCTGATAGAAGAAGGTCAGCAACTGGTAGGATTCTATCAATAACTCTACGCCCATCCTCTCCTCCAGCCCAAGAAGAGGTAATTCCTTCACGACCGACTTCATCCTCAGGGGTCGGAACATAAGGTGGGTTCACAACTATTACATCAACTAATCCAGCAAGACGTTTTTCCAATCCTGAAGCAATGTCAGTGGAAATCAACTCGGCATGAACTCCATGTGCTTTCAATGTCTCACTGGTAACAGAAATTGCATAAGGGTTTGTATCAGTGGCAAAAAACTGAACCCCAGATGAAGACTCCTGTCCTAGAAGAAGGGCTAGAGAAGTGATAACATAGCCACTTCCACAACCCACTTCCATACATAGTTTCGGTTTATGTTGTATTAGATTAGATCGATCGGCTAAGAGTGCATCAACAAGAGCAAATGAATCATCACAAGGTTCATAAACCTCAGGATGAGAACTAACAAGGCGGATTTGAGCAATTTTGTAACCCATCTTGTGAAAAAAGACCTGTCAATTTCAATAGACAACAATATGTTATCATTGTAAACCACTTGAGAAAATTATACCAACCAAAACTGGGAGTGTTCCCTCCCTAGTACCTGCTATAGTCGCTTCATTAGAATGTAAAATCTACCACTTAAAACCAGCCAGACTTCACCTACAATCAACAGTGTGATTTCCACAATTTGATGATTCTCAGAAACTAATAATAACATGAAATTTTTTCAATTCAATATGATAACAACTCAAACTAATCCCTAACAAGTAGCAACAATCTTATTTGGTAATAATAATTGAAAATGAACTCTAACAAGTAGCACTTAGCAATTAGAAAAATCGCATAAGAATAATGATAATAGCATCAATATGTCAACTTTTTATTATTATTTCTTAATAGCAATCAAGAATAAACTAGACTCGACAACCAAAATGTCCTTTGTCTATGAATTATCTATTACGCAAAAGAAATACAAAAGTGATGGGTACATACATCATATAGAGTCGGTGAGAGTTTCATAAGTAAAGAAACGCAATTATTTATTTTCACAATAATCTTCAAAACCCACATACAGAAACCGAAGAAAATAAACAAAATTGCCCTTAATTTGAAAGAAGTACAAAGTAAGTTGAAAAAGAGTGAGCTTGAAAGACCAGAGATGAGAGAACAAACCTGGCGAACAGGCAGAGTGAAGGCTTCACCATCACCAATTTGTTGTTGCTGAAAGGGGCGGAGCCATCAGAAGCGAGGTGGTGGAGAAGGTGGGAAAATTCGGGTGTGGTGGTCCAGCCAGCCTTCAAATCACAGTGAGGGCCGAGGGGTAAGAACTGAGATATGAATCCTCTTCAAAAGTAATGGAGGGATTTTGTGGAGTAATTTTCACTACAAAAAATGTTTGAACCTAAAAATTTTAAAATTTTACAAAAAAAAAAAAATAAATAATAATATTTTATGTAATTATTTTTAATTTTAACTTTGGCAACTTATATTTATGTAAATGATTTTGAAAATTTTCATATTTTGGTTTTGGTTATAGTTGGTAGCTTTTTGATGTATTTGATTTGAATCACTTATGTATTTACGACGCAAATGTCTGCTACCGGTGCTGGAACCTCCTCGAACCAGAATAGCTCATTGTTTAACCGCAGAGCATCTTTTACCAGGCCATAGGTCGTTAAATTCTCAGAGCAAGCCACATGGGACAAAACTGCCCCCGGAAATTTAGACAATAAAACTATAAACATCTTCAAACAACACTCCTAGCTCATTGAAATACACTTAAAAAAATAGTAGAAAACCAGAATAAAATTTTTATTAGAAAATTATCAAATTGATCAAAATCTACCAAATAACATGAACTAAGCAACCAGAACCCCACTAAAAATTACTAGAACTAGCCAAAGGGATTACCTTTTGGCTAGTAGCATTTGAATTATAACACTCTACCTCATAACCTTCGTAAAGTCACTATCCCTTACTAAGACCATATCATCTAAAATAAATTTTAGTAAAAAGTAATGAACCTAAACCCTACCATATATGTATAATGAAATTACTACTTAATCCATTTCTATTATATCATTCATAGAAGTTGACTCTCTTGTTTGATAAAGATCTTCCAAAAACAACCTTAGAAAAATCTAAGCTTTCTTGATTGACATTACCAACATGATAAACACTATTATTTGACTCTATTAGAGTTGACTGTATATTATATAAATTATAATATACTACTAGTATTATTAAGATAGATAGATGTAAGAAGAAAATAGTGATGTATATCTTAATGCTTTCCTAATACTATATATAGTTATTCATATTATTATTTTTAATTACAATGAAATATAATAAAACTCATACTTATTAAGTTTTATTGTCTATTTATTTTAGCATCTTATATGATTAAATCAAAAAATTTCAATTCATTATTAATGTCTCCTATCTCCCACTGATGATGACTCACATTTATAATTTATACAATAAAACTATATTATTTTATTTATCTATTTATAGTAAAAATAATATTTATAGTCAATATAAATTATTTAAAATTAACTAATATAATCACAATTCACAATCTAAATCGACTTAATTATTTCTTATTTATTATCTATATAGATGGGTTGGAATACCAACATCATAACCAATACTAAAATCTTCTAATTATTTTAGCCATTCGATTTACTAAAAACTATTCATATTGGTATTTATATATACAACGAAAAAATAATAAATTCAATACTCATTAACTTTTACTACCCATTTATTTCAGTATCTTCCCAATCAATATATCAATATATATATATATATATTTATATAAAGGAAGGTTTTAAGAGAGTTGAGGTGGTTTTCTATAAAAAATAGTATTACTATCTTTCTATTTTATGGTGATTTTAATTTTTTTTTAATTATTTTTTATTATAATATTAAATTAAAACAAACTAATTAAAAGTAATTAATTATCAATGGCTTATAGTATTCTAAAATTAAAATTATTTATATATGATAATTACAACATTTTTTAATATATGTATTAACTATTTGAATTCTACCATTAAAAATAAAAACTATTTGTATTCTTTGTATTTATTTATGAGACTTTTCATCTCTTCACCATTCTTGCCATGCTATATATATGTATATCCTACTATTGTTCAATAACATGAAAAAAAAAACCTGAAAACTATCACATGTATACCATAATAATATATATTTTAGAGTTTGATTTTTTTTTTTTAAGAAAAAATTATCCTATGGAATTAGGAAGAGCGTCAAACTATTGGTATGCTTATGATTAATAAGGTATATGCATTTTCTATTTTCTATTAGTATTTTTAAATATGTCATATTAATAATATGTCATATTTTTCATTATTAATATTTTCTATTAATAAGGTATGCATTTTTAATTTTTTTACTAACTATAATCTATACCCTATATATACATCTATTACAATATATTTATATTTTTTTTTATATATATATATATATATAATCAAAGAGGTGAGGAGACATTTTTCCTTCTAATATTTTCTTTTCTCTAATTTATAATTTTTATTTAATTAATTTTTACTAATAATATCAATTGATTAAAAGAGAATATATAGAATCCTCATTGACATTTTAATAGAGAAATTATTATGTGTGTGTATTGTTAGAATTTTAATAGGCAAATTATATTAATAGACAAGTTATTACACTAAAAAAGTAATAAAAGTAATAGAGTAGAATTCTAATAGCTAGAGAAATTACAAATTATTATGTGTGTGTAGTATTAGAATTTTCATAAGCAAATATTAACTTAAAAGAAAAAAAAGACAAATTATTATTATTATTATTTATAATTATTATTGTGACATTCTTTTTATATGCCAATATTTTTAATAGAATATGCCAATGTATGTAACAAAAAAAATTCATGTTAGAGGATATGAAAATGTGACTTTCTAATTTTATTTATTCTTTTCTATTATTTATTGTTGACCGAGATTTTCGGCAACTAATAAAATATTGTAGAATTATCGAGCTGTAAGAAAGTGAGAGAAGGATTTTTACGTGGTTGGGGCGTTAATGAGCCTTAGTCCACGAGTCTTTGTTATTTATGGATGTATTTAATACAGAGATTCTACTTGGAAGAATTTCACCCTTATAAATACAGAGAATGTTCTTGGTGAGTATTTACTCTACTTGCTCATATGCAGCCCAAGATTCTCGATCCCATTAAATATGTTTTGAGGGGGTATTTATAGTGTTTTTGGTGGGGTAATCCCTAGAATTGTCCTTACAAGTGTATCTGCGAGTATCCATAAAGTTGGGTATTCCCAATGAATATACCATGGGTAATGCATGGTCAAATCCCTAGGTGTTGTAGGGTTTTTATGTGGAATGTTCTTATTGCCTTTTGATTGACGTGACTCTTCACAGTGTAGCCGTCGCTAGACTTAAATGATCATTACTGTGGCGCTGCTGGTTGGAGGTTGTGCCGTCAGACTTTATTGCGTGTTGCAGTTCCAACACGCTTCCTCCCATGCGGCATTTAATGCGACTTGATTGCTCAGGAGAGGCCTGACACCTCGCGGAGATGCCTTAGCGTTGTGTGAGCCTCCGGGAGCACCTTAAGCTCCATGTGCCTTCTCCGGGACCTATGTCCGGGACGTTACCTTATGGCATAAAAGACTTAGCAAATATTGTGAATTGCTTGATCCACGTGTCCCTGTCCGGTTGGTCCACGTATATTGGGCGAAATCAGGGGCAACATTTACCCCCCAAGCCTTGTTTATTTGAAAAATGAAACAAGGCTTGCTCAGGTGCCTCCGGTTGACTCCTCGGTTTCCTGGCACGAGCTTAGAGCGCGTGAGGGTGTATTTAATGATGGCCTTTAATGCAGCGATTCGCTTTTTGCAGAGGTCGATTCGTTTCACGCCATTGATTGATACAACGCATTAATGGTGTCAGACGGATACTCAAGCGTTTCCACCGCCTTTATTGTAAATGAATCTGGTCCGTTGATCTTTGGGTATTTGAATCGTGCGCTTCCCCCACAGTTCGATTGGTAGGTGGTGACGCCTGTTCCTCATGCGTTTTTGCCTATAAAAGCCACCATCGTCCCTTCATTTCGGTTACTTCCCATTTCTTGCTAACTTTGCTCGAATTTCCTAGAGAGAAAATTCTCAGACCTGGAACGAAGCCTTCAAACACTTTGCGATTTTCCCAGTTCTTCTTTGCTCGCTGCTACCAGTCCTCGTCTTCACTCGACTTGCATCAGGACCCCCAGTTCAACACTTCATTGTAAGTTTTTTGCATCCTTTGCTATTATTGAATGGCATGCTATTACTCATTCTGTTTATTTTTTTTCTGGGTTTGCATTCGAGATTTCTGGGCATGCAAGTGTTTAAGTTCTTCATGCAGTCTGTTTTGAATTTACTGCTCTAGTGGTAGGATCGCCATTGTCATGCCTCTGTTGTTATTGTGTTTTTTCTTTGTAGAAGACCATACGCTCTTCGTACAATGGTTGCTTAGGCCATAGAATAGGATTTTTTTTTTCTGTTTCCTTTATCGTGTAAAGCCATCTTCTGCGAATTTACTGCACCCGACACTTGTTCAGGGAATCCTTCTAGGGTTTCCCGTATGACACGTGTCCGGAGGGGGCCTCTTTCCAGTGGTTAGGGGGCCCCCATTCCCTTTTTCTTGTTTTAGGGTTTGGTACGGGGCCTAACTGCTGGAATCTTACTTTCTTCTTTTTTCACAGAACAGAAAAATGTCTGCTTCTGGCTCAAAGTCCTCAAAGAAAAGTGGAAAGCGCATGGCTACTCTTGAGGAGGTCTCCTTGGGACCCGTTGCCCAGGAGGGGTATAAATCCCGGGCGACCAGATGGGAAGCGGCCGAGCTTCATTCCACCTTGACTTGCCCCCACCAACCGGAGAACATTGTGGAGGTTGCTGGGATCAAGCCCTCCACCTCGGGGACCTACCACCGGCCACCTCGCGACGCGGAGACGCCCAACCATAATTACGATGGTTTCGGAGCCTGGAGCCAAACGCACCTGATGGCCGGTGCCATGCTTCCTCTTCAGGATTACTTTGTCAATTTTCTTGTTTTTGTCGGCCTTGCGCCATATCAACTCATTCCCCAAGCTTACCGCCTGCTTTCAGGCTTGTTTATTTTTTATGCCGCCCGAGGATGGGGATCCCCCCGCCCGGCGGAAATTTTGTACTTTTATGAACTTGTGTCCGTCCCCAAGAAGGGGGACAAACTTAAGGACGGTTTTTATGGATTCCGGATCCACCCTGCTAATGAAGGGGTGGTCCCATATAATAGGCAGACTCACGTCAAGGAGTATCGCCATCGCTTTTTCTTTTCCTCCGGATTTAGGGCAATAGACCACCCGGAGCTCCTCACTGAGTGGGTGAGGATCCCTCCATACCAGCGGACCGCCCCTACCCAGACCTTTCTCCGGAGAGCCCGGACCTTTGCTTCTTATGACCGAGCCGATCTTGACGTCGGGGGTTTGGTCACTACGGAAAACTGCAGGAAGGCCAAACTTATCCTTCCGCATCAATCCGTGGAGGACTCTAACCTCTCTCGGGTCATCTGTCCCAATGTGAGGGCGCCGGTCGCGGAGAAGACCTTCCGGGACGAGATCATTGCCACGGCAGAGAAGAAGTACCAAGATTATCTCTACCGGAAGGCCCAGGAGAAGGCGTACTCTATGGCCCAGGCGGCCTCCGGGAGAGTACTCCGTGTGGGGAGCCCGGTGGAGAGAAGAAGCCAGGCGATTGCCGGGAAGTCCGAGGCTAAATTTTTTGACAAGATTCTTCAAGAAGAGATTGGAGATCGTCGCGCCGGGAAGCCCCTTCACATTGAGGATTCATCAAGGAGAAGGGCTCTCAGGCCACAGCCCTCGGTCCCAGAGCCAAACACTGGGGCTCTTGGTGCCAGCACTTCCGACGCCGGCGGTAAGTCTCCTTTGATAATTCATTATGTTCCTTCTGTTGGCGAATATGCCAGTCGTAGGCCCGTAGGGTTCGACGAGCGTCTGTATAGGTTTAGGATGCCCTCGACCCGATGGGGGGATCGTTTGAAGGAATTTTATTTTTCAAACTTAGGAGATTTCCTAGGTCGGTCCCGGATGGGTTCCGGTCCTCCGGAGCCTATTCCCTTAGGTCCTTCAGCTTATATTACATCCAGCTGGTTCCGGCCTTCGGACAGCTATCTCGGAGATGATGCTGCCAGCATAAAAGTTCAGAACTTTGCTAGGACCGAATTAGGAAGTCCGGGTAGGAGTAGCTTATTTGCCATATCTTGCGTTAATGGTTTCCCACGGGTGTCCTAACACTTATTTTTGCTGTGGCAGGTATCTCCATGGACGCCATCTCGGACCAACTTGCTGGGGTTCACACTCCTGAGGCTCCTCCGGCCTTTACTTCTTCCCCAATAGCCCCTGCTCTAAGGATTTCTTCTAGCGCTCTCCCCGACACTATTGATTTAGTGGATGACGAGGAGGTGCTGCCGGGAGAAGGTCAAGAAAAGCAATGGGGCTTTTCTGAGGAAGTTGCGGAAGGTGCAGGAGGGTCCCGGGCTCTTCCTGAGGAAGCTGAAAAAGGTGAAGAAGAGCCAGAAATTGCTCTGATTCGCAAGCGCAAGGGAAAAATGATTTCCCAGGACGAGCCCAAGCGGCCTCGGAGAGCTGACACTCCGGCCCATGGTCTTGATCGTGGGGTCTCTCCCATGGAAGAGCATCCTGCTCCTCCCAACATTGTGCTGACTCCAGTTCCTGGAGATGAGGTGAGGCAAGAGCTCCGGATAGCCAAGCATAACTATGCCATGGACGAATACTCTCGGGGGTATGCCGAGGTGGAGGCCCTTAGGAGGGTCCTTCGGGTTGAGGTGCAGGAAACCATCAACAACCCGGAGTACCAGGATCCGTGGGACCTAAACTTGGACCCCCTATCGGACTGGTTCCGTCGCTTCCTTGGGCCCACCTTGGCTCCCTTCGCCGCGGAGATGACTGGCGAGTTCGCTTCTCAGCTTACCCGGTGCGCGCCTAAGCGGTTCGCAACTTGCGCCTCCCTGAACTCTATCTTCCAGGTCCACGACCTCTGCCACTCCCTCACCGTGGTAAGTGCTTTGTAGTTTTGCTTTTCCCTTTATTTTTCTTCTTGGGGATTTTTTCTTACACTTGTGTTATTGTTCAGCTTGCTGCTGAGGCTGGCCGCCTCTCCAAGAACATTATTAACCATGGCTTCGTTCTGTCTGATTTTGGGGACATGAACGACGTTAGGAAGGTCTTTCAGGATCTTACTGCGGAGAGGCAGCTCTACCAGGAGGCTGTTGAGCGCCGGGAGGCGGCTGCCAAGGCCAATGAGGAGGAGGCCAAGCGGAGGGAAGCCCAGGCGGAGGCCATGATCCGGGATGAGGCCCAGCGGAGGGACAGGCTGGAGGCCCAGCATCAAGAGGAGCTGAGGGCGGAAAGTGAGGCTGCTGCAAAGGCCAAGCGGGAGCTCCGGGAGGCCAGAGAAGCTTTGGACGAGATGGTTGCCAAGGTGAGATCCTTAGAGGAAACTCACCAAGCAAACTTAGAGTCCAGGGCCGCTTTAGCCGCGGAACTGAAGGAGCTCCGTGACTTCAAGGAGCAAACTACCAAGAAGGCAAAAAGAGCCGAACTCCTTTCTCCTGTTTCCTGCTGTCGGTGCCCAAAGCGCTTCGACGATGGAGTCTTCATGGCTTGGTCTACCAACGACCAAAATATCAAGCTTACCTTCTACCCCAAACCTGAGGAAATGATTGCCAAATTTCGGGAGAAGAAGAAGAAACTTGATGCCATGGTAGAGGCGCGTATTGGACCTCGCCTTCCTTCGCGTATTGACTAAGCTGCTTCGAGATTAACCCAGTATAACCAGGATTCCACCCACTTCTTTTATTATTATTATATCTCTTCTTTTTTTTTTTTGTATATATTTGCTGCTACCTTGGGACAATATATTTAGGTAGCAGTTTTTTATTTGAAGGGGAGACAATTTTTTAAGGCCTGTCCCCGGGCCATTTGTATATATATGACCTGCCCTTTGGGTCAGGATATTTATATGTGATCTCTCTTTTGCCACATATTTCTCTTTTTTGACCTGTCCTTTGGATCAGGATTTTTATACTTATGCTTTTTATTTTTGTGCATACTTTTCGACCTGCCCTTTGGGTCAGGATATTTTACTTAGATGGTTTTTCGTCTGTCCGTGCGGTATACCCTAGTACCCCCCTGAGTGGCATAGAAAATTTGTTTTTAAGGCACTCAGTTTTATTTAACATGTAGAGGAGGTATACATTTGGACGGTACAAACTCTTTGAACAAAGTCTAAGTTATTTTTGCTATTGGTAATATTTTCTGAGGTGATCGGCATTCCAGGCTCTTGGCACAATGGTTCCATCCATTCTTTTTAGCTTGTAAGTGCCGGAGCCGATTTCGTCCTCGATTTCATATGGTCCTTCCCAATTTGGCCCAAGTACCCCCACTCCGGGTTCCTGGGTGGCTGGGAAGACTCTTCTTAGGACCATCTCCCCAATAGCAAATTTTCTGTTTTTAACCTTAGAGTTAAAATACTTGGTCACCTTCTTCTGATAAGCTGCCATCCGTATCTGAGACTCATCCCGGAGTTCTTCGAATTGATCCAAAGCTTCTTGAAGCAAAGCTTGATTCGTGGCTGGATCGTAAGTCGTCCTTCTGTGGGATGGGAATAACGTTTCTACCAGGACCATCGCTTCACAACCGTACGCCATTGAAAAAGGCGAGTGACCGGTCGTGGTTCTGGGGGTCGTCCGGTAGGCCCATAACACCCTTGGCAACTCTTCAGGCCAGTTGTTTTTGCAGGCCAGCAGCTTTTTCTTCAAGGTAACCTTTAGGATTTTATTGACTGCTTCCGCCTGACCGTTTGTTTGAGGTCTAGCCACCGCGGAGAAGCTTTTCACTACTCCGTGCTGGTTGTAGAAGTCAGTAAATTCCTCGCAATCGAATTGCTTTCCATTGTCAGAGACTATTTTGTGAGGCAAGCCATATCGACACACTATGTTTTTAATAACAAAGTCTAGTGCTTTCTTAGCAGTTATTGTCTTCATAGGCTCAGCCTCCGTCCATTTGGTGAAGTAGTCTACTGCTACTATTGCATACTTTACTCCTCCTTTTCCTGTTGGCAGGGACCTAATAAGATCTATTCCCCAAACCGCGAAGGGCCAGGGACTAGTCATCAGGGTGATTTCATTTGGAGGAGCTCTCGGTATGTTCGCGTACCTTTGGCACGAGTCATACTTTTGGACATAGTCTATACAATCTTTTTTCATTGTTGGCCAGAAGTACCCTTGCCTCAATATTTTCTTTGAGAGACTAGGTCCTCCCGTATGATCTCCACAGAACCCTTCATGGACCTCTAGCATGATTTGCCTAGCTTCAGGGTCTGATACACACCTTAAATAAGGCATGCTGAGTCCTCTTTGGTAGAGAATTTGATCCATCATTACATAACGATGAGCCTGATACTGAATCTTCCGAGACAGTGCCCTTTCTTGGGGCAACTCACCTTTTGTTATGTATTTTATGATGGGGACCATCCAGCTGGGTTCTTGCCCAACCGTTAGTGTGGTCTCTTTTATTTTGATGCTTGGCTCTGCCAAGCGCTCCACTGGTACTACCCCCAGCTCTTCGATTTCGCTATCCGAGGCTAACTTAGCCAGATAGTCCGCGTGAGCGTTCTTTTCTCGGGGGATTCTTTCTATTTTGTAGTCCGTGAACTCGTGGAGCAGCTCTCGGACTATTGATACGTACGCAGCCATCCGTTCGCCGCGGGTTTGGTATTCTCCGGACACCTGGTTTACGACTAGTTGGGAGTCACTATAGACTTCCAATCTTTTGGCTCCTACAGCTTTTGCTAATTTCAGCCCTGCTATCAGGGCTTCATATTCGGCCTCATTGTTTGAAGCTGCAAAATTAAACTGTAGGGCCGCTTGGAGTCGCAGTCCAGTTGGTGATATCATAGCCACTCCAGCTCCGAAACCGTTCTCATTGGAGGCTCCGTCCACAAATACCCTCCATATGGGGATTGGCGGTACCAGCGTATTCGCGGTTGCCTCGGCTTCGTTGCATTCAGTAATGAAGTCCGCCAAGGCTTGGCCTTTTATAGAAATCCGGGGTATGTAGTGCAAGTCGAATTGACTTAGCTCCATTGCCCACTTGAGGAGCCTTTCGGATGCTTCAGGTTTTTGGAGGACCTGCCGGAGCGGGTGATTGGTCAGAATTTTGATCGGATGAGCTTGGAAGTATGGCCTCAGCTTCCTTGACGCCATTAGGAGGCAAAACACTAGTTTTTCAATGACCGGGTATCTTGTTTCGGCCCCTATCATGCGCTTGCTGACATAATACACGGGATGCTGAGTTTTCTCTTCTTCCCGGACCAAGGCAGCGCTGACCGCGTGTTCGGAGACGGCCAAATAAAGAAATAGGTCTTCTCCAAGGACGGGTTTTGATAGGATAGGAGGCTTGGCCATGTGATCTTTTAGCTTTTTGAATGCCTCCTCGCACTCGTCCGACCGTTCGAACTTTTGGCACTTCTTTAGCACATTGAAGAAGGGTATGCACTTGTCTATGGACCGTGAGATAAAACGGCTTAATGCAGCTACCTTCCCGGTCAGGCTCTACACATCTTTTTTTTTTGGGGGGGATGGCATATTCAGGAGAGCCTAGATTTTTTCCGAATTTGCCTCAATCCCCCTTTGACTGACGATGAAACCCAGGTTCTTTCCTGATTTGACTCCAAAGGTGCATTTCTTTGGGTTGAGCTTCATGCCGTATCTCCGGACAACTTCGAAGCACTCTTCTAAATCGCTTGCATGGCTGTTGCATGCTTTGGATTTGACAAGCATGTTGTCCACGTAAACCTCCATGTTTCGCCCCAGGAGGCCTTTAAACATCCGGTTAACCATTCTTTGATAGGTTGCTCTGGCATTTTTCAGTCCGAAAGGCATGACTAGGTAACAGTATACCCCTTTATCGGTCCTGAAGCTAGTGCACTTCTGGTCTGCCGTATGCATTTTTATTTGATTGTACCCAGCATAGGCGTCCATGAAGGATAGCAGTTTGAATCCGGAAGTGGCATCTACCATCTGGTCGATCCTGGGCAGCGGGAAGCAGTCCTTTGGACAAGCTTTGTTTAGATCGGTTAAATCTATACACACTCGCCAAGTTCCGTTCGGCTTGGGCACCAGGACCGGATTGGCCAACCACTCCGGATAGTACACGTCGCGGATCATGCCGTTAGCCAAAAGTTTGTCTACCTCTTTCTCTAGAGCTTCGGCTTTCACCGAGTCGAGCGGGCGTCTCTTTTGCTGGACGGGAGGCATGTCCGGATTGACGTTGAGTACATGGGTGATGACATGAGGGCTTATGCCAGTCATGTCTTCTTGGCGCCATGCAAAGATGTCGATGGCGCCCTTCAGTGTTTTTATTATTTTTTCTTTTTCCTCCGGGTCTAGGTTCTTCCCTAACCGGAGTACTTTGGTGGAGTCGACGTCGCACACTGATATTTCTTCGACGTCCTCCATTGGTTCCACGATTCTTTCGGACCCTACACGGGGGTCCAGCTCATCCTCTTCAGCCACCTCTGGCTCAGCTGATTCCCGGACCATTAGCACGGGCAGGTGGGTTGCGACATTGTAACATTGTCTTGCTTCCCCCTGGTTTCCCCTCATAGTTCCGATTCTGGCCTCCCGGGTAGGGAACTTTAGGCACAGATGCCGGATTGAAGTGACTGCGCCAAAGTCTACCAGGGCCGGTCGGCCGAGGATCGCGTTGTAGGCTGTCGGACAGTCCACCACTACGAAGGTGTAGTATTTGAACGTGCTCTGGGGGGTGTCCGGGCACAAGGTGACGGGGAGCCTTACTTTACCCATTGGGATAAGTGTCGTCCCGTTAAACCCTGTGAGCTGTGACCCACTGGGTGAGAGGTCCCGATCTGTCAAGCCTATCGCGGTGAAGGCTTCTTTGAAGAGTAAGTTCACGGAACTTCCATTGTCAATTAAGACTCTGGCCACCACTTTATTCGCGATGGGGGTCTCTATAACCAACGGGTCATGATGAGGGAAGCGCACCGTCTTGGCGTCTTCTTCCGTGAACGTGATGGGTTGGTCCATCAACCGGGGCCTTTGAGCTGGGAGTTGAGTGACTTCCCACACCTCATTGTGTTTCGCGGCCCCGGCGTACCGCTTACGCTCCTTGCGAGTAGTCCCTCCGATATGGGGACCTCCGGAGATCATGGCTACCCTTCCATTAGGCCGGGGCGGCAGACCGGGGATATGCTGGGCGTCGCCCGTGGGAGCAGCTGGAGCCAATACTCCTGCTGTACCCCCCGGTGTTCCCTGAGGCATACCCACGGTCACCTGACCCGGATTGAGGTGGGGCAACCTGTTCTTGATCCACTCATAGAGGTGGCCCAATCGGATTAGATTTTCGATCTCGTCCTTGAGATTCTTACATTCATTGGTGCTATGACCAATGTCGTTATGGTACTCGCATCTTTTGCTCGGATCTCTCCGGGAGCTATCTTTGTACAACGATTGTGGCCTCCGGTAGTGTGTATTTTGCCTAGTAGCAAAGTACACACGCTCTTGGGAGTCCGACAACTCCGTGTATTGAGTATATTGGGGGGTGTACCCCTTCTTCTGGCGCTTTTCTCCCGTCCGGGTGCTGCCTTTGGAGGACCTTTTACTCCTTGAGCCACAGGAAGGGCTCGTCGAGCTAGCGGCGGGCAGAGTGTGAAGGAGCTTGCCCATTCACTCCGGACGGGTTGCCAAAATGAGATGATGCTGGTGCCAAGGCTTGGCCTGGGCTATACCCGGGGGTAGCAGAGAATTGTATGCCACTTGTTTGTGGAGTTGCGGTCGGGGCAGTACCCGAGGGCGACACTCTGGGCATATACCCTGATACTCCGGTGGGATAGTAGCCTCCATAAGCCACGATTTGGGCTTCTTCGAGGTTGATATATTTTTGGACTCTCTTCTGGAAGTCCTGGAGGCTAGCAGCTCCTTCTTGCTGCAACTCATTCCAGAAAGGAGTCCCGGTACGGATGCCTGCTTGGAGAAGTGCAAGCTGTTGTCCGTCATCAACCTTCTTGGTTTTCGAGGCTTCCTCTCGGAACCTCTTGATGTAATTCTTCAAGGTCTCGGTGGGCAATTGCTTGATATTAGTCAAGGCGCTGACCTCCAGATTGACCTTTCTTGCGGCGACAAACTGTCTCCGGAAGTTGGTCTGTAGCTTGTTCCAACAGCCCACGGATCCTGGTTCCAGTTTTTTGAACCATTCCTCCGCGGACCCACTTAGAGTAAGTGGGAAGCACAGACATTTGGCGTCATTGCTGACCCTCATGACCGTCATGACACGGTTGAACCGTGACAGGTGGTCACTAGGATCGGAGTTCCCGGTGTAAGCTGCCATTTCGGGCATCTTGAAGTTCTTAGGGAGTTCCGCCTCCAGGATGTGCTTAGCACATGGCTCTCGGTCCTCGCTGTCCGAGTCGGAGTCGTCTCCCTTCTGCCTCCGGGAGACTCGGGCAATGTCTTTTCGAAGTATGGCGAGTTCCGCCATAATTCCTTCATTCAACGTACCCGAGGAGACCACGGGTCCGTATCTTTTTTGGTCAAGGTGATCCCGAAGATCACCTTGGTTCCCATTGATTTGATTTCTCAGATCAACGGGAGGACATCTCTGTCCTCTTCTTCCTCTACCCCCGGGTTCTTGGTGTACGGAAACGCTTTTTCGGTCCCCTCGATCCTGAGGGCCAAGGCTCCCTTTTTGGGGTTTGCCCCTCTGCGGACCTTTCCCTTTAGGGAAATCTGAGCGGACCTTTCGCGGATCCTGCACCTTTTTCTTTCGCCCTGGGGTATAAGTAGGGTTTTTTGTTTGATTCCCTTCAGCAGGGTATCTTATAGGGCTAGGCTCCCTAGATTTCTGCTGCTGGGAATTAGGCGAAGACGTCGCTGGCTCCCTGTCGGGTCCAGCGGTCATTGCCTTGGGGTGCACGTGAATGCCAGCTGCTTCCATGGCTTTTTGTATGGCCAGCATCACTTCCTGAATTTTATGGTTTTGCGCTTTCTGAGCTTCGATCTCGGCTTCGTGATCGATAGCTTTTTGTCTGAGAAGCACCAGTTCTGAGTAACTACCTTCGTCATAGGCATACTCGTCGAGGTTTCCCTCGTAGCCGTCATCGGGGACTATTTCTTCTTCTTCCTCGGACTCCTCTGCTGCTCTTGAGGCTACATCTTCCTCGTTTGGGTCTTGAGCGTCTTCCAGAGGACGAGGCTGACTGGTACTTCTTGTCTCCACCATGCTTGTGAAGTCAAATTTGTTTATAGTAGCTTTCTTCAGCTCTCAATGAAAGCACCAAAATGTTGACCGAGATTTTCGGCAACTAATAAAATATTGTAGAATTATCGAGCTGTAAGAAAGTGAGAGAAGGATTTTTACGTGGTTGGGGCGTTAATGAGCCTTAGTCCACGAGTTTTTGTTATTTATGGATGTATTTAATACAGAGATTCTACTTGGAAGAATTTCACCCTTATAAATACAGAGAATGTTCTTGGTGAGTATTTACTATACTTGCTCATATGCAGCCCAAGATTCTCGATCCCATTAAATGAGCTTTGAGGGGGTATTTATAGTGTTTTTGGTGGGGTAATCCCTAGAATTGTCCTTACAAGTGTATCTGCGAGTATTCATAAAGTTGGGTATTCCCAATGAATATACCATGGGTAATGCATGGTCAAATCCCTAGGTGCTGTAGGGTTTTTATGTGGAATGTCCTTATTGCCTTTTGATTGACGTGACTCTTCACAGTGTAGCCGTCGCTAGACTTAAATGATCATTACTGTGGCGCTGCTGGTTGGAGGTTGTGCCGCCAGACTTTATTGCGTGTTGCAGTTCCAACACGCTTCCTCCCATGCGGCATTTAATGCGACTTGATTGCTCAGGAGAGGCCTGACACCTCGCGGAGATGCCTTAGCGTTGTGTGAGCCTCTGGGAGCACCTTAAGCTCCATGTGCCTTCTCCGGGACCTATGTCGGGGACGTTACCTTGTGGCATAAAAGACTTAGCAAATATTGTGAATTGCTTGATCCACGTGTCCCTGTCCGGTTGGTCCACGTATATTGGGCGAAATCAGGGGCAACATTTATTATCTATCTTCTTTTTACTAATAATAATATTAAATATTAGTAAACGGTTATAAATTTTAAATGTATTAATCATTATTATTAAATATTTTTATTTATTTTATTTTCCTTATTACTCATTTAAGAATATATGTTTTATTATTAATGCCTTTTAATTTAAACAAACAAAACCAATACGATTATTATAAGAAAAATAAGAAGACAAAAAACTGTTTCGATACTCTTCTATATTCTTATTTTTATATATATACAGTAGAACCTCTATTCAAGAATACTCTATTCAAGAATAACCTCTAATTTGTTATAAAAAAATGAAGTCCCAATTTGGGCCAGTTATAAATAAGAATAACCTCTATATTGTAATTAGTTATATATTTTTTAAGTCCCGTATTAATAAAATATACCTCTATATAAGAATACTTAGATCTTAAATAAATATATACATATATTTTATAAATTTACTTATGTAAAATTAATAATTTTATTTTAAATTATAGTACATGTATAAATATTATATGTACTCGAAAATAATTTTAATATAATATAGTATTAAGAATTGTTTATTGGTATTTTTGTTACATTGATATTTTTTGATATTTTGATTTTTTTTTTTTCAAGTGTAACTCTATTTAGTTATAACCTCTCAATTAGAATATTATTTTCTTGGTCCCAAGTGTATTCTTGAATAGAGGTTCTACTATATATATTTATATCAATTAATAGTAGAGTGATCATTCCTTTTTCTTCTTTATTAGGGGTCATATATATTTATATATATATATAAATATACCTTCCTATTTTTCATCGTATTATGTCACAATTAACACTATTTAGTTTACTTTTTATTTACTCAATTTAATTTGCAGGCAGTTCACTTGGTGGTTCTCGGTCGGAGCTTATTTTTTATTTTTTCTAATTTCATTTTAAATTTGTAGTTGGATGTATTATTTGGATGTTTTGTATTTGATGAGATTTATAAGATCAACGTTTTTATCTTGGGTTTGTTTATATTTTTTTTATTGCTTCAGTTGTTATATTTAGATCTAGATGGTGTAATATTTGTTTATATATATATTTTTTTTTATTTTTTTTATTTTTTTTTACTTCGATTTATAACTGAAGCAAAAAGTTTTTTGTGTCGGTGCACTACTATTTGCTTCGGTTATGAACCGAAGTAAATTTTTGTTTTTTTACTTCGATTTATAACTGAAGCAAAAAACTAACTAGCGTCGGTTCATAACGAAGCAAAAATTATCACTATTTGCGCCTATAGTTATAGCGTCGATTACACCAACTGAAGCAAATTTTTTATATGTCACTTAATAACCGAAGCAAAAACTCCTTTTTGTAGTAGTGTTCTCACATTAAATTTCTTTCTCTCATATCATATATATAATAAATTATGTGTTTCATCTGTACATATATTATTTTAATTTATCTCTTTTCTTCCCTTTATATTGATGTATATTTATATATTTCTAATTTATATTATTAAGTAGTGATATTACGTCTACATGTATTTTTTTTCTACTTATATTTGTTATCCATTTATATATGCTACTTTAGTTAATAATTTTGTATAATTTGAATAATATAGATCGATGATAATTCTAAGAAATGAAAATAGTGGAGAACCTACTTCTAATTTTGCAATATCTTTATAAACTTACTTTTGCAAATGGATACAAAGAGGAGCGAGAAGATATTGCTATATAATAATGTCTTCAAAAGCTACAAAACTAATTTTTAACCTACATAAATGAAAAATATTTATATATTGATGCAAAATAAATTTAAAACATAGAAATTTAATATATATATATATATATATAATAACAGTATATTGTATAACAATATATGTATATTGTATAATGTCTTCATTATTATAAATTGTTTCATTCAAAAAATACATGATTTTGAGAAAATAATAATAGTATATTGTATAATATACCACTCATTCAGTACAAATATTTTGTAATCACAATAATAACAAAAATTAAAATTTATAAGACCGCGCGAAGCGCGACTTAGTTGCCTAGTATATATATAAAGGAATGTTTTTAAGAGTTGATGTAGCAGCCTAATTGTGATTATTTTGGCAATCTCTTATCTCCTAATTTTTTGATTTATTCTTATTTTTTTTATTTATTTGTTTAAACTCATTAATTGACTTTAATGAGATGGCTTTTGATGATAGCATTTTAATCTACATACTTATCAATAATCACTCAAACATATTCCATCTTTATTCATATTTTACTCTATTTTTTTAGTTAATATTAATTAATATATTAATATATCATAAAATCCAAACGTTCCAACTTTACATATTATATCCTTTTTACATTTTCTAAAATAATTAATGTGAATTAATAATAATTAATCAATATCAATATATCAATCAATATATATATATATCTTTATTTATTAAAAGTGCCTATCTAACGGCATTTCTTGGTTTAACATTCTTGGTTTAACAGAATATACTTAAAAATAAAAGAATATTCTGTTAAATTTAACGATTAGGTTTGATCCCCCGTTAAAAAATAAACCCAATAATTAAACCCAAAAATTAAACAATCTTTTAAATAAACAATCTTTTAAATATTAATAATCTCTTTTTAAATTAAAAAAATCATCTTAGCCACATATCTCTCTAACAAACCTATCTTGGGAGAATATTAATAATTTTTTTATTTATTTTTTAAAAAAGAAAAATATAGATAAAATATTTAGAAAAGATAATATAAAAGAAGATTGATTGTGTTGGCTTAGAGATTTTTGGGCTTGGGCTTAAAAAAATAATAATAAAAAAAAAGATAAAATGGGCTGTAATTAGTATTTACCTTATATGTTTGTGCTTATTTTTAGTTTTATTTTTAATTTTACCACCAAGAGGAGAAGGTTGAAAAATATTAGAATATGAAAATATTATTGGTGCTTATTAGTAATTTGCAAAGAATGTGAAAGTCTATAAATATATAGTTGTGTAGCTATTATTAGATATGAAATGAGATAATAGAATTTTTTTCAATTAGAAGATTAATGTACATTTTACTATTAATAACATACATTATTATAACACAACTATATTTTACTTACTAAATATACTGACACATATTTTATTTTTATAAAACAAATCGTTCAAATAATTATACTATTTTAATTATTAATTCAAATAAAAAACTAAAATATTAAATAAAACTAACACTACGTAACTTGACACGTAACAATCACATAGTATATATATATATATAAAGGAAAGTTTGAAGAAAGCTGAGTTGGCTTCCTATAATGATAGTATCATCATCTTTCTATTTTATGGTGATTTTAAATTTTTTTTAATTATTTTTTATAATAACAATAAAATAAAAACTAACTAATTAAAAGAAATTAATCAATGACTTATAATATTCTAAAACATGACTTATAGTATTCTAAAATAAAAACCATTTATATATGATAATTACAACATTATAACATATGTATTAACTATTTGAATTCTACCATTAAAAATAAAAACTATTTATATTCTTTGTATTTATTTATGAGACTTTTCATCTTTTCACCATTCTTGCCATACTATATATATTATATGTATATCCTACTATTGTTCAACATGAAAAAAAAAAAAAAACCTAAAGACTATCACATATATACCACATAACAATATATATTTTAGAGCTTGATTTTTTCTTTTAAAAAAAATTATCTTATGGGATTAGGAAGAGCTTCAAACTATTGGTATGGTTATGATTAATAAGGTATGCATTTTCTATTTTTTATTAGTATTTTTAAATATGTCATATTGAATAGCTCTTTTATGAGACTTTTCATCACCAAAAATCTTCAATATTCTTACTGTGAATATATATTTATATTCTACTATTACTTAATGTTAGACATATAAAAAAGACATAAAAGAGACTATCATATGTGTACCATACTATATACATATATAAATTTTAGAACTTGAAGGTTCTTTAGAAAATTATCATGTGGGATTAGAAAGGAAGCTATTGGTATGATTGTGATTAATAAGGTATGTATTCTTCATTTTCAATTATTATTGTTGAATGTACATTTTTGTATACATTCTCATACATATATTTATGTATATTATATTATTTTTAAGTAATCATCTTACATATAAAATGGATTTTAGGAAAACGCTTAAGCAATTACCTTATATTTATGAAATTGATTTTAAAATTGTAGATCCAACAAGGCTCATCATATTCAAATGCAAAATCATTTATAAAGTCTAGATCTTTACATAGTGATGAGAGCATCAATAGTGATATGAAGAGATAACTTGCACTATAGCAAATGAATGTGGTTATAGAATGATCGATCAACAACATTTAAAGTTTAAATATTTCAAAAATTAATCGGACAAATTAGAATCGATATTTTAGTCCAAAAGAAGGTCATATTTTTGCTAAGATATATTAATTTATTTTTTCTCTTTCAAGTTTCATATGTTACCATTTATTATTTTTGTTACATTTTATTAAATATTAATATGGTTCTTTATTTATATATTGTTTTATTTTTTTTTATTTCTTTTTTAAAGATCATATATATATATATATATATATTGTAAATAAAAATATAGTAATGTACTATGTAGTTAGATCAATATATAGAGAATGGTAAAGATTAATATACATATCATTTTTTTACTTTCGTGAGGACATCACATTTGGTCTCAAAAAAAAAAATAAAAATGAAGAAGAAGCAACTTATTTACATCAATATTTTTAGCAAAAAAAAAAAACTTATTTACATCAATTTTGGTAATAGAAAAAAAAAATCATGCACATTAATTTTGTAACAATACTGAAAATTCTTGGCATTTTTTTTAATATTTATTATTATTATAATATTAATAACAATCTATTTATCTATACATATATATTCTATATGTATATGATATAAATATATAAAAAAAAAAGTGATTTTACATTCTGTTTATATTTCAATTTATTTTTATTATTATGTGAGAGTTTTATATTTTTATCAAAAAATAAAAATGCATGAAAAAAGTTTATCATTAACTATCATTAATGGATCAAGTGAATTCTTTTTATTTTTATAACTCTCACCACCACTACCACCATTATTATTATTATTATTATTATTATTATTATTATTATTCCACTATTGATTTTTATAATATATCATTTGGCAATGTATTTACTCATTACTACAACATGCAGTAATACCATATTATTCTAAAATAATCCATATAGTAACCGAACAATTATTTTATTTTTGATAGAGAAAAAAAATGTGAGAAAATAAAAATTTAGATAATATAACATTATTTTTAGATATAGACTATTATACGGTTTGACTATAATTAACATCTAAAATAAAATTAATCCATTATATTTATAACCATTTAAATTATTTCATTTTGTAGTTGTTTTATGTAACACCCTAACTAATTTAGGCGTATTACGTGATTTTTAAACGTACTGTGCAGCTCGTTGCTAATCAACGAGGTTTATGGAAAAACGTGATTAATTAAAATTTTGCTTTTTCATTAAACTTATAAACCATTTTACCAAAAAGTCTCGGGATCCCGATTTATAAAAATATTTACAAACGTTTTTACTATTCAACTTTTACATCAAAATAAGGTCATCTAACGACCGTTACAAAAATCTCGGCCGTCGTCCCGAGGATCGTACGCTCCAGCCTAACCGCCCCGACATGTACAATCCCATAAGCTCGCTCACGGTCCATCGGCAATCGCCTTGCCTTTACCTACACATGAACGTAAACTGTGAGTCGACAGACTCAGTAAGAAAAGCATACTAATATCATACATAAAACCGACCGCCGTGTCCAACACGATGCCGAGTCCCGCTCTTGCCATGTCCAACATGGTGCCGAGCACTACCGCCATGTCCAACATGGTGCGGAGTTTTGAACGTTCAGGGGACGGTACTATTGACAAGGATCCTCCTGATCGGTCGAACCGGTCATACTCCGCCGCCGGTCATACTCCACTCGTACCGACGGATAGGTCAATAAGCATCGAACCACCAACCGGTGTCGGCTGATCGGTCGAGCCGGTCATACTCATTTCTTGGTCATACTCCGGCTGTACCGACGTGACGGGGTTGGGTGGTTCGAAGCCTAAATACATATCTAATGTAATCTAACAGGCTTCCTACATGCACGCTAAACATGTAATCTACATATGCATCTTGTTATACTAATCTTACACGGATTCCGATTTCGGGTGTCTTGGTCAACTGGCCCGAAGGCTGAACGGCGGATTGCGGCTCCTAAACCATAAAAATCACAACGCTATAAGTGACACGCTAAATCACTTCCGGGGACTAAAACTTGAAACTAAAAGTTTCCCTATCGATAAAAAGCATGGCAATACCCCTAAAAACCCAAAAACGAGGAAAACTAGGGTTACGAAAAATCCCCAACCGGAAGGCAGGTTGCCCAATGGAGAATTCCAGGTTGGAAAAAATCTGAACCCCCATCCGGAATTCCGGATGCTCAACCGGAATTCCGGTTCCTCGCAGGCAGCAATCAAAAATTCACATATCTTGACCAATTCGAACCCAATTGATCCCAAACTTTCCAGACCTGCTCTATAGGTCCCAAATGACCATTCCAAGGCCTCAAACCTACCCAGAAACCTCACAAGCAAATTTCACCATTGAAGACCAAGCTTTGAGTTCAAGAACTCAAACTTGGTTAAACCCACTAGCATGCACCCTAGCCTAGTTAATTCTACTTAACTAAGCATTAAAACACCTCTGCAAACTAACAATAACATCCAGCAAATATACAGAAACAAAACATGGCATTTTCTCACAAAAATCATCAATTTTCCCATATAAATTAAAAGCTTGAACAACCTAGCTACTCATGCTTCAAATAACTCATTTATCATCAAAAATCATGCTTTGAATCCATAAATTAACAACAAAATTACAGCAGCAAGAACATTTCACAATCACATGCATTTTCAACACTTTTCATCATTTTCTTGAATAAAACACAAAGTAAGGTTGAGAACCACTTACAAGCAACTAAGGATCACAAAAATCAACACAAGGAAGACTTGAATCACCAAGAAAATTCCCCCTCCTTGCTGCTCAAAGATGGCCGAAAGAGAGAGAGTGTTTGTGTGTGAGATTTTGGAATTTCTTTTTCAAAAAAAAACTAAGTGTTGAAAAAAAGAATAAAAGTCATAATATATCATCTTAATAAATCCATTTCAGCCAAAAAGGTTATTTAAAAATAACATTAAATTCTTTTATTAAATCAAATAAGACAAAACACTAATGGGGCAAAAAGACCATTTTGCCCCTCCACCATAAAATCACATAATTCATACTAAAGGGGTATTTTTGGGACATTCTAAATTCCCGGCCATTTCCGACATTCCCAATGTCTAAAACCCGTCCCCAAAATACTAACATACTAAGTTGTGATTTCTACTGAGCCAAACGCCGAGTTCCAAAATACCGGACACCGGAAATGCGAAATATAAAAACTGCTGATGACATAATTATGCATATCTGAATTCCATAAATAACAATGATAAATTATTTAAATAGCTATAAATAATTTCCTGATTAATCATAAATAACTGCTAATTTCCGAATTAACTAAGCGGGCTTTACATTTTAGTTATGTAATTATAAAAATATATATACAACAATCAAAATTAAAGGTCATCAACTACGTTGATATTTAAGAAAGAAATAGAAAATTTAATTACAATTACAATTAGTATTTTTATACCAAGTTGTATTGTATGTTATATATTTTAAGAAAAAGAATAACTCGACAATATTAGTATTCATATTGTGGTTATTATATACATTTTATAATATTAAAATAATAAAAGTGAAAATACTGAAAAAATATCTAAAATACGTATTTTTAAAATATTTTTTTTCAACTACTTTGAATATAAGTATACATTTATATATATATATATATATATTATTTTTTCATTAAAAGATGATATATATATATATGCGTATTCTCTGAAATATAATACTAATCATAAATATTAACAAATATAATTATACACTTATAAAAGTAGCATAGAATAGTAACTTATATGATATAAACTTGATATTTTTGAAAAATGTATTAAATTGTGGAAACATAACATTACTATTAGTGATTATCAACTATTTTATAAAAACTAGCTAGCAAGGAATATATCCATATTAATATAATAAGTTAGTTATTTATAACCATCTCTATTATTAATATATATAGTTAATTATTTTATTATATAACTTGAAGTGATCATTTCTATTATTATTAATATATATGAATAGAACAAATAGACATTATATTTGAATAGATTAATTTAAAAAAAAAATTAAGATTAGTTCAGATTTTTGTTGATATTTTAACTTTTATACATTAAAAAAATAATATATTTTATTTATTATTTATTCGATATAAAAATTAATCAACTTAAAAAATAACAATTGTTGAAAACCGCGAGAAGCGCGGATTCATTCCCTAGTAATAGAATAAAATAAAAATATCCTCAATTCACTATTAATGTCCTCACCTCCCATTGATTATGAAATCTCCACATTTATAATTTTTACACCAAAATAATATTATGTTATATATAGTAAAACTCATATTTATTATCAATATAAATTCTCATAAATTGAATTAAAATGAACTAATTAATATGATCGCAGTCCAATTTGAGTATTATGACTTAATATTTCCTTATTTACTGTTTATATAGATAGATTGGAATACCAACACTATAACTAATATTAAAGCCCTTCTAATTATTATTGCCACTCAATTTACTTAATTAATTTTTAAAATATATCCTTAGAAATTGATTAATAAAATTTTCGAAAACTTTCCCCTATTTACAAATTGGTAGATCCCAATCCATCCTAAATAAAACATAAGTTAATTATAGTTATTACCATTTAAACCTTTTTTTTAGATGAAATATCAACTTCATTGAATAAATTAGCATTCTGAATACAAAAGATGTAAGAGTTCACCAAAAATAGAAATACTACGATTAGATTGATACCGAGAATGTCCAGCAACATAATGTGATACTCGATTTGCTGATCGTCTAATAAAAAATAAATTAATATTTGGGAGGGTAGATAACAAAAGTTGACAGTCTTTTATTAAAAGGCCGAAAGTGGACTTCATTGCTTGGTTGCTTTGAATAGCTTGTACTGAAACAAGACTGTCCGTCTCGATCTGAACATGTTGCCAATTATTGGTCTTTACCCAACTGAGAGCTTCTTTAATCCCCATGACTTCGATGACTTCAACTGCATATCTTCCACCATGGCAACCGACCCGTGCTGCAACAAGGTGACCAAGATGGTTTCGGGCAACAATTCTGAAACCATACTTATTGTTGCTATAGAGTGCTACATCTACATTAATCTTGATAGTGTTTTCTGCGGGTTTAGTCCATGACTCAGCGCCATCACCGATGTTTTCAAGACAGATTGATGACAACGAAATTTTATCCTGAGCTTTATTCCAGTGATCAAGAGCTACTTGTACATAAGTAAGCATGTCATTAACAGAGGATTATTTCTTTTTCCAAACAACCTTGTTCCTAGCCTTCCAGATTACCCAGCTATACATGGCAATAAGACAAATCATATCAGCTTCAGCTTGCTTAAAGATGGTCTCCAACCAATTACCGAAAGATCCGTCAGGATCAAAAACTACTGGAGTTGCACATTGGCTCCAGCAATCAAATGCAAATGGGCAAGAGATGAGGACATGGCTAATGGTTTCAGGTTGTAGATTACAAACAGGGCAAGTGACTGAAAGATCGACATGCTTAATCACTAGTTGGACACAAGTTGGTAATGTACCTGTAACGACTCTCCACAAAAAGTTTTTGACTTTTGGGGGAACCTTCAATTGCCATAGTTGCCGCCAGAAGTCTGAGTTTTCAACCATCTCTTCGGTACGCTTTTGTTGTTGGAGCATGTTATAAGCACTTTTGACCGAGAACTCGCCCGTTCTTTCCCCCTCCCAAGACCATTTAAACCTTTAATCCTCTTAAATAATACAACAATTCATTTTAAATCTTTCCTTAAATCATAACATAGCTAAACTCAACCATTTTATAACAATTAGTAAAATCAGAATAGTGCATAATTTATTAACTTTAAAATTTTGTTATATTTTTAAAGTTCATGATATCGTGATATTTTAATCAAATTACCCTAAATAATTAGGGGTCAACCATATTATAGGCGCAAAAACCTTGAAAGGTACCAAAATCATTAACAATGGTGCAACTCAACCATCAAATTGGTACTGAATTAAGTAATAATAATCTGCTAAATATAAATATATAAACTATTAATAGAGTATAAATACAATAGTTTAAATCAAGGAAAATAAATTAAAATAAAAAATATTTATTTATTTATTTAATATATTTTAATATTTAAAAACAAAAATTAATAGTTTGACTAACAAAAATAAATATATTTTAAACAATACCATAAATATAATTAATATAGTTATAAATACTGAATTAAGTCATCGAGAAATTTCTTTTCTTACTTAATTGGTGTTACCGATAATTTTTCAATATTAAAGTTACCATGCTTAAATCACGCGCCACCTTCGCTTCCAGCAAAATCAACACAGAAATCTAAGCCGCCCATCCTCAAGGGTCTGGTGAAAACAAGACTAAGAACGGTCGGTGAATGGTGATCGAGCCTTAGAGAAAAGTGGTTGAGGAGGATCCCAAATCTCTATGAATTTATACAACCTCTGTCAAACTAGAGCCAAGACACAAAGCGAAAAATACTTGTATGCATGTAATATATTAAAATATACAGAGCACTCGAGAAACCACTCATCAAATTATGAGTGCTAGAAAAAGTTCCAAAATAACAAACCAGTCCCAAATTCACCAAAACAGAATAAGCCTGCTCTATAGCCCATAGATCGAAAAAAGTGTTTTGCCTCATTATCAGTAAATGGAAACGTACCATTGCTACGCGTACAATGAGTGCAGATTTGCTACGCGAACAATGAGTGCATTTGAAAAGGTAAAGTAATTAAAAACAAAAGAACAATAGAGTTTTGAGATGTGGTTTTTTAATGTGTTATGACATGGGTATTGTGTTGATTAGGCAAAATTTAGAAAACAATATAATTTTATAAACTTATAAACTTTAAAAACTTATTTGTTACCTCCCCTTATAAATATATATTTTTTATTTTTTAAATTATTTTTAATTGGTCATATCAAGTACTATGCATTTCTAACCATTAAAGGCTCGTTTGGTACGCCGTATTGTATCGTATCGTATTGTATCGTATTGTGTTGGATTGTGTTGTGTTATATTGTATTGTATTAGTATTATTTATTAGGAGAATTATCTCATATACTATTTTTTTTAACTTTTTTTTTTCAAATTTGCAGTTTGAGTGTCTAAAGTGGTTGCAGCGCTAGTTGCAATAGGGGTTTCTATACAATTTTTTGTTGCAATTTAGGTTGCAGCGCTAGTTGCAATAAGAGTTTCTATGTAGAATTTCGTAAAAATGCATAGAAAATTGTTTTGAAGTGTAAAAATGAAAAAGCCCATATTTATTATAATACAATATTTGGTATTGACTTGTATTATTTGATTGTGTAAAGTTATAATATATTTTCAATACACTCGACCCCAACAACAACTACGGGTTCGGTCCCAAGTTCCGGGTCCTAGGTTTAGGTTCGAGTTGGGGTCCCAAGTCGGGGTCTGGGTCTCGAGTTGGGGTCGGGGTTAGAGTTTGGGTCTGGGTTCGGGTCAGGGTCGGGGTTGGGGTCTGAGTTCGGGTCTGTTTCTGGGTCCAGGTCTTGGGTCCTAGGTCTGAGTCTGGGTTCGGGTCTCGGTCCGGTCCGGGTCCGAGTCCAGGTTCAGGTTCTTGTCCAGGTTCGGGTTTGGGTTCGGGTTCTTGTTCGGGTTCAGGTCCGGGTCTGGGTCCCGAGTTCGGGTCCCAGGTCCGGGTCCCAAGTTCGGGTCTAGGTCCCGAGTCCTGGATCCGAGTCCGAGTCCCGAGTCCCAGGTCTGGGTCCGAGTCCAAGTCAGGGTCCGAATTTGGGTTCGAGTCTGAGTCCGGGGTCTAGGTCTGGGGTCCGGGTTCGGGTTCGAGGTCTAGGTCCGAGTCTGGGTCTGGGGTTCGGCTTTGGGTCTGGGTCTGGGGTCCACGTCCGAGTCCAGGGTCTGGGTCCAAGTCTGGGTACGGGTTCGGGTCTCGGGTCCCAGGTTAGGGTTCGGGTCTCGGGTCCCAGGTTAGGGTTAGGGTCGGAGATTGGTGTTGACCCCAAATTCTTTGTAAATATTATAATACAACCTAATACGGACCATTTGTTATGTATTAAATAATACAACATACATTGTATTAAAAATTTTGGTCGTAATAATTAATACAATACATTGCTTTATCCAAACAAAGTGTTATTTATTATTTAATATAATACGACCCTTATACGGCGTACCAAACGAGCCCTAAATGATTTATGCCCTACTTCTCTTCTTCTCCTCTTCTCCTTTAATTTTTCGTTATGTTTTTGCTTATTGATTAAATAATTAATATTTTTACTCTCTGAATTTTTAACATTACTTAATCATGTCATTTAAAATTAACATTTTTATTGTCTGAGCTTTGATCAATACGAAATTTTGTCATATTTTAATAAATAAAATTAATATTAAAAATTATAATTTTCTATTAATTTTGAAAAAATTAAAAAATATTATTAAAAAACTAATAAAAGTAGTAAATTAATAAAAAAAAAAATACCAAGTTTACTTTAAAAAAACCCTAAATTATTCTTAAAACAAATATTTTTAAACTTTATCTTATTTATAAACACGTATTTTAAAAATTTAAACTAAAATTATTAAAAATCCAACAAATAACTAAAACAACTAATATTTACCAAGATTTTTGCAAAATAATAAAATATAATAGAGCAAAAAAAATATAAATTATTATTTTGTCCTTAAGAATTTATTTCTATAGAAGTTAATTCTCACTCCAAATTTATTCATCAAATAAAATCTTCCCTTGTACAGTGTTGTGTAGAGGTGACTTTGTTGGATATATTTTACCAGGATCTAGATTTACTAACAAGTATGTTTCATTAACATCCTAATATGAATTCTAAAACAATGAAATAAACACATATAAAATTTAGGAAACCTTACATTGGGTGAAGCGGAATATAATGACTACTTCCGTTCAGATCTCTAGCCCTTGATTCCTTTCTATCGCAGAGCATCACCAAGATCTGAACCTGGATCTCTTTCTCTCCTTCCTTTGATGCTGAATCTCCTTCTTGTTAGTTGATTTTCCACAGTCTTACACACTATGATTGAGATACCACTTAATGTGTGTGGGCACTCACTCATTAACTCAAGGATTTCGAAATTTAGAGAAGAAAAGAAGAGAGAAGGTGGCGGCTAGAAATTTTTCTCTGAAGGAATGATATGTATCTGCTTTCCTGAAGCCATCACTACCTATTTATAGGTAACCACCTAGGTTTAAGTTAGAATTATTTGGCATTAAAATAATGAAAAAATAAATGATAAAAGCCTACAATAGTGGCCGGCCTGGGCTTTGGATAATGGGCCTCACTTATGTAATTTTGCTCTTTTATCATTTCTGCATCTCATTTTCTCAAAAATGCCAATTTTTAAATTCAACCATTTAAATGCCAATTCTAATTATTTAATAACTAAAAATTAATTATTAAATAATATTTTCATTTAATATATTTATTAATTAGACATATAAAGTCTCTTAATTAATAAATAAACCTAGAATTCTCTTTTCTTTACAATTTCGCCATTGCTTAGTGAAAATTCATAAACTAGACATAGTCTAACTTTACAATTATAATTGATTAATCAAAATCAATTAACTGAGTCTTACAAGCAGTATGGTCTCAACTAGTATGGGGACCATGGGTCTATATATCCGAGCTTCCAATAAGCAGATCAAGAATTTATATCTTAAACTCACTGACTTATTAATTCTTCGTTGAATCCACGCATAGAACTTAGAATTGCACTCTCAGTATATAGAACGCTCTATATGTTCCACGATATAGATACGTCATTAGTTATCCATTGTTATAATCCTAATTTGATCAATGATCCTTTAATAGATGATCTACATTGAATAGACACTAAGTTACCGTTACACCTTCAATGTATTTTATCCTTAAAACACTTAGCTCCGTATAAATGATATTTCAGCAAAGTGAAATGAGATCTCTGTTGGGTTTTATGCCCTAAATAAAACTCATTTCATATAATCAGATTTACTTATTAATAAAGATCAGAAATAACATTTTATGTTGCATGGTTCACATGATTTATTTCATGATTATATGTGTATATAATGTATGAATTCTTTTTAAGTCCAGAACATATGAGTTGGTTAAAGATTATAGTGTTGTCAGCACAGTGGAATATAATCTTTATTATATGTTCAAAAGTTTATTCCTTGATTTGTCAGAACACTGAATTTAGACTGACATGGTATAATCAGCGATAGGTATTCTTACACCTTGGAAAAGTGTTATGTCCTTTCCAGGACATTGGCAAAGTTTACCAGTATCGGATGTATGGAGTATACATCGGAAGGGACCGATATTGAACTTTGATTAGATATGTTGAAATTTACCGTAATATCTATTCAATTCAATATCACCTGTTGATCCTAGATCACATGATCGAAATCCTGATATGGTTAGGCTCAATTTCAAGAGTGTTACTCGTGTTCTTTGATTTGTTAGTTAAGCCTACTTTTGGGTCAGGGTGATACTTACATTTTGGGAACACGGTAATACAATTGAGTGGGGGAGCGCTAACATAAATATGGAATCTATAGCTTCTATTTGGCAAATAGAAGTAAAGGATGATTTCCTTCGAGCTTAACCAAACGAAGATAAATGGTGGAGATCTCATTTCACTTAGGTGAAATATCATTTATACAGGGTTAAGTGTTTTAAGGATAAAATACATTGTAGGGTGTTACGGTAATTTAATCCTGTACAGTGTAAATCATCTATATAGAGGATCATTGATCACATTAGGGTTATAACAATGGATAACTAATGACGTGTCTATATCGTGGAACATATAGAGCGTTTCTATATGACTGAGAGTGCAATTCCAAGTTCTAAGTGTGGATTCAATGAGGAATTAATGAGTTAGGGAATTTACTTGGTAAATTCGGTTCGACTTATTGGAAGCTCGGTTATATAGACCCATGGTCCCCATACTAGTTGAGACCATACTACTTGTAAGACTCAGTTAATTGATTCTAATTAATCAATTATAATTCTAAAAGTTAGACTATGTCTACTTTATGAATTCTCACAGTTTAAGGATGAAATCGTAAATAAAAGGGTTTCTAGGTTTAATTATTAATTGAGAGACTTTGTATGTCTAATTAATAATTATTTTAAATGACAATATTATTTAATAATCTATTTTAGTTATTAAATAATTAGTTTTGGCATTTAAATGATTAGAATTGGAAAAATGGCATTTTTGGAGAAATTGAAATAAAATTGAGGAAACTGCAAAATCCAAGTGAGGCCCATATTCCCTCTATGGCCGAGCACTCCCTTTGTGTTTCCCAATTATTATTTTTATTTTTTAATTATCATGTAATTGCTAATCAAAGCCTAGCTATAATAGGAAAGTGGTGAATCACACTAAATAAGGCAGTTAATCAATTACACAGTAAAAGAGGAAACTGTTTATTTAGAAAGTTGTGCTCTCCCTTCTCCCTATATATAGCAGCCCTTGTTCTCTTCTCTTGTACATCATATGAAGCTATAAGCCACGAAATTAAGAGAGAAAAGAGAGAGAATTTTCGAAATCCTTGTGAGATGAGTAGTGCCCACACACATCAAGTGGTATCTCAATCATAGTATGGAAGACTATGGAATTTCTGCATCAAAGAAGGAGAAAAGAAGATCCAGTGTTCGCATCTTGGTGATGCTCTGCTACAGAAAGGAATCAAGGGCTAGAGATCTGAACGGAAGGAGTCATATTATTCCGCTGCACCCACTGTAAGGTTTTCTAACTTTATATGTGTTTATTTTCATTGTTTTAGAATTCATATTAGGTTGTTAATCCAACATACTTGTTAGTAAATCTAGATCCTGGTAAAATAATTTCCAACAACTGGCACCAGAGCCATGGTAATGATTTACTTTCATGTAATATGAATTAAAACGATGATTGATATGTTCTGTGTTGATTTGGATGGTTTCATGCGGTTTATGTGTTAGTTGATGAATGTATATGTTGTACAGTTTCGTTTTCCATGAAAAATATTTTTTCAATTTTTGAAAATATTTTATTTGGATTCCTTGTGAAAAATTAAGCAATTTTGTTTTTTACGGAACTCGATTCCGATAAAAATTGAGAAAGATATGATTTTTGGAAAATCGGGAATGATGGTTGTGGAAGCTAGGTGCACACGTGCACCAGGTGCTTCGGACAACCTCCCATCCGCGCGCGTACCTCGGTCAATCACTCAGGAGCACGCCCGTGCGTCTCGCCTGGGAATCCTACAGCCCGCCGAGTTTTCTTGGCAGATGGGGCTGCAATTCCCCTTGTCCGCGCGCGCAAGGCTAGTTTTGCAGCCTATCTGGGCTGCTCGTGCAGCCTTGCTGCCAGCTTTCCCAAAAAGTTGCGATTTTTGGGATTTTTTTTCCCAAAAATCCAATTTTTTCATGGGATTGTTTCCCAAAATTTATTTTTCCAATTTAAAATATTTCTAAATTGAAATGTTTCCAATTTTAAATATTTTCAATTTGGAATTTTTCCAATTTTTAAATATTTCTATTTTGGAATGTTTCTAATTTTAAATATTTCCTGTTATGGTCAGATTTAAAAATTTGTTAACTTCTTTAATATTTATTTATTATTTAATTATAAGATTAGATATTTTGATATTTAAGATATTTTAAATTAAAAGATAACTTTGTCTTTTTATTTAAAATATTATATTAAAATTATCTTATATGACAAATTAAATAATTAATAAATTTGAAATTAACATAGATATTTTTATAGATATACTTACCATAATGTTTTCAAATTCAAAAATTTGTTATTTTGTTAAATATTTAATTATTTATAAATTATAAGTATAAAAATGATATTTTTTCTATATATATCATTTTTTCCTTATTAGAAATTTATAAATCATATCTTAAATATTTAAATAACATAGATATTTTTGTAGAGATTTGAATATTGCTTAATTTGAGATATTTTGACATATAATTATGGTAATTATTATTAATTTATTATTTTATTCCTAAAATAATAATTATCTAACCAAATCTATTTTAGAATTGGTTTATTTTATTAAATTATAAGATCTGAAAGTTATATTGGAGATTCTTTCCTTTCAAATCATTGATCTTATTAGATATTTAATTTGATTCAAATAAACCTAGATATTTTAAAATTAGTTTCCTTTATTTGGTTAGTTTAAGAATAATAATTTAATTATATTAATATCTTAATTCACATCTGTTACATGGACAATGTTTGTTTATTTATATTGTTTATTCAAAACTTTTTAACAAACCTATTATTTATCTGATCTAAATTGCTATGATTAACTTGTTGACAGATCATGATCCAATGATCTGATTTTAATCATAGTCCAATTGACGATAGATCTTATAAATAATTTGTAACAGGTAAATTTTGTACTTCTTTCATCTGTGTAAACCTAGTAACATGATAGGGTCCATCCAAATCATTTGACCTGTGTGAGCCTATATGTTTGCTTTTAGGCTTAGATGCATATAGGGAGCCCATTTAAGTTTTTACTAAGTAAATGGACTAGGTTGCTAAAATAAATTTTGACATAAGGAAATTTATTTAGGCCCAATTAGATTTGGGTTTATTCAATGAATAACAATTGTTTATTTTAAGGTTAAATTCCTCTCTTTTGGGCCTTGTGTGAGAGTTGGGGGCCATAGAAGTGGGTACGACATACTGAACCCAGCTCCCCCTCACATGAACTACCCCAATTGTGAAGGCCCATTTGCCTTATTTAAATAATTGTATTAGGTTAATTATATTAGTCTAACCTAATTAAAATTGAATTAGCAACATAATTAACTTTTAAAATATATGAAATTTATTTTTCATTGTAATATTTTAAAGTTAATTTTAGAAAAACACTTAGTCAATGATATATTCTAGACAGTTATTTCTAGTACTAGTTATTATTTCTAATATTAAATAGGAAAATATCATAGATTGTGAAATTAATTGTTTCCTAATTAATTTTGGTACAATCTAAGTTTAGAATATTTTCCTAGTATTAAACTAGAATTAATAATTAAGTTTCTTCTTTACTTAATTATTTATTTGTTGAATTTAATACATTTAATTAAATTGAAAATTTCAATATCTAAGTTGATTTTCATCATGATACTTTAATATTGTTATTTTCATGTTATTTAATTAAAGTTGAAAATTATTTTAAGTTTGGAATCTTATTTCAGAATAACTTAAGTTTGAATAATTTTCAGAATATATTTTATTTTATTTCATTAATCATTTCCCAAAATTTCGAAATTACATTTCTTTAATGTAGAAATTTCGAATTTTATTTGAAAAATAGATTAAAGTTGAAAATTATTTATTTAATTTTGGACCAACTTAAATCAATGACTTTTTCATTTAATGATTAATTAAAATAAATGAACTAAAATATATTATAATTAGAAATTGGATTAATTAGTCTATGAAAGTCTAGATAGATATTATCTGTTTTGCTTGAAGTATTTTTCTAGTGTATTTAATTAAATAGAAAATTAATATTTAAGTTGATTTTTTAATCATGATACTTAAATATTTGAAATTTTTCTTAGATATTTAATTAAATAGGGAAATTATATTTTTTGTTGAAAATTAATTTTATTAATTTTGGGCCAACATAAAATTAGAGTAATTTTCCAGGATTTATTTTATTTTATTTTAAAGCATTTTCGAAAATGCAATATATATTTATAGAAAATTAAATTTGAGTTGTAAATTAATTCAAATTAATTTTGAAACGACTTAAATTGAATAATTTTCTAAATATTTATGGAAATTATTACTAAGATGGAAATAATTCACGTTATTCATATCCATCTAAGTATAATTTATAAATATTAAATTAAAATTTATATTTAGAATTTTTCATTCTAAATTGGAAATTTTAATTAAATAAATATATATTTAAAATAAATGGATTAAAATAAATATTAGAAGAAAATACAACCCTTCATTAAATAATGAGCTTTATTATTATAAGGATATTTGATCTCCATTGTTGGTTTTACATAGCTATTGTTTTAGTGAGTAATCCTCCCTAATGGAGGAACGTTCATTAGCAAGTTAGCACCGTTTAATCTCGAAAGATAAGTAATCTTGTAAGTTTTTTTTATATAGTTTATGATCACCCTAATGGTGGCGACTATATAAGACTTGCAAGAATATGAAACAATGGTGGAAGCTCATAAGATAGAATAGCCTTGACTCTCGCCTAAACGGGACAACGCGGATTCACATCTTGATCGAATAAAAGGTTGCTAGAATGTTGATCATTTTAGATGAGCTGACAACTCTATTCAATGAATAGTAGCTTTGACTCTCGCCTAAACGGGACACTGATATCAGTTTGTTGAAAACCTTGGAAATTATTTAGGATTGTATGTTTTAGTATTTTCACTTGTCATTCCTACTTGCTATGTGCTTCATAATTTCTGAATTGTGTATGAATTTGTATTGAACCATGTTATTTTTTGTTATTAAATTGTAGTTTAATTTCGAATCTTCATTGTTGGTCTAACTTGATTTGTTTTTCTAATGAGATAAATCCCTAATGGATTTTCACCATTAGACTAACATAATAGTGTTGGATCTCGAAAGATAAATATTGTATATGCAACATCTAGCTGTTCATCAATTGATGACACCTTAGACTAGTGTTTTACAATATAAAACAAGAAGATTGTATAAATAAGATTACTTTGACTCTCGCTAATCGGAGCATCGTTGGATTCTTATTTAAAACGAAATTATCCTAATTCCTCTTAGCTTATTCATTTCGAATTAGCTTAATGACATATCATTGGATGAATGGTCTATAAATCATATAAAGTCTTATTTTCTCTTAAGAAATTAGATGGCGCATAGGATTATATTCCCGGAATTCTATCCCTAAATGATATAAATCCTCAATCTTAGATATCTCCTACTTGTATAGGCAAATCATAGAGTTAGATTAGTAGTGGTGGTCCAAGAAAGAATGACTAATTATATAGTTACACTTTCACAAGTGTTTCATAACCATTTTCTTTCAATGGATTCAAACTGTATGAGTTTAGTATTCTGTGACCAGAATCCACTTGCACTATTCTAAGAACTCTTTGATGAAACTAACTTAAGTCATCAAAAGATTCAACCACATATTTTATAAATCTATGGCATTTGTATCTTGTTCATAGTGGTTTTGACAAGATCATTCTCTGCAAAGAGTAAATATGCCTATATCCACTGAAAGTAATTTCATCTCATTCGCAGATGGATGTACATTCAGGGGTGGATATGAGTTTTCGTTGTATTCTTAAAACGATCACTCTAGATTTTACCTTATGCAAAAGAAATTTGAAATGTTTGAAAAATTTCATGAATTTCTAGCAATGGTGAAGGTAAGTGGTTAAAGATCTTGCGAACTGATAGGGGTGGAGAAAAAGGTAGTAGATATGCAGTTCAAAGATCATTAATTTGATTTTGAATAATATCCAAACTTACCTCCCCAGAAATTCGAGTTGCATATTGATGATTAGTTACTAGTCGTTGCCTAAATCCTTCTATGGTAATAAAATTTCAGAATGATGTAATGGTTGTATACTTAATGTAAATCATTACTAGATTCATGGATGACCTAATCGAAATCTTAAGAAAAGCTAGAACTGCTAACCCCGGTTTGCATGTTTGTTAGCTATTCTAAGTGATTAGGGGTGGAGCTTCCCATAGTCATTAGACAAGAAAGTGTTTGTTTAAACAAATACTACTTTTCTAAGAAAATGACTAAGTCTGAAAATAAAGTAGCAAATAAAGGAGATATTTTTTTTCTTGATTCCAAAAGTGTTCTATCATCTTATTTTACAAGATGATCCCACTGCCTCTGTTGTCTTAACACAACTGAAGAGGTCTATATCATTTAGTTTTCTTTGACATAGTTCACGGTACCTTGTTGTAGTGGGAGAGTTTCTAGGAACTCACCTTCTTATAACTTGGAAGACACTAGTGATTAAAATCCATTGTGAGTTTAAACAAGTAATGGATTATCAAGATAAGAAACTAAGAAGAAAGCCAATAGAACTATGGTTTGATCCATTCACATGGAGTAACCTAAAGTTTTCTATTACAAGGACATGAAAGGAAATTTTCATTCATAAGTCTATTCAATGGACTTAACAAAAATTCCTGTTCCTAGTATTATAGGTATGAGTTTATCTAAACCTATGGCTTGTGGTATACCTGGTAATTACTTACTCTAATGCAAGCAACTTACTTTAGTAAGATGCTGGAGCATTTTCTTTCCAATGGCAATCTATAGAAGCTTCACAACTTCTTAGACATAGATTTTATTTATCTAAGGAAAAGTCTCAACTATTCCAGAGAAGATAAAGCCATGAAAGAATTTCTTAAATCAACAGTGAGAGGTCTCAGATATGCTTTAGTATGCCTTAGACCAGACACCTGCTGTTGAGTGGGAGTAATGAGTAAGTATCAGATTAATCCAGGAGAAGAACAATGGAAGACAATCAAGTAAATTTTAAGATTAAGAAGAGGAACTATATGTTAGTCAATAAGGGTGGTTTTGAAACTCTTAGACTACACCACATCAGTTTTTGAGACTTGCATGTGTGCTAGAAAGTCAGCTGATGAGATGGTGATTACTTTGGGGGTGGAGTAGTGATTTTGGAGAAGTGTAAAAACCTATCTGAAATCTCTTGGTCTACCAGAAAGAGACTGAATGTTAAAAGTTGCAGGAAAGATACTTTTTCAGTCTAAGGAAAGTTCTATACATTTGTGGCAGTGTTCCAACTTGCCTTAACTACTAGGGTTACTTCCTGTATAACAAAAGAGTAGTTGCCCAAAAGTATAGAATCCAGTATCCCAAAAGTGTAGACATATAGAGAGGAATTTCACATTATCAAGGATTTTGTGATTAAGGAAGAGTAATGGTGGAGAAGAGGTTGTGTTTAATTCAACCTGTCAGATCCCATTACGAGGAGTTTACTACTATTACACTTGATTGGTATATCAAGGTGTTAATGATTATTTGAAATGCACTTTTTGTTTTATATTAGTGCAAGTGGGAGTTTGTTGGGTTTTATGCCCTAAATAAAACTCATTTCATATAATCAGATTTACTTATTAATAAAGATCAGAAATAACATTTTATGTTGCATGGTTCACATGATTTATTTCATGATTATATGTGTATATAATGTATAAATTCTTTTTAAGTCCAGAACATATGAGTTGGTTAAAGATTATAGTGTTGTCAGCACAGTGGAATATAATCTTTATTATATGTTCAAAAGTTTATTCCCTGATTTGTCAGAACACTAGATTTAGATTGACATGGTATAATCAGCGATAGGTATTCTTACACCTTGGAAAAGTGTTATGTCCTTTCCAGGACATTGGCAAAGTTTACCAGTATCGGATGTATGGAGTATACATCGGAAGGGACCGATATTGAACTTTGATTAGATATGTTGAAATTTACCGTAATATCTATTCAATTCAATATCACCTGTTGATCCTAGATCACATGATCGAAATCCTGATATGGTTAGGCTCAATTTCAAGAGTGTTACTCGTGTTCTTTGATTTGTTAGTTAAGCCTACTTTTGGGTCAGGGTGATACTTACATTTTGGGAACACGGTAATACAATTGAGTGGGGGAGCGCTAACATAAATATGGAATCTATAGCTTCTATTTGGCAAATAGAAGTAAATGATGATTTCCTTCGAGCTTAACCAAACGAAGATAAATGGTGGAGATCTCATTTCACTTAGGTGAAATATCATTTATACAGGGTTAAGTGTTTTAAGGATAAAATACATTGTAGGGTGTTACGGTAATTTAATCCCTGTACAGTGTAAATCATCTATATAGAGGATCATTGATCACATTAGGGTTATAACAATGGATAACTAATGACGTGTCTATATCGTGGAACATATAGAGCGTTTCTATATGACTGAGAGTGCAATTCCAAGTTCTAAGTGTGGATTCAATGAGGAATTAATGAGTTAGGGAATTTACTTGGTAAATTCGGTTCGACTTATTGGAAGCTCGGTTATATAGACCCATGGTCCCCATACTAGTTGAGGCCATACTACTTGTAAGACTCAGTTAATTGATTCTAATTAATCAATTATAATTCTAAAAGTTAGACTATGTCTACTTTATGAATTCTCATAGTTTAAGGATGAAATCGTAAATAAAAGGGTTTCTAGGTTTAATTATTAATTGAGAGACTTTGTATGTCTAATTAATAATTATTTTAAATGACAATATTATTTAATAATCTATTTTAGTTATTAAATAATTAGTTTTGGCATTTAAATGATTAGAATTGGAAAAATGGCATTTTTGGAGAAATTGAAATAAAATTGAGGAAACTGCAAAATCCAAGTGAGGCCCATATTCCCTCTATGGCCGAGCACTCCCTTTGTGTTTCCCAATCATTATTTTTATTTTTTAATTGTCATGTAATTGCTAATCAAAGCCTAGCTATAATAGGAAAGTGGTGAATCACACTAAATAAGGCAGTTAATCAATTACACAGTAAAAGAGGAAACTGTTTATTTGGAAAGTTGTGCTCTCCCTTCTCCCTATATATAGCAGCCCTTGTTCTCTTCTCTTGTACATCATATGAAGCTATAAGCCACGAAATTAAGAGAGAAAAGAGAGAGAATTTTTGAAATCCTTGTGAGATGAGTAGTGCCCACACACATCAAGTGGTATCTCAATCATAGTATGGAAGACTATGGAATTTCTGCATCAAAGAAGGAGAAAAGAAGATCCAGGTTCAGATCTTGGTGATGCTCTGCTACAGAAAGGAATCAAGGGCTAGAGATCTGAACGGAAGGAGTCATATTATTCCGCTGCACCCACTGTAAGGTTTTCTAACTTTATATGTGTTTATTTTCATTGTTTTAGAATTCATATTAGGTTGTTAATCCAACATACTTGTTCGTAAATCTAGATCCTGGTAAAATAATTTCCAACAATCTCCACCATTTATCTCTGTTTAGCCAAGCTTGAAGGATATCATTGTTTCACTTCTAAATTCCTATAGAAGCTATAGATTCCATATTTATGTTAGCGCTCCCACTCAATTATACTATCATGTTCCCAAAATGTACGTATCACCCTGACCCAAAAGTAGGCTTAACTAACAAATCAAAGAACATGTATAATACTCTTGAGATCGAACCTAAACATATCAGGATTAAGATCATTTGATCTAGGATCAACGGGTGATATTGAATTGAATAGATATTACGGTAAATTTTAACAAATCTAATCAAAGTTCAATATCGGTCCCTTCTGATGTATACTCCATACATTCGATGCTGGTGAACTTTGCCAATGCCCTAGAAAGGACATAACACTTATCCAAGTTGTAAGAATACCTATCGCTGATTAGTATGTCAATCTAAATCCAGTGAACTGACAAATCAGGGAATAAACTTTCGAACATATAATCAAGATTATATTCCAATGTGCTGACAACACTTTAATCATTAACAAATTCATATGTTCTGGACTTAAATATAATTCATACATTATGTACATATAATCATGAAATAAACCATGTGAACCATGCAACATAAAATGTTATTTCTGATCTTTATTAATAAGTAAATCTGATTATATTGAAATGAGTTTTATTTAGGGCATAAAACCCAACAGACTTGGGGACCATAGACCTATAATTCGAAGCTCTAATAAATACTAGATTATTATCGATCTCATCAATAGAATAATCTAGTTTATTAATTTCATTATTACTCCACTATAAATATGGATTTGCACTCTTTGACAATATATAATGATATTTACAGAATTCTTACTTGTAGTCCATCGATATAATTTATATAAGCAGTTCGCTCTCCAATTATTAGTTCATAATTAGAGTTAGTCAAAATATTGTTTTATCCTTCTAATTATCTCTTGATTCCTTATGTATCATTAATTCAATGTGAACAGTTAATCTATAACTTATTATAGATTTGGATCCAACTATTAGCACTTCCAGAATTAACACTATAAGAGAACTAATATTCGATCCGTTAGGAAAGCTTAGATTCCACTATTGTATAATATGTTTCCAGCCACTCATGTTATTAAGCTCTCAAAATAGAAGTTATAAGGGTCCTCTTCTCTAAGAAACTTTAGCGAGTGAATCAAAGAACTCAATGAACACAAATAGGAGTTCATGTACACTCAAGATTCAAGCGGATCTACTAATGATCATCGTTGTGATATGAATAACTCTTTCATGGTAAATGACACGTTAATGAAAGATGTTTATAACATATCGATCTAGTCATACATAATCTAATTATACACAATACCTTTACTACGTGTCCATCTATAGATGTGATCTGAATCAAAATCATACACACTAGAAGTATAGTGTATAGTAAACAATACTTAGCAGTTTTATATTAAAGATTCTCATTACTTTAATACACTACAAACTTATTTTATTCATATCGTATAATCTTAATTCTCTTGTACATTCTTACAAGATTATGAATAAAAAAAATTCAAATATTTAATAATTATACTCTTATAATTAATATATCATTTATCTTATAATTGTATTTCATATATTCTCTAATTTATTATCCACTAATTACTTGCTTTTAAGGCATAAATTTCAATAAATACATCAAATTATCCCAGAAGAGTTATCCCAAGAAAATACTTGAGAAATTTGGAATGGAAGATGGTGAAACTAGTCATAATTCCCTCGGTACAACACTTCAAATTTACACAAAATCAAGCACATCAAACAAATGAGAAAAGAAGAATCATTGAGAAGGTCCCATATGCAAGTTGTGTTGGAAGCCTCATGTATACAATGGTCTGCACAAGGCCTAACCTTGCTACTCAATGAGCATTGTTAGCAGATTCCTAGCTGATTCAGGACATGAGCACTAATCATCTTTGAAATGGATTATGAGGCATGTAAAAGGCACATTAAACACTGGAATTGAGTTCAACTCAAAGACAAGTTCAAGAGACGAAGTGACAGTAGATTCAAACTATGCAATCATAAATACCAGAAGGTCACTTATAGGCTATGTATTCATATTTTTTGGTGGCTGCATAAGCTGAAAATCCAACCTACAGAAGGTGGTAGCCCTGTCATCTACTGAAGCAGAGTACATGGTTGCAACATAAGCCATAAAAGAAGCTTTGTAGCTAAAAGGTTTGGCAAAATAATTTGGTCTTAATATAGATGAAATCACAATGTACTATGACAACCACAACCAGAGTGCCTTACATCTCATGAAGAACTCTATATTTCATGAGAGGTCTAAACATATAAACATTAAATTGCATTTCATAAGGGACATCATAGCAAAGAAATGAGTGTTTGTAAAGAAGGTGCACACTCATGAAAATGTAGCAAATATGTTCACCAAGAGTGTCACCATAGAGAAGTTCAAACACTGTCTAGAGCTACTCAACATTACCAACTAACAGGTTTGATAATCAAGGTGGATTTGTTGTAATAAGTGGTTAGAAAACCAATTAGTTGGTCCACACTCTCCTAGGTACATTAACTGAATCTGTTAAGTTTGTTACCTAAACTCAAAGGTTACTTAAATCTGTTATGTCTAGAGACTCATCTACTCGAGTCACTAAGGATATAAATAGACAAATTCAGCTCCCTTACCTTTGTAATTACTGGGCTGAGAGAAAACAAAAATAGAGGAGAGGAGGGTTCTTAAGGAAAGCTTGTATATCTAATCAAGCTATACCCATTGGTGAGGATTTGTGAGGAGTGTCAACTTCATTGCCTTGTGTTCATTGTCGGCAAGCTCTCTTTCTCCCACTCTTTTGTATAGATTGATTCATTTTAATAAAGAATGTTTTTTTTTGAAACCAAAGATTCATTTTAATAAAGATAAGTTTTTCTTTCATTTAAGTTGTATTGAATTCTTTTTATTGTTGAAGCACTAGTTTCTGGTTTGGTTCGAGTTTTTGATTTAGTTAATAGCTCTTGAATTATGGTGAATTATGATGTGTAATTCACAACATGCATTTTATACTTAATGCAATTAATAAAGTTTACTTGTTTTTCAATATTTCCGCTGAATTTTTATTGGGGATTTTTTCTATTTTAACCTAAAATTACTAAAAATAAACTTTTATACTACTACAATAAAAAATAAACATTTATAAGATTTAATGTTTACTAAAATACTATCTTTAAAATTTCTTATTTACAAAAATACAGTAGAGACAAAAAAAATTGAAAATGGTAGTGATTAGGCGGGCAAGTGAAATACACGCTCCACTTAGGAAAAGTGCTCAAACAAATTAATACATACAAGTTATTCCACGTGTAAGATTAATTAACAGGGTCTATTATTTATTTTTATTGGTTTTAACAAACACTATGGAAACTACTTCTATAAAAACGAATTAATTTTATAAAAATGTACACAAAAAATATATTTTATTCAAATTAAGATAAAATGTGGTGTCAGTGACCACCTTTTTTTTTAAAAGAGTGTTGTCATAAATTTTATTAAATACTTTTTATTTTATAATATGTAAAAAATAATATTATATTCAATTTTTATTTGGTGATTAGATTGAAATTACTTTTCATGTACACTATTATTACTATTATATTATTATTTTAATTATATATTTTTGTAGGGTGATTATAATTAAATAAATTAATTAAAATAGAATGAAAAAATAGTAATCATAATATAGTTATATATAATTTAAGAGAATTTTTTTAAAAATACCCAAAAACAACAATGATTTTACGTTTTTACAAAATTCTTATTTTCTTACATTTTATTTTATTCTGGAAAAGACTGTTGTTTACACGTTGCGAAAAATATAGCATAATTTTATGACAACTTAAAAACAACGTTGTTTTCCCTCTAAAAAATTACAAATCAGTAAAAATGTAAAAAAAAAAAATCGTAAAATTTTTTGTTGCTTTTTGTAGTTGTTTTACAGTTATTTTTATGTTGTTTTCTAGTTACTTTAGTTGTTCTTTAGTTATTTTTTTTGTTTTACTGAACACAGTATTTATTATAGTTGTCATGAGGTTATTTTTCTGGTTAATTTTTGTTGTTTTATAGTTTATTTAGTTGATTTATAGTTGTCATGAGGTTGTTTTCTCATTATTTTTAGTTTTTTTTTTCTTATTTTCTGCTGAGAAAAGAGTAATTTTTAACTTTTTTTTAAACATGTGTAATTTTTAACTTTGAAAGTATATTTTATTTGTAAATAAAATTTTTAAGTCGTAAAATTAAATATAAAAAATATATTTTTGAAAATTTTTCTTAAAAAATAAATAAAAACAACACACAAATAAAAAAAAAATATGTATATATATTAATTTCTATTGAATAAACAACTAAATAACAACAAATAAACAACTGTATAACAACTCCATACAATATGCAAATAACATAGATATGTAAACAACTCCACAAATTGCATCAACTCCAAAGAAAGAAAAAACATCACTCATGTATAAAATAAATTTACAAACAACTACAAAACACCTGTATATCAACTCAATAATGCCCATAAAAGAACTGAACACATACTCAATTTTTTATTTGTTGAACAATTTAATAACAACTAACAAACAATTAAATGACAACACTACATAAATATACAAATCAATATTGGACATCAACAAATTGTGCATTCTGACACTTAAATCACACACACTATTTATAAAAATGACGTGTCCATATATAATTATCTATAGTTAAAATTTAATACACATTATTGTGTGTAAAAAGTGTTTGATATATTTTTTGTGTGTGTCTTTAGCTTTACTCAAAATTATTTAGTATGATTTGATTTGATATTTTATTTTTAAAATATATTTATTTTACTTGAATTGCTTAGAAGCTATAAATAAGCTAGTTACTATGTGTTATGTGGTCAAAAAATATTTGAATAAAAAATTTCATTTATTATTATTTTTAGTTTAAAAATATTATTATAATTTATTATTTCATTAGTTACGAGACGTATTTTTATTATTATTTATATTTTAAAACATTTACTTTAATTTTAAATAGTATAAGTTTATTTATTATTATAATTATTTTGTATCAAAATTTTGGAAAATAAATTTTTTTTTTTAATGAATGTTTTAGTCAACCAAAAAACTACAAAAATATAACTACACAACAATTTTTCTAATTAAATAACAAAAATAATTAAACATCAATAAATATTGTCCACAATCTAAAAGCAATGTAAAAATAATACAAAAATATGCAAATTAAACAAACATCAACACACTGCGTAAACTCAAAAAAAAAAAAAACACAAATAATCACAAAAATAAAAATGAAAAAAAAAAAACTATAAAACACTTGAACACCAACTCAAAAACATACGTACCTATTGTGACAGTCAGTAGTCCCGGGATCCGTAAGGGGAAACACCGGGTAAGCTGTGCAATCCCACATCGCCTGGGGAAGGTCAAGTGGGATGATTATGAGACTGTGTGGGTATGGGACTGCATAGTTGAAGAGAGCTTAAATGGATTGATTGGTACTACCTATATCAACAAGGTGCATCTTGTTTTTCGGTAGCCTATCTCGAAAGAACTCCACAGTTAAGCGAGCTTGACTTGGGAGTAATTTCAGGATGGGTGACCTCCTGGGAAGTTTTCCCAGGAAGCGTGCGAGTGAGGACAAAGCATGCTGGAAACACTCGTGTTGGTCTGTAGGGTCAGTCATCAATCCAGGAAGCAGCCATAGTGGCGTACTCGTGTATAAGAGCCATTCATTCCGTGGGTGTGAGGACCCAATGGAGGCTTGAAGCGAGGACGTTACAAAATGGTATCAGAGCCTTGACCCAGCCGGAAGTGTGGTCGACGAGGACGTCGGACCCCATAAGGGGGGGTGATTGTGACAATCAGTAGTCCCGGGATCCGTAAGGGGAAACACCGGGTAAGCTGTGCAATCCCACATCGCCTAGGGAAGGTCAAGTGGGATGATTATGAGACTGTGTGGGTATGGGACTGCATAGTTGAAGAGAGCTTAAATGGATTGATTGGTACTACCTATATCAACAAGGTGCATCTTGTTTTTCGGTAGCCTATCTCGAAAGAACTCCACAGTTAAGCGAGCTTGACTTGGGAGTAATTTCAGGATGGGTGACCTCCTGGGAAGTTTTCCCAAGAAGCGTGCGAGTGAGGACAAAGCATGCTGGAAACACTCGTGTTGGTCTGTAGGGTCAGTCATCAATCCAGGAAGCAGCCATAGTGGCGTACTCGTGTATAAGAGCCATTCATTCCGTGGGTGTGAGGACCCAATGGAGGCTTGAAGCGAGGACGTTACACCTATGGAAAACTAAATATATACTAATTTTCTCTTAGTTGAACAACTAAATAACAATGAAATAATAATTCTAATTTAATATGAAAATTATTAGAAATCAACAAATTGTGTTAACTTAAAACACACACACACAAACAAATAATCTTAGTAAATTAAAACAAACTTAAAAGTAACTACAAATCACTTGTAAAGTAACTCAAAAAAGTATGTACCTAAGAAAAACTAAATGTATACTTATTTAGTATAATTTGATTTGATATTTTATTTTAATTATATTTTAGGATTATTTTATAAATACTAATAAATGACAAAAATTTACATTTTACAAATTTATAGTTTTTTTAACAAAAATACGAAAAAGTTATTTTTTCGTTGTTTTTATGTAAATTTCATAACAACTTCATAAACATTTTCCAGTAAATATATATAATTTTATTTTTTTCTTAGTTAAACGACTAAATAACAACCAACAAACATTTTCATAACAATTTCACTATAATATGAAAATTAAATAGGAATCAAAACAACTTCACAGGTTGCATAAACTCTAGAAAATAATTAAAAAAAAATCTATGTACATCGACTTAATAATATATTTACCAATAAAAAATAAACATATACTCATTTTCTCTTAGTTGAACAACTAAATAACAACGAATAAACAACTCAATAACAACACACTTTAAACTAAAAATTAATTAGGCATCAACACATAGCGCCAACTTCAAAAATAAATAAAAATAACACACAAATAAAAAAACATGAATATAGTATATTTTTTTTTCTTGGTTAAATAACTTAATAACAACAAATAAACAATTGTATAACAACTTTACTCTAATATGCAAATTACATAGACATAAACTCCAAGAAAGAAAAAATACCAACATATAATCTATAAAATAAATTTAAAAATAACTACAAAACACTTGTACACCAACTCAAAAATATATGTACACATAAAAAACTAAACATATACTTATTTTTCTCTTGGTTAAAAAAATAACAACGAATAAACAACACGATAACAATATCATTTTAATATATATTAAAATTAATTGGACATCAACACATTGTGTTAATTTTAATAGCTAAATATATACTCGTTTTTTTCTTAGTTGAACAACTAAATAACAATGAGAAAACAATGAGACAACAACCCCGACCATATAATACATAAAAAATTATTAGGCATTAACAAATATTTGTGTTAACTTAAAAAAAAATAAATAAAAAAAAACTCACACACACAAAAAGAATCTTAAAAAATAAAATAAATTTAAAAACAACTCTAAATCACTTGTACATCAACTCGTATAATTTGATTTGATATATAAACTTGGTTATATTTTAAGATTATTTCATAAAGAGGGGTACTAATTACAATCTCCTATTGCAACCTCTTTAGTCAACATCACGCTTAAAATCACATGTCGGAATTTTTTTTTTGAATCTATGTAATTTTTTTTAACAAAAATGCAGAAGGTTATTTTCTTTCTTTATTTTTAAAATATATTGTTTTCACATTTCTATTATGGGAAAGTAACGTGAAAAAATAGTTTTTTTTTTTAGAAAAAAAAAAGAAAAAAAACCTAATTAAAAGAAAAACAGAATCAATAAAAAAAGTTTAATTTTATGTACTTTATATAAATTTTCTTTATATTTTTTATTCACTTTAAATTGATAAAGACAATAGTATTAAATTAGTTGGAGGTTGTGTTAGATATTTAAAAATGTGTATTTGTATATGTAAAAATTCTTAATAAAATTAATTTTATCTATTTTTTTTTCAGATTGATCTAATATATTTTTATCTAAAAATATTTTGTAGAAAAAGTAACATTTGTGACACAATATGAAAAAAAAAGGAGCAAAATAAAGAAGAAAAAAAAATATTTTTCTTAAAAGTAAAATAAATTTCTTTTAAAATAAATTAAAAAAAATAGTAAAATATTAAAGTGAATAATATTTGTGGTTATTTAGCTTTTTCAATCATAATTGTTCTAAAAAAAATAACAATGATCAGATATTTACTTTATCCAATGATTTTTTTCTCAGCTCATTTTATATTTACTTTTTTTAATTTTTTAAAAAGAAAAATCTTGCATAACGCGCCAAGTGACGCGTCCTCCTTCCACCAGCAGCAAACTGGACCCACATGTGTCAACCTTTATCCTAAAAACTAGTTAATACCGTATAAAAGTAAAAAGAAAACTAGAAAAAGATAAAAAAGAAAAAAAATACATATTTAATTAAAAAAATAAATAGGAAAGCTTTTTAGTCAATTCTTGTAAATTTCCCTTTTTATTGTTGGATTAGCTTATAATTTCTTTTAGTTCTGTTTTTGTTTCTGTGTTCTTGACTGGTGATTTCAAATCACCACAATAACAAAGAAGAAATGAACAGAAATTTGGTGGAAAGAAAGAAAAATAAGTTCTATATTTATTTATGTATATGTTGCCTTACTGACGCCATTATAATATGCACAAGAGTATAATACAAGTCTCCACTGGCATGGCAGTGGTATGTTCTAATAAACATTAGGCTTGCGCCATTACAACAGTCAACAACAGCAGCATTAAATTACAAATCATGACAATATTAGACGAAGAATATCTCCCGAGTGCTTAAAGGACTTCTCAGTCTCTTCCAAACAATGGTTCTTCTCTTCTCTCGTCCAGCTCTGAGAAAACCATACCATACAAGTTATGTTTTACCAATCAAATACACACCCCTACACCGATTAAAGTTTCAAAAGGGTACAAGAAAAGACAAGTACCTCAGCTACTTTGTTAAGCTTTTCCCTCACATTCTGCAATAATTGGGAAAGGTCACCATCCCATTTGTAAAATTCCAACTCCTTGTTGTTTAATAACTTTTCAGCCACCTAATGCAAAGAAAAGGATGCCAACAAGAAATCTTATGCTTCAATATTTGGTGAATGAATGACATCTTTGTTTTTCCTTGTAAAATTAATAGAAGACAAAAACCGTAATTTAGGTGAAACAATTTGTTTCTGATGAAGTTATAGCTTAAAGCTTAACCCTGAGCAGGAATATGACACCGAAACAAAGAAACATTTTGATACAATAGAACTTTTTTTGCATACCTTTCTCCCTATCATTCTACCACCTGCGGTATGAGCAAAGTATGTATTGTAGAAGTGGCACACAAAAGCTTGTGGATCTGTCTCTGATAATTCCTTGAGGTACTCAGAATAAGCAATACCGGGACCAGACGGTTCTGGTATGGTATAGCCTTGTTCCTTGAACCACTCTAAATCTTTAGCCAAACTTTCAGACCTTTCCAATCCTGTATTTCTGAATTCAGCATCTGTATAAAAATAAGAATACATAGCAAAGCTGGTATGTTAGCTGTATCATAGTAAAGTCACCACGAGTCCACGACAGTATACATCTTGATAGTTGAAAAATCGGGACACATTACCTACTGCCACTCTCAGGAGCTATCCTACCTTAGAAATAATCATTAAGCAGATGTCTCAATTGATAACAATCAAAGTCCATTTCGTGTATCATACTAAATCCTAGGGAAGCCTAATGATGTTATGTAATTGACATCTGAAGTTAAAGATCATATAATGTAAGTGAAAGAATGAACATTCTATCATATTTCTACTATTTTTCTTTAATAAGATCATTTACCGGACTTGAACACCGCACAATTCACACACTCGCAAACTCAACTATGAGAGCTAGCCAGAATCTCACCATAATTCAGTTCTCTAATCCTAACAGCAAAGGAATGTTTTGATTGTTGGAATATACCATGTCAACAACTGAAGAACAAGAACTTAAGGTAGGACTATGTCTGACAATGTTAAAGTATGAAAATGAGAAAAAAAAAACATCCAATGAGAACAGTAGAGCCATTTATGACAAAGACATAACAAACCTTGGATCCAAACTAAGATCACATATACAAGGACCCACAATAGCCAATAACATAAAGTCATAAACTGCTACCAGACCAATAAATAAGAGACTCGCATATATGCAATCAATGATTATCAATAACAAATTATATGTCATCAGCACTAATTCAAGAAAGAAGCTTTAAGCTAAACAAGACCTATTACCCACAAAGCATAATTTTTTTTTTTCATTATTATTATTATTATTTAAAAGGGAAAGAGAGAAAGTACTCACAAGAAGGAACAGATGCCTTCTCAATGATCTCCTCAAGAGTATCATAAACCAATTTGCTATCCACAAGGAACTTCAGATACCCTTCAATAGTAGGTTCCCACTTAGCCACGGGTCGCTCCTGAGGCTCTTTAACTTCCTTTTCACCTTCCTTAGCTTGGTCCTTAGTATGCAACTTCATGGCCACAAATCTCATCTCCTCCACAAACCCTTTTGCCTCACCTGGGTACCGCTTCTTTGGCTTCTCAGCCGTAGTAGCCGAAACGACGACGTTGGCGGTCTTCATGGGCAATCCTGTAATCCCACGAGGATTTTGAAACCGTACAAAACCAGACTTGGCTAAGAAGTCGGACCCCAAATTGGGACTGGGAAGAAACAGGGGAGGGAGTTTTCTGAGACGGGTATTGTTGAAAAGGGTCTGGGATTGAGAAATTGGAATGAAGGAAGCCATAGCCAACAAGGTAGAGTTTAATAGAGTGAATTTTGTGCTGTTAAGAGAAAGAGTGTACGAAACCCCTCTTGAAAATTATAGAATAATGCCCCAAACAGAGCGTTGAAACTCCGAAGAGAGATAGAGACAAGTAGAGAGGAAGAGAGAGATGGGTTTGGCTTAAAATGGCGGTTCACTTACTCTTAAAGACAAAGGTAGGGCAAATAAAAGTAATATAAAAAGACAAGAGGGATTTTTAGAGCAAGGAGATACTGTAATGGCGGATTGAATGGCAAGAGAGGTGGCTCGTGTTATGGGTCTCTGTGTTTTGTGTCTATCGGTAAGAATCCTCTCTCCCTGGAATTTGGATGGATATTCCAATAAATAAATGAAATAAAGAATATTAGCACTACTGTCCTTTTTTTCAAGTATAATATAAAGAATATTAGCACTTTTTTAAAATGGATATATTGATACATTTTTATTTGTTTTAGCACTTGAAATAATTTTTAAATCAAATTTTTTCTTATTGTTATGTACGATAATTATTTAAGACATCATGCAAAATTTTAAGAAATTTGAAAAAGTTTAACACGCCGAAAATTACGTTCAAACAGTGTATTGCACGCGTGACTATTTTATTTTATACAAGTGTAAAATAGACTGTTTGAACATTATTTTTTATATTGTAAATTATTCAGAATTTCTCAAAATTTTGTAGGTTATCTTAAATAGCTATAACGTACATGAATATAAAAAAAAAAATAGACTAAAAATTTTTTTTGGATGCCGAAACAAATTGAGGATGTATCAGTACATCCCTTTGAAGGAAGTACATTGTAGAATTACCCCATAATATATATAGGGAGCTAATACAATTGGTATTGTAATTTTTACTTATCAATAGGAATAGTAATTTGTAGCATTTATTTAATCAAATGGTTTAAATTAATCTTTGAAAGCTACATCATAATTAATATATTTTTTTATTTATAATTAATCTTGAATATTATTGATTACAAATTCAACTAACAAACTCCAAACCTATAATTTTTTTTTAATTATTTATCTTATGATTATTTATAATTTTCAATTAATTATTTTTTTAATTTGAAATTTTTATATTTTTAATTAATTTTATTTTCTACTTAACACAATAATTGTAACTAGAAAAGTACAAAATATTCGAGTTATTTAATCCTACAATAATCAATACAACTAATAATATAACAATGGTGTAAGTGGTAAAATTGTTGTATATCAAGTACAATGACATGAGTTCAATCCTTTCAAAATTTATGATTTTTTTTAATTTAAGATTTTAAATTAATTTAATAATTTGAATTTCTTTAACTTTTTTTGTCTAAACAATAGTTCATTTTTTTTTTAATATTTACTAATACGGAACAATTCGTACACTATAAAAATTTTAAAGTTTGTAATTATTGTAGTGGAAAGTCTTAAACTTTTATTTGTTAATATATATTGATGGTTGTATTACATAAAATATACTAGTGAACAATAAAATAACAGATACAATAATAATAATAATAATAATCAATTAAAAAGTTTGTCAAATAAAAATTGAATAATAAATTTTGTCTAATAAAAAAAATACATTATAAATAGATGAAAAAATTTGTACTAAAAAAATATCTGAACGATTTTGATTTACTGTTGATCTCATCCAAATTTTATGGTTTATGACAACTTTAATTATAAGGTGCTTCAAACGTACTATAGATGATCGAATTGGTAAGACATAATTTTTTTATTATTTATTATTAATTTAACTTTTAAATTAATTTAATAATTTAAAATTGTTGTTTTAAACAATAATGTATGGAATATACTATAAAAATTTTAAGGTTGCAATTATAATAGTGAACAATAAAATAATACATGCATTAATTAATAATATTCAAATGAAAAGTTATTACTCTTTGTCAAAGAAAATTGTGCATAATAAATAGATAAAAAGTTTTGCACTAAAAAAAAATTAAATGATCTCAATTGCCGTTGATCTCATTCAAATTAGATAGTATATGATAACTTTGAATAACTATGAGATTTTTCAGATGTATAGAATGATCGAATTGCTACCCTTATATTTTAAGATCAACAATTGCACAATATAATTGTTATCCCAAATTTTAGGTTGTATAACATATAGCAAGACAGGTCATCATAAAATTATACATCATCGATACATTAAGATTGTACAGAGAAGTAAACTATTTTAAATTTTTATGATAGTATATTATTTATTATTATTGAAAACTCTTATACACATTGTTTTTTTAAATTTTATAATTTTTGTATACAATATAATATAACAATTACACAATATAATCGTTATCCCAAATTTTGGTCTTGATGACGTGCGAACCAAATTGTAACTGTTATTCACGTTTTTGGTATTGAACACGTGGACTCCAAGTCAGCACCGCAAACCTATCAGTGGGACCCTCAGCAAAGGAGAAGTGGGCCAATCCCACCTGGATATGTCCTTCCATGAAAATATATTGGTTCCGCATTCGTAAAGTCTTCCACCTTCAGTAATTTGTACCCGGAAGACATGTCCGGTACCACAAGACTGGAGAGATAAAACCGTGCGTTCCCAGAAGGCCCTTCTGAGTTTCCTTTATATTCCAATACACAAATAAGGAAACTACAATTGTTAGATCACAACAGAGTATCGTATCAAGATTAAAGGGAAAACTTCTTATAACAAATATTAACAACTAGGAGTAACCAAACTTGTGATAACTAGGAGTAACCAAGCTTGTGGTACTTGGTTTGATCCACATGGGACAACCAGGAAAAGTAATGACTATAAACTAGAACCGTTATTATGTTCCCTACTTGCCGGTTATCTTTATAAATAGTATATTAATTAAACTTGTTATTATGGGACAATTCTTATAGATTTTTTTTTAATTTTCTAATTGTTGTATACAATAAAATAAGACGTGTGATAAAACATCAATAATATTTTTTATACATTGAATCCAAAAATATAAAATCTGCACTTAGTGCGAAATGGATTGGATAAACACCCAAATGATAAAGTGGAGATAAAACTCCTAAAAAAATGAAATAAAATAAAATAGAAAAAAATTAAGTGATATAAAATCATCAAATGAAGGTTACAAGGATTGAACTCATGTCACTTAACATAAGTTAGGACAACTTACCATATGTGCTAGAATAATTTATTGTATAACTAGGGAACTAAGCTGCGCTTCGCGCGGGTTCGACCCCACTTTTATAATTTTTTTAATTATTTTAGTGTAATTAATTTTTTAATTATCAATCACACAAATATTTTTATGATATGATATGATTATTTATTACTAATAAATTAAAAGGTATATATACTATATAATATAAGATGTTTGTTTATAAATATATAAATAGTCATTATGTTGTTTAATAATTATATGTTATGTAACTCGAAAAATTAATTTATTAAGATATTTGAAAATTTATTAATTAATATAAATTGAGATTGGCTTTTCATATACACTTTTTTTTATATCACAATTAAAATTATTAGCTAAACTATTTTATATTCTCAATTTAATATTTGTATATTATGTATGAAGAAATTAACTTATTATTTATTAATATAAATGATCTTTATACTGGAGAAAACAATTAATAAATAAGAATATGAAAAGATCATTGGTTAATTATTATAAACCATTTTAATAAAAAATTTATTAATAAGGTTTTTCTCGTTACACTTAGAGTAAAAATGGTATTGACATTGTCATTTAAAAAACTTTTGCGATGTATTAAAGAACTCGTAGATAAAATTTATGCATATAAAATTCATTACAATATAGATTAAAAAAAAAATCATTACAAAATTATACAATATTTTTTATTAATATCTTTTTTTTTTTTTACTAATTCATATTAAAAAAAAATATTTATCTTTTTGGAATCTTTACCATGCATCTGTAAAACAAATAATTCAATTTTGTTATGCACAAACTCTCTTAATTCTTTTATTTATTTATTTAAATCTTCTCTTTTTGATGTCAAGTTTTGTCTAGTTGGTATTTAACAATACTTAAAATAAAAAGTAAAACAAAATATTATTAAAGTTGGATTGATTCCCATATTTCCATGGATACAACATAATTTGTACCCACACACAATATACAAATATAAAAAAAATAAATAATACATGTTAATATATTGTTGGGATGATATAATTAAACTCACATACACTTAATATTGCATCGTCTAGGAAATTAAAAGCATCTAGATTCTACCACTTTGAAGTTATTGTAACAATTACACTCACAAAAGCTTTTATTATGATATAAATATATTATTCTAAAGTTTTTATCTTCATCTTGTTGAAAAAGAAGATGACATTTAATAAATCAGAGACTTATCCAATACATTTTTTTATAAATATAATTTAACTTTAGTTTTTTCATTTTTGCCAGCATCCCTGTAGATAAAGACACAATAAGTTAATTAATAGTAACGAATATATATATATATAAATATATATACTAAAATAAAAGCCAATAACAGACATTGTGGTAAAAAAATTAGCTCTTTTTTTATTTCAACTAATAAATCAAATAATTTTAATACTATCTCTGGTTTGATACAAATAATTTATTTTAATGATAGAAAAACCACAAATCTCAATAATCAATTTAGTAGAAAACTAAACAAATTGATACAAAGCCAAATATGATTTAAACTAAATACTTTCTAAAAACATGAAACACTCTGAAAATAAGCATCAGAATTGCATGAACCATTCTTGATTACCAAATAATGAAAAAAAAATTATAAAAATAAAATAAAAGACAAACAGATAAGCAAATAATGAAAGTTGCATGGTAAAATAAATAAGAACAACATATAAATCTCTTACTCATGTTTAGTGGCGGACCCAGAATTTAAAGTGAGGGGTGGCGTAAATAAATTTAAAAAGAAAATATAAAGTGTAGTTAGTAGGGTTTGAACCTTTACCCTCTAACCTATTTACCAACTACCTTAACCATTACACCAAGATTACTATTATGTCTATAAATATCATCTTTTAATACAAATATATGTTGTAACTAATTAAAATACATATACATTTTTTTCTCAATTTTTTTTTTCAGGGGGGGCGACTGCCCCCCCTCGCTACAATGTGGGTCCGCCTATGCTCATGTTACTTTTTTAAAAGTTTGAGCAGCATAATATTAAATAACAGATTCTTATGAGAACATGCAAACACCAAAAGCAATATCTCTACAATTTCATTGTGTTCCTCTTCATAAAGCTCTAGTGCCATGAACTCTGGACATTCTTGTATTTCACAAATTGATGGATTCTAAAAGAAAAAGTAATAATAATTTATAATTTTTAGTAATGAGTATCACAAATCTATACATACATATCTATATATAAATATTCTTTGTAATTATTTTTATGTTTGATTTAATAATAATAATTCTTTTCACATTCTTATAACATATCTATATACATATTAAAGAGTAATTAGTATTGTAATAAAATTGAAACATAAATAAATATTAATGGGTAGGAATAGGAATAAAATAATAAATGATTAAATAAAAAACTAAGAAAAATTAAGAAAAATGAGAAAGAATGAGAGAGCAAATAAATTGAAAGAAATGCCATATAAGATGCCATGTCACCTCTTTAAAGTTTTCCTATATATATTGATGATATTGATGATATTGATATAGATATTGATAGTAATATAGAAATAATAATAGTGTAAGTTATAGAAAGTAGTATAATAATAGAGACTACACAATAGTGTAAGTTATAGAAATGAGAAGACACATTAATTATTTGATAATATATAAAAATTAAAAAATTGAGAAATCAAAGAAGAGGGTGAAAAACTCATACAAATTGCCACCTGAACTCCTTAATGCTTTCCTTTATATATATACTAGAGAACGAACCTCGCTTTGCGCGGTCTTTAGACATATATTTACATAATGATTTATATTATTATAAAAATCGTTAATTAAAATAATATTTATATTTATCTAATAAATATCAATTTTGTAGTATGTACAATGTTTATATTATTATAAAGTTATAATTATTGAAATAATAAATATGTAGATAGTGGTGTATAAAACTATTAATAAATTATTCATCAAGTTTATGATTAATTAAATAGTGCAATATAATTTGTTAAAAAAAGTTGAGTAATATAATATTCATAATATATACATTTATTTTTTATTTTGATTGATGATGTATGTATCAATTTTATCTTTTATGTTTTATTATATTATTAAGTGATTAATAATAATTAAAAAATACATTCTTAAATAACAATTAATTTTATATTCAAATTTATATAGCCAATAATTATTTCTATAGTTATTTTTTTTATAATCTATATAGCTAAGAACTATTTATATTATTAGATAAATATTACTTTAGTGTGATTAAATCTATATATATAAACTTTTTTTATATAGTTAAATTCTTATTTTCTTTGCGTTTTGTTTGAATTTTACAAATTATTAATAATACAATTTACGAATAACACTAAATATTTTTTTTTAATAAAAAAAAAATACATATACTTATTTTGGTAAAAGGAAGACATATATACTTCACATAAAATAAATATAGAGGATATGAAAAAATATCATTGTAAAGGTGTATAAGTAAAATTAAAATTTAATAATTTTTTATAATTACTCAAACTTAAATCAATTATTTCTTTTTTTGCCCTTTTTCAGTAAAAAAATGAGAAACAAATGATATATTGTTATTTTATTATTTAATAAATAATATGAAATAAAAAAAAAACATGATTAAAGAATATATATAAATATAATACTAAGATTAACAACAATAACAATAATATTTAATATATATATATCTTTTTGATGAAAAATATATAATAAACTTTTCATTTTTTTTTCAATAAATTAAATATGAAATATGAGAATATTAAAAATGCCACAATAATAATAATAAAATAATAATACATATACTTATAATATATATAGTTATGAAATGAAAAAACTATCAGTAATTATTTATTTATATTTATTTAAATAATAATATTATCTTATTTTTTATAATTAATTTTTCTCACGGTTGATTCTCTATATTCTTTTTATCTTTTAATTATTTACTATCATTATAAATAAATATTTCTTATATTAACTAATAAAGAAAATGAGCATATAAATATTTATTATTAAAGAAAAATAATAATTAATTTTTTTTTATAAATGTGATAATTTTGAAAAAATAATAATAATAAAGAAAAAGAATGAAAAGCTTATACATAGAAAATCTATTTAAAGAGTAAGTTTTTATTTCATTATAGATTAATATTAGTGGTTAGGAATAATTATGTAATAATATTTAAATTAGAAAAAAAGAAGAAAATAGATAAAAATAGATATATAACTATGAAGAATTTTGAGAATGTCACTCCTTTTATATATTAACTTTATGTATTAAGAAGTTAATTGAAGGTTATCAATAATAATAAAATATATACATATAAATAGAGTTACAAATAACAAAATAAAAAAGATATATTATAGAGTGAAGCACACATGAAAATAATAATTAAAATCAATTATACACATAAAAAAATTCATTAAAACTGTATAAAAATAAAACATAATATATATGTTCTACATATATTATATGTGTATATAATACACATAAAAAAATTCATTAAAACTGTATAAAAATAAAACATAATATATATGTTCTACATATATTGTATGTGTATATATAAATATATATTGTCTCACATATATATAATATATGTATATATATATTTAAATCTTACTCAATAGGAATTGAAAGACTGGTTCAATCTGAATTTTCTGCGATAATGATCATACCTCTTCCATGGCTGTAAAATTACAAGAAAAAAAATTATTGCAGGAAGAAAAAAAAATAGTTTAAAGATTTAAAATATTCTTGAAAACTCTAAACTCCAAAGAGAACATATATAATAATAAAGATTTAAATTATCAATAGACGAACATAACTTGGTTGAGTGGAGTTGTGGAATCAACATAAAAATAATTAAAAAGAAAGGGTTTTTAATGAGAGGTTAATAAATTAATAATTAATATTAAATTGATTGGAGAAATGAAGAAGAATTGGTGGTTACAAATAGTAATTTAGATTAGTATAAAGGACATTTAAAAAATTGAAGGTGGAATATATACCAAAGTTCTCTTCTTTTTTTTTTTTTTTTTTTCGAGAGAATACCAAAGTTCTCTTGAACAGTCATATACATATCTTTATATATTAAAAGTGCCTATCTAACGGCAATTCTTGGTTTAACGGGAATTCTTGATTTAACGATTCTTTTTTTTTTTTTTTAACGCCAAAAAAATAATTTTTATTTTTTTTAAACGGGTTCTTTTAACGCCGTTAACTTTTTTCTTATAAAAAAATATATAAAAAAAAAAAACATTCATCTCAATCGTTTCAGACTTTTCACTCTTCTCAAAGAGACAACCATGGTTAAAACTTAAAACTGCCATATTGTATCAAAGGTTGATACTAATTTGATAACGAATGCAGGAGAGAGAAAGCTATTGTTGGATCTTAGTATCGCGAGGTCTAGAACTGCATGGGAAGTCTCAGATCGAAATGTTGCGATCGCGTTGCTAAATTGGGCCAAGACATTGTTGTTCGGATCGCCTGAGCATCACAAAGCTCTTGCGAATCAGTACTCTGTAAAGCCCGCTTAGTTTAATTTGGAAATTAGCAGTTAATTATGATTAATTATGAAATTATTTATAGCCATTTAAATAATTTATTATACTGTTATTTATTGAATTCAGAGATGCATTTTTATGTCATGTAGTAGTTTGCATACTTTTGCATTCCGGTGCCCGGTATTTTGGAACCCGGTGTTTGGCTCAGTAGAAATCACAACTTAGTATGTTAGTAGTTTGGGATGGTTTATTAGACATTGGGAATGTAGGGAATGACCGGGAATTTAGAATTTCCCAAAAATACCCCTTTAGTGTTATTTATGTGGTTTTAGTGTGGAGGGGCAAAATGGTCTTTTTGCCCCATTAGTATTTTGTCTTCTAATGAGTTATTAATTGAAAAATAAGTGTTAATTGATATTAAATGTTGGCTGAAACAAAGAGTAAGTTGTTGCATGTTATTCATTTTCATTTTACAAAAAAATCACAAAGTTAGAAAATTCAAAACACTCTCTCTCTTTTCCTCTCTCTCTCGGCTGAGTGTGTGGGTGCAAGGAGCTGGGTTCTTGCTTTGATTTTCAAGCAATTTCTCTTCCAATCTAAGCATTCTTCAAGCTAGGTTAGCTCCTCTTCATTGTTTCTTTAAAAATTGTTGAATTTTGATGAAATAAAGATGAGTAAATGCATGATGATTTTGAGTTTGTTGCTGCTGTAGTTTAGGGTTGTTTTCTATGATTTTCTATGTTTGAATTGAATGGAATTAAGTAGGTTTCATGCATGCTAGTTACTTGGTTCAAGTTTATGAGATTTTGTTCAAAAGCTTTGATGTTGAAGATATATGTGGAATCTGTAATTACTTGTTGTAGTTGGTTGTTTTCATTTTCAGAGGCTTAGTTATGCATGATTATGTAGGTTTGATCTAGTTTGATTGCATGTTAGTGGATTCTAACCAAGTTTGAGTTTTGGAACTCAAAGCTTGGTCTTTAATGGTGTTTTGTGATTCTGTGAGTTCTGGGTGGTTTTGTTGCCTTTGAATGGTTATTTGGGTCATATAGAACAGGTCTGGAAGATCTTGTGTGATTTGGGTTAGAATTGATCGAGTTATGAATTTTTGAAAAATTCCTGCGAGGAATCGGAATTCCGGTTGTGCAACCGGAATTCGGATGAGTCCAGTAATTCCCAGAACCGGAATTCCGGTTGCAGAACCGGTCTACCGGTTGGGGAATTTTCAGAAACCCTAGATTTCCTCGATTTTATGTTTTAGGGGGTATTGCCATGCTTTTTATCGATAGGGAAACTTTTAGTTCATAGTTTAAGTCCCCGGGAAGTGATTTAGCATGTCACTTATAGTGTTGTGATTTTTATGGTTTAAGAGCCTGTAATCCGCCGCGCAGTTAAAGTTCCAGTCAGGTTGACCGGCACACCTGTATTCGGAATCCAGGTAAGATTAGTATAACAGTATGCATATGTAGATTACATGTTTAGTGTACATGTAGGAAGCCTGTAGATTACATTAGTTATGTATGTTGGCTTCGAACCATCCAATCCTGTCACGTCGGTACAGGCTGGAGTATGACCAGCAGCCGGAGTATGACCGGTTCGACCGATCAGGCTGACACTTGGTTGGTGGTTCCGTACTATTGACGTATCCCGTCGGTATAGGCTGGAGTATGACCAGCAGCCGGAGTATGACCGGTTCGACCGATCAGGTGGATATAGTAACACGTCGGTACAGGCTGGAGTATGACCAGCAGCCGGAGTATGACCGGTTCGACCGATCAGGCTGTTACGTGTCAATAGTACCGTCCCTATGAACGTTCAGAACTCAGTACCGTGTTGGACACGGCAGTAGTGGCTCAGTACCGTGTTGGACACGGCAGTAGCGGGACTCAGTATCGTGTTGGACACGACAGTTAGGGTTGTGATCAGGGGTATGGGCGTCTGATCATGACCGGGATTTATGTATGAGTATTATTATGCTTTTCTTACTGAGTCTGTCGACTCACAGCTCTACGTTTATGTGTAGGTAAAGGCAAGGCTAAAGCTGATGGACTATGAGCGAGCTTATGAAGGTTGTACATGTCGGGGCGGTTAGGCCTGGAGAGTAAGATCCTCGGGACAGCGAGGCTGATTTTGTAACTAGTCGCTAGGCGACAATTATTTTGTTTAAACAGTTAAATCTTTTTGTAAATGATTTTGTAATCGGGATCCCGAGTCTTTTGTAATATTATTTTATAAGTTTAATTAAAAAGCAAAAATTTTAATTAATCACGTTTTCCATAAACCTCGTTGATTAGCAACGAGCTGCACAGCATGTTTAAAAATCACGTAATACGCCTATGTTAGTTAGGGTGTTATAATTTGGTATCAGAGCCGCCAGGTTGTCTTCCGAAGATCGTCACGACATGTACAATCATCATCAGCAGTTAGCTCGTTTCACGGTTCAGTAAGCCTTTATTGCTTTAGTAGTTTATTTTATTCAGTTATGAAAAAGAAAAGCCTGTTAGGAAGCATGTTAGTAGCCTGATAGTAGAATAGGCGCATGTTTCGTTTTTAATTTCCAAATTAAGCGGCATTAGCAAGCTCTCCTTGAATACGACCTGATATGCCAACTCTTGGTTTCGCAGGCGGTTCTAATCAGATGGACGCCAGGCGGACTACCAGGAGTCAGGGCAACTCAGTGGGGTCAAATCAAGGTCAGGGAGCTCAGTTTCCCCCACCTGTCAGGGGCCGAGGTAGAGGTCCCCGAGGCAGGGCTCGTAGTCGGGGTGATGAGAATCCGCCACAGGCTGCCCAGGCTCCCCCAGCCGATCAGGGAGCCCAGAATTGGGAGGTTCGGTTTGCGGAGATGCAAGCCCGGATTGAAGAACAAGACCTCAAGATTCAGAGGTTAAGACAGCAGGGTGCTCCCCGCAGCCCAGGCTCCGTAGTTCCGGTGGCACCCGCCCGCCGCCTGTGCCGAGATAGTGGTGGCGGCCAATAGATTGGAACCTTTGTACGAGCGGTTCCGGAAGCAAGCACCTCCGGTTTTCTTGGGAGGTCCCGACGTAATGAAAGCCGAGCAGTGGCTGACGGTGATTACCAAGATCCTGAACTTCATGGGTGTCACCGGTAATGACAGAGTGGTGTGTGCCACTTTCCAGTTCCAGGAGGACGCTCTGGTCTGGTGGGATATGGTGTCTCAGATCCATGACATCACCACCATGACCTGGGAAAGGTTCCAGGAACTTTTCAACGCGAAGTATTACAATGAGGCGGTCAGAAGCGCCAAGAGGAAAGAGTTCGCTCACCTGACCCAGCGTGAGAATATGAGCGTCACCGAGTATACTACTCAGTTTGACCGGTTGGCGAGGTTAGCCTCGGGAATTGTGCCGACCGACTTCAGCAAGAAAGAGAAGTATCTTGATGGCTTAAATGCGAAGATCAAACACGACTTGATGATCACCACGGACGACAGCACCACCTATGCTCAGATGGTGGAGAAGGCACTGCGAGCTGAGGGCGCAGTTGGGTGTACGTCGGAGTCAGCTAGTACTCTGGCGAGTGGCGGGGCTCCTACTCCTCCTGCATCAGGCTCTAGCAGGGGGAGTAGCGGTTCGGCCATTGATAAGAGGAAGAGAGCACCCACTGCTTCCGGTGGCTCGAGTCAGAACAAGAGGTTCCGGGGGAACCAGAACAGAGGGAGTCATCCTGGTGGTACTGAGACCCGATTCTCCTATCCCGAGTGCCCTAGCTGCAAAAGGCACCATCGGGGTGAGTGCAAAGGTCAGGGATGCTTTCACTGTGGCATGCCCGGACACTTCAAGAGGGACTGTCCCCAGCTCCGATCAGAAGTACCGAGAGCTCCGGCGATACCCACTCCAGCCACGGTGTTCGCCATCACTCAGCCGATGCATGCCACCATCCGCCTGTCACAGTCGCCTTTCTATTAATAACTCGCTATATTCAGTGCTGTTTGATTCTGGGGCTACACATTCTTATGTGGCGACCAGAGTCCTTAGTAAATTGGATAGACCGTGCGATAGTTATGAATCAGGGTTTGGAACCCTATTACCTGGTGGAGAGTTGGTTATCTCCAACAGATGGATTAGGTCTATGCCGATCAGGATAGATGGTAGGGAGTTAAGTGCTGATCTGATAGAGATGAATTTAGTAGAGTTTGATATTATTTTAGGAATGGATTTCCTATCTAAATATTCGGCGAGCATTGACTGTAAAAGGAAGATGGTGATCTTCCAACCGGAAAGTGAAGAACCATTTGTGTTTGTTGGTTCAGTTCAGGGATCTCGAATCCCGGTGATTTCGGCCATGTCAGCTAGAGATTTATTGCACGGCGGATGCTTAGGGTTTCTGGCCGTGGTGGTGGACACCACTCGGCCAGATACCATTTGGCCAGAGGACATCAAGGTGGTTCGGGAATTTTTGGATGTTTTTCCCAAAGAACTTCCAGGGTTACCACCTCAGCGAGAGATTGACTTCGTGATAGATTTGGCACCAGAGGTGGAACCGGTTTCCAAAGCCCCGTATAGAATGGCTCCAGCTGAACTTAAGGAATTAAAGATTCAGCTCCAAGGGTTGCTTGACATAGGGTTTATTCGGCCCAGTGTGTCACCCTGGGGAGCCCCGGTTTTATTCGTCAAGAAGAAGGATGGATCTATGAGGATGTGCATCGACTACAGGGAATTGAACAAGCTGACGGTGAAGAATAAATATCCATTACCTAGGATCGATGATTTGTTCGATCAGCTTCAGGGGAAGACAGTCTTTTCTAAGATTGATCTCCGTTCGGGTTATCATCAGTTGAGAATCCGAGAGGAGGACATTCCGAAGACGGCTTTCCGCACTAGGTATGGACATTACGAATTTCTGGTTATGTCATTCGGACTAACCAATGCTCCTGCAGCATTCATGGACTTGATGAATAGAGTATTCAAGGATTTCCTCAATATCTGTGTGATTGTGTTTATCGACGACATCCTCGTGTACTCTCAATCAGAGGAGGAGCATGAATTACATCTTCAGATGGTACTGCAACGGCTTCGAGAACACAAGCTTTATGCCAAGTTCAAGAAATGTGAGTTGTGGCTATCTCAGGTGTCCTTCCTAGGGCACATTGTGAGCAAAGATGGGATCAAGGTGGATCCCGGGAAGATTGAATCCGTCAGGGATTGGCCGAGACCGAAGACAGTGACAGAGATCAGAAGCTTCTTGGGTTTATCTGGGTACTACCGTAGGTTCGTCGAAGGGTTCTCTAAAATATCAATGCCCCTAACCGAACTTACAAAGAAAAATCAGCGGTTTATCTGGTCAGATAAGTGCGAAGCTAGTTTTCAGGAGCTAAAACAGAGGTTGATTACCGCTCCAGTGCTAGCTTTGCCTTCGGACAAGGAGAAGTTCGTAGTTTATTGTGACGAATCCAAACAGGGTTTGGGGTGTGTATTGATGCAAGCCGATCGGGTTATCGCTTATGCCTCCCGTCAGTTAAAGGATTATGAACAGCGATACCCGACTCATGATCTAGAGTTGGCCGCAGTGGTTTTTGCATTGAAGATTTGGCGACATTACCTTTACGGAGAAAAGTGCGAAATCTATACCGACCATAAAAGTCTCAAGTATTTCTTTACTCAAAAGGATTTGAATATGAGACAAAGGCGTTGGTTGGAATTAGTGAAAGATTACGACTGTGAGATCCTCTATCACCCCGGAAAGGCCAATGTAGTGGCCGATGCCCTGAGCAGAAAGGGTCCCGGGCAAGTAGCTAGTATGGTTCAGATCTCACGTCAGCTAGCAGAGGATATGGTTAGATCCAGCATTGAGTTTGTGGTAGGTCAGCTTCACAACTTAACGCTGCAATCTGACCTGTTGGAAAGAATAAAATTCGCTCAGATGACGGATCCAGAGTTAGTGAAGATCAGAGATGAGGTGTTGGCTGGTCAAGCTAAGGACTTTTCAGTGTCAGATAACGGGATGCTTTTGTATAAAGCTAGGGTTTGTGTTCCAAATAGTGTGGAACTTAAGAATGAGATCTTTGAGGAGGCTCATTCTACCCTGTATTCTCTGCATCCCGGCACCACTAAGATGTACCAAGATTTGAAACCGTACTTCTGGTGGAGCGGTATGAAGAAGAATTTGGTAGAATTCGTATCGAGATGCCTCACCTATCAGCAAATTAAGGCTGAACATCAGAGACCAGCAGGGTTGTTGCAGCCTCTAACCCTACCAGAATGGAAATGGGAAGATATCACGATGGATTTTGTGGTCGGGTTACCTAGGACCACGGGTTTGCATGATTCCATCTGGGTAGTGGTGGATCGATTTACGAAATCTGCTCATTTTCTGTCGGTTAGAACAACATTTACAGTGGATCAGTTGGCAGAGTTGTATGTCAGAGAGATAGTAAGACTTCACGGGGTACCGAAGTCTTCGGACAGGGATCCGAAGTTCACCTCCAAATTTTGGAAAAGTTTGCAACGAGCAATGGGTACAAAGCTGAAATTCAGTACAGCATTCCATCCTCAGACAGATGGTCAGTCCGAAAGGACAATTCAGATATTGGAGGACATGTTGCGAGCCTATGTTATGGATTTCGAAGGCTCATGGAATAAGTATCTACCGTTGATAGAATTTTCTTACAACAACAGTTACCAGAGTACGATAGGGATGGCTCCCTATGAACTGTTATACGGTAGGAAATGTAGATCTCCCATCCACTGGGATGAGACAGGGGAGAGGAAATACCTAGGTCCAGAGTCAGTGCAGCGGACCAATGAGGCAATAGAGAAGATAAAAGCTAGAATGCTTGCCTCACAGAGCAGACAGAAGAGTTACGCAGATCCGAAACGCATAGATGTTGAGTTCCAAGTATGGGACCATGTGTTTTTACGGGTATCTCCGATGAAGGGGATTAAACGTTTCGGGAAAAGAGGCAAGTTATGCCCTAGATTTACAGGACCTTTCGAGATTCTCGAGAAGATAGGTCAAGTGGCATACCGGTTAGCATTGCCTCTAGCTTTATCAGCAGTTCACAACGTATTCCATGTCTCGTTGTTGAGAAAATACGTTTCAGATCCCTCTCATATACTCAGTTATGAGAGCCTTGAGCTACAGCCAGACATGACTTATGAGGAACAGCCAGTGCAGATCCTGGATAAAAAGGATAAAGTCCTTCGGAATAAGACCATAGCGTTGGTCAAAGTTCTCTGGAGAAACAGCAAGGTGGAGGAAGCCACCTAGGAGCTAGAGTCAGATATGAGAGCTCAATATCCGGAGTTATTCAGGTTAGATTTCGGGGACGAAATCCTTTTAAGGGGGGGATAGTTGCAAAGCCCGCTTAGTTTAATTTGGAAATTAGCAATTAATTATGATTAATTATGAAATTATTTATAGCCATTTAAATAATTTATTATACTGTTATTTATTGAATTCAGAGATGCATTTTTATGTCATGTAGTAGTTTGCATAATTTTGCATTCCGGTGCCCGGTATTTTGGAACCTCGTGTTTGGCTCAGTAGAAATCACAACTTAGTATGTTAGTAGTTTGGGACGGTTTATTAGACATTGGGAATGTCGGGAATGGCCGGGAATTTAGAATTTCCCAAAAATACCCATTTAGTGTTATTTATGTGGTTTTAGTGTGGAGGGGCAAAATGGTCTTTTTGCCCCATTAGTATTTTGTCTTCTAATGAGTTATTAATTGAAAAATAAGTGTTAATTGATATTAAATGTTGGCTGAAACAAAGAGTAAGTTGTTGCATGTTATTCATTTTCATTTTACAAAAAAATCACAAAGTTAGAAAATTCAAAACACTCTCTCTCTTTTCCTCTCTCTCTCGGCTGAGTGTGTGGGTGCAAGGAGTTAGGTTCTTGCTTTGATTTTCAAGCAATTTCTCTTCCAATCTAAGCATTCTTCAAGCTAGGTTAGCTCCTCTTCATTGTTTCTTTAAAAATTGTTGAATTTTGATGAAATAAAGATGAGTAAATGCATGATGATTTTGAGTTTGTTGCTGCTGTAGTTTAGGGTTGTTTTCTATGATTTTCTATGTTTGAATTGAATGGAATTAAGTAGGTTTCATGCATGCTAGTTACTTGGTTCAAGTTTATGAGATTTTGTTCAAAAGCTTTGATTTTGAAGATATATGTGGAATCTGTAATTACTTGTTGTAGTTGGTTGTTTTCATTTTCAGAGGCTTAGTTATGCATGATTATGTAGGTTTGATCTAGTTTGATTGGATGTTAGTGGATTCTAACCAAGTTTGAGTTTTGGAACTCAAAGCTTGGTCTTTAATGGTGTTTTGTGATTCTGTGAGTTCTGGGTGGTTTTGTTGCCTTTGAATGGTTATTTGGGTCATATAGAACAGGTCTGGAAGATCTTGTGTGATTTGGGTTAGAATTGATCGAGTTATGAATTTTTGAAAAATTCCTGCGAGGAACCGGAATCTCTGCAGAACCAGTCTACCGGTTGGGGAATTTTCAGAAACCCTAGATTTCCTCGATTTTATGTTTTAGGGGGTATTGCCATGCTTTTTATCGATAGGGAAACTTTTAGTTCCTAGTTTAAGTCCCCGGGAAGTGATTTAGCGTGTCACTTATAGTGTTGTGATTTTTATGGTTTAGGAGCCTGTAATCCGCCGCGCAGTTAAAGTTCCAGTCAGGTTGACCGGCACACCTGTATTCGGAATCCAGGTAAGATTAGTATAACAGTATGCATATGTAGATTACATGTTTAGTGTACATGTAGGAAGCCTGTGGATTACATTAGTTATGTATGTTGGCTTCGAACCATCCAATCCTGTCACGTCTGCATGACAGCCGGAGTATGACCAGCAGCCGGAGTATGACCGGTTCGACCGATCAGGCTGACACTTGGTTGGTGGTTCCGTACTATTGACGTATCCCGTCGGTACAGGCTGGAGTATGACCAGCAGCCAGAGTATGACCAGTTCGACCGATCAGGTGGATATAGTAACACGTCGGTACAAGCTGGAGTATGACCAGCAGCCGGAGTATGACCGGTTCGACCGATCATGCTGTTACGTGTCAATAGTACCGTCCCTATGAACGTTCAGAACTCAGTACCGTGTTGGACACGGCAGTAGTGGCTCAGTACCGTGTTGGACACGGCAGTAGCGGGACTCAGTATCGTGTTGGACACGGCAGTTAGGGTTGTGATCAGGGGTATGGGCGTCTGATCATGACCGAGATTTATGTATGAGTATTATTATGCTTTTCTTACTGAGTCTGTCGACTCACAGCTCTACGTTTATGTGTAGGTAAAGGCAAGGCTAAAGCTGATGGACCGTGAGCGAGCTTATGAAGGTTGTACATGTCGGGGCGGTTAGGCCTGGAGAGTACGATCCTCGGGACAGCGAGGCTGATTTTGTAACTAGTCGTTAGGCGACAATTATTTTGTTTAAACAGTTAAATCTTTTTGTAAATGATTTTGTAATCGGGATCCCGAGTCTTTTGTAATATTATTTTATAAGTTTAATTAAAAAGCAAAAATTTTAATTAATCACGTTTTCCATAAACCTCGTTGATTAGCAACGAGCTACACAGCATGTTTAAAAATCACGTAATATGCGTATGTTAGTTAGGGTGTTACATACTCGGAGTTCGGAAAGAGCGTGCTATCTAAGAATGAAACCAGTGCTTTGAACGAAGCCTTGAGGCTTATGAACGAGGCTCTGGATTTGTATGAGAAGGGACTGCACGCAGCGAGAACTCGGGAATGCATGCTCGAGCTTAAGGAATTGAAATCGAAGACTCTCCGATTCATCTCAGCAGTTCATCTGCAGATGGGTGAGTTTGAGAGTGTTATTAAGTGTGTGAAGGTGTTGAGAGAAGGTGACAATGAGGACTGTCATCCTAGCTTGCCTGTGCTTGCCTTGAAGGCGTGGTTGGGTTTGCGAAGGTTTGCTGAGGCAGAGAAAGAGCTGAGGGGAATGGTGGTGAATAAGGGGATTCCGGAGAGCGTTTGGGTATCTTCTGTGGAGGCTTACTTTCAGGCTGCGGGAACAGCTGTAGCAGAGACGGCAAAGGAAGTGTTCTTGGGACTTTTCATCTCTAGATCTCGCCGACATCAGGATCCAGAGCCCGTCGATCGATTTCAGCGATGTTGATTGGAAATCCAAATTTTCGGTACCAGGAATATGAATGAGTTGAGGTTTTGATTGATTTCAATATTGAAGTTAAAACAAGCAATCAACGATCAATTTCAATGCTTGGTGTTCCATCTGAAGCAGTATGTTAAATTATTCACTATTCATTCTATTTTCAGTTTCTTAATGATTCTATGGCTTTATTTCCTAATCTGATATATGTTGTTGCTTGTGTCTCTCAACCCTCATATTTCTCATCCAGGCATTGCAGAAAAAAAAATTATGTAGGAAATTTTACTCAGCGTATATATTCATCCATTTCATTCACCATGTATATATATGTTTATGTGTGCTTGTAAATTTTTCTAATTTAATTAGGTTTTTAATGGAGTAGCGCCTCATTACACTGGAACTTTGCTTGATGGGACTAAGTTAAATTCCAGCCATTATAGAGGATTCCTTTCAAGTTTATGCTTGGCCAAGGTAATTAATTATCAGTATATTGCTGGAAGAGAATTATTTACCTGACCTGCTTATGATACGTATTTAGTTTCTTATCTAAGTGAAGTAAAAAATGCCATGGACTTTTAGCTTACTCTGTGTCAGCGTTTCCCTGATATTTGTTTCCTTGCTTGTGGACTCTGTTATACATCAATTTTCTTTTTTCCCCTAAATTTCATGAGCAGAAAAAGAAAAAGCCTTAATGTTTATTCACATTGATTTCAGCTATGTTGATTAGAAATCCCCTTGAGCTCCCCTAATAGCCGCGTTTATGCAGACATCAAGATCCAGAGCCCGTCGATCGATTTCAGCGATGTTGATTGGAAACTATGGTAAAGGGTGGATCTAAGCCTTTGGAGAAGAGAATATGTTCAACACTGCAACCGCAGCTGCCGCTGTCAGGACCATCAACCACTTACTCCAACATGACAGTAATGGGTGGGTACCACTGTGTCTCATAAGCCACAACAGGCTTGTGGGGATCGCTTATTTGATGAAGGTGGTTACAAGCAGATGTGTGTGTTCATACTGAGAATGGCAACATCAATTATGGGCACTCCAATGTTCTTGTAAGTTACAATGTTGACTCTTTGAAAAATTTTAGCTCAACACTGTCTCAATATGTGTATACGAGAAAATAATGAAATATTGAAGTTTTTTGGAGTTTTATAATATTTGGCAGGGTATGGCCTACAAAACTACAAAAAATAATTTAGTTTTTTGTTAATTAAAGTGACCGAGGAGATCAATCAAAAGAAATTGATGAATTTGATGGTTTTAGCTTTCTTCCAAACTCTTCATTTTTATCAATAAAGGGTATTCTGCAATCGTTTCAGATTTTCCTGCTCATACATACATACTTATCTTAATTTGTTTTTTGTTACGTGGTTTTAGTATTTATCGAGTAGTGGTGAATTGTTGACTTCTGAAATGAAATTTTGCCCAAATACTAGCTTTGTCATTATAGGAATTTATTATTTAAGCTTCGTACTATCTTTTTAATGTAGATGGGTGCAAGAATGACCTTTGTGTGATTTTATTTACAGGGAAGAAGAAGGAAAGCCAAGTACATCACCAAGTCACAGGGTGTCAAGCATTTTAAAGTCAATTTACCTCTTTTCAGGTCAGTATATTATTCTCAAATTCACTGATGTTGTGCCATGTCTTTTGAGCATTTATGTTGGAATTTGTATAAGTTATGTGTTCATTGTATGAGTCACTATGTTATATTTCACTATGTTATATTTCACTATGTTATATTTGTTGTTTCAGATTTCTTAGTATAAAATATATATTCGATTTCACTATGTTATATTTGTTGTTTTTATTCATATTTTTCTCCCTTTTCGAACAGCCACTATAAACAATTTTGATTTGTTGTTTTCAGATTTATGATTGCATAAAAAATTACTTCTTTAAAGGTTACCGAACATTATCATTATTTGCCACATTATAATACTATATTAATTTGTTTTTGTGCAACTGATCACATTATCTAATGGAATGTTCCATTTAGATAGATTTTTCTGCTATTTTTTTTTTTGTTTAAATATGAATTTGAATTAAAGTAATATACGTGTATATTAAATAAATATAAATATACATGTGTTTCCTATTTAAAAGTTATTTGAATGTTATTCAAATTATTGTTATTTTTTTTTTTAAGAAACTGAATATTTTTAGTTATGCTCATAAATATCATCATGAAGTAAGGAAGCAATTTTAATTTGAAAATCTTTTATACGCATTCTTTGTATCTAGGACTCTGAAACTTCTTGGTTATTCTTCTCTCGCTCTCTCTTTCTCCCTGTGCAAGTTAGTAATCTACACTTGGCCATCCTTTTTCATCAACAAAGCTTTTATTTGAAGACCAAAGCTTGGTATATATACTAACATTTCAAATTATTATTTTCATCAATAAAGGGTATTCTGCAATCGTTTCAGATTTTTCTGCTCATACATACATACTTATCTTAATTTGTTTTTTGTTACGTGGTTTTAGTATTTATCGAGTAGTGGTGAATTGTTGACTTCTGAAATGAAATTTTGCCCAAATACTAGCTTTGTCATTATAGGAATTTATTATTTAAGCTTAAGAACTCTGCTCTTTAATGTAGATGGGTGCAAGAATGACCTTTGTGTGATTTTATTTACAGGGAAGAAGAATGAAAGCCAAGTACATCACCAAGTCACAGGGTGTCAAGCATTTTCAAGTCAATTTACCTCTTTTCAGGTCAGTATATTATTCTCAAATTCACTGATGTTGTGCCATATCTTTTGAGCATTTATGTTGGAATTTGTATAAGTTATGTGTTCATTGTATGAGTCATTTATGTTTTCGGTATCATTTGTGTTGGGGCTGTATTGGAACTCATTTTCACATTACTTGTTTATGACTCAATATTTATGTAGATAATATTATCCAATAAAATCTAATCACCTAATCACGAATTTAACTAATCATATTGAGCCTACCTTATAATCAATATTTAACACCACAGGACATAACTTATATTAATTTGGCAATATATTTCCACATTTCAGTACAGGACAGACCCATTCGCATTTATTCTTTTTTCTTTTTGTTTTGATCTGAGACCCATTTCAAATTCACTGATATGTACTCTAATCACCTACCCATACCTGTATTGGAACTCATTTTCACATTACTTGTTAGTGGTTATTATATTTAACAGCCTAGAACAAGAAAAATAAATTTATATATTCGATTGTCATTGCTCCCATTTCATTATTACTAACCAATTCAGACTGTATAATTAGTATAGTTATTTATTTGTTTTAGGTGTTTTAAGAGCTTAATAATATTGAATTAATTAAAAATCATTGATTTATTTTGTAATTAATATACACAAAAAATTAATTAAAAATCATTGATTTTTTTGTACTTAATATAATATTGAATTCTATTACATATGTAGTTTTTTTTTTTGTTTGCAGAAAGCATATTATTGGATTGAAGCTGAAATCATATTAAAAAATATCAACCAAGATTTTTATTACATGTCGTGTGATTTTTGTAATAAGAAACTTATGTTCTACAACGACAACGAAGAAACAGATTGTGAAAATCCAAAATGCGGAAAAAGATGTCTTCCTACACCACGGTAAGCACATTATAACTAAATTAATATTTGAACTTCTTGCATATTCATACTAACCGTTACATATTCTGTATAAATTATTAGTGCAAGGACATATGTACAACCCGACGATGGTACAGAGTTGCTAGATGCTGTGATGTTCGGTGATGTTGCAGAAAACATATTCTCATGTACTGCAGTTCAATTAAGATCATATTCGGACGAGGTAACTATAAAAAAATAAATATGTAAAATTTATACATTTTCGTACATAGAAATACATTAAAACTTATAACTAATCATTTTTTTTTTCAGAAACATAAGTTGTTTGTCCAAAAAACTACAAAGCAATTATCAGTCAAAAAATGGAGAATTCAGTTATACGTAGATGCAAACCGAACAATGAGTTCAAAGTATAATCAGTTCACCATTCAAGCAGTTGAACCAATGGAAGATTAGGCAGAAGTTACCCTTTTTTTTACAGTAATTTTATTTTATTTAGTGTTAAGACTTTTCTTGGTGTCGAGCTTCTTTCACTTTCTATTGACTTGTTATCTATGGATTTACATGGAGTATTGTATGCAAGTATTTCATATACCCAATTTTCTAGAAGTAAATAATAAGTATCATTTTATTAATGATTTATATATACCTAATTATATTTTATCAACCAATTATAATAGCACAAATATTAATTTGTTAAAACAAATCATTCGTATAATCATACCTTCACATACAATCTAAATAAGAAGGAAAAAAAAATTAAACTTTACCTAAAACTAACTTTTACGTGCCTCGGCACGTAACTCCTACTTAGTATATAATATATGCTTTATAATTATAATTTATTATATGCTTGTACGTAATTGTAATTATAATTTATTTTACACGTATTATTAATAATTTTTTTGAATAAATGCTAGAAATTTTAAGTGTTTTCTCACTTTTTATTATCTTTAAGAATAATTAAAAATAATAAGAAAAATTAAGTAAATAGAAAAAGTAAAACAAAGCTTTTGGCAACATAACCAAATTATATAAATATATAGATATTACATACATATAAAATTATATAGATATAACAAATTAGATATAATATATAATTAAAAATAATAAAAAAAATTAAGAAAATACAAAAAGTGAAACAAAGCTCTTAGAAATGGCCACATAACAAAATTATATAGATATAACAAAATTATATAACATACATAGAAAAAAATCGTAGGAATATATAAGGAATAAAAACAAATTGATAATCCCTATAAAAAAACAAATTATTAATATGAATAGACCAATGGTAATGAATTCATTTAATTACATTTTATGTATTTATTATTTATATATATAAATGTATAAAAAAAACGTTTGTGTCTATTGATTTCCATCATTAACTGTATTAATTAATATTATTATATTGAATAATAAAATAGTTAAAAATAAAAAAAATAAGAAAAATTGAGAAAATAAAAAATTAGAAAGAATGCTCATATAATCTGCCACCTCACATACCCTAACAACATTATATAGATATATAGATTGATGATTGATGATATATAAATTATTAAAGAGATATAATTATTTATCAAAATATGAATGATAAATTATTTATTTTTATATATTAAATAAAAATTTAAAACCTATTAGGCAAGATATAAATCAATCACCCATAAAAGAAAAATATTTATTAGACAAAGAAAAGTAGTATAACAAACGTGTTATATATAACCCACATGGATAACACCTTAACTTTAAGTGTTTCTAAACCATGTGGAACTTTAAGTTTCTATTTATAGTACTTTATTTCTAAACAAAATATAAAAATATCATAAAATTTTAAAAATACAATGAAAAAAATCTAGGATGCCACCTAAACTCCTTTGTGTTTTCCTTTATATTTACAGATAGATTTGAATCTTATTAATTTATATATTGTTGTGTATAGAATCTTTATACATAAAAAGTACCTATCTAACGGCAATTGTTGGTTTAACGATTCTTTTTTTATTTAGTCTTACACGATTAACTTAACAGATTGTTAACGTTAAACGTTAACAAATAAATAAACACAATAATTAAACCCAAAAAATTAAACAATTTTTTTTTTAAATTAAAAAAAAAAAATCATCTTACCCACATATCCCTCTAACAAATCGTATATCCCCAATTTTTGAAATTTTTTAACACTATTAGGCTTCATTCAAATTTCAAAAAATAAACCCAATAATTAACCCAAAAAATTAAACAATCTTTTTTTTAAATTAAAAAAATCATATATTCCAATTTTTGAATTTTTTTTACACGATTAGCTTCATTCATATTTCAAAAATTTTAAAAATAAACCCAATAATTAAACCAAAAAATTAAACAAACCGTATATTTGAAGAGTACATTTTAAAAATAATTTATAAAAATATTTGAAGAGAAAGAAACTGATAACTGTGCAACGATTTCTTAATTTGAATTTGAACTAAATTAATCTCCTTTAATCTTAATTTTAGTTTCCAAATAAATTTTTATTTTAATCAAATTAATTCTTCTTTAATTTCTCCTTTAATTTTAAACTTTTTTTAATTTTAATTGTACATTACAAACTTAATAAAATTATAAAAGGTTTAACACACGTGCAAAGCACGTGTTAACCAACTAGTATAGATATATACATGTATTTTCCAATGTAATATGCATTTACTTTTTCTAACTATATATATCTTTTCCGAAATAGTACTTAATATTGCTTTTATTTAAGTTTATGTATATGGAGAAGAATATATTTAAAGCACACATATATTCTCTTTTGCTACGTAGGCTTTTTTTTTTTTTTTTTTTAAACTAAAATTTGAAGTAAAAAAAATATGAATGTAGAAGAAGATTTTCATCCGGGTGGTAAAGAGTGGTAAGAGATTATAACACGTCTACAAGGACTTGAAGATGATTCAGAGAGGGAAACTATTAATGATGGTGTTGATCATGATAAGGAAGTGATAGAAGATCTTTATCCAAATGTTAAAGAGTGGAAAGACATAATGGCACATTTAGATATCTCAAAAGAACCATGTGAAATCAATGAAAAATAAAATTAATTAATATAATATGATAGAATTTTAAATATTAAATTAATTAAAATCTTAAATTAAATATAACTAAAGAAAAGAAAAGAAAATATTACTTAAGTATTGCACTCATGACATTTTAATTATTTTAAGAGTGATTATTATAAAATTATTATAAGTTGAATATGTAATAGTTTTATAAGTATAATTATTGTTTTAAAAATAAATTTAATTAAAATATTTTTTTTATGTAAATTTTAAATAAAAAAAATATAATTAAAACTAAACTTTAAATAGAAATAAAATAAAAAGATAAAAAAATAGGTTTGGAGTTTGTTAGTTAACCTACAATTATTAATATTCAAGATTAATTATAAATAAAAAAAAATATATTAATTATGATGTAGTTTTCAAGAGTTAATTTGAGCAATTGGATTAAATCAAGGCTATAAATTACTATTCCTATTGATAGGTAAAATACCTAATCCCTACTATAATAGCCCTCATTTATATATATATATATATATATATAAATTAGGAGTGTACCTAGTTTGGTCGATTTATGTTACAATTTATTCAACTCAACGTAGAGATCGGATTACAAAATCTAAATGCAACTCATCCGATTAATAAAATAAATTTCAACCTGCCCAATAAAAATTGGTTGGTTTTGCCGAGTTAATTTACCCAAAACAAACACTAATGTTTATTTTTTTCACATTCAATTGTTATATTTTAGTTCATATAATAATGAGACAAATATATAAATTGAATTCAAAGTTCAAGGCTCGTCATTGGCAAAAAGTGGTCCTGGAAACCGATTGTCTTTCAGTTGTTCAAGCCTTGCGAAGCTCAATTGTTATGATATCCACGTTCGGTCAAGTGGTTAATGATGGTAAGGCTATGATTAATTTTTTAAAAAATATTTCTATTTATTTTGTTCGTCGATCAGCAAATATGGTGGCTCATAAGTTTGTTAGAGCATCTGTATTGTTCCTTGATTGTATTTTCAGTCTAGAGTTTATTCCAACTAATTTGTTACATGGTTTGATAACTGGAATAGTTATCTAATAAAATATTATTTTTCATTAAAAAAATGTATATATTATATTTTGAGGATTTTTTAATAAGCTATGAATTTTAAAGGACACGATAATATTAAAAATTTATGAAGTAAAAATATTAATTGTTCAATAAATAATACTAAATTTAAATATTAAAAAATAAAAATAAAAATAAAGTCTAGAAAGACCGATGACAGACTCATTCGATAAAAAGAGAAAGGTTAGATTCCATTCAAAAGAATCTAAACCGTTGGATTGATTAATATTGTAAAGAAAATTATATATTTATTTCTAGTAACAATGGATGTGATTATTTGAGATGAGACGGTAGACTTCACATGCTAGTTTTTTTTTAATTCTTATTAAACCATTATTTAATAGAGCATTGCTATTAAGTACCAGTGGTGTCTAGTATCTTCTCGACATGTTGCATTGCGATTAGTTAGCGATACTTTCTAAAAATTATTATATTAAATTATGTGAAACCCGATACTTGGTTGAATCAATAATAATATTGATACATAAAAAAGTACTAGACATCACAAGTGCCCTTTAGCATTTCCCTATTTAACATTGGACGAACCGTTTTTTATTAATATTGGACAAGTCTTATTAGTTATTATATTAAATGGGTGTTTCGGGAAAATAAAAGAAGATGAAAGGACATGAGATTAGAATGTGTGTGGGGGAGTAAGTATGGACGTCGTTTTCTCCAAGTAATCTAGTACACGTGGCGACATGAAGTTGGCTAAGTGAGAGGGTCGGGCCGGGCCGAGCCGTGCCGTGCTGGACAATATACGGGCCTATTTGTCTCTCGCTCACACATCTTGGTTTTTTAGAAAGAATAAGGGAAATTTAGACAGTTTACTGTTTTTTCCCATTTTCTTTCTTTTATACTGTTACACGCTCAAAATAATTTTTATACTGTTTTTTTTTTTTCGAAATTAACTTTTATACTGTTTTTTTTTTTTTGCTGCCAACAATTTTATGTTATTGTTTTGTTTTTTTTGATTGATTGGGACATGGGCTCAATTATTTATTTAATTTTTTATTTTAATGGATGTAAAAGTTATTATTTATTATTTTTAATATTTAATAATTATTATTTTTTGAGATATTTTAATAATTATTATTTTGATGAAAAGGTTGATGGGATGTGTCATAAAAGTGACATGTTTTACTTTTTCTTTTATTTAAATAAATTTAAAAATCACACCCCATGTCTCACTCTTTTTTTTTTTTATTTAAATAGATTTAAAAATCCCACTCCCATTTCTCACGATTCATCTTCTTCATCATCTTTATCTTCTAGCTTTTCACATAAATCTCACCCCCATGTTCTAATATTCATCTTCTTCTTCAAGTTTTTTTTTTCTTCATCTTTACCGTTGTTTTAGTATTGTTCTACTGTTGTTTTTCATGATTTTTATTTTTTTTTCATGTTCAGTTCTTCTTCTTCATCTTCTTTTCTTTTCTTCTTTTTTTTTTTTTTTTTTTTTTTTAATTTTTTGAAGTTCTTAGTTATGTTTTTTTTGAAAATATAAGAGTTAGTGTGGTTTTTTTTTGTTCTAATTTTCTAGAACTTTTCTTGCAAATATAGTGCATTTAGTATTGAGGATGTGCACAACATAGTTAATTTTTGATCATTTTTTTCTTTTATTGTTTTTTTTGTTTTAGTATTGTTTTAGTATTGTTTTACTGTTGTTTTTCATGATTTATGTATTTGATGCCGATTTCACTGCCCTTGCTCCATCTCGCTGGAATTAATAGGTATTTTCTGGGTGTTCTCGTGTTGTTGTGATGGTTATGTCTGTGAGTGTGGAAGTTGGAGGCTATAAATACATTTCTTCTTCGTTCTCTTTGGCTATTTTTGTGGTTTTTTTCTTTTGGTTGTCCTATAAATATATTTGAGGAGCTCACTCACAAGAGAGTTTTGAGGTGTGTGTTTCTTTTATATTTCTCTAAGTAGTTATATTTGCTTCATTTGTTTTTGTGTTGTTTCAGTGTTATTTTAGTAGTTTTTTTTTTATAATTTTCTAGGAATAGACTTGCAAATATAGTTGATTTTGCATCTGGTGTTGAGGTTGTGCAGCAGATTGTTTGTTTTTTTTAATCATTTTTTTCTTTTGTTTTGTTTGATTGTTTTAGTGTTGTTTTACCGTTGTTTTGCCATGATTATTTATTGACGTCGATTTTACTGCTTTTGTTTATTCTTGTCGGAATTAATGGTTATTTTTCGGTGTCCTGGTGTTGTTGTGGTGGTTATGTCTGTGATTGTCAAAGATGGAGGCCTCATACTTTTGTTTTGGTATTGACAGTATAAAAGAAAAAAAAAGGGAGGACAGTATAAATGTTAATTCTGCCGTGTGGCAGTAAAATTGAAAAGTATTACCCCAAATCCAGTATTTTTGTAAAATGCCCAAGAATAATTAGTAATTTGTCCCAAACTCTCCGCACTATTGATTTTATCTTTTAAAATATAATACTTACTAAAAATTTCTCTTGAGCTTTATATTTACAATAATTTAGTATTTTTTGTTAAATTTGGTCCCATTATTTTATTTAAAGTTGACGTATCTTTATAAATTAGCAATTTTACTATATAAACTTTGATAACTATCAAATTGTATCCCTCAAAATAAAAATGTGAAAGATTGAACATGTTTATTAGTAAATCTTAAAAAAAATCATTTTAAATGATTAAGAAAATTAAAATGAAATTAAAATTTTAAAACTAACTAAGCAATTTAAAAAATAATTATTTTTATTAAAAAATATTTATTTCGATATAAAAAAGTATTAAAAAGTAAATTTTTGTCAAAATTATTTTACGGGAACAAATTTAAGTTTATTTTTTTAGTGTGTTCACGCTGCGAGCGGTGTGGGTTTTAACTATTTTTTCGAACCAAATCGCACATGCAGTTCTTACAATTTCTCAAACGCGACCGCACTGCAAGATCTCAAAATTCCAAAAATGCAGTGCAGTGTGGGTGTTTTATACTATCATAAAATTAATAAACAAACACTATATTAAAGTTTCACCAACACAATAAAAATACACATGTTGTGAAAATTTCAACAACACTCCCATTAAAAATACAACAAAATTAAAATGAAGACAAGGTGCTTATTTCGAAGCTTCCGGGATATCATCTTGATACTTCCAAGGTTCTAGAACTTGAAGACAAGGTCTCTTACTTTGTTTTTGACCATTCTAGATAGATTGCTTAGAGCAGAATTAGCATTTGGATGATTGAAACCAGCGCACCAGGTTGATTATCAACCTAGGCGCTGGGCCCAGCACACCAGGTTGATTATCAACCTAGGCGCTGGGCCCAGCACTAGGTCAACCTGGGCATTGGGCTCTGTTTACAGGCCCTTGTGGTTGTAGTTTTCTTCTCGAGTTTTCTTGTATCTTTGTTATTTTTAATGATGGAAAAAATGCACAGAATAATTTTTTGATAATTGGAAAGGCCCTAGGGCCAGGTGTCAACCTAAGCATTGGGTCCAACTTCAGGCCTCTTGGAAGTTTCGTTTGGTCCCCAAAAATAGTTGAATATTAATATTTGGGAGAAGCTTATGGTATAGGCAAGCCTAAATGACCATTCCAACTTCCCATACCTAAGCCTAACATTACAAGCCTATAAAGACCTTTATGATTCTTGGTTGTGCATTGATTTATATTAGTGGAGAATAGTAAGTATTGCAAGCTTATGGAATATATTGGGTTGTGGATTGATGGTTGTAATTGGCATGCATAAATTGTTTCAACTGTTAGTTAAGTGATAATTATGGTTCCATGAACTTAATAAAAGATTGAGGTGAATCAAGAGTGTAATTGAACTAAAAAATTGAATTATTATAGGTGAAATTTTGTTCATAACCATGTTATTTATCTTACTTGAAAATTTCTCATGTTTTCGGTTGATTGACTTGCTTCATTTAGGTTGTGCTGTTTTTAGTTTTTAGTCAAGAATTTAGGCTGAGAGAATTTGTTAGGCTATTTTTAGCCTATTATTTACGTTATTTTTAGAGTTAATTTTCATCTTTATTGTCACTTTTTGAAATAGAATTATACTTATTTTCTTTAATTTCAGATTTTGACACTTGGAATGTATAAATTGGTCAAATCTCACAAAAAGATGATCTATAAAATAGCGAATTGTGCAAGAAAATAAAGATGAAACTTCAAGCCTAAATTAGACTATTTTCTAATCAGATTTTAGAGAAAGTCAAAACATAAAAGTTCTAGATCTCCCTTTTAACTTTTCGAAATATCTTGAATCGTACAATTTTGAGCAATATTAAAATATTTTTGGCCAAAATACTATTAGTCGACTATTGGAATTATTTTACCAGGATCTTAGATTTACTAACAAGTATGTTGTTTAACATCCTAAATATGAACTTCTAAAACGATATGAAATAAACACATATAAAGTATAAGAAACCTTACAGTGATTGCAACGGAATATAATGTCTCATTCCGCTCAGATCTCTAACTCTTGTATCCTTTCTGTAGCAGAGTATCACCAAGATCTGAGCCTGAATGTCCTTCTCTTGAATCTGGATTCTTCACAGCCTTACACACTATGATTGAGATACCACTTGATGTGTGTGGGCACTCACTCTTTCACCATAGGGCTTCAGTTTAGAAGAGAGGAAGAGAGAGAGAGAGAGAAGGTGGCGGCTAGGGTATAAGAAGAAGGCTTTGAGTTTTTCTTTGAAGGAATGAGATGCATCATATTTTTCCTGAAGCAATCACTACCTATTTATAGGAAACCACCTAGGGTTAGGTTAGATTTAATTGGCATTGAAATAATGAAAAAATAAATAATAAAATCCACATATAGTGGCCGACCAAGGAATGGATAATGGGTCCCACTTTGCAAATTTACCATTTTATCATTTTTCTATCTTATTTTCTCAAAAACACCAATTTTCCAAATTAACCACTTAAATGCCAATTCTAATTATTTAATAACTAAAAATTAATTATTAAATAATATTGTCATTTAATATATTTATTAATTAGACTAATTAAAGTCTCTTAATTAACAAATAAATCCTAGAAACTCTTTCTTCACAATTAAGCCCTTGCTTAGTGAAAATTCATAAACTAGACATAGTCTAATTTTAGAATTATAATTGATTAATTAAAATCAATTAACTGAGTCTTACAAGTAGTATTGTCTCAACTAGTATGGGGACCATGGGCCTATATATCCGAGCTTCTAATAAGCAGACCCAGAACTTACCAAGTAAATTCACTGACTTATTAATTCCTTGTTGCATCCACTCATAGAACTTGGAATTGTACTCTCAGTTATATAGAACGCTCTATATGTTCCACGATATAGATACGCTATCAGTTATCCATTGTTATAATCCCAATAATTAATGTGTTGGGTTTTGTGCCCTAAATAAAATCCATTGCAATCTGATTAGTTATCAATTTAAGAGATTTGAAGTGATTTATGTTAGCATGTACTTTTCATGTTTATGGTTTAATATATATATATATAAATAAATTTAATATATGCACAAAATCAGTTAAGTCCAGAACATATATTTATTCACAATTACAGTATTGTCAACGCAGTAGAATGTGATTGTGATTATATGATTCAAAAGACTAAGTCCCTGTTTCATCAGTGTTTTGGATTTACACTGATGTGATAATCAGCGATGAAGTATACTTACACTTGGAGTAAGTGTTATGTTCTTTCCAAAACATTGGTAAAGTATACTAGTTTCGAATGTATGGAGTATACATTGGACTGGACCGATATTGAACTTAGTCAAGATATTATAAACTTACCGTTGTATCTTTCCAAGTCAATATCACTAGTTGATCTTAGATTAAAAGAATCTAAATCCTGATATGCTTAGGCTCAATCTCAGGAGTGCTATTCATGTTCTTTGATTTATTAGTTAAGCCTACTTTTGGGTCAGGGTGATACGTATATTTTGGGAACATGATAGTATGACTGAGTGAGAGCGTTGAACATAAATATAGAATCTATAGCTTCTACTGGTGTATAGAAGTCAAGTGATGATTCCCTTCGAGCTTAGCTAAATAGAAGTAAATGGATGAGCTCTTGTTTCAGTGACTATATCTTAGTTCACTAAAACACCATTTATAGGTAGCTAAGTGTTTTAAGGGGCCAATTACATTGAGGGGTGAAACGGTAAATTTATCTATTCTCGGTGTAAATCATCTATATAGAGGATCTTTGATCAAATTAAAAGTATAACGATGGTTAAATGAGATAGCGTATCTATATCGTGGAACATATAGAGCGCTCTATATAAGTCTGAGAGTGCAATTCCAAGTTCTAAGAGTGAATTCAACAAGAAATTAATAAGTTAGAGAATTTACTTAGTAAATTCGGTTCGGCTTATTGGAAGCTCAGTAATATAGGTCCATGGTCCCCATTCTAGTTGAGATCATACTGCTTGTAAGACTCAATAATTTATTTATGTTTAATCAATTATAATTCTAAAGTTAGACTATGTCTAGTTTGTGAATTTTCACTAAGCAGGGGCGAAATTGTAAAGAAAAGAGATTCTAGGTTTATTTATTAATTAATAGACTCTATATGTCTAATTAATAATTATGTTAAATGACAATATTATTTAATAATCTATTTTAGTTATTAAATATTTAGTTTTGGCATTTAAATGGTTAGAATTGGAAAATTGGCATTTTTGAGAAAATAGAAATGAAAATTGTGAAAACTGCAAAATTCCAAGTGAGGCCCATTAACTGTTGAAATATTTTACCAGGATCTAGATTTACACCATGTATGTTTCATTAACATCCTAATATGAATTCTAAAATAATGAAATAAACACATATAAAGTTTAGGAAACCTTACATTGGGTGCAGCGGAATATAATGACTCTTTCCGTTCAGATCTCTAGCCCTTGATTCCTTTCTGTAGCAGAATATAATCAAGATCTGAACCTGGATCTCTTTCTCTCCTTCTTTTGATGCTGATTCTCCTTCTTGATTGGATTCTACACAATCTTCCACACTATGATTGAGATACCACTTGATGTGTGTGGGCACTACTCTATCACTAGGGTTCGAAATTGAAGAGGAAAAGAGAAGGGAAGTGGTGGCTAGAAAGTTTTCTCTGAAAGGAATGAGATGCAAGTGCATAGTTTCCTGAAGCCATCACTTTCTATTTATAGAATGCCATCTAGGTTTAGGTTAGAATTGTATGACATTAAAATAATGAAAAATATTAATGGTAAACTCTATACAAAGTGGCTGGCCATATTATGGATAATGAGCCTCACTTTGCAATTTTCTCATTTTATCATTTTTCAATTCCATTTTCTCAAAATGCCAATTTTCCAATTTAACCATTTAAATGCCAATTCTAATTATTTAATAACTAAAAATTAATTATTAAATAATATTGTCATTTAATATATTTATTAATTTAGACATATAAAGTCTCTTAATTAATAAATAAAACTAGAATCTCTTTTCTTTACAATTTCGCCATTGCTTAGTGAAAATTCATAAACTAGACATAGTCTAACTTTAGAATTATAATTGATTAATCAAAATCAATTAACTGAGTCTTACAAGCAGTATGGTCTCAATTAGTATGGAGACCATGGGCCTATATAACTGAGCTTCCAATAAGTCGAACCGAATTTACCAAGTAAATTCCCTAACTTATTAATTCCTTATTGAATCCACACTTAGAACTTGGAATTGCACTCTCAGTTATATAGAACGCTCTATATGTTCCATGATATAGATACGCTATTAATTATCCATTGTTATAATCCTAATTTGATCAATGACCCTCTAATAGATGATCTACATTGAATAGGAACTAAATTACCATTACACCTTCAATGTATTTTATCCTTAAAACACTTAGCTCCGTATAAATGATATTTCAGCGAAGTGAAATGAGATCTCAACTATTTATCTCTGTTTAGCCAAGCTCGAAAGATATCATCGTTTCACTTCTAAATTCCTATAGAAGTTATAGACTCCATATTTATGTTAGCGCTCCCACTCAATTATACTATCATGTTCCCAAAATGTACGTATCACCTTGACTGTTCAAAAGTAGGCTTAACTAACAAATCAAAGAACATGTATAATACTCTTGAGATCGAACCTAACCATATCAGGATTAAGATCATTTGATCTAGGATCAACAGGTGATATTGAATTGAATAGATATTACAGTAAATTTTAACAAATCTAATCAAAGTTTAATATCGGTCCCTTTCGATGTATACTCTATACATCCGATACTGGTAAACTTTGCCAATGCCCTGGAAAGGACAAAACACTTATCCAAGGTGTAAGAATACCTATCGCTAATTATACCATGTCAGTCTAAATCCAGTGAACTGACAAATCAGGGAATAAACTTTCGAACATATAATTAAGATTATATTCTACTGTGCTGACAACACTATAATCATTAACAAATTCATATGTTCTGGACTTAAATAGAATTCATACATTATATATATAATCATGAAATAAATCATGTGAACCATGCAACATAAAATGTTATTTCTGATCTTTATTAATAAGTAAATCTGATTATATTAAAATGGGTTTTATTTAGGGCACAAAACCCAACATTAACACCATGGGCGGCCACTTGTACAAGCTTTTTCCAATTATTATTTTCATTATTTTAATGCCAAATAATTACTAACCTAAACCTAGTAGTTGCCTATAAATAGAAAGTGATGGCTCACACCAAAATAAGAGTTATTTTCAGTAATTCAGGAAATTGCCTTTCAGAAAACTAAGCCATCTACCTTCTCTCTATAGTCGACCCCCTCTCTCTCTCTCTTTTTCTCTTCACAATTTCGAATTACCCTAGTGATAGAGTAGTGCTCACACAAAGCAAGTGGTACCTCAATCATAGTCTGGAAGATCGTGAAGAATCCAAATCAAAGAGAAGGACATTCGGACTCAGATCTTGATAATACTCTGCGACAGAAAGGATACAAGGGTTAGAGATCTGAGTGGAAGGAGACATATTATTCCGCTACAACCAATGTAAGATTTCCTTAACTTTATATGTGTTTATTATCGTTTTAGAAAGTTCATATTTAGGATGTTAAACAACATACTTGTGAGTAGATTTAAGATCCTGGTAAAATAAATTCCAACAACTGGCCTCAGAGCCATGGTAATTGATTTTCTTGCAAGAAATTTGGACTTAAAACGATTTGTATGTGATTTGGATGGTTTCATATTGATCTATGTGTTATATGATGATTGATTGATGTTTGTGAATTTTCGTAAAAAATAATTGAATTTTTGTTTCTGAAATTATTTTTATTGGATAGTTTGGAAAAAATTAAGCAATTTACTTTTTTACAGAACTCAATTTCGATTTTATTTGAATTAGTTATGAATTTTTGAAAATCAGAAAATATCAGGATGGTGTCACCCACCCTACGCGCGCGGATGAGGGTGCTTCCCTCGGATGCACGCGTTCAGACAGCCTGCTGTCTGAGATTTCTCGGTCAGGACACGAGCGCCTGTCTGAAACCGTCCTGGGCGCGCGCGGAGAGGCTGCTAGCAGCCTCCTGCACCGTGTCCACTCGGTCATGCAGCTCTATACGGGCGTGTGGACAGTATGCATACTGTCCGTACCACTTACAATTTTTTTTTCGTTTTCTTCGATTTTTCATGTTATTTCATGGAATTAACTTTCAATTTTTTGTGTAGTTTTGTATTTTGATTTTAAGTTTTCATATTTCAAATCTAATTATCAGAAATAAATTAATTTGAATTTTTTAAATTAATTTTAGATATTAGTGTAATTTGAATTTGAAAATAGGTAAAAATCTATCTTTTTTGCTTATTTTTTTTTCTTATTTTTAAATTTGATTATTTAATCTTATTTTTAAATTTAAGTTCAGATATTAATTTTTTTTTTTAAAATTATTCTATTTTTTTTTTTTAAATATTTTGATCTTATTTAAATTTAAAATAAGATTACTATAATCATAATATTTTGAATAGAAATAAGATATTTTGCTAACTTTTAAATTTTATTATTTTTTTTTATTTATATTAAATTATAAAATCAGAAAAAGATATTTATTTATCAATTTTTATTTTATTGAATATTTAATTTATAAAATAACATGAAATTTAAAAGGTGGTTAGCAATTTTTTTTTTTGAAATGATATTTAGGTTAGTTGAAACCTAATTTTTTAAAATTGCAGGTTTAATTTTAAATATTATTTTATTTCATTTAAAAATCCGAAAATATTTTTTATTTAATTATTTTCGAAATTAAATTAATTAATTTAAAATTAAATAAATCCTACTTCCAACTATCCAATTTAACATGTTGCAGGAGTTTGTGTTTTAGCTTATGTGTAAGTTTTATAAAACCTATTATTGCTTGATCTAAATTGCCATGGTTAATATCATAAACTAAATGCTACTTGTTTAAAAAAAAAACGTGTTCTTATTAACAATTTTCACATGATATTGACACTTCATGTCGATAATCATGTTCCATATACTATACTGGTTCACTTAGCTATGATAATTTAGTATTGCATCTCTCTTATTTTTTTTAAAAAACAAACAATATTTATTTTTTATATTAAGAATATTAAATTTTAAAATAAAATAAATAAATGTAATGTATTTGGTTCTTCCACGTGTCTATATTTATGAGTTAATAACGGAAGTGGTAGTCACGGTGTAAGAGAATTGTAACATTGGATATTTTTGCCACCAAAAATAAACATTAGGTATTTAAGTGTATAAAATCATAAACATTAGGTATTTATGCCGCAATTTACCCAAAATTAATTTTTTCAATAAAAGGAGTTTAAATTTGGTGTTGACCTTACAAAAAAAAATTGGTGTTGGTCAAAATGGAGTACAAAATATTAATTATTAACTAAAAAAAACCAAACTTATAAAACGGGTATAATTATCTATCTGTTAGATTTTTTTTAAGGGATTTCAATAGGAAAATTTACAATTAAACACGTTTTTTGTTCATTTAATATCAATAATAACGTGGAGATTTTAATTATTGAGAGTACAATTATTTTGTACCGTTTTTATTTTAAACCATTTCAAATAGCTTGTTGAAGCATACTAAAGTAATTGTTGACGTCATAGTAAGTTTTCAAGTCACGCCTATTGTAATACCCGGTAAAAATATATAAATATTTTAAATTTTATTTGTTATACAATTTGTGTGAGAATAAGTATTTTATTTATTTCTATTAATAGTGAATAGAGATAATTGCTTAGAATAGTATTGACAGATTTCTAAACATAGTTGAAATTGTAGTAAGTGTCAAGGTAAAATTATGGTGTTTTTACGAATTAGGATAATTACTCAATTTAAGCCCAATATGAAAATCTATTAGAGTTTTATAAATTATTTAGTGGGTTTAATTTATTGTATCAGTGCATTAAATAATATTATAATGGAATTAATTTTAAAAAATTTGTAGGTTTGGATAAATTCGTAGGATTAAAAACTGTTTTAGTAAAATGATCATATCTAGAGTTTTAGAGCTCCGATTGAAGTGATTCCAGTGGCATTGGAAAGATAATTCAAAGTTCTATAAATTTTGTAGGAATAGTTATATCATAATTCGGAAGTTTTCTAGGTCAAAACGGAACCTAAATTTACGAGATAGAGGGCATACTTTTAAAATTAAAAAATTAGATATTTGTTGATTGAATAATATTTTAGCATTTTATTATATATTATTATTTTTAGTTAAATTAAACCTATTAAAATACAATATCTCATAATCTTCATTACATGTTTTTTTATAAAACCTTAAACTATCATAGTTTTATTTTTCCTATCCAAACCAATTAGTCAAAGTCTTTTTCTTCTTCATGGTTGCTCCTCTCAAACCTTCCACACTTTTTCTTATTTTTTTACCTTCATTCTTAAAGTTTTGGACTTATAATCAAGGCTTGCGGGCTTGAGACATCAAATAGAAAGTTCTGAAGAGGTATGAAATATTTTCTTGCTCAATAATGTTAAATGTTATTTAGGGTTCGGACCTATTATATTTTTCGTTTTTAGAAAAAAAATAAGTTTCAGTAAAGTGATGATATCTCTCTTGATGTTGATTCGTTTTTAGAGATTTTTGTATCGTTGGAAAGCTTATTCCATTATCTAAAATTTTTATGAAGAAACTATTCACTAATTCGGTGTTCTTCTATGTCGAAAATTATCATCTTTTTGCTGTTGTTGTAATTCGTTTTCTTCATATTTCCAGAAAAAATACTTTCACTTAAAATACAATAACGCTCTCAATTCGCATCCATTTTTAATGATCTATACATGGTTTTAAAGCGTATTCGATTTCCCATAAGTTTTATGAAGAAACTTTTTGTTAATTCGAAGTCATACTATGTCAAAAAGTTAGATTTCTTCAATATCATGTGATTCGTTTCTTGAATCTTGTTCTTGCAAAACTATTTTGGTAAAATTACAATATCTCTTTGAATATAATTCAAATTTCAAAGATTTTGGTATCATTGGAAAGAGACTTTAATTTCCTAAAACTTTGATGAAGATGTTATCTTCTAGTTCTGAACCTTCCAATGTAAAAAGTTTGTATTTTTGCTAAGTCGTGTAATTCATTACTCCATATTCCTTCTCAGAAATAGTTTCAGTAAAATAATCATAACTCCCTCAGTTTTAATCTATGTTTATGTTGGATTTTATGCCCTAAATAAAACTCTTTACAATCTGATTAGTTATCAATATAAGAAATTTGAAGTGATTGATGTTTGCATGAATTTTACATGCTAATGGTTTAATATGTTTATTACATTCATACACACAAAATCAGTTAAATCCAGATCATATGTTTATTCACAATTACAGTATCGTCAACACAGTGGAATGTGATTGTGATCATATGAATCAAAAGTTTTGGTCCCTGTTTCATCAGTGTTATTGGATTTACACTGATGTGATAATCAGCGATGATGTGTACTTACACTTGGAGTAAGTGTTATGTTCTTTCCAGGACATTAGTAAAGTATACTAGTTTCGAATGTATGGAGTATACATTGGACTGGACCGATATTGCAACTAAGTTAAGATATTACAAACTTACCGTTATACATATCTTTCCAAGTCAATATCAGTAGTTGATCTTAAGATTAAAAGAATCTAAATCCTGATATGCTTAGGCTCAACTCAGGAGTGCTATTCATGTTCTTAGATTTATTAGTTAAGCCTACCTTTGGGTCAGGGTGATACGTATATTTTGGGAACATGATAGTATGATTGAGTGGGAGTGCTGAACATAAATATGGAATCTATAGCTTCTACTGGTGTATAGAAGTCAAGTGATGATTCCCTTCGAGCTTAGCAAATAGAAGTAAATGGATGAGCTCTTGTTTAACTGACTAATTATTAGATCACTAAAAACCATTTACAAGTAGCTAAGTGTTTTAAGGGGCAAAATACATTGAGGGGTGAGAACGGTAAAGAAATCCCATCTCGATGTAGATCATCTATATAGAGGATCTTTAAATCACAATAAGATTATAACAATGGTTAAATGAGATAGTATATTGATATCGTGGAACATACAATATGCTCTATATAAGTCTGAGAGTGCAATTCTAAGTTCTAAGAGTGGATTCAACGAAGAATTAATAAGTAGGAATTTACTTGGTAAATTTAGTTCACTTATTGGAAGCTCAGCATATAGATCCATGGTCCCCATTCTAGTTGAGAACATTCTGCTTGTAAGACTCATTAATTGATTCGTGATTGATCAATTATAATTCTAAAGTTAGACTATGTCTAATTTTATGAATTTTCACTATTGAGGGGTGAAATTGTAAAGAAAAGAGTTTCTAGGTTTATTTATTTATTAATGGACTTTATATGTCTAATTAATAATTAAATTAAATGACAATATTATTTAATAATCTATTTTAGTTATTAAATAATTAGTTTTGGCATTTAAAAGGTTAGAATTGGAAAATTGGCATTTTTGAGAAAATAGAGATAAAAATTGATAAAATTGCAAAATTAAGTGAGGCCCATTACTACACCATGGCCGACCACTTAATGTGCTTTTTCAAATTAATATTTTCATTATTTTAATGCCAAATAAATCCTAACCTAAACCTAGTAGTTGCCTATAAATAGAAAGTGATGGCTCAGTCTCACAATACATGCTTTGATAAGTTTTCACAAGCTTTTCTGACAGAAATTTCTCTCTTCAGAAAAACTGAGCCTTCCCCACTTTCTATACCTGGCCGAAATACCTCTCCTCTTTTCTCCTTCATCTTTTTCGATCCTAGTGAAAGAGTAAGTGCCCACACACAGCAAGCAGTAACTCAATCATAGATTGGAAGACTGTGAAGGATCAAACTTGAAGAAGAAGGACATTCGGGCTCAGATCTTGATTATACTCTGCTACAGAAAGGATTCAAGGGTTAGAGATCTGAGTGGAAGGAGACATTAATTCCGCTGCATCAATGTAAGGTTTTCTTAACTTTATATGTGTTTAATTTATCGTTTTAGAATGTTCATATTTAGGATATTTAAACAACATACTTGTGAGTAGATCTAAGATCCTGGTAAAATAATTTCCAACAACTGGCCTCAGAGCCATGGTAATTGATTTACTTGCAAGAAATTTGGACTTTAAAACGATTGTTTGCTTGTTTTTGGATGGTATCATGTTGTATTGAGTGTTATTTGATGATTGATTGATGTTTGTAAATTTTCGTGAAAAATAATTGCGATTCTATTTCTGGAATTATTTTTATTGGATAGTATGGAAAAAATTAAGCAAGTTAGCCTTTTACAGAACTCAATTTGGATTTTATTTGAATTAGTTATGAATTTTTGAAGATTTGAAAAAATCGGGGCTGTGCTGAAATTTTCCTGCGATCAGAATCGTTCGTATACTTCACAATTTTTTCGTTTTTCTTCGTTTTTTCATGCTTTTTCATGGAATTAACTTCTGATTTTTTGTATAGTTTTGTATATATACTATTACTATTCCTAATTCAATTCTAATTATCATTTTGAATTAATTTAATATTTTTTAAATTTAATTCAAGATATTAGTGTAATTTGAATTTGAATAGAATTAGTATCTATCTTCTTGCTTAAAAATCTATCTTATTTTTAAATTTGATTATATCTTATCTTATTTTTAAATTTAAGGTCAGATTTTTATATATATTTTTTTAAAAATTAAATCTTTTTTAGATATTTTGACCTTATTTAAATTTAAAATAAGATATTTATAATCATGTAATTTTAAATAGATGTAAGATATTTTGCTAACTTTTAAATTTTGTTATTTTATTTATTTAAATTAAATTTAAAATCTGAAAAGATATTTCATTTATCTTTTCTAATTTTTATTTAATTTTTATTTTTAAAATAACATTTAATTTTTAAAAGTAGTTAGCAAATTTTGAAATGATATTTAGGTTGGTTGAAACCTAATTTTTCAAAAAGTAGGTTTAATTTTAAATATTTATTTTTTAAATAATTTCGAAATTTAATTTTTTTTTATTTCCGAAATTAAATATTTTTTTTTAAATTCTATTTTTTCGAAAATTAAAATATTTTTTATTTAATTATTTATATTTCGAAATTATTTATTTAAAATTAAATAAATCCTACTTCCAACTATCCAGCTAACCTTGTTGCAGGAGTATATGGTTTAAACTTGTGTGTAAGTTTTTCAAAACCTATTATTACTTGATTGCAAATAGCCATGGTTACTTTTTGCCAGATCTAATGATCTGATGGCTCCCTTGGTCAAGTTAATAATTTGTAACAGGTATATTTTACAATCTTCTTTCATCTGTGTATGACCTAGCAACATGATAGGATCCATCCAAAGTGTGCCTGTGTGAGCCTATATGTTTATTTTGTTTTAATATAGATGCATATAGGTTGTTGCTAAATAAAATGTCACACCATGATAGATTTTATTTAGGTCCATTTAGTTATTGGACCTATTCAATTAATAACAGTTATTTATTTTAAGGTTAAATTCCTCTCTTTTGGGCCTTGTGTGAGAGTTGGGAGCCATAGAAGTGGGTACGACATACTGAACCCAGCACCCCCTCACATGAACTACCCCAATTGTGAAGGCCCATTTGCCTGATTTGAATAATTGTACTAGGTTAATTATATTAGTTTGACCTAATAAAATTGAATTAGCAACATAATTAACTTTTAAAATATATGAAATTTATTTTCATTTTAATATTTTAAAGTTAATTTTAAGAAAAACACTTTTAGTTCAGATATTATTTCTAGACAAACTATTTGTATTTTTCTTGTATTTAATTAAATATAGAATTTTAACTAACTAAGATTCTTTCTGGAGCTTAATTAATTAAATATTCCTATTTAAGTTATAAATTAGTTGTAACAACTGATTTTTCTATCTAACTTAAATTTGAATATTTGATTTAAATTTTAAATCAAGTTGAGGAATCCTAGGCATTAGTTATTAAAGATTCTTTAGATATTTTTTTTTAAGTTAATATCTTTTCAAATATTAACTTAAAATGGAATATTTTAGATATTTTTTAGGTTAATATCTTTTCGAATATTAACTTAAAAAGATATATTCAAATTAAGTGGTTACAACTTAATTTTTTTTTGATATTTAATTAAATCTAAATTTGAAATTATTTAAGTTTTAGATTTTTTCTATCTAACTTAAATTAGACATTTTTTCAAATTTTTTTGAAAAGATACTTAGTCAAATAAGATATTTTCTAGATAGTAATTTCTAGACTACTTATTATTTCTAATATTTAAATAGGAAAAATATTATACTTTGTGAAATTAATTATTTAAATAATTAATTTTGGTACAATTTTATTAAGTATATTTTTCCTAGTATTAAACTAGAAATAAATAATTAAGCCTTCTCTACACTTAATTATTATTTCTTGAATTTAACACATTTAATTAACTTGAAAAATCTAAATATCTAAGTTGATTTTCATCATGATACTTAAATATTTATTGATTTTTTATGACACTTAATTAAATAGAAAATTATTTTTAGGTTGAAATTTAATTTTTCAACTTAAATTTAAATAATTTTCAATATATATATTTTTTCTTTATTTTATTAATCAATTTCGAAATTTGCATTTTATTTATGCAATATTTTCGAATTTTTGAAAAACAGATTGAGTTGTAAATTAATTTTTTATTTTAATTAATTATTGGACCAACTACAATCAATGATTTTTTTCATTTAATTGATTAATTTAAAATAAATGAATTTAATATATATATATTAATAGAAATTGAATTAACTAGTCAAAAGAAAATCTAGATAGGTGATATTTTTGCTTGAAGTATTTCTTTTCTATTTTTATTATTTTCGAAAATTGTATTTTTATATACTTTAAATTTTCGAGCCCAATAAATATATTCTCAAAGGAAATTTTTAAGTTGCTAATTATTTATTTAATTCAACTTAAATTAATTTCCTTAATATTTATATTTAAGATTATTACTGAGATGGAAATAATTAATTTTATTTCAATCACCATCTAAGTATAATTTTATAAATATTATATTAAATTTTTATTTTTGAATTTTAATTCTTAATTTAGAATTTAATGAGATTTATTTATTAGAATAATAAAGAAAATACATTTTAAATAATGAGCTTTATTATTATTAAGATATTCGATCTCCATTGTGGGTTTTACACCGCGTTTGTTTTAGTGAGTAATCCTCCCTAATGGAGGAACATTCATTAGCAATTTCGCACCGTTTAATCTCGCATGATAAGTGGTTTGTAAGTGTTTTATATGGTATAGATCACCCTAATGGTGGCGACCATATTTGACTTGCAAATTGCGAAACAATGGTAGAAGCTCATGAGATAGAATAGCCTTGACTCTCGCCTAAACGGGACAACGTTGGATTCCAATCTTGATCGAATAAAAGGTTGCTAGAATGTTTAACATTTTAGATGAGCTGACAACTCTATTCAATGGATGGTAGCTTTGACTCTCGCCTAAACGGGACACTGATATCAGTTTGTTGAAAAACCTTGGAAATTATTTAGGATTGAATTTTTAAGTATTTTCTCATATCATTCCTACTTGCTATGTGCTTATAATTTCTGAATTGATTTTGTGTGTTAAACCATTATTAATTTCTATTTGTTGATTTCTATTATTTTGTAGTATTCTGTTTTGTCAAAATGAATCCCATGTTATCACTGTTGACTGAAAATAAGCTGAATGGATCTAACTTTAATAAATGGAATGAGAACATTAATATTGCTCTCATAGGAGAAAGTGCCTTGTTTGTTTTAACTGAGCCGTCACCTGAAGTGCCTGGGGACAATGCTTCCAAAGCTGTGAAAGAAAAGTATGAGCGTTGGCAGAAAGCAAATGACAAAGCTCTATACTTTATGCTTTCTAGCATGGTTGACACCCTCAAAACTCAGTTTTCTAAAACTGAGAAGGCTGCTGAAGTTATGACGAAGTTAAATGAGCTATTCGGTAAGGCATCGCTTCAGTCACGCTTTGACGCAACTAAGAAGTACATTAATGCACGGATGGAACCTCATCAAAACGTGCGTGACCTTGTTCTCCTCATGTCCAGTTATTTCCAAGAAGCCCAGGATCATGGTGCTGAAATGGACAGTGCTACTCAAGTTAGTCTTATCTTGAATAGTCTGACTCCAGCATTTCTACCATACACATCAAATTATGTCATGAATAAGAAGGAAATTGACTTTCATGAATTAGTCAATGACCTTCAAGCTTATGAAAATTTGATTGGAGGACCCAAGAAGAAAGGGAGTAAACCTCACAATCCTGGGAATGGTAATGGGACGATAAAACCTGAAGCAAATGTTGCCTCTGCTTCAAAGCCCAAATCGAAGAAGAAGTGGAACAACACCAAGAAGCGAACTAAAGCCATGAAGAATAAAAAGGCTGTTCCTTCTGGTGATGCTACACTTAAAGGAAAGTGTTTCTACTGCAATGAGAAAGGTCATTGGAAACCCCAGTGTCCTAAACTTCTTGCAAAGAAACAAGGTATTTCCATTAATAAACTTTAAAAGTTTTAGTGAATTATTATCCAATTGGATTTATGATTCTGGACTAACTTTGTTTATTTGTTTTCGTCTTCTTATAGGCCAAGCTACTTGAACTCAATTGAGTTGGATCAGAAAGCTGGATCAAGGGTGAAATCGTCCAGATGAAGATGAAGCTCTTCAATTTTTGAATTAATTGTTTTAGTTTAAAAACAATTTGGATTTCAAATTTTAGTTTGGGATATTTATCCCTGTTTTTCTCATATTGTTGCAATATTTTTTTTTATTATTATTATTAATAAAGTTTTATTTTCGAAATTCACTATTGCAATTTATGGGATTGAGCTTCATTTAATTTTATCTTCATCAATTATTACCACATTATATTTGTATGTTTGTATGTTTGTATGTGTAAGTGTTTTTATTATTGATGCAAATTCTATAATATTTACAACTCTTCATAGAGTTATATTACATAAACACTAGAAATTATTTCTATGTTTATCAATAATTGTTAATTCTCAAACAATTATTAAGAATTTGCTTAATAAAAGGATCTTATGATCTGATAGGGGTGGAGAAAAGTTAAGAAAACTATGCAGTTCAACGATCTTTTATATCTAATGAACTCTGGATAGTACTCAACTCCACATAAACTCTATCACACTAAGAGAATCATGATCTTTACAACCTTTAAGGATAGATCATAATATCTATATACTTACGGGTGGAGGTTATCCACAGATACCCTATATGTATATTCTTAGGGGTGGAGTCCATTCCATAATTCCCTATGAAACACATATCTTGTTTAAACATAGAAGTAATATAATGAGTCAGCTATTGTCAATATAAATTCTTGATCTTGATTGTATGTTCCATTTCGATTTTACTGTTGTAAGTAAAAGTTTGATACCTTTGAAAGTTCTTTGTTAAAGTTTCACACTACCTTAATTGAGTGGGAGAATTTTAAAGTTCTATACCCATCTTCATTAGGTTGATAACTGTGATAGGTACTTAAGAACACTACTGAAAAGCAAATCTAACCATTCACATGGATAGGTATAGCTTATCAGAATTATGAGAATAAGATAAAGAACTCTAGTTCAGTCCATTCGAATGACTTGAACCAAGAATTCTTAATCCTCATAAAATTTGATGGTATCTTAATTTTGATTACTTTATCTCTGGCATGTATTTTTTCACTTCAAATACTAGTCTGCTATGTTGATGACTTAGTCTTGACTTAATGATTCAGACTAATACAAAAGTCACAACTAGGTAACTCTCCAAACAATCAGAGGTTAAAAGTATTATTTAACCAGACATCTGCAATTGAGTGGGAGCTATCTGAGATGTAATCAAATAGGGAACATTAGAAGATATTCAAGAAAGATTTATGAAAGTGATCTATATGTCAGATATTAAGGAACTGTGTATCAGTTGTCTTTGTATCTCACCATCTAATTTCGATTTCTATAAGATGGTGCTTACTTTGGGGGTGGAGGAATTATTGAATAATAATTCAAGCTCTACCAGAGAAGAACTATAACTTGGTCTATTCGAAAATACCAGAAAGTTATATCACTGAAGAAAAGTCTACACTGTATTATCTCAATTACATATTTTAAAATATGAGAGATATATCTTCTGTTAATTCAGATGTACTTTTAAAACAGTAAAGATTTCAAATATCCCTTGATAAGTAAAGCATATAGTAAATGATATTTCATAAGTGTATTTATGAACTAGTTTCCGAAGTTTGGGTGGATTCAAATATACTACACTTGATGCGAAGATCAAGACATCGTATTGACCTATTTGCATGCTTGTTTTATATTAGTGCAAGTGGGAGTTTGTTGGGTTTTATGCCCTAAATAAAACTCTTTACAATCTGATTAGTTATCAATATAAGAAATTTGAAGTGATTGATGTTTGCATGAATTTTACATGCTAATGGTTTAATATGGTTTAATATGTTTATTACATTCATACACACAAAATCAGTTAAATCCAGATCATATGTTTATTCACAATTACAGTATCGTCAACACAGTGGAATGTGATTGTGATCATATGAATCAAAAGTTTTGGTCCCTGTTTCATCAGTGTTATTGGATTTACACTGATGTGATAATCAGCGATGATGTGTACTTACACTTGGAGTAAGTGTTATGTTCTTTCCAGGACATTAGTAAAGTATACTAGTTTCGAATGTATGGAGTATACATTGGACTAAACCGATATTGCAACTAAGTTAAGATATTACAAACTTACCGTTATACATATCTTTCCAAGTCAATATCAGTAGTTGATCTTAAGATTAAAAGAATCTAAATCCTGATATGCTTAGGCTCAACTCAGGAGTGCTATTCATGTTCTTAGATTTATTAGTTAAGTCTACCTTTGGGTCAGGGTGATACGTATATTTTGGGAACATGATAGTATGATTGAGTGGGAGTGCTGAACATAAATATGGAATCTATAGCTTCTACTGGTGTATAGAAGTCAAGTGATGATTCCCTTCGAGCTTAGCAAATAGAAGTAAATGGATGAGCTCTTGTTTAACTGACTAATTATTAGATCACTAAACACCATTTACAGGTAGCTAAGTGTTTTAAGGAGCAAAATACATTGAGGGGTGAGAACGGTAAAGAAATCCCATCTCGATGTAGATCATCTATATAGAGGATCTTTAAATCACAATAAGATTATAACAATGGTTAAATGAGATAGTATATTGATATCGTGGAACATACAATATGCTCTATATAAGTCTGAGAGTGCAATTCTAAGTTCTAAGAGTGGATTCAACGAAGAATTAATAAGTAGAAATTTACTTGGTAAATTTGGTTCACTTATTGGAAGCTCGGCATATAGATCCATGGTCCCCATTCTAGTTGAGAACATTCTGCTTGTAAGACTCATTAATTGATTCGTGATTGATCAATTATAATTCTAAAGTTAGACTATGTCTAATTTTATGAATTTTCACTATTCAGGGGTGAAATTGTAAAGAAAAGAGTTTCTAGGTTTATTTATTTATTAATGTACTTTATATGTCTAATTAATAATTAAATTAAATGACAATATTATTTAATAATCTCTTTTAGTTATTAAATAATTAGTTTTGACATTTAAAAGGTTAGAATTGGAAAATTGGCGTTTTTGAGAAAATAGAGATAAAAATTGATAAAATTGCAAAATTAAGTGAGGCCCATTACTACACCATGGCCGGCCACTTAATGTGCTTTTTAAAATTAATATTTTCATTATTTTAATGCCAAATAAATCCTAACCTAAACCTAGTAGTTGCCTATAAATAGAAAGTGATGGCTCAGTCTCACAATACATGCTTTGATAAGTTTTCACAAGCTTTTCTGACAGAAATTTCTCTCTTCAGAAAAACTGAGCCTTCCCCACTTTCTATACCTGGCCGAAATACCTCTCCTCTTTTCTCCTTCATCTTTTTCGACCCTAGTGAAAGAGTAAGTGCCCACACACAGCAAGCAGTAACTCAATCATAGATTGGAAGACTGTGAAGGATCAAACTTGAAGAAGAAGGACATTCGGGCTCAGATCTTGATTATACTCTGCTACAGAAAGGATTCAAGGGTTAGAGATCTGAGTGGAAGGAGACATTAATTCCGCTGCATCAATGTAAGGTTTTCTTAACTTTATATGTGTTTAATTTATCGTTTTAGAATGTTCATATTTAGGATGTTTAAACAACATACTTGTGAGTAGATCTAAGATCCTGGTAAAATAATTTCCAACAGTTTAATGATCTTTATATCATTGGAAATAATTTTTATGAAGACAACTGTCACTGAATTACTGTAGTTGTTGGTCAAAAATAGTGGTCTTTCTGCTGTACTGTAAGAGTACGAATTTTAATATTAGGGCCTTGACCCATGTCTTATTATAGGTAGTAGTGACGAGATAACAAGTCTTAAGAACGGGGATTTGAGGTAAGAAAATTAAATAGTTTTGTATGTGTTTATCTGTTGGGCTTTGTGCCTCACATAAAACTATATTTCAATGTAATCTCTATCATTTAATTATCAATAGAGAGACAGAAGTATTTTCATCACTTATTTAGTGTGTCATTTGGTTCATGTTATCATTTATATGTTTTTTTGATTTATAAATTTATCCAGACCCTTATCACATTAATGTTCTTGTTTATTGTGTCTTCAGCACAGTAAAAAATAATCAAGATTGTGTGATTAAATATACATTCCTAGATTTATCAGTACACAGGGTTTAACTGATATGATAATCTACAACATAGTTTACTTGCATCTTGGATAAGTGTTATGTCTTTTTCAGGGTATTGGTTAAAGTAAAGCTTGAGTTGGATGCATGGAGTATGCATTGGAAGGGACCGATATTGAACTTGTATTAGATATGATAAATTTACCATAATATCTATTCAATTCAATATCACCTAGTTGATCCTAGATTAAATGATCTTAATCTTGACATGGTTAGGTTCGATCTCAAGAGTATTGTTCATGTTCTTTGATTTGTTAGTTAAGCCTACTTTTGGGTCAGGGTGATACGTACATTTTGGGAATATGGTAGTGCAATTGAGTGGGAGCGCTAATCATAGATATGGAATCTATAGCTTTTATCTGGACATAGAAGTGAAATGATGACTTCCTTCGAGCTTGGCTAAATAGAGATAAGTCGTTGATTACTCATTTCAGTGATTATGTTAGTTCACTGAAATATTATTTATAGGTGGCTAAGTGTTTTAAGGATAAAATACATTGAAGGGTGTAACGGTAAATTAATCCCTATACAATGTAAATCATCTATAGAGGATCATTGATTATTGGGATTATAGCAATGGATAACTAATAGTGTATCTATATCGTGGAACATATAGAGCGTTCTATATAACTGAGAGTGCAATTCCAAGTTCTATGGTGGATGCAATGAGGAATTAATAAGTTAGTAAATTTACTTGGTAAATTTTAGATTTGCTTATTGGAAGCTCGGATATATAGGCCCATGGTCCCCATACTAGTTGAGACAATACTACTTGTAAGACTCAGTTAATTGATTTTAATTAATCAATTAGTGTAATTGACGAAGGCTAGGCTAGGTTTGGTAATACCCCAAACATAATTCTAAAATTAGACTATGTCTGGTTTATGAATTTTCACTAAGCTAGGGATTAATTGTGAAGAAAAGAGATTCTAGGGTTTATTTGTTAATTAACAGACTTTGTTAAGTCTAATTAATAAATATATTAAATGGCAATATTATTTAATAATTAATTTTAATTATTAAATGATTAGAATTGGCATTTAAGTAGTTAAATTGGAAAAATGATATTTTTGAGAATATAAGATGAAAAATTAGAAAAATGGCAAAATTACAAAGTGGGGCCCACAATCCATGGCCGACCACTTGGGAAGGATTTTGCCACTTTATTTTTTCATTATTTTAATGCTAATTAAATCTAACCTAACCCTAAGTGGTTTCCTATAAATAGGTAGTGATGGCTTCAAAGGAAAAAGATGATGTAACTCATTCATTCAGTAAAATTTTGAGCCACCTTCACCCTCCTATTCGAAACCTTCTTTCTCTCTTCCTCTCTTCAAAACCGAAGCCATATAGTGAAAAGAGTGAGTGCCCACAGACATCAAGTGGTACTCAATCATAGTGTGTAAGGCTGTGAAGAATCCAGTTTCAAGAGAAGGAGATTCGGACTCAGGACTCAGATCTTGGTGATACCTTGCTACAAAAAGGATACAAGGGTTAGAGATCTGAGTGGAAGGAGACATTATATTCTGCTGCAACCACTGTAAGGTTTCTGATACTTTATATGTGTTTATTTCATATCGTTTTAGAAGTTCATATTTAGGATGTTAATAACATACTTGTTAGTAAATCCAGATCCTGGTAAAATAATTCCAACAACTGGCCTCAGAGCCATGGTAATTGATTTACTTTCAAGAAATTTGGACTTAAAATGATATATGTGTGATTTGGATGGTTTCATGTTGATCTATGTATTATTTGATGATTGATTGATGTTTGCGAATCTATTATTAAAAATAATTGAATTTTCGTTCTAGAATTATTTTTTTTGGATAGTTTAGAAAAAATTAAGCAATTCACTTTTTTACAGAACTTGATTTCGATTTAATTTGAATTAGTTATGATTTTTTGAAGTTTTGAAAAAAGATAGGGGTGGTGTCCCCCCATACGCGCGCAGATCCGAGTGATCACACGGTCACGCGCGCCTCAGACATGGGGTTGTCCGAGTTTTCTCAGTCTGAAGCCCCGTTTTTGTCCGAGTTTTCTCGGCCATGCACCCATACATGCGCGCGGATGGTATGCACCCATACCATCCGCATCAAATCCAAAATTTTCAATTTTCTTCATTTTTTCATGCTTTTTCATGGAATTAATTTTGAATTTTTTTGTGTAATTTTGTATTTAGATTTTTATTTTTCATATTTCAAATCTAACTATCAGAATTAAATTAATTAGTATTTTTTAAATTAATTTAAGATATTAGTGAAATTTGAAGCTTGAAAATAGGTAAAAATTTATCTTTTTGCTTAATTAATTATCTTATTTTTTTTTTTAAAAAAATTTGAATATTTTATTTTATTTTTAAATTTAAGGTCAGATATTTAATATTTTAAATTACTTCATTTTTTTTTTAATAAAATGACCTTATTTGAAATTTGAAATAAGATTATTTTAATTATAAAATTTTAAATTGAAATAAGATATTTTGCTAACTTTTAAATTTTGTTATTTTTTATTTAAATTAAATTGTAAAATTACAAAAATGATATTAATTTATCATTTTATTTTATTGAATATTTAATTTTTTAAAAATAACATGAAATTCGAAAAGTTGTTAGCATTTTTTTTGAAATAGATATTTACGTTAGTTGAAACCTAATTTTTCAAATCTATAGGTTTAATTTTATTTTTTTTAATTTAATTTATTTTAATTATATTCCGAAAAAAAATTATTATTTATTTATTTATTTTTTTTTTCGAAATTATTAAATTAATTAATTAATTTTTAAATTAAATAAATCCTATATCCAACTATCCAACTTGTTACATGTTTGTGTGTTTTATATTGTTTGATTATTAAAACAAGTTTTATAAAACCTATTATTGTTTGATCTAAATTGCCATGGTTAACTTGTTGACAGATCTAATGATCTGATTTTAATCAATGGTTCAATTGACGATAGATCAAATAAATAATTTGTAATAGGTAAATTTTGCAATCTTCTTTCATCTGTATATAAACCTAGTAACATGATAGGAACCATCGAAATCTGTGTGCCTGTGTGAGCCTATATGTTTGCTTTGGGCTTAGATGCATATAGGTAGCCCATTTAATTTTGTAATTAAAATGGACTAGGTTGCTAAATAAATGTCACATCTTGATAGATTTTATTTAGGCCCAATTAGTATTTGAGCCTATTCAATGAATAACAGTTGTTCATTTTAAGGTTAAATATCTCTCTTTTGGGCCTTGTGTGATAGTTAGGGGGCCATAGAAGTGGGTACGACATACTGAACCTAGCCCTCCCTCACATGAACAATCCCACTATGAAGGCCCATTTGCCTAATTTGAATAACTGTACTAGGTTAATTAAATTAGTTTAACCTAATAAAATTGATTAGCAACATAATTAATTTTGAAATATATGAAATTAATTTTTCATTTGAATATTTTGAAATTTATTTAAGAAAAACATACTTAGTTTAATGAAACTTAATCAAGATAAACTATATGTATTTTTCTTGTATTTAATTAAATATAGAATTATAACTAATTAGATTCTTCTGATGCTTAATTATTTGTTATTTAATTAAATATTCCTATTTAAGTTGTAAATTGGTTATTTATAACTAATTTTTGAATCAACTTTAATTTAAATATTTTTTGAAATTCAAAATTAAGTTGAGGAATTCTAGGAATTAGTTATTGAGAGATTCTTAGAATATTGTTTTAAGTTAAAAATTTGTTAATTTTGGATCAACTTAAAATGAAATATTTTTCAAATTAGGTGGTTAGTAACTTAATTTGTTATTTAATTAAATTTTTGTTTAAAAATAATTTAAGTTGAAAATTTAGTTATTTTAGAAAACTTGAATTAGATAATTTTCAAATTTTATTTTATTATTTAATTTATTTATTTATTTTTCGAATCTTATATATTTATATATAATTTTTGAAAATTAAATTAAAGTTGGAAAATAATTTCGGACCAACTTTAATTTTATAATTTTCATTATTAAAATATAATTTAAAATAAGTGATTAAATAAAAAATACATTTTTTTTTTTAAATAATGAGCTTTAATCAAGAGACATTCGATCTCCATTGTTGGTTCTACATAGTTCTTGTTTTAATGAGTAATCCTCCCTAATGGAGGGACGTTCATTAGCAATTTAACGCTGTAGAATCTCGAAAGATAAGTATTATTTATAAGTGTTTTATTTTTAGTATGGATCACCCTAATAGTGGCGACTATTAGTAAGACTTAAAAAAGTATGAAACAATGGTGGAGGCTTATGAAATAAGAATGACCTTGACTCTCGCCTAAACGGGACAACGTCACATTCTCTTTTCGATCGAATAAAAGGTTGCTAGAATGTTTGTCATTTTAGATGAGTTCACCACTCTATTCAATGGATGATGCTTTGACTCTCGCCTAAACGGGACACTGTATCAGTTTGTTGAAAACCTTGGAAAATAAAAATATGTTTCATTTTTTTGGTATTTTTTATAAACATATTTGTTTTACTTGTTATTTTCTGAATTTATTGAACCAAATGATTTACTTCTGTTTATTGATATTTGTAGTGTCAAAATGAACAACCCACACCCCGACCCACTCCTAGTAAATGCCTTAGCAAATAAACTCTATAGTATGAAAATGCTCCCTGGAAAGAGCATTATCTTACACCTATTAATGATGAATCTGAAATTCCAAAAAGCAAACTTGCTTGGAATTGAATTATCAAAAGAACAGTGGGTTCAGTTCATACTTAATAGTCTTCCTCTTGAGTATAATGGATTTGTTGTATCTTATATGATCAACAATTTTAACTCTTCCGACATGGATAAGCTAGAAGCAGAATTGTGAGCTCATGAATGGAATTTGATTGCAATGCCGCTCCCCCGGATTTGCAAACTTTTGTAAGAGGAAAAGAATTAAGGATGAAGCTTCTAACAATACTGGCTCTTCAAGTACAATTGATGGTAGTACTCTTCAATGTTCAAATTGTAATGAGAAGGGACATCAGGAAGAATGATGTCACAGACTTCTAAACAATTCGAATGAAAGTAATGCTTTTGTTTTTGAATCATGTGTTTTAGAGAATGACAAATCTTTTTGGATTGTTGATTCTGGATCTACTAACCATGTGATTAGTGGTCAAAAATATCATTTTATTGATGTTAAAGTTTGAATTAAATTAAGTTTTGATTAATATTTTCATGAAATTAATATGATATATTATATAATTGAAAATATTATTTTAAATTTAGTTTATGTTCATTTTAGAGGAAATAAAATGATTTTTGGTATTGTCATAGAAGAGATAAAAAAGAAAGCAATAAAATGCTACAAAATAAGTAAAGTTGACAAAGTGGGTAAGATCACTTCTTGGTGTGAGCCCGTACACCACAAGAGCATATGCATAATCAATTTCAAGCATCAAAGTTGGCAGCCAGCTAGAGATACTCTTCATCAACACAATGTTAATTGATTTTGTTTTATCTCTTGTGTGAACCAAAGGGAAGGAAATGTTATCAGCTTCTTCATTTATCCGCAATCAAAGGCCTCAACATCTCCATCACATTTGACTAAATGAGGGAAATCAATTTCCTATAATTGGTTTTCCATTCTTATTTTTTTAAATTAATTAATGTAAGAATCAAACTCAATTAATAAGGATTTTATTTTTCCATTGAACGGTTATAGCATGTCATAATGCTATATATTGAGGGGAACTTTTCTTTGGAGTGTGTAATTTTTTTTGGCAAAAACTATAGTAAATTTTAGTTTTATTTTGTCTATTCCTTCTCATATTTTTTCTTTAGAATATTGTGAGAATGACTAGCATTTTTGGCTAGTTTTCTAGATAAGGTGAAGGATGATCCTATATGCAAGGTGAAATTTATTTGTATTTTAATTCACCAAATGCAAGTTTATACATTTGAGTAATATACTTTTCTTCTATTTTTCTCTATCTCAATATCAATATATTTATCTATTTAGTATTATATAGAAATAGTCTAGCTTTTTCTATGTGAATATGATTAGGACAAATATATTGATATTATAATTTTATGATTAGTCTTTTATTACATTATTGCCAATAAGGTATATTGTCATTCTTAGATTTTTCATAAAATTATTTTCTATAATCTTAACGTCACGTTAATTATTATTACTCGAATATATTTTATTATATATGTTCTTCATGTTTTATCTTCCGATTAAATTGTTGGGAAGTGAACGATTTAATTGTGTTTTATGTGTAAATCAAAATCTAAATAAATGAGCCAAACATATCGGTGATTCTTGAAACGTTATCAATTTTGTTTTGAATTTTTCAACCAATTTTATTTTCAATATTTTCTCAAAAATCACCAACGATTTATTTACTTTTTGCGCTTAAAGTTCTACTAATCACTTTTTGATAAGATATCTCTCTGTGGACACGACCGCCCATACTACACTACAACAACCGCTTTGTGAAGACAAGTTTGGGCATAATCAAATTTTGGCGCCGTTGCCGGGGAGATTGAAATCAAAACAGTGGAATATTCGGCCAAGAGGTAAATCATTTTATAATGTGTATATATAGTATTTGTTAATTTTGTAATTCTTATTTCCTCATGTATATATAGTACTTGTATTTTTTTTAATTTTTAATTTTTTTCTTTGTGTCAAATAACTTAAAAAAATTGTCATTATTTATTATATGCCTTGTATATATATTTTTCTTTTTTCTATTTTCGTTCAATTATATATATAGTATTAGTTTTATATAATATGTATATTAGTCATTAAATTTCTTTATACATTTTTTTTTTCATTTATTGTGTTCAGATTATCATTCATTGTAAATTTATAATTAGTTGTCAATTTTTTTTTTACTCTTTAGCTTTAAATTTTTAGATTTAGTTCCCTTAATTTGTGTAACCTTAGATTTTGGATTAGCTTTAATTTAGGTTCCACATCCTTATTATTAAAAAAAATCATAAAATTCTAAAATAAAATTGTTCATAAAACTTTCTAGTATTAGGAACAAAGTGTAATGCAACATGTGGTAAAAACTGAGAGTATTCTGTCTAGAAAGATTGGCTTTTAAGGCTTGTGATAGAGTACCCTCTACACTTTCTTGGGAACTTTGGTTCTGTCTAGGAAAGTGTGGGACAAAGCGGTACCTTGGCAACCTTCCCAATCGGCCTGGGAATATTTCTTGTGTATGCCCTTGTCTTATTACACTTTTAGACTTATTACTATTTAAAAAACCAAGCTTGTTCCTTCAAAATAAGTAATTTATTTTACTTATTGGTTATTTGGTTAAAAATATTTGAATTGTGATTTTTCATACTCACTTAGTAACCTTGGGGAGTTTGGTGAGGCATGTGAGATCATTTTAAATTGTCAAAGTTTACCAAGGAACAAGTTTAACAAAAAAAAATCAAAGAAAAAAAAAAGTGAATGAATCGTCATAGAGATGAACTAGGGAGATTTGTAAGGAGACCCAACACCCCTAGTGATAACTCTTCCGATACATCAAGCATTGCCTCTCCCACCTCAACAATTGCTCATAATCCATTTGCCATGGCCTATCATGATGAAATTCAGCAGAGAAGTCTAAATGACTATCTCCATCCTACTCGCACTCCTACCCCTTCTTGTATCTTCTTTCCACCTAATATGCCCAATTTTGAATTCAAACCTGGCATAATTCAACTCTTGCCAAATTTTCATGGTTTAGAAAATGAAAATCCTTATGTGCATATTAGGGAATTTGAGGATGTGGTAGCCACTTTTTATAACCAAGCTAATATCGCGGATACTGTGCGATTAAAGTTTTTTCCCTTCTCTTTGAAGGATAAAGCTAAAAGCTGGTTATACTCTCTGAGACCAAGGTCTATTGGAACATGGGAAGAAATGACATCATCATTCTTTCACAAATACTTCCCTAACCACAATACCAATGGTTTGAAAAGGCAGATTTCTACCTTTTCCCAAAAAGACAATGAAACTCTTTATCAAGTCTGGGAAAGGTTTAAAGAACTGTTAACTCTTCGTCCCCACCATGGTTATGAAAAATGGCACCTAGTTAGTTATTTTTATGAAGGCCTCACTAGTCGTGAACGCAGTTTATAGAAATGATGTGCAATGGTGAATTCCTCCAAAAAGATCTTGAAGAAGCCTTTGAATATCTCAATGAGCATGCAGAAAAATCTCATACTTGGACTGGTCCAAGTGCTACTGAAAGTACTGACAGAAATCAACCAACAAGAATTTACCAATTAAGGGAGGAGGACAGTCTCATAGCCCAAGTTCAGTCCTTAACAAAGCAACTTGAGGCCTTTAAGAAAAAAAGTGGGCAAGGACTGAATATGGTTGCTAACGCAGAAACACATGAGCCATGTTTTGTGTGTGGAGAAATGGATCATTTAGCTAAGGATTGTTTAGCCTTTAGAGAAATGAGGGGGGTTTATGAAGAGCAATGCAATGCCTTAGGGGCCTATAATAAGCCATTCTCATATACGTACAACCCTGGTTGGAGAAACCACCCAAATTTCAGCTGGAAAGATTCCAACCAAGCACAATCTTCTGGAGGGCAATGGAGAAATGAGCACCAAAACAACCATCAAAAGCTCAGTCTGCTCCTCAATACAATTCTCCACCTCAAAGGAATTCTCTTGAGAACACCCTTCAATCATTCATGGAGGAGCAAACTAAAATAAATCGCCAAATGATGGAAGAAATCAAAGAAATGAAGAGTCAATTTTCAAAATTGACTGGATCCTTAGCTATTTCTAAAAGAGGCAAACTTCCTTATCAGCCTCAATTCAATACACAAGGGCAACATATGGCTCAAATCTCCAGCTCTAACGATCAAACTGTTAAGGAGGCTAACGCCATCACAACTAGAAGCGGTAAACCTTTGGAAGATCAACCAATAGCAGCTACCACTTCAAAATCTCCACATGTTGTCCCTGAAAGTGTGCCATCCAATGCTTCTGCAAAAGTTCCATTTCCCCAGGCTCTGAGACCTGCTGGGAAAAATCTTGAAAATCGTGGAGAAATCCTTGAGCACTTGACACAAGTAAAGATTAATCTTCCTTTGCTTCACGTCATCAGACAAGTGCCACCCTATGCTAAAATCATCAAGGATCTTTGCACTGTAAAAAGGAAGAATCATGTCAAAAAGACTGCTTTCTTGACTAAGCAAGTTAGTGCGGTAATTGAACAAAAGACACCGCCAAAGCAACCACATGATGATGATGAGTGTTATTAGACATTTTTGATTGACACGCTCATTTCTGAGGAGATTCAATTGCAAAAAAATTCTGATGATCTCGATGAACTCCTCTCTGTTTCTGAAAGCTCTGGTTTTGATGAGTCAATTAATGAAATTTTTTGTTGTAAAGACTCACAAAATGGAAGAGTAAAGTTTTGGCAACCTCGCTTTGAAGAGCTACCTGGTGAAAGGGAAAAGCCAAAACCTTCTGTTGAAAAGGTTCCCACTGTTAAGCTAGCCCAACTACTTGAGGGTTTAAAACATGTTTTCCTGGGAGATTGTGATACCTTTCCTGTTATCATCTCATCCAAATTTGATCCTTCACAAGAAATGCAGTTAGTCATGCTACTAAAGAAGCATAAACCTGCATTAGGTTAAATGTTTGCTGATATTAAAGGTATTAGCCCTTTAATTTGCTCCCATAGAATCAAGTGGGAGGAGGGAGAAATCCCTCGAAGAGATCCTCAAAGAAGACTGAACCCCACCATGAAAGAAGTTGTGAATACTGAAGTGTTGAAACTTCTGGATGCTAGCATCGCTTATCCAGTGGCTGATAGCAAATGGGTCAGTCCAATTCAGGTAGTACCCAAGAAATCGGTGTAACTATTGTTGAAAATGACAAAGGGGCCCTTGTTCCCACAAGGACTGTGACGGGTTGGCGCATGTGCATTGACTATCGAAAGTTGAATGCTGCCACTCGTAAAGACCATTTCCCACTTCCATTTATTGACCAAATCCTTGAACGTGTGGCTGGTCATCCTTTTATTGCTTTCTTGATGGCTATTCAGGCTATTATCAAATTGAGATTGCATTAGAGGATCAAGATAAGACCACTTTTGCATGTCCTTTTGGTACTTATGCTTTTCGGCGTATGCCATTTGGATTGTGTAATGCACCAGCCACCTTCCAAAGGTGCATGATGAGTATTTTCAGTGACATGGTTGAAAAACGTATGGAAGTATTCACAGATGATATAACAGTCTTTGGAAGTTCTTTTGAAACATGCCTTCTTAATTTAGAAGCTGTTTTAACACGATGTATTGAGAAAGGTCTTGTACTCAATTGGGAGAAATGCCATTTCATGGTATCTTTAGGCATAGTCTTGGGACACATTGTCTCCGAAAGAGGAATTAAGGTTGATCAGTCTAAGATTGATCTCATTTCTAATTTTCCCACTCCAAAGACTGTCAAAGATGTTAGATCTTTTCTTGGGCATGTTGGTTTTTATAGGAGGTTCATCCAAAACTTTTCAATGATTTCTCGTCCACTGTGTAACCTCCTAGCCAAAGATGCTACTTTTGAGTGGACGCAAAAGTGTGAGGATGCATTCCGAACACTTGTTGCAAAATTAACGTCCGCTCCTATCATACAGTCACCTGATTGGAATTTGCCTTTTAAAATCATGTGTGATGCAGGCAATTTTGCTACTGGAGCTGTTTTGGGACAACGAAGGGAGGGGAAACCTTTTGTCGTCTATTATGCAAGCTGAACTCTTAATAGTGTTCAAATGAACTATTCCACTACTGAAAAGAGTTGCTTGCTGTTTTCTTTGCTCTTGACAAATTTTGAGCTTACTTGATTGGTTCACCTATTACAATCTTCACAGATGATTCTGCCCTTAAGTACCTCCTTTCCAAAAAGGATACTAAGGCGCGCTTAATACGGTGGATCCTTCTATTACAAGAATTTGACATCACAATCAAAGACAAGAAAGGTGTTGAGAATGTCATCGCAGATCACTTGTCTCGACTTGAATTCAGTGATTCTACTGATGATCCACCTATTCATGATGATTTCCCCAATGAACAACTGCTTGTTGTTACTAAGTTACCGTGGTATGCAGACATAGTTAACTACTTAGTAACAGGTGAACTTACTTTTGAGTGGAGTTCACAAGATAGACGCAAGTTTCTGGTCGAGGTGCGCAATTTCTATTGGGATGATCCATACTTGTTCAAGTATTGCCCCGACTAGATCATGCGAAGATGCATTCCTGATGATGAGGTGTCTAGTGTTTTGAACTTTTGTCACAATGATGCTTGTGGTGGTCACTTCTCTATGAAGAAAACTGCTGCAAAAATCTTACAGTGTGGTCTTTATTGGCCCACTTTGTTCAAAGACACTAACGAATTTTGTCGTTCATGTGTGAGGTGCCAAAAGTTAGGCTCTTTATCCCGTCGTCACATGATGCCCTTGAACCCATTCTTGTGATTGAGATATTTGATTGTTGGGGGATAGATTTCATGGGACCATTTCCATCATCTTCAGGTTACCTTTACATTCTCCTTGCTGTGGATTATGTTTCTAAATGGGTAGAGGCTGTATGTAATACCCTGGAATTATGAAATGGATTAGCAAAACCCTAATTATATAATTATGAATAATTGAGGAATTATATTATTATATAGTTCAATATATGTGAATTAATATGAATTTTAATATGTTAAGACCCAGTTGGTGAGCCAGGGGCATTTTAGTAATTATGACCCGAGAAGGGTAAAATGATAAAATTAATTTGATTACGTGCTTAATGGAACTATATTATTATATAGTATGTCTGTGTTGTCTTTTTAGGTGTGTTCTGACAAGTTGGCGCGGTATAGCCACAACTGGGTATTTCGGGCCGAACCCGGTTCGGCCCGAAATACAAATTGGATTGATTTATTTGGCATTATTATTTATGAGTGATAATCTGAATTTTTATTTTAAAAAAATAAATGTGTATGAATGACAATTATACCCTTGTGTGGGTGAGTAAGTGTGCACTGGTCCTAAGGGCATTTTGGTCTTTTAACCTTTATTTACTTTATTTGTTAAAGATTGAATTTTTTAGAAAGAAAGGAAATTTTTCTGGGTTGTTCTCTCTCAAACCCGAACCGCCTCTCTCCGTTTAACCCTTTTTGAATTTCAACTTGAATTGAAGAATTTGCTTGGTGTTACTTGATTTTGAAGCTTGATTTGGGGAGAATTTTAAGCTTGAAATTGAGGTAATTTCTTGCTGAGTTTATGTGAAACTTATTGTTGAATTCTTGCTGAAATTATTGTGGTAAAGGCATGCTATAGGTTGTTTGATCTTGGTTTTCATGTTTAGTGAAATGGATGTTTAATCTTGATAATTTGAGTGTTAATCTCTTGATTTGTGTTGATTCATTTGGTTGATCTATGAAAGTAACCCTAGGAGAGGGTTAATACTTGAATTTGATCTCTATTTGCTTACTTGTTGTTAAAATGTTAGGGATTGAAGGATTCTAAGCCCAAGTTTTTAACTTGAAGTTTTGGAGTTTGAGCATGAGTTTAGGTTGGTTTTTACAATCTGAAATTTGGGTTAATTATGGGATAGTGTTGCATGAAATATGTTATTTGAGCATCTATTAATGGTTAGTAATCCTATTTGTTAATTTGAAAGTTTGGTTGTGAATTTGGGGTGAAAAGACTGGATTTTCTTGCTGAAAATCGTGTTTGAGCTTGCTGGTTTCTGGGTTTGGAACCCAGATGCCGCGACATGCTCTGGGCATGCCGCGACCCGCCCCTGTTGGTGGAACCTGGGTTTTGTCCCAGGTGCCGCGGCATGACTTGGGCATGCCACGACCCGCTTGTGAGTTTTCGAGCAGATTGGATTCCCAACTTTGAAAATTCATATCTTGTGATTCCGAACTCTGATTTGGGGGTTCTATATATCGTTGGAAAGCTCGTTCTGAGCTCTGTATGATTATCTGAGTTTTACATGCCATGATGATATTATATGAGTTTGAAATCAGGGGTTAACCCTGTTGGGTTTTGTGCCCTAAATAAAACTCATTTCATATAATCAGATTTACTTATTAATAAAGATCAGAAATAACATTTTATGTTGCATGGTTCACATGATTTATTTCATGATTATATGTATATAATGTATGAATTCTTTTTTAAGTCCAGAACATATGAGTTTGTTAAAGGTTATAGTGTTGTTAGCACAGTGGAATATAATCTTAATTATATGTTCAAAAGTTTATTCCCTGATTTGTCAGAATACTGGGTTTAGACTGACATGGTATAATCAGCGATAGGTAGTCTTACACCTTGGAAAAGTATTATGTCCTTTCCAGAAAATTGGCAAAATTTACCAGTATCGGATGTATGGAGTATACATCGGAAGGGACCGATATTGAACTTTGATTAGATATATTAAAACTTACCGTAATATCTATTCAATTCAATATCACCTGTTGATCCTAAATCAAATGATCTTAATCCTGATATGGTTAGGTTCAATCTCAAGAGTGTTATCTGTGTTCTTTGATTTGTTAGTTAAGCCTTCTTTTGGGTCAGGGTGATATGTACATTTTGGGAACACGGTAGTGCAATTGAGTGGGAGCTCTAACATAAATATGGAATCTATAGCTTCTATCTGGCGAATAGAAAGTAAAGGATGATTTCCTTCGAGCTTAACCAAACGAAAATAAATGGTGGAGATCTCATTTCACTTAGCTGAAGTATCATTTATACAGGGTTAAGTGTTTTAAGGATAAAATACATTGTAGGGTGTTACGGTAATTTAATCCCTTTACAGTGTAAATCACCTATATAGAGGATCATTGATCACATTAGGGTTATAGCAATGGATAACTAATGACGTGTCTATATCATGGAACATATAGAGCGTTCTATATGACTGAGAGTGCAATTCCAAGTTCTAAGTGTGGATTCAATGAGGAATTAATAAGTTAGGGAATTTACTTGGTAAATTCGGTTCGACTTATTGGAAGCTCGGTTATATAGACCCATGGTCCCCATACTAGTTGAGATCATACTGCTTGTAAGACTCTATAATTGACTTATGATTAATCAATTATAATTCTAAAAGTTAGACTATGTCTAATTTGTGAATTCTCACAGTTTAAGGATGAAATTGTAAATAAAAGGGTTTCTAGGTTTAATTATTAATTAAGAGACTTTGCATGTCTAATTAATAATTATTTTAAATGAAAATATTATTTAATAATCTATTTTAGTTATTAAATAATTAGTTTTGGCATTTAAATGGTTAGAATTGGAAAAATGGCATTTTTGGAGAAATAGAAATAAAATTGAGGAAACTGCAAAATCAAAGTGAGGCCCATAACACACCCTATGGCCGGCCACCTCTTTGTGTGTTTCCCAATTATTATTTTAACTGCCATGTAATTGCTAATAAAATCCTAGCAATAATAGAAAAGTGGTGGATCACACTAAATAAGACAGTTAATCAATTACACAGTAAAAGAGGAAACTCCTTATTTGGAAAGTTGTGCTCTCCCTTTTCCCTATATATAGTAGCTCTTGTTCTCTTCTCTTCATGCTTCATATCACACGAAATTATGAGAGAAAAAGAGAGAAAATTTTCGAAATCCTTGTGAGAGAGAAGTGCCCACACACATCAAGTGGTATCTCAATCATAGTATGTAAGACTATGGAAATTCTGCATCAAAGAAGGAGAAAAGAAGATCCAGGTTGAGATCTTGGTGATGCTCTGCTACAGAAAGGAATCAAGGGCTAGAGATCTGAATGTATGAGTCATAATATTCCGCTGCACCCACTGTAAGGTTTTCTAACTTTATATGTGTTTATTTTCATTGTTTTAGAATTCATATTAGGTTGTTAATCCAACATACTTGTTAGTAAATCTAGATCCTGGTAAAATAATTCCAACAACTGGCACCAGAGCCATGGTAATGATTTACTTTCATGTAATATAAATTAAAACAATGTGTTATATGTTTTTTTGTTGATTTGGATGGTTTCATGTTGGTTTATGTGTTTATGTGATGAAAGTTTGTGTTGTACGAATTTTTCCATAAAAAATATTTTTTCAATTTTTTAAAATATTTTATTTGGATTCCTTGTGAAAAATTGAGAAATTTTCGTTTATACGGAACTCGATTCCGATAAAATTGTAAGAGTTATGATTTTTGGAAAATCGGGGTTCAATGGTGTCCCCACAAATTGTGAGTCTTTGGGGGTTTTTTCCCCAAAAAATCCAATTTTTTCATGGGATTGTTTCCCAAAATTCATTTTTCTATTTTTAAATATTTCTAAATTGAAATGTTTCCAATTTAAATATTTTCAATTTGGAATTTTTCGAATTTTTAAATATTTCTATTTTGAAATGTTTCCAATTTTAAATATTTCTTATTATGGTCAGATTTAAAAATTTGTTAACTTCTTTAATATTTATTTATTATTTAATTATAAGATTAGATATTTTGATATTTAATATATTTTAAATTTAAAGATAACTTTATCTTTCTATTTAAAATATTATATTAAAATTATCTTATATGACAAATTAAATAATTAATAAATTTAAAATTATCATAGATATTTTTATCGATATACTTACCATAATGTTTTTCAAATTCAAAAATTTGTTATTTTGTTAAATATTTAATTATTTATAAGTTTAAAAATATTATTTTTTCTATATATATCATTTTTTTCTTATTAGAAATTTATAAATCATATCTTAAATATTTAAATAACATAGATATTTTTGTAGAGTTTTGAATATTGCTTAATTTGAGATATTTTGACATATTATTATGGTAATTATCATTCATTTATTATTTTAATCCTAAAATAATAATTATCTAACCAAATCTATTTTAAAATTGGTTTATTTTATTAAATTATAAGATCTAAAAGTGATATTGGAGATTCTTTCCTTTCAAATCATTGATCTTATTCGATATTTAATTTAATTTGATTCAAATAAACCTAGATATTTTAAAATTAGTTTCCTATTTGGTTAGTTTAAGAATAATAATTTAATTATATTAATATCTTATTTCACATCTGTTACATGGACAATGTTTGTTTATTTTATATTGTTTATTCAATTTTTTTTTTACAAACCAATTATTTATTTGATCTAAATTGCTATGATTAACTTGTTGACAGATCCAATGATCTGATTTTAATCATAGTCCAATTGACGATAGATCTTATAAATAATTTGTAACAAGTAAATTTTGTACTTCTTTCATCTGTGTAGACCTAGTAACATGATAGGACCCATCCAAATCATTTGACCTGTGTGAGCCTATATGTTTGCTTTTGGGCTTAAATGCATATAGAAAGCCCATTTAAGTTTTTACTAAGTAAATGGACTAGGTTGCTAAAATAAAATTTGACATAAGTAATTTTATTTAGGCCTAATTAGATTTGGGCTTATTCAATGAATAACAATTGTTTATTTAAAGGTTAAATTCCTCTCTTTTGGGCCTTGTGTGAGAGTTGGGGGCCAATAGAAGTGGGTACGACATACTGAACCCAGCTCCCCCTCACATGAACTACCCCAATTGTGAAGGCCCATTTGCCTTATTTAAATAATTGTATTAGGTTAATTATATTAGTCTAACCTAATTAAAATTGAATTAGCAACATAATTAACTTTTAAAATATATGAAATTTATTTTTCATGTAATATTATAAAGTTAATTTTAGAAAAACACTTAGTTAATGATATATATTCTAGATAGTTATTTCTAGTACTAATTATTATTTCTAATATTAATTAGGAAAATATCATAGATTGTGAAATTAATTGTTTCATAATTAATTTTGGTACAATCTAAGTTTAGAATATTTTTCTGGTATTAAACTAGAATTAATAATTAAGTTTCCTCTATACTTAATTATTTATTTCTTGAATTTAATACATTTAATTAAATTGAAAATTCAATATCTAAGTTGATTTTTAATCATGATACTTAAATATTGTTATTTTCATGTTATTTAATTAAAGTTGAAAATTATCTTAAGTTTGGAATATTATTTCAGAATAACTTAAAGCTGAATAATTTTCAATGTATATTTTATTTTATTTTATTAATCATTTTCCCAAAATTTCGAAATTGCATTTTTTTTAATGCAGAAATTTCGAATTTCATTTGAAAAATAGATTAAAGTTGAAAATTATTTATTTTAATTTTGGACCAACTTAAATCAATGATTTTTTCATTTAATGATTAATTAAAATAAATGAACTAAAATATATTATTAGAAATTGAATTAATTAGTCAGTGAAAGTCTAGATAGATATTATCTGTTTTGCTTGAAGTATTTTTCTAGTGTATTTAATTAAATAGAAAATTAATATTTAAGTTGATTTTTAATCATGATACTTAAATATTTGAATATTTGAAACAACTTAAATTGAATAATTTTCTAAATATTTATGGAAAGTATTACTAAGATGGAAATAATTCACGTTATTTTCATATCCATCTAAGTATAATTTATAAATATTAAATTAAAATTTATATTTAGAATATTTTATTCTAAATTGGAAATTTTAATTAAATAAATATATATTTAAAACAAATTGATTAAAATAAATATTAGAAGAAAATACAACCTTCATTAAATAATGAGCTTTTTATTATAAGGATATTCGATCTCCATTGTTGGTTTTACATGGCTATTGTTTTAGTGAGTAATCCTCCCTAATGGAGGAACATTCATTAGCAAGTTAGCACCGTTTAATCTCGAAAGATAAGTAATCTTGTAAGTTTTTTATACAGTTTATGATCACCCTAATGGTGGCGACTGTATAAGACTTGCAAGAATATGAAACAATGCTGGAAGCTCATAAGATAGAATAGCCTTGACTCTCGCCTAAACGGGACAACGCGGATTCCAATCTTGATCGAATAAAAGGTTGCTAGAATGTTGATCATTTTAGATGAGCTGACAACTCTATTCAATGGATGGTATCACTGTCTCTCGCCTAAACGGGACACTGATATCAGTTTGTTGAAAACCTTGGAAATTATTTAGGATTGTATGTTTTAGTATTTTCACTTGTCATTCCTACTTGCTATGTGCTTCATAATTTCTAAATTGTGTATGAATTTGTATTGAACCATGTTATTTTCTGTTATTAAATTGTAGTTTAATTTCGAATCTTCATTGTTGGTCTAACTTGGTTTGTTTTTCTAATGAGATAAATCCCTAATGGATTTTCACCATTAGACTAACATAATAGTGTTAGATCTCGAAAGATAAATATTGTATATGCAACATCTAGCTGTTCATCAACTGATGACACCTTAGACTAGTATTTTACAATATGAAACAAGAAGATTGTATAAATAAGATTACTTTGACTCTCGCTAATCGGAGCATCGTTGGATTCTTATTTAAAACGAAATTATCCTAATTCCTCTTAGCTTATTCATTTCGAATCAGCTTAATAACATATCATTGGATGAATGGTCTATAAATCATATAAAGTCATCCAATATTTTCTCTTAAGAAATTAAATGACGAACTTGATTATATTCCCGGAATTCTATCCCAAAATGATATAAATCCTCAATCTTAGAAATCTTCTACTTGTATGGGAAAATCATAAAGTTAGATTAGTAGTGGTGGTCCAAGAAAGAATTACTAATTATACAGTTACACTTTCACAAGTGTTTCATAATCATTTTCTTTCAATGGATTTAAACTGTATGAGTTTAGTATTCTGTGACCAGAATCCACTTGCACTATTCTAAGAACTTTTTGATGTAACTAAACTTAAGTCATAAAAAGATACAACCACATATTTTATAAATCTATGGCATTTGTATCTTATTCATAGTGGTTTTGACAAGATCATTCTCTGCAAAGAGTTAATATGCCTATATCCACTGAAATTAAGTTCATCTCATTCGCAGATGGATGTACATTCAGGGGTGGATATGAGTTTTCGTTGTATTCTTAAAACGATCACTCTAGATTTTACCTTATGCAAAAGAAATTCGAAATGTTTGAAAAATTTCATGAATTTCTAGCAATGGTAAGTGGTTAAAGATCTTGCGAACTGATAGGGGTGGAGAAAATGTTAGTAGATATGCAGTTCAAAGATCATTAATTTGATTTTGAATTATATCCAAACTTACCTCCCCAAATTCGAGTTGCATATTGATGATTAGTTACTAGTCGTTGCCTAAATCCTTATATGGTAATATAATTTCAGAATGATGTAATGGTTGTATACTTAATGCAAATCACTACTAGATTCATGGATGACCAAATCGAAATCTCAAGAAAAGCTAGAACTGCTAACCCTGGTTTGCATGTTTGTTAGCTATTCTAAGTGATTAGGGGTGGAGCATCCCATAGTCATTAGATAAGAAAGTGCTTGTTTAAACAAATACTACTTTTCTAAGAAAATGACTAAGTCTTAAAATAAAGTAGCAAATAAAGGAGATATTTTTTTGATTCCATAAGTGTTCTATCATCTTATCCGTTACAAGATGATCCCACTGCCTCTGTAGTCTTAACACAACCGAAGAGGTCAATACCATTTAATTTTCTTAGACATAATTCACGGTACCTTGTCGTAGTGGGAGAGTTTCAAGGAACTTTACCTTCTTATGACTTGGAAGATACTAGTGTTTAAAATCCATTGTGAGTTTAAACAAGCAATGGATTGTCAAGATAAGAAACTAAGAAGAAAGCCAATAGAACTATGGTTTGATCCATTCACATGGAGTAACCTAAAGTTTTCTGTTACAAGGACATGAAAGGAAATTTTCGTTCATAAGTCTATTCAATGGACTTAAAAAAACTTCCTGTTCCTAGTATTGTAGGTTTGAGTTTATCTAAACCTATGACTTGTGGTATACCTGGTAATTACTTACTCTAATGCAAGCAGTAAGATGGTGAAGCATTTTGTTTCCAATGGCAATCTATATAAGCTTCACAACTTCTAAGCATAGATTTTGTTTATCTAAGGAAAAGTCTCAACTATTCCAGACAAGATAATGTTGGAAATTATTTTACCAAGATCTTAGATCAACTCACAAGTATGTTTATTAACACCCTAAATATGAACTTTCTAAAACGATGAAATAAACACATATAAAGTTTAGGAAACCTTACATTGGGTGCAGCGGAATATCTTACATCTATTTAAAATTACATGATTATAGTTATCTTATTTTAAATTTAAATAAGGTCAAATTATTTAAAAAAAAGATTTAATTTAAAAATTTAAAATCTGACCTTAAATTTAAAAATAAGATAAGATATAATCAAATTTAAAAATAAGATAGATAATTAATCAAAAAAGATAGATATTTACTATTTTCAAATTGAAATTACACTAATATCATGAATTAAATTTAAAAAATATTAAATAAATTAATTATGATAATTAGAATTGAATTAGGAATAGTAAATGTATAAATACAGAACTACACAAAAAATCGGAAGTTAATTCCATGAAAAAGCATGAAAAAACGAAGAAAAACGAAAAAATTGCGAGCTGTACATCAGTATGCCAAGCATACTATCCATGGGCGCGCAAGGGCTGGCTTGAGCGTGAAACCTAGGCGTAGGGGGCTGCTAGCAGCCTCTCCGCGCGCGCAGGTGGGATTCAGCTCAACCCCGATTTTTTCAAAACTTCAAAAAATCATAACTAATTCAAATTAAATCGAAATTGAGTTCTGTAAAATAGTAACTTGCTTAATTTTTTCCATACTATCCAATAAAAATAATTCCAGAAAGAGATATTCAATTATTTTTCACGAAAAATTCACAAACATCAATCAATCATCAAATAACACTCAATACAACATGATACCATCCAAAAAACATCAAACAATCGTTTTAAAGTCCAAATTTCTTGCAAGCAAATCAATTACCATGGATCTGAGGCATGTTGTTGGAAATTATTTTACCAGGATCTTAGATCTACTCACAAGTATGTTTATTAACACCATAAATATGAACTCTCCAAAACGATGAAATAAACACATATAAAGTTTAGGAAACCTTACATTGGGTGCAGCGGAATATAATGACTCCTTCCGTTCAGATATCTAGCCCTTGATTTCTTTCTGTAGCAGAGCATTATCAATATCTGAACCTGGATCTCTTTCTCTGAATCTTTGATGCTGAAACTCCTTCTTGCTGAAAGTCTTTCTTCACGATCTTCCTCACTATGGTTGAGGTATCACTTGCTGTGTGTGGGCACTACTCTCACACTAAGGATTTCGAAATTCAAGAGGGAAGAAAGAGAGAGGGAGTGGTCGGCCAGATAGGGAGAGAGAGAGGCTCAGTTTTTTCTGAATAAGAAGTGTAATTTTCCTAAAGCCTTCACTATCTATTTATAGCATTCCACTAGGGTTAGGTTTGAATTATTTGGCATTAAAATAGTGAAAATATCATTTTAAATTCCCTACAAAAGTGGCCGGCCCTATACAAGTGGATTTGGGCCTCACTTTTTGCAATTTTGCAGTTTTATCTTTTCTGCATCTGATTTTCTCAAAAACGCCAATTTTCTAATTCAACCATTTAAATGCCAATTCTAACTATTTAATAACTATAAATAATTATTAAATAATATTGTCGTTTGTCATATTTATTAATTGAACCATATAAAGTATCATAATTAACAAATATGCCCCTATAAACTCTTTTTTTACAATTTTGCCCTTACTTAGTGAAAATTTCACAAATAGACATAGTCTAATTTGAGAATTACAATTGATTAATCAAAACCAATTATATGAGTCTTACAAGCAATATTATCTCAACTAGTGCGGGGACCATGGGTCTATATAACCTAGCTTCCAATAAGTAGATCAAGAATTTAGCACTAAAATTCACTAACTTATTAATTCTTCGTTGAATCCACGCATAGAACTTAGAATTGCACTCTCAGTATATAGAATGATCTATATGTTCCACCATATAGACGCATCATTAGTTATCCATTGTTATAATCCTAATGTGATCAATGATCCTCTATATGAATGATCTACACTGTAAAGGGATTAGATTACCGTAACACCCTACTATGTATTTTATCCTTAAAACACTTGACCCCGTATAAATGATATTTCAGCTTATGTGAAATGAGTACTCCACCATTTATGTTCGTTTGGTCAAGCTCGAAGTAGATCATCCTTTGCTTACCATTCGCCAGATAGAAGCTATAGATTCCAAGTTTATGCTAGCGCTCCCACTCAATTGCACTACCGTGTTCCCAAAATGTACGTATCACCCTGACCTAAAAGTAGGCTTAACTAACAAATCAAAGAACACGAATAGCCTTTCAAGATTGAGCCTAATTATAACAGGATTAAGATCATTTATCTAGGATCAACTAGGCGATATTGACTTGAATAGATATTACGGTAAGTTTAATAAATCTAAGTCAAAGTTCAATATCGGTCCCTTCCGATGCATACTCCATGCATCCAACCTGATTATATTGAAATGAGTTTTATTTAGGGCATAAAACCCAACAGATAAAGCCATGGAAGAATTTCTTAAATCTAACAGTTAGAGGTCTCAGATATGGTTTTGTATGCCTTAGACCAGACACCTGCTGTTGAGTGGGAGTAATGAGTAAGTATCAGATTAATCCAGGAGAGGAACATTGGAAGAAAATCAAGTAAATTTTTCAGATTGAAAAGAGGAACTATATGTTAGTCAACAATGGTGGTTTTGAAACTCTTAGACTACACCACATCAGATTTCGAGACTTGCCTGTGTGCTGGAAAGTCTGCTGATGAGATGGTGATTACTTTGGGGGTGGAGTAGTGATTTTGGAGAAGTGTAAAAACCTATCTGAAATCTCTTGGTCTACCGGAGAGAGACTGAATGTTAAAAGTTACAGGAAAGATACTTATTCAGTCTAAGAAAAGTTCTATACATTTGTGGCACTGTTCCAACTTGCCTTAACTACTAGGGTTACTTCCTGAATAACCAAGAAGTAGTTGCCCAAAAGTATAGAATCCAGTATGCCAAGAGAGTAGACATATAGAGAGGAATTTCACAATATCAAGGATTTTGTGATTAAGGGAAAGTAATAGTGGAGAAGAGGTTGTGTTTAATTCAACCTGTCAGATCCTATTACGAGGAGTTTACTACTATTACACTTGATTTGTATATCAAGGTGTTAATAATTATTTGAAATGCACTTTTTGTTTTATATTAGTGCAAGTGGGAGTTTGTTGGGTTTTGTGCCCTAAATAAAACTCATTTCATATAATCAGATTTACTTATTAATAAAGATCAGAAATAACATTTTATGTTGCATGGTTCACATGATTTATTTCATGCTTATATGTATATAATGTATGAATTCTTTTTTAAGTCCAGAACATATGAGTTTGTTAAAGATTATAGTGTTGTTAGCACAGTGGAATATAATCTTAATTATATGTTCAAAAGTTTATTCTCTGATTTTTCAGAACACTGGATTTAGACTGACATGGTATAATCAGCGATAGGTAGTCTTACACCTTGGAAAAGTGTTATGTCCTTTCCAGGACATTGGCAAAGTTTACCAGTATCGGATGTATGGAGTATATATCAGAAGGGACCGATATTGAACTTTGATTAGATATATTAAAACTTACCGTAATATCTATTCAATTCAATATCACCTGTTGATCCTAGATCAAATGATCTTAATCCTGATATGGTTAGGTTCAATCTCAAGAGTGTTATCTGTGTTCTTTGATTTGTTAGTTAAGCCTACTTTTGGGTCAGGGTGATACGTACATTTTGGGAACACGGTAGTGCAATTGAGTGGGAGCTCTAACATAAATATGGAATCTATAGCTTCTATCTGGCGAATAGAAAGTAAAGGATGATTTCCTTCGAGCTTAACCAAACGAAAATAAATGGTGGAGATCTCATTTCACTTAGCTGAAGTATCATTTATACAGGGTTAAGTGTTTTAAGGATAAAATACATTGTAGGGTGTTACGGTAATTTAATCCCTTTACAGTGTAAATCATCTATATAGAGGATCATTGATCACATTAGGGTTATAGCAATGGATAACTAATGACGTGTCTATATCATGGAACATATAGAGCGTTCTATATGACTGAGAGTGCAATTCCAAGTTCTAAGTGTGGATTCAATGAGGAATTAATAAGTTAGGGAATTTACTTGGTAAATTCGGTTCGACTTATTGGAAGCTCGGTTATATAGACCCATGGTCCCCATACTAGTTGAGATCATACTGCTTGTAAGACTCTATAATTGACTTATGATTAATCAATTATAATTCTAAAAGTTAGACTATGTCTAATTTGTGAATTCTCACAGTTTAAGGATGAAATTGTAAATAAAAGGGTTTCTAGGTTTATTTATTAATTAAGAGACTTTGCATGTCTAATTAATAATTATTTTAAATGAAAATATTATTTAATAATCTATTTTAGTTATTAAATAATTAGTTTTGGCATTTAAATGGTTAGAATTGGAAAAATGGCATTTTTGGAGAAATAGAAATAAAATTGAGGAAACTGCAAAATCAAAGTGAGGCCCATAACACACCCTATGGCCGACCACCTCTTTGTGTGTTTCCCAATTATTATTTTAACTGCCATGTAATTGCTAATAAAATCCTAGCAATAATAGAAAAGTGGTGGATCACACTAAATAAGACAGTTAATCAATTACACAGTAAAAGAGGAAACTCCTTATTTGGAAAGTTGTGCTCTCCCTTTTCCCTATATATAGTAGCTCTTGTTCTCTTCTCTTCATGCTTCATATCACACGAAATTATGAGAGAAAAAGAGAGAAAATTTTCGAAATCCTTGTGAGAGAGAAGTGCCCACACACATCGAGTGGTATCTCAATCCTAGTATGTAAGACTATGGAAATTCTGCATCAAAGAAGGAGAAAAGAAGATCCAGGTTGAGATCTTGGTGATGCTCTGCTACAGAAAGGAATCAAGGGCTAGAGATCTGAACAGAAGGAGTCATAATATTCCGCTGCACCCACTGTAAGGTTTTCTAACTTTATATGTGTTTATTTTCATTGTTTTAGAATTCATATTAGGTTGTTAATCCAACATACTTGTTAGTAAATCAAGATCCTGGTAAAATAATTCAAACAAACACTAGCTGTGAAAATCCCAGATTTGTGTGACTAGGATTACCGGCACCTGATCAAGAGCACTTGAGGATTCGGAATCTCTGCTATTCTGGGACAGCAAGTAAGACAGTGATTAGCACGTAGAGTATGCGCAGTGGCGCTTATATTAAAAATGATATGTATGATTGTTTAGTAATCGGGAATAGGGTTATTACCCCAATATGAACGGTTGATGGCCTAGTGTGATTACCCTAGTGATATATGTGTATAAATGCCATGCCATGTTAAATGTAATGAGATTTAGGGATTATGCGCTCAAGGCATAATCAGGTTGAACTCGGTAATTGTTGGGTTTTATGCCCTAAATAAAACTCATTTCAATATAATCAGATTTACTTATTAATAAAGATCAGAAATAACATTTTATGTTGCATGGTTCACATGATTTATTTCATGATTTTATATATAATGTATGAATTCTATTTAAGTCCAGAACATGTGAATTTGTTAATGATTATAGTGTTGTCAGCACAGTGGAATATAATCTTAATTATATGTTTGAAAGTTTATTCCCTGATTTGTCAGTTCACTGGATTTAGACTGACATGATAATCAGCGATAGGTATTCTTACACCTTGGATAAGTGTTATGTCCTTTCCAGGGCATTGGCAAAGTTTACCAGCATCGGATGTATGGAGTATACATCGGAAGGGGCCGATATTGAACTTTGATTAGATATATTAAATTTACTGTAATATCTATTCAATTCAATATCACCTGTTGATCCTAGATCAAATGATCTTAATCCTGATATATTTAAGTTCAATATCAAGAGTATTATACATGTTCTTTGATTTGTTAGTTAATCTTACTTTTGGGTTAGGGTGATACGTACATTTTGGGAACATGATAGTGCAATTGAGTGGGAGCGCTAACATAAATATTGAATCTATAGCTTCTATCTGACAAATAGAAAGTAAAGGATGACTTCCTTCGAGCTTGACAAAACGAAAATAAATGATGGAGTACTCATTTCACTTAGCTGAAATATCATTTATACGGGGATAAGTGTTTTAAGGAGAAAATACATTGTAGGGTGTTTCGGTATTCTAATCCCTTTACAGTGTAGATCATCTATATAGAGGATCATTGATCACATTAGGATTATAACAATGGATAACTAATGGCGTATTTGTTGGAAGTTATTTTACCAGGAACTTAGATCTACTCACAAGTATGTTGATTTAACAACCTAAATATGAACTTCTAAAACGATATGAAATTAAACACATAAGAGTATCAGAAATCTTACAGTGATTGCAGCGGAATATATATCTCTCCTCCCACTCAGATCTCTAACCCTTGATTCCTTTCTGTAGCAGAGTATAATCAAGATCTGAGCCCGAAAGTCCTTCTTTGTTATCTCTGAAATCTACACAGCCTTCCTCACTATGATTGAGGTATTACTTGATGTGTGTGGGCACTACTCTAGCACTCATACATTTCGAAACAGTGAAGGAATAGAGAGAGAGAGGGTGGCGGCTCAGAGAAAATTTTCTGAGAGAAAATTCTTTAAGAATAATGCTGTGAAAAGGTTGTACAGATGTGTGAAACTCTGAAGCCTTTGCCTTCTATTTATAGAAGACCACCAAGGGCTATGATTGACATTTTGAACTGAGAAAATCAAAGGGAAAAGGAAGGTAAAGGGCCGGCCTAGGCAATGTGGAAACAAGGCTTGCCTCTTTTCCAACTTTCCTTTTCCTACACTTGATAGTTTCCCTTTTTGTGAAAAATTGCCAATTCCATTGTTCAACCATATTAATGATAAATCTAATTATTTAATAATTAAAAATAATTATCAAATAATATATTATCATTTATTTTATTAATAATGAAACTAATTAAAGTTTCCTAATTAATAAATATGCCCTTCAAAATCTCTATTTACTGTTTTGCCCTTAATAAGTGCTAAATTCTCAAACTGACAAGTCTATCTTGAGAATTTTTAATTGATTAATTAAAATCAATTAAATGAGTCCTACAAGTAATATCATCTCAACTAGTGAGGGGACCATGGGTCTATATATCCGAGCTTCCAATAAGCAGATCTAGAATTTACCACTTAAATTCACTGACTTATTAATTCTTCGTTGAATCCACACATAGAACTCAGAATTGCACTCTCAGTATATAGAATGCTCTATATGTTCCACCATATAGACACATTATTAGTTATCCATTGTTATAATCCTAATGTGATCAATGATCCTCTATATGGATGATCTACACTGTAAAGGGACTTAAATTACCGTAACACCCTACAATGTATTTTATCCTTAAAACACTTAACCCTGTATAAATGATATTTCAACTAAGTGAAATGAGTACTCAATCATTTATCTCGTTTGGTTAAGCTCGAAGGAAATCACCCTTTGCTTACTATTCGCCAGATAGAAGCTATAGATTCCATATTTATGTTAGCGCTCCCACTCAATCGCACTACCGTGTTCCCAAAATGTATGTATTGCCCAGACTAAAGTTTTAGGCTTAACTAACAAATCAAAGAACACGAATAACACTCTTGAAATTAAGCCTAACCATATCAGGATTTAGATCATGTGATCTAGGATCAACTTATGATATTGAATTGAATAGATGTTTACGGTAAGTTTCAAAATCTAATTCAAAGTTCAATATCGGTCCATTCCAATGCATACTCCATGCATCCAACTCCGAGCTTTACTTTAACCTATGTTCTGGAAAGAACATAACATTTCTCCAAATGTAAGTAAACTCTGTTGTAGATTGTCATATCAGTGAAACCCAGTGTTCTGATAAATCTAGGAATACTTTATTCACATAGTCATGTTTATTTTCCACTGTGTTGACAACACAATAAACATGTTCAAGTATGTGAAAAGGGTTTGGATGAATTTATAAATCAAATAGACAAGCAATTGATTAAGTGAACCAAAACATACACAAGTGAATGAAAAATTACTTCTGTTACTTTATTGATATAGAATAATCTGGATTACATTGAAACAGAGTTTTATTTAGGGCATAAAACCCAACAAACTCCCACTTGCACTAATATAAAACAAATCAGTACATTTCAATTAATCCTAAATTCTGACGGTGCTTTTCGAATGAAGTTACTGCCAAGACTTTGGTGAATGGATCAGCCAAGTTATCATGCGTATCCACTTTCTCCACCAGTACATCCCCTCTTGCCACATATTCTCTGATAATATGATACTTTCTTTCTATATGCTTACTTCTCTTGTGGCTCCGAGGTTCCTTACTGTTGGCTATAGCTCCAGTGTTATCACAAAGCAGGACTAGAGGCCTTTTCATTCCAGGAACTACACCAAGACTGGTGAAGAACTTCCTAAGCCAGACAACCTCTTTAGCTGCTTCAGCCGCAGCTATGTATTCTGCCTCCATGGTAGAATCCGAAATCGCAGTTTGTTTAGCACTTCTCCAAACCACTGCTCCACCCCCAAGAGTAAACACCATCCCAGATGTAGATTTCCTGTCTTCAAGACATCCCTGGAAATCTGAGTCTGTATAGCCTAAGGGATTCAAAGCACCACCCTTGTAGACTAATACATAATCTCTTGTACTCTTTAAGTATTTCAAAATATACTTAACAGCATTCCAATGTACCCTTCCTGGATTTGACTGATACCTGCTCACGATTCCAACTGCATAGCAGATGTCGTGTCTAGTGCATAGCATAGCATACATTAGACTTCCAACTGTAGAAGCATAAGGAATTTTTGCCATGTCTTCTATCTCTTGAGGATCAGTAGGACACTGTTCCTTAGATAGACGGATACCATGTCTAGAGGGCATGTTTGCCCCTTTGGTATTGGTCATGGAAAATCTCTCAAGAACTTTGTCAATGTAAGCTGTTTGAGAGAGAGCAAGGGATCTGTTCTTCCGGTTTCTGACAATCTGAATACCAAGAACATAGGCTGCCTCACCCAAGTCTTTCATGTCGAATTGAGTGTCAAGCCATTCCTTGATGTGAGTCATTTTCTTGACATTGTTTCCAATGATCAAAATGTCATCAACATAAAGGACCAGGAATACTACTACTTGGTTTTCCTTGAGTTGGTAAACACAAGGTTCATCTTCATTCTGATGAAAGCCGTAGGTCTTGATGATCTCATCAAACCTTTTGTTCCATGAGCGAGAAGCTTGCTTAAGCCCATATATGGACCTATTTAATTTGCAAACTTTATTCTCCCCGCCTGTGAAGAACATAACCTTCTGGTTGCTCCATATAGATGGTTTCTTCAAGAAGCCCATTAAGAAAGGCTGTCTTGACATCCATTTGCCAGATTTCATAATCTAAAGCGGCAGCTATGGAGAGAAGAATTCGGATGGATTTGAGCATGGCAACAGGACTAAAAGTTTCCTCATAGTCCACACCTTCTCTTTGGGTATAACCCTTGGCGACCAGTCTAGCTTTGAAAGTTTCGACTTCGCCTCCAGCACCTCTTTTCTTCTTGTAGACCCATTTACATCCAATTGGACGAAAATCTTCAGGTGGTTCTACATATTCCCAGACTTTATTCTTTTTCATGGAATCCATTTCTGAATCCATACCGGCTGACCATCGCTTCCGTTGCGGACTTGCCATTGCCTGTTTATAGGTCAATGGGTCGTCATCAATACCGTCACCAACGACCATATTGATTTCACCATCCAAGCCATAACGAGACGGTTTCGTAGAAACCCTCCCACTACGACGAGGAGCGCTGACTTTCTGAACAGGAGCTTTAGTAGTAGTTTTCTCAGTTGCTACAACTGAGGGAGTGGGATGTTCCTCTTCTCGAGTAGAAGAAGATGGTACATTTGAAGGAACAGTATCTGTGAGCATTTCCTCTAATACAATTTCACTTTTCGGTTTGTTGTCTTTCATATAGTTGTCTTCAAGGAAAGTAGCATTTGTAGAGACAAACACTTTGTTATCCTTGTGACTATAGAATAGTCCACCCCTAGTCTCTTTAGAATTTTTGACAAACATGCAAACCTCAGTTCGCGATTCCAGTTTGCCTTCTTTCTTTCTTAAGACGTGAGCAGGGCACCCCCAAATCCTATAATGGCGCAAACTAGGTGTGCGACCATTCCATAGTTCGACGGGTGTCTTAGGGACTGCTTTAGATGGAACAACATTTAAAATATCGTTTGCCATTTGAATAGCATATCCCCAGAAGGACGTAGACAAAGTTGAGTAACTCAGCATAGACCTAACCATTTCTAAGAGAGTGCGATTTCTTCTTTCTGCAACTCCATTCTGCTGTGGAGTGCTAGGGGCAGTATATTGGGATTCAATTCCAAGTTCAATTAAATGATCTTTGAACTGCATATCCATATATTCTCCACCCCTATCAGTTCGCAAGATCTTTAATGTTTTACCTAATTGGTTTTGAGCCCAAGCATGAAATTCCTGCAACTTTTCAAACGTTTCAGATTTCTTTTGCATTAGGTAAAGAAAACTATATCTAGAGAAATCGTCAATGAAAGTGACGAAATACTCATAACCTCCTCTGGCTTTTACATTCAGCGGTCCGCAAACATCTGAATGTACTAACCCTAGGGGTTCTTTGGCACGCTCTCCCTTTGCAGAGAAAGAACGTTTGGTCATTTTTCCTTCTAGGCAAGACTCGCAGACTGGCAGCTCTCCTAAGACAATATTTTTCAATGGACCGTCTTTGGTTAGCCTATTGAGTCTATCAAAGCCTATATGACCTAAACGTAAATGCCATAGATAAGTTTGATCATCATTATCAATCTCTTTTCTCTTAAGGCTTCTAGGTTTAGCTACATTGAAAAGTTCAGTATTTAGTGAGATTTGAGTATCAGGTCTTAAAACATAAAGCCCTTGTTCCATGTTTGCAACACATATATGAAATCCATTACGAGAAATTGAACAATTTGAACTCGAAAAATTCAATATATAAAATTGTGTCTGTAAACATGAAACACTAATCAAGTTTCTACTAAAATTAGGAATATATAAAACATTCTTTAAAAGTAAAAACTTCTTAGAATTAAACTTGATTCGGGCTGTTCCTCTTGCTTTAACTGATACCAACTCGCCATTTCCAACTTTAAGCTTTAACTCATCTGGGTGAAGATTCTCCCAAGTTTCAAGCAGCTGTAATGAAGAACATACATGGTTAGTAGATCCAGAATCAACAATCCAGGAGGATTTGTCGTTCTCTAAAACACATGATTCAAATACAAAAGCATCACCTTCGTTTGAATTGTCTAGAAGCCTGGGACATTGTTCTTCTTTATGTCCCTTTCCATTACAATTCGCACATAGAACATGATGTCTGATAATTGTACTTGAAGAAGCAGCTTTGTTGGAGCCCTCATGCTTAATCTTCTTCCTCTGATTAAATTGCAATGCTAGGAGGTCTCATTGCAATCAGATCCCGTTCATGGGCCCTCAACTCAGACTCGAGTTTGTCCATGTCGGAGGAGTTAGGATTGTTCAATAAGTAATATAGAACAAAACTGTTATACTCCTGAGGAAGACTATAAAGTATGAGTTTTACCCATTGTTCCTTTGATAAATAAATTCCTAGTAGATTTGCCTTTTGGAATTTCAGATTCATCAACAATAGGTGCGAGTTAATGCAACTACCAGGATGCATTTTCACACTATTGAGTTCTTTTGCAAAGATACTAACTAGGAGTGGATCGGGATGAGGGTTATTCATATTGGCACTACAACATATCAATAAACAGAAGTAAGGTTTTGGTTCTATAAATTCATACACAGGTTGAGAATATAAATAATCACTTATGTTATAGAAATACTAAATCTAACATAGTTTATTTTCTAAGGTTTCCAACGAACTGATACAGTGTCCCGTTTAGGCGAGAGTCAAAGCATCATCCATTGAATAGAGTTGTCAATTCATCTAAAATGTCAAACATTCTAGCAACCTTTTATTCGATCAAGATTGGAATTCAGCGTTGTCCCGTTTAGGCGAGAGTCAAGGCAATTCTATCTTATGAGCTTCTACCATTGTTTCGCATTCTTATAAGTCTTACATAGTTGCCACCATTAGGGTGGTCATGAACCATATAAATAAACCTATAAAAAATACTTATCTTTCGAGATTAAACGGCGCTAACTTGCTAATGAACGTTCCTCCATTAGGGAGGATTACTCACTAAAACAATAGCTATGTAAAACCAACAATGGAGATCGAATTTCTCTTTGATTAAAGCTCTTTATTTAAACATGTATTTTGTCTAATCATTTATATTCCATATCTCAATAATGAAATATTACAAATTAAAGTAAAAACTTTAATTAAATTTCAAAAATGGAATAATTCTGAAAAATATCTTATTTAAGTTGTTTAGAAAATCTAAATACCCAACTTAAAATATTCTTCAAACAATGACTTAATTAAATATTACCAATTAAGTAGTAACCACTTAATTTAGAAGATATTCCTTTTTAAGTTCTCATATTTAGAAAATATCAACTTAAAAAATATCTAAAGAATCTTAATAACCAATTGCCAAAATTCATCAACTTAATTTATAATAGGTAATTCAAAAATATTCAAATCCAAGTTGATTTGATTGATTTAACTAAATCTCAACTTAAATAGGAATATTTAATGAAATTATAAAATTAAGATTCAGAAAGAATTTATATGGTTATAATTCCATATTTAATTAAAAACAAGAAAAATACATATAGCTTTCCAGAATATGACTATTCAAACTATGTTTTTCTTAAATTAATTTCAAGGAACAATGAAATTAATTATGTTGCTAATCAATCTTTTATTAGGTCAAACTAATATAATTAACCTAGCACAGTTATCCAAATCAGGCAAATGGGCCTTCACAATTGGGGTTGTTCATGTGAGGGGGGCTGGGTCCAGTATGTCGCACCCACTTCTAAGGCTCCCAACTCTCACACAAGGCCCAAAAGAGAGGAATTTAACCTTACAATGAATAACTGTTATTAATTGAATAGGCTCACAACTAAATGAGCCTAAATAAAATCTATCAGTTATGATATTTTATTTAGCAACAACCACCTATATGTATCTATAATAGAAATTAAACATATAGGCTCACACAGGCATACATATTTGGATGGATCCTATCATGTTGCTAGGTCATACACAGATGAAAGAAGTTTGTAAAAATTACCTGTTACAAATTATTTACTTGATCTATCGTCAATTGAACCTTTGGCTAAAACTAGATCATCTGATCTATTATCAAGTTAACCAAGGCAATTTAGATCAAGCAATAATAGGTTTTAGAAAACTTACAAACAATCTAAAACACATACTCCTGCAACAAGGTTAGATTTGGATAGTTGGATGTAGGATTTATTTAATTTTAATCATTTATTTCGAAAAATAAAATAAAATTAAACCTACTATTTTGAAAAATTAGGTTTTGGGTAACCTAAATGTCATTTCAAAATAAATTGCTAACTTTCCTTTTAAATTTCATGTTATTTAATAAATTAAATAATAAAATAGAAAATCGTAAATACATACCCTTTTCTTGTTTTACAATTTAATTTAATTAAAAAATAACAAGATTTAAAAGTTAACAAAAATACCTTATTTCTTCTTTTAAAATTATCATGATTATTGTGATCTTATTCTAATTAAGGTCAAGTTACCAAAAAAAATTAATATCTGACCTTAAAAAAATAAAATAATCAAATTTTAAAGGAAATAAGAAAAAGGTAAGCAAAAGTTGATTTTTTCCTATTTTCAAAATCAAATTACACTAATATCTAAAATTAATTTTAAAAATTAAACTTAATTTATTTCTGATAATTAGATTTGAAATTTGAAAAACAAAAATCAACATACAAAACTACACAAAAAATCAGAATTTAATTCCATGAAATAGCATGAAAAATCGAAAAAATTGGAAAATTGGATGAACTGTACGGATGGCATGCTGTGCATGGCCATCCGCGCGCGGATCTGGGGTGATTGGCCGAGAAATCACGGCGCAGGAAGGCTGCAAGCAGCCATTCCGCGCGCGTGATGAGGTTGCTCGTCACCCCGATTTTTCCAATTTTCAAAAATTCATAACTAATTCAAATTAAGTCCAAATCGAGTTCTGTAAAAAAGTAAATTGCTTAGAATTTTCCAAACTATCCAACAAAAATAATTACAGAATAAAAACAGTAACCATTTTTCCCAAAATTCACAAACAATATTCAAACATCAATATGACACTCAAAGCAACATGATACCATCCAAAAAACAAGCAAATCGTTTTAAGTCCAAATTTCTTGCAAGCAAATCAATAACCATGCCTCTGGTGCCAGTTGTTGGAAGTTATTTTACCAGGAACTTAGATCTACTCACAAGTATGTTGATTTAACAACCTAAATATGAACTTCTAAAACGATATGAAATTAAACACATAAGAGTATCAGAAATCTTACAGTGATTGCAGCGGAATATATATCTCTCCTCCCACTCAGATCTCTAACCCTTGATTCCTTTCTGTAGCAGAGTATAATCAAGATCTGAGCCCGAAAGTCCTTCTTTGTTATCTCTGAAATCTACACAGCCTTCCTCACTATGATTGAGGTATTACTTGATGTGTGTGGGCACTACTCTAGCACTCATACATTTCGAAACAGTGAAGGAATAGAGAGAGAGAGGGTGGCGGCTCAGAGAAAATTTTCTGAGAGAAAATTCTTTAAGAATAATGCTGTGAAAAGGTTGTACAGATGTGTGAAACTCTGAAGCCTTTGCCTTCTATTTATAGAAGACCACCAAGGGCTATGATTGACATTTTGAACTGAGAAAATCAAAGGGAAAAGGAAGGTAAAGGGCCGGCCTAGGCAATGTGGAAACAAGGCTTGCCTCTTTTCCAACTTTCCTTTTCCTACACTTGATAGTTTCCCTTTTTGTGAAAAATTGCCAATTCCATTGTTCAACCATATTAATGATAAATCTAATTATTTAATAATTAAAAATAATTATCAAATAATATATTATCATTTATTTTATTAATAATGAAACTAATTAAAGTTTCCTAATTAATAAATATGCCCTTCAAAATCTCTATTTACTGTTTTGCCCTTAATAAGTGCTAAATTCTCAAACTGACAAGTCTATCTTGAGAATTTTTAATTGATTAATTAAAATCAATTAAATGAGTCCTACAAGTAATATCATCTCAACTAGTGAGGGGACCATGGGTCTATATATCCGAGCTTCCAATAAGCAGATCTAGAATTTACCACTTAAATTCACTGACTTATTAATTCTTCGTTGAATCCACACATAGAACTCAGAATTGCACTCTCGCATATAGAATGCTCTATATGTTCCACCATATAGACACATTATTAGTTATCCATTGTTATAATCCTAATGTGATCAATGATCCTCTATATGGATGATCTACACTGTAAAGGGACTTAAATTACCGTAACACCCTACAATGTATTTTATCCTTAAAACACTTAACCCTGTATAAATGATATTTCAACTAAGTGAAATGAGTACTCAATCATTTATCTCGTTTGGTTAAGCTCGAAGGAAATCACCTTTTGCTTACTATTCGCCAGATAGAAGCTATATATTCCATATTTATGTTAGCGCTCCCACTCAATCGCACTACCGTGTTCCCAAAATGTATGTATTGCCCAGACTAAAGTTTTAGGCTTAACTAACAAATCAAAGAACACGAATAACACTCTTGAAATTAAGCCTAACCATATCAGGATTTAGATCATGTGATCTAGGATCAACTTATGATATTGAATTGAATAGATGTTTACGGTAAGTTTCAAAATCTAATTCAAAGTTCAATATCGGTCCATTCCAATGCATACTCCATGCATCCAACCTGAGCTTTACTTTAACCTATGTTCTGGAAAGAACATAACATTTCTCCAAATGTAAGTAAACTCTGTTGTAGATTGTCATATCAGTGAAACCCAGTGTTCTGATAAATCTAGGAATACTTTATTCACATAGTCATGTTTATTTTCCACTGTGTTGACAACACAATAAACAAGTTCAAGTATGTGAAAAGGGTTTGGATTAATTTATAAATCAAATAGACAAGCAATTGATTAAGTGAACCAAAACATACACAAGTGAATGAAATATTACTTCTGTTACTTTATTGATATAGAATAATCTGGATTACATTGAAACAGAGTTTTATTTAGGGCATAAAACCCAACAGTATCTATATCGTGGAGCATATAGAGCGTTCTATATACTGAGAGTGCAATTCTAAGTTCTATGCGTGGATTCAACGAAGAATTAATAAGTCAGTGAATTTAAGATATAAGTTCTTGATCTGCTTATTGGAAGCTCGGATATATAGACCCATGGTCCCCATATTAGTTGAGACCATATTGCTTGTAAGACTCACTTAATTGATTTTGATTAATCAATTATAATTCTAAAGTTAGACTATGTCTAGTTTATGCATTTTCACTATGTTATGGCTTGATTGTGAAGAAATAGTGTTTTGAGCTTTATATGTTAATTAATAGACTTTATGGAGTCTAATTAATAAATATTATAAATGACAATTTTATTTGATAGTAATTTTAATTATTAAATAAATAGTTTGGCATTTATAAGGTTGAATTGGAAAAATATGGTATTATTGAAAAGAAGAATAAGTGGTTGAAATAAAGTGGCGAAATTGTAACTAGAGATTGGCTCACTTAAGTGTACAGCCAAGAGTGAATTTTTGCCCAATATTTTATTATTTTTTAATCCATTTAATTCAACCCTAACCCTATTGAAGAATAGTATAAAAGGGAGGTTATGGTCTCATTATCCAACTAATGCCTCAAAAGCTGAAAACCTATATGAGACCTCTTCCTTCTTCTTTCTTCTTCAATTCGAAACACCAAGCCTTTCTTCACACCAAATATTTTCAGCCATTAGTGAATGAGTGAGTGCCCACACACATCAAGTGGTATCTCAATCATAGTGTGTAAGACTGTAGGAGATTCCAAACAACAAGAAGGAGATTCAGCATCAAAGGAAGGAGAGAAAGAGATCCAGGTTCAGATCTTGGTGATGCTCTGCTACAGAAAGGAATCAAGGGCTAGAGATCTGAACGGAAGGAGTCATTATATTCCGCTTCACCCAATGTAAGGTTTCCTAAACTTTATATGTGTTTATTTCATTGTTTTAGAATTCATATTAGGATGTTAATGAAACATACTTGTTACTAAATCTAGATCCTGGTAAAATATATCCAACAACTGGCCTCAGAGCCATGGTAATGATTTACTTTCATGAAATATGAATTAAAACGATGTTACATGTTGATTTGGATGGTTTCATGTGGTTTATGTGCTTATTTGATGATAGTTTAGAAATCGCAATATATATTACTAAAATATTTTTTATTTCGATCTGTAATTATTTTTTCTAGAAATTAGACGAAAAATTAATAAATTTAGGCTTTTACAGAACCTAATTTGGATTTTTTATGACTTAGTTATGATTTTTTGAAGTTGAATGAAAATATCAAGTTTTGAGTGTCACACGCGCGCGCATGGCGCTTGGGCTCGCTCGGACAAAAGCGCTTCAGACAAGATGCGTGTCCAAAGCTTGCCCCTGTCCCACCCATGTTTCTCGGCCACAGAGGCGCAGCCTCGTTCCTCGGCCAGACTTCCCCTTCCGCGCGCGCAGGGGTATGCAATGCATACCCCTGTGCCTCAAACTTGTTTTCGTCATAACTTTTGATTCAAAAATCGTTTTTCATTGAAACAAAAGCCAATTTTTGGTAGAATTTTTTGTAGAATCTGAATTTTCAATTAAAAATCTAATTGTCAGAATAAAATTAATTTTTATTATTTTTTTAAATTAATTAAATTAGTCTCTGATATTAGTAGGCTTTGAATTTTGAAAAATTGATTTCTCACAAAGGAGCCTTATGGTTGATTTTGAAATTTTAGATTATTTTATTTATTTTAATTATAAGATCAGATAGTTTCTTTATTAAATTTTAAATGATCTTACTTTGATATTAAAATATTATCTTTTAAAAAATAATCTTGTACTAATTTCAAAATTTGCTAACCATGTCATATCTTTTTCAAATTTGTTATTTTCAAAATATATTTTATTAATTAAAATTATAAGATTAGGAATATGTTAGGTTTAACATTTTATCTTATTAGACATTTTTTTTATTAAAATTATATTTTGGCAAAAATAACATGAAATTTGAAAAATTGGTTAGTTTAGTTTGAATAGATATTTTAGGGTTTCAAACCATAATTTTTTCAAACTTATTATTTTTTTAAATATTCTAACCATATAAAATATCTTATTTTTCAATTAGTTTATTTATGTAATATTTAAATTTATTAAATTATAAGATTTAGAATATAATAATGAAATATCTAAATTTAAAGTTCAAGATATTTTATTATATCATCTTATTAGAAATTTCAAATAAATTTAAATTTTGAATAAACTTGAGAAAAATTGGTTAGATATTTTTTGATTTTTTGTTAGAATTTAGGAAATTTAGGAGTTTGTTGAATTTTGAATTTTTTCAAATATTCTCTAACAACCTAAATTTGAATTCTAGTTAAGATATTTATTTTAAAATTTAATTTTATTTTAAATTTTAAAATTGAGATATTTTAGCTTACTTTCAAGATATTCCAGATCGGTTATTTGTTTGTATTGTTTGTTTATATATTAATATACAAATTTTTTTTACAAACCTATTATTTATTTGATCTAAATTGCTATGATTAACTTGTTGACAGATCCAATAATCTGATTTTAATCATAGTCCAATTGTCAATAGATCTTATAAATAATTTGTAACAGGTAAATTTTTGCAATTTCTTTCATCTGTGTAAACCTAGTGACATGATAGGGCCCATCCAAATCATTTGACCTGTGTGAGCCTATATGTTTGCTATTGGGCTTAGATGCATATAGGAAGCCCATTTAAGTTTTACTAAGTAAATGGACTAGGTTGCTAAAATAAATTTTGACATAAGTAAATTTATTTAGGCCCAATTAGATTTGGGCTTATTCAATGAATAACAATTGTTTATTTAAAGGTTAAATTCCTCTCTTTTGGGCCTTGTGTGAGAGTTGGGGGCCAATAGAAGTGGGTACGACATACTGAACCCAGCTCCCCCTCACATGAACTACCCCAATTGTGAAGGCTCATTTGCCTTATTTAAATAATTATATTAGGTTAATTATATTAGTCTAACCTAATTACAATTGAATTAGCAACATAATTAACTTTTAAAATATATAAAATTTAATTTTTCATTTAATATCTTGAAGTTAATTTTAGAAAAACACTTAGTTAATGATATATATTCTAGATAGTTATTTCTAGAACTAGTTATTTTTTCTAATATTTAATTAGGAAAATATCATAGATTGTAAAATTAATTGTTTATTAATTAATTTTGGTACAATCTAAGTTAAGTATATTTTTCCTAGTATTAAATTAGAATTAATAATTAAGTCTTCTCCATACTTAATTATTTATTTCTTGAATTTAATACATTTAATTAAATTAAAAATTTAAATATTTAAGTTGATTGTCATCATGATACTTAAATATTATTATTTTCATGTTATTTAATTAAAAATTGAAAATTATTTTAAGTTTGGAATCTTATTTCAGAATAACTTAAGTTTGAATAATTTTCAAAATATATTTTATTTTATTTGATTAATCTTTTTCCCACAATTTCGAAATTGCATTTCTTAAATGCAGAAATTTCGAATTTTATTTGAAAAATCGATTAAAGTTGAAAATTATTTATTTTAATTTTGGACCAACTTAAATCAATGATTTTTTCATTCAATGATTAATTAAAATAAATGAAGTAAAATATATTTAGTTAGAAAATAAATTAATTAGTCAATGAAAGTCTAGATAGACATTATCTGTTTTACTTGAAGTATTTTTCTAGTGTATTTAATTAAATAGAAAATTAATCTTTAAGTTGATTTTCATTATGATACTTAAATATTTGAAATTTTTCTTTAATATTTAATTAAATAGGAAAATTATATTTTTTGTTGTAAATTAATTTTGGGCCAACATAAAATTAGAATATTTTTTCCAGGATTTATTTTAACAAGCAATTTCGAAAATTGTATTCTTAAATACTTCAATTTTTCGAAATGCAATACATATTTATAAAAAATTAAATTTGAGTTGTAAATTAATTTAAATTAATTTTGAAACAACTTAAATTAAATAATTTTTTTAAATATTTATTGGAAATTATTACTAAGATGGAAATAATTCATGTTATTTTCATATTCATCTAAGTAAAATTTATAAATATTAAATTAAAATTTATATTTAGAATTTTTCATTCTAAATTGGAAAATTTAATTAAATAAATATATATTTAAAATAAATTAATTAAAATAAATATTAGAAGAAAATACACTTTAAATAATTAGCTTTATTATTAGGACATTCGATCTCCATTGTTGGTTTTACATAGCTTTTGTTTTAGTGAGTAATCCTCCCTAATTGAGGAACGTTCATTAGCAAGTTAGCACCGTTTAATCTCGAAAGATAAGTATATTTGTAAGTGTTTTATATGGTATTGATCACCCTAATGGTGGCAACTGTATTTGACTTACAAAATATGAAACAATGGTGGAAGCTCATAAGATAGAATAGTCTTGACTCTCGCCTAAACAAGACAACGCTGGATTCCAATCTTGATCGAATAAAAGGTTGCTAGAATGTATATCATTTTAGATGAGTCGACAACTCTATTCAATGGATGGTATCACTGTCTCTCGCCTAAACGGGACACTGATATCAGTTTGTTAAAGACCTTGGAAATTATTTAGGATTGTATGTTTTAGTATTTTCACTTGTCATTTTTACTTGCTATGTGTTTAATAATTTCTGAATTGTGTATGAATTTATATTGAACCATGTTATTTTCTGTTATTAAATTGTAGTTTAATTTCGAATCTTCATTGTTGGTCTAACTTGGTTTGTTTTTCTAATGAGATAAATCCCTAATGGATTTTCACCATTAGACTAACAAAATAGTGTTAGATCTCGAAAGATAAATATTGTATATGCAACATCTAGCTGTTCATCAATTGATGACACCTTAGACTAGTATTTTACAATATGAAACAAGAAGATTGTATAAATAAGATTACTTTGACTCTCGCTAATCGGAGCATCGTTGGATTCTTATTTAAATACGAAATTATTCTAATTCCTCTTAGCTTATTCATTTCGAATTAGCTCAATAACATATCATTGGATGAATGGTCTATAAATCATTTCATGTCATTCTATTTTCTCTTAAGAAATTTAATGACGCATATGATTATATTCTCGAAATTCTATTCCAAAATGATATAAATCCTCAATCTTTGAAATCTCCTACTGGTATGGCAAATCTGACTTAGAGTTAAAATTAGTAGTGATGGTCCAAGAAAGAATTACTCATGTATATTTGGTATAAATTTAACTCTTTGACTTTAAATTTTAGATTCCAAATGATTTTTTTTTAATACAATACAGTTTCACTTTCACAAGTGTTTAATAACCATTTTCTATCAATGGATTCAAACTGTATGAAATATGAGTTTAGTATTCTGTGACCAGGATCCACTTGTACTATTCTATAAATTAGACATAGTCTAACTTTAGAATTATAATTGATCAATCACGAATCAATTAATGAGTCTTACAAGCAGAATGTTCTCAACTAGAATGGGGACCATGGATCTATATGCTGAGCTTCCAATAAGTGAACCAAATTTACCAAGTAAATTCCTACTTATTAATTCTTCGTTGAATCCACTCTTAGAACTTAGAATTGCACTCTCAGACTTATATAGAGCATATTATATGTTCCACGATATCAATATGCTATCTCATTTAACCATTGTTATAATCTTATTGTGATTTAAAGATCCTCTATATAGATGATTTACATCGAGATGGGATAATTTTACCGTTCTCACCCCTCAATGTATTTTGCCCCGTAAAACACTTAGCTACCTGTAAATGGTGTTTAGTGATCTAATAATTAGTCAGTTAAACAAGAGCTCATCCATTTACTTCTATTTGCAAAGCTCGAAGGGAATCATCACTTGACTTCTATACACCAGTAGAAGCTATAGATTCTATATTTATGTTCAGCACTCCCACTCAATCATACTATCATGTTCCCAAAATATACGTATCACCCTGACCCAAAAGTAGGCTTAACTAATAAATCAAAGAACATGAATAACACTTCTGAGTTGAGCCTAAGCATATCAGGATTTAGATTCTTTTAATCTTAAGATCAACTATTGATATTAACTTGGAAAGATATATAACGGTAAGTTTGTAATATCTTAACTTAGTTGCAATATCAGTCCAGTCCAATGTATACTCCATACATTCGAAACTAGTATACTTTACTAATGTCCTGGAAAGAACATAACACTTACTCCAAGTGTAAGTACACATCATCGCTGATTATCACATTAGTGTAAATCCAAAACACTGATGAAACAGGGACTTAGTCTTTTGATTCATATGATCACAATCACATTCCACTGTGTTGACGATACTGTAATTGTGAATAAACATATGATTTGGATTTAACTGATTCTGTGTGTAAATGTAATAAACATATTAAACCATTAGCATGTAAAATTCATGCAAACATTAATCACTTCAAATTTCTTATATTGATAACTAATCAGATTGTAAAGAGTTTTATTTAGGGCATAAAACCCAACAAACTCCCACTTGCACTAATATAAAAAAAACTGTGCAAATAGGTCAATCTGATGTCTTGATCTTCAGATCAAGTGTAGTATATTTGAATCCACCCAAACTTCTGGAAACTAGTTCATAAATACACTTATGAAGCATCCTTCACTATATGCTTTACTCATCAAGGGATACTGAAATCTTTACTGTTTTAAAAGTACATCTGAATAAACAGAAGACATATCTCTCATATTTTAAAATATGAATTGAGATAATACAGCGTAGACTTTTCTTCAGCAATATAACTTTCTTAGTATTTTCGAATTTACAAAGTTATAATTCTTCTCTGGTAGAGCTTGAATTATTATAGAATAATTCCTCCACCCCCAAAGTAAGCACCATCTCAAGAATTTCGAAATTAGATGGTGAGATACAAGGACAACTGATACACAGTTCCTTAATATCTAACATATAGATCACTTTCATAAATCTTTCTTGAATATCTTCTAATGTTCCCTATTTGATTACATCTCAGATAGCTCCCACTCAATAGCAGATGTCTGGTTAAATAATACTTTTAACCTCTTATTGTTTGGAGAGTTACCTAGTTGTGACTTTTGTATTAGTCTGAAACTTTAAGTTAAGACTAAGTCATCAACATAGCAGACTAGTATTTGAAGTGAAAAATACATGCCAGAGATAAAGTAATCAAAATTAAGATACCATAAAATTTTATGAGGATTAAGAATTCTTGGTTCAAGTCATTCGAATGGACTGAACTAGAGTTCTTTATCTTATTCTCATAATTCTGATAAGTTATACCTATCCATGTGTATGGTTAGATTTTCTTTTCAGTAGAGTTCTTAAGTACCTATCACAAGTAGCAACCTAATGAAGTTGGGTAAAGAATTTTAAAAATTCTCTCACTCAATTGAGGTAGTGTGAAACTTTATCAAAGAATTTTTATAGGTATCAAACTTTTACTTAAAATAGTAAAACAAAATGGAACATACAATCAAGATCAAGGATTTATATTGATAATAGCTAAGTCATTATATTACTTCCATGTTTAAAGAAAAATATGTGTTACATAGGGAATTGTGGAATAGACTCCACCCCTAAGTATATACATATAGGGTTTTGTGGATAAACTCCACCCCTAAGTATATAGAGATTATGATCCACCCCTAAAGGTTGTAAAGATCATGATTCTCTAAGTGTGATAGAGTTTATGTGGAGTTGAATACTATCCAGAGTTCATTAGATATAAAAGATCATTGAACTGCATAGTTTTCTTAACTTTTCTCCACCCATATCAGATCAAAAGATCCTTTTATTAAACAAATTCTTAATAATTGTATTAAAATTAACAATTATTAATAAACATAGAAATAATTTCTAGTGTTTATTTAATATAACTCTATGAAGAGTTGTAAATATTATAGAATTTGCATCAATAATAAAAACACTTACACATACAAACATATAAATATAATGTGCTAATTGTTGATGAAGATAAAATAAATGAAGCTCTCATAAATTGCAATGGGTTTGAATTCAAAAATAAATAAACTTTATTAATAATAAAATATTGCAACAATATGAGAAAAACAGGGACTAATATCCCTAACTAAAAATTTGAAATCCAAATTGTCTTTAAACTAAAACAATTAATTCAAAAATTGAAGAGCTTCATCTTCATCTGGACGATTTCACCCTTGGTCCAGCTTTCCTATCAAACTCATCTGAGTTCAAGTAGCTTGGCCTATAAGAAGAAGAAAACAAATAAACAAAGTTAGTCGAGAATCATAAATCCAATTGGATAATAATTCACTAAAACTCTTAAAGTTTATAAATAGAAATACCTTGTTTCTTTGCAAGAAGTTTAGGACATTGTGGTTTCCAATGACCTTTCTCATTGCAGTAGAAACACTTTCCTTTAAGTGTAGCATCACCAGAAGCTGCAGCCTTTTTGAGTTTCATGGCTTTTGCACACTTCTTGGCGTTCTTCCACTTCTTCTTCGATTTGGGTTTCGAAGCAGAGGCAACATTTGCTTCAGGTTTCATCGTCCCATTACCATTCTCAGGATTGTGAGGTTTACTCCCTTTCTTCTTGGGTCCTCCAATCAAATTTTCATAAGTTTGAAGGTCATTGAATAACTCATGAAAGTCTATTTCCTTCTTATTCATGACATAATTTGATGTGTATGGTAGAAATGCTGGAGTTAGACTATACAAGATAAGGCTTACTTGAGTAGCGCTGTCCATTTTAGCACCATGATCCTGGGCTTCTTGGAAATAACTTGCCATGAGGAGAACATGGTCACACACGTTTTGATGAGGTTCCATCCGTGCATTAATGTACTTCTTAGTCGCGTCAAAGCGAGACTGAACTGATGCCTTACCAAATAGCTCATTTAACTTCGTCATTACTTCAGCAGCCTTTTCGGTTTTAGAAAACCGAGTTTTGAGGGTGTCTACCATGCTGGAAGGCATAAAGTATAGAGCTTTGTCATTTGCTTTCTGCCAACGCTCATACTTTTCTTTCACAGCTTTGGATGCATTATCCCCAGGCACTTCAGGTGACGGCTCAGTTAAAACAAACAAGGCACTTTCTCCTATGAGAGCAATATTAATGTTCTCATTCCATTTAGGAAAGTTAAATCCATTCAGTTTATTTTCAGTCAACAGTGATAACATGGGATTCATTATGATAATACAGGATACTACAAAATAATAGAAATCAACAAATAGAAATTAATAATGGTTTAACACAAAATCAATTCAGAAATTATAAGCACATAGCAAGTAAGAATGATATGAGAAAATACTTTAAAATTCAATCCTAAATAATTTCCAAGGTTTTTCAATAAACTGATATCAGTGTCCCGTTTAGGCGAGAGTCAAAGCTACCATCTATTGAATAGAGTTGTCAGCTCATCTAAAATGTTAAACATTCTAGCAACCTTTTATTCGATCAAGATTGGAATCCAGCGTTGTCCCGTTTAGGCGAGAGTCAAGGCTATTCTATCTTATGAGCTACTACCATTGTTTCGCAATTTGCAAGTCAAATATGGTCGCCACCATTAGGGTGATCCATACCATATAAAACACTTACAAACTACTTATCTTTCGAGATTAAACGGTGCAAAATTGCTAATGAACGTTCCTCCATTAGGGAGGAATACTCACTAAAACAAATGCGATGTAAAACCAACAATGGAGATCGAATATCTTAATAATAATAAAGCTCATTCTTTAAAATGTATTTTCTTTATTATTCTAATAAATATATTCATTAAATATCAAATTTAGAATTAAAAATTCAAAAATAAGAATTTAATATATAATATTTATAAAATTATACTTAGATGGTGATTGAAATAAAATTAATTATTTCCATCTTAGTAGTAATTTTAAATATAAATATTAAGGAAATTAATTTAAGTTGTATTAATTTAAATTAATTACCAACTTAAAAATTTCCATAAGAATATATTTATTGTTTTCGAAAAATAAAGTATAAAACCATACAAATTTTCGAAAAATACTAATAACTACTTAGAAAAAATACTTCAAGCAAAAATATCACCTATCTAGATTTTCTTTGACTAGTTAATTCAATTTCTAATAATATATTTTAATTCATTTATTTTAAATTAATCAATTAAATGAAAAAATCATTGATTTAAGTTGGTCCAAGAATTAATTAAAATAAATAATTAATTTACAACTGAATCTATTTTTCAAGATAAATTCAAAAATATTGCATAATTAAAATGCAATTTTCGAAATTGATTAATAAAATAAAAATATATTTTGAAAATTATTTAAATTTAAGTTGAAAAATTAAATTTCAACCTAAAATAATTTTCTATTTAATTAAGTGTCATGAAAAATAAATATTTTAGTATCATGATGAAAATCAACTTAGATATTTAAATTTTTCAATTTAATTAAATGTATTAAATTCAAGAAATAAATAATTAAGTGTACAGAAGGCTTAATTATTAATTTCTAGTTTAAAACTAGGAAAAATATGCTTAAATAAAATTGTACCAGAATTAATTATTTAAATAATTAATTTCACAATGTATAATATTTTCCTTCAGAAATAATAAGCAGTTTAGAAATAACTATCTAGAAAATATCTTATTTGACTAAGTATCTTTTCAACAAAAAAAATTTGAAAAATATCTAATTTAAGTTGTTTAGAAAAAAAAAATCTAGAACTTAAATAATTTCAAATTTAGATTTAATTAAATATCAAAAATTAAGTTGTAACCACTTAATTTGAAAAATATTCCATTTTAAGTTTAAAACTAACTTAAAAAATATTTTAAGAATCTTTAATAACTAATGCCTAGGATTCCTCAACTTAATTTAAAATTTAAATAGAATATTCAAATTTAAGTTAGATATGAAAAATCAGTTAAAATAACTAATTTATAACTTAAATAGGAATATTTAATTAAATAAGTTCCAAAAAGAATCTAGTTAGTTAAAATTCTTTATTTAATTAAATACAAGAAAAATACAAATAGTTTGTCTAGAAAAATTATCTAAAACTAAAAGTGTTTTTCTTAAAATTAACTTTAAAATATTAAAATGAAAATAAATTTTCATATATTTCAAAAGTTAATTATGTTGCTAATTCAATTTTATTAGGTTAAACTAATATAATTAACCTAGTACAGTTATTCAAATCAGGCAAATGGGCCTTCACAATTAGGGTAGTTCATGTGAGGGAGTGCTGGGTTCAGTATGTCGTACCCACTTCTATGGCTCCCAACTCTCACACAAGACCCAAAAGAGAGGAATTTAACCTTAAAATAAATAACTGTTATTAATTGAATAGGTCCAAAAATAAAATGGACCTAAATAAAATCTATCAAGAACTATGATAATTTATTTAGCAACAACAACCTATATGCATTTATATAATAAAATAAACATATAGGCTCACACAGGCACACATTTGGATGGGTCCTATCATGTTGCTAGGTCATACACAAATGAAAGAAGATTGTAAAATTTACCTGTTACAAATTATTAACTTGACCAAGGGAGCCATGACTTAAAATCAGATCATTGGATCTGTCAACAAGTTAACCATGGCTATTTGCAATCAAGCAATAATAGATTTTGAAAACTTACAAACAAGCTAAAACCACACACTCCTGCAACAAGGTTAGCTGGATAGTTCGAAGTAGAATTTATTTAATTTTAAATAATTAAATTTTGAAAATAAAATAATTTAATTTTCGAAAAATTAGAAAAAAACATTATTTATTTTTTGAAAATAAAAAAAAATATAAATTTAATTTCGAAATTATTTTAAATAAATATTTAAAATTAAACCTACAATTTTGAAAAATTAGGTTTCAACTAACCTAAATATCATTTCAAAATTTGCTAACTACTTTTAAAAATTAAATGTTATTTTATAAATAAAAATTAAAAAAAAATATTTTAAATATCTTTTTCAGATTTTAAATTTAATTTAAATAAATAAAATAACAAAATTTAAAAGTTAGCAAAATATCTTACATCTATTTAAAATTACATGATTATAGTTATCTTATTTTAAATTTAAATAAGGTCAAATTATTTAAAAAAAAAATAATTTTAAAAAATTAATATTTGACCTAAATTGAAAAATAAGATAAGATATAATCAAATTTAAAAATAAGATGGACAATTAAGCAAAAAAGATAAATATTTACTAATTTTAAATTCAAATTACATTAATATCATTAATTAAATTAACAAAAAATATTAAATAATTTAATTATGATAATTAGAGTTGAAATAGGAATAGTAAATATATAAATACAGAAATACACAAAAAAATTGGAAGTTAAATCCATGAAAAAGCATGAAAAAATGAAGAAAAACGAAAAAATTGTGAGCTGTACGGACGGTATGTGTTGCATACACGTCTGCGCGCGCACAGATGGGTGCTGGCCGAGAAATCACGGCGGAAGGGAAAGTGTGCAGCATTTCCGCGCGCATATGAGGCTTCAGACAGGCGCTGGGCAAGCTGCTTGTCTGAATGCCCCTTGTCCGCACGCGTGAGTGAGTGCTGCTGCCCTATCTTTTTTTTGAATCTTAATAAAATCATAACTAATTCAAATTAAATCAAAATTGAGTTCTGTAAAAAAGTAACTTACTTAATTTTTTCCATACTATCCAATAAAAATAATTACAGAAACAAAATTTCAATTATTTTTCACAAAAATTCACAAACATCAATCAATCATCAAATAACAATCAATACAACATGAAACCATCCAAATAACAAACAATCCTTTTAAAGACCAAATTTCTTGCAAGCAAATCAATTACCATGGCTCTGAGGCCAGTTGTTGGAACTTATTTTACCAGGATCTTAGATCTACTCACAAGTATGTAGTTTAACACCCTAAATATGAACTTTCTAAAACGATAAAATAAACACATATAAAGTTAAGAAAACCTTACATTGATGCAGCGGAATTAATGTCTCCTTCCACTCAGATCTCTAACCCTTGTATCCTTTCTGTCGCAGAGTATTATCAAGATCTGAGCCCGAATGTCCTTCTCTTTGTTTGATCCTTCACAGTCTTCCAATCTATGATTGAGTTACTGCTTGCTGTGTTGGGCACTCACTCTTTCACTAGGGTTCGAAATATATGAAGAGAAAAGAGAGAGAGAGAGGGATTTCGGCCAATAGAATATAATAGGGAAGGCTCAGTTTTTCTGAAGAGAGAAATTTCTGTCAGATAACTAATGAATATGTTTCTTTTTACTGAGCGATCACTTTCTATTTATAGGCAACTACTAGGTTTAGGTTAGGAATTATTTGGCATTAAAATAATGAAAATATTAATTTGAAAAAGTCAAACAAGTGGCCGGCCAAGGTGTAGATAATGGGCCCACTTGATTTTGCAGTTTTCACAAATTTTATTTCTATTTTCTCAAAAACGCAAATTTTCCAATTCTAACCTTTTAAATGCCAAAACGAATTATTTAATAACTAAAAAAAGATTATTAAATAATATTGTCATTTAATTTAATTATTAACTAGACATATAAAGTCCATTAATAAATAAATAAACCTAGAATCTCTTTTCTTTTCAATTTCACCCCTGCTTAGTGAAAATTCATAAATTAGACATAGTCTAACTTTAGAATTATAATTGATCAATCACGAATCAATTAATGAGTCTTACAAGCAGAATGTTCTCAACTAGAATGGGGACCATGGATCTATATGCTGAGCTTCCAATAAGTGAACCAAATTTACCAAGTAAATTCCTACTTATTAATTCTTCGTCGAATCCACTCTTAGAACTTAGAATTGCACTCTCAGACTTATATAGAGCATATTATATGTTCCACGATATCAATATGCTATCTCATTTAACCATTGTTATAATCTTATTGTGATTTAAAGATCCTCTATATAGATGATTTACATCGAGATGGGATAATTTTACCGTTCTCACCCCTCAATGTATTTTGCCCCTTAAAACACTTAGCTACCTGTAAATGGTGTTTAGTGATCTAATAATTAGTCAGTTAAACAAGAGCTCATCCATTTACTTCTATTTGCTAAGCTCAAAGGGAATCATCACTTGACTTCTATACACCAGTAGAAGCTATAGATTCCATATTTATGTTCAGCACTCCCACTCAATCATACTATCATGTTCCCAAAATATACGTATCACCCTGACCCAAAAGTAGGCTTAACTAATAAATCAAAGAACATGAATAACACTCCTGAGTTGAGCCTAAGCATATCAGGATTTAAATTCTTTTAATCTTAAGATCAACTATTGATATTAACTTGGAAAGATATATAACGGTAAGTTTGTAATATCTTAACTTCGTTGCAATATCGGTCCAGTCCAATGTATACTCCATACATTCGAAACTAGTACACTTTACTAATGTCCTGGAAAGAACATAACACTTACTCCAAGTGTAAGTACACATCATCGCTGATTATCACATTAGTGTAAATCCAAAACATTGATGAAACAGGGACTTAGTCTTTTGATTCATATGATCACAATCACATTCCACTGTGTTGACGATACTATAATTGTGAATAAACATATGATCTGGATTTAACTTATTCTGTGTGTAAATGTAATAAACATATTAAACCATTAGCATGTAAAATTCATGCAAACATTAATCACTTCAAATTTCTTATATTGATAACTAATCAGATTGTAAAGAGTTTTATTTAGGGCATAAGCCCAATAGATATGCAGTTCAAAGATCATTAATTTGATTTTTAAATTATATCCAAACTTACCTCCCCAGAAATTTTGTTTTGCATATTGATGATTAGTTACTAGTCGTTGCCTAAATCCTTCTATGGTAATATAATTTCAGAATGATGCAATGGTTGTATACTTAATGTAAATCATTACTAGATTCATGGATGACCTAATCAAAATCTTATGAAAAGCTAGAACTATTAACTATGGTTTGTTAGCTATTCTAAGTGATTAGGGGTGGACCATCCCATATTCATTAGATAAGAAAGTGTTTGTTTAAACAAATACCATTTTTCTAAGAAAATGACTAAGTCTGAAAAGTAGAAAATAAAGGAGATATTTTTTTCTTGATTCCAAAAGTATTCTATCATCCTATTTGACATATGATGATCCCACTGCCTCTGTTGTCTTGAAACAATCGAAGAGGTCAATACCATTTAGTTTTTCTTAGACATAATTCACGGTACCTTGTCGTAGTGGGAGAGTTTCAAGGAACTTCACTTCTTATGACTTGGAAGACACTAGTGATTAAAATCCATTGTGAGTTTAAACAAGTAATGGATTGTCAAGATAAGAAACTAAGAAGAAAAGCCAATAGAACTATGGTTTGATCCATTCACATGGAATAACCTAAAGTTTTCTATTACAAGGACAAGAAAGGAAGTTTTCGTGTATAAGTATATTCAATGGACTTAACAAGACTTCTTGTTCCTAGTATTATAGGTTTGAGTTTATCGAAACCTATGGCTTGTGGTATACCTGGTAATTACTTACTCTAATGCAAGCAACTTACTTTAGTAAGATGCTGAAGTATTTTCTTTCTAATGGCAATCTATAGAAGCTTCTCAACTTCTAGGCATAGATTTTATTTATCTAAGGAAAAGTCTCAACTATTCCAGAAAAGATAAAGCCATGAAAGAATTCTTTAAATCAACAGTGAGAGGTCTCAGGTATGTTTTAGTATGCCTTAGACCAGACACCTGCTGTTGAGTGGGAGTAAAGAGTAGGTATCAGATTAATCCAGGAAAGGAACATTGGAAGACAATCAAGTAAATGTTAAGATTAAGAAGAAGAACTATATGCTAGTCTATAAGGTTGTGTTTAAAACTCTTAGACTACACCACATCAGATTTCGAGACTTGCCTTTGTGCTAGAAAGTCTGCTGATAAGATGGTGATTACTCTAGGGGTGGAGTAGTGATTTTGGAGAAGTGTAAAAACCTATCTGAAGTCTCTAGGTCTACCAGAGAGAGAATGAATGTTAAAGTTGCAGGAAAGGTACTTATTCAGTCTAAGGAAAGTTCTATACATTTGTGGCACCGTTCCAACTTGTCTTAACTACTAGTGTTATTTCTTGATAACCAAAAAGTAGTTGCGAAAAGTATAGAATCCAGTATCCCAAGAGAGTACACATATAGAGAGGAATTTCACATTATCAAGGATTTTGTGATTAAGGAAGAGTAATAGTGGAGAAAAATGTTGTGTTAATTCAACCTGTCAGATCCTATTACGAGGAGTTTACAACTACTACACTTGATTTGTAAATCAAGGTGTTGAGATTATTTGAAATGCACATTTTGTTTTATATTAGTGCAAGTGGGAGTTTGTTGGGTTTTATGCCCTAAATAAAACTCATTTCAATATAATCAGATTTACTTATTAATAAAGTTAAGAAATAACATTTTATGTTGCATGGTTCACATGATTTATTTCATGATTATATATAATGTATGAATTCTATTTAAGTCCAGAACATATGAATTCGTTAATGATTATAGTGTTGTCAGTGTTGGAAATTATTTTACCAGGATCTTAGATCTACTCACAAGTATGTTGATTAACACCCTAAATATGAACTTTCTAAAACGATAAAATAAACACATATAAAGTTTAGTAAACCTTACATTGGGTGCAGCGGAATAATATGACTCCTTCCGTTCAGATATCTAGCCCTTGATTCCTTTCTGTAGCAGAGCATTAACAATATCTGAACCTGGATCTCTTTCTCTGATTCTTTAGTGCTGAAAATCCTTCTTCCTGAAAGTCTTTCTTCACGATCTTCCTCACTATGGTTGAGGTATCACTTGCTGTGTGTGGGCACTACTCTCACACTAAGGATTTCAAAATTCAAGTGGGAAGAAAGAGAGAGGGAGTGGTCGGCCAGATAGGGAGAGAGAAGGCTCAGGTTTTTCTCTGAAGGAAAAATAAAAAATTTAAGTGTAATTTTCCTGAAGCCTTCACTATCTATTTATAGCATTCCACTAGGGTTAGGTTTGAATTATTTGGCATTAAAATAATGAAAATATCAGTTTAAAAATTCAAACCAAGTGGCTGGCCATGTAGAGTAATGGGCCTTACTTGGATTTTGCAGTTTTCTCAATTCTGCATCTGATTTTCTCAAAAACGCCAATTTTCAAATTCAACAATTTAAATGCCAATTCTAACTATTTAATAACTATAAATAATTATTAAATAATATTGTCATTTATCATATTTATTAATTGAACCATACAAAGTATCATAATTAACAAATATGCCCCTAAAACTCTTTCTTTACAATTTCGCCCTTACTTAGTGAAAATTTCACAAATAGACATAGTCTAATTTGAGAATTATAATTGATTAATCAAAACCAATTATATGAGTCTTACAAGCAATATTATCTCAACTAGTGCCTGGACCATGTGTCTATATAACCGAGCTTCCAATAAGTAGATCAAGAATTTATTACTAAAATTCACTAACTTATTAATTCTTCGTTGAATCCATGCATAGAACTTAGAATTGCACTCTCGGTATATAGAATGCTCTATATGTTCCACCATATAGACACATCATTAGTTATCCATTGTTATAATCCTAATTTGATTAATGATCCTCTATATGAATGATCTACACTGTAAAGGGATTAGATTACCGTTACACCCTACAATGTATTTAATCCTTAAAGCACTTAACCCTGTATAAATGATATTTCAGCTTATGTGAAATGAGATCTCCACCATTTATTTTTGTTTGGTCAAGCTCGAAGGAGATCATCCTTTACTTACTATTCACCAGATAGAAGCTATAGATTCCATGTTCATGTTAGCGCTCCCACTCAATTGCACTACCGTGTTCCCAAAATGTACGTATCACCCTGACCCAAAAGTAGGCTTAACTAACAAATCAAAGAACACGAATAGCCTCTCGAGATCGAGCCTAATCATAACAGGATTGAGATCATTTGATCTAGGATCAACTAGGCGATATTGACTTGAATAGACATTACGGTAAGTTTAATAAATCTAAGTCAAAGTTCAATATCGGTCCCTTCCGATGCATACTCCATGCATCCAATCTGAGCTTTACTTTAACCAATGCTCTGAAAAGAACATAGCATTTCTCCAAATGCAAGTAAACTCTGTTGTAGATTATCATATCAGTAAAACCCTATGTCTGATAAATCTAGGAAACTTTATTCACATAGTCATGTTTACTTTCCAATGTGTTGACAGCACAATAAACAGGATCAAGTATGTACAAAGGGTTTCAGACGAATTCATACATTATGTACATATAATCATGAAATAAATCATGTGAACCATGCAACATTAAATGTTATTTCTGATCTATATTAATAAGTAAATCTGATTATATTGAAATGAGTTTTACTTAGGGCATAAAACCGAACAAACTCCCACTTGCACTAATATAAAACAAAAAGTGCGTTTCAAATAATCTCAACACCTTGATATACAAATAAAGTGTAGTAGTAGTAAACTCCTCGTAATAGGATCTGAAAGGTTGAATTAAACACAACCTCTTCTCCACTATTACTCTTCCTTAATCACAAAATCATTGATAATGTGAAATTCCTCTCTATATGTATACTCTCTTGGGATACTGGATTCTATACCTTTGGCAACTACTTCTTGGTTATTCAGGAAGTAACACTAGTAGTTTAGGCAATTTGGAATGGTGCCAAAGATGTATAGAACTTTCCTTAGACTGAATAAGTACCTTTTCTGCAACTTTAACATTCAGTCCCTTTCTGGTAGACCTAGAGACTTCAGATAGGTTTTTACACTTCTCCAAAATCACTATTCCACCCCCAGAGTAATCACCATCTTATCAGAAAGATTTTCTAGCACAAAGGCAAATTTCGAAATCTAATGTGGTGTAGTCTAAGAGTTTTAATCACACCCTTATAGACTAACATATAGTTCCTCTTCTTAATCTTAAGATTTACTTGATTGTCTTCCAATGTTCTTCTCCTGGATTAATCTGATACCTACTCATTACTCCCACTCAACAGCAGGTGTCTGGTCTAAGGCATATAAAAGCATATCTAAGACCTCTCACTGTTGATTTAAGAAATTCTTTCATGGCTTTATCTTTTCTGGAATAATTGAGACTTTTCCTTAGATAAATAAAATCTATGCCTAAGAAGTTGTGAAGCTTCTATAGATTTCCATTAGAAAGAAAATGTTTCAGTATCTTACTAAAGTAAGTTTCTTGCATTAGAGTAAGTAATTACCAGGTATACCACAAGCCATAGGTTTAGATAAACTCAAACCTATAATACGAGGAACAGGAAGTTTGTTAAGTCTATAGAATATACTTATTAACTAAAATTTCCTTTTATGTCCTTGTAATAGAAAACTTTAGGTTATTCCATGTGAATGGATTAAACCATAGTTCGATTGGCTTTTCTTCTTAGTTTCTTATCTTGACAATCCATTAATTGTTTAAACTCACAATGGATTTTAATCACTAGTGTCTCCCAAGTCATAAGAAGTGAAGTTCCTAGGAACTCTCCCACTACGACAAGGTACCGTGAAATATGTCTAAGAAAACTAAATGGTATTGACCTCTTTGGTTGTGACAAGACAACAGAGGCAGTGGGATCATCATATGTCAAATAAGATGATAGAACACTTTCGGAATCAAGAAATAAATATCTCTTTTATTTGCTACTTTATTTTCAGACTTAGTCATTCTCTTAGAAAAGTAGTATTTGTTTGAACAAACACTTTCTTATCTATTGACTATGGGATGGTCCACCCCTAATCACTTAGAATAGCTAACAAACATGGTTAACAGTTCTAGCTTTTCTTAAGATTTTGATTAGGTCATCCATGAATCTAGTAATGATTTACATTAAGTACCCAACCATTACATCATTCTGAAATTTTATTACCATAGAAGGATTTAGGCAACGACTAGTTACTAATCATCAATATGCAACTCGAAATTTCTGGGGAGGTAAGTTTGGATATAATTCAAAAATCAATTTAATGATCTTTGAACTGCATATCTACTAACTATTTCTCCACCCCTATCAGTTCGCAAGATCTTTAACCACTTACCTTAATGATTTTCCACCATTTCTAGAAATTAACGAAATTTTTCAAACATTTCAAATTTCTTTGCATAAGGTATAATCTAGAGTTACGTTTTAAGAATACAACGAAAAACTCATATCCACCCCTGAATGTACATCCATCTGCGAATGAGATGAACTTACTTTCAGTGGATATAGGCATATTAACTCTTTGCAGAGATTGATCTTGCCAAAACCACTATGAACAAGATACAAATGCCATAGATTAATAAAAATGTGGTTGAGTCTTTTGATGACATAGGTATAGTTACATCAAAGAGTTCTTAGAATAGTGTAAGTGGATCCTGGTCACAGAATACCAAACTCATATTCCATACAATTTGAATCCATTGATAGAAAATGGTTATTAAACACTTGGAAAGTGTAACTGTATTGCTTCCTGGAAATATAAATATAAGAAAATTTCTGTTTGGATTCTAAAATTAGAGTCAAAGACTTAAATTCAACCAAATATAATGAGTAATTCTTTCTTGGACCACCACTACTAATTTAACTCTAAGTCAAATTTGCCCACAAAGTAAGAGATTTCTAAGATTGAGGTTTTATATCAATTGGGAATAGAATTTCGGAATTATAATCATATGCGTCATTTAATTTCTTAAGAGAAAATATAGAATGACATGATATGATACATAGACCATTCATCCAATGATATGTTATTGAGCTAATTCGAAATGAATAAGCTAAGAGGAATTAGGATAATTTCGTTTATAAATAAGAATCCAACGATGCTTCGATTAGCGAAAGACAAAGTAATCTTATTTATGTAATCTTCTTGTTTCATATTGTAAAAATACTAGTCTAAGGTGTCATCAATTGATGAACAGCTAGATGTTGCATATACAATATTTATCTTTCGAGATCTTACACTATTATGTATGTCTAATGGTGAAAATCCATTAGGGATTTATCTCATTAGAAAAACAAACATGTTAGACCAACAATGAAGATTTGAAATTAAACTACAATTTAATAACAGAAAATAACATGGTTCAATATAAATTCATACACAATTCAGAAATTATTAAACATATAGCAAGTAGGAACGACAAGTGAAAATACTAAAACATACAATCCTAAATAATTTCCAAGATTTCCAACAAACTGATACAGTGTCCCGATAGGCGAGAGTCAAAGTATCATTTATTGAATAGAGTTGTCAGCTCATCTAAAATAGAAACCATTCTAGCAACCTTTTATTCGATCAAAATAAGAATCCAACGTTGTCCCGGTAGGCGAGAGTCAAGGTTATTCTCATTTTATGAGCTTCCACTATTGTTTCATGTTTTATAAGTTTATCTCTAAGTAGTCACGGGAGAGTCTAATAGAGACGAAAACTTACAAAACACTTATCAAAAGAGATCTTACAGTGTTAAATGCGTTCAACGAATAACCATCCATAGGGGGACGAAGTCTAGCGTCTCGAGGTTATATTGAAAATATTTAACTATTGTAAGACCAACAATGGAGATCGAATATCTTAATAATAATAAAGCTCATTATTTAAAGTGAGTTGTATTTTCTTTGATTCTCTTTATTTAATCTATTTATTTTAAATATATATTTTTTTAATTAAAATTCTCAATTTAGAATGAAAGATTCTAAATATAAATTTTAATTAAATATTTATAAATTTTACTTAGATGGATATGAAAATAATATGAATTATTTCCATCTTAGTAATAATTTTCAATAAATATTTAGAAAAATATTCAATTTAAGTTGTTACAAAATTAATTTAAATTAATTTACAACTCAAATTTAATTTTTTATAAATATATATTGCATTTCGAAAAATTAAAGTATTTAAGAATACAATTTTTGAAATTGCATATTAAAATAAAAAATAAATCCTGGAAAAATTATTCTAATTTAATGTTGGCCCAAAATTAATTAATAAAATTAATTTACAACAAAAAATATAATTTTCCTATTTAATTAAATATGTATAAGAAAAATTTCAAATATTTAAGTATGATGATGAAAATCAACTTAAATATTAATTTTCTATTTAATTAAATACACTAGAAAAATACTTCAAGCAAAAATATCCCCTATCTAGATTTTCCTTTGACTAATTAATTAAATTTCTAATAAAATATATTTTACTTCCTTTATTTTAATTTAATCAATAAATGAAAAAATCATTGATTTAAGTTGGTCCAAAATTAAAATAAATAATTTACAACTTTAATCTATTTTTCAAATAAAATTCGAAATTCCAGCATTTAAGAAATGCAATTTCGAAATTTGATTAATAAAATAAAGAAAAAATATATTTTGAAAATTATTTAAATTTAGTTGAAAAAATAAATTTCAACTAAAAATAATTTTCTATTTAATTAAGTGTCATGAAAAAAAAATATTTAAGTATGATGATGAAAATCAACTTAGATATTTAATTTTCAAATTAATTAAATGTATTAAATTCAAGAAATAAATAATTAAGTATAGAGCAGGCTTAATTATTAATCTATAGTTTAATACTAGGAAAAATATACTTAAAATAAATTGTACCAAAATTAATTATATAAATAATTAATTTCACAATTTATAATATTTTCCTATTTAATATTAGAAATAATAAGTAGTCTAGAAATAACTATCTAGAAAATATTTTATTGGACTAAGTATCTTTTCCACAAAATTTGAAAAAATATCTAATTTAAGTTGTATTAGAAAAAATCTAGAGCTTAAATATTTTCAAATTTAAATTTAATTAAATATCAAAAATTAAGTTGTAACCACATAATTTGAAAATATTCTATTTTAAGTTAATATTCGAAAAGATATTAACTTAAAAAAATATCTAAAAATATTCAATTTTAAGTTAATATTCGAAAAAATATTAACTTAAAAAATATCTAAAGAATCTTAATAACCAATGCCTAAAATTCCTCAACTTAATTTTGAAATTTTAAATCCAAAAGATATTCAGATTTAAGTTGATTAGTTAGAGATAACTAAATATCAACTTAAATAGGAATATTTAATGAAAAATTTAAATTAAGCTTCAGAAAGAATCTAGATGGTTATAATTCTAAATTTAATTAAATACAAGAAAATACACACAGTTTAGCTTAGAATTAAATTCTTTAAACTATGATTTTCTTAAATTAATTTCAAAATAAATGAAATTAATTATGTTCCTAATCAATTTTATTAGGTTAAACTAGTTTAATTAACCTAGTACAGTTATTCAAATCAGGCAAATGGGCCTTCACAATTGGGGCGGTTCATGTGAGGGGGTGCTGGGTTCAGTATGTCGTACCCACTACTATGGCTCCCAACTCTCACACAAGGCCCAAAAGAGAGGAATTTAACCTTAAAATGAACAACTGTTATTAATTGAATAGGCCCAAAAACTAAATGGGCCTAAATAAAATCTATCAAAAACTATGATATTTTATTTAGCAACAACAACCTATATGCATCTATAATGAAATTAAACACATAGGCTCACACAGGCACACTTTGGATGGGTCCTTTGATGTTGCTAGGTCATACACAGATGAAAGAAGATTGTAAATATACCTGTTACAAATTATTTACTTGACCAAGGGAGCTATGAGTTAAAATCAGATCATTGGATCTGTCAACAAGTTAACCATGGCTATTTCCAATCAAGCAATAATAAGTTTTAAAAACTTACAAACAAGCTAAAACACATACTCCTGCAACAAGTTTAGCTGGATAGTTGGATGTAGGATTTACTTAATTTTAAATTAAATAATTTTGAAATAATAATTAATTCAAAAAAAAATTCGAAAATTTAAAGAAAATTTGAAAAATTCGAAATTAAAAAAAAAATTAAATTTAAAATTAAACCTATAATTTTTAAAAATTAGGTTTCAACCAACCTAAATATCATTTCAAAATTTGCTAACTACTTTTAAAAATTAAATGTTATTTTATAAATAAAAATTAAATAAAAAATTAAAAAAGATAAATGAATATCTTTTTCCGATTTTAAATGTAATTTAAATAAATAAAATAACAAAATTTAAAAGTTAGCAAAATATCTTACATCTATTTAAAATTACATGATTATAGTTATCTTATTTTAAATTTAAATAAGGTCAAATTATTTAAAAAAAAAAAGATTTAATTTAAAAATTTAAAATCTGACCTTAAATTTAAAAATAAGATAAGATATAATCAAATTTAAAAATAAGATACATAATTAAGCAAAAAAGATAGATATTTACTATTTTTAAATTCAAATTACACTAATATCATGAATTAAATTTTAAAAATATTTAAAAATTTAATTATGATAATTAGAATTGAATTAGGAATAGTAAATGTATAAATACAGAACTACACAAAAAATCGGAAGTTAATTCCATGAAAAAGCATGAAAAAACGAAGAAAAATGAAAAAATTGCAAGTTGTACGGACGGGATGCTGTGCATACCCGTCCGCGCGCGTGCTGGGTCTGTTTGGGCGTGCAAACTCGGCGCAGGGGAAATCAGCATGATTTTTGCGCGCGCAGGTGGTGCAGCGACACAACCCGATTTTTTCGAAACTTCAAAAAAATCATAACTAATTCAAATTAAATCGAAATTGAGTTCTGTAAAAAAGTAACTTGCTTAATTTTTTCCATACTATGGAATAAAAATAATTCCAGAAACAGATATTCAATTTTTTTCACGAAAATTCACAAACATCAATCAATCATCAAATAACAATCAATACAACATGATACCATCCAAAACATCAAACAATCGTTTTAAAGTCCAAATTTCTTGCAAGCAAATAAATTACCATGACTCTGAGGCCAGTTGTTGGAAATTATTTTACCAGGATCTTAGATCTACTCACAAGTATGTTGATTAACACCCTAAATATGAACTTTCTAAAACGATGAAATAAACACATATAAAGTTTCGTAAACCTTACATTGGGTGCAGCGAAATAATATGACTCCTTCCGTTCAAATATCTAGCCCTTGATTCCTTTCTGTAGCAGAGCATTATCAATATCTGAACCTGGATCTCTTTCTCTGATTCTTTAGATCTGAAAATCCTTCTTGCTGAAAGTCTTTCTTCACGATCTTCCTCACTATGGTTGAGGTATCACTTGCTGTGTGTGGGCACTACTCTCACACTAAGGATTTCGAAATTCAAGGGGGAAGAAAGAGAGAGGGAGTGGTCGGCCAGATAGGGAGAGATAAGGCTCAAGTTTTTCTCTGAAGGAAAAATAGAAAATTTAAGTGTAATTTTCCTGAAGCCTTCACTATCTATTTATAGCATTCCACTAGGGTTAGGTTTGAATTATTTGGCATTAAACTAATGAAAATATTAGTTTAAAAATTCAAACCAAGTGGCCGGCCATGTAGAGTAATGGGCCTTACTTGGATTTTGCAGTTTTCTCAATTCTGCATCTGATTTTCTCAAAAACGCCAATTTTCAAATTCAACAATTTAAATGCCAATTCTAACTAATTAATAACTATAAATAATTATTAAATAATATTGTCATTTATCATATTTATTAATTGAACCATACAAAGTATCATAATTAACAAATATGCCCCTAAAACTCTTTCTTTACTATTTCGCCCTTACTTAGTGAAAATTTCACAAATAGACATAGTCTAATTTGAGAATTATAGTTGATTAATCAAACCAATTATATGAGTCTTACAAGCAATATTATCTCAACTAGTGCTGGGACCATGGGTCTATATAACCGAGCTTCCAATAAGTAGATCAAGAATTTATTACTAAAATTCACTAACTTATTAATTCTTCGTTGAATCCACGCATAGAACTTAGAATTGCACTCTCAGTATATAGAATGCTCTATAAGTTCCACCATATAGACACATCATTAGTTATCCATTGTTATAATCCTAATTTGATTAATGATCCTCAATATGAATGATCTACACTGTAAAGGGATTAGATTACCGTTACACCCTACAATGTATTTAATCCTTAAAACACTTAACCCCGTATAAATGATATTTCAGCTTATGTGAAATGAGATCTCCACCATTTATTTTCGTTTGGTCAAGCTCGAAGGAGATCATCCTTTACTTACTATTCGCCAGATAGAAGCTATAGATTCTAAGTTCATGTTAGCACTCCCACTCAATTGCACTACCGTGTTCCCAAAATGTACGTATCACCCTGACCCAAAAGTAGGCTTAACTAACAAATCAAAGAACACGAATAGCCTCTCGAGATCGAGCCTAATCATAACAGGATTGAGATCATTTGATCTAGGATCAACTAGGCGATATTGACTTGAATAGACATTTCGGTAAGTTTAATAAATCTATGTCAAAGTTCAATATCGGTCCCTTGTGATGCATACTCCATGCATCCAACCTGAGCTTTACTTTAACCAATGCTCTGGAGAGAACATAGCATTTCTCCAAATGCAAGTAAACTCTGTTGTAGATTATCATATCAGTAAAACCCTGTATCTGATAAATCTAGGAAACTTTATTCACATAGTCATGTTTACTTTCCAATGTGTTGACAGCACAATAAACAGGATCAAGTATGTGAAAAGGGTTTCAGACGAATTCATATATTATGTACATATAATCATGAAATAAATCATATGAACCATGCAACATTAAATGTTATTTCTGATCTTTATTAATAAGTAAATCTGATTATATTGAAATGAGTTTTATTTAGGGCATAAAACCCTACATTCAGCACAGTGCAATATAATCTTAATTATATGTTCGAAAGTTTATTCCCTGATTTGTCAGTTCACTGGATTTAGACTGACATGATAATCAGCGATAGGTATTCTTACACCTTGGATAAGTGTTATGTCCTTTCTAGGGCATTGACAAAGTTTACCATCATCGGATGTATGGAGTATACATCAGAGGGGGCCGATATTGAACTTTGATTAGATATATTAAATTTACCGTAATATCTATTCAATTCAAAATCACCTGTTGATCGTAGATCAAATGATCTTAATCCTGATATGTTTAGGTTCGATCTCAAGAGTATTATACATGTTCTTGTTGGGTTTTATGCCCTAAATAAAACTCATTTCAATATAATCAGATTTACTTATTAATATAGATCAGAAATAACATTTAATGTTACATGGTTCACATGATTTATTTCATGATTATATGTACATAATGTATGAATTCATCTGAAACCCTTTTCACATACTTGATCCTATTTATTGTGTTGTCAACACATTGGAAAGTAAACATGACTATGTGAATAAAGTTACCTAGATTTATCAGACACAAGGTTTTACTGATATGATAATCTACAACAGAGTTTACTTGCATTTGGAGAAGTGCTATGTTCATTCTAGAGCATTGGTTAAAGTAAGCTCAGGTTGGATGCATGGAGTATGCACCGGAAGGGACCGATATTGAACTTTGACTTAGATTTATTAAACTTACCGTAATATCTATTCAAGTCAATATCACTTAGTTGATCCTAGATCAAATGATCTTTAATCCTGTTATGATTAGGCTCGATCTCGAGAGGCTATTCGTGTTCTTTGATTTGTTAGTTAAGCCTACTTTTGGGTCAGGGTGATACGTACATTTTGGGAACACGGTAGTGCAATTGAGTGGGAGCGCTAACATAAACATGGAATCTATAGCTTCTATTTGGCGAATAGTAAGTAAAGGATGATCTCCTTCGAGCTTGACCAAACGAAAATAAATGGTGGAGATCTCATTTCACATAAGCTGAAATATCATTTATACGGGGTTAAGAGTTTTAAGGATAAAATACATTGTAGGGTGTAACGGTAATCTAATCCCTTTACAGTGTAGATCATTCATATAGAGGATCATTGATCAAATTAGGATTATAACAACGGATAACTAATGATGTGTCTATATGGTGGAGCATATAGAGCATTCTATATACTGAGAGTGCAATTCTAAGTTCTATGCGTGGATTCAACGAAGAATTAATAAGTCAGTGAATTTAGGTTATAAATTCTTGATCTGCTTATTGGAAGCTCGGTTATATAGACCCATTGTCCCCCCACTAGTTGAGATAATATTGCTTGTAAGACTCATATAATTGGTTTTGATTAATCAATTATAATTCTCAATTTAGACTATGTCTATTTGTGAATTTTTCACTAAGTAAGGGGGAAATTGTAAAGAAAGAGTTTTAGGGGCATATTTGTTAATTATGATACTTTGTATGGTTCAATTAATAAATATGATAAATAACAATATTATTTAATAATTATTTATAGTCATTAAATAGTTAGAATTGGCATTAAAATTGTTGAATTAGAAAATTGGCATTTTTGAGAAAATCAGATGCAGAATTGAGAAAACTGCAAAATCCAAGTAAGGCCCATTACTCTACATGGCCGGCCACTTGGAATGATTTTTTAAACTGATATTTTCATTATTTTAATGCCAAATAATTCAAACCTAACCCTAGTGGAATGCTATAAATAGATAGTGAAGGCGTCAGGAAAATTACACTTTTCTTCTGACTTTTCATTCAGAAAAAACTGAGCCTCTCTCTCTCTCTCTCCCTATCTTTGGCCGATCACTCCCTCTCTCTCTTCTTCCTTGAGATTTTAAAATTCTTAGTGTTAGAGTAGTGCCCACACACAGCAAGTGATACCTCAATCATAGTGAGGAAGATCATGAAGAAAGACTTTCAGCAAGAAGGAGTTTCAGCACGAAAGACTTAGTGTTAGAGTAGTGCCTCTATCTTTTCTCTATAGGCCGAACCTCTTCCCTCTTCTTTTCTTCTCTAAATTTTGAATTCCTTGAGTGAATGAGTGAGTGCCCACACACATCAAGTGGTATCTCAATCATAGTGTGTAAGACTGTGGAAAATCAAGCAACAAGAAGGAAATTCAACATCAAAGGAAGGAGAGAAAGAGATCCAGGTTCAGATATTGATAATGCTCTGCTACAGAAAGGAATCAAGGGCTAGATATCTGAATGAAAGGAATCATTGTATTCTGCTGTACCCAATGTAAGGTTTACTAAAATTTATATGTGTTTATTTCATCTTTTAAGAAAGTTCATATTTAGGGTGTTAATCAACATACTTGTGAGCAGATCTAAGATCCTGGTAAAATAATTTCCAACAGTTCTTTGATTTATTAGTTAAGCCTACTTTTGGGTCAGGGTGATACGTACATTTTGGGAACATGATAGTGCAATTGAGTGGGAGCGCTAACATAAATATGGAATCTATAGCTTCTATCTGACAAATAGAAAGTAAAGGATGATTTCCTTCGAGCTTGACCAAACAAAAATAAATGATGGAGCACTCATTTCACTTAGCTGAAATATCATTTATACGGGGTTAAGTGTTTTAAGGATAAAATACATTGTAGGGTGTTTCGGTAATCTAATCCATTTACAGTGTAGATCATCTATATAGAGGATCATTGATCAAATTAGGATTATAACAATGGACAACTAATGACGTATCTATATCGTTGAACATAAAGAGCGTTTTATATACTGAGAGTGCAATTCTAAGTCCTATGCGTGGATTCAACGAAGAATTAATAAGTCAGTGAATTTAAGATATAAGTTCTTGATCTGCTTATTGGAAGCTCGGATATATAGACCCATGGTCCCCATACTAGTTGAGACCATATTGCTTGTAAGATTCAATTAATTGATTTTGATTAATCAATTATAATTCTAAAGTTAGACTATGTCTAGTTTATGAATTTTCACTATGTTATGGCTTGATTGTGAAGAAATAGTGTTTTGGGCTTTATTTGTTAATTAATAGCCTTATGGAGTCTAATTAATAAATATTATAAATGACAATTTTATTTGATAGTTATTTTAATTATTAAATAAATAGTTTGACATTTATAAGGTTGAATTGGGAAAATATGGTATTATTGAAAAGAAGAATAAGTGGTTGAAATAAAGTGGCAAAATTGTAACTTGAGATTGGCTCACTTAAGTGTACGGCCAAGAGTTAATTTTTACCCAATATTTTATTATTTTTTAATCCATTAAATTCAACCCTAACCCTATTGAAGAATAGTATAAAAGGAAGGTTATGGTCTCATTATCCAACTAATGCCTCAAAAGCTGAAAACCTAGATGAGACCTCTTCCTTCTTCTTTCTTCTTCAATTCGAAACACCAAGCCTTTCTTCACACCAAAAATTTTCAGCCATTAGTGAATGAGTGAGTGCCCACACACATCAAGTGGTATCTCAATCATAGTGTGTAAGACTGTAGGAGATTCCAAACAACAAGAAGGAGATTCAGCATCAAAGGAAGGAGAGAAAGAGATCCAGGTTCAGATCTTGGTGATGCTCTGCTACAGAAAGGAATCAAGGGCTAGAGATCTGAACGGAAGGAGTCATTATATTCCGCTACACCCAATGTAAGGTATCCTAAACTTTATATGTGTTTATTTCATTGTTTTAGAATTCATATTAGGATGTTAATGAAACATACTTGTTAGTAAATCTAGATCCTGGTAAAATATATCCAACAGTAACCATAACCGAGATGAACCAATTCTAAGGCCTTAAAGTAATTAGACGTGTGAGAGCAACACGTAGGTCTACGCCACGTAGATTTAAATAGATGTGTGAGTGCAACACATAGGTCTACGCCACGTACACATAAATAGGCATGTGAGTGAACCATGCAGGTCAGTGACACACTAACATATATGAATGGCATTATTGTTTAAATAGTATGATGAGCATATTAATATTGTTATGTTTTATACTGTCTTACTAGGCTTGGCTCACGGGTGCTCTACTGTGCAGGAAAGGGTAAGGAATTAGCTGATCAACCATGAGTTCAGGAGCTGGGCGAAGAATGTACATGTTCGAGGCATATCAGACCAAGCAAGTTAAGGGTCTACTAGTGTTGAACTTTTGAAACTCTATTTTGCCGCTTAGGCCGGCTAACCGAAAAAGACTTGTAATAAAGTTTGTAAATATTTTTGGGATCCCAACTATTGTAAAGTTTAAATTATTACAAGTTTTATTTTCATTCTGTTTATTACAAAAGTTTAAATTCTGCGCTATTTTGATTAGTAATCCCATTTAGGGGATTAGGATTTCATAAATTTTGGGTAGCGTGCCTAATTATTTAGGGCGTTACAAAATGGTATCAGAGCCTTGACCCAGGTGGAAGTGTGGTCGATGAGGACATCGGACCCCGTAAGGGGGGGTGATTGTGACAGTTAGTAGTCCAGGGATCCGTAAGGAGAAACACCGGGTAAGCTGTGCAATCTCACACCGCTTGGGGAAGGTCAAGTTGATGATTCTGAGACTGTGTAGATATGGGACTACACAGTTGAAGAGGGCTTAAATGAATTGATTGGTACTACCTATATCAACAAGGTGCATCTTGTTTTTCGGTAGCCCATCACGAAAGAACTCCACAGTTAAGCGTGCTTGACCTGGGGTAATTTTAGGATGGGTGACCTCCTGGGAAGTTTACCTAGGAAGCATGCGAGTGAGGACAAAGCACACTAGAAACACTCATGTTGGTCTGTAGGGTCAGCCGTCAATCCAGGAAGCAGCCAGAGTGGCGTACTCATGTATAAGAGTCATTAGTTCGTGGGTGTAAGGGCCCAATGGAGGCTTGAAGCGGGGGAGTCACACTATACCTTGTCGAACCAATGATAATGCAACAGTTATCAAGTTTTTGAAGGAAAACATTTTGTCAAGGTTCGGTACGCCTCGTGCTATCATTAGTGATCAAGGCACACACTTTTGCAATAAGTCTTTTGAGGCTCTCATGCGAAAGTACGGTGTACTCCACAAGGTTGCTAATTCTTACCATCCATAGACCAATGGGCAAGCGGAGTTAGATGTTGTATATGCCTTGTTTAGGTGCTTTGAAAGGTTTGGTCGCAATGGGATGAGTTTTGAGCATGTTGGGAGTTCTTTGGGGAAAACTGGTGCAAACCGGTTAACCGGTTTTCCAGTACCTGTAAAACCGGTTAACCGGTTTCGGCAAATTCCCCAAACAACTCACTTTCTCAATTCTTGCCCATTTCAGTGCCTTAGTTGGGTGTTTCCCTGTTTCCTAGGTTAATGTAGTCCCTAGTGATAATAACAAAACCTTGAGTTGTAGGTTAGGGTTTCTCAGATTAGGGTTTTGACATGTGATTTACTCGGTTATGTTATGTGGTTAGGACATCCATCCACCACGAGACTTTCCGTTCAGGTCGGCCAACTCACTTGAATCTAGAAAGGAGGTAAGAACTATTTATAATATGTAATATGAATATGCGAATGTATGTATATGTTAAGTGTATATGCATGCTTATATGTTTATTACACTACCAACACTTGTACGGGTACGGTACAAAGTGCATTGGTATAGTTTAAATTGTTAAGGAGTACATCATGGTGTTACCAGCACAAGTATGTGAAAGTACAGGGTGTTTGAAATTATTTTACCAGGATCTTAGATCTACTCACAAGTATGTTGATTAACACCCTAAATATGAACTTTCTAAAACGATGAAATAAACACATAAAGTTTAGGAAACCTTACATTGGGTGCAGCGGAATATAATGACTCCTTCCGTTCAGATATCTAGCCCTTGATTCCTTTCTGTAGCAGAGCATTATCAATATCTGAACCTGGATCTCTTTCTCTGAATCTTTGATGCTGAAACTCTTTTTGCTGAATGTCTTTCTTCACGATCTTCCTCACTATGATTGAGGTATCACTTGCTGTGTGTGGGCACTACTCATACACTAAGAATTTCGAAATTCAAGAGGGAAGAGAAAGAAGAAGTGGCAGCTAAAGATAGGGAGAGAGAAAGGCTCAGGTTTTTCTCTGAAGGAAAAATAGAAAATTTAAGTGTAATTTTCCTGAAGCCTTCACTATCTATTTATAGCATTCCACTAGGGTTAGGCTTGAATTATTTGGCATTAAAATAATGAAAATATCAGTTTAAATTACCTACAAAAGTGGCTGGCCATGCTTAGTGGATTTGGGCCTCACTTTTTGCAATTTTGCAGTTTTACCTTTTCTGCATCTGATTTTCTCAAAAACGTCAATTTTCTAATTCAACCATTTAAATGCCAATTCTAACTATTTAATAACTATAAGTAATTATTATATAATATTGTCATTTATCATATTTATTAATTGAACCATACAAAGTATCATAATTAACAAATATGCCCCTATAAACTCTTTCTTTACAATTTCGCCCTTACTTAGTGAAAAATTCACAAAAAGACATAGTCTAATTTGAGAATTATAATTGATTAATCAAAACCAATTACATGAGTCTTACAAGCAATATTATCTCAACTAGTGGGGGGACCATGGGTCTATATAACCGAGCTTCCAATAAGTAGATCAAGAATTTAGCACAAAATTCACTAACTTATTAATTCTTCGTTGAATCCACGCATAGAACTTAGAATTGCACTCTCAGTATATAGAATGCTCTATATGTTCCACCATATAGACACATCATTAGTTATCCATTGTTATAATCCTAATGTGATCAATGATCCTCTATATGAATGATCTACACTGTAAAGGGATTAGATTACCGTTACACCCTACAATGTATTTTATCCTTAAAACACTTGACCCCGTATAAATGATATTTCAGCTTATGTGAAATGAGTACTCCACCATTTATGTTCGTTTGGTCAAGCTCGAAGGAGATCATCCTTTGCTTACTATTCGCCAGATAGGAGCTATAGATTCCATGTTTATGCTAGCGCTCCCACTCAATTGCACTACCGTGTTCCCAAAATGTACGTATCACCGTGACCTAAAAGTAGGCTTAACTAACAAATCAAAGAACACGAATAGCCTTTCAAGATTGAGCCTAATCATAACAGGATTAAGAACATTTGATCTAGGATCAACTTGGCGATATTGACTTGAATAGATTTTACGGTAAGTTTAATTAAATCTAAGTCAAAGTTCAATATCGGTCCCTTCCGATGCATACTCCATGCATCCAACCTGAGCTTTACTTTAACTAATGCTCTGGAAAGAACATAGCATTTCTCCAAATGCAAGTAAATTCTGTTGTAGATTATCATATCCGTAAAACCCTATGTCTGATAAATCTAGGAAACTTTATTCACATAGTCATGTTTACTTTCCAATGTGTTGACGGCACAATAAACAGGATCAAGTATGTGAAAAGGGTTTCAGATGAATTTATACATTATGTACATATAATCATGAAATAAATCATGTGAACCATGCAACATTAAATGTTATTTCTGATCTATATTAATAAGTAAATCTGATTATATTGAAATGAGTTTTATTTAGGGCATAAAACCCAACACAGGGTGTGTTTGATATATCACTTAGTAGTACTCAGGGTATGATACAAACCCTACCAACACTCCTGCAATGAGGTACATTGTGCATGTGGTACAATGGTTGTACCCTAGTATGGAATGTTCTTACTCATTTGTTAAGCCTTGTAAATAGGTGTATGGGCGCCTAGATAGAAGTCGGTATTATATGATATGTTATATGCTTTTCTTACTGAGTTTGTCGACTCACAGTTTTACTTCCATGTGTAGGTAAAGGAAATGCAAAAGCTGAACAGGAGTGAGCCCGAGCTGGGATGAGGTTGTACATATCATGGCGGCGTGACTTGGAGTGTTCGGTTTTGGGACATCTGGGGTTGTCATTTTGTAGTCGCTGTGCAACTTGGATTATGTATTTTCTATATTTTGTAAAAGTTTAGAAACGGGATCTCGACACTTCTAAATAATTATGTAAAGTTGATAAAGTTTCATATTTAATATAAAAGTTTTAATTTTACATGATTTTTAAGAAAATTCTTTGATTAGCAAAGATAGCACTGTAATTGAAAAATCACTCCAGCATGTTTTAGCATTAGGGCGTTACAATAAAACAATGTCAAACAATATTTATCTAAACCCTAATTAAGTGTTTAGGTAATCATGTTCTTGTAAGCAAAATCACACATATTAACTTAAAAAAAGAGAAGAAAATAGAGAAGAAAAGAATGCTTAAAACCCTCTAAAAAAACGCCTCCAGTATTGCACTTGATCTCTGAAATTCGTACTCCGTATTCTACTATTTATTTCCTTCGAAATTTCTTGCCCAAAACTGTTGAAGTCCACTTCTTTTATAGTCAAAAAAATTATAAAATAAAATAAAATGTTGAAAAAAAACCTATTCTGCTTAGGATTAGAAGGGGCGGTGAGTTTCCTGCTTTGTCGACTGATAGTATTTTGGGCATAACTCCTCGATATTACTCGGAATTGGACGATTCAAGATGTTCCAGAAAGATAAAAGAGAGATCTAGAATTTTTATGTTTTGACTTTCTCCAAAATATCATCAGATCCTAATCAAACTTAGGCTTGGAGTTTCAACTTTATTTATTTTTTCATAATTTTTTTTTATTTTATAGTTCATCTTTTTGTGAGATCTTTTTATCTTTTTTTTTTCCATCTTATTCCTTTAATATTCTATAATCTTCTTTTATTTTAAATCTGTAAAAATAAAAGATAAAAAGCATAAAATTGCTCCAAACAAGAGTAGAACTAAATTAAAAATACACTAAAAATTAACCTAAAAAGTAATACCAAAAACAACCTAACTTAGTGTTAGGAACAAAATTTCAAAAATCTTTATTCTTCATATAAATTTCATTGACCCAACGATCTCAAATGTTGTCTTGTTTAGTAGAAATAGCTCAAATATACTTTGCCATAAGAGCTAAATTTCACTTCTTCCGCGCTCTAAAACCAAATCCACCATAGCGTTTGGGTAAGCAAACTTGCTCCCAAGAGATAAAGTGAAGCTTATTGCAATTGCCCGAGCTACCCCACAAAAAATCTTTTCAAAGTTTATCAATGGCAGCAGTAACTATTTGTGACAGAATAAAAATAATCATCTAGTAGTTACGAATTCCCAATAAGATAAAATGAGTTAACTAAGCCCTATCTGCAAAGAAAAGATGATGGTTGGCCCAACCATGTATCTTCTTCTAGATCTTATCTAGAACACCCCGACAGTCTGAAGCCTTCCACTTAGTAGGACGAAGATTAACCTCGAGATATTTCAAAGGAAAAGAACTTTCATCAATCTTTGAGATTTCTAAAAGGTGTTGTTTATAATTCGAATCAACACCTCCAAAAAAAATGAGAGATTTTGAGGGGTTAGTAGCTAACCCTGTCACCTAACAAAGATTGGAGAAAGCCTCATGAATAATGTTGTAGGGAAAAACATTACCTTTGCAAAAATGACCAAATCATCCGCAAAACAAAGATTTATTAACCATAAAGACTTACAAAAAGGATAGTAACCAAAGACTTTACAAAGAGAGGCATGAGTGAGCACCCTCGTATAGCAGAGGAGATATGTAACGCTCGTACTTTTATAAAAATATCAATTTTATTTACAAGCGTTGAACGCGGAAAATCATAATGTCGCATTTTTATTTAATACTTGAAAATATTCACAATTGACCAGTTTTCGTACAAAAGACATAATAAATAATAACTAAAATAATTGCGAGTTCACACACACAAGCATCTAAAGTTTCACTCGCCACCGGCCTTCTAGACTTTTAGTTACCTTTGTAACGCCCTAATGCTAAGGCACGCTACAGTGCTTTTTCGATTAAAGTGCAATCTTTGCTAATCAAAGAATTTTCTCGAAAAACGTGTCAAATTAAAACTTTTGCATTAAATATTAAACTTTGTAATATAATAAAATATTTACAAATGTCGGGATCCCGTTTTCAAACTTTGTAAAATTTACTTTTTAAAATATACATTTCAAAATATACAATTTACTGGTCGCACAACGAATTTCAAAATACAACTCCCAGATGTCCCGAGACCGAACACTCCAGGTCGCGCTGCTTGACATGTACAATCCCATCTGAGCTCAGGTTCACTCCTGTTCAGTCTTAGCCTTTCCCTTACCTACACATGGAAGCAGAACTGTGAGTCGACAGACTCAGTAAGAAATGCATATAACATATCATATAAAATGTCCGACCTGTAAATAGGCGCCCATACACCTATTTACAGAGCTTAATAGATAAGTATGAACGTTCAAACTACTTATGCTATTGACCATGATATCACTCCTACCACCTTTATAATCGAGCTGTAGGACCGGCACTATGTTCGTGCCGCTATGATAGCGTCAACAACACCCAAAAGTATAATTGGCCATGATATCACTCTTAACCAGTACGATGCCTGTACTGCTGAACCGACACGATGGTTGTGTCGCTATGATAGTACCAAATCATACTTTCGGGGGAGAATATCACTCTTAACCAGTACGATGCCTGTACTGCTGAACCGACACAATGATTGTGTCGCTATGATATCACCCCAACATATACAATGATACAAACAGCATGCATATATATCATACATATACATACACACAGATAATCACATCACACATTATGCACAGTTCTTACCTGTTTTCTGAATTCAAGTGTGCTGGCCGACCTGAACGGAAATCTTGTGCTAGATGGATGCCCTAATCGCAATAATTGTAACACAGATGAGTGACTCACTAAATCACTTTCCGAGACTTAAACTTGAAACTAAAAGTTTCCCTATCGATAAACCACATGGCAATACCCTAAATATCTCAAAATTGGGAAAAACTAGGGTTCCGAAAATTCCCCCAACCGAATGTCCGGTTCTGGGTCACCAACCGGTTGACCGGTTGCCACAGGTCCCCCAGAACCGGAATTCCAGTTCTGTGCTGGGAACCCAAAAAATCTCCCCTATGACCTCAAAATTCAACCAAACTTTACCAAACTCTCCAGTACACCTAAACAATGCATATACAATAAAACCCAGCCAGTTTTTCACAAAAAAACACACAAAATCAATTTATGCCATTAAAGCTCAAAGCTTTTAACTCAAAGCTTAAAATTGCATACAACCTAATCCAACCATTAAAACCAGCCACAAGAAGCTAAAACCAACTCAATTAAACCCTATGATTCGAATCTTAAGCAAGCCTAAACCTAACAGCCACTAAATCTCAAAAATACAAGTTCAAACTAACTTTTAAAGCTTCAAAACATAACACCATAGTTCGAGGGTTACCTTTGATTGCTCCTCCTTGAATCCCTAGCTTAAATTCAGAGAATTTGAAAGGAAAAATTGATCCTTGCTCTGGTTTTGTCTCAGCCGAAAGAGAGAAAGAGAGAGTGTTCAAGAGAAATGCAATTTCCTTTAATTTTTCACTTTTTCCTTCAAATGAAAAGGATTAACCTAATCTAATATTTTGCTGAATAAAATGGACAGGTGTCCCCACCCTAGGCAGCCACTAAATCACTTAGCAACAAATTACCAATTTGCCCTTTAAGTTAACCACTAAGGTGTTTCAAAAGCTAGGGGTAAAATGGTCAAATTCCATAACCCCGCTCAATCCCGATAATTTATTTTCTCTAAAATATTTCTCACTAAGAAATAAGGTTATAAACTTACCCATGTGATCAATCTAGCCATCCATCGCATTTTCCGTTGTCGCCGAGCAAAAATTACAAAAATAACATATTTCACTTATAAGCTAAATAATACCCCTAGAGTTTAATAAAATCTCCAGAATTGAGAAATTATTACTCTAATATTTATTTCTTAATATTGGGGTCCACAATTAAATAAATTCACAAATAATAATAAAATAATAAAAATTAGTGCTAATTGCCTTAACTAATCCGAATTACTAAAGCGGTCATTACAATTATCCCCCCGTTAATAGGATTTCGTCCTCTAAATCTAAGCTGAATAGCTCTGGATGTTGAGTCCTCATATCAGACTCCAATTCCCAGGTGGTTTCGTCCACCTTGCTATTCGTCCAGAGTACCTTAACCAGTGCAATAGTCTTGTTCCGAAGAACTTTTTCCTTTCTATCCAAAATCTGTACAGGTTGTTCTTCTTAGGTTAAGTCTGGTTGCAGTTCAAGGGCTTCATAACTCAAGACATGAGTCAAGTCTGACACGTATTTCCTTAACATAGAGATGTGAAATACGTCATGAACAGCCGATAACGCTGGTGGTAAGGCTAGCCGATATGCTACCTGCCCGACCTTCTCGAGTATCTGAAATGGCCCAATGAACCTAGGGCTTAACTTACCCTTCTTCCCGAAGCGCCTAATACCTTTCATTGGTGATACCCGCAGGAAAACATGTTCCCCTGCCTGAAATGTAACATCTCTGCGCTTCGGATCAGCATAACTTTTCTGCCTGCTTTGAGAAGCAAGCATCCGAGCCTTGATCTTATCAATAGCTTCATTGGTCCTCTACACTAACTCTGGACCCAAGTACTTCCTTTCTCCCGTCTCGTCTCAATGAATAGGAGAACGACATTTTCTACCATCTAACATCTCATAAGGAGCCATCCCTATTGTACTCTGGTAGCTATTGTTGTAGGAGCATTCAATTAAAGGCAAGTACTTACTCCATGAACCTTCAAAGTCCATGACACAGGCTCGCAGTAAGTCTTCCAAAATCTGAATAGTTCTTTCGGACTGACCATCAGTCTGAGGGTGAAAGGCTGTGCTAAACTTTAACTTGGTACCCATAGCCTTCTGAAGACTCACCCAAAACTTCGATGTAAACTTTGGATCCCTATTTGACACAATAGATTTAGGGGCTCCATGGAGACGAACTATCTCCTTCACATACAATTCAGCGTACTGATCCACTGAATAAGTAACTTTCACTGGTAGAAAGTGAGCTGACTTTGTAAATCTGTCCACGATGACCCATACTGAATCATACATTCCCGTAGTTCTAGGCAAACCAATTACGAAATCCATTGCAATGTCCTCCCACTTCCATTCAAGAAGGACTAAAGGTTGCAGTAACCCTGCCGGCCTCTGATGTTCCGCTTTAATCTGCTGGCAGGTTAAACACTTGGACACGTAGTCCACCACATCTCTTTTCATCCCATACCACCAGAAGTAGGGTTTCAAATCTTGATACATTTTGGTGGTTCCCGGATGCAACGAATAAGGTGTGGTATGAGCTTCATCCAGTATTTCTTTCTTAAGTTCATCAACACTAGGAACACAAACTCGAGCTTTGTATAACAACATTCCACTGTTTGAGACTGAAAAGCTTCTAGGCCGAACAACCATTACCTCGTCTCGAACCTTAACTAGTTCGGGATCTTCCAGCTGTGCCTTTCTGATTCTCTCCAACAGATCAGATTTGAGTGTTAAATTATGTAATTTCCCGACCACAAAATCAATCCCTGCGCTAACCATTTCCGAGGCTAGTTGAGGGGCTATCATAATTGTGGTACAAACTTGCCCGGGACCTTTTCTGCTTAAAGCATCGGCCACAACATTGGTTTTCCCGAGGTGATACAAAATTTCACAACCGTAGTCCTTAACCAACTCCAACCACCTTCTCTGCCTCATATTCAAATCTTTCTGGGTGGAAAAGTATTTGAGACTTTTATGATCAGTATAAATCTCACACTTTTCACCGTAAATATAATATCGCCATATCTTTAGAGCAAAAACCACAGCAGCAAGCTCTAAGTCATGAGTTGGATAGCGCTGCTCATAATCTTTCAATTGACGAGAGGCATAGGCTATGACTCTGTCATCTTGCATCAGAACACATCCCAGACCCTGTCTGGATGCATTACAGTACACCACGAATTTCTCTTGATCTGATGGAAAAGCTAAACCCGGAGCTGTTATCAAACGTTGCTTCATGTAAAGACCGCTTAGTTTAATTTGGAAATTAGCAGTTAATCACGTTTATTTATGAAAATTATTTATAGCTATTTAAATAATTTATTATACTGTTATTATTGAATTCAGAGATGCATTTTTATGTCATGTAGTAGTTTGCATAATTTTGCATTCCGGTGCCCGGTATTTTGGAACTCGGTGTTTGGCTCAGTAGAAATCACAACTTAGTATGGTAGTAGTTTGGGACGGTTTAGTAGACTTTGGGAATGTCGGGAATGGCCGGGAATTTAGAATTTCCCAAAAATACCCCTTTAGTGTTAATTATGTGGTTTTAGTGTGGAGGGGCAAAATGGTCTTTTTGTCCCAATGAGATTTTGTCTTTTAGTGAGTTTATTAATTGAAAAATAAGTGTTTATTTTCTTTAAGTGTTGGCTGAAATAAGGTTGATATATGTTAAATAACTCTCTTTTCATTTTACAAAAATTACAAAGTTTAAAAATTAGAAAATTTCAAAAGCTCTTTTTCTCTCAAGCTCTCTCTCTTTTCGGCCCTCCTTGAGCAGCAAGGAAGTGGAGTTTTTCTTGGTGATTCAAGCTCATTTTGAGCAGATTTAGTGATCTCTATTTGCTAGTAAGCTTTCTTCATCTTTCTCTTATGTTTCTTGAAGTTTTTAAAGTAAAATGGTAGGTTGCATGCTAGTTTTGGGTGGCTGTTGTTGCTGTGTTTATATGTTGTTTTCAGAAGCTTAATTAGGTCTAAAATGAATAGATTATCTAGGTTTTAATGCATGCTTGCTATCTTGTTTAAACCTATGGTTTTTCTATGCAAAATATATGAATTTTGAAAGAAATGTCTATGCTCTGTTGTTGTGATGTTGTGGATGTTTGTAGTTGATTTCAGAGGCTTAGTTATGCATGTTTAAGTAGATTCAAGCTGGTTTGATTGCATGTTAGCTAGGTTTGCTCAAGTTTGAGTTTAGAACTCAAAGCTTGAGCTTTAATGGTGATTTTTGATTATGTGCAATCTGGGTGGTTTTGATGCCTTGGAAATGTTATTTGGGTCATATGGAATAGGTCTGGAAGGTTTGAATTGATTTGGAGTTGTTTTGAGCAAGATATGAATTTTTGATGTTGCTGCCTGCGAGGAACCGGAATTCCGGTTGTGCATCCGGAATTCCGGATGGGGTTCTGAATTTTCCCAGAATCGGAATTCCGGTTGGGCAACCGGTCTGCCGGTTGGGGAAAATTCTGAAACCCTAGTTTCCCTCGATTTTATGTTTTTGGGGGTATTGCCATGCTTTTTATCGATAGGGTAACTTTTAGTTCCTAGTTTAAGTCCCCGGGAAGTGATTTAGCTTGTCACTTATAGTGTTGTGATTTTTATGGTTTAGGAGCCTGTAATCCGCCGCGCAGTTAAGTTCCAGTCAGGTTGACCGGCACACCTGAATTCGGAATCCAGGTAAGATTAGTATAACAGTATGTATATGTAGATTACATGTTTAGCGTGCATGTAGGAAGCCTGTTAGATTACATTAGTTATGTATGCTGGCTTCGAGCCATCCAACCGTATCCCGTCGGTACAGGCTGGAGTATGACCAGCAGCCAGAGTATGACCGGTTCGACCGATCAGGCGGATACTGTGTCACGTCGGTACAGGCTGGAGTATAACCAGCAGCCGGAGTATGACCGGTTCGACCGATCAGGCTGACACTAGGGTTGGTGGTTCCGTACTATTGACGTATCCCGTCGGTACAGGCTGGAGTATGACCAGCAGCCGGAGTATGACCGGTTCGACCAATCAGGCGGATATTGTAACACGTCGGTACAGGCTGGAGTATGACCAGCAGCCGGAGTCTGACCGGTTCGACCGATCAGACTGTTACTTGTCAATAGTACCGTCCCTATGAACGTTCAGAACTCAGTACCGTGTTGGACACGGCAGTAGTCGGACTCAGTATCGTGTTGGACACGGCAGTTAGGGTTATGATCAGGGGTATGGGCGTCTGATCATGACCGGGATTTATGTATGAGTATTATTATGCTTTTCTTACTGAGTCTGTCGACTCACAGTTCTACGTTTATGTGTAGGTAAAGGCAAGGCTAGAGCTGATGGACCGCGAGCGAGCTTATGAAGATTGTACATGTCGGGGCGGTTAGGCCTGGAGCGTACGATCCTCGGGACAGCAAGGCTGATTTTTGTAACTAGTCGCTAGGCGACAATTATTTTGTATAAACAATTAACTTTTGTAAATGATTTTGTAATCGGGATCTCGAGTCTTTTGTAATTATATTTTACAAGTTTAATTAAAAAGCAAAAATTTTAATTAATCACGTTTTCCATAAACCTCGTTGATTAGCAACGAGCTGCACAGTAAGTTTAAAAATCACGTAATACGCCTATTTTAGTTAGGGTGTTACACTTCATCTCCTGAAAGCTTGTTTCACACTTATCTGACCACACAAATCTCTGATTTGTCTTGGTCAATTCGATTAGGGGCATAGAAAGTTTAGAAAATCCTTCGACAAAACACCGATAATATCCTGCTAATCTGAGAAAACTTCGAACTTCTGTCACAGACTTGGGCCTCGGCCAGCTCTTCACTGATTCTTCCTTGTTTGGATCAACCATATTTCCATTCTTTCCAACAATATGACCCAGAAAGGACACCTCAAACAACCAGAATTCGCACTTTTTAAACTTTGCATACAACTTGTGATCCCTAAGTCGCTGCAATACCATTCGGAGATGATGCTCGTGCTCCTTTTCTAACTGAGAGTTTACAAGAATGTCATCGATAAACACTATAACGCAGTTATCGAGGAAATCCTTGAATACCCTATTCATGAGATCCATAAAGGCTGCAGGAGCATTAGTCGATCCGAATGACATTACCAGAAACTCATGGTGCCATATCTGGTTCTAAAAACAGTCTTCGGTATGTCCTCCTCTCGAATTCTAAGTTGATAATAACCAGACCGTAAATCAATCTTTGAAAACACTGTCTTTCCCTGAAGCTGATCGAACAGATCGTCGATTCTGGGCAACGGGTACTTGTTCTTAATCGTCAGCTTGTTTAGTTCCCGATAATCGATACACATTCTGAGGGAACCATCCTTCTTTTTCACAAATAGAACCGGAGCTCCCCAGGGCGATACACTGGGTCGGATAAACCCAATGTCAAGCATCCCCTGAAGTTGTAACTTAAGCTACTTGAGTTCTACTGGCGCCATCCTATATGGAGCTTTAGAAACAGGTTCGGCTCCAGGTGCCAAATCAATTACAAAATCAATTTCTCGCTGTGGCGGCAATCCCGGCAACTCCTCGGAAACACGTCAAGAAAATCTCTTACCACCCTGACTGCCTCAGGCTCAAATGGTTCAGGTCTGCTGGAGTCAATTACCACTGCTAGAAATCCTACACAGCCACTATGTAGTAAATCTCTAGCCCTCAGTACAGAAATAACCGGGATCCGAGACCCCTGAACTGATCCAACATAAACAAATGGATCTTCACCTTCAGGCTGAAAAGTCACCATTTTCCGCTTACAATCTATACTGGCCGAATACTTGGACAGAAAATCCATTCCCAGTATAATGTCAAACTCAGTTAATTCCAGTTCTATAAGATCAACGCTTAACTCCCTATCTTTGATTCTAACGGGCATAGACCTACTACGCCTATTAGAGACCACCAACTCCCCACTAGGCACTAGGGTTCCAAACCCTCTTCCTAAAATATCCCAAGGCCTACCCAAAATGAATTATTCTCATAGCTACATATAAACATGCGGCTCCCGAATCAAACAACACGATATAAAAGAAGTCGTTTACAGAGAGCTAACCTGCCACTACAGAAGGGCTTGCTGCATCATCAGCTTGAACATTAGCATACACCGGAGTAGGAACAAATACCACTTCCTGCTCTTGTTCTTCTTTCCCCACCTGTGGGCAATCTTTCTTAAAATGCCCAACCTTGCCACATTGAAAACATACCTTTCGGTTACATTCTCAGGGATGATGTTTCATGCAACGTGGGCACTCAGGGTAAGAATAACCCTGGCATCCACCCTTGCCTTGAAACCTTCGGAACCGCTTGTTCTGTCTTAAACCCACCACTGACGACGTAGGTTTACTCTTCCGCTCAATCATGGAGCTCCTACAACTTTCACCATAATCTGGATTCAGGCAGGTAAAATTCTGACCCTCCACCATAATCTCCTGAGGTCTCATAATAATTTCCTCAGGGCTTTCAGCCCAAGAAGCATTCTTCATATTTGAACCTCCCTGAAAGTCTGAAGGCTCTTGGATCCAAATCTTTCCATGCAATGGTTCCACTTGATTACCAGCCATTCCATACTTTGCTGGTAATACCGAATCAAAAATGATTAGCATATGTGGCAAAGATACTACAGGAGACCTTTGTTGTTTCAACCTCTGAATCTCTTCTTCATGTCGTTGAATCACAGCTTCCATTTTTGCAAACCTTTGCTCCAAATCCAACGGAGCCTCTGACGGATAACCATCACTGTAAAGCCCGCTTAGTTAATTTGGAAATTAGCAGTTATTTATGTTTATTTATGAAATTATTTATAGCTATTTAAATAATTTATTACTGTTATTTATGGAATTCAGAAATGCATGATTATGTCATCAGTAGTTTTTATATTTCGCATTTGCGGTGTCCGGTATTTTGGAACTCGGCGTTTGGCTCAGTAGAAATCACAACTTAGTATGTTAGTAATTTGGGGACGAGTTTTAGACATTGGGAATGTCGGGAATGGCCGGGAATTTAGAATTTCCCAAAAATACCCCCTTTAGTATGATTTATGTGATTTTTGATGGAGGGGCAAAATGGTCTTTTTGCCCCAATGATATTTTTGTCTTTTAGTGACTTTATTTAATTGAAAAAGACTTGTTAAATGCTTATTACTTTGCTGAAATAAGGTTAATATATGTTAAGTGATTTATTAGTTTATTTTTCAAAATTTCAAAGTTTAGAAAAATAGAAAATTGGAAGCTTTTTCTCTCTTTTCTCTCTCTCTTTTTCGGCTGAAAACTTGGGGTTCAAGAGCTGGATTTTTGTGGTGATTCAAGCATTGGTTTGCAAACTCTAGTGATCTCTTGATTGTGGTATGTATTTCTTATTTGTCTTTCTTTGTTTTCTTGAAAAAAATGATGAATTATGGAGTGAAATGCATGCTTTTTGATGTTGTTGCTGCTGCTTGTGATTGTTGTTGTTTTTATGTTTAAAATGTTGATTTAATTATGTTTAGTTAGGTTGAAATGCATGCTAGTTGTTCTTGCTTGAGTTGGTTAATTTTCTTGTTAAGAAACTAAGGTTTTCAAGTAAAAAATAGAGAAATTGGTGGCTGTAGTTATTGCATGAATTAGGTTTTGTTTTCTGCAGTGTTTCTATGCTTGATTATGTGATTCTAAGCTAGCTTTGGGGCTTGTGAGTGAGCTTTAGCCAAGTTTGAGTTTTAACTCAAAGCTTGGAGCTCACATGGTGATTTTTGTTTCTGTACATTCTGGGTAGGTTTGATGCTTTAGAAATGTTATTTGGGATGTATGGAGTAGGTCTGGAAAGTTTGGGACCAATTGGGGTTGAATTGGTCGAGTTATGAATTTTTATAGTTGCTGCCTGCGAGGAACCGGAATTCCGGTTGTGCATCCGGAATTCCGGATGGGGGTCCTGAATTTCCCAGAATCGGAATTCTGGTTGGGCAACCGGTCTACCGGTTGGGGGATTTTTCAGAACCCTAGTTTTCCTCATTTTTAGGTTTTCAGGGGTATTGCCATGCTTTTTATCGATAGGGAAACTTTTAGTTCCAAGTTTTAGTCCCCGGGAAGTGATTTAGCGTGTCACTTATAGCGTTGTGATTTTTATGGTTTAGGAGCCAGTAATCCGCCGTTCAGCTTCAGTTCCAGTCAGGTTGACCGGCACACCTGAAATCGGAATCCAGGTAAGATTAGTATAACAGTAAGCATATGTAGATTACATGTTTAGCGTGCATGTAGGAAGCCTGCTAGATTACATTAGTTATGTATATAGGCTTCGAACCATCCAACCCTGTCACGTCGGTACAGGCTGGAGTATGACCAGCAGCCGGAGTATGACCGGTTCGACCGATCAGGCTGACATTTAGTTGGTGGTTCAGTGCTATTGACCTATCCCGTCGGTACAGGCTGGAGTATGACCAGCAGCCGGAGTATGACCGGTTCGACCGATCAGGAGGATACTTGTCAATAGTACCGTCCCTATGAACGTTCAAAACTCAGTACCATGTTGGACATGGCAGTAGTAGCTCAGTACCATGTTGGACATGGCAGTAGCGGGACTCAGTATCGTGTTGGACACGGCAGTTAGTTATGTATGATATTATTATGCTTTTCTTACTGAGTCTGTCGACTCACAGTTTATGTTCATGTGTAGGTAAAGGCAAGGCTGTAGCTGATGGACCGTGAGCGAGCTTATGAGATTGTACATGTCGGGACGGTTAGGCCTGGAGCGTACGATCCTCGGGACAGCAAGGCTGAGTTTTTTTGTAACTGGTCGTTAGACGACTTTATTTTGATGTAAAAGTTAAACAGTTAAAACGTTTGTAAATGATTTTATAAATCGGGATCCCGTGACTTTTATAATATGGTTTACAAGTTTAATTAAAAAGCAAAATTTTAATTAATCACGTTTTTCCATAAACCTCGTTGATTAGCAACGAGCTGCACAGTACGTTTAAAAATCACGTAATACGCCTAAGATAGTTAGGGTGTTACAATCACTCCCGTCGGAAGCCCTCCAAGGGCTTTCACCTTGGTTACGGGGACAACTTGGACTCCATTCTCTCCAACCGTTACTAGCCCTGGCCACTTTACTCTGACTCTCCATGCTGCACCAGGTGTCCATTTTATAAGACTAACCTGTCAGTTAGTAAGTCAGTCTGGTCAGGCAACGGCCTATTTACATACTTACTACCGCACTACTGATTTTAAGGCAATGCACTTAACATAAATAACTATAATCTAATATGCTTCCTAACATGCTTTCACATTCACAATTATTTAAAGTACTAAACAAGTACAGGCTTATTGAACCGTGAACCGAGCTTTCTCTGATGAAGATTGTACATGTCTTAGCAAGCTTCGGTAGACAAACCTGGCGGCTCTGATACCAAAATTGTAACGCCCTAATGCTAAGGCATGCTACAGTGCTTTTTCGATTAAAGTGCAATCTTTGCTAATCAAAGAATTTTCTCAAAAAACATGTCAAATTAAAACTTTTGCATTAAATATTAAACTTTGTAATATAATAAAATATTTACAAATGTCGGGATCCCGTTTTCAAACTTTGTAAAATTTACTTTTTAAAATATACATTTCAAAATATACAATTTATTGGTCGCACATCGACTTTCAAAATACAACTCCCAGATGTCCCGAGACCGAACACTCCAGGTCGCGCTGCTTGACATGTACAATCCCATCTGAGCTCGGGTTCACTCCTGTTCAGTCTTAGCCTTTCCTTTACCTACACATGGAAGCAGAACTGTGAGTCGACAGACTCAGTAAGAAATGCATATAACATATCATATAATTTCCGACCTGTAAATAGGCGCCCATACACCTATTTACAGAGCTTAACAGATAAGTATGAACGTTCAAACTACTTGTGCTATTGACCATGATATCACTCCTACCAGCTTTATAATCGAGTTGTAGGACCGGCACTATGTTTGTGCCGCTATGATAGCGTCAACAACACCCAAAAGTATAATTGGCCATGATATCACTCTTAACCAGTACGATGCATGTACTGCTGAACCGACACGATGGTTGTGTTGCTATGATAGTACCAATTCATACTTTCGGGGGAGAATATCACTCTTAACCAGTACGATGCCTGTACTGCTGAACCGACACAATGATTGTGTCGCTATGATATCACCCGAACATATACAATGATACAAACAACATGCATATATATCATACATATACATACACACAGATAATCACATCACACATTATACACAGTTCTTACCTGTTTTCCGAATTCAAGAGTGCTGGCCGACCTGAATGGAAATCTTGTGCTAGATGGATGCCCTAATCGCAATAATTGTAACACAGATGAGTGACTCGCTAAATCACTTTCCGAGACTTAAACTTGAAACTAAAAGTTTCCCTATCGATAAACCACATGGCAATACCCTAAATATCTCAAAATTGGGAAAAACTAGGGTTCCGAAAATTCCCCCAACCGGCAGACCGGTTCCCAACCGGAAGTCCGGTTCTGGGTCACCAACCGGTCGACCGGTTGCCACAGGTCCCCCAGAACCGGAATTCCGGTTCTGTGCTGGGAACCTGAAAAATCTCCCCTATGACCTCAAAATTCAACCAAACTTTACCAAACTCTCCAGTACACCTAAACAATGCATATACAATAAAACCCAGCCAGTATTTCACAGAAAAACACACCAAATCAATTTATGCCATTAAAGCTCAAAGCTTTGAACTCAAAGCTTAAAATTGCATACAACCTAATCCAACCATTAAAACCAGCCACAAGAAGCTAAAACCAACTCAATTAAACCCTATGATTCAAATCTTAAGCAAGCCTAAACCTAACAGCCACTAAATCTCAAAATTACAAGTTCAAACTAACTTTTAAAGCTTCAAAACATAACACCATAGTTCTAGGGTTACCTTTGATTGCTCCTCCTTGAATCCCTAGCTTAAATTCAGAGAATTTGAAAGGAAAAATTGATCCTTGCTCTGGTTTTGTCTCAGCCGAAAGAGAGAAAGAGAGAAAGAGAGAGTGTTCAAGAGAAATGCAATTTCCTTTAATTTTTGACTTTTTCCTTCAAATGAAAAGGATTAACCTAATCTAATATCTTGCTGAATAAAATGGACAGGTGTCCCCACCCTAGGCAGCCACCAAATCACTTAGCAACAAATTACCAATTTGCCCTTTAAGTTAACCACAAAGGTGTTTCAAAAGCTAGGGGTAAAATGGTCAAATTCCATAACCCCGCTCAATCCCGATAATTTATTTTCTCTAAAATATTTCTCACTAAGAAATAAGGTTCTAAACTTACCCATGTGATCAATCTAGCCATCCATCGCATTTTCCGTTGTCGCCGAACAAAAATTACAAAAATAACATATTTCACTTATAAGCTAAATAATACCCCTAGAGTTTAATAAAATCTCCAGAATTGAGAAATTATAACTCTAATATTTATTTCTTAATATTGGGGTCCACAATTAAATAAATTCACAAATAATAATAAAATAATAAAAATTAGTGCTAATTTCCTTAACTAATCTGAATTACTAAAGCGGTCATTACAACCTTGGTCTGCACATGGTAATTTGATAAGGGTGAGCTACTAAACTCAGTAAGAAAATGTGTGTCAGGTAGTCACATAAATAAAAATAAAACTTAACTGAAATGTACATGCACATAATTAGACAAATAGCAATACATAAACTTAATTTTATCACTAGTAACTAATAACTAGCTTCTAAGCTAAATCACATAAAATGATTACACCCGAGCCCAACATTGGCAAATAAATCCGAGCTATTGGACTAAATGGCGGAGGGCTGAGTTCAGTAAAATTGTACCCACTACTAAATGGCTCCCTATCTACCAAATAGACCCAACAGTCAAGTATTTAACCATTATTTTTTCGGTCAAACCATGTCACATAAACTATAATCTACTTAATTTAAATAATGTCAAACTACTATACATTATTTAAATAACATAACAATCATAACTAAATAATGTGAATCTTATAAACACACTATTTACATACATACTTAAATAACATGAATCTTATAAACATATTATTTAAATTTATACCTTTAGCAATGGCCATGCTCGATACTGTAAACATACATAAATAACATGAATCTTATAAACATATTAGTTGAATATATATTATACAGTACATTAAATAACAAACAATAAAGAGTCAGGCAAAACACCTTAGTTAACTTCTCTTTTACTATTCCCACTCTTCCTATGAATGTTATTACATACAGAAAACGTATGTTTTTCTACTTAATTTCCTTACCTCGAATGTGGAGTCCTAGCCTTGATTGCAATGAAAGTGACCCTTGAGAAATAATTGTATTACAAAAAACCATAATTTCATACTTATTTATTAGAATACATTATAGAGGTATATATATATATATATGAAACCTTAAATTTCAATCTAAAAACCCAAAATTATAAAACGATATACCTTAGCTTCCAATAAGATTTAGTTGAGCACTAAAACTTGAACGCAAAATGATGGTGATGTGATGCCAATGTGATGGAGGATATATATATATATATCTATGTACAGGGCCGGCCCTGGGCATAGGCGGGCTAGGCCTGTGCCTAGAGCCCACCTAGTCCAGGGGCCCAAAAAAAAATTTTGCCCTTTTAAAATTATACAATTTTTTTGCTGATTTTGAAAAATACCATTTTTTTTCTAAGTAAGGGCCCAAAAAATAATTTTTACCCTATAGCCCACTATATTTCAGGGCCGACCTTGTCTATGTATATAAGAGATAATTATGGTTGTATATGGTTATAGCTTGAGGTAGTATATGATGATATGATGTTTGTGGGGTTAAGTTTTGGCTATAGATGAAACAAATGAGAATAACAAAATGGGAGAAAGAGACTATGGCATGAATTTTGGTACGTAATGACGAAATGGAGAATGTTTGAGAGATTAGTTTGGCTTCTTTAAATGAGTGAGAAAATAAGTTAATTATATGGCTATTTATAGGCCTAGAGCTTAACTATACTACACCATACTACACCATAATTTGAAAAGAAACTATTAAATTATTAGTAAAGCATCATAATCTTCTTTACATTCGGTCAAACCAGTTTAATACTATCAGTAGTTTTTTTTTTCTTAATTAGTTCGAAAAGGCTACCATGTAGAGAATATCATCCAGGACTGCGTATAATATTGAGTAACTCTCTCATTTATTGTTGTCACATAAACCGTTCGACCATGTGACTAATTAAACTATTACTCAAACTCTAAATTCTTAACATATGTTCCCGTCCTCTACTACCACTAGTAACTTTTTCTTATTATGTTATAAATATATAGGAAAATTTTTAGGTAAGAGCATTATATTTGCTTTTATAGATGAGGGTATTTTTCAAAGTTTTTTAATTGGTTGAATAGTCCGGTTGCATGGCTTTACCATGGGTTGGGGAGTATGTGATTTTTTTTTTTTTGGAAATATAGAGAGAGATTATTTATTTATTTATTCTTACAAGGTAATACATACATTGTAATCTATATAATCTCCTTTATAAATGTTTGTATTTCAGGAAAAAAAAAATAATTTTATGTAAAACTTTTGCTAATAAAAACATATAATAAAATCATTAAAAAACATATAATAATTCTTTAAGTTTTGGATTTTTTTTCATATATATGTATTAAATTTATTTTTTGGTGTCTGTAATATATATAAATTTTTTGTAAGGTCGATCTTTTTTATTTTGTTTTTTTGGTTTTTTTTTTTTTATTTCTTCAAATAATAATGAAAAGGAGGATATAATAGAAAAATTGGAGTATCATGAATCTAACTAAAATTTTTTAATATTAAAATTATAGATATTAAAATTATAGATGGGCAAGGTAAATAAGAAATAAATAAAAAAATATATTTTGAACTAACTGGTTATGGTGATTTGAGTTTTTTTTTTTTTTTTTTTTTTTATCTTGTAGAAGATGAAGGATTTTGGGTTAACTAAAGAAAATATTTATACGTGGGATGCCGCCCCAAATATAAAGGGAAATTTGATTTTCTATACTTACATACACCTAATATTTTATTTCTAAACTAATACATATCATCATTGAAAATATATGACCATTTTATCTAAAACCCAAAAATACCCCTCCCAAATTTTCCATACTTTTTTTTTTAGTGCAAAAACATAAAAAAAAAAAAAAAAAAAAAAATTGGTAGTCCGATGGGGTCCGATAGTAGTCCGATGGTGGTCCGATGGTCACCTGATGCTACTTTTGTATGTACAAAAACATAAAAAAAAATTGGTAGCAGATTTGGTCCGATGGTAGTCCGATGGGTCCGATGGGAGGCCCGATGGGGTGGCCCGATGGATGGTCCGATGGGTGGCCCGATGGGTGGTCCGATGGTGTAAATAGGGTGATGTAAATAGGGGTATTTTAGAGATATCATAAAAATTGTCATATTTTACAAATATTAGTTATTATTTGTTTAGAAAAAAAAAAATTTAACCAAATGTAAGCATAAAAAATCAAATTTCCCAATATAAAACACCAAAAACTGCCACAAGATTAAATGATACACATATAGATTGACAGTTAAGATGAAAAAATCCTATGTGAAAACTCCTAATATAAGCAAATAGATCGAAACCTTTAAATTCAAAATCAACGGATATAAAAATGCTCTTATATGTAAGAGCGTGATGTTATCACCTAAAGAGTTCCCTATATATATATACTAGGGAACTAAGCCGCGCTTTGCGCGGTGTTGTTCAAATTTTATAATCTTTTCATACATATATATATATATATTGTACTTATTAAGTGATATTATCTAAAATAAAATATTTTGAAATTAGAAACATAATTTTTTATTTTTAAAATAATATAGAGAAAGATAGTGATTTTGTGAAAAATATTAAAAATGGTGGAACAAAAAAATTACATATGTTTTTATAAGAAAATAAAAGAAAAAAAGTAACAGTTTTAGAATTTAATAAATTATGCTTACATCGATGTAGGTTTCTTTAAAACACTATTTATATTCTATTTTTAACCAAAAGAAACAATTTAAATCCTTCTCCTAATTTATAAAAGAAATATATTATTTAAGAAAACAAAGTAGCAAATTAATAATAAAAAAAATATATTTATACTTGGTTAATTATAATTTTTACAATATAATCTCAGTGATGAATTTATATATTTTATAATTAGTACAACTACAAATGAGTTTAATATTCATTATAAATCAAGTAATCTTTTTTTACCCTATAAAAATATATTTTTCTTTTACTATATAATATAGAATTTATAAATTTAAATGATATAAAAATATATGTTAAAATTTTAATGTAGTTCTATAATTATGAATTTTTTTCTTTTAAATTTTAGTATTTTTTTTTGTTTAATTTTTAATTTAAAATATTTTTTTTATGTTATTTAAGTTTTTAACTTCAAAAATTATATTAAATTAATTATTAATGTATTAGATTATTTAAAAGTTGTTTTTTTTTTTTTAAAAAAAAACAACTAAATGTCATAGCTTTTTTTATGGACTTATTGTTGAAAAGATATATATTGATGTTTGATATTTTTATTTATTTATCTTTTATCTCAAAAGAAATATGTGAATTCATCTTTATAGAAAATAATAAATAATAAATTTTTCTCTTTAAATATTATATTACACCCTATATTATATTCTTTAGGAAATGTAATTAGTGCATATTTTTTTCTTTATTATAAAAGTATAATTTTATAATGCTATAAAAGTCCCACATAGCTTAGAAATGTGATTAGTGTTACACTTGTAACCTATAAATATATCACCCATTTTTTTCACTATATGGGTGATTGATTAATTCAATGTTACTCCATTAAGTATACATTTTTATGATGTGACAACATCTTTGATATTTGGTTACATAAATAAAAAAAAAACAACTAAATTTTTTCTAATATTTTAGATGTTTTTAGTCACCTTTAATTATTTGTATTTTTTATATTTCCATATAATATAGATATTTATTATAGAGTTTTTATTTTTATTTTTTAAAAAAAGTCCCACATAGCTTAAGTGTGATTAGTGTTAGACTTGTAACTTATAAATATATTACTGATCCTTCTTTCCATTGAATCAGTGAGTGATTAACTCAATCTTACCCAATTAAATATTTGGTAAAATGAACAATTAAAAAAATAACTAAAATTTAAATTTAAAATATCATTATAATTTAGTCATTCTTTGGACTCCTTTTAAAAAAAATTAAAATTCATGTAGGACAAAAAGTAAGAGAATGGTCACAACTTAGTAACCTGAATAGTTTTAAAAAATATTTAGTATCGATAATAGTTCAAAGACATGATTTTTTTAGTAATAATTTAGGAAAAAATAAACTTATTTATTGTTATAATGTACAACCATGAATTTAAACATAATATTAAAATCATTTTAAATATATTGATATTGATTGTTTTATTTTATTAATAAACAATGAGAAAATGGATAAAAGAACATCAATTAAAATTAACATAGGATGCCACATAAATCATTTTTTAAGTTCATATTTTTGTTTTTAATTTATAATGTAAACTACAAAAAGTATTTTTAATAATTTTAACTATTTAAATAATTTAAACTAAACTTAGAAAATATAAAAATAAGAAAAATGATAAAATAATAATAAAAAAAAATCAATTTGTTGAAATAGGTATGTTTTGTATTCTAAAATTGATATAATAAAAAAGTAACAAAAAATTTAAAAAAAATTAAAAAAAAATATGATAAAAAATGCTCAAATATATAGTCATATAAGTGTGTCACCTCTTACAAATATATTTTTTAACTTTTGAACAAATTAAAATTTAAGAGAAAATATTTTAGTTGTAAAAAAATATTTTTAACTCGAACAAACAACAATATAAAAATCTAGAATGTTAAAATAAATTCTTAAACTAAATTAATTTCATAAATTTATATAAAACTAAAAATTATTATAAAAAATTTAATCATTAAAAGATAAATAACTACTTATAGAAATCTATGAATATAATTTATTAGGTAAGAAATTAATCAATCACCTATAAAAAAAATAATATTTCTTATCTTAGACAAAAATGTGTAGAAAAATAAAAGTATTATTTATAACCTAGATACATAACACTTAAAAGATCTCTAAACAATGTGGGACTTTTAACTTTGTATGTATAGTTTATTTTTTAAATAAAATAAGAGAACATACCAAAAAATAGGAAAAATAAGAAGAAAAAATAGTAAAATGCCACCTAAACTCTTCTTGTGCATTCCTTTATATATATATATATATATATATATATATATTGATTGAAACAAAAGTTTCATTAACCCTTAGTGGTCCACGTTTACCCCTCAAAAAAATAAGATTTAAATATAAAAAAAATAACTAAATGTGACGATGATAGAACACATAAAAACTAACATAACCTAGCCTTTGCTTGTAAATTAATTAGTGGATATTTGGCATCATAATTAAAAAACAGTTTTTTGTTTTTAAAAACAGAAAATTGTTTTTTGAAAACAATTTGGCTTGTTTGGCCTTGTTTTTTAAAAACAGTTTTCAGAAAAGAAAGTTACAAAAAACAAGAATTTTGAAAACAACAAAATGTTATTTTCTGCTTTAAAAACCAATTCACTTTTAGTCAATATTGTTTTTAAAAAACACTAACCAAACATGACTTGTTTTTAAAAACTTCAAAAACTATTTTCTTGTTCTCATTTCTAAAAACAATTTTTTGAAAACAAAAAACAGAAAATAATACCAAACATGCTCTTAGAGATTTAAAACCCTCCTACTCCCATGTATAAACTAATATAACCATGAAATCTACTATTTAACATAAGAGTGTAAGAGGTACTGCACAAATAAATCAAGATCCAGTTAATCAATTTCAAGGGAAAGCATAACCCTTTGAGAAAATTTGCAATAAATATCCAATCAATAATATTATCAGGCATCTGGTAAAAATGTTCTTCCAAGTACACCCTTTGAGCAAGTCCTACAAAGAAAAGTGATTTTTGACTAACTAATTTTCTATGATTCATGCAGATTTTTAATAACATACATATCCATGGCTTCTTTAGAGTCAATAGAGTCAATAACTTTCTTCTATTTTTTATATAAAAGAAAGTTTGGTACTTTCTTTGACTTTTACAAAACAAACTTGCAAATGGATAAGAGCATCTTTAATGGTATTTTTTATTTTTTTAACTAAAATAGTTAAAAAGCTAAAATAAATAATCATTTTTATTGTTGTTGCTGCTCCTTACTTTAGTTCATATTTGATTATTTTAATATTTATAATTTTGAATTTGTCAAACATAAATTAACATTATAAAATAATAAAAAAGTAATAATATTTTTGATTAAAATATTATTAAAAAATATTATCAAAAAAATTAGCTCTCTACATTGACAGAGCTCCCTATCCATTAATTTTCTGTTATAAAGAATCATTTTTTATATGGTTGGAGCTTATTTTTTAAGTTTCACTCCTTATTTTAACTAAAGAGTATGTTTAAAGAGCATGGTTGGAAATACTCTACCTTACTACTTGTTTCAGGGTGTGATTAAGCATTAAATAATCATATATCATTGGTAAAGATGTATGTATTAAAGATACATAATAGGACATGTACATGCATACCTAACTGATAACAAAGTTCTCAAACCAGCAAAAGAAAATGTATTATTTAGTAGCCCACAAGTGGTAAAGACCCAAACCATGTAACCATATCTTTTGGGCATTTTACAAAAATACTTGATTTGGGGTAATAGTTTTCAATTTTACTGTCACACGGCAGAATTAACATTTATACTGTCCTCCCTTTTTTTTTTCTTTTATACTGTCAATAACAAAACAAAAGTATGAGGCCTCCATCTTTGACAATCACAGACATAACCACCACAACAACACCAGGACACCGGAAAATAACCATTAATTCCGACAAGAATAAACAAAAGCAGTAAAATCGACGTCAATAAATAATCATGGCAAAACAACAGTAAAACAACACTAAAACAATCAAACAAAACAAAAGAAAAAAATGATTAAAAAAAACAAACAATCTGCTGCACAACCTCAACACCAGATGCAAAATCAACTATATTTGCAAGTCTATTCCTAGAAAATTATAAAAAAAAAAAAAACTACTAAAACAACACTGAAACAACACAAAAACAAATGAAGCAAATATAAATACTTAGAAAAATATAAAAGAAACACACACCTCAAAACTCTCTTGTGAGTGAGCTCGTCAAATATATTTATAGGACAACCAAAAGAAAAAAACCACAAAAATAGCCAAAGAGAACGAAGAATAAATGTATTTATAGCCTTTATCTTCCACACTCACAGACATAACCATCACAACAACACGAGAACACCCAGAAAATACCTATTAATTCCAGCGAGATGGAGCAAGGGCAGTGAAATCGGCATCAAATAAATAAATCATGAAAAACAATAGTAAAACAATACTAAAACAATACTAAAACAAAAAAAACAATAAAAGAAAAAAATGATCAAAAATTAACTATGTTGTGCACATTCTCAATACTAAATGCACTACATTTGCAAGAAAAGTTCTAGAAAATTAGAACAAAAAAAAACCACACTAACTCTTATATTTTCAAAAAAAAACATAACTAAGAACTTCAAAAAATTAAAAAGAAAAAAAAAAAAAAAAAAAAAAGAAGAAAAGAAAAGAAGATGAAGAAGAAGAACTGAACATTAAAAAAAAATAAAAATCATGAAAAACAACAGTAGAACAATACTAAAACAACGGTAAAGATGAAAAAAAAAACTTGAAGAAGAAGATGAATATTAGAACATGGGGGTGAAATTTATGTGAAAAGCTAGAAGATAAAGATGATGAAGAAGATGAATAGTGAGAAATGGGAGTGAGATTTTTAAATCTATTTAAATAAAAAAAAAGATTGAGACATGGGGTGTGATTTTTAAATTTATTTAAATAAAAGAAAAAGTAAAACATGTCACTTTTATGACACATCCCATCAACCTTTTCATCAAAATAATAATTATTAAATTATCTCAAAAAATAATAATTATTAAATATTAAAAATAATAAATAATAACTTTTACATCCATTAAAATAAAAAATTAAATAAATAATTGAGCCCATGTCCCTATCAATAAAAAAAAAAAAAACAATAACATAAAATTGTTGGCAGCCAAAAAAAAAAAAGACAGTATAAAAGTTAATTTCGAAAAAAAAAAAAAAACAGTATAAAAGTTATTTTGAGCGTGTAACAGTATAAAAGAAAGAAAATCGAAAAACACAGTAAACTGTGTAAATTTCCCTATCTTTTTAGGCTAAAAGAAAGAATGAAAATATATATATGTTTCTTAATTGAGAAATACAAATTTCAAAATAAAATGCTTAATAAATTAAGCCATATATATTATTGGATTTTGTATAGCTTTGAAAGCCAATTCACTAATTATTGTGCCACTTAATTGAATTTGAAAGACTTAATTATCATGATGATACATACACAAAGACTAGTAAATACCAGTACTCATAGAGATGAAGGAATGCGGTGAGTAGTTTTGATGAGTGGGGCTTTGGGTTTCAACAAGGAATCCAACTCAGTAATAAATATGTCCATGGCCTGGGTAGGCAAGAGAAGAGGGACCACAATCCCTTGCTCACCCCTCGCCATGTTCTTAAAAGGAATGAGGACACTGGCCACCCCTGGAATAGCTCCAGCAGCACCATTGGCAGTCCCACCAAACACAGCCTTCCCCCACCCTACGTCCACATCCCCAAACCCTGCATGTGTCAAGTCTGACACAAGGTACGATCTCACCACACTAAAGTGAGGTCTTCCCTTGCTCACCATCAGATCCGCCACAGACCTCATATACTCCTCTGTCACCGAATCCTTCGCCCTCTTCACAAGCTCCAATGCATACCCAATTGGATTCTCGCAAAGCTTCCCCGCAGTTGTCACCGCCACAGGGAACACGATCCCGTTACCGTAGTACCCCTGAGGCAGAGGAGGGTTAAACTTTGACCGCCCGTTCACTATGCAGATTATGCGCACCTCTTCTTCTGCCTCCATCTTCAAAGCTACTGTGCGGCATTTCCACAAGCACGCAGACAACAGCTCGAAGGTGGAAATCTTATGGAACTGAGGAGGAACTAACTTCCTCAAGGCCGCCAACTCTGTGGGTCCGAAAAAGAAAGAACGGTGAGACATGTCATCCAAGGATATGATGGTACCCTTGGTGTCAGGTACTTGGTCATACTCGCGGTGTTCGCAGGTGACACGAGGTGGGTTCCTGGCATTCAGGAGCTCCCTCTGCCACACCGGTAGAATAGAGGGGGAGTCAGCGCCCCGCGCTATCTCCCCCAACGCGGTCATGAATTGAACCAAACCCGCACCGTCGCTCATGGTGTGGTTCAAACGGAGAGCGAATATGAAGCCACCACAAGCAAGGCGAGTGACTTGGATAAGAATCAAGGGAGAGTTAAGGAGGCCACTGGAGCCAGGAACATCGAAAATAAGATCTTCCAAGCAAGGAAAGGGGGGTTGAAGAGCATCCCCAAAGTCCTTCAAGGTGACATCTGCGTCGGCTTCGATGAAGAGGACCCCCTCGGCGGTGCAGTCCACCGCAAGCTTACGCTGTGTTCCGGGTAGCTCCCTGAGTCTGCCAGCAAAAGGATAGTAAAAGACGAGAGTTTTAGCGAGTGCTTGTGTGATGACTTTGGCGGGGTCTATTCCCTTCATGGATGGATCATACTTGTAAAATTGTATAACAGGAATATGAAAGCGAAGGGCTTCTTGGTCGTCTATGTCAGAAAGTAATTTGATCTCTTTGGGTGTTGGCTTAGCCGGAGCCACTAGTTGGGGTTCTGACCTTCGGACCTTGAACACTAAGGCCATTTATAATTATGTAATATTGGGTATGTAAGAAATTCAAATACAACTTAATTAGTACTCTTAAACTATGTATATGTATATACAGAAGTGAGAAGAGCATAGAAGAGAGAGGAGATTGCATAATAATTATATAATAATTATAGTGGCAGACATTAACATAATATTATATCCTACTCTATAGATATTATATTGATGAATAACAGATGTCAGTAACTACTAAACATGATGTTAATGTAAGAGTTTTTTTTAATATAAAACTAATTTAAAAACATCATAATCACTTATTAATAAACCCAACAACTATCATTTTAGACTGTAAATCGAAATAATGCAATATTTGGACTTTTATGCTGTGTATAAACACTTTTGACTCTCTTCAACCAAAAAAATGATCCTTTACTTTACTAATTTTAACTTATTTTATTCAAACAGTGCAGAAGAAAATACTTTTTTTTTTGAACTTGTGCACAAAAAAATACTTAAAACTATCCGGTTGCCAGTTTTAATATACTATTTAGCCTTAGTTGTATATATATATAAAATATACATAGGGAATAAAATAAGGTGTTGTTTCCAAGAAAGTCAACCATTCAAATTCAAGTCTTTTTCTATATTAATATTAGCCACCACCTTCACAGTTCACACCTCACACATGCACTTTTACTTAAATTATTGATGATTTTTTTAAAAAAAATTATATAATAGTTATAGTGGCAGACATTAACATATAATGTTATTATGACTTAAACAAAAAAAATAAAAAAAAAATAGTAAAAATTATTGTAATTAACAATGTTATTCTTTATTGTTATTGTTAAATTGTGAACGTATGTATTTGATTGAATCAACTTAAATTTTAAAGTTGACACAATAAAGGAAAATCTACTATAAATATTATATTTTAAAAAATAAATGATAATAATAAATATTTAAAATAATTAAGAAAATAAAAATAATAAGAAGAAACTCATTTTTATAAAAAAAAAACTAATTAATAGCAAGCAATTAAAGAATTAAATTATTAAAACTTATTGATTATTTGAAAATAAGAAATTAATATTGAATGACATATAAAATATGTACAATTTAAAATTTCATTTACGAAGGAAAAAATTAAATAAATTTCACAAAAAAAAAAACCTCAATCTACCTTCACCACCTTTAATGGTAATGGGCCATCTTGCACATTAGATGCACCACCATTACTAAATTCTAATTACAAGCACAACCATCTCAGGCTACCGATAACGACCCCAAGACCACCATCATCCTACTGACTCAGTCACCGCTTGACAGTGTTTCTTTCTGACATTAAGACGTTTGATTTCATCGTTAAATCAATAAAAAATATAAAAACAAATAAAAATAATGGAAAAAAAAATATAATGAGATAAAAAACCTCACCGATTGAGTAAAAAACTACTAAGAAAGTAATATAATGATAGTATTTATAGAGAAAATAATTATATATATTTTACACACAGACTACATAGATACAAAAATATAAAGGGCATTTGAAATCTACTTTGATGGCATATAAGTTGCCACGACCATCAATACATCTTCTCTTCATATCAAGCACAATACCCATGTTCCATTTCTCAAAAACATCAGACGACTAATATATATCCATTAATAAGATAGGGAATAAAATAAGGCGTTGTTTCGAAGCACTAGTGGAGAGGACTTAATCAAGTTAACCATTCAAATTCAAGTCTTTTTCTATATATTAGCCACCACCTTCACAGTTCACACTTCACACTAGGGGTGGGCATCCGATCCAATCCAACCTTTTTTTCCTCATCCGATCCAATCCAATTAGTAATTGGATTTGAAAAATCATCATCCGATCCAATCCAATTAGACTTAAAAATCCAATCCAATCCAATCCAATTACTAATTGGTTTGGATCGGTTTTTTAATTGGATATCCAATTACACACCTAAATTTCAATATTTAGCTTAAAAATATAAAGAAAAATATGTAAAAAACTAAGTATCACTTTTTATTTAAGTTTTTTTTTTTTTGTAAGTACTTTTTATTTAAGTTTAATACTTCATAAACATACTATTCTTACAAGTGTATTGTAGTTAAAAGTTTTAAATAATTAAAACAACAACATTTCTAAGTAATAAAATAGAACAAAACATCATGAAAATAAATACACTAAAATATCAAGTGTTACAAATTCAACATACAAAAAAAATCTAATAAAAATCTAATAAATATTTATTATATTTTTCAATATTTTTTATTATATAAATAATTTTTTAATAATATATAAATGTAATTGGATTGGATCGGTTTTTAATTGGATTTTGAGATTGACATCCAATAACCGATCCAATCCAATTAGAATCCAACTTTTAGCATCCAATCCAATCCAATTGTAATTGGATATCCAACTTTTTGTAATTGGATTGGATTGGATCGGTTCGGTTCAATTGGATTGGATTGGATGATGCCCACCCCTACTTCACACTCACACATGCGCTTTTACTTAAATTATTGATGTTTTAAACAAAAAAATTATAAAATAGTTATAGTGGCAGACATTAACATAATATTATATTATGACCTAATTAACAAAAAATAAAATAAAATAATAGTAATATTATTGTAATTAACAATGTTATTCTTCATTGTTAAACTAGTATGACAATATTAATAATTATTTATTTTGATAAAATTGCAATTTTTTAAATGTAAAACTTTATAATATATAAGTATTTATACTCAGTTGCTTATCATTTTTATAGTTATTGAATATTTTTTCTCTAAATAAATAATTATCACACATTTTTTGAATAGTATAATTACATAGTTTATATTTTAGTTTTTAATCATAACATCCAAATAAATGTGTTCATTTTATAATAAAACTAACACTAATTGAAAAATTAAGAGCTCATTTGGAACGCCGTATTAGGTCGTATTGTATTGTATTGTATTATATTGAATTGGATTATATATCATATTTTTATATAATACTATGTTAAACTTTAATTTATACTAAAATATTATATATTTAGGTGTCCATAAAAGTTAATACCACGTATAGTTTTACATAAAAATATTACATAAAATACAATTCAATATAATACAATACAATACAATACGACCTAATACGGCGTTCCAAACGAGCCCTATAAATTTTCTTAAACGGTAATAAATTTACTTCATATAATAATTATTATGCCTAACTAATTATTAATTTATACTACATTAATTTTATGATTTTTGGCAACCATGAGAATGGAAAACCGAAAAAAGAATAATTGATGATAATAAAAAATAATAATTATTTATCAAATTTTGTCCAATAATCGATTGAGTATTTTTTTTTTCTAAAAAAAATAAGTCATTATTTTAGGAAAATTTGATTTTTCATGCTTACATTTGGTTAAAAAAAATTTCCTAAACAAATAATAACTAATATTTGTAGGATATGACAATTTCTATGATATCCCTAAAATACCCTCATTTATATCACCCCCATTTATACCATCGGACCACCCATTAGACCAGATCTGCTACCATTTTTTTTCTGTTTTATGTTTTTGTACATACAAAAGTAGCATCAGGTGACCATCGGACCTGTTGGGTTTTGTGCCCTAAATAAAACTCATTACAATCTGATTAGTTATCAATTTAAGAGTTTTGAAGTGGTTTATGTTAACATGTATTTTACATGCTTATGGTTTAATATATATATTCAATATATACACAAAATCAATTAAGTCCAGAACATATATTTATTCACAATTACAGTATTGTCAACACAGTGGAATGTGATTGTGATTATATGATTCAAAAGATTAAGTCCCTGCTCATCAGTGTTTTGGATTTACACTGATGTGATAATCAGCGATGAAGTATACTTACACTTAGAGTAAGTGTTATTTTTATTCTAAGACATTAGTAAAGTATACTAGTTTCGAATGTATGGAGTATACATTGGATTGGATTTTTGACTAACTAATTTTCTATGATTCATGCAGATTTTTAATAACATACATATCCATGGCTTCTTTAGAGTCAATAGAGTCAATAACTTTCTTCTATTTTTTATATAAAAGAAAGTTTGGTACTTTCTTTGACTTTTACAAAACAAACTTGCAAATGGATAAGAGCTTTAATGGTATTTTTTATTCTTTTAACTAAAATAGTTAAAAAGCTAAAATAAATAATCATTTTTATTGTTGTTGCTGCTCCTTACTTTACTCCATATTTGATTATATTAATATTTATAATTTGAATTTGTCAAATATAAATTAACATTATAAAATAATAAAAAAGTAATAATATTTTTGATTAAAATATTATTAAAAAATATTATCAAAAAAATTAGCTCTCTACATTGACAGAGCTCCCTATCCATTAATTTTCTGTTATAAAGAATCATTTTTTATATGCTTGGAGCTTATTTTTTAAGTTTCACTCCTTATTTTAACTAAAGAATATGTTTAAAGAGCATGGTTGAAAATACTCTACCTTACTACTTGTTTCAGGGTGTGATTAAGCATTAAATAATCATATAGCATTGGTAAAGATGTATGTATTAAAGATACATAATAGGACATGTACATGCATACCTAACTGATAACAAAGTTCTCAAACCAGCAAAAGAAAATGTATTATTTAGTAGCCCACAAGTTGTAAAGACCCAAACCATGTAACCATATCTTTTTAGGCTAAAAGAAAGAATGAAAATATATATATGTTTCTTAATTGAGAAATACAAATTTCAAAATAAAATGCTTAATAAGTTAAGCCATGTATATTATTGAATTTTGTATACCTTTGAAAGTCAATTCACTAATTATTGTGCCACTTAATTGAATTTGAAAGACTATTAATCATGATGATACATACACAAAGAGTAGTAAATACCAGTACTCATAGAGATGAAGGAATGAGGGGAGTAGTTTTGATGAGTGGGGCTTTGGGTTTCAACAAGGAATCCAACTCAGTGATAAATATGTCCATGGCCTGGGTAGGCAAGAGAAGAGGGACCACAATCCCTTGCTCACCCCTCGCCATGTTCTTAAAAGGAATGAGGTCACTGACCACCCCTGGCATAGCTCCAGCAGTACCATTGGCAGTCCCACCAAACACAGCCTTCCCCCACCCTACGTCCACATCCCCAAACCCTGCATGTGTCAAGTCTGACACAAGGTACGATCTCACCACACTAAAGTGAGGTCTTCCCTTGCTCACCAACAGATCCGCCACAGACCTCATATACTCCTCTGTCACCGAATCCTTCGCCCTCTTCACAAGCTCCAATGCATACCCAATTGGATTCTCGCAAAGCTTCCCCGCAGTTGTCACCGCCACAGGGAACACGATCCCGTTACCGTAGTACCCCTGAGGCAGAGGAGGGTTAAACTTTGACCGCCCGTTCACTATGCAGATTATGCGCACCTCTTCTTCTGCCTCCATCTTCAAAGCTGCTGTGCGGCATTTCCACAAGCACGCAGACAACAGCTCGAAGGTGGAAGGCTTGTGGAACTGAGGAGGAACTAACTTCCTCAAGGCCGCCAACTCTGTGGGTCCGAAAAAGAAAGAACGGTGAGACATGTCATCCAAGGATATGATGGTACCCTTGGTGTCAGGTACTTGGTCATACTCGCGGTGTTCGCAGGTGACACGAGGTGGGTTCCTGGCATTCAGGAGCTCCCTCTGCCACACCGGCAGAATAGAGGGGGAGTCAGCGCCCCGTGTTACGTGCAGTCTATGATGGCACGTTACAAGCTAAGTGATGCCCACAAGTTGGCCAAGTGGTGGCGCATGTTGTGGTGCATGCAGGTGGCATGCTGATGCTTAGTTTGTATGCAGTGGCATTTTCGTAAATATCTTCAATATTGTCCGGATCGGGACGGGACTTGGTATTCACCATTTATTTGGGTCTACAAATAGAATGGTGCAATCGGTTTGGCGAAACTAGGTGATTTGGTATATGGTGCTTCCCATATGTCTACAGAGCAAAAATCATCTATGTTCCTGGTAGAAGGCTAAAAGCTCAGAATGCTCTTTAAGGGGGTACTCTGGTGTCAGCTCTCCACCACCCCTTGCACCTTGGTGCTAAGTGAGCTACTACTAGCCAGTGGGGACTAGTAGGGCGGGCATATGAGGACCACGAGGGGACTCATATGTCTCCATGAGTTGGAGTACTCATGGACATTATCGGGCCGACCCGGTAGTGCGTCGAAGAATGCCGCCAGAGGTTCAATGGTACGTTTCCCTTGGCTTGCCGGTATGCCGCTTGCACGAGACGTGGCCTAGATCCTCCAAGAGACGTCGTGGTGCGCCTAGGCCACGAGTCTCAACACGAGATGACACGGGTAGTCATTCGTGGACTAGTTTGCATACGCGCATGGGACGGATACACCATGTTGGAAAGGGGCAAAGGTCTAATGTATGCAACTGGTTTGGTGGCTTGTCTTGAGGGCCTGCCAACATGCGTGGAGGCATGGCGCCTTGAGGATTGGTCCATGGACGTATGGGAGTCCTTGGGCGACGAGGGAGACTATTCGGACAGTATCGAATGGGGCATGATAGAGGCGTTGGCACGTTGGCGTGGTGTTGGCATCTCGCCACACATGCTACCTTGGTCTCGAGTGACAAGGTGAGCGTCAGTGTTGGGATTTGTCTGACCATGGTGGGAACCTATGGACAGTGCGAGTATCTTGACTAGAGAGTCTCGGTACATGAATGCACTCATGGATGCTTGCGAGCATGACTCGGCGGGAGTTGTTCGAGAGACGGGAGTGTGCCCGAGGCACACGGTCGCGCGGAAAATGAGCCCATTGTTACTCGGATGGTTGGAAGGCTGACCTTGGCTTAGAGAAGTCAAGGTGCCGCACGGGTGTTCCGCTGCCTGAAAAGGTGAGCCCGTGACAGTTGGTATCAGAGCCAAGTTCATCTCAGTGGGAGGTGAACCTGGTTGGCCTATCCTAGAGAGGATGTAGGCGGGTGGACGGATCGAGATGGTCCGAATGTTGGAACAAGACGTCGTTGAGCCAATTAGTCTTTTAAAGAGGATCAGTAGGCTGAGATGGAGTTAAGACTGGGTTGCTTTTCTTCATGGGAATACTGGACATCCTAGAGAGGAGACGTTGATGGTTGCTTCGAGTCAAGTTCAGAGATGCTAGAAAGACAACTACCACGTGAGACTGTAGAGAGGCGCAACAGAATGTTTGAAACTCGTTGGCATAGGACAAGGTTGAGGGGATAGTCCATGCTGTATGCTTGGTACACTAGGCCAAGTTTGCCTGAGTGACATTGTAAGCCGCAGGAGGCGCTTTTGTTGAAAAGGAAGCTTGCTGGCAGGAGTGTGGAAGTAGTGCAGGGACCGTCAAATCCTTGTTAGTCATGACAGAGGTCGAGAGTTGATAACTGAGATGGGTCTAATTGGGATAGACATGGAATGCTTCAGTTGCTACATTGTGTGTCGAGAGGGACGCACATGGAGACCAAGGCAGGCAGAGGCCGCTATCGTCAGAGGATGGTTGTACTTGGAGGTGTTCGCATGCGAGTTTTATTTGATCCATATGGAAGCGCCGAGGCAGTTGAGTGGAATGTGGGGGCTTGTTAAATTGCCAGAGGGCGTAAGTCACACAAAGACATCGATAGAGATGCGGAGTTGTGGAATAGAGGCACCGTGGGCGCCAGTAGGGCGCGATGCAAGTGTGAATCAGTTAGATGGTTGAGCGGACATTGCATGCATGTGGAAATCGACAGGGGTGCTATATGAGATAGTTGACTCGAGAGTCACATCCTGCGGGATGCACTTTTAGATGACATGGTGTGCATGAAGAGTTGGGGCGGTCAGGCATTTGCGTGTGGGCATGTTGTCGAGGACGCCAACAGATGAAGTGGGGGAGAGACCTTCACGGTTCACTCAACAAGACTAGTTATTCATTACAAGCATCGAGATGAGTATCATGGAGATTGATTGTTGTTCAGGATGTAAAGTCAAGAAGACTCAGGACACAGGCAGAGCCAGTTATCTAGGGTGAAAGTCTGCTTGACTCAGGTACTAAGATAACATCATGGCAATGTTGGCCTAGGGTGAAAGTCAGCAGGACTACAATACTAAGGCAACATTGAAATGTCGAGGGGCGAAGAGTCAGAATGATCGAGGCATTAGTTCAACATCTTCATCAAAGTGAAATGTGGAGTGGAGGAACCGTATGCGAGTATGCGGTTAGCTTGCGAGCTATATCTTGAGGGATATTCCTCTAAGAGAGAAGTTGTTTCCCAAGTTGAAGTGGGGGAGCCCACTAATTCATGTGTTTGAAGAATCAGGGTACTTGTTCAGTTTTGGTGTGTGAATCCAGAGGGAAACACTGCAACAGATTGGTTGTTCAGGGTGAAGACTTGCATGATTGCTGCAAGCTGCAGATAGACAATATGCAAGGGCGTAGACTGAGATCAAGACTGAGCTAGTTTGCGGCATGTTATGGGCATGTTTTGTGTTTATGGGAACACTGGTGTTGTATGGGACACTGTAAGCCGAATGGTTCAGAGAACATATGCCGATGGGAGATAGCGGATTGGGAAGACTTCAAGTCTTAAGAGTAAGACTGGGTGTCAGCAAGTTTGTCGAAAGTTAGCGAGTCATCAGAGGATGCAGGGTTGATTTTGGGGATACAAACTTGTGACACAGTTTTGGGAGCCGACACAAGCAGGAGCTCAGAGGAGCGAGTGTGCAATGGGTCAGTGGGACCTTTGCATGAAGCCGTGGGTATGCGGTTGGGCCGGAGGGCCAATGTTGTCAACTTCGCGAAGAAATTGGGTGCAAGAGTGCACTTGGTGCTGCATTGGGTGCAGTTGGCTTGCGAGCCTCGTCCAGGTGGGACGCACCAAACTTTATCCTGCGATGAGAGTGTCTTGCTCGATTGCCATCAGGAGGATGGTGCGCCATAGAGTTGGCGTGTGTAGTTTCCGAAGGGACTTGTCCAGAGGGACTTGGCTTCAGTGGAAGCGCGTTTTGTAGGTGCCGTTGGGAACGGTTGGTTTGCGAACCTCACCCCGAGGGGTGCACCATACTTTGTCCTTGTCAAAAGGAGTATGCATTGGACGATTGGCGAGTGAGCTACAATCAGAGGATGTGGTAGCTTCAGGGTCAGTGTTGCAAGGGCTACTTGGTTGACTGGAGGGACGCTGTGATGGACTCGGAGGAGTTCATGTAGGGGGGAAGTATTCTAGTGCAGACGCACTACTCCATGGGTGGATCTGAATAGCGACAGTGGCACAGGGTCTTTGATCAAGTCCAAGAGTGGGCGTGCGAGATCATCACCAAGAGGGTGGTTCTACGGAGGTAGGGGGACAAGTGCAGACTTAGGATTCGGGAGAAGCTTGGGGTAAGCTTAGGAGTCGAGATCAGGGAGATTTGCCTGCGGTCCGTCGATGAGGGCATCGACATGTTGAAGTGGGGGAGAATGTTACGTGCAGTCTATGATGGCACGTTACAAGCTAAGTGATGCCCACAAGTTGGCCAAGTGGTGGCGCATGTTGTGGTGCATGCAGGTGGCATGCTGATGCTTAGTTTGTATGCAGTGGCATTTTCGTAAATATCTTCAATATTGTCCGGATCGGGACGGGACTTGGTATTCACCATTTATTTGGGTCTACAAATAGAATGGTGCAATCGGTTTGGCGAAACTAGGTGATTTGGTATATGGTGCTTCCCATATGTCTACAGAGCAAAAATCATCTATGTTCCTGGTAGAAGGCTAAAAGCTCAGAATGCTCTTTAAGGGGGTACTCTGGTGTCAGCTCTCCACCACCCCTTGCACCTTGGTGCTAAGTGAGCTACTACTAGCCAGTGGGGACTAGTAGGGCGGGCATATGAGGACCACGAGGGGACTCATATGTCTCCATGAGTTGGAGTACTCATGGACATTATCGGGCCGACCCGGTAGTGCGTCGAAGAATGCCGCCAGAGGTTCAATGGTACGTTTCCCTTGGCTTGCCGGTATGCCGCTTGCACGAGACGTGGCCTAGATCCTCCAAGAGACGTCGTGGTGCGCCTAGGCCACGAGTCTCAACACGAGATGACACGGGTAGTCATTCGTGGACTAGTTTGCATACGCGCATGGGACGGATACACCATGTTGGAAAGGGGCAAAGGTCTAATGTATGCAACTGGTTTGGTGGCTTGTCTTGAGGGCCTGCCAACATGCGTGGAGGCATGGCGCCTTGAGGATTGGTCCATGGACGTATGGGAGTCCTTGGGCGACGAGGGAGACTATTCGGACAGTATCGAATGGGGCATGATAGAGGCGTTGGCACGTTGGCGTGGTGTTGGCATCTCGCCACACATGCTACCTTGGTCTCGAGTGACAAGGTGAGCGTCAGTGTTGGCATTTGTCTGACCATGGTGGGAACCTATGGACAGTGCGAGTATCTTGACTAGAGAGTCTCGGTACATGAATGCACTCATGGATGCTTGCGAGCATGACTCGGCGGGAGTTGTTCGAGAGACGGGAGTGTGCCCGAGGCACACGGTCGCGCGGAAAATGAGCCCATTGTTACTCGGATGGTTGGAAGGCTGACCTTGGCTTAGAGAAGTCAAGGTGCCGCACGGGTGTTCCGCTGCCTGAAAAGGTGAGCCCGTGACACCCCGCGCTATCTCCCCCAATGCGGTCATGAATTGAACCAAACCCGCACCGTCGCTCATGGTGTGGTTCAAACGGAGAGCGAATATGAAGCCACCACAAGCAAGGCGAGTGACTTGGATAAGAATCAAGGGAGAGTTAAGGAGGCCACTGGAGCCAGGAACATCGAAAATAAGATCTTCCAAGCAAGGAAAGGGGGGTTGAAGAGCATCCCCAAAGTCCTTCAAGGTGACATCTGCGTCGGCTTCGATGAAGAGGACCCCCTCGGCGGTGCAGTCCACCGCAAGCTTACGCTGTGTTCCGGGTAGCTCCCTGAGCCTGCCAGCAAAAGGATAGTAAAAGACGAGAGTTTTAGCGAGTGCTTGTTTGATGACTTTGGCGGGGTCTATTCCCTTCATGGATGGATCATACTTGTAAAATTGTATAACAGAAACATGAAAACGAAGGGCTTCTTGGTCGTCTATGTCAGAAAGTAATTTGATCTCTTTGGGTGTTGGCTTAGCCGGAGCCACCAGTTGGGGTTCTGACCTTCGGACCTTGAACACTAAGGCCATCTATATAATTATGTAATATTGGGTATGTAAGAAATTCAAATACAACTTAATTAGTACTGTATATATAGAAGTGAGAAGAGCATAGAAGAGAAAGGAGATTGCATAATAATTATATAATAATTATAGAGGCAGACATTACAACTAATTTAAAAACATCATAATCACTTATTAATAAACCCAACAACTATCCTTTTAGACTGTAAATCGAAATAATGCAATATTTGGACTTTTATGCTGTGTATAAACACTTTTGACTTTCTTAAACCAAAAAATGATCCTTTACTTAACTAATTTTAACTTATTTTATTCAAACAGTGCACAAAAAAATACTTTTTTTTTTTTTTTGAACTTGTGCACAAAAAATACTTAAAAGCTATCCGGTTGCCAGTTTTAATATACTATTTACCCTTAGTTGTATATATATTTAATACTAGGTGATCTAGCACGTGAACAATGCACGTGTTTAGCTCTTTCATTTTATTTATATTTTAATTTATTTAATTTTTATTTCACAAATAATTATAACAAAAAATTTATGTAATTTAATTTTTACATCTTATCTTAATTATAGTATAACTTATAAAACACATATTTTATTATTATACTTGAGATAGAATAGTAAGTAACAAACATTAAAGTGGATATTGTAAATTATTTGAATATTGTTTTCTGTAATCTAAATTATTTTAAATTTCTTAAAAATTTATAGAATGTCTTTAACAACTACTATATACACCATCTTGAAAAAAAAAATTAAAAAGGGTGCATCAGTACATTCTTTTTTGGAGAGTGCACTATAGAATAGCTTCCTACGGTATATACTATTTAATTTTTAACCTGTAATCATTTAAAAAAAATTAAGAGAAAAAACTTAGAAAAAATCTGTAATACACCTCTTGAACAGGTGTTGTAGTAGATCCCATTACATGTTTTTGTATCTAAGAAATTTTTTTAATTCCAGTATCTTTTATGATCATGTACGTACGATGTAGTTATTTATGACCTTCTGTAAATTTTTAGAATATTCTAAATAGTTTACAATGTCAAAATAAAAATCAAACAATTACTTACCACATGTATAAGAAAAAACAGTCACACGTGCAACAAAATATTTGAAACTTATTTTTAGTATTTAAAATTTTCTAAAAATTTACAAATCATCCTAAATAATTACAATGTACACAATCATGAAAAAAAAATTAAACTAAAAAATTCTCATGTATGCCAAAATAGATAAGAGGTCTACCGAAATATTTTTTAGGGTAAATTATAAATACTAATTTTATAAATAGAAAAATTATCTCAAAATTATCACACCACTGACTTAATTAAATGAATATTGTAAAAGATTTTTGCTTTAAAAATTATCATGAAAAATTTTGAATCTTTTTAATAAGGGTGTTCACAGATTTGTCTGGATTTTCAAAATTTTCAAACCAAACCAGTATTACAGTTTTTTAAAAATTCCAAACAAAACCAGACCAATTAAATGATCAAACCAACCAAACTAATCCACTCCAAAATAAATTGGTTTGGTTCAAAACTATGGTTTGTATTTCATAGTTGTTCTAAATTTTTCGTGCAATAATTGTTTATTATTATTTTTTTTGTATTTCTTTTTATTTTTGTACTACATAATTAACAATAAAAAATTATTATCATAATAATATTAAGTCAATATCAATATTCTACCTAAAATTATTGTCAAATATCAATATTTTGTCTAAAAATATATATTAAGCATAAATAAAATAATTATACTAATTAGTTTAGTTTTAATCGCTACAGAGATTTTTCAAACTATGACGGAACGAGAGAATTTTAAATAGTTCGGATTGACCAAATCATTCACAGCGAATTTATTTGGTCCGATCTCAAATAATTTGATTTTGAATTAATTATAGTTTGAAATCACATATTACAAATTATATCAACACTCTACTTTTTAATAAAAAATTATATGTAACATTTTTAAATTTAATATTATAAAATAATATTATGTTAATATAAAAAAACTCATAATTATTATATAAAAAGGGAAAAAAATACTATATATAAAAATATTTAACTAAAATATAGAGGTATAATTATCTTTATAATAATTACTTAAGAAGAAAAGAAGATGGACAAGAAAAAAAAAAGTAGTACAAAAAACACTAAATTATATACTTATGCATATATAAGTGATGTGATATAATTGTTGGGTTTTATGCCCTAAATAAAACTCATTTCAATATAATCAGATTTACTTATTAATATAGATCAGAAATAACATTTAATGTTGCATGGTTCACATGATTTATTTCATGATTATATGTACATAATGTATAGATTCATCTGAAACCCTTTTCACATACTTGATCCTGTTTATTGTGCCGTCAACATAGTGGAAAGTAAACATGACTATGTGAATAAAGTTTCCTAGATTTATCAGACACATGGTTTTACTGATATGATAATCTACAACAAGAGTTTACTTGTATTTGGAGAAATACTATGTTCTTTTCAGAACATTGGTTAAAGTAAAGCTCAGGTTGGATGCATGGAGTATGCATCGGAAGGGACCGATATTGAACTTTGACTTAGATTTAATTAAACTTACCGTAAAATGTATTCAAGTCAATATCGCCTAGTTGATCCTAGATCAAATAATCTTAATCCTGTTATGATTAGGCTCAATCTTGAAAGGCTATTCGTGTTCCTTGAATTGTTAGTTAAGCCTACTTTTAGGTCAGGGTGATACGTACTTTTTGGGAACACAGTAGTGCGATTGAGTGGGAGCGCTAGCATAAACATGGAATCTATAGCTTCTATCTGGCGAATAGTAAGCAAAGGATGATCACCTTCGAGCTTGACCAAACGAAAATAAATGGTGGAGATCTCATTTCACATAAGCTGAAATATCATTTATACGGGGTCAAGTGTTTTAAGGATAAAATACATAGGAGGGTGTTACGGTAATTTAATCCCTTTACTGTGTAGATCATTCATATAGAGGATAATTGATCACATTAGGATTATAAACAATGGATAACTAATGATGTGTCTATATGGTGGAACATATAGAGCATTCTATATACTGAGAGTGCAATTCTAAGTTCTATGCGTGGATTCAACGAAGAATTAATAAGTTAGTGAATTTTAGTGCTAAATTCTTGATATCTACTTATTGGAAGCTCGGTTATATAGACCCATGGTCCCCCCACTAGTTGAGATAATATTGCTTGTAAGACTCATGTAATTGGTTTTGATTAATCAATTATAATTCTCAAATTAGACTATGTCTATTTGTGAAATTTTCACTAAGTAAGGGCGAAATTGTAAAGAAAGAGTTTATAGGGGCATATTTGTTAATTATGATACTTTGTATGGTTCAATTAATAAATATGATAAATGACAATATTATTTAATAATTATTTATAGTTATTAAATAGTTAGAATTGGCATTTAAATGGTTGAATTAAGAAATTGGCATTTTTGAGAAAATCAGATATAAAAGGTGTTAAAATTGCAAAATTGCAAAAAGCAAGGTCCAATCCTAAGTGTATGGCCGGCCACCTATGTAGGTATTTTAAGTTGATTTTTTCATTATTTTAATGTCATATAATTCAAACCTAACCCTAGTGGAATGCTATAAATAGATAGTGAAGGCTTCAGGAAAATTAGACTTTTCTTCTGAGACTTCTGAATCAGAAAAACCTGAGCCTTCTCTCTCCCTATCTTTAGCTGCCACTTCTTCTTTCTCTTCCTTTGAATTTCGAACTACCTTAGTGTATGAGTAGTGCCCACACACATCAAGTGATACCTCAATCATAGTGAGGAAGATCGTGAAGGAAGATCATCAGCAAAGGAGTTTCAGCATCAAAGATTCAGAGAAAGAGATCCAGGTTCAGATATTGATAATGCTCTGCTACAGAAAGGAATCAAGGGCTAGATATCTGAACGGAATGAGTCATTATATTCCGTTGCACCCAATGTAAGGTTTCCTAAACTTTATATGTGTTTAATTTATCGTTTTAGAAAGTTCATATTTAGGATGTTAATTAACATACTTGTGAGTAGATCTAAGATCCTGGTAAAATAATTTCCCACAATAATTATGTATGTATATCTATAACTATATAAAAATGAGAATGTAGGTTTGGACTTCCTACATTAAATTACAAAATTGTCCTTATTTTTTTTGTTAATTACTATTAAATCCTCACATCATTTAATCATAAGAAAAAATTATAATTTAGAAAGCTCCACCTTTTATATACAATGCATATTAATACATATTTTTATTTCTTTTTACTAATAGTTTTTCATATGATTTGTATATATAAAAAAGACTACAAAAATAAAAAATGTGAATAATTTAATAATAATAATTTAAAGAACTCCAATTTTTATATACAATGCATATGATTTGTTTATATAAAAAAGACTACAAAAATAAAAAGTGTGAATAATTTTTGGGCTTTACATATTAAATTATTTATTTAACCTTTGTCTTTTTTTTATTAAAATTATTTATAATTTAATATAATATATTATAGTTTATATCTATGTATATATTATAGTTTATATATCTATAAATAAATAATTATATATTAGCTAATAATTACATAATAAATTAATATAAATTATAATCATATTTGTGTTGATGAAACAATATGCATATATTATAATTTATCTATAAAAATATTACCAATAAAAATAAAAAATTATTAAAATATTCTTTAAATTACTCTCTATGAATAATCTATAATATATAACTATATAAAAAATGTTAACAGTTTTTAGGCTTTTACATCTTAAATTACTTAACTCTTATCTTTTTTCTTTCATTAAAATCTTTTATAATTTAATATAAATTAAATTATTTTGATAACTATTATACTTTTACAAGCGAGAAATTTTGTGAGTGATATTTTTAATTTTTAATTATATATTAGCTAATAATCATACAACAAATAAATATAAATAATCATTGTTATGAAACACTATGCATACATTATATTTTATCTATAAACATTATAATTAACAACAAAAAATTGTTAAAATATTCTAATCCCTTATATAAATATAATAATATATTGTTTTAATCACTCTTTATGAATAATTATATATTAGATAATAATCACATAACAAATTATTTTAATAATTATATTTGTATTGATGAATAGAAATAATTTGCAGGCATATATTATAATTTAAGTATAAACTTGATCAACAATTAAAGAAAATTAGTAAAATAATTTAATTTTTTTTGTATTAATTATCATAATAATATAATTATTTATCAAATATAACTTAATATACATGATAATTATTTATAATATATATAATAAAAATATTAATTTTCATATATATTATTTTCAATTTTATAAGTATAATTCACGTGCGGAGCACGTGTTATTTTACTAGTATATGATAAAAGAGATGAAGTAAGTTGGCTATTATTCATGTTATACTTTCATTAATAATAATAATAATAATAATAATATTGATTTTAAAATTAAAAATAATAATAATAGTTTATGTATTGTAAAAAAGTATGTTGGCATTTAATAGATACAAGATAAGACAAATTTCTATGGAAAGAAGAGTCCAAAAATATTAGTATTATTGTAATTTTATAATTTTATTAGGGGTAAAATTTGCATAATCAATATAGACATCAATACCATACTTTTATAATAGTAAGAGGGTAAAATTGGCATAATCAATATAGACATCATTAACAATAAAAAATTATTATCATAATAATATTAAGTCAATATCAATATTCTACCTAAAATTATTGTCAAATATCAATATTTTGTCTAAAAATATATATTAAGCATAAATAAAATAATTATACTAATTAGTTTAGGTTGAATCGCTACAGAGATTTTTAAAACTGTGACGGAACGAGAGAATTTTAAATAGTTCGGATTCATCAAATCATTCACAGCGAATTTATTTGGTCCGATCTCAAATAATTTGATTTTGAATTAATTAAATTTTAAAATCACATATTACAAATTATATCAACACTCTACTTTTTAATAAAAAAAATTATATGTAACATTTTTAAATTTAATATTATAAAATAATATTATGTTAATATAAAAAAACTCATAATTATTATATAAAAGGGGAAAAAAAATACTGTATATAAATTTTTTTAACTAAAATATAGAGGTATAATTATCTTTATAATAATTACTTAAGAAGAAAAGAAGATGGGCAAGACAAAAAATAGTACAAAAAGCACTAAATTATATACTTATGCATATATAAGTGATGTGATATAATTATGTATGTATATATATGATAAAAGAGATGAAGTAAATTGGCTATTATTCATGTTATACTTTCATTAATAATAATAATAATGATTTTAAAATTAAAAATAATAATAATAGTTTATGTATTGTAAAAAAGTATGTTGGTATTTAATAGATACAAGATAGATAAGATAAGACAAATTTCTATAAAAAGAAGAGTCCAAAAATATTAGTATTATTGTACTTTTATAATTTTATTAGGGGTAAAATTGGCATAATCAATATAGACATCAATACCATACTTTTATAATAGTAAGAGGGTAAAATTGGCATAATCAATGTAGACATCATTAACAATAAAAAATTATTATCTTAATAATATTAAGTCAATATCAATATTCTACCTAAAATTATTGTCAAATATCAATATTTTGTCTAAAAATATATATTAAGCATAAATAAAATAATTATACTAATTAGTTTAGTTTGAATCGCTATAGAGATTTTTAAAACTGTGACGGAACGAGAGAATTTTAAATCGTTCGGATTGATCAAATCATTCACAGCGAATTTATTTGGACCGATCTCAAAAAATTTTATTTTGAATTAATTAAAGTTTGAAATCACATATTACAAATTATATCAACACTCTACTTTTTAATAAAAAAAATGATATGTAACATCTTTAAATTTAATATTATAAAATAATATTATGTTAATATAAAAAAAAAAAATCCATAATTATTATATAAAAAGGGAAAAAAAATACTATATATAAAAAAGTAGTGTTACTTCCTGAATAACCAAGAAGTTGTTGCCAAAGGTATAGAATCCAGTATCCCAAGAGAGTAGACATATAGAGAGGAATTTCGCATTATTAATGATTTTGTGATTAAGGAAGAGTAATGGTGGAGAAAATGTTGTGTTTAATTCAACCTTTCAGATCCTATTACGAGGAGTTTACTACTACTACACTTGATTTGTATATCAAGGTGTTGAGATTATTTGAAATGCACATTTTGTTTTATATTAGTACAAGTGGGAGTTTGTTGGGTTTTATGCCCTAAATAAAACTCATTTCAATATAATCAGATTTACTTATTAATATAGATCAGAAATAACATTTAATGTTGCATGGTTCACATGATTTATTTCATGATTATATGTACATAATGTATGAATTCTATTTAAGTCCAGAACATATCAATTTGTTAATGATTATAGTGTTGTCAACACAGTGGAACATAATCTTAATTATATGTTCGAAAGTTTATTCCCTGATTTTTCAGAACACTGGATTTAGACTGACATGGTATTATCAGCGATAGGTATTCGTACACCTTGGATAAGTGTTATGTCCTTTCCAGGACATTGGCAAAGTTTACCAGCATCGGATGTATGGAGTATACATCGGAAGGGACCGATATTGAACTTTGATTAGATATATTAGAATTTACCGTAATATCTATTTAATTCAATATCACCTGTTGATCCTAGATCAAATGATCTTAATACTGATGTGATTAGGTTCAATCTCAAGAGTGTTATTCGTGTTCTTTGATTTGTTAGTTAAGCCTACTTTTGGGTCAGGGTGATACGTACATTTTAGAAACACGGTAGTGCAATTGAGTGGGAGCACTAACATAAATATGGAATCTATAGCTTCTATCTGGCGAATAGAAAGTAAAGGATGATTTTCTTCGAGCTTAACCAAACGAAAATAAATGGTGGAGATCTCATTTCACTTAGCTGAAATATCATTTATACAGGGTTAAGTGTTTTAAGGATAAAATACATTGTAGGGTGTTACGGTAATTTAATCCCTTTACAGTGTAAATCATCTATATAGAGGATCATTGATCACATTAGGGTTATAACAATGGATAACTAATGACGTGTCTATATCGTGGAACATATAGAGCGTTCTATATACTGAGAGTGCAATTCTAAGTTCTATGCGTGGATTCAACGAAGAATTAATAAGTCAGTGAATTTAAGATATAAATTCTTGATCTATTTATTGGAAGCTCGGATATATAGACCCATGGTCCCCATACTAGTTGAGACCATACTGCTTGTAAGACTCAGTTAATTGATTTTGATTAATCAATTATAATTCTAAAGTTAGACTATGTCTAGTTTATGAATTTTCACTAAGCAAGGGCGAAATTGTAAAGAAAAGAGAATTCTAAGTTTATTTATTAATTAAGAGACTTTATATGTCTAATTAATAAATATATTAAATGACAATATTATTTAATAATTATTTTTAGTTATTAAATAATTAGAATTGTCATTTAAATGGTTGAAATTTGAAAATTGGTGTTTTTGAGAAAATCAGATGCAGGAATGATAAAACAGCAAAATTGCATAAGTGAGGCCCATTATCCAAGCCCATGGCCGGCCACACTTTACGGGTTTTATCATTTATTTTTTTTTATTATTTTAATGCCAAATAATTCTAACCTAAACCTAGGTGGTTACCTATAAATAGATAGTGATGACTCTCATTCATACTTAACTTTGTGAACTTCTCTCAGATGAAAACTGAACCTCTATCTTTTCTTTATAGGCCGAACCTCTTCCCTCTTCTTTTCTTCTCTAAATTTCGAATTCCTTGAGTGAATGAGTGAGTGCCCACACACATCAAGTGGTATCTCAATCATAGTGTGTAAGACTGTGGAAAATCAACCAACAAGAAGGAGATTCAGCATCAAAGGAAGGAGAGAAAGAGATCCAGATTTAGATATTGATAATGCTCTGCTACAGAAAGGAATCAAGGGCTAGATATCTGAACGGAAGGAGTCATTATATTCCGCTGCACCTAATGTAAGGTTTACTAAACTTTATATGTGTTTATTTCATTGTTTTAGAATTCATATTAGGATGTTAATGAAACATACTTGTTAGTAAATCTAGATCCTGGTAAAATATATCCAACAACTGGCCTCAGAGCCATGGTAATGATTTACTTTCATGAAATATGAATTAAAACGATGTTTTGTGTTGATTTGGATGGTTTCATGTGGTTTATGTGCTTATTTGATGATAGTTTAGAAATTGCTGTATATGTTACTGAAATATTTTTTTTTTCGATCTAGGATTATTTTTTCTGGAAAGTAGACAAAAAATTAATAAATTTAGGCTTTTACAGAACCTAATTTGGATTTTTTATGAATTAGATATGATTTTTTGAAGTTGAACAAAAATATCAGGATTTGAATGCACACGCGCGCGCGGACGCTCAGACAGCATCTTGTCTGAAGGGCAGCTCGCGCCCACGTATGCTTGCAGCCTCTTTCCTAGGCCAAAATCATGCTTCCGCGCGCGCAGGGGTATGCAATGCGCATACCCCTGTGCCTCAAACTTGTTTTCGTCATAACCTTTGATTCAAAAATCGTTTTTCATTGAAACAAAAACCAATTTTTGGTAGAATTTTGTGTAGAATCTGATTTTTCAATTAAAAATCTAATTTTCAGAATAAAATTAATTAAAATTAGTTTCTGATATTAGTAGGCTTTGAATTTTGAAATTTTGATTTCTCACAAAGGAGCCTTATGATTATTTTTGAAATTTTAGATTATTTTATTTATTTTAATTATAAGATCAGATATTATTTTCTTAAAATTTTAAATGATCTTACTTTGATATTAAAATATTATCTTTTAAAAAATAATCTTATTCAAATTTTCAAAATTTTCTAACCATATCATATCTTTTTCAAATTTGTTATTTTCAAAATATATTTATTAATTAAAATTATAAGATTAGGAGTATATTAGGTTTAACATTTTATCTTATTAGACATTTTTTTTATTAAAATTATATTTTGGCAAAAATAACATGAAGATTTGAAAAATTGGTTAGTTTAGTTTGAATAGATATTTTAGGGTTTCAAACCATAATTTTTTCAATTTTTTTTTCTAACGATATAAAATATCTTATTTTTCAATTAGTTTATTTATGTAATATTTAAATTTATTGAATTATAAGGCTCAAAATATAATAAAATATCTAAATTTAAAATTCAAGATATTGTATTATATTATCTTATTAGAAATTTTAAATAAATTTAAATTTTGAATAAACTTGATATTTGAAAAATTGGTTAGATATTTTGATTTTTTGTTAGAATTTAAGAAATTTAGGAGTTTGTTGAATTTTGAATTTTTTTAAATATTCTCTAACAACCTAAATTTGAATTCTAGTTAAGATATTTATTTTAAAATTTAATTTTATTTTAAATTTTAAAATTGAGATATTTTAGCTTACTTTCTAGATATTACAGATCAATTATTTGTTTGTATTGTTTGATTATATTAATATGTATTCAAAATTTTTTTACAAACCTATTATTTATTTGATCTAAATTGCTATGATTAACTTGTTGACAGATCCAATGCTCTGATTTTAATCATAGTCCAATTTTCAATAGATCTTATAAATAATTTGTAACAGGTAAATTTTGTAATTTCTTTCATCTGTGTAAACCTAGTAACATGATAGGGCCCATCCAAATCTTTTGACCTGTGTGAGCCTATATGTTTGCTTTTGGGCTTAGATGCATATAGGAAGCCCATTTAAGTTTTACGAAGTAAATGGACTAGGTTGCTAAAATAAATTTTGACATAAGTAATTTATTTAGGCCCAATTAGATTTGGGCTTATTCAATGAACAACAATTGTTTATTTAAAGGTTAAATTCATCTCTTTTGGGCCTTGTGTGAGAGTTGGGGGCCAATAGAAGTGGGTACGACATACTGAACCCAGCTCCCCCTCACATGAACTACCCCAATTGTGAAGGCCCATTTGCCTTATTTAAATAATTGTATTAGGTTAATTTTATTAGTCTAACGTAATTAAAATTGAATTAGCAACATAATTAACTTTTAAAATATATGAAATTTAATTTTTCATTTATTATTTTAAAGTTAATTTTAGAAAAACACTTAGTAAATAAAATTATTCTAGATAGTTATTTTTGGAACTAGTTATTTTTTCTAATATTTAATTAGGAAAATATCATAGATTGTGAAATTAATTGTTTAATAATTAATTTTGGTACAATCTAATTTAAGTATATTTTTCCTAGTATTAAAATATAATTAATAATTAAGTCTTCTCTATACTTAATTATTTATTTCTTTAATTTAATACATTTAATTAAATTGAAAATTTAAATATTTAAGTTAATTTTCATCATGATACTTAAATATTATTTTTTTCATGTTATTTAATTAAAATTGAAAATTATTTTAAGTTTGAAATCTTTTTTCATATAACTTAAATTTGAATAATTTTCAAAATATATTTTATTTTATTTTATTAATCTTTTTCCACAATTTCGAAATTGCATTTCTTAAATGCAAAATTTCGAATTTTATTTGAATAGATTAAAGTTGTAAATTATTTATTTTAATTTTGGACCAACTTAAATCAATGATTTTTTCATTTAATGATTAATTAAAATAAATGAAATAAAATATATTATAATTAGAAAATGAATTAATTAGTCAATGAAAGTCTAGATAGATATTATCTGTTTTGCTTGAAGTATTTTTCTAGTGTATTTAATTAAATAGAAAATTAATATTTAAGTTGATTTTCATCATCATACTTAATATATTTAATTAAATAGGAATATTATATTTTTTGTTGTAAATTAATTTTATTAATTAATTTTGGGCCAACGTTAAATTAGAATAATTTTTCCAGGATTTATTTTTATTTTATTTTAACAAGAAATTTCAAAAGTTGTATTATTAAATACTTTAATTTTTCGAAATGCAATATATATTTATAGAAAATTAAATTTGAGTTGTAAATTAATTTAAATTAATTTTGTAACAACTTAAATTGAATATCTTTCTAAATATTTATTGGAAATTATTACTAAGATGGAAATAATTCATGTTATTTTCATATCCATCTAGGTAAAATTTATAAATATTATATTAAAATTTATATTTAGAATTTTTCATTCTAAATTAGAAATTTTAATTAAATAAATATATATATTTAAAATAAATAGATTAAAATAAATATTAGAAGAAAATACACTTTAAATAATGAGCTTTATTATTAGGACATTCGATCTCCATTGTTGGTTTTACATAGCGTTTGTTTTAGTGAGTAATCCTCCCTAATGGAGAAACGTTCATTAGCAAGTTCGCACCGTTTAATCTCGAAAGATAAGTAGCTTTGTAAGTGTTTTATATGGTATGGATCACCCTAATGGTGGCGACTGTATTTGACTTGCAAAATATGAAACAATGGTAGAAGCTCATATGATAGAATAGCCTTGACTCTCGCCTAAACGGGAAAACGCTGGATTCCAATCTTGATCGAATAAAAGGTTGCTAGAATGTTTAACATTTTAGATGAGCTGACAACTCTATTCAATGGATGGTAGCTTTGACTCTCTCCTAAACGGGACACTGATATCAGTTTGTTGAAGACCTTGGAAATTATTTAGGATTGTATGTTTTAGTATTTTCACTTGTCATTCCTACTTGCTATATGTTTAATAATTTCTGAATTGTGTATGAATTTATATTGAACCATGTTATCTTCTGTTATTAAATTGTAGTTTAATTTTGAATCTTCATTGTTGGTCTAACTTGGTTTGTTTATCTAATGAGATAAATCCCTAATGGATTTTCACCATTAGACATGCATAATAGTGTTAGATCTCGAAAGATAAATATTGTATATGCAACAGCTAGCTGTTCATCAATTGATGACACGTTAGACTAGTATTTTTACAATATGAAACAAGAAGATTATATAAATAAGATTACTTTGACTCTCGCTAATCGAAGCATCGTTGGATTCTTATTTATAAACGAAATTATTCTAATTCCTCTTAGCTTATTCATTTCGAATTAGCTCAATAACATATCATTGGATGAATGGTCTATAAATCATTTCATGTCATTCTATATTCTCTTAAGAAATTAAATGACGCATATGATTATAATCCCGAAATTCTATTCCACAATGATATAAGTCCTCAATCTTAGAAATCTCCTACTTGTATGGGCAAATTTGACTTAGAGTTTAAATTAGTAGTGGTGGTCCAAGAAAGAATTACTCATTATATTTGGTATAAATTTAAGTCTTTGACTTTAATTTTAGATTCCAAACAGAAATTTTCTTATATTTCTTATTCCAGCATACAATACAGTTACACTTTCACAAGTGTTTAATAACCATTTTCTATCAATGGATTCAAACTGTATGGAATATGAGTTTAGCATTCTGTGACCAGGATCCACTTGCACTATTCTATGAACTCTTTGAAGTAACTAAACCTAAGTCATCAAAAAGACACAACCACACATTTTTTAATCCACGACATTTGTATCTTGATCATAGTGGTTTTGACAAGATCAATCTCTGCAAAGAGTTAATATGACTTTATCCACTGAAAGTAGTTCATCTCATTCGTAGATGGATGTACATTCAGGTGTGGATATGAGTTTTTCGTTGTATTCTTAAAACGATAACTCTAGATTATACCTTATGCAAAGAAATTTGAAATGTTTGAAAAATTTCATGAATTTCTAGCAATGGTGAAAACCATTAAGGTAAGTGGTTAAAGATCTTGCGAACTGATAGGGGTGGAGAAATAGTTAGAAGATATGCAGTTCAAAGATCATTAATTTGATTTTTGAATTATATCCAAACTTACCTCCCCAGAAATTTCGATTTGCATATTGATGATTAGTTACTAGTCGTTGCCTAAGTCCTTCTATGGTAATACAATTTCAGAATGATGCAATGGTTGTATACTTAATGTAAATCATTACTAGATTCATGGATGACCTAATCAAAATCTTAAGAAAAGCTAGAACTATTAACCATGGTTTGTTAGCTATTCTAAGTGATTAGGGGTGGACCATCCCATAGTCAATAGATAAGAAAGTGTTTGTTTAAACAAATACTACTTTTCTAAGAAAATGACTAAGTCTGAAAATAAAGGAGATATTTTTCTTGATTCCAAAAGTGCTCTATCATCTTATTTGACATATGACGATCCCACTGCCTCTGTTGTCTTGTCACAACCGAAGAGATCAATACCATTTAGTTTTCTTAGACATAATTTACGGTACCTTGTCGTAGTGGGAGAGTTTCTAGGAAATTACCTTCTTATGACTTGGAAGACACTAGTGATTAAATTCCGTTGTGAGTTTAAACAAGTAATGGATTGTCAAGATAAGAAACTAAGAAGAAAAGCCAAGAGAACTATGGTTTAATCCATTCACATGGAGTAACCTAAATTTTTCTATTACAAGGACATAAAAGGAAAGTTTCGTTAATAAGTCTATTCAATGGACTTAACAAAACTTCCTGTTCCTAGTATTATAGGTTTGAGTTTATCTAAACCTATGGCTTGTGGTATATATACCTGGTAATTACTTACTCTGATGCAAGTAACTTACTTTAGTAAGATGCTGAAGCATTTTCTTTCTAATGGCAATCTATAGAAGCTTCTCGACTTCTAGGCATAGATTTTATTTATCTAAGGAAAAGTCTCAACTATTCCAGAAAAGATAAAGCCATGAAAGAATTTCTTAAATCTACAGTGAGAGGTCTTAGATATGCTTTCGTATGCCTTAGACCAGACACCTGTTGTTGAGTGGGAGTAATGAGTAGATATCAGATTTATCCAGGAGAAGAACATTGGAAGACAATCAAGTAAATCTTAAGATTAAGAAGAGGAACTATATGTTAGTCTATAAGGGTGTGTTTAAAACTCTTAGACTACACCACATCAGATTTCGAGACTTGCCTTTGTGCTAGAAAGTCTGCTGATAAGATGGTGATTACTCTGGGGGTGGAGTAGTGATTTTGGAGAAGCGTAAAAACCAATCTGAAGTCTCTTAGTCCACCAGAGAGAGACTGAATGTTAATGTTGCAGGAAAGGTACTTATTCAGTCTAAGGAAAGTTCTATACAACTGTGGCACCATTCCAAATTGCCTTAACTACTAGTGTTACTTCCTGAATAACCAAGAAGTAGTTGCGAAAGGTATAGAATCCAGTATCCCAAGAGAGTAGACATATAGAGAGGAATTTCACATTATTAATGATTTTGTGATTAAGGAAGAGTAATGGTGGAGAAAATGTTGTGTTTAATTCAACCTTTCAGATCCTATTACGAGGAGTTTACTACTACTACACTTTATTTGTATATCAAGGTTTTGAGATTATTTGAAATGCACATTTTGTTTTGTATTAGGGCAAGTGGGAGTTTGTTGGGTTTTATGCCCTAAATAAAACTCATTTCAATATAATCAGATTTACTTATTAATATAGATAAGAATTAACATTTAATGTTGCATGGTTCACATGATTTATTTCATGATTATATGTACATAATGTATGAATTCTATTTAAGTCCAGAGCATATCAATTTGTTAATGATTATAGTGTTGTCAACACAGTGGAATATAATCTTAATTATATGTTCGAAACTTTATTCCCTGATTTGTCAGAACACTTGATTTAGACTGACATGGTATAATCAGCGATAGGTATTCTTACACCTAGGATAAGTGGTATGTCCTTTCCAGGACATTGGCAAAGTTTACCAGCATCGGATGTATGGAGTGTTGGGTTTTATGCCCTAAATAAAACTCATTTCAATATAATCAGATTTGTTTATTAATATAGATCAGAAATAACATTTAATGTTGCATGGTTCACATGATTTATTTCATGATTATATGTACATAATGTATGAATTCATCTGAAACCCTTTTCACATACCTGATCCTGTTTATTATGTCGTCAACACATTGGAAAGTAAACATGACTATGTCAATAAAGTTTCCTAGATTTATCAGACATGGGTTTTACACATATGATAATCTACAACAGAGTTTACTTGCATTTGGAGAAGTGCTATGTTCTTTCCAGAGCATTGGTTAAAGTAAAGCTTAGGTTCGATGCATGGAGTATGCATCGGAAGGGACCGATATTGAACTTTGACTTAGATTTATTAAACTTACCGTAATATCTATTCAAGTCAATATCTTAATCTTGTTATGATTAGGCTCAATCTCAAGAGGCTATTCGTGTTCTTTGATTTGTTAGTTAAGCCTACTTTTAGGTTAGGGTGATACGTACATTTTGGGAACACGGTAGTGCAATTGAGTGGGAGTGCTAACATAAACATGGAATCTATAGCTTCTATCTCGCGAATAGTAAGTAAAGGATGATCTTCTTCGAGCTTGACCAAACAAAAATAAGTGGTGGAGATCTCATTTCACATAAGCTGAAATATCATTTATACGGGGTTAAGTGTTTTAAGGATTAAATACATTGTAGGGTGTAACGGTAATCTAATCCCTTTACAGTGTAGATCATTCATATAGAGGATTATTGATTAAATTAGGATTATAACAGTAGATAACTAATGATGTGTCTATATGGTGGAACATATAGAGCATTCTATATACTGAGAGTGCAATTCTAAGTTCTATGCGTGGATTCAACGAAGAATTAATAAGTTAGTGAATTTTAGTAATAAATTCTTGATCTGCTTATTGAAAGCTCGGTTATATAGACCCATGGTCCCCGCACTAGTTGAGATAATATTATTTGTAAGACTCATATAATTGGTTTTGATTAATCAATTATAATTCTCAAATTAGACTATGTCTATTTGTGAATTTTACACTAAGTAAGGGCGAAATTGTAAAGAAAGAGTTTTAGGGGCATATTTGTTAATTATGATACTTTGTATGGTTCAATTAATAAATATGATAAATGACAATATTATTTAATAATTATTCATAGTTATTAAATAGTTAGAATTGACATTTAAATGGTTGAATTTGAAAATTTGCGTTTTTGAGAAAATCAGATGCAGAAAAGATAAAACTGCAAAATTGCAAAAAGTTAGGCCCAAATCCACTGGGCATGGCCGGCCACTTTTGTAGGGAATTTAAACTGATATTTTCATTATTTTAATGCAAAATAATTCAAACCTAACCCTAGTTGAATGCTATAAATAGATAGTGAAGGCTTCAGGAAAATTACACTTAAATTTTCTATTTTTCCTTCAGAGAAAAACCTGAGCCTTCTCTCTCCCTATCTGGCCGACCACTCCCTCTCACTTTCTTCCCTCTTGAATTTCAAAATTCTTAGTGTGAGAGTAGTGCCCACACACAGCAAGTGATACCTCAATCATAGTGAGGAAGATCGTGAAGAAAGACTTTCAACAAGAAGGAGTTTCAGCACTAAAGAATCAAAGAAAGAGATCCAGGTTCAGATATTGATAATGCTCTGCTACTGAAAGGAATCAAGGGCTAGATATCTGAACGGGAGGAGTCATATTATTCCGCTGCACCCAATGTAAGGTTTACTAAACTTTATATGTGTTTATTTCATCGTTTTAGAAAGTTCATATTTAGGGTGTTAATCAACATACTTGTGAGTAGATCTAAGATCCTGGTAAAATAATTTCCAATAACTGGCCTCAGAGCCATGGTAATTGATTTGCTTGCAAGAACTTTGGACTTTAAAACGATTGTTTGATGTTTTGGACAATTTTTAGTCCGAGAACACACGCATGGGGTGTCTGAAACCCCATTCCGCGCGCGAAAATGCTGCTGGGCTCCTCCAGAGCCGAGATTCCTCGGCTGTGCACCCTTCTCTGCGCGCGCGGGCAGTATGCTTTGCATACTGTCCGTACAGCTCGTAAATTTTTCGTTTTTCTTCGTTTTTTCATGCTTTTTCATGGAATTAACTTCAGATTTTTTGTGTAGTTCTGTATTTATACATTTACTATTCCTAATTCAATTCTAATTATCATAATTAATTTATATAATATTTTTTAAATTTAATTCATGATATTAGTGTAATTTGAATTTGAAATAGTCAATATCTATCTTTTTTGCTTAATTATATATCTTATTTTTAAATTTGATTATATCTTATCTTATTTTAAATTTAAGGTCAGATTTTAAATTTTTAAATTAAATTTTTTTTGTAAATAATTTGACCTTATTTAAATTTAAAATAAGATAACTATAATCATGTAATTTTAAATAGATGTAAGATAGTTTGCTAACTTTTAAATTTTGTTATTTTATTTATTTAAATTACATTTAAAATCTGAAAAAGATATTCATTTATCAGTTTTTTTTTAAAAATTTTTTATTTATTTTTTATTTATAAAATAACATTTAATTTTTTAAAAGTAGTTAGCAAATTTTGAAATGATATTTAGGTTGGTTGAAACCTAAGTTTTTCAAATTTGTAGGTTTAATTTTAAATTTAATTTTTTTTTTAATTTCGAAATTTTTCAAATTTTTTTAAAATTTCGAAAATATTTTATTTATTTAATTAATTATTTATTTTTTTCGAAATTTAATTATTTAAAATTAAATAAATCCTACATCCAACTATCCAGCTAACCTTGTTGCAGGAGTATGTGTTTTAGCTTGTTTTTAAGTTTTTAAAACCTATTATTACTTGATTGCAAATAACCATGGTTGACTTGTTAACAGATCCAATGATTTGATTTTAAGTCATGGATCCCTTGGTCAAGTAAATAATTTGTAACAGGTATATTTACAATCTTCTTTCATCTGTGTATGACCTAGCAAAATGATAGGACCCATCCAAAGTGTGCCTGTGTGAGCCTATGTGGTTAATTTCATTATAGATGCATATAGGTTGTTGTTGCTAAATAAAATGCATAGTTCTTGATAGATTTTATTTAGGCCCATTTAGTTTTTGGGCCTATTCAATTAATAACAGTTGTTCATTTTAAGGTTAAATTCCTCTCTTTTGGGCCTTGTGTGAGAGTTGGGAGCCATAGTAGTGTTAGGTTTTATGCCCTAAATAAAACTCTTTACAATCTGATTAGTAATCAACATAAGAAATTTGAAGTGATTGATGTTTGCATGAATTCTACATGCTAATGGTTTAATATGTTTAATATGTTTATTGTTGGAATTTATTTTACCAGGATCTTAGATCTACTCACAAGTATGTTTATTAACATCCTAAATATGAACTTTCTAAAACGATAAATTAAACACATATAAAGTTTAAGAAACCTTACATTGGGTGCAGCGGAATATAATGACTCCTTCCGTTCAGATATCTAGCCCTTGATTCCTTTACGTAGCGAGCATTATCAATATCTGAACCTGGATCTCTTTCTCTGAATCTTTGATGCTGAAACTCCTTTGCTGATGATCTTTCTTCACGATCTTCCTCACTATGATTGAGGTATCACTTGATGTGTGTGGGCACTACTGTAATCACTAAGGATTTCGAAATTCTCAAGAGGGAAGAGAAGAAGTGACAGCTAAAGATAGGGAGAGAGAAGGCTCAGGTTTTTCTCTGAAGGAAAAATAGAAAATTTAAGTGTAAATTTCCTAAAGCCTTCACTATCTATTTATAGCATTCCACTAGGGTTAGGTTTGAATTATTTGGCATTAAAATAATGAAAAAATCAGTTTAAATTTCCTACAAAAGTGGCTGGCCCTACACTTAGTGGATTGGGCCTTGCTTTTTGCAATTTTGCAATTTTAACACCTTTTGTATCTGATTTTCTCAAAAATACCAATTTCCTAATTCAACCATTTAAATGCCAATTCTAACTATTTAATAACTATAAATAATTATTAAATAATATTGTCATTTATCATATTTATTAATTGAACCATACAAAGTATCATAATTAACAAATATGCCCCTATAAACTCTTTCTTTACAATTTCGCCCTTACTTAGTGAAAAATTCACAAATAGACATAGTCTAATTTGAGAATTATAATTGATTAATCAAAACCAATTACATGAGTCTTACAAGCAATATTATCTCAACTAGTGGGGGGACCATGGGTCTATATAACCGAGCTTCCAATAAGTAGATCAAGAATTTAGCACTAAAATTCACTAACTTATTAATTCTTCGTTGAATCCACGCATAGAACTTAGAATTGCACTCTCAGTATATAGAATGCTCTATATGTTCCACCATATAGACACATCATTAGTTATCCATTGTTATAATCCTAATGTGATCAATGATCCTCTATATGAATGATATACCTTTGTAAAGGGATTAAATTACCGTTACACCCTACAATGTATTTATTCCTTAAAACACTTGACCCCGTATAAATGATATTTCAGCTAATGTGAAATGAGTACTCCACCATTTATGTTCGTTTGGTCAAGCTCGAAGGAGATCATCCTTTGCTTACTATTCGCCAGATAGAAGCTATAGATTCCATGTTTATGATAGCGCTCCCACTCAATTGCACTACCGTGTTCCCAAAATGTACGTATCACCCTGACCTAAAAGTAGGCTTAACTAACAAATCAAAGAACACGAATAGCCTTTCAAGATTGAGCCTAATCATATCAGGATTAAGATCATTTGATCTAGGATCAACTAGGCGATATTGACTTGAATAGATATTACGGTAAGTTTAATAAATCTAAGTCAAAGTTCAATATCGGTCCCTTCCGATGCATACTCCATGCATCCAACCTGAGCTTTACTTTAACCAATGCTCTGGAAAGAACATAGTATTTCTCCAAATACAAGTAAACTCTTGTTGTAGATTATCATATCAGTAAAACCCTATGTCTGATAAATCTAGGAAACTTTATTCACATAGTCATGTTTACTTTCCAATGTGTTGACGACACAATAAACAGGATCAAGTATGTGAAAAGGATTTCAGATGAATTTATACATTATGTACATATAATCATGAAATAAATCATGTGAACCATGCAACATTAAATGTTATTTCTGATCTATATTAATAAGTAAATCTGATTATATTGAAATGAGTTTTATTTAGGGCATAAAACCCAACAAACTCCGACTTGCACTAATATAAAACAAAAAGTGCGTTTCAAATAATCTCAACACCTTGATATACAAATCAAGTGTAGTACTAGTAAACTCCTCGTAATAGGATCTGAAAGGTTGAATTAACCACAACCTTTTCTCCACCATTACTCTTCCTTTAATCACAAAATCATTGATAATGTGAAATTCCTCTCTATATGTCTACTCTCTTGGGATGTTTGGATTCTATACCTTTGGCAACTACTTTTGGTTAATCAGGAAATTAACACTAGTAGTTTAAGGCAATTTGGAATGGTGCCAAAGATGTATAGAACTTTCCTTAGACTGAATAAGTAACTTTCCTGCAGCTTTAACATTCAGTCTCTCTCTGGTAGACTTAGAGAATTCAGATAGGTTTTTACACTTCTCCAAAATCACTATTCCACCCCCAGAGTAACCACCATCTTATCAGAAAGATTTACTAGCACATAGGCAAATTTCGAAATCTGATATGGTGTAGTCTAAGAGTTTTAAACCCAGCCTTATAGACTAACATATAGTTCCTCTTCTTAATCTTAGGATTTACTTGATTGTCTTCCAATGTTCTTCTCCTGGATTAATCTGATACCTACTCATTACTCCCACTCAACGACGGATGTCTGGTCTAAGGCATACAAAAGCATATCTAAGACCTCTCACTGTTGATGTAAGAAATTCTTTCATGGCTTTATGTTTTCTGGAATAGTTAAGACTTTTCCTTAGATAAATAAAATCTATACCTAAGAAGTTGTGAAGCTTCTATAGATTTCCATTAGAAAGAAAATGCTTGAAACATTTTACTAAAGTAAGTTGCTTGCATTAGAGTAAGTAATTACCAGGTATACCACAAGCCATAGGTTTAGATAAACTCAAACCTGTAATACTAGGAACAGGAAGTTTTGTTAAGTCCATTGAATAGACTTATAAACGAAAATTTCCTTTTATGTCCTTGTAATAGAAAACTTTAGGTTATTCCATGTGAATGGATTAAACCATAGTTCTATAGGCTTTCTTCTTAGTTTCTTATCTTGACAATCCATTACTTGTTTAAACTCACAATGGATTTTAATCACTAGTGTCTCCCAAGTCATAAGAAGGTGAGTTCCTAGAAACTCTCCCACTACGACAAGGTACCGCGAATTATGTCGAAGAAAACTAAATGGTATTAACCTCTTTGGTTGTGAGAAGACAACAGAGGCAGTGGGATCATCATATGTCATATAAGATGATAGAACACTTTTGGAATCAAGAATTAAATATCTCCTTTATTTGCTACTTGTTTTCAGACTTAGTCATTTTCTTAGAAAAGTAGTATTTGTTTGAACAAACACTTTCTTATCTATTGACAATGGGATGGTCCACCCCTAATCACTTAGAAAATCTAACAAACCATGGTTAACAGTTCTAGCCTTTCTTAAGATTTTGATTAGGTCATCCATGAATCTAGTAATGATTTACATTAAGTATACAACCATTACATCATTCTGAAATTGTATTACCATAGAAGGACTTAGGCAACGACTAGTAACTAATCATCAATATGCAAATCGAAATTTCTGGGGAGGTAAGTTTGGATATAATTCAAAAATCAATGTAATGATCTTTGAACTGCATATCTACTAACTATTTCTCCACCCCTATCAGTTCGCAAGATCTTTAACCACATACCTTAATGGTGTTTAACCATTGCTAGAAATTGATGAAATTTTTCAAACATTTCAAATTTCTTTGCATAAGGTATAATCTAGAGTTATCGTTTTAAGAATACAACGAAAAACTCATATCCACCCCTGAATGTACATCCATCTGCGAATGAGATGAACTACTTTCAGTGGATATAGGCATATTAACTCTTTGCAGAGATTGATCTTGTCAAAACCACTATGAACAAGATACAAATGCCATAGATTAAGAAAATGTGGTAGTGTCTATGATGACATAGGTTTAGTTACATCAAAGAGTTCTTAGAATACTTCAAGTGGATCCCGGTCACGAATACCTAACTCACATTCCATACAGCTTTTAATCCATTAATAAAAGATGGATATTAAACACTTGAGAAAGTGTAACCGTATTGTATTACGGAATTAGAAATTTAAGAAAATTTCTATTTGGAATCTAAAATTAAAGTCAAAGACTTAAATTTATACCAAATATAATAAGTAATTCTATCTTGGACCAAAGACTACTAATACAAACTCTAAGTAGATTTGCCCATACAAGTAGGAAATTTCTAAGATTGAGGATTTATATCAATTGGGAATAGAATTTCGGGATTATAATCATATGCGTCATATAAAATGACATGAAATGATTTATAGACCATTCGTCCAATGATATGTTTTTAAAGCTAATTCGAAATGAATAAGCTAAGAGGAATTAGGATAATTTCGTTTAAAATAAGAATCCAACGATGCTTCGATTAGCGAAAGTCAAAGTAATCTTATTTATACAATCTTCTTGTTTCATATCGTAAAAATACTAGTCTAAGGTGTCATCAATTGATGAACAGCTAGATGTCGCATATACAATATTTATCTTTCGAGATCTAACACTATTATGTATGTCTAATGGTGAAAATCCACTAGGGATTTATCTCATTAGATAAACAAGCCAAGTTAGACCAACAATGAAGATTCGAAATTAAACTACAACTTAATAACAGAAAATAACATGGTTCAATATAAATTCATACACAATTCAGAAATTATAAGCATATAGCAAGTAGGAATGACAAGTGAAAATACTAAAACTTACAATCCTAAATAATTTCCAAGGTTTTTCAACAAACTGATACAGTGTCCCGTTTAGGCGAGAGTCAAAGCATCATCCATTGAATAGAGTTGTCAGCTCGTCTAAAATGTTAAACATTCTAGCAACCTTTTATTCGATCAAGATTGGAATTCAGCGTTGTCCCGTTTAGGCGAGAGTCAAGGCAATTCTATCTTATGAGCTTCCACCATTGTTTCATAATTTGCAAGTCAAGTATGGTCGCCACCATTAGGGTGATCCATACCATACAAAACACTTACAAACTACTTATCATGCGAGGTTAAACGGTGCGAAATTGCTAATGAACGTTCCTCCATTAGGGAGGATTACTCACTAAAACAAACGCGGTGTAAAACCCACAATGGAGATCGAATGTCTCTATAATAAAGCTCATTATTTGAAAAGAGTTGTATTTTCTATTGATTCTCCTTATTTATTCTATTTATTTTAAATATATATTTATTTAATTAAAATTTCCAATTTAGAATGAAAAATTCTAAATATAAATTTTAATTTAATATTTATAAATTTTACTTAGATGGATATGAAAATAACATGAATTATTTCCATCTTAGTAATAATTTCCAATAAATATTTAGAAAAATATTCAATTTAAGTTGTTACAAAATTAATTTAAATTAATTTACAACTCAAATTTAATTTTCTATAAATATATATTGCATTTCGAAAAATTAAAGTATATAAGAATACAATTTTCGAAAAATGCATATTAAAATAAAAAATAAATCCTGGAAAAATTATTCTAATTTAATGTTGGCCCAAAATTAATTAATAAAATTAATTTACAACAAAAAATATAATTTTCCTATTTAATTAAATATATAAGAAAAATTTAAATATTTAAGTATGATGATGAAAATCAACTTAAATATTAATTTTCTATTTAATTAAATACACTAGAAAAATACTTCAAGCAAAAATATCATCTATCTAGATTTTCCTTTGACTAATTAATTCAATTTCTAATAATATACTTTAATTCAATTTATTTTAAATTAATCAATAAATGAAAAAATCATTGATTTAAGTTGGTCCAAAATTAATTAAAATAAATAATTAATTTACAACTTAATCTATTTTTCAAGATAAAATTCGAAATTCTAGCATTTAAGAAATGCAATTTCGAAAAAAATTGATTAATAAAATAAAGAAAAATATATTTTGAAAATTATTTAAATTTAGTTGAAAAATTAAATTTCAACTAAAAATAATTTTCTATTTAATTAAATGTCATGAAAAAGAAATATTTAAGTATGATGATAAAAATCAACTTAGATATTTAATTTTCAAATTAATTAAATGTATTAAATTCAAGAAATAAATAATTAAGTGTAGAGAAGACTTAATTATTAATCTCTAGTTTAATACTAGGAAAAATATACTTAAAGTAAATTGTACCAAAATTAATTAATAAATAATTAATTTCACAATGTATAATATTTCCTATTTAATATTAGAAATAATAAGTAGTCTAGAAATAACTATCTAGAAAATATCTTATTTGACTAAGTATCTTTTCCACAAAATTTGAAAAAATATCTAATTTAAGTTGACTAGAAAAAATCTAGAACTTAAATATTTTTCAAATTTAAATTTAATTAAATATCAAAAATTAAGTTGTAACCACTTAATTTGAAAATATTCCATTTTAAGTTAATATTCGAAAAGATATTAACTTAAAAAATATCTAAAGAATCTTAATAACCAATGCCTAAAATTCCTCAACTTAATTTTGAAATTTTGAATTCAAAAGATATTGATTTAAGTTGGTTAGTTGAAGATAACTAAATATCAACTTAAATAGGAATATTTAATGAAAAATTTAAATTAAGTTCCGTAAAGAATCTAGATGGTTATAATTCTATATTTAATTAAATACAAGAAAATACATATAGTTTAGCTTAGAATAAAAAATAATTCTTTAAACTATATTTTTCTTAAATTAATTTCAAAATAAATGAAATTAATTATGTTGCTAATCAATTTTAATTAGGTTAAACTAGTGTAATTAACCTAGTACGGTCATTCAAATCGAGCAAATGGGCCTTCACAATTGGGGTGGTTTGTGTGAGGGAGTCTTTGGAGTTCGGTATGTCGTACCCACTTCTATGGCTCCCAACTCTCACACAAGGCCCAAAAGAGAGGAATTTAACCTTAATAAGAACAATCGTTATTAATTGAATAAGCCCAATAACTAAATGGGCCTAAATAAATTCTATCAAGAACTATGATAATTTATTTTAGCAACAACAACCTATATGCATCTATAATGAAATTAAACACATAGGCTCACACAGGCACACTTTGGATGGGTCCTATCATGTTGCTAGGTTATACACGGATGAAAGAAGATTGTAAATATACACATTACAAATTATTATCTTGACCAAGGGAGCCATCGGATCATTAGATGCGGCAAAAAGTAACCATGGCTATTTGCAATCAAGTAATAATAGGTTTTAAAAACTTACACATAAGCTAAAACACATACTCCTGCAACAAGGTTAGTTGGATAGTTGGATGTAGGATTTATTTAATTTTAAATTAAATATTTAATTTCGAAAATAATTAATTAAATAAAAAAAATAATTTTTCGAAAAATTTAAAAAAATTTGAAAAATTCGAAAATTTTTTTTAAAAAATTTAAATTTAAAATTAAACCTACAATTTTTGAAAAATTAGGTTTCAACCAACCTAAATATCATTTCAAAAAAAATTTGCTAACTACTTTTAAATTTTAAATGTTATTTTATAAATAAAAATTAAATAAAAAATTAGAAAAGATAAATAAATATCTTTTTCAAATTTTAAATGTAATTTAAATAAATAAAATAACAAAATTTAAAAAAATTAGCAAAATATCTTATATCATTTAAAAATTACATGATTATAAATATCTTATTTTAAATTTAAATATGGTCAAAATATCTAAAAAGATTTAATTAAAAAATCTTAAAAGATAAGATATTTTTAAAATATCTTAAAAGATATTATAAATATCTTAAAAGATATTATAAATATCTTAAAATATCTGACCTTAAATTTAAAAAAAATATAATCAAATTTAAAAATAAGATAGATTTTTAAGCAAAAAGATAAATACTAATTCTATTCAAATTCAAATTACACTAATATCTTGAATTAAATTAAAAAAATTTTAAATTAATTCAAAATGATAATTAGAATTGAATTAGGAATAGTAATAGTATATATACAAAACCATACAAAAAATTGGAAGTTAATTCCATGAAAAAGTATGAAAAATTGAAGAAAATTGAAAAAATTCGAAACTGTACGGACAGTTCTGCGATCGCAGGAAACTATCAAGACATGGCCAGATTTTGTCAAATCTTCAAAAAATCATAACTAATTCAAATAAAATCCAAATTGAGTTCTGTAAAAGGCTAACTTGCTTAATTTTTTCCATACTATCCAATAAAAATAATGCCAGAACCGAAATAACAATTATTTTTCACGAAAATTTCACAATCATCAATCAATCATCAAATAACACTCAATACAACATGATACCATCCAAAGAACATACAAACAATCGTTTTAAAGTCCAAATTACATGTAAGTAAATCAATTACCATGGCTCTGAGGCCGGTTGTTGGAATTTATTTTACCAGGATCTTAGATCTACTCACAAGTATGTTTATTAACATCCTAAATATGAACTTTCTAAAACGATAAATTAAACACATATAAAGTTTAAGAAACCTTACATTGGGTGCAGCGGAATATAATGACTCCTTCCGTTCAGATATCTAGCCCTTGATTCCTTTCTGTAGCAGAGCATTATCAATATCTGAACCTGGATCTCTTTCTCTGAATCTTTGATGCTGAAACTCCTTTGCTGATGATCTTTCTTCACGATCTTCCTCACTATGATTGAGGTATCACTTGATGTGTGTGGGCACTACTGTAATCACTAAGGATTTCGAAATTCTCAAGAGGGAAGAGAAGAAGTGACAGCTAAAGATAGGGAGAGAGAAGGCTCAGGTTTTTCTCTGAAGGAAAAATAGAAAATTTAAGTGTAAATTTCCTAAAGCCTTCACTATCTATTTATAGCATTCCACTAGGGTTAGGTTTGAATTATTTGGCATTAAAATAATGAAAAAATCAGTTTAAATTTCCTACAAAAGTGGCTGGCCCTACACTTAGTGGATTGGGCCTTGCTTTTTGCAATTTTGCAATTTTAACACCTTTTGTATTTGATTTTCTCAAAAATACCAATTTCCTAATTCAACCATTTAAATGCCAATTCTAACTATTTAATAACTATAAATAATTATTAAATAATATTGTCATTTATCATATTTATTAATTGAACCATACAAAGTATCATAATTAACAAATATGCCCCTATAAACTCTTTCTTTACAATTTCGCCCTTACTTAGTGAAAAATTCACAAATAGACATAGTCTAATTTGAGAATTATAATTGATTAATCAAAACCAATTACATGAGTCTTACAAGCAATATTATCTCAACTAGTGGGGGGACCATGGGTCTATATAACCGAGCTTCCAATAAGTAGATCAAGAATTTAGCACTAAAATTCACTAACTTATTAATTCTTCGTTGAATCCACGCATAGAACTTAGAATTGCACTCTCAGTATATAGAATGCTCTATATGTTCCACCATATAGACACATCATTAGTTATCCATTGTTATAATCCTAATGTGATCAATGATCCTCTATATGAATGATCTACACTGTAAAGGGATTAAATTACCGTTACACCCTACAATGTATTTATTCCTTAAAACACTTGACCCCGTATAAATGATATTTCAGCTAATGTGAAATGAGTACTCCACCATTTATGTTCGTTTGGTCAAGCTCGAAGGAGATCATCCTTTGCTTACTATTCGCCAGATAGAAGCTATAGATTCCATGTTTATGATAGCGCTCCCACTCAATTGCACTACCGTGTTCCCAAAATGTACGTATCACCCTGACCTAAAAGTAGGCTTAACTAACAAATCAAAGAACACGAATAGCCTTTCAAGATTGAGCCTAATCATATCAGGATTAAGATCATTTGATCTAGGATCAACTAGGCGATATTGACTTGAATAGATATTACGGTAAGTTTAATAAATCTAAGTCAAAGTTCAATATCGGTCCCTTCCGATGCATACTCCATGCATCCAACCTGAGCTTTACTTTAACCAATGCTCTGGAAAGAACATAGTATTTCTCCAAATACAAGTAAACTCTTGTTGTAGATTATCATATCAGTAAAACCCTATGTCTGATAAATCTAGGAAACTTTATTCACATAGTCATGTTTACTTTCCAATGTGTTGACGACACAATAAACAGGATCAAGTATGTGAAAAGGATTTCAGATGAATTTATACATTATGTACATATAATCATGAAATAAATCATGTGAACCATGCAACATTAAATGTTATTTCTGATCTATATTAATAAGTAAATCTGATTATATTGAAATGAGTTTTATTTAGGGCATAAAACCCAACATTTATTACATTCATACACACAAAATCAGTTAAATCCAGATCATATGTTTATTCACAATTACAGTATCGTCAACACAGTGGAATGTGATTGTGATCATATGAATCAAAAGTTTTGGTCCCTGTTTCATCAGTGTTATTGGATTTACACTAATGTGATAATCAACGATGATGTGTACTTACACTTGGAGTAAGTGTTATGTTCTTTCCAGGACATTAGTAAAGTATGCTAGTTTCGAATGTATGGAGTATACATTGGACTGGACCGATATTGCAACTAAGTTAAGATATTACAAACTTACCGTTATACATATTTTTCCAAGTCAATATCAGTAGTTGATCTTAAGATTAAAAAGAATCTAAATCCTGATATGCTTGGGCTCAACTTAGGAGTGCTATTCATGTTCTTTGATTTATTAGTTAAGCCTACTTTTGGGTCAGGGTGATACGTATATTTTGGGAACATGATAGTATGATTGAGTGGGAGTGCTGAACATAAATATGGAATCTATAGCTTCTACTGGTGTATAGAAGTTAAGTGATGATTCCCTTCGAGCTTAAGAAATAGAAGTAAATGGATGAGCTCTTGTTTAACTGACTAATTATTAGATCACTAAACACCATTTACAGGTAGCTAAGTGTTTAAGGGGCAAAATACATTGAGGGGTGAGAGCGGTAAAGAAATCCCATCTCGATGTAAATCATCTATATAGAGGATCTTTAAATCACAATAAGATTATAACAATGGTTAAATGAGATAGTATATTGGTATCGTGAAACATACAATATGCTCTATATAAGTCTGAGAGTGCAATTCTAAGTTCTAAGAGTGGATTCAACGAAGAATTAATAAGTAGGAATTTACTTGGTAAATTTAATTCACTTATTGGAAGCTCAGCATATAGATCCATGGTCCCCATTCTAGTTGAGAACATTCTGCTTGTAAGACTCATTAATTGATTCGTGATTGATCAATTATAATTCTAAAGTTAGACTATGTCTAATTTTATGAATTTTCACTAAGCAGGGGTGAAATTGTAAGGAAAAGAGTTTTCTGGGTTTATTTATTTATTAATAGACTTTATATGTCTAATTAATAATTAAATTAAATGACAATATTATATAATAATCTATTTTAGTTATTAAATAATTAGTTTTGGCATTTAAAAGGTTAGAATTGGAAAATTGGCATTTTTGAGAAAAAAAAAGAGATAAAATTTGATAAAATTGCAAAATTAAGTAAGGCCCAATAACACCATGTGGCCGGCCACTTAATAATGATTTTTCAAATTATTATTTTCATTATTTTAATGCCAAATAATTCTAAACCTAAACCTAGTAGTTGCCTATAAATAGAAAGTGATGGCTCATTCACAACACATGCTTTCATTAGCCTTTCTGATAGAAATTTCTCTCTTCTGAAAACTGAGCCTTCCTCACTCTCTACCTTGGCCGAAATCTCTCTCTCTCTCTCTCTCTCTCTCTCTCTCTCTCTCTCTCTCTCTTTTCCCTTCATCTTTTTCGTGACCCTAGTGAAAGAGTAAGTGCCCACACACAACAAGCAGTAACTCAATCATAGATTGGAAGACTGTGAAGGATCAAAGCTTGAAGAAGAAGGAGATTCGGGCTTAGATCTTGATTATACTCTGCTACAGAAAGGAATCAAGGGTTAGAGATCTGAGTGGAAGGAGACATTAATTCCGCTGCATCAATGTAAGGTTTTCTTAACTTTATATGTGTTTATTTTATCGTTTTAGAAAGTTCATATTTAGGATGTTAATAAACATACTTGTGAGTAGATCTAAGATCCCGGTAAAATAATTCCCAACAACTGGCCTCAGAGCCATGGTAATTGATTTACTTACATGTAATTTGGACTTTAAAACGATTGTTTGTATGTTCTTTGGATGGTATCATGTTGTATTGAGTGTTATTTGATGATTGATTGATGTTTGTGAAATTTTCGTGAAAAATAATTGTGATTTCGTTTCTGGAATTATTTTTATTGGATAGTATGGAAAAAATTAAGCAAGTTAGCCTTTTACAGAACTCAATTTGGATTTTATTTGAATTAGTTATGATTTTTTGAAGATTTGACAAAATCGGGGTTGTGCTGATATTTTCCTGCGATCGCAGAACTATCCGTACAGTTTCGAATTTTTTCTTTTTTCTTCAATTTTTCATACTTTTTCATGGAATTAACTTCCAATTTTTTGTATGGTTTTGTATATATACTATTACTATTCCTAATTCAATTCTAATTATCATTTTGAATTAATTTAATTTTTTTTTTAATTTAATTCAAGATATTAGTGTAATTTGAATTTGAATAGAATTAGTATTTATCTTTTTGCTTAAAAATCTATCTTATTTTTAAATTTGATTATATTTTTTTTTTTAAATTTAAGGTCAGATTTTATAAGATATTTATAATATCTTTTAAGATATTTATAATATCTTTTAAGATAAAAATATCTTATCTTTTAAGATTTTTTAATTAAATCTTTTTAGATATTTTGACCTTATTTAAATTTAAAATAAGATATTTATAATCATGTAATTTTAAATAGATATAAGATATTTTGCTAACTTTTAAATTTTGTTATTTTATTTATTTAAATTAAATTTAAAAATCTGAAAAGATATTTCATTTATCTTTTCTAATTTTTATTTAATTTTTATTTTTAAAATAACATTTAATTTTTTAAAAGTAGTTAGCAAATTTTGAAATGATATTTAGGTTGGTTGAAACCTAATTTTTCAAAATGTAGGTTTAATTTTAAATATTTATTTTAAAATAATTTCGAAATTTAAATTTATTTTTTATTTATTTTCGAAAATTAATTAAATTTTTTTATTTTTTTTATTTTTTCGAAATTAATTAAAATATTTTTTAATTATTTATTTTTCGAAATTATTTATTTAAAATTAAATAAATCCTACTTCCAACTATCCAGCTAACCTTGTTGCAGGAGTATGTGGTTTAAACTTGTGTGTAAGTTTTTTTTTAAAAACCTATTATTACTTGATTGCAAATAGCCATGGTTACTTTTTGCCAGATCTAATGATCTGATGGCTCCCTTGGTCAAGTTAATAATTTGTAACAGGTAAATTTTACAATCTTCTTTCATCTGTGTATAACCTAGCAACATGATAGGATCCATCCAAAGTGTGCCTGTGTGAGCCTATATGTTTATTTTATTATATAGATGCATATAGGTTGTTGCTAAATAAAATGTCACACCATGATAGATTTTATTTAGGTCCATTTAGTTATTGGACCTATTCAATTAATAACAGTTATTCATTTTAAGGTTAAATTCCTCTCTTTTGGGCCTTGTGTGAGAGTTGGGTGCCATAGAAGTGGGTACGACATACTGAACCCAGCACCCCCTCACATGAACTACCCCAATTGTGAAGGCCCATTTGCCTGATTTGAATAACTGTACTAGGTTAATTATATTAGTTTGACCTAATAAAATTGAATTAGCAACATAATTAACTTTTAAAATATATGAAAATTTATTTTCATTTTAATATTTTAAAGTTAATTTTAAGAAAAACACTTTTAGTTTAGATATTATTTCTAGACAAACTATTTGTATTTTTCTTGTATTTAATTAAATATAGAATTTTAACTAACTAAGATTCTTTCTGGAGCTTATTTAATTAAATATTCCTATTTAAGTTATAAATTAGTTGTATCAACTGATTTTTCTTATCTAACTTAAATTTGAATATTTTATTTTAAATCAAGTTGAGGAATCTTAGGCATTAGTTATTAAAGATTCTTAAGATATTTTTTAAGTTAATATCTTTTCAAATATTAACTTGAAATGGAATATCTTAGATATTTTTTGGTTAATATCTTTTCAAATATTAACTTTAAAAGATATCTTCAAATTAAGTGGTTACAACTTAATTTGTGATATTTAATTAAATCTAGATTTGAAATTATTTAAGTTTTAGATTTTTTCTATATAACTTAAATTAGATATTTTTCAAATTTTGAAAAGATACTTAGTCAAATAAGATATTTTCTAGATAGTAATTTCTAGACTACTTATTATTTCTAATATTTAAATAGGAAAATATTATACTTTTGTGAAATTAATTATTTAAATAATTAATTTTGATACAATTTATTAAGTATATTTTTCCTAGTATTAAATAGAAATTAATAATTAAGCCTTCTCTACACTTAATTATTTATTTCTTGAATTTAATACATTTAATTAACTTGAAAAATCTAAATATCTAAGTTGATTTTCATCATGATACTTAAATATTTATTGATTTTTCATGACACTTAATTAAATAGAAAATTATTTTTAGGTTGAAATTTAATTTTTCAACTTAAATTTAAATAATTTTCAATATATATATTTTTCTTTATTTTATTAATCAATTTCGAAATTTACATTTTATTTATGCAATAGTTTCGAATTTTTTTTGAAAAATAAATTGAGTTGTAAATTAATTATTTATTTTAATTAATTCTTGGGCCAACTACAATCAATGATTTTTTCATTTAATTGATTAATTTAAAATAAATGAATTTAAAAAAAATATATATATTATTAGAAATTGAATTAACTAGTCAAAAGAATATCTAGATAGGTGATATTTTTGCTTGAAGTATTTCTTTTCTATTTTTTATTATTTTCGAAAATTGTATTTTTTATATACTTTAAATTTTCGAACCCAATAAATATATTCTCAAAGGAAATTTTTAAGTTGCTAATTATTTATTTAATTCAACTTAAATTAATTTCCTTAATATTTATGTTTAAGATTATTACTAATATGGAAATAATTTATTTTATTTCAATCACCATCTAAGTATAATTTTATAAATATTATATTAAATTCTTATTTTTGAATTTTAATTCTTAATTTAGAATTCAATGAGATTTATTTATTAGAATAATAAAGAAAATACATTTTAAATAATGAGCTTTATTATTATTAAGATATTCGATCTCCATTGTGGGTTTTACACCGCGTTTGTTTTAGTGAGTAATCCTCCCTAATGGAGGAACGTTCATTAGCAATTTTGCACCGTTTAATCTCGCATGATAAGTGGTTTGTAAGTGTTTAATATGGTATAGATCACCCTAATGGTGGCGACCATATTTGACTTGCAAATTGCGAAACAATGGTAGAAGCTCATGAGATAGAATAACCTTGACTCTCGCCTAAACGGGACAACGCTGGATTCCAATCTTGATCGAATAAAAGGTTGCTAGAATGTTTAACATTTTAGATGAGCTGACAACTCTATTCAATGGATGGTAGCTTTGACTCTCGCCTAAACGGGACACTGATATCAGTTTGTTGAAAAACCTTGGAAATTATTTAGGATTGAATTTTTAAGTATTTTCTCATATCATTCCTACATGCTATGTGCTTATAATTTCTGAATTGATTTTGTGTGTTAAACCATTATTTAATTTCTATTTGTTGATTTCTATTATTTTGTAGTATCCTGTAATGTCAAAATGAATCCCATGTTATCACTGTTGACTGAAAATAAGCTGAATGGATCTAACTTTAATAAGTGGAATGAGAACATTAATATTGCTCTCATAGGAGAAAGTGCCTTGTTTGTTTTAACTGAGTCGTCACCTGAAGTGCCTGGGGATAATGCATCCAAAGCTGTGAAAGAAAAGTATGAGCGTTGGCAGAAGGCAAATGACAAAGCTCTATACTTTATGCTTTCTAGCATGGTTGGCACCCTCAAAACTCGGTTTTCTAAAACTGAGAAGGCTGCTGAAGTAATGACGAAGTTAAATGAGCTATTCGGTAAGGCATCACTTCAGTCACGCTTTGACGCGACTAAGAAGTACATTAACGCACGGATGGAACCTCATCAAAACGTGCGTGATCATGTTCTCCTCATGTCCAGTTATTTCCAAGAAGCCCAGGATCATGGTGCTGAAATGGACAGTGCTACTCAAGTTAGTCTTATCTTGAATAGCCTGACTCCAGCATTTCTACCATACACATCAAATTATGTCATGAATAAGAAGGAAATTGACTTTCATGAATTAGTCAATGACCTTCAAACTTATGAAAATTTGATTGGAGGACCCAAGAAGAAAGGGAGTAAACCTCACAATCCTGGTAATGGTAATGGGACGATAAAACCTGAAGCGAATGTTGCCTCTGCTTCAAAGCCCAAATCGAAGAAGAAGTGGAAGAACACCAAGAAGCGAGCAAAAGCCATGAAAAAGGCTGCTCCTTCTGGTGATGCTACACTTAAAGGAAAGTGTTTCCACTGCAATGAGAAAGGTCATTGGAAACCCCAGTGTCCTAAACTTCTTGCAAAGAAACAAGGTATTTCCATTTATAAACTTTAAGAGTTTTAGTGAATTATTATCCAATTGGATTTATGATTCTGGACTAACTTTGTTTATTTATTTTCTTCTTCTTATAGGCCAAGCTACTTGAACTCAATTGAGTTAAATCAGAAAGCTGGACCAAGGGTGAAATCGTCCAGATGAAGATGAAGCTCTTCAATTTTTGAATTAATTGTTTTAGTTTAAAGACAATTTGGATTTCAAATTTTAGTCAGGGATATTTATCCCTGTTTCTCTCAAATTGTTGCAATATTTTTTTTATTAATAAAGTTTTATTTATTTTTTTTTTTCGAAATTCACTATTGCAAATTATGAGATTGAGCTTCATTTATTATTACCACATTATATTTGTATGTTTGTATGTGTAAGTGTTTTTATTATTGATGCAAATTCTATAATATTTACAACTCTTCATAGAGTTATATTATATATAAACACTAGAAATTATTTCTATGTTTATCAATAATTGTTAATTCTAATACAATTATTAAGAATTTGCTTAATAAAAGGATCTTATGATCTGATAGGGGTGGAGAAAAGTTAAGAAAACTATGCAGTTCAACGATCTTTTATATCTAATGAACTCTGGATAGTATTCAACTCCACATAAACTCTATCACACTAAGAGAATCATGATCTTTACAACCTTTAGGGGTGGATCATAATCTCTATATACTTAGGGGTGGAGGTTATCCATAGTACCCTATATGTATATTCTTAGGGGTGGAGTCTATTCCACAATTCCCTATGAAACACATATCTTGTTTAAACATAGAAGTAATATAATGAGTCAGCTATTGTCAATATAAATTCTTGATCTTGATTGTATGTTCCATTTCGATTTTACTGTTGTAAGTAAAAGTTTGATACCTTTGAAAGTTCTTTGTTAAAGTTTCACACTACCTTAATTGAGTGGGAGAATTTTAAAGTTCTATACCCATCTTCATTAGGTTGATAATTGTGATAGGTACTTAAGAACACTACTGAAAAGCAGATCTAACCATTCACATGGATAGGTATAGCTTATCAGAATTATGAGAATAAGATAAAGAACTCTAGTTCAGTCCATTCGAATGACTTGAACTTAGAATTCTTAATCCTCATAAAATTTGATGGTATCTTAATTTTGATTACTTTATCTCTGGCATGTATTTTTCACTTCAAATACTAGTCTGCTATGTTGATGACTTAGTCTTGACTTAAAGTTTCAGACTAATACAAAAGTCACAACTAGGTAACTCTCCAAACAATCAGAGGTTAAAAGTATTATTTAACCAGACATCTGCTATTGAGTGGGAGCTATCTGAGATGTAATCAAATAGGGAACATTAGAAGATATTCAAGAAAGATTTATGAAAGTGATCTATATGTTAGATATTAAGGAACTGTGTATCAGTTGTCTTTGTATCTTACCATCTAATTTCGAAATTCTGTAAGATGGTGCTTACTTTGGGGTGGAGGAATTACTGTATAATAATTCAAGCTCTACCAGAGAAGAACTATAACTTTGTCTATTCGAAAATACCAGAAAGTTATATCACTGAAGAAAAGTCTACACTGTATTATCTCAATTACATATTTTAAAATATGAGAGATATGTCTTCTGTTAATTCAGATGTACATTTAAAACAGTAAAGATTTCAGTATCCCTTGATGAGTAAAGCATATAGTAAAGGATGTTTCATAAGTGTATTTATGAACTAGTTGTTGGAAGTTATTTTACCAGGATCTTAGATCTACTCACAAGTATGTTGATTTAACAACCTAAATATGAACTTCTAAAACGATATGAAATTAAACACATAAGAGTATCAGAAATATTACAGTGATTGCAGCGGAATATATATGTCTCCTCCCACTCAGATCTCTAACCCTTGATTCCTTTCTGTAGCAGAGTATAATCAAGATCTGAGCCCGAAAGTCCTTCTTTGTTGTCTCTGAATTCTACACAGCCTTCCTCACTATGATTGAGGTATTACTTGATGTGTGTGGGCACTACTCTAGCACTCATATATTTTGAAACAGTGAAGGTATAGAGAGAGAGAGAGGGTGGCGGCTCAGAGAGAATTTTCTGAGAGAAAATTCTTTCAGAATAATGCTGAGAAAAGCTTTTTCAGAGATACAGAGATATTATAAAAATCTGAAGCCTTTTCCTTCTATTTATAGAAGACCACCAAGGGCTATGATTGACATTTTGAACTGAGAAAATCAAGGGAAAAGGAAGGTAAAGGGGGCCGGCCTAGGCAATGTGGAACAAGGCTTGCCTCTTTTCCAACTTTCCTTTTTCCTACACTTGATAGTTTCCCTTTTTGTGAAAAATTGTCATTTCCATTGTTCAACCATATTAATGATAAATCTAATTACTTAATAATTAAAAATAATTATCAAATAATATATTATCATTTATTTTATTAATAATGAAACTAATTAAAGTTTCCCAATTAATAAATATGCCCTTCAAAATCTCTATTTACTGTTTTGCCCTTAATGAGTGCCAAATTCTCAATCTGACAAGTTTATCTTGAGAATTCTTAATTGATTAATTAAAATCAATTAAATGAGTCCTACAAGTAATATCATCTCAACTAGTGAGGGGACCATGGGTCTATATATCCGAGCTTCCAATAAGCAGATCTTGAATTTACCACTTAAATTCACTGACTTATTAATTCTTCGTTGAATCCACACATAGAACTCAGAATTGCACTCTCAGTATATAGAATGCTCTATATGTTCCACCACATAGACACATTATTAGTTATCCATTGTTATAATCCTAATGTGATCAATGATCCTCTATATGGATGATCTACACTGTAAAGGGACTTAGATTACCGTAACACCCTACAATGTATTTTATCCTTAAAACACTTAACCCTGTATAAATGATATTTCAACTAAGTGAAATGAGTACTCAATCATTTATCTCGTTTGGTTAAGCTCGAAGGAGATCACCCTTTGCTTACTATTCGCCAGATAGAAGCTATAGATTCCATATTTATGTTAGCGCTCCCACTCAATCGCACTACCGTGTTCCCAAAATGTATGTATTGCCCAGACTACAGTTTTAGGCTTAACTAACAAATCAAAGAACACGAATAACACTCTTGAAATTAAGCCTAACCATATCAGGATTTAGATCATGTGATCTAGGATCAACTTCTGATATTGAATTGAATAGATGTTTACGGCAAGTTTCAAAATCTAATTCAAAGTTCAATATCGGTCCATTCCAATGCATACTCCATGCATCCAACCTGAGCTTTACTTTAACCTATGTTCTGAAAAGAACATAACATTTCTCCAAATGTAAGTAAACTCTGTTGTAGATTGTCATATCAGTGAAACTCAGTGTTCTGATAAATCTAGGAATACTTTATTCACATAGTCATGTTTATTTTCCACTGTGTTGACAACACAATAAACATGTTCAAGTATGTGAAAGGGGTTTGGATGAATTTATAAATCAAATAGACAAGCAATTGATTAAGTGAACCAAAACATACACAAGTGAATGGAAAAATTACTTCTGTTACTTTATTGATATAGAATAATCTGGATTACATTGAAACAGAGTTTTATTTAGGGCATAAAACCCAACACTAGTTTCCAGAAGTTTGGGTGGATTCAAATATACTACACTTGATCTGAAGATCAAGACATCAGATTGATCTATTTGCACAGTTTGTTTTATATTAGTGCAAGTGGGAGTTTGTTAGGTTTTATGCCCTAAATAAAACTCTTTACAATCTGATTCGTAATCAACATAAGAAATTTGAAGTGATTGATGTTTGCATGAATTCTACATGCTAATGGTTTAATATGTTTAATATGTTTATTACATTCATACACACAAAATCAGTTAAATCCAGATCATATGTTTATTCACAATTACAGTATCGTCAACACAGTGGAATGTGATTGTGATCATATGAATCAAAAGTTTTGGTCCCTGTTTCATCAGTGTTATTGGATTTACAGTAATGTGATAATCAGCGATGATGTGTACTTACACTTGGAGTAAGTGTTATGTTCTTTCCAGGACATTAGTAAAGTATGCTAGTTTCGAATGTATGGAGTATACATTGGACTGGACCGATATTGCAACTAAGTTAAGATATTACAAACTTACCGTTATACATATCTTTCCAAGTCAATATCAGTAGTTGATCTTAAGATTAAAAAGAATCTAAATCCTGATATGCTTGGGCTCAACTCAGGAGTGCTATTCATGTTCTTTGATTTATTAGTTAAGCCTACTTTTGGGTCAGGGTGATACGTATATTTTGGGAACATGATAGTATGATTGAGTGGGAGTGCTGAACATAAATATGGAATCTATAGCTTCTACTGGTGTATAGAAGTTAAGTGATGATTCCCTTCAAGCTTAGGAAATAGAAGTAAATGGATGAGCTCTTGTTTAACTGACTAATTATTAGATCACTAAACACCATTTACAGGTAACTAAGTGTTTTAAGGGGCAAAATACATTGAGGGGTGAGAACGGTAAAGAAATCCCATCTCGATGTAAATCATCTATATAGAGGATCTTTAAATCACAATAAGATTATAACAATGGTTAAATGAGATAGTATATTGGTATCGTGAAACATACAATATGCTCTATATAAGTCTGAGAGTGCAATTCTAAGTTCTAAGAGTGGATTCAACGAAGAATTAATAAGTAGGAATTTACTTGGTAAATTTGGTTCACTTATTGGAAGCTCAGCATATAGATCCATGGTCCCCATTCTAGTTGAGAACATTCTGCTTGTAAGACTCATTAATTGATTCGTGATTGATCAATTATAATTCTAAAGTTAGACTATGTCTAATTTTATGAATTTTCACTAAGCAGGGGTGAAATTGTAAGGAAAAGAGTTTTCAGGGTTTATTTATTTATTAATAGACTTTATATGTCTAATTAATAATTAAATTAAATGACAATATTATTTAATAATCTATTTTAGTTATTAAATAATTAGTTTTGGCATTTAAAAGGTTAGAATTGGAAAATTGGCATTTTTGAGAAAAAAAAAGAGATAAAATTTGATAAAATTGCAAAATTAAGTAAGGCCCAATAACACCATGTGGCCGGCCACTTAATGATGATTTTTCAAATTATTATTTTCATTATTTTAATGCCAAATAATTCTAAACCTAAACCTAGTAGTTGCCTATAAATAGAAAGTGATGGCTCATTCACAACACATGCTTTCATTAGCCTTTCTGACAGAAATTTCTCTCTTCAGAAAACTGAGCCTTCCTCACTCTCTACCTTGGCCGAAATCTCTCTCTCTCTTTTCCCTTCATCTTTTTCGTGACCCTAGTGAAAGAGTAAGTGCCCACACACAGCAAGCAGTAACTCAATCATAGATTGGAAGACTGTGAAGGATCAAAGCTTGAAGAAGAAGGAGATTCGGGCTCAGATCTTGATTATACTCTGCTACAGAAAGGAATCAAGGGTTAGAGATCTGAGTGGAAGGAGACATTAATTCCGGTGCATCAATGTAAGGTTTTCTTAACTTTATATGTGTTTATTTTATCGTTTTAGAAAGTTCATATTTAGGATGTTAATAAACATACTTGTGAGTAGATCTAAGATCCTGGTAAAATAATTCCCAACAAGTAGTGGGTATGACATACTGAACCCAGCACCCCCTCACATGAACTACCCCAATTGTGAAGGCCTATTTGCCTGATTTGAATAACTGTACTAGGTTAATTAAACTAGTTTAACCTAATAAAATTGATTAGCAACATAATTAATTCCATTTATTTTGAAATTAATTTAAGAAAAATATAGTTTAAAGAATTTTTATTCTAAGCTAAACTATATGTATTTTCTTGTATTTAATTAAATATAGAATTATAACCATCTAGATTCTTTCTGAAGCTTAATTTAAATTTTTCATTAAATATTCCTATTTAAGTTGATATTTAGTTATCTACAACTAACCAACTTAAATCTGAATATCTTTTGGATTTAAAATTTCAAAATTAAGTTGAGGAATTTTAGGCATTGGTTATTAAGATTCTTTAGATATTTTTTAAGTTAATATCTTTTCGAATATTAACTTAAAATGGAATATTTTATATATATTTTTTTAAGTTAATATCTTTTCGAATATTAACTTAAAATGGAATATTTTTAAATTAAGTTGTTATAACTTAATTTTTGATATTTAATTAAATTTAAATTTGAAAATATTTAAGTTCTAGATTTTTTTTTCTAATACAACTTAAATTAGATATTTTTTCAAATTTTGTGGAAAAGATACTGTTGCCCATGATTTTTCCCAATATACGTGGACCAACCGAATAAGGACACGTGGATCAAGCAATGTGCAATTTAAAATATTTGCTAAGTCTTTATGCTAAAAGGTAGCTTCCAGGACGTAGCCCCCGGAGAAGGCATATGGAACCCCATATGCTCCCGGAAGCTCGAAGTAACGATAAGGCATCTCCGTGACGTGTCAGGTTTCTCCTGAGCAATCAAGTCGCATTTAATGCCGCATGGGAGGAAGCTTGTTGGGACTGCTACACGCAATAAAGTCTGACGGCACAACCTCCAACCAGGAGCTACAAAGTAATGATCATTTAAGTCTAGCGACGGCTGCACTGTGAAGAGTCACATCAGTCAAAAGACAATAAGGACATTCCACATAAAAACCCTACAGCACCTAGGGATTAGACCATGCATTACCCATGGTATATTCATTGGGAATGCCCAACTTTATGGATACTTACAGATACATTTGTAAGGATAATTCTGGGGATCACCCCACCAAAAACACTATAAATACCCCCTCAAAGCTCATTAAATGGGATCGAGAATCTTGGGCTGCATATGAGCAAGTAGAGTAAATACTAACCAAGAACATTCTCTGTATTTATAAGAGTGAAACACTCCCCAAATACATTCTCTGTATTAAATACATCCATAAATAACAAAGACTCGTGGACTAAGGCTCATTAACGCCCCAACCACGTAAAAATCCTTCTCTAATTTTCTTACAGCTCTCTAACTTTATAATATTTTATTAGTTGCCGAAAACCTCGGACAACATTTTGGTGCTTTCATTGAGAGCCGAAGAAAGCTACTGTAAAAGAACACTTGACTTCACAAACATGGTGGAGACTAGAAGCACTCGTCAGCCTCGCCCTCTAGAAGATGCTCAAGACCCAAATGAGGAAGATGTAGCCTCAAGAGCAGCTGAGGGTTCCGAGGAAGAAGAAAGAATTCCAGACGATGACTACGAGGGAAACCTCGATGAGTATGCCTACGACGAAGGTAGTTACTCGGAGTTGGTGCTTCTCAGACAAAAAGCTATCGATCACGAAGCCGAGATCAAGCTCAGAAAGCACAAAACCAGAAAATGCAAGAAGTGATGCTGGCCATGCAAAAAGCCATGGAGGCGGCTGGCATTCACGTGCACCCCAAGGCAATGACTGCTGGACTTGGCAAGGAACCAGAGACGTCCTCGCCTAGTTCCCAACAGCAGAAGTCTAGGGAGCCTAGCCCTATAATGTACCCTGCCGAAGGGAACCAAACAAAAAACCCTACCTCTACCCCAGGGCGAAAGAAAAAGGCGCAGGATCCACGAAAGGTCCGCTCAGATTTCCCTAAAGGGAAAGGTCCGCAGAGGGGCAAGCCCCAAAAAGGGAGCTTTGGCCCTCAGGATCGAGAGGACCGAAAAAGCGTTTTCATGCACCAAGAGCCCGGGGGTAGAGGAAGAAGAGGACAGAGGTGTTCTCTCGTTGATCTGAGAAATCAAATCAATGGGAACCAAGGTGACCTCCGAGATCACCTTGACCAAAAAAGATACGGACCCACGGTCTCCACGGGTACGTTGAATGAAGGAATTATGGCCGAAGTTGCCATACTTCGAAAAGAAATTGCCTGAGTCTCCCGAAGGCAGAAAGGGGACGACTCCGACTCAGATAGCGAGGACCGGAAGCCATGTGCTAAGCACATCCTGGAGGTGGAACTCCCTAAGAATTTCAAGATGCCCGAAATGGCAGCTTATACTGGGAACTCCGATCTTACCGACCACTTATCACGGTTCAACCGTGTCTTGATGGTCATGAGGGTCAGCAATGACGCCAAATGTCTGTGCTTCCCACTTACTCTAAGTGGGTCCGCGGAGGAATGGTTCAAGAAGCTGGAACCAGGATCCGTGGGATGTTGGAACAAGCTACAGACCAACTTCCGGAGACAGTTTGTCGCCGCAAGAAAGGTCAACCTGGAGGTCAGTGCCTTGACTAATATCAAGCAACTGCCCACCGAGACCTTGAAGAACTGTATAAAGAGATTCCGAGAGGAAGCCTCAAAAACCAAGAAAGTTGACGACGGACAACAGCTTGCGCTTCTCCAAGCAGTGGAATGAACTACAGCAAAAAGGAGCTGCTAGCCTTCAGGATTTCCAGAAGAGAGTCCAAAAATATATCAACCTCGAAGAAGCCCAAATAGTGGCTTATGGAGGATACTATCCCACTGGGATAGCAGGGTACATGCCCGGAGTATCGCCCTCGGGTACTGCCCCGACCGCAACTCCACAAACAAGTGGCATACAATTCTCTGCTACCCCCGGATATAGTCAGGGCCAGGCCTTGGTGCCAGCATCGTCCCATTTTGGCAACCCGTCTGGAATGAATGGAAAAACTCCTTCGCACTCTGCTCCGGCTCCTAGCCTGGCAGGCCCTTCCCAGGGCTCGAGGAGTAAAAAGTCCTCCAAGGGTAGCACTCGGACGGGAGAGAATCGCCAGAAAAGGGGGTACACCCCCCAGTACACTCAATACACAGAGCTGTCGGACTCCCAAGAGCGTGTGTACTTTGCTACTAGGCAAAATACACACTACCAGAGACCACAACCGTTGTACAAGGATAGCTCCCGGAGAGATCCGAGCAAAAGATGCGAGTACCACAACGACATTGGTCATAGCACCAATGAATGCAAGAATCTCAAGGACGAGATTGAAAACCTAATACGGTTGGGCCACCTCTATGAGTGGATCAAACATAGGTTGCCTCACCTTAATCCGGGCCAGGCGACTGTGGGTGTGCCTCAGGGAACACCGAGGAGTATAGCAGGAGCATTAGCTCCAGCTGCTCCCGCGGGCGACGCCCAGCACATCCCCGGCCTGCCGCCCAGACCTAATGGGAGAGTAGCCATGATCTCTAGAGGTCCCCATATCGGAGGAACTACTCGCAAGGAGCTCAAACGATACGCAGGGGCCGTGAAGCATAATGAGGTTTGGGAGGTTACTCAACTCCTAGCTCAAAGGCCCCGGCTGATGGACCAACCCATCACGTTCACGAAAGAAGACGCCAAGACAGTGCGCTTCCCTCATCATGACCCATTGGTCATAGAGACCCCCATCGCAAATAAAGTGGTGGTCAGAGTCTTAATTGACAATGGAAGTTTCGTGAACCTACTCTTCAAGGAGGCCTTCACCGCAATAGGCTTGACGGACCGAGACCTCTCGCCCAGTGGGTCCCAACTCACAGGGTTTAATGGGACGACTCTTATCCCAATGGGAAAGGTAAGGCTCCCAGTCACCTTGTGCCCGGACACCCCCAGAGCACATTTAAATACTGCACTTTCGTGGTTGTGGACTGTCCAACTGCTTACAACGCGATCCTCGGCCGACCGACCTTGGTAGATTTTGGCGCAGTCACATCCATTCGGCACCTGTGCCTGAAGTTCCCTACCCAGGAAGCTGGGATCGGGACGGTGAGAGGAAACCAGGGGGAAGCAAGGCAATGTTACAATGTCGCAACCCACCTGCCCGTACTAATGGTCCGGGAATCCATTGAGCCAGAAGTGGCCGAAGAAGATGAGTTAGACCCCCGTGTGGGGTCCGAAAGAATTGTGGAACCAATGGAGGACGTCGAGGAATTATCAGTGTGCGACCTCGACCCCACCAAAGTACTCCAGCTAGGGAAGAACCTAGATCCGGAGGAAAAAGAGAAAATAATAAAAACATTGAAGGGCGCCATCGACATCTTTGCATGGCGCCAAGAAGACATGACTGGCATAAGTCCTCATGTCATCACCCACGTACTCAACGTCAATCCGGACATGCCGCCCGTCCAGCAAAAGCGACGCCCGCTCGACTCGGTGAAAGTCGAGGCTCCGGAGAAAGAGGTGGATAAACTTTTGACTAACGACATGATCCGCGACGTATACTATCCGGAGTGGCTAGCCAATCCGGTCCTGGTGCCCAAGCCGAACGGGACTTGGCGAGTTTGTATAGATTTCACTCATCTAAACAAAGCTTGTCCGAAGGACTACTTCCCGCTGCCCAGGATCGACCAGATGGTAGACGCCTCTTCTGGATTCAAATTACTATCCTTCATGGACGCTATGCTGGGTACAATCAAATAAAGATGAATACGGCAGACCAAGAGTGCACTAGCTTCAGGACCGATAAGGGGGTATACTGTTACCTAGTCATGCTCTTCGGACTGAAAAACGCCGAAGCAACTTACCAGAGAATGGTCAACCGGATGTTCAAAGGCTTCCTGGGACGAAATATGGAAGTTTATGTAGATGACATGCTCGTCAAGTCCAAAGCATGCAACAGCCATGCAAGCGACTTAGAGGAATGTTTTGAGGTAGTCCGGAGATATGGCATGAAGCTCAACCCAAAGAAATGCACCTTTGGGGTCAAATCAGGAAAGTTCCTAGGCTTCATCGTCAGTCAAAGGGGGATTGAGGCAAACCCGGAAAAAATCCAGGCTCTCCTGAGCATGCCATCCCCCAGAAAGCATTAAGATGTGCAGAGCCTGACCGGAAAGGTAGCTGCCCTAAGCCGCTTCATCTCACGGTCCACGGACAAGTGCATACCCTTCTTCAACATATTGAAGAAGTGTCAAAAGTTTGAATGGTCAGACGAGTGCGAGGAGGCATTCAAAAAACTAAAAGAGCACATGGCCAAGCCTCCTATCTTGTCAAAACCCGTTCTCAGAGAAGACCTATTTCTATATTTGGCTGTCTCCGAACACGCGGTCAGCGCTGCCCTAGTCCGGGAAGAAGAGAAAACTCAGCATCCTGTGTACTATGTCAGTAAGCGCATGATAGGAGCCGAAGCGAGGTACCCAATCATTGAAAAGCTGGTCTTTTACCTCCTGATGGCATCAAGGAAATTTAGGCCATACTTCCAAGCACATCTGATGAAGATACTGACCAACCACCCGCTCCGTCAGGTCCTCCAGAAACCTGAAGCATCCGGAAGGCTCCTCAAGTGGGCAATGGAGCTAAGTCAATTTGACTTGCACTACATGCCCCGAATTTCTATAAAAGGCCAAGCCTTGGCGGACTTCATTACTGAATGCAACGAAGCCGAGGCAACCGCGAATATGCCGGTACCGCCAATCCCCCCATGGAGAGTATTTGTGGACGGAGCCTCCAATGAAAATGGTTCCGGAGCCGGAGTGGCGATGATATCACCAACCGGACTGCGACTCCAGGCGGCCCTACGGTTCAACTTCGCAGCTTCAAACAATGAGGCCGAATATGAAGCCCTAATAGCAGGGCTAAAATTAGCAAAAGTTGTAGGAGCCAAAAGAGTGGAAGTCTATAGTGATTCCCAACTGGTCGTAAACCAGATATCAGGAGAATACCAAACACGCGGCGAGCGAATGGCTGCGTACGTAACAATAGTCCGGGAGCTGCTCCACGAGTTCACGGACTACAAAATAGAAAGGATCCCCCGGGAAAAGAATGCTCACGCGGAGTGTCTAGCTAAGTTAGCTTCAAATAGCGAAATCGAAGAGTTGGGGGTAGTACCAGTGGAACGCTTGGTAGAGCCAAGCATCAAAATAAAAGAGACCACAATAACGGTTGGGCAAGAACCCAGCTGGATGGTCTTCATCATAAAATACATAACAAAAGGTGAGTTGCCCCAAGAAAGGGCACTGTCTCGGAAGATTCAGTATCAGGCTCATCGTTATGTAATGATGGATCAAATTCTCTACGGAAGAGGACTAAGCATGCCTTATTTAAGGTGTGTATCGGACCCTGAAGCTAGACAAATCATGCTAGAGGTCCACGAAGGGTTCTGTGGAGATCATACGGGAGGACCCAGTCTCAATGAAAATATTGAGACAGGGGTACTTATGGCCAAAAATGAAAAAAGATTGTATAGACTACGTCCAAAAGTGTGATTCGTGTCAAAGGTTTGCGAACATACTGAGAGCTCCTCCAAATGAAATTACCCTGATGACTAGTCCCTGGCCCTTCACGGTATGGGGAATAGATCTTATTGGGTCCCTGCCAACAGGAAAAGGAGGAGTAAAGTATGCAATAGTAGCAGTAGACTACTTCACCAAATGGACGGAGGCTGAGCCCATGAAGACCATAACTGCTAAAAAAGCACTAGACTTTGTCATCAAAAACATAGTGTGTCGATATGGCTTGCCTCACAAAATAGTCTCTGACAATGGAAAGCAATTCGATTGCGAGGAATTTACTGACTTCTGCAACCAACACGGAGTAGTGAAAAGCTTGTCCCCAGTGGCCAGACCTCAAACAAACGGTCAAGCGGAAGCAGTCAACAAAATCCTAAAGGTCACCCTAAAGAAAAAGCTACTGGCCTGCAAAAACAACTGGCCTGAAGAGTTGCCAAGAGTGTTATGGGCCTACAAGACGACCCCCAGAACCACACCGGTCACTCGCCTTTTTCAATGGCGTACGGTTGTGAAGCGATGGTCCCGGTAGAAACGTTATTCCTGTCCCACAAGAGAACGACTTACGATCCAGCCATGAATCAGGCTTTGCTTCAAGAAGCCTTGGATCAAGTTGAAGAACTCCAGGACGAGTCTCAAATACGGATGGCAGCTTATCAAAAGAAGGTGACCAAGTATTTTAACTATAAAGTTAAAAACAGAAAATTTGCTATCGGGGATATGGTCTTAAGAAGAGTCTTCCCAGCCACCCAAGAACCCGGAGTTGGGGTACTTGGGCCAAATTGGGAAGGACCATATGAAATCGAGGACGAAATCGGCTCAGGCACTTACAAGCTAAAAAGAATGGATGGAACCATTGTGCCAAGGGCCTGGAATGCCGATCACCTCAGAAAATATTACCAATAGCCAAGAATGTAACTTAGACTTTGTTTAAAGAGTTTGTACCGTCTAAATGTATACAGCCTCCGCATGTTAAATAAAACTGAGTGCCTTAAAAACAAAGTTTCTATGCCACTCAGGGGGGTACTAGGGTATACCGCACGGACAAACAAAAAACAAACTGAGTAAAATATCCTGACCCAAAGGGCAGGTCAAAAAGAGTATGCACAAAAATAAAAAAGCATAAGTATAAACAACCTGATCCAAAGGAGAGGTCCAAAAAGAGAAATATGTGCATCAAAAAAGATCACGTATAAATATCCTAGCCCTAAAGGGCAGGTCAAAATATATACAAATGGCCCGGGGACAGGCCTTAGAAATTGTCTCCCCTTTAAATAGAAACATCTATATAAATATTGTCTTAAATAAAAGAAAAATAGTTGTATATAAACAAATATATATAAAGAAAAAAAGAGAAGTGGGTGAAATCCTGGTTGTACTGGGTCAATCTCGGAGCGGCCTAATCGATGCGCGGAGGGAGACGAGGTCTGATGCGTGCCTCCACCATGGCATCAAGCTTTTTCTTCTTCTCCCAGAATTTGGCGATCATCTCCTCAGGTTTAAGGTAGAAGGTAAGCTTGATGTTCTGATCGTTGGTAGACCAAGCCATGAAGACGCCATCGTCAAAACGCTTGGTGCACCGGCTGCAGGAAACGGGAGAAAGAAGCTCAGCTCTTTTTGCCTTCTTTGAGGCTTGTTCCTTGAAGTCCCTGAGCCCCTTCAGCTCCGCGGCCAGAGTGGCCCTGGATTCTAAGTTTTCCTGGTGGGTTTCCTCTAAGGACCTCACCTTGGCAGCCATCTCATCCAAGGCTTCCCTGGCCTCCCGAAGCTCCCGCCTGGCCTTTGCAGTGGCCTCACCTTGCGCCCTCAGCTCCTCCTGGTGCCTGGCCTCCAGCCTATCTCTCCGCAGGGCCTCCTCCCAGATCATCGCCTCCGCCTGGGCTTCCCTCCGCTTAGCCTCTTCTTCGTTAGCCTTAGCAGCGGCCTCCCGGCGCTCAGCAGCCTCCTGATAAAGCCGCCTCTCAGCAGTAAGATCCTGAAGAATCTTCCTGACTTCGTCCATGTCCCCAAAATCAGACAGGACGAAGCCATGGTTGATTATGTTCTTGGAGAGACGGCCGGCTTCAGCAACAAGCTAAAAAATAATGCAAGTAAGAATCTCCAAAGAAGAAAACAATAAGGGGAAAAGAAAACTACAAAACACTTACCATAGTGAGGGAGTGGCTGAGATCTTGGACTTGGAAGATGGAGTTCAAGGATGCACAAGCAGCGAACAGCTTAGGTGCACACCGGGTAAGCTGGGACGCAAACTCGCCAGTCATCTCCGCAGCAAAGGGAGCTAAGGTGGGCCCAAGGAAGCGACCGGACCAGTCCGACAGGGGGTCCAAATTTAGGTCCCACGGATTCTGGTATTCCGGGTTGTTGATGGTGTTTTGCATCTCAACCCGCAAGACCCTCCTAAGGGCCTCCACCTCAGCATATCCCTGGGAGTATTCGTCCATGGCGTAGTTGTGTTTAGCCATCTGGAGCTCCCGTCTCGCCTCATCTCCAGGAACCGGAGTCAGCACAATATTGGGAGGGGCAGTATGTTCTTCCATGGGAGAGATCCCACCATCGAGACCGTGGGCTGGAGTATCAGCTCTCCAAGGCCGCTTGGGCTCCTCCTGGGCAATCATTTTGCCTTTACGTTTACGAATCAGAGCAATTTCTTGCTCTTCTTCACCTTCTTCAGCTTCCTCAGGAAGAGCCCGGAACCCTCCTGCACCTTCTTCAACTTCCTCAAAAAAGCCCCATTTCTTTTCTTGACCTTCTCCCGGCAACACCTCCTCGTCATCCACTAAGTCAATAGTGTCTGTAGGAGCACTGGAAGAAATCTTTAGAGAGGGGGCCATCGGGAAAGAAGTAAAGGGAGGAGGAGCCTCAGGAGTGTGAACCCCGGCAAGTTCAGCCATAATGGCGTCCATAGAAGCACCTGCTACAATAAAAAAAAATGCAAGTGTTAGAACGTCCGTGGGAAACCACCAACACAAAGATATGACAAGCAAGCTAGTCCTACCCTGACTCTCTAATTCGGCCTTAGCAAAGTTCCGAATTTTGATGCTGGCAGCATCATCTCCGAGATAGCTGTCCGAAGGCCGGAACCAGCTAGATGTAATATAAGCTGAAGGGCCTAAGGGAACGGGCTCCGGAGGACCAGAACCTATCCGGGACCGACCTAGGAAATCTCCTAAGTTGGAAAAATAAAACTCCTTCAAATGGTCTCCCCACCGGGTCGAGGGCATCCTAAACCTATAAAGACACTCGTCGAACCCTACGGGCCTAAGACTGGCGTACTCGCCAACAGAAGGAACATAATGAACTACTAAAGGAGACTTACCACCGGCGCCAGAAGTGCTAGCGCCAGGAGCCCCAGTGTTCGGCTCCTGAGCCAAAGGCTGTGGCCTGGGAGCCCTTCTCTCCGCTGAGTCCCCAATATGAAGGGGCTTCCAGGGGATCGCCTGACTTCTTCTCTCGACCACGCTCCCCACACGAAGTGACCTCCCGGAAGCTGCCTGGGCCTTTGAGTATGCCTTCTCCTGAGCCTTCCGGTAGAGATACTCCTGGTACTTCTTCTCGGCAGTGGTGATGATCTCATCCCGGAAGGTCTTCTCCGTGACTGGCGCCCTCACGTTGGGACAGATAATCCGGGAAAGGTTAGAGTCCTCCACAGATTGGTGCGGAAGGATGAGTTTTGCCTTCCTGCAGTTCTCCGTAGTGACCAGGCCCCCGACGTTAAGATCAGCCCGGTCATAAGAGGCAAAGGCCTGGGCTCTCAAAAGAAAGACCTGAGTAGGTGCAGTCCGTTCGTAAGGGGGAATCCTGACCCACTCACTGAGGAGCTCTGGATGGTCCACTGCCCGAAACCCGGAGGAGAAGAAAAAATGATGGCGGTACTCCTTAACATGAGTTTGCATATTACACGGGACCACCCCTTCATTGGCAGGGTGGGCCCAGAACCCGTAAAAATCGTCCTTAAGTTTGTCCCCCTTTTTGGGGACGGAAACAAGTTCGTAAAAATACAATATTTCTGCCGGGCGGGGAGAGCCCCATCCCCGGGCGGAATGAAAAATAAATAAGCCTGAAAGCAGGCGGTATGCTTGGGGAATAAGTTGGTATGGCGCAAGGCCGACAAAAACTAAGAAATTAACAAAATAATCTTGAAGAGGAAGCATGGCCCCGGCCATCAACTGCGTCTGGCTCCAGGCCCCAAAGCCGCCGTAGTTATGATTGGGCGTCTCCGCGTCGCGAGGTGGCCGATGGTAGGTCCCTGATGTGGAAGGCTTGATTCCAGCTACCTCCACGATGTTCTCCAACTGATGGGGACAGGTTAGAGTGGAGTGAAGCTCGGCCGCCTCCCATCCGGTCGCCCGAGACTTGTACCCCTCCTGGGCAACAGGACCCAGGGAGATTTCCTCAAGGGTAGCCAGGCGCTTACCGCTTTTCTTAGACGATTTTGAGCCAGAAGCAGACATTTTTTGATTCTGTAAAAAGAGTAAAGATTCCAGTAGTTAGGCCCCATACCAAACCCTAAACCGAGAAAAAGGGAATGGGGGTCCCCTAACCGCTGGAAAGAGGCCCCCTCCGGACACCTGTCATAAAGGAAACCCTAGGAGGATTCCCTGGACAAGATTCGGGTGCAATAAATTCACAGAAGACGGCATTGCGCACTAAAGAAAAAGAAAAGGCAGAAAATAGAAAGAAAACAGTCTATCTTATGCCCTAAGCAACCATTATACGAAGAACGCATGGTCTTCTACAAAAAATAACAACAAATGCGTGACAACAGTAATCCTATCACTGGAGCAGTAAACTCAAACCGATTATATGAAGGATTTAAACACTTGCATTCCCTGAAACTTCGAATACAAACCCAGAAAGGAACAAACAAATAAGTAACAGCATGCCATGCATATTAATAATAAAGCAAAGGGTGCAAAGAACTTACAATGAAGTGTTGAGACTGGGGGTCCTGCTGTGAATCGAATGAAGACAAGAAGGACTAACAGTAACAAACGAAGAGGAACTGGAGAAAACTGCAAGGTGTTCAAAGGTGTTTTTCTGGGTCTGAGAATTTTTCTCTCTGGGAAATTTGAGCAAAGTTGGCAAGAAATGGGAAGTAACCGAAATGAAGGAAAGATGGTGGCTTTTATAGGCAAAGCTGCATGCGGAACAGGCGTCATCACCTACCAATCGAACGGTGGGGGAAGCGCACGATTTGAATTCTCAGAAATCAACGAACAAGATTGATTTGCAATTAAGGCGGTGGAAACGTTTGAGTATCCGTCTAACACCATTAATGTGTCGTATCAATCAATGGGCGTGAAACGAATCGACCTCTGCAAAAAGTGAATCGCTGCATTAAAGGCCATCATTAAATACACCCTCACGCGCTCAAAGCTCGTGTCAGGAAACTGAGGAGTCAACCTGAAGCACTTGAGCAAGCCTTGTCTTATTTTTTCAAATAAGCAAGGCTTGGGGGGTAAATGTTGCCCCTGATTCTTCCCAATATACGTGGACCAACCGAATAAGGACACGTGGATCAAGCAATGTACAATCCAAAATATTTGCTAAGTCTTTATGCTAAAAGGTAGCTTCCAAGACGTAGCCCCCGGAGAAGGCATATGGAACCCCATATGCTCCCGGAAGCTCGAAGTAACGATAAGGCATCTCCGTGACGTGTCAGGTTTCTCCTGAGCAATCAAGTCGCATTTAATGTCGCATGGGAGGAAGCGTGTTGGCTGCTACACGCAATAAAGTCTGACGGCACAACCTCCAACCAGCAGCTACAAAGTAATGATCATTTAAGTCTAGCGACGGCTGCACTGTGAAGAGTCACATCAGTCAAAAGACAATAAGGACATTCCACATAAAAACCCTACAGCACCTAGGGATTTGACCATGCATTACCCATGGTATATTCATTGGGAATGCCCAACTTTATGGATACTTACAGATACATTTGTAAGGATAATTCTGGGGATCACCCCACCAAAAACACTATAAATACCCCCTCAAAGCTCATTAAATGGGATCGAGAATCTTGGGCTGCATATGAGCAAGTAGAGTAAATACTCACCAAGAACATTCTCTGTATTTATAAGAGTGAAACACTCCCCAAATACATTCTCTGTATTAAATACATCCATAAATAACAAAGACTCGTGGACTAAGGCTCATTAACGCCCCAACCACGTAAAAATCCTTTTCTAATTTTCTTACAGCTCTCTAACTTTATACTATTTTATTAGTTGCCGAAAATTTCGGTCAATAGATACTTAGTCAAATAAGATATTTTCTAGATAGTTATTTCTAGACTACTTATTATTTCTAATATTAAATAGGAAAAGATTATACATTGTGAAATTAATTATTTATATAACTAATTTTGGTACAATCTATTTTAAGTATATTTTTCTAGTATTAAACTAGAGATTAATAATTAAGCCTTCTCTACACTTAATTATTTATTTCTTGAATTTAATACATTTAATTAATTTGAAAATTAAATATCTAAGTTGATTTTCATCATGATACTTAAATATTTCTTTTTCATGACACTTAAATAAATAGAAAATTATTTTTAGTTGAAATTTATTTTTTCAACTAAATTTAAATAATTTTCAAAAATATATTTTTTCTTTATTTTATTAATCAAATTTCGAAATTGCATTTCTTAAATGTTGGAATTTCAAATTTTATTTAAAAAATATATTAAAGTTGTGAATTATTTATTTTAATTTCTGACCAACTTAAATCAATGATTTTTTTTCATTTAATGATTAATTAAAATAAATGAAGTAAAAATATATTTAATTAGAAAATTAATTAATTAGTCCATGAAAATCTAGATAGATATTATCTGTTTTCGCTTGAAGTATTTTTCTAGTGTATTTAATTAAATAGAAAATTAATATTTAAGTTGATTTTCATCATCATACTTAAATATTTGAAATTTTTCTTATATATTTAATTAAATAGGAAAATTATATTTTTTGTTCTAAATTAATTTTGGGCCAACATTAAATTAGAATAATTTTTCCAGGATTTATTTTTTATTTTAAAATGCATTTTCGAAAATTGTATTCTTAAATACTTCAATTTTTCGAAATGCAATATATATTTATAGAAAATTAAATTTGAGTTGTAAATTAACTTAAATTAATTTTGTAACAAGTTAAATTGAATATTTTTCTAAATATTTATTGGAAATTATTACTAAGATGGAAGAAATTCATGTTATTTTCATATCCATCTAAGTAAAATTTATAAATATTAAATTAAAATTTATATTTAGAATTTTTCATTCTAACTTGGAAATTTTAATTAAATAAATATATATTTAAAATAAATAGATAAAATAAAGAGAATCAAAGAAAATACAACTCTCTTTAAATAATGAGCTTTATTATTAAGATATTCGATCTCCATTGTTGGTTTTACATCGCGTTTGTTTTAGTGAGTAATCCTCCCTAATGGTGGAACGTTCATTAGCAATTTCGCACCGTTTAATCTCGAAAGATAAGTAGTTTGTAAGTGTTTTATATGGTATGGATCACCCTAATGGTGGCGACCATATTTGACTTGCAAATTATGAAACAATGGTGGAAGCTCACAAGATAGAATTCTCTTGACTCTCGCCTAAACGGGACAACGCTGAATTCCAATCTTGATCGAATAAAAGGTTGCTAGAATATTTAACATTTTAGATGAGCTGACAACTCTATTCAATGGATGGTAGCTTTGACTCTCGCCTAAACGGGACACTGATATCAGTTTGTTGAAAACCTTGGAAATTATTTAGGATTGTATGTTTTAGTATTTTCACTTGTCATTCCTACTTGCTATATGTTTAATAATTTCTGAATTGTGTATGAATTTATATTGAACCATGTTATTTTCAGTTGTTAAATTGTAGTTTAATTTCGAATCTTCATTGTTGGTCTAACTTGGTTTGTTTATCTAATGAGATAAATCCCTAGTGGATTTTCACCATTAGACATACATAATAATGTTAGATCTCGAAAGATAAATATTGTATATGCGACATCTAGCTGTTCATCAATTGATGACACCTTAGACTAGTATTTTTATGATATGAAACAAGAAGATTGTATAATAAGATTACTTTGAATTTTGCTAATCGAAGCATTGTCAGATTCTTATTTATAAACGAAATTATCCTAATTCCTCTTAGCTTATTCATTTCGAATTAGCTCAATAACATATCATTGGATGAATGGTCTATAAATCATTTCATGTCATTCTATATTTTCACTTAAGAAATTAAATGACGCATATGATTATAATCCCGAAATTCTATTCCCAATTGATATAAATCCTCAATCTTAGAAATCTCCTACTTTATGGGCAAATCTGACTTAGAGTTAAACTAGTAGTGGTGGTCCAAGATAGAATTACTCATTATATTTGGTATAAATTTAAGTCTTTGACTTTAATTTTAGAATCCAAACAGAAATTTTATTATATTTCTAATTCCAAGATGCAATACAGTTACACCTTCACAAGGGTTTAATATCCATCTTCTATTAATGGATTCAAAATGTATGGAATATGAGTGAGGTATTCTGTGAGCAGGATCCACTTGCACTATTCTAAGAATTCTTTGATGTAAGTAAAACCTAAGTCATCAAAAGACACTACCACATTTTTTTTAATCTATGGCTTTTGTATCTTGTTCATAGTGGTTTTGACAAGATCCATCTCTGCAAAGAGTTAATATGTCTATATCCACTGAATGTAGTTCATCTCATTCGCAGATGGATGTACATTCAGGGGTGGATATGAGTTTTTCATTGTATTCTTAAAACGATCACTCTAGATTATACCTTACGCATAGAAATTTGAAATGTTTGAAAAATTTCTTAAATTTCTAGAAATGGTTAAAACCATTAAGGTAAGTGGTTAAAGATCTTGCGAATTGATAGGGGTGGAGAAATAGTTAGTAGATATGCAGTTCAAAGATCATTAAATTGATTTTTGAATTATATCCAAACTTACCTCCCCAGAAATTTCGAGTTGCATGTTGATGATTAGTTACTAGTCGTTGCCTAATTCCTTCTATGGTAATACAATTTCAGAATGATGTAATGGTTGTATACTTAATGTAAATCATTACTAGATTTATGGATGACCTAATCAAAATCTTAAGAAAAGCTAGAACTGTTAACCATGGTTTGTTAGCTATTCTAAGTGATTAGGGGTGGACCATCCCATTGTCAATAGATAAGAAAGTGTTTGTTCAAACAAATACTACTTTTCTAAGAAAATGACTAAGTCTGAAAATAAAGTAGCAAATAAAGGAGATTTTTTTCTTGATTCCAAAAGTGTTCTATCATCTTATATGACATATGATGATCCCACTGCCTCTGTTGTCTTGTCACAACCGAAGAGAATAATACCATTTAGTTTTCTTAGACATAATTCACGGTACCTTGTCGTAGTGGGAGAGTTTATAGGAACTCACCTTCTTATTACTTGGGAGACACTAGTGATTTAAAATCCATTGTGAGTTTAAACAAGTAATGGATTGTCAAGATAAGAAACTAAGAAGAAAAGCCAATAGAACTATGGTTTAATCCATTCACATGGAATAACCTAAATTTTTCTATTACAAGGACATAAAAGGAAATTTTAGTTAATAAGTCTATTCTATGGACTTAACAAACTTCCTGTTCCTAGTATTATAGGTTTGAGTTTATCTAAACCTATGGCTTGTGGTATACCTGGTAATTACTTACTCTAATGCAAGCAACTTACTTTAGTAAGATGCTGAAGCATTTTCTTTCTAATGGAAATCTATAGAAGCTTCACAACTTCTTAGGCATAGATTTTATTTATCTAAGGAAAAGTCTCAACTATTCCAGAAAAGATAAAGCCATGAAAGAATTTCTTATATCAACAGTGAGAGGTCTTAGATATGCTTTTGTATGCCTTAGACCAGACACCTGCTGTTGAGTGGGAGTAATGAGTAGGTATCAGATTGATCCAGGAGAAGAACATTGGAAGACAATCAAGTAAATCTTAAGATTAAGAAGAGGAACTATATGTTAGTCTATAAGGGTGTGTTTAAAACTCTTAGACTACACCACATCAGATTTCGAAATTTGCCTTTGTGCTAGTAAATCTTTCTGATAAGATGGTGATTACTCTGGGGGTGGAGTAGTGATTTTGGAGAAGTAGTTCCTGAATAACCAAGAAGTAGTTGCGAAAGGTATAGAATCCAGTATCCCAAGAGAGTAGACATATAGAGAGGAATTTCAGATTATTAATGATTTTCTGATTAAGGAAGAGTAATGGTGGAGAAAAGGTTGTGTTTAATTCAACCTTTCAGATCCTATTACGAGGAGTTTACTACTACTACATTTGATTTGTATATCAAGGTGTTGAGATTATTTGAAATGCACATTTTGTTTTATATTAGTGCAAGTGGGAGTTTGTTTGGTTTTATGCCCTAAATAAAACTCATTTCAATATAATCAGATTTACTTATTAATATAGATCAGAAATAACATTTAATGTTGCATGGTTCACATGATTTATTTCATGATTATATGTACATAATGTATGAATTCTATTGAAGTCCAGAACATATCAATTTGTTAATGATTATAGTGTTGTCAACACAGTGGAATATAATCTTAATTATATGTTCGAAACTTTATTCCCTGATTTGTCAGAACACTGGATTTAGACTGACATGGTATAATCAGCGATAGGTATTCTTACACCTAGGATAAGTGGTATGTCCTTTCCAGGACATTGGCAAAGTTTACCAGCATCGGATGTATGGAGTGTTGGGTTTTATGCACTAAATAAAACTCATTTCAATATAATCAGATTTGTTTATTAATATAGATCAGAAATAACATTTAATGTTGCATGGTTCACATGATTTATTTACTGATTATATGTACATAATGTATGAATTCATCTGAAACCCTTTTCACATACCTGATCCTGTTTATTGTGTCGTCAACACATTGGAAAGTAAACATGACTATGTGAATAAAGTTTCCTAGATTTATCACACACAGGGTTTTACTGATATGATAATCTACAACAGAGTTTACTTGCATTTCGAGAAGTGCTATGTTCTTTCCAGAGCATTGGTTAAAGTAAAGCTCAGGTTGGATGCATGGAGTATGCATCGGAAGGGACTAATATTGAACTTTGACTTAGATTTATTAAACTTACCGTAATATCTATTCAAGTAAATATCGCCTAGTTGATCTTCGATCAAATGATCTTAATCCTGTTATGATTAGGCTCAATCTCAAGAGGCTATTCGTGTTCTTTGATTTGTTAGTTAAGCCTACTTTTTGGTCAGGGTGATACGTACATTTTGGGAACACGGTAGTGCAATTGAGTGGGAGCGCTAACATAAACATGGAATCTATAGCTTCTATCTGGAAAATAGTAAGTAAGGGATGATCTTCTTCGAGCTTGACCAAACGAAAATAAATGGTGGAGATCTCATTTCACATAAGCTGAAATATCATTTATACGGGGTTAAGTGTTTTAAGGATTAAATACATTGTAGGGTGTAACGGTAATCTAATCCCTTTACAGTGTAGATCATTCATATAGAGGATCATTGATCAAATTAGGATTATAACAATGGATAACTAATGATTTGTCTATATGGTGGAACATATAGAGCATTCTACATACTGAGAGTGCAATTCTAAGTTCTATGCGTGGATTCAACAAAGAATTAATAAGTTAGTGAATTTTAGTAATAAATTCTTGATCTGCTTATTGGAAGCTCGGTTATATAGACCCATGGTCCCCGCACTAGTTGAGATAATATTGCTTGTAAGACTCATATAATTGGTTTTGATTAACCAATTATAATTCTCAAATTAGACTATGTCTATTTGTGAATTTTACACTAAGTAAGGGCGAAATTGTAAAGAAAGAGTTTTCGGGGCATATTTGTTAATTATGATACTTTGTATGGTTCAATTAATAAATATGATCAATGACAATATTATTTAATAATTATTTATAGTTATTAAATAGTTAGAATTGGTATTTAAATGGTTGAATTTGAAAATTGGCGTTTTTGAGAAAATCAGATGCAGAAAAGATAAAACTGCAAAGTTGTTGGAAATTATTTTACTAGGATCTTAGATCTACTCACAAGTATGTTGATTAACATCCTAGATATGAACTTTCTAAAACGATGAAATAAACACATATAAAGTTTAGGAAACCTTACATTGGGTGCAGCGGAATAATATGACTCCTTCCGTTCAGATATCTAGCCCTTGATTCCTTTTTGTAGCAGAGCATTATCAATATCTGAACCTGGATCTCTTTCTCTGAATCTTTGATGCTAAAACTCCTTTGCTGATGATCTTTCTTCACGATCTTCCTCACTATGATTGAGGTATCACTTGATGTGTGTGGGCACTACTCTAATCACTAAGGATTTCAAAATTATCAAGAGGGAAGAGAAAGAAGAAGTGGCAGCTAAAGATAGGGAGAGAGAAAGCTCAGGTTTTCTGAATCAGAAGAAGTGTTTTTCCTGAAGCCTTCACTATCTATTTATAGAATTCCACTAGGGTTAGATTTGAATTAAATGACATTAAAATAATGAAAAAATCAACTTAAAGTACTACAATAGGTGGCCGGCCATACACTAATGGATTGGGCCTTGCTTTTTGCAATTTTGCAATTTTAACACCTTTTGTATCTGATTTTCTCAAAAATGCCAATTTCCTAATTCAACCATTTAAATGCCAATTCTAACTATTTAATAACTATAAATAATTATTAAATAATATTGTCATTTATCATATTTATTAATTGAACCATACAAAGTATCATAATTAACAAAAATGCCCCTATAAACTCTTTCTTTACGATTTCACCCTTACTTAGGTAAAATTTCACAAATAGACATAGTCTAATTTGAGAATTATAATTGATTAATCAAAACCAATTACATGAGTCTTACAAGCAATATTATCTCAACTAGTGGGGGGACCATGCGTCTATATAACCGAACTTCCAATAAGTAGATCAAGAATTTAGCACTAAAATTCACTAACTTATTAATTCTTCGTTGAATCCACGCATAGAACTTAGAATTGCACTCTCAGTATATAGAATGCTCTATATGTTCCACCATATAGACACATCATTAGTTATCCATTGTTATAATCCTAATTTGATCAATTATCCTCTATATGAATGATCTACACTGTAAAGGGATTAAATTACCGTTACACCCTACAATGTATTTATTCCTTAAAATACTTGACCCCGTATAAATGATATTTCAGCTTATGTGAAATGAGATCTCCACCATTTATTTTCGTTTGGTCAAGCTCGAAGGTGATCATCCTTTGCTTACTATTCGCCAGATAGAAGCTATAGATTCCATGTTTATGCTAGCGCTCCCACTCAATTGCACTACCGTGTTCCCAAAAAGTACGTATCACCCTGACTTAAAAGTAGGCTTAAATAACAATTCAAGGAACACGAATAGCCTTTCAAGATTGAGCCTAATCATAACAGGATTAAGATCATTTGATCTAGGATCAACTAGGCGATATTGACTTGAATAGATTTTACGGTAAGTTTAATTAAATCTAAGTCAAAGTTCAATATCGGTCCCTTCCGATGCATACTTCATGCATCCAACCTGAGCTTTACTTTAACCAATGTTCTGGAAAGAACATAGTATTTCTCCAAATACAAGTAAACTCTTGTTGTAGATTATCATATCAGTAAAACCCTGTGTCTAATAAATCTAGGAAACTTTATTCACATAGTCATGTTTACTTTCCAATGTGTTGACGGCACAATAAACAGGATCAAGTATGTGAAAAGGGTTTCAGATGAATGTATACATTATGTACATATAATCATGAAATAAATCATGTGAACCATGCAACATTAAATGTTATTTCTGATCTATATTAATAAGTAAATCTGATTATATTGAAATGAGTTTTATTTAGGGCATAAAACCCAACAAACTCCCACTTGCACTAATATAAAACAAAAAGTGTGTTTCAAATAATCTCAACACCTTGATATACAAATCAAGTGTAGTAGTAGTAAACTCCTCGTAATAGGATCTGAAAGGTTGAATTAAACACAGCCTTTTCTCCACCATTACTCTTCCTTTAATCACAAAATCATTGATAATGTGAAATTCCTTTCTATATGTCTACTCTCTTGGGATACTGGATTCTATATCTTTGGCAACTACTTTTGGTTAATCAGGAAATTAACACTAGCAGTTTAAGGCAATTTGGAATGATGCCAAAAATGTATAGAACTTTCCTTAGACTGAATAAGTACCTTTCCTGCAACCTTAACATTCAGTACCTCTCTGGTAGACCTAGAGACTTCGGAGAGGTTTTTACACTTCTCCAAAATCACTATTCCACCCCCAGAGTAACCACCATCTTATCAGAAAGATTTACTAGCACAAAGGCAAATTTCAAAATCTGATATGGTGTAGTCTAAGAGTTTTAAACATACCCTTATAGACTAACATATAGTTCCTCTTCTTAATCTTAGGATTTACTTGATTGTCTTCCAATGTTCTTCTCCTGGATTAATCTGATACCTACTCATTACTCCCACTCAACAGCAGGTGTCTGGTCTAAGGCATACAAAAGCATATCTAAGACCTCTCACTGTTGATATAAGAAATTCTTTCATGGCTTTATCTTTTCTGGAATAGTTAAGACTTTTCCTTAGATAAATAAAATCTATACCTAAGAAGTTGTGAAGCTTCTATAGATTGCCACTAGAAAGAAAATGCTTCAGTATCTTACTAAAGTGAGTTGCTTGCATTAGAGTAAGTAATTACTAGGTATACCACAAGCCATAGGTTTAGATAAACTCAAACCTATAATACTAGGAACAGGAAGTTTGTTAAGTCCATAGAATAGACTTATTAACTAAAATTTCCTTTTATGTCCTTGTAATAGAAAACTTTAGGTTATTCCATGTGAATGGATTAAACCATAGTTCTATTGGCTTTCTTCTTAGTTTCTTATCTTGACAATCCATTACTTGTTTAAACTCACAATGGATTTTAATCACTAGTGTCTCCCAAGTCATAAGAAGGTGAGTTCCTAGAAACTCTCCCACTACGACAAGGCACCGTGAATTATGTCTAAGAAAACTAAATGGTATTGATCTCTTCGGTTGTGACAAGACAACAGAGGCAGTGGGATCATCATATGTTAAATAAGATGATAGAACACTTTTGGAATCAAGAAAAATATCTCCTTTATTTGCTACTTGTTTTCAGACTTAGTCATTTTCTTAGAAAAGTAGTATTTGTTTGAACAAACACTTTCTTATCTATTGACAATGGGATGGTCCACCCCTAATCACTTAGAATAGCTAAGAAACCATGGTTAACAGTTCTAGCTTTTCTTAAGATTTTGATTAGGTCATCCATGAATCTAGTAATGATTTACATTAAGTATACAACCATTACATCATTCTGAAATTGTATTACCATAGAAGGAATTAGGCAACGACTAGTAACTAATCATCAACATGCAACTCGAAATTTCTGGGGCGGTAAGTTTGGATATAATTCAAAAATTAATTTAATGATCTTTGAACTGCATATCTACTAACTATTTCTCCACCCCTATCAGTTCGCAAGATCTTTATCCACTTACCTTAATGGTTTTAACCATTGCTAGAAATTAATGAAATTTTTCAAACATTTCAAATTTCTTTGCATAAGGTATAATCTAGAGTGATCGTTTTAAGAATACAACGAAAAACTCATATCCACCCCTGAATGTACATCCATCTGCGAATGAGATGAACTACTTTTAGTGGATATAGGCATATTAACTCTTTGCAGAGATTGATCTTGTCAAATCCACTATGAACAAGATACAAATGCCATAGATTAAAAAAAATGTGGTAGAGTCTTTTGATGACATAGGTTTAGTTACATCAAAGAGTTCTTAGAATAGTGCAAGTGGATCCTGGTCACAGAATACCTAACTCATATTCCATACAGTTTTAATCAATTAATAGAAGATGGATATTAAACACTTGAGAAAGTGTAACTGTATTGTATTCTGGAATTAGAAATATAAGAAAATTTCTATTTGGAATTTAAAATTAAAGTCAAAGACTTAAATTTATACCAAATATAATGAGTAATTCTATCTTGGACCACCACTACTAATACAAACTCTAAGTCAGATTTGCCCATACAAGTAGGAGATTTCTAAGATTGAGGATTTATATCAATTGGGAATAGAATTTCGGGATTATAATCATATGCGTCATTTAATTTCTTAAGAGAAAATATAATGACATGAAATGATTTATAGACCATTCATCCAATGATATGTTATTGAGCTAATTCGAAATGAATAAGCTAAGAGGAATTAGGATAATTTCGTTTATAAATAAGAATCCAACGATGCTTCGATTAGAGAAAGTCAAAGTAATCTTATTTATACAATCTTCTTGTTTCATATCGTAAAATACTAGTCTAAGGTGTCATCAATTGATGAACAGCTAGATGTTGCATATACAACATTTATCTTTCGAGATCTTACACTATTATGTATGTCTAATGGTGAAAATCCATTAGGGATTTATCTCATTAGATAAACAAGCCAAGTTAGACCAACAATGAAGATTCGAAATTAAACTACAACTTAATAACAGAAAATAACATGGTTCAATATAAATTCATACACAATTCAGAAATTATAAGCATATAGCAAGTAGGAATGACAAGTGAAAATACTAAAACATACAATCCTAAATAATTTCCAAGGTTTTTCAACAAACTGATACAGTGTCCCGTTTAGGCGAGAGTCAAAGCATCATCCATTGAATAGAGTTGTCAGCTCATCTAAAATGATAACCATTCTAGCAACCTTTAATTCGATCAAGATTGGAATTCAGCGTTGTCCCGTTTAGGCGAGAGTCAAGGCAATTCTATCTTATGAGCTTCCACCATTGTTTCATAATTTGCAAGTCAAGTATGGTCGCCACCATTAGGGTGATCCATACCATACAAAACACTTACAAACTACTTATCATGCGAGGTTAAACGGTGCGAAATTGCTAATGAACGTTCCTCCATTAGGGAGGATTACTCACTAAAACAAACGCGGTGTAAAACCCACAATGGAGATCGAATGTCTTAATAATAATCAAGCTCATTATTTAAAGTGAGTTGTATTTTCTTTGATTCTCTTTATTTAATTTATTTATTTTAAATATATATATTTATTTAAAATTTTCAATTTAGAATGAAAAATTCTAAATATAAATTTTAATTTAATATTTATAAATTTTACTTAGATGGATATAAAAATAACATGAATTATTTCCATCTTAGTAATAATTTCCAATAAATATTTAGAAAAATATTCAATTTAAGTTGTTACAAAATTAATATAAATTAATTTACAACTCAAATTTAATTTTCTATAAATATATATTGCATTTCGAAAAATTAAAGTATTTAAGAATACAATTTTCGAAAAATGCATGTTAAAATAAAAAATAAATCCTGGAAAAAATTATTCTAATTTAATGTTGGCCCTAAATTAATTAATAAAATTAATTTACAACAAAAAATATAATTTTCCTATTTAATTAAATATATAAGAAAAATTTCAAATATTTAAGTATGATGATGAAAATCAACTTAAATATTAATTTTCTATTTAATTAAATACACTAGAAAAATACTTCAAGCAAAAATATCATCTATCTAGATTTTCCTTTGACTAATTAATTCAATTTCTAATAATATACTTTAATTCAATTTATTTTAAATTAATCAATAAATGAAAAAAATCATTGATTTAAGTTGATCCAAGAATTAATTAAAATAAATAATTAATTTACAACTTAATCTATTTTTCAAGATAAAATTCAAAATTCTAGCATTTAAGAAATACAATTTCAAAAATTGATTAATAAAATAAAAAAAATATATATTTTGAAAATTATTTAAATTTAGTTGAAAAAATAAATTTCAACTAAAAATAATTTTCTATTTAATTAAATATCATGAAAAAGAAATATTTAAGTATGATGATAAAAATCAACTTAGATATTTAATTTTCAAATTAATTAAATGTATTAAATTCAAGAAATTAATAATTAAGTGTAGAGAAGGCTTAATTATTAATTTCTAGTTTAATACTAGGAAAAATATACTTAAAATAAATTGTACCAAAATTAATTAATAAATAATTAATTTCACAATGTATAATATTTCCTATTTAATATTAGAAATAATAAGTAGTCTAGAAATAACTATCTACAAAATATCTTATTTGACTAAGTATCTTTTCCACAAAATTTGAAAAAATATCTAATTTAAGTTGTATTAGAAAAAATCTAGAAATTAAATATTTTTCAAATTTAAATTTAATTAAATATCAAAAATTAAGTTGTAACCACTTAATTTGGAAATATTCCATTTTAAGTTAATATTTGAAAAGATATTAACTTAAAAAATATCTAAAGAATCTTAATAACCAATGCCTAAAATTCCTCAACTTAATTTTGAAATTTGAAATTCAAAAGATATTCAGATTTAAGTTGGTTAGTTGTAGATAACTAAATATCAACTTAAATAAGAATATTTAATGAAAAATTTAAATTAAGTTCCAGAAAGAATCTAGATGGTTATAATTCTATATTTAATTAAATACAAGAAAATACATATAGTTTAGCTTAGAATAAAAAATTCTTTAAACTATAATTTTCTTAAATTAATTTCAAAATAAATGAAATTAATTATGTTTCTAATCAATTTTATTAGGTTAAACTAGTTTAATTAACCTAGTACAGTCATTCAAATCAGGCAAATGGGCCTTCACAATTGGGGTGGTTCATGTGAGGGGGTGCTGGGTTCAGTATGTCGTACCCACTTCTATGGCTCCCAACTCTCACACAAGGCCCAAAAGAGAGGAATTTAACCTTAATAAGAACAACTGTTATTCATTGAATAAGCCCAATAACTAAATGGGCCTAAATAAATTCTATCAAGAACTATGATAATTTATTTTAGCAACAACAACCTATATGTATCTATAATCAAATTAAACACATAGGCTCACACAGGCACACTTTGGATGGGTCCTATCATGTTGCTAGGTCATACACAGATGAAAGAAGATTGTAAATATACCTGTTACAAATTATTATCTTGACCAAGGGAGCCATCAGATCATTAGATCTGGCAAAAAGTAACCATGACTATTTGCAATCAAGTAATAATAGGTTTTGAAAACTTACAAACAAGCTAAAACACATACTCCTGCAACAAGGTTAGCTGGATAGTTGGATGTAGGATTTATTTAATTTTAAATTAAATATTTAATTTCGAAAATAATTAATTAAATAAATAAAAAAAATTTTGAAAATTTTTAAAAAAAAAATTGAAAAAAAAATTCGAGATTTTAAATAAAAATTTAAAATTAAACCTACAATTTTTGAAAAATTAGGTTTCAACCAACCTAAATATCATTTCAAAAATTTGCTAACTACTTTTAAATTTTAAATGTTACTTTATAAATAAAAATTAGAAAAGATAAATAAATATCTTTTTCAAATTTTAAATGTAATTTAAATAAATAAAATAACAAAATTTAAAAAATTAGCAAAATATCTTATATCATTTAAAAATTACATGATTATAAATATCTTATTTTTAAATTTAAAATAAGATAAGATATAATCAAATTTTAAAATAAGATAGATATTTTAAGCAAGAAGATAGATACTAATTCTATTCAAATTCAAATTACACTAATATCTTGAATTAAATTTAAAAAATATTAAATTAATTCAAAATGATAATTAGAATTGAATTAGGAATAGTAATAGTATAAATACAAAACTATACCAAAAATCGGAAGTTAATTCCATGAAAAAGCATGAAAAATCGAAGAAAAACAAAAAAATTGTGAACTGTACGAACAGATTTGCGATCGCAGGAAAATATCAGCACAGCCCCGATTTTTTCAAATCTTCAAAAAATCATAACTAATTCAAATAAAATCGAAATTGAGTTCTGTAAAAGGCTAACTTGCTTAATGTTTTCCATACTATCCAATAAAAATAATTCCAAAATCAAAATCGCAATTATTTTTCACGAAAATTTACAAACATCAATCAATCATCAAATAACACTCAATACAACATGATACCATCCAAAGAACATACAAACAATCGTTTTAAAGTCCAAATTTCTTGCAAGTAAATCAATTACCATGGCTCTGAGGCCAGTTGCTGGAAATTATCTTACCAGGATCTTAGATCTACTCACAAGTATGTTGATTAACATCCTAAATATGAACTTTCTAAAACGATGAAATAAACACATATAAAGTTTAGGAAACCTTACATTGGGTGCAGCAGAATAATATGACTCCTTCCGTTCAGATATCTAGCCTCTGATTCCTTTCTGTAGCAGAGCATTATCAATATCTGAACCTGGATCTCTTTCTCTGAATCTTTGATGCTGAAACTCCTTTGCTGATGATCTTTCTTCACGATCTTCCTCACTATGATTGAGGTATCACTTGATGTGTGTGGGCACTACTCTAATCACTAAGGATTTCAAAATTATCAAGAGGGAAGAGAAAGAAGAAGTGGCAGCTAAAGATAGGGAGAGAGAAAGCTCAGGTTTTCTGAATCAGAAGAAGTGTTTTTCCTGAAGCCTTCACTATCTATTTATAGCATTCCACTAGGGTTAGATTTGAATTATATGGCATTAAAATAATGAAAAAATCAACTTAAAATACTACAATAGGTGGTCGGCCATACACTAATGGATTGGGCCTTTCTTTTTGCAATTTTGCAATTTTGTAACCTTTTGTATCTGATTTTCTCAAAAATGTCAATTTCCTAATTCAACCATTTAAATGTCAATTCTAACTATTTAATAACTATAAATAATTATTAAATAAGATTGTCATTTATCATATTTATTAATTGAACCATACAAAGTATCATAATTAACAAATATGCCCCTATAAACTCTTTCTTTACAATTTCGCCCTTACTTAGTGAAAATTTTACAAATAGACATAGTCTAATTTCAGAATTATAATTGATTAATCAAAACCAATTACATGAGTCTTACAAGAAATATTATCTCAACTAGTGGGGGGACCATGGGTCTATATAACCGAGCTTCCAATAAGTAGATCAAGAATTTAGCACTAAAATTCACTAACTTATTAATTCTTCGTTGAATCCACGCATAGAACTTAGAATTGCACTCTCAGTATATAGAATGCTCTATATGTTCCACCATATAGACACATCATTAGTTATCCATTGTTATAATCCTAATTTGATCAATTATCCTCTATATGAATGATCTACACTGTAAAGGGATTAAATTGCCGTTACACCCTACAATGTATTTATTCCTTAAAACACTTGACCCCGTATAAATGATATTTCAGCTTATGTGAAATGAGATCTCCACCATTTATTTTCGTTTGGTCAAGCTCGAAGGTGATCATCCTTTGCTTACTATTCGCCAGATAGAAGCTATAGATTCCATGTTTATGCTAGCGCTCCCACTCAATTGCACTACCGTGTTCCCAAAAAGTACGTATCACCCTGACTTAAAAGTAGGCTTAACTAACAATTCAAGGAACACGAATAGCCTTTCAAGATTGAGCCTAATCATAACAGGATTAAGATCATTTGATCTAGGATCAACTAGGCGATATTGACTTGAATAGATTTTACGGTAAGTTTAATTAAATCTAAGTCAAAGTTCAATATCGGTCCCTTCCGATGCATACTCCATGCATCCAACCTGAGCTTTACTTTAACCAATGTTCTGGAAAGAACATAGTATTTCTCCAAATACAAGTAAACTCTTGTTGTACATTTTCATATCAGTAAAACCCTGTGTCTGATAAATCTAGGAAAATTTATTCACATAGTCATGTTTACTTTCCAATGTGTTGACGGCACAATAAACAGGATCAAGTATGTGAAAAGGGTTTCAGATGAATCTATACATTATGTACATATAATCATGAAATAAATCATGTGAACCATGCAACATTAAATGTTATTTCTGATCTATATTAATAAGTAAATCTGATTATATTGAAATGAGTTTTATTTAGGGCATAAAACCCAACAAAAATTACAAAAAGTGAGGCCCAAATCCACTGAGCATGGCCGGCCACTTTTGTAGGGAATTTAATTTTATATTTTCATTATTTTAATGCCAAATAATTCAAACCTAACCCTAGTGGAATGCTATAAATAGATAGTGAAGGCTTCAGGAAAATTACACTTAAATTTTCTATTTTTCCTTCAGAGAAAAACCTGAGCCTTCTCTCTCCCTATCTGGCCGACCACTCCCTCTCTCTTTCTTCCCTCTTGAATTTCGAAATTCTTAGTGTGAGAGTAGTGCTCACACAAAGCAAGTGATACCTCAATCATAGTGAGGAAGATCGTGAAGAAAGAATTTTAGCAAGAAGGAGTTTCAGGACTAAAGAATCAGAGAAAGAGATCCAGGTTCAGATATTGATAATGCTCTGCTACATAAAGGAATCAAGGGCTAGATATCTGAACGGAAGGAGTCATATTATTTCGCTGCACCCAATGTAAGGTTTACTAAACTTTATATGTGTTTATTTCATCGTTTTAGAAAGTTCATATTTAGGGTGTTAATCAACATACTTGTGAGTAGATCTAAGATCCTGGTAAAATAATTTCCAACATGGAGTATACATCGAAAGGGACCGATATTGAACTTTGATTAGATATATTAGAATTTACCGTAATATCTATTCAATTCAATATCACCTATTGATCTTAGATCAAATGATCTTAATCCTGATATGATTAGGTTCAATCTCAAGAGTGTTATTCGTGTTCTTTGATTTGTTAGTTAAGCCTACTTTTGGGTGAGGGTGATACGTACATTTTGGGAACACGGTAGTGCAATTGAGTGGGAGCGCTAACATAAATATGGAATCTGTAGCTTCTATCTGGCGAATAGAAAGTAAAGGATGATTTCCTTCGAGCTTAACCAAACGAAAATAAATGGTGGAGATTGTTGGAAATTATTTTACCAGGATCTTAGATCTACTCACAAGTATGTTGATTAACACCCTAAATATGAACTTCTAAAATGATTATGAAATAAACACATATAAAGTATTAGAAGCCTTACATTGGGTGCAGCGGAATATAATGACTACTTTCGTTCAGATATCTAGCCCTTGATTCCTTTCTGTAGCAGAGCATTATCAATATCTGAACCGGGATCTCTTTCTCTCCTTCTTTAGTGCTGAAACTCCTTCTTGTTGAATGTCTCTCTTCACGATCTTCCTCACTATGATTGAGGTATCACTTGCTGTGTGTGGGCACTACTCTAATCACTAAGTGTTTCGAAATCTCAAGGAGGAAGAGAGAGAGAGACTGGCGGCTAGGTATAGAGAGAGAGAGAGGCTCAGGTTTTTTCTGAATGAAAAGTAGAAAGTTAAGTGTAACTTTCCTCAAGCCTTCACTATCTATTTATAGCATTTCACTAGGGTTAGGTTTGAATTATTTGGCATTAAAATAATGAAATATCAGATGATAAATGCTATAAAAGTGGCCGGCCCTAGGCAATATGGAATTAGGCCTCATTTTTTGCAATTTTGCAGTTTTATCATTTATGCATCTCATTTTCTCAAAAACGTCAATTTTCTAATTCAACCATTTAAATGCCAATTCTAACTATTTAATAACTATAAATAATTATTAAATAATATTGTCATTTATCATATTTATTAATTGAACCGTACAAAGTATCATAATTAACAAATATGCCCCTAAAACTCTTTCTTTACAATTTCGCCCTTACTTAGTGAAAAATTCACAAATAGACATAGTCTAATTTGAGAATTATAATTGATTAATCAAAACCATTTATATGAGTCTTACAAGCAATATTATCTCAACTAGTGGGGGGACCATGGGTCTATATAACCTAGCTTCCAATAAGCAGATCAAGAATTTATTACTAAAATTCACTAACTTATTAATTCTTCGTTGAATCCACGCATAGAACTTAGAATTGCACTCTCAGTATATAGAATGCTCTATATGTTCCACCATATAGACACATCATTAGTTATCCATTGTTATAATCCTAATTTGATCAATGATCCTCTATATGAATGATCTACACTGTAAAGGGATTAGATTACCGTTACACCCTACAATGTATTTTATCCTTAAAACACTTAACCCCGTATAAATGACATTTCAGCTTATGTTAAATGAGTACTCCACCATTTATTTTCGTTTGGTCAAGCTCGAAGGAGATCATCCTTTACTTACTATTCGCCAGATAGAAGCTATAGATTCCATGTTTATGTTAGCGCTCCCACTCAATTGCACTACCTGTTGGGTTTTATGCCCTAAATAAAACTCTTTACAATCTGATTCGTTATCAATACAAGAAATTTCAAGTGATTTATGTTTGCATGAATTTTACATGCTAATGGTTTAATATGTTTAGTACATTTACACACAAAATTCAGTTAAATCTAGATCGTATGTTTATTCACAATTACAGTATCGTCAACACAGTGGAATGTGATTGTGATCATATGAATCAAAAGACTAAGTCCCTGTTTCATCAGTGTTTTGGATTTACACTAATGTGATAATCAGCGATGATGTGTACTTACACTTGGAATAAGTGTTATGTTCTTTCCAAGACATTAGTAAAGTATACTAGTTTCCAAGTCAATATCAGTAGTTGATCTTAAGATTAAAAGAATCTAAATCCTGATATGCTTAGGCTCAACTCAGGAGTACTATTCATGTTCTTTGATTTATTAGTTAAGCTTACTTTTGGGTCAGGGTGACACGTATATTTTGGGAACATGATAGTGTGATTGAGTGGGAGTGCTGAACATAAATATGGAATCTATAGCTTCTACTGGTGTATAGAAGTCAAGTGATTATTCCCTTCGAGCTTAGCAAATAGAATTAAATGGATGAACTCTTGTTTAAGTGACTAATTCTTAGATCACTAAACACCATTTACAGGTAGCTAAGTGTTTTAAGGGGCAAAATACATTGAGGGGTGAAAACGGTAAAATTATCCCATCTCGATGTAAATCATCTATATAGAGGATCTTTGATCACAATAAGATTATAACAATCGTGGAACATATAGTATGCTCTATATAAGTCTGAGAGTGCAATTCTAAGTTCTAAGAGTGGATTCAATGAAGAATTAATAAGTAGGAATTTACTTAGTAAATTTGGTTCACTTATTGGAAGCTAAGCATATAGATCCATGGTCCCCATTCTAGTTGAGAACATACTGCTTGTAAGACTCAATAATTGATTCGTGATTGATCAATTATAATTCTAAAATTAGACTATGTCTAATTTGTGAATTTTCACTAAGCAGGGGCGAAATTGTAAAGAAAAGAGATTCTAGGTTTATTTATTTATTAATGGACTTTATATGCATAATTAATAATTAAATTAAATGACAATATTATTTAATAATCTATTTTAGTTATTAAATAATTAGTTTTGACATTTAAATGGTTAGAATTGGAAAATTAGCGTTTTTGAGAAAATAGAAATAAAATTTGTGAAAACTTCAAAACCAAGTGGGGCCCATTACACACACCATGGCCAGCCACTTTATGTGAAATTTCAAATTGATATTTTTATTATTTTAATGTCAAATAATTCCTAACCTAAACCTAGTAGTTGCCTATAAATAGAAAGTGAAGGCTCAGTCAAAATCATAACTCTGAATAATCTTCTGACAGAAAATTCTCTCTTCAGAAAACTGAGCCTTCCCTTTTCTATTCCTTGGCCGAACCTCTCTCTCTCTTTTCTCTTCATAAATTTCGAACCTTAGTGATAGAGTAAGTGCCCACACACAGCAAGTGCTAACTCAATCATAGATTGGAAGACTATGAAGCATCACAAACAAAGAAGAAGGACATTCGGGCTCAGATCTTGGTAATACTCTGCGAGAGAAAGGATACAAGGGTTAGAGATCTGAGTGGAAGGAGACATTAATTCCGCTGCATCAATGTAAGGTTTTCTTAACTTTATATGTGTTTATTTTATCGTTTTAGAAAGTTCGTATTTAGGATGTTAAACAACATACTTGTGAGTAGATCTAAGATCCTGGTAAAATAATATCCAACACTACCGTGTTCCCAAAATGTACGTATCACCCTGACCCAAAAGTAGGCTTAACTAACAAATCAAAGAACACGAATAGCCTCTTGAGATTGAGCCTAATCATAACAGGATTAAGATCATTTGATCTAGGATCAACTAGGCGATATTGACTTGAATAGATATTATGGTAAGTTTACTAAATCTAAGTCAAAGTTCAATATCGGCCCCTTCCGATGCATACTCCATGCATCCAACCTGAGCTTTACTTTAACCAATGCTCTGGAAAGAACATAACATTTCTCCAAATGCAAGTAAACTCTGTTGTAGATTATCATATCAGTAAAACCCTGTGTCTGATAAATCTAGGAAACTTTATTCACATAGTCATGTTTACTTTCCAAAGTGTTGACAGCACAATAAACAGGATCAAGTATGTGAAAAGGGTTTCAGATGAATTCATACATTATGTACATATAATCATGAAATAAATCATGTGAACCATGCAACATGAAATGTTATTTCTGATCTATATTAATAAGTAAATCTGATTATATTGAAATGAGTTTTATTTAAGGCATAAAGCCCAACAGAGATCTCATTTCACTTAGCTGAAATATCATTTATACAGGGTTAAGTGTTTTAAGGATAAAATACATTGTAGGGTGTTACGGTAATTTAATCCCTTTACAGTGTAAATCATCTATATAGAGGATCATTGATCACATTAGGGTTATAACAATGGATAACTAATGACTTGTCTATATCGTGGAACATATAGAACGTTCTATATACTGAAAGTGCAATTCTAAGTTCTATGCGTGGATTCAACGAAGAATTAATAAGTCAGTGAATTTAAGATATAAATTCTTAATCTACTTATTGGAAGCTCGGATATATAGACCCATGGTCCCCATACTAGTTGAGACCATACTGCTTGTAAGACTCAGTTAACTGATTTTGATTAATCAATTATAATTCTAAAGTTAGACTATGTCTAGTTTATGAATTTTCACTAAGCAATGGCGAAATTGTAAAGAAAAGAGAATTCTAGGTTTATTTATTAATTAAGAGACTTTATATGGCTAATTAATAAATATATTAAATGACAATATTATTTAATAATTATTTTTAGTTATTAAATAATTGGAATTGGCATTTAAATGGTTGAAATTTGAAAATTAGCGTTTTTGAGAAAATCAGATGCAGGAATGATAAAACAGCAAAATTGCATAAGTGAGGCCCATTATCCAAGCCCATGGCTGACCACACTTTATGGGTTTTATCATTTATTTTTTCATTATTTTAATGCCAAATAATTCTAACCTAAACCTAGGTGGTTACCTATAAATAGATAGTGATGGCTCTCATTCATACTTAACTTTGTGAATTTCTGTCAGATGAAAACTGAGCCTCTATCTTTTATCTATAGGCCGAACCTCTTCTTCTTTTCTTCTCTAAATTTCGAATTCCTTGAGTGAATGAGAGAGTGCCCACACACATCAAGTGGTATCTCAATCATAGTGTGTAAGACTGTAGAAAATCAACCAACAAGAAGGAGATTCAGCATCAAAGGAAGGAGAGAAAGAGATCCAGGTTCAGATATTGATAATGCTCTACTACAGAAAGGAATCAAGGGCTAGATATCTGAACGGAAGGAGTCATTATATTCCGCTGCACCCAATGTAAGGTTTACTAAACTTTATATGTGTTTATTTCATTGTTTTAGAATTCATATTAGGATGTTAATGAAACATACTTGTTGGTAAATCTAGATCCTGGTAAAATATATCCAACGTATACGTATACGTATAATTATAATATTCTTATTAATGCATTTATTAAATTTTCTTTTGTGTTAAGTTTTATGGAAAAAGAAAAAGAATGGTCTACACAAAAAAATCAAATTACAAAAATAAAACATTAATAATAATAAAGTGCAAGATAAAAGAAGGAAAAATAAGACTCTATTAAAATTAGTGTGGCATGTATAACATATCATATTTGTGAAAAAAAAAAGAATAGTAGTATAGAAAATAAGAAAAAATTGATAATATCACTGATATATCACTAAATAAATAAAATTTTAAATCAAATATTCATATATATATATATTAACTTAAGAATATATATTAACTTTTGAATATTTAAATAATCTTATAAATTATAATTATAATTCAATATTGAAAGACATCCCGAAAAAAGAAAAAAAAAATGTACCTATTATGTATGTAGTTTTGTATTTTATTTTTTTGTTGTTATGATATGATTGTATAATTATATATATACATAATTTATTGAAAGACATCACAAAGAAAAGAACGAAGGAAATTATACCTGATTATATATGTATCTCTAAATTGTATAAAAGAGAAATGAAAGAGGTATGTATCTTTGTATTTCACTTTTGTGGTTATAGTTACTATTAATATTGTATATGTTCTTCAAATTTATATCTATATATATAGTGGGTAACATGCAACAATCAAAAGGTTTGTAGAGAAGTGAAAAAGTTGTAACTTATTTTTTTTTTATTTATGTTAGTGATAAATATGTAATAATTGTAAATAGGTTATTAATAAGTGAAAAGTTGTAATTATATTTTTATTATTATTGTTATTAATTACACATTATCAAAATGAATATAAAATAGATGAAAATGTAAAATTTTAACAAAGAAGAAAAAATTGATTGAAAGGATTATAGAGTGCCACCTTACAGCTTGATGCTTTCCTTTATATATATATTGATGATATTGATTGTGACAGTATGTATTTGATTGAATCAACTTAAATTTTAAAGTTGACACGAGAAAGGAAAACCTACTATAAATATTATATTTTAAAAAATAAATGATAATAAAGAAAGGCAATTAATATCTAAAATAATAAGAAGAAACCCATTTTTATCAAAAAAAAAAAAAAAAACTAATTAATAGCAAGCAATTAAAGAATTAAATTATTAAAACCTATTGATTATTTGAAAATAAGAAATTAATATTTAATGACATATAAAATATATACAATTTAAAATTTCATTTAAGAAGGAAAAAATTAAATAAATTTCACAAAAAAAAAACCTCAATCTACCTTCACCACCTTTAATGGTAATGGGCCATGTTGCACGTAAGATGCACCACCATTACTAAATTCTAATTACAAGCACAACCATCTCAGGCTACCGATAACGACCTCGAGACCACCATGATCCTACTGACTCAATCACCGCTTGACAGTTTTTCTTTTCTGACATTAAGACGTTTGATTTCATTGCTAAATCAATAAAAAATATAAAAACAAATAGAAATAATGGAAAAAAATATTATGAGATAAAAAAACTCACCGATTGAGTAAAAAACTACTAAGAAAGTAATATAATGATGGTATTTATAGTGAATTTTCTATGAGAATTAAAAATATGAGTACAATTAATTTATTTAATAGTAATGATAAAAAATATTAAATAAATAAGAGAATGAAAAAAAAATGAATGATAATTCATAATTTTATAACTGAACAAAAAAAATATTTATTATTAATATTAAACAAAAAAAAAAAGAACTATCCATAAATGATAATAGAATGAATTAGAAAAATGTGAACTAATAATATTTAACAAAAAAATATAGCATTGATCGTATAAAAAAAATTATAGAGATAGTTTTATAATACTAACTTAAAAATAGCTAGACAAATAATTTTGTATATATTGAAAAAGTAAAAATTAAAGATATAAAGATTAACTATTTTTTATTTAATTATACATATAATTATAATATTTTAATTAATGCATTTATTAAATTTTCTTTTGTGTTATGTTTTATTGAAAAAGAAAAAGAATGGTCTACACAAAAAAATCAAATTACAAAAATAAAACGTTAATAATAATAAAGTGTAAGATAAAAGAAGGCAAAATAAGACTCTATTAAAATTAGTGTGGCATGTATAACATCTCATATTTGTAAAAAAAAGAATAGTGCTATAGAAAATAAGAAAAAAATGATAATATCACTGATATATCACTAAATAAATAAAATTTTAAATTTAATATTCATATATATATTAATTGTAGAATATATATTAACTTTTGAATATTTGAATAATCTTATAAATTATAAATATAATTCAATATTGAAAGACATGTTAGACATTTATATGTATAAACTGAAATATATATGTTTATGTATAAAATGCGGAATTAAATCAAACATATATATATTATGAATAAGGATCGAAATACCTCCAGCCATTGATTCTAGAGCTTCAAACCCACATAAGCTTTGATCTGCAAAGGAAACTGGTTGGTGTGGGTAATCGAGCTTCCTCGCTTTCTCAACTCTCTTTAGATGGATTTTGCTGTTATGAACAGAATGAGTGAGGAGCTCGGGGACCGATACCCTATATTTATAGGTGAGATACTCCATCAGTATCTGTGCCACATTAATTGTCAGAATATTTTGACAATTAATTCAGGAAATCAAATCAGGTAATGAATATAGAAATCTGACCATATATAGAATATTACATAATTGATTTTGTCCAGATTCAATGAATATAAAATATTCATTTAACAGAAATCAATTATTTATTTATTTCCTTAAATAGAAAATCATTTCCTTAATTAGAAAATAATTTCCATAAATAAAATATTCTAATATTCTCCCACTTGGTCAGCATTTAAACTAAAATATTCAAACCCAACGTTCCTCATTATATAATAAACATACGAATCATAGCGACATGTCCTCATTATGAATCGAGTACTATCTTTCATGTATTACAATATATTTATTATATAACAATGTACTTTATGTGGCAATGTACTTAAGCGAATAAACCCTAACACTTATGTTTATTCAGGTCCTCTTACGATAATTTTCTCAGATGAAATTAAGGTGCACATAAATATGAGAAAATATCGAAATTAGAGTTTGATTAAATAATTTTTGGTTGTACAAATAAAAAAAAACTGCATATGGGTTAACTGAATCCCATATTTACTTTATGATCCTTGAATTTGTGTTTCGGCATGCCTTTAGTCAAGGATCTATGCGATCACCCAATTCAGTTTGCGTGATTAATGACCACTTATCACGCCTTTTTATGGCTAAATACTTAATGTCGATATGCTAGCTTCGACCAGTACTCTTAGAGTTATTAGCCATAAATATTGTAGCTGAATTTATCGCAAAATTTTCTTAATGGCCTAATGAAACTGTAATTCTGAACTCTAGGCCTACTATGAAACTCTATAATACATCATACGAGATGTATCCTCAAAACAATAAATGAATCTGACTTCTATAGTGGAAATAACAATCAAGATTCTCTACAATATAACTTACTGGTAATCTTAAGGACGTAATAAAATATTGATTTATGTGAATCAATACAACCAGTGAAGTATATTAGAAGCTAATTGGTTAACTATATTTCCAAATGGTCAATTCATCTTAAAATATGTATGAATATAATTTTTTAGTATCTTAAAGATACCTCATCACTTTATATGAAAAATAAAGTGGTCTTAACTTTAGTTATTCTGATACTACTTAACGATCCTGAAACAAATGTAATGCAAAGTCTTATTCAGACTCTTAGGCATACATTAGGCTTCTAAAATAGAAGCAAATGAATGTTCTTAATTTATTCTCATTCCAAATCATTTTTCAGATGTTGGTTTGAGTTGAATTTATCACACTTAAAGATAAAAGTTATATCAAATGAATAATACATAATTTTATTTAATCAGAGATGCTGTGGCTACTCTCTAATTAATTAAAATTATACATGTTATTTATATTCATTATCTCAAAATAATAATTTGAGATATGAATTATTTCACCTGATATAGAAAACTTTTATCATTATTTGCAAGTAACATATTGTGTACGTATAAAACAAATATTACTCCCACTAACCTTCTGGTATATAATTATTTCCATAATTCTCTTTTCAAGTCTAAATGAAAAGATGATATAATACCAATTTGTGAGATGTTTGTTTTAATCTATAGGTAGACACCTTAAGCTTGCATATGTTCACCACTATTAGAGGAAAATCTTTATGGCAATCTGTATATTCTCCTCTAGTTCACTGTTTGGAACTGATTAATGAATTGAAACGAGCAACAAATGCCAAGGTCTATAATAGAATCATTTATAAAAACAAGTGAGAATGTAAATCTCTTTTGTTATTGATTCTTAGTTCAAAATGAACTTCTTAGCAATGAATATTCTATTATATCTTTATGTTTCTCAATGTTGCCGAATGAATATTATTGGTGAAAAAACTTATGCTTAATTAATGTTCTCCACCCCATTAGGCAACTTTACTAAAGATAAACTTTATTGATCTTTAAGATATTCATTTCTTCATTCATGGCATGTTGTATTACAACTTCAATTCTTTATCGTTCTATAATTTAATTTGTGTCTCAAATTAATATTGTAGTTGAACTCTTATTGTACAAAATGTAATCACTAGAAAACATTGATCTTACTGTTCTAATAAGTCATCTTAAGGATGGACCAACAAACTCTTAAAAGAGCAAATGGTTCAATAACATGTTATTTTAGAAATTGTAAGCAATTACTAAATAACATAACTTATTAGAATTTTACCAATGACTTGTATATTATTAATGATTAGTTATGAATTCTCAATAACCATTAATCTTAAGGGTTGTTGTGAATCATAATTAATCTAACACTTGAGGTGGAAGTTTGAGAAAATATGAATGATCTTTCTCGGAAACTAGGTTCCTAGATTGATCACTCCCACTGATCAAGTCAATTCTTAATTCCACAATTCTAGTGTTGTGAGATGGATAATAAAATATGTAACCCTTAAACCTTATAGCTTTTCAAATGAAATATGCTCATTTATGGTTTAGGGCCCAGATCTTTTCTTTGACAATTGTACTCTAACTATATATGGATATTTATAAAATGTGTACTTGTCATCAAGTCAGTTTTCAACCTTATCACAACTCAAAATATGTTTGAGAAACAACTTTGGTTAGAACACGATTCGATATGTAAACCCCATTGAAGATTATCAATAGAAAAAGATTTAGGAAGGTTTGGAGTTTTCTATGTAGGCTCCACCTCATGTCCAAAAAATGCTTAGTTTCTTAAATTTGTCACACACTATGATTTAGATGTACCAGGCATATGTATTGGGCAATGAACCCATGCTTTTAAAGAAACTTTACAAATGGACTGGGAGTTTATCCATACTCATGAATTTTAATGTAGTATTATCCATTTTATAATTGATCTCACTATCTTAATATGCAAAATGCACTATTTCTCTACTTAAGATTTAAATGTCTTTGAAACATATAAATCTATACTTTTGTAGAAAAATTATTTATGTGAGTAATCGTTAAAAGGGAGATGCAAAATTTGAGTCCATGTCTTCAAAATTAATTGACTTGTATGATTTCTAATATGATAGAATTCTAGTATGCACCGATTTTGACTTGTTGGAATACATATTCTTAATGAAATTCACACAAGTTCTAAATAAAGTTAGTAAAATCAAGTGTAATATGAAGATCCCCACCATTTACTAACATTTATTCTATTTATGGATATATGTTCCATAATTTTTGGTGCTATAATGTAGAAGAATTCTTATTAACAACACATTTTTTTTTATTGTCAGATTGAACTTGCATATCTTTATGAGTGACATCATTTTGTAGTAAAGACCTCTAAATGTGTCTAAATCAAGTTTCAATAGAATCTTGGAACATAAAGGTCTTTGCCAATTTTAAAACAAAGTCACTACTATATTGCTTGTTCCTTAAACTTCTAAATGTGAGAACTTATCTTGTCTGTGGATAAGATTTGCTCACAGTTACTGACTTTCTCAGGTTTATTTGTAAACCTTGCAAGAAATTATGAATGTGGAATAACAATCTAAAATAATCCACTGTGTGTTAATGTGGAATAATTATATACCATTCATACACAATAAATTAAAATTTATTGGTGATAATAAAGTGTGATTTATTTTTCTTAATTATACAGTAAAAACTGTACATTTTAGATTAAGTTATTAGAATAAATTTTTGGAAATTTCTACTGGTATGAAAGAAATTTATGAATAGTGATGTAATAAAATTACATATATAGCTTTGAGATTTAAATGAATCATGTTTTTACCAATGAATAAACATGCTTAAATATGAAATCTTATTAAACAAAAATTGCCTGTGGGCTAAATTTTTAATTTAATAAGATTAGATTTAGATGTAGATTATGATAGATTTACACAATTTATGAAAAACTTAAAGTTTAATATTTCTATCTCAATGAAAGGTATGAAACACTTAATTATTTATAAATGTTTCAAAATTTTATACTTTGATAAAATTATTAAATTAAATCTACATAATTCCCTGTGGGATAAATTAAGAGAATTTAATTTAACATATTAATTATGTAAATATAATAAAATCTCTGTAAGGTAAGATTATTATGTTCACATAATTTATGTCCATTATGTGATCTTGATCCACTTAATATATATAATTTTATATAATTAAGGATGCTGTGGCTACTTCCTAATTATTTAAAATTATGTGGCTCACTAGACACCAAAGTATAAACTGAAGATTAAAATTTTACTAAATCTAAAATTTCCTATGGGCTAAATTTTAAATTTAATAAAATTAGATGAACCTTATGATAGATTTAATTAAACAATTAGTTTAGGAAAATGAAGATTTATTATCTATCTTTAATTAAATTTGTGATAACACTATTAAATTAAATCCCCATAACTCCCTGTGGGGTAAATTAAGAGAATTTAATTTAACATATTATCCTAATTAATTATACAAATATAATAAAATCCATGTGGGGTAAAATTATTATACCTATATAATTAATTACAAGTTATGTCCATTAAGGTGAATTTTAATTAATATATAATTTTATACAAATAAGGATGCTTTGGCTACTCCCTAATTATATAAAATTATATTTTCACTTTGACATTAGGTATTGGGCTCTACCTAAAAGTAATTTCGTTATTAACATAATAGACAATCACTGAGATTAGTGCTCCTAGTGTGGTCGTCCGAAGATCATTAAAAACCGTTCTAGATATGAGCATTTGTCCCAAGTTCATGTTTTCTTATGTCAAACCACAAAATTACTTATATTTTATTCATATTTTGTAATGACCGCTCTAGTAATGTGGATTAGAAAAGGCAATTAGCACTAATTTTTATTATTTTATTATTATTTGTGAATTAATTTATTTGTGGACCCCAATATTTAGAAGTAAATGTTAGAGTTATAATTTCTCAATTTCGGAGATTTTATTAAACTCTAGGGGTATTATTTAGCTTATATGTGAAATATGTTAATTTTGTAATTTTTGCTCGGCAACAACGGAAAATGCGATGGATGGCTAGATTAATCACATGGGTAATTTTAGAACCCTATTTTATAGTGGGGAATATTTTAGAGAAAATTAATTATCGGGTTTGAGCGGGGTTATGGAAATTGACCATTTTACCCCTAGTTTCAAAGAAATGCCTTAGTTTAAGTCTAAGGGCATTTTTGTCTTTTAAATTAATAAGTGATAGGTGGCTGCCCTAGGTTTGTGACACCTAATCTAATTAATTTCAGCCAAGGTTTAGTTAAGTTCATTTTCCCAATTTAGAAAATCAAAAGAAAAGAAATTAAAGAAAAAAAAACCAACCTAGGTATCTCTTTCTCTCTTCCTCTCTTTCGGCTGAGACAAATCAAGGGCAAGGGCAATCTTTTTCTTCCTAATTCTCTGTGATTGAGCTGGAAATTTAAGGAGAAGCAACCAAAGGTAACCCTAGAACATTGGTTTCATGTTTTTCTTTAAGTTTTACCTTAGTTTGAGCTTGTGGTTTGGTGTTTTAATGGCTGTTATGGTTTGGGTTGATTAGGAGGTGAATTCTGGGTTTAGTTGGAATTGATTAAAAGTCATAGTAGCTAGTTTGGTTGGTTGATTTAGGTTTTGTGTTAATTTGAGCATAAAACCTTTAACTTTAAGCTTTAATGGCAAGTTATTATTTACTGAGTTTTTCTGTGAAATACTGGCTGGGTTTTATTGTGTATGCCTTGTTTAGGAGCTCTGGAGAGTTTGGTAAAGATTGGGCTTGATTTGAATCAAGGGGGAGAATTTTTTGGGTTTCTGCAGATGAACCGAATTCGGTTACGGGTGGTCCGTACCAACCGGTCGGCCGGGTTGGTGACCCGTAACCGGGATGCGGTTGGATCCGCCCGTTGGGGATTTTTCCGAACCCTAGTTTTGGCCAATTTTGGGTAATATAGGGTATTGCCATGAGTTTTAGTGATAGTGGAACATTTAGTTTCGGGTTTTAAGTCCGGAAAGTGATTTGGCGAGTCAACTCATCCGTGTTATCATTCTTGTGATTAGGGCATCCATCTAGCACGTAAATTCCGTTCGGGTCGGCCGACACTTGAATTCGGAAAACAGGTAAGAACTGTGTATAATGTATGATGTGATTATACCGAATGTGTGTATATGTGTTTATATATGCATGCTTAAAATATGTTAAACACTACCAACACTTGTGTGAGTGTATTGGTACAGTGATTATTGTTAATTTGAGTACGATACAGTGATACCAACACAAGCATAGAAAATGCTAAGGTGTGTGGTACATCACTCAGTGATACTCAGTGATCGGGATAAACCCTACCAACACTCGTACAACGAGGTACGTTGTGTATGTGGTATAGTGGTTGTACCCTGGTATTGAACGTTCATGCTTATCTGTTAAGCTCTGTAAATAGGTGTATGGGCGCCTATTTACAGGTCGGAAATTATATGGTATGTTATATGCATTTCTTACTGAGTACGTCGACTCACGGCTTCGCTTCCATGTGTAGGTAAAGGAAAGGCGAAAGCCGAACGAGGAGTGAACTCCGAGCTCGGGTGAGATTGTACATGTCAAGCAGCGTGACCTGGAGTGTTCGGTCTCGGGACATCTGGGAGTTGTATTTTGAATGTCGCTGTGCGACCTGTAAATCCGTATATTTTGGAATATATGTTTAAAAGTAAAGTTTGTAAAGTTTTAAAAATCCGGATCCCGGCACTTGTAAATATTTTATTAAATTACAAAGTTTAATGTTTAATGCAAAAGTTTTAATTTGACACGTTTTTCGAGAAATTTCTTTGATTAGCAAAGATCGCACAATTATTGAAAAAGCACTGTAGCGTGCCTTAGCATTAGGGCGTTACAATTTTGGTATCAGAGCCGCCAGGTTTGTCTACCGAAGCTTGCTATGACATGTACAATCTTCATCAGAGAAAGCTCGGTTCACGGTTCAGTAAGCCCGTACTTGTTTAGTATGTTAAATAAGTGTGATGTAAAAGCATGTTAGGAAGCATATTAGATTTAAATTAAATATATTTCTATAAAAAGAAAAGAAAGTGCGTTGCCTTATGCTATTAAGAGCGGTGTAAATTTTGATCGCCGTCTAACCTGCCTACCTTATGGATTCGCAGGCTAAGTCCTATTAAATGGACGCCCCGCGAAATACAAGAAGCCAGGGTGGCATGGTTGAGGCCGGAGGCGGTCAGGGGAATCCTCAAAATCCCCGTGGTCGCGGTCGTGGCCGTGGTAGAGCTCAGGGTGGTCGCCCTGTAAATCCACCTCAAGCTCCTCCTGATTGGGAGCAAAGATTTGCTGAAATGCAGGAAAGAATTCGTCAGCAAGAAGATGAAGAGATTCGTAGGCCGAGGCGGCAGGTCCTCCCCGCCGTGCCTCCTCAACAAGTTCAGGCCGTTGCAGTTCCTGGTGCCGGCGCGCAGAACAACCTGTTGTTGGCAACCGTATGGAACCGTTGTACGAAAGATTTCGAAAACAGGCACCTCCAGTGTTTCTGGGAGGCCCTGATGTGATGAAGGCCGAGCAATGGCTTTCGATGATTGAGCGTATTCTCAACTTTATGGGAGTGGTTGGAAATGATCGGGTGGCCTGCGCCACTTTCCAGCTTCAGGAAGATGCCCTTGTGTGGTGGGAATTGATAACCCTCACACGGGACGTCACACTGATGACCTGGGAAGAATTCAGGGAGTTGTTCAACTCCAAGTATTACAATGAAGCAGTCCGCAAAGGCAAAGCGGAAAGAGTTTACTGATCTAGTTCAGACTGAGGGTATGTCAGTCACTGAGTATACAACGAAGTTTGATCGGTTGGCTAAATTGGCAGCAGGAATTGTGCCCACGGACTTCAGTAAGAAAGAAAAATATTTAGCGGGTTTGAGTGCAAAGATCCGGCACGATCTGGTTATTACCACTACTGAAGCAACCACGTATGCAGATATGGTTGAGAAGGCTTTGAGAGCCGAGGGTGCAGTAAAGTTTCTTCAGGAGCCCCGGGTGACTCCGAGTGTTGGTGGAACCCCCACTGTTCCTACTCCTGTTTATGGTAGGGATGGTGGTGACTCCACCATTGAGCAGAAAAGAAAGGTTGTTCCAGCTTCTGGTGGCACGGGGCAAAGCAAGCGGTTCCGTGGGAACCAAGGCAGAGGAGGACGCCAGGGTTATTCTTATCCTGAGTGTCCAAGGTGCAAGAAACATCATCCGGGAGAGTGTAACCGGAAGACATGCTTCTTATGTGGCATGGTGGGGCATTTCAAGAAAGATTGCCCCCAGGCAAAGAAAGAGGAGCCGAAAGCCGAGATGAAACCGGCTCCTGCTCGTGTGTTTGCCATCACCCAAGCTGATGCTGCAGCCAGTCCTTCTGTTGTGACAGGTCAGCTTCCCGTCAACAACTTGTTATTTACAGTATTATTTGACTCGGGAGCTACACGTTCTTATGTGGCTACAAGGGTGATTGATCTTTTGGGTAGGCCTTGTGACATTTTAGAAAGAGGGTTTGGAACCCTAATGCCTAGCGGGGAATTGGTTATCTCTAATAGGCGCATTAGGTCTATGCCGATTAGGATCGAAGATAGGGAATTGAGTGCGATCTCATAGAATTGAAACTAGCGAGTTTGATATTATACGGGAATGGATTTCCTATCCAAATATTCGGCCGGTATAGATTGTAGGCGTAAAATGGTGACTTTTCGGCGGAAGGTGAAGATCCATTTGTTTATGTTGGATCGGTTCAGGGGTCTCGGATCCCGGTTATTTCTGTGTTGAGAGCTAGGGATTTACTATACAATGGTTGTGTAGGATTTCTAGCGGTAGTTTTTGACTCCAGCAGACCTGAAACATTTGGGCCTGAGGTAGTCCGGGTAGTGAAAGATTTTCTTGATGTGTTCCCCGAGGAATTGCCGGGATTGCCGCCACAGCGAGAGATTGATTTTGTAATTGATTTGGCACCTGAAGTCGAACCTGTTTCTAAAGCTCCATATAGGATGGCTCCAGCAGAACTCAAGGAGCTTAAGTTGCAACTTCAGGGGATGCTGGATATTGGGTTTATTCGACCCAGTGAATCGCCCTGGGGAGCTCCGGTTCTTTTTGTAAAGAAGAAAGATGGTTCCCTCAGAATGTGTATTGATTATCGGGAACTGAATAAGCTGACGGTTAAGAACAAGTACCCGTTGCCTAGGATCGATGATCTGTTCGATCAGCTTCAGGGAAAGACAGTGTTCTCGAAGATTGATTTACGGTCTGGTTATCATCAACTCAGAATTCGGGAGGAGGACATACCGAAGACTGCTTTTAGAACCAGATATGGGCACTATGAATTTCTAGTAATGTCATTCGGATTGACTAATGCTCCTGCGGCCTTTATGGATCTCATGAATAGGGTGTTCAAGGATTTCCTCGATAACTGCGTTATAGTGTTTATCGATGACATTCTTGTGTACTCTCAGTCAGAAGAGGAGCACGAGCATCATCTCCGAATGGTGTTACAGCGACTTAGAGATCACAAGCTGTATGCCAAGTTCAAAAAGTGCGAATTCTGGTTGTCCGAGGTATCCTTTTTGGGTCACATAGTTGGGAAAAATGGAATTATGGTTGATCCAAACAAGATAGAATCAGTGAAGAATTGGCCGAGGCCCAAGTCTGTGACAGAAATTCGAAGTTTTCTCGGGTTAGCAGGGTATTATCGACGTTTCGTCGAAGGATTTTCTAAGCTTTCTATGCCCCTAACCGAATTGACTAAGAAAAATCAGAGATTCGTGTGGTCAGATAAGTGTGAATCAAGCTTCAGAGTTGAAGCGGCGTTTGATAACGGCTCCGTGTTAGCTTTGCCATCAGATCAAGAGAAATTTGTTGTGTATTGTGATGCTTCCAGACAGGGTCTGGGATGCGTTCTGATGCAAGCTGACAGAGTCATAGCTTATGCCTCTCGTCAACTGAAGGATTATGAGCAGCGTTACCCAACTCACGATTTAGAGCTCGCTGCTGTGGTTTTTGCTTTAAAAATTTGGCGACATTATCTTTACGGTGAGAAGTGTGAAATTTATATAGATCATAAAAGTCTCAAATACTTTTTCACCCAAAAAGATCTGAATATGAGGCAGAGAAGGTGGTTGGAGTTGGTTAAGGACTACGATTGTGAAATACTGTATCACCCCGGAAAAGCCAATGTTGTGGCCGACGCTTTGAGCAGAAAAGGTCCCGGTCAAGTGTGTACTACGGTTATGATAGCTCCTCAGCTAGCCTCGGAAATGGTTAGTGCAGGAATTGAATTCGTGGTCGGGAAACTACATAATTTAACACTCCAATCTGATCTGTTGGAAAGAATCAGAAAGGCGCAACTGGAAGATCCCGAGCTAGTTAAAGTTCGAGATGAGGTGGTGGCCGGTCGGCCTAGAGGTTTTTCAGTCTCGAACAGTGGAATGTTGTTATATAAGGCTCGAGTCTGTGTTCCTTGTGTGAATGAGCTTAAGAAAGAAATACTGGATGAAGCTCACACCACTCCATATTCATTGCATCCGGGAACCACCAAGATGTATCAGGATTTGAAACCCTACTTCTGGTGGTATGGGATGAAAAGAGATGTGGTGGACTACGTGTCCAAGTGTTTAACCCCGGCCAGATTAAGGCCGAACATCGAGGCGGCAGGATTATTGCAACCTTTAGTCCTTCCAGAATGGAAGTGGGAGGACATCACAATGGACTTCGTAACTGGTTTGCCTAGAACCACAGGGATGTATGATTCTGTTTGGGTTATCGTGGACAGATTCACAAAGTCAGCTCACTTCTTACCAGTGAAAGTTACATATTCAGTGGATCAATATGCTGAATTGTATGTGAAGGAGATAGTTCGTCTCCATGGAGCCCCTAAATCTATTGTATCAGACAGGGATCCAAAGTTCACATCGAAGTTTTGGGTGAGTCTCCAGAAGGCTATGGGTACCAAGTTAAAGTTTAGTACAGCCTTTCACCCTCAGACTGATGGTCAGTCAGAAAGAACTATCCAGATTTTAGAAGACCTATTACGAGCCTGTGTCATGGACTTTGAGGGTTCATGGGTTAAGTACTTGCCACTAATTGAGTTCTCCTACAACAACAGCTACCAAAGTACAATAGGGATGGCTCCCTATGAGATGCTATATGGTAGAAAATGTCGTTCTCCTATTCATTGGGACGAGACAGGAGAAAGGAAGTACCTGGGTCCTGAATTAGTGCAGAAGACCAACGAAGCTATTGATAAGATCAAGGCTCGGATGCTTGCTTCTCAAAGCAGGCAGAAAAATTATGCTGATCCGAAGCGCAGAGATGTCACATTTCAGGCAGGGGAACATGTTTTCCTGCGAGTTTCACCCATGAAGGGTATTCGGCGCTTCGGGAAGAAGGGTAAGTTAAGCCCTAGGTTCATTGGGCCATTTCAGATACTTGAGAAGGTCGGGCAGGTAGCGTATCGGCTAGCCTTACCACCAGCATTGTCAGCTGTTCATGACGTATTTCACATTTCTATGTTAAGGAAATACGTGTCAGACCCGACTCATGTCTTGAGTTATGAAGCCCTTGAACTTCAACCAGACTTATCCTATGAAGAGCAACCTGTTCAGATTTTGGATAGAAAAGAAAAAGTTCTTCGGAACAAAACTATTGCACTGGTTAAGGTGCTCTGGAGGAATAGTAAAGTGGAAGAAGCCACCTGGGAGTTGGAGTCAGATATGAGGACTCAACATCCAGAGCTATTCAGGTTAGATTTCGGGGACGAAATCCTATTAACGGGGGGATAATTGTAATGACCGCTCTAGTAATGTGGATTAGAAAAGGCAATTAGCACTAATTTTTATTATTTTATTATTATTTGTGAATTAATTTATTTGTGGACCCCAATATTTAGAAGTAAATGTTAGAGTTATAATTTCTCAATTTCGGAGATTTTATTAAACTCTAGGGGTATTATTTAGCTTATATGTGAAATATGTTAATTTTGTAATTTTTGCTCGGCGACAACGGAAAATGCGATGGATGGCTAGATTAATCACATGGGTAATTTTAGAACCCTATTTTATAGTGGGGAATATTTTAGAGAAAATTAATTATCGGGTTTGAGCGGGGTTATGGAAATTGACCATTTTACCCCTAGTTTCAAAGAAATGCCTTAGTTTAAGTCTAAGGGCATTTTTGTCTTTTAAATTAATAAGTGATAGGTGGCTGCCCTAGGTTTGTGACACCTAATCTAATTAATTTCAGCCAAGGTTTAGTTAAGTTCATTTTCCCAATTTAGAAAATCAAAAGAAAAGAAATTAAAGAAAAAAAAACCAACCTAGGTATCTCTTTCTCTCTTCCTCTCTTTCGGCTGAGACAAATCAAGGGCAAGGGCAATCTTTTTCTTCCTAATTCTCTGTGATTGAGCTGGAAATTTAAGGAGAAGCAACCAAAGGTAACCCTAGAACATTGGTTTCATGTTTTTCTTTAAGTTTTACCTTAGTTTGAGCTTGTGGTTTGGTGTTTTAATGGCTGTTATGGTTTGGGTTGATTAGGAGGTGAATTCTGGGTTTAGTTGGAATTGATTAAAAGTCATAGTAGCTAGTTTGGTTGGTTGATTTAGGTTTTGTGTTAATTTGAGCATAAAACCTTTAACTTTAAGCTTTAATGGCAAGTTATTATTTACTGAGTTTTTCTGTGAAATACTGGCTGGGTTTTATTGTGTATGCCTTGTTTAGGAGCTCTGGAGAGTTTGGTAAAGATTGGGCTTGATTTGAATCAAGGGGGAGAATTTTTTGGGTTTCTGCAGATGAACCGAAATTCCGGTTCTGGGTGGTCTGTACCAACCGGTCGACCGGTTGGTGACCCAGAACCGGGATGCCGGTTGGATCCGGTCTGCCTGTTGGGGATTTTTCCAGAACCCTAGTTTTGGCCAATTTTGGGTAATATAGGGTATTGCCATGAGGTTTAGTGATAGGGGAACATTTAGTTTCGGGTTTTAAGTCCCGGAAAGTGATTTGGCGAGTCACTCATCTGTGTTATCATTCTTGTGATTAGGGCATCCATCTAGCACGTAAATTCCGTTCGTGTCGGCCAAAGACACTTGAATTCGGAAAACAGGTAAGAACTGTGTATAATGTATGATGTGATTATCTGAATGTGTGTATATGTGTTTATATATGCATGCTTAAAATATGTTAAACACTACCAGCACTTGTGTGAGTGTATTGGTACAGTGATTATTGTTAATTTGAGTACGATACAGTGATACCAACACAAGCATAGAAAATGCTAAGGTGTGTGGTACATCACTCAGTGATACTCAGTGATCGGGATAAACCCTACCAACACTCGTACAGCGAGGTACGTTGTGTATGTGGTATAGTGGTTGTACCCTGGTATTGAACGTTCATGCTTATCTGTTAAGCTCTGTAAATAGGTGTATGGGCGCCTATTTACAGGTCGGAAATTATATGGTATGTTATATGCATTTCTTACTGAGTCTGTCGACTCACAGTTTCTGCTTCCATGTGTAGGTAAAGGAAAGGCGAAAGCTGAACAGGAGTGAACCTGAGCTCGGGTGAGATTGTACATGTCAAGCAGCGTGACCTGGAGTGTTCGGTCTCGGGACATCTGGGAGTTGTATTTTGAATGTCGCTGTGCGACCTGTAAATCCGTATATTTTGGAATATATGTTTAAAAGTAAAGTTTGTAAAGTTTTAAAAATCGGGATCCCGGCACTTGTAAATATTTTATTAAATTACAAAGTTTAATGTTTAATGCAAAAGTTTTAATTTGACACGTTTTTCGAGAAATTTCTTTGATTAGCAAAGATCGCACAATTATTGAAAAAGCACTGTAGCGTGCCTTAGCATTAGGGCGTTACATATTTTATTCATTTTAGGAAGTTTTATGAATATTTTATGAATAATTTTATGAAGTTTTATGAAACTTAATGTGCTATATAAAATATTCAACCTATCTTAATGTTTGAATATTTCTAAATATATCTAGCACTATAAAAGGAATTTATGTATAGCATTTAAATCATACAAATCAAAATTAATTGTATTAAAAATAAGTTTGCCAAATAAATACAAATTAATACAATTATTGTATGATGATAAATTAAATGCTTAATTTCATAATATATAATTAATTATGCATTTATGACCATATAATATCTTAAATGTTTGCACTAATAATAAATTTGTATAAATAAGGTAAATATACAAATTAGTACAATTAATTATATGAAATGAATTAAATGCAAAATTAAAAAATATACTTAATGGCAGATTATCAATTAATTTAATCAATAAATTACTTAATTGGTAAATAAATATAATAATTGCGCACTTAATTGTAGAATAATTAAATATTCACATTCTTAAAATATCACAATTATTGTAATTACATGTAAAAATAAAGCATGTAATTAATTTACCAAATTAAAAACTTTCCATAATAATTGATTACTAAATAACATATAATATATGAAGATATATGTTAAATAAGAATGGAAAGTTTAAACAAATGTAATTTAATTGACTAAATCAACAAAAATAAGGAAATAAAATAAAATTCCAAAAAATAAATCAAAATAATAAAATTTCGGAATTTTCTTAAATGTTTCTTAAATTTCCCTTTTTTTTTTTTTTTTTTTTTTTTGGAAAAATCTGCCCTGAAAAACTACATGTCGTTTTTGGTTATATGAAGAAAACGACATGTCGTTTTACCCAAAAAAAAAATGACACTTCCTTAAAACGACAAGTCGTTTCGGCAGAACAAAGGAAAAACGACGAGTCGTTTTGCGTCATCTTCTCCAACAAACCGGGTCAATTTGACTCGAATATCTCTGCGTGGGTCAACCGGACCCGATTATCCACCCGATCGGAAAAATTAATTCCGACGTCCAAAATGCATGAAATCGATTTTAAATTAATCAAAAAGCCAAAATTAAGAGATTCATATTGATTTTATGCATCGAAAACCCATGAAAATGAAACTTTTATTTTACAAAAACAAATCGGGTCCCAACGTGAATTTAATGAAAAATCACAGATTTTTATGGTTTTTCAAATCACCTTCATGCACAAATTACTTTCAAATATTAAGAATGCAGTAATGCATAAAGATCGAAAAATACATGAAAGATTCAAAACCAAACAAAATCTTTTTTTTTTTTTATGTCACGGACGAAAAACCAAAAAATGTGCATATATATATACTCGAATATAGTGATTATATTGCTTAAAAACATGATAAATAGATAGAATAGCATATTCTAATCAATGTTATGCAATAAAATCAAGAATTAATTGAGTATTATATATAAACATATATACACGTATATACACCGTACATTTATAAATATATATATACGAATGAACATGAATATGAATATGTATATGTATATATAAAAATAAATTGAGTATAAATATATATAATCGGGATTATATAATATGAAGGTATATATATAAAAATATACATAATTTATATTATAAATGGAAAACCCCGTATGTATATATATATATATATATATATATATGAAATTCAAAATAAATCAAGGCAGAGATATATAATCCGCTCTGATACCAACTGTTAGACATTTATATGTATAAACTAAAATATATATGTTTATGTATAAAATGCGGAATTAAATCAAACATATATATATTATGAATAAGGATCGAAATACCTCCAGCCATTGATTCTAGAGCTTCAAACCCACATAAGCTTTGATCTGCAAAGGAAACTGGTTGGTGTGGGTAATCGGGCTTCCTCGCTTTCTCAACTCTCTTTAGATGGATTTTGCTGTTATGAACAGAATGAGTGAGGAGCTCGGGAACCGATACCCTATATTTATAGGTGAGATACTCCATCAGTATCTGTGCCACATTAATTGTATGAATATTTTGACAATTAATTTACGAAATCAAATCAGGTAATGAATATAGAAATCTGACCATATATAGAATATTACATAATTGATTTTGTCCAGATTCAATGAATATAAAATATTCATTTAACAGAAATCAATTATTTATTTATTTCCTTAAATAGAAAATCATTTCCTTAATTAGAAAATAATTTCCATAAATAAAATATTCTAATAAGACATCCCAAAAAAAGAAAAAAAAATGTACCTATTATGTATGTAGTTTTGTATTTTATTTTCTTGTTGTTATGATATGATTGTATAAATTATATATATATACATAATTCATTGAAAGACATCACAAAGAAAAGAACGAAGGAAATTATACCTGATTATATATGTATCTCTAAATTGTATAAAAGAGAAATGATAGAGGTATGTATCTTTGTATTTCACTTTCGTGGTTAGAGTATATTAATATTGTATATGTTCTTCAAATTTGTATCTATATGTGTAGTGGGTAACATGCAACAATAAAAAGGTTTGTAGAGAAGTGAAAAAGTTGTAACTTAATTTTTTTTATTTATGTTAGTGATAAATATGTAATAATTGTAAATAAGTTATGAATAAGTGAAAAGTTGTAATTATAATTTTATTATTATTGTTATTAATTATTCATTATCAAAATGAATATAAAATAGATAAAAATGTAAAATTTTAACAAAGAAGAAAAAATTGATTGAAAGGATTATAGAGTGCCACCGTAACTGCTTGATGCTTTCCTTAATATATATTGATGATATTGATTGTGACAGTATGTATTTAATTGAATCAACTTAAATTTTAAAGTTGACACAAGAAAGGAAAACTTACTATAAATATTATATTTTAAAAAATAAATGATAATAGAGAAATGCAATTAATATTTAAAATAATAAGAAGAAACCCATTTTTATAAAAAAGAAAAAAAAAACTAATTAATAGCAAGCAATTAAAGAATTAAATTATTAAAACCTATTGATTATTTGAAAATAAGAAATTAATATTTAATGACATATAAAATATGTACAATTTAAAATTTCATTTATGAAGAAAAAAATTAAATAAATTTCACAAAAAAAAAACCTCAATCTACCTTCACCACCCTTAATGGTAATGGGCCATCTTGCACATTAGATGCACCACCATTACTAAATTCTAATTACAATCACAACCATCTCAGGCTACCGATAATGACCTCAAGACCACCATGATCCTACTGACTCAGTCACCGCTTGACAGTTTTTCTTTTCTGACATTAAAACGTTTGATTTCATCGTTAAATCAATAAAAAATATATAAAAAAAAATAGAAATAATGGAAAAAATATAATGAGATAAAAAAACTCACCGATGGAGTAAAAAACTACTAAGAAAGTAATATAATGATGGTACTTATAGTAAATTTTTTATGAGAATTAAAAATAAGAGTTCAATTAATTTACTTAATAGTGATGATAAAAAGTATTAAATAAATTAGAGAACGAAAAAAAAATGAATGATAATTCATAATTTTATAACTGAACAAAAAAATATTTATTATTATAATATTAAACAAAAAAAAAAAGAACTATCCATAAATGATAATAGAATGAATTAGAAAAATGTGAACTAATAATATTTAACAAAAAAATATAGCATTGATCGTATAAAAAAATTATAGAGATAGTTTTATAATACTAACTTAAAAATAGCTAGACAAATAATTTTGTATATATTGAAAAAGTAAAAATTAAAGATATAAAGATTAACTATTTTTTATTTAATTATACATATAATTATAATATTCTTATTAATGTATTTATTAAATTTTCTTTTGTGTTATGTTTTATTGAAAAAGAAAAAGAATGGTCTACACAAAAAAATCAAATTACAAAAATAAAACATTAATAATAATTAAGTGCAAGATAAAAAAAGGCAAAATAAGACTATTAAAATTAGTGTGGCATGTATAACATCTCATATTTGTAAAAAAAAAAGAATAGTGGTATAGAAAATAAGAAAAAATTGATAATATAACTGATATATCACTAAATAAATAAAATTTTAAATTTAATATTCGTATATATATATTAACTTTAGAATATATATTAACTGTAGAATATATATTAACTTTTGAATATTTGAATAATCTTATAAATTATAAATATAATTCAATATTGAAAGACATCCCAAAAAAAGAAAAAAAAAATTGTACCTATTATGTATGTAGTTTTGTATTTTATTTTCTTGTTGTTATGATATGATTGTATAAATTATATATATACATAATTCATTGAAAGACATCACAAAGAAAAGAACGAAGGAAACTATACCTGATTATATATGTATCTCTAAATTATATAAAAGAGAAATGATAGAGGTATGTATCTTTGTATTTCACTTTTGTGGTTAGAGTATATTAATATTGTATATGTTCTTCAAATTTATATCTATATGTATAGTGGGTAACATGTAACAATAAAAAGGTTTGTAGAGAAGTGAAAAAGTTGTAACTTAATTTTTTTTATTTATGTTAGTGATAAATATGTAATAATTGTAAATAAGTTATGAATAAGTGTAAAGTTGTAATTATAATTTTATTATTATTGTTATTAATTATTCATTATCAAAATGAATATAAAATAGATGAAAATGTAAAATTTTAACAAAGAAGAAAAAATTGATTGAAAGGATTATAGAGTGCCACCGTAACTGCTTGATGCTTTCCTTAATATATATTGATGATATTGATTGTGACAGTATGTATTTGATTGAATCAACTTAAATTTTAAAGTTGACACAAGAAAGGAAAACCTACTATAAATATTATATTTTAAAAAATAAATGACAATAAAGAAAGGCAATTAATATTTAAAATAATAAGAAGAAACTCATTTTTATAAAAAAAAAAAAAAAAAAACTAATTTATAGCAAGCAATTAAAGAATTAAATTATTAAAACCTATTGATTATTTAAAAATAAGAAATTAATATTTAATGACATATAAAATATGTACAATTTAAAATTTCATTTATGAAGGAAAAAATTAAATAAATTTCACAAAAAAAAAAAACCTCAATCTACCTTCACCACCCTTAATGGTAATGGGCCATCTTGCACATTAGATGCACCACCATTACTAAATTCTAATTACAATCACAACCATCTCAGGCTACCGATAATGACCTCAAGACCACCATGATCCTACTGACTCAGTCACCGCTTGACAGTTTTTCTTTTCTGACATTAAGACGTTTGATTTCATCGTTAAATCAATAAAAAAATAAAAAATAAAAAATAGAAATAATGGAAAAAATAAAATGAGATAAAAAAACTCACCGATTGAGTAAAAAACTACTAAGAAAGTAATATAATGATGGTATTTATAGTGAATTTTCTATGAGTATTAAAAATAAGAGTTCAATTAATTTACTTAATAATGATGATAAAAAGTATTAACTAAATTAGAGAACGAAAAAAAAATGAATGATAATTCATAATTTTATAACTGAACAAAAAAATATTGATTATTAATATTAAAAAAAAAGAACTATCCATAAATGATAATAGAATGAATTAGAAAAATGTGAACTAATAATATTTAACAAAAAAATATAGCATTGATCGTATTAAAAAAATTATAGAGATAGTTTTATAATACTAATTTAAAAGTAGCTAGACAAATAATTTTGTATAAATTGATAAAGTAAAAATTAAAGATATAAAGATTAACTATTTTTTATTAAATTATACATATAATTATAATATTCTTATTAATGCATTTATTAAGTTTTCTTTTGTGTTATGTTTTATTGAAAAAGAAAAAGAATGGTCTACACCAAAATATCAAGTTACAAAAATAAAACATTAATTGTAACGCCCTAATGCTAAGGCACACTACAGTGCTTTTTCAATTACAGTGCAATCTTCGCTAATCGAAGAGTTTTCTTGAAAAACGTGTCAAATTAAAACTTTTATATTAATTAATAAACTTTATAATATATTAAAATATTTACAAGTATCGGGATCCCGTTTTCAAACTTTTAAAAGTAATATTCCAAAATACACATTTTCCAGGTCGCACAACGACTATCAAAATACAATTCGCAAATGTCCCGAGACCGAACACTCCAGGTCGCGCTGCTTTGACATGTACAATCCCATCCGAACTCAGGTTCACTCCAGTTCAGTTATCGCCTTTCCTTTACCTACACATAAAAGTAGAATAGTGAGTCAACAGACTTAGTAAGAAAAGCATATAACATATCATACAACTTTCGACTTGTAACTAGGCGCCCATACACCTATTTACAAGGCTTATAACCTGATTAAGAACGTTCTTAATGGTTGGTGCTATTGACCATGATATCACCCACTACCAGCACTATGATTGCACTGCGGGACCAGCACTATGTTCGTGCCGCCATGATAGCATCAATAGCACCCAAGAGTACAATTGGCCATGATATCACTCTTAACCAGTATTGTGCCCGTACTGCTGAACCGACACAATTGTTGTGCTGCTATGATAGCGCCAATTAATACTCTCTGGGGTGAATATCACTCTTAACCAGTACGATGCCTGTACTGTCGAACCGACACAATTGTTGTGTCGCTATAATATCACCCAAAACATGTACAATCATACATACATCATGCATATATCTCATATAACACGCTCTGTACAGTTCTTACCTGTTTTCCGAATTCAAGTGTGCTGGCCGACCTGAACGGAAATGCTCGTGCTAGATGGATGCCCTCACTTACTACAACCTTGAATCCTTGATAATTTCCAGAGAAATGGAAGAAAATGATGCCCTTGCCCTGGATTTGCCTGAGCCGAAAGAGAGGAAGAGAGAAAGAGAGTTCTAGGTTGACTTTTTCTTTTTTTTTTCGATTTCATATGAAAAGGGAATTAATTGATTAATTCCTTGTTGAGTTGATTAAATTACTAGGTGTCACAACCCTAGGCTGCCACCTACTCCCCCCTTGGCAATTTACTAAAATGCCCTTACTCATAAAACTAGGGTATTTTCAAGACTAGGGGTAAAATGGTCAAACTCCATATCCCAGCTCAACCCCGATATTTTATTTTTTTCTAACATATTTCCCACTAAGAAATAAGGTTCTAAAACTTACCCATGTGACCAATCTAGCCATCCATCACATTTTCCGTTGTCGCCGAGCAAAAATTACAAAAATTGCATATTTCACATATTAATCAAACAATACCCCTAGAGTTTAATAAAATCTCCGAAATTGAGAAATTAAAACTCTAATATTCATTTCTAAATATTGGGGTCCAAAATAATTAAATTCATAAATAATAATAAAATAATAGAAATTAGTGCTAATTGCCTTTTCTAATCCAAATTACTAAGGCGGTCGTTACAATTATCCCCCCGTTAAAAGGATTTCGTTCTCGAAATCTAACTTTAATAGCTCTGGATATGCTGAGTCCTCATATCAGACTCCAATTCCCAGGTGGCTTCCTCCACCTTACCGATCCTCCAGAGCACTTAAGCAGAACAATAGTCTTGTTCCGAATTTGAATAGGTTGTTGTTCATAGGATAAGTCTAATTGCAGTTCAAGGGCTTCATAACTCAATAGATGAGTCGGGTCTGACACGTATTTCCTTAACATGGAAATATGAAATATGTCATGAAAAGCCGACGATGTTGGTGGTAAGGCTAGCCGATACGCTACCTGCCCGACCTTCTCAAGTATCTGAAATGGCCCAATGAACCTAGGACTTAACTTACCCTTCTTTTCGAAGCACCTAATACCCTTCATTAGTGAAACCCGCAGAAAACATGTTTCCCTGTCTAAAATGTAACATCTCTGCACTTCAGGTCAGCATAACTTTCTGCCTGCTTTAAGAAGCAAGCATCTAAATTTTGATTTTATCAATAACCTCAGTTGTCCTCTGCATTAAACTCTGGACCCAAGTACTTTCTTTCTCCAATCTCGTCCCAATGAATAGGGAAACGACATTTTCTACCATATAACATCTCATAGGAAGCCATTCCTATAGTACTTTGGTAGCTATTATTGTAGGAGAACTCAATTAAAGGCAAGTACTTACTCCATGAACTCTCAAGTCCATGACACAGGCTCGTAGTAAGTCTTCCAATATCTGAATTGTTCTTTTCGACTAACCATCTGTCTGAGGGTGAAAGGCTGTACTAAACTTTAACTTGATACCCATATCCTTCTGAAGACTCACCCAAAACATCGATATAACTTTGGATCCCAATCTGACACAATAGACTTAGGGGCTCCATGGAGACGAACGATCTCCTTTTCATACAACTCAGCATACTGATCCACTGAATATGTAGCTTTCACTGGTAGAAAGTGAGCTGATTTTGTGAATCCATCCACTATGTCCCATACTGAATCATACATTCTCGTAGTTCTAGGTAATCAAGTTACCAAATCCATTGCAATGTCCTCCCACTTCCACTCATGAAGGACTAAAGATTGCAGTAACCTTGCCGGCCTTTGGTGTTCAGCTTTAATTTGCTGGCAGGTTAAACACTTGGACACATAATCCACCACTTTTCTTTTCATCCCATACCACCAAAAATAGGGTTTTAAATCCTGATACATTTTGGTGGTTCCTGGATGCAATGAATAAGGTGTGGTATAAACTTCATCAAGTACCTCCTTCTTGACCTCTTCAACATTAAAAGCACAAACTCAAACTTTAAATAACAATATGCTACTGTTCGAAACTAAAAAGTCTTTAGGCCAACCGGCCATTACATCGCCTCGAACCTCAACTAATTCAGGATATTCCAATTACGCTTTTCTGATTCTTTCTAATCGATCAGATTGAAGTGTTTAAACTGTGTAATTTTCCAACTACGAATTCAATCTCTGCGTTAACCATTTCAAAGGCTAGTTAAGGGGCTAACAGAACAGTAGTACAAACTTGCCCGAAACCCTTTTCTACTAAAAGCATCAGTCACAACATTGGCCTTCCCGGGGTGATATAAAATCTCACAATCGTAGTCCTTAACCAATTACAACCATCTTCTCTGCCTCATGTTCAAATCCTTCTGGGTGAAAAAGTATTTGAGACTCTTATGATCCGTATAAATCTCGCACTTCTCACCATAAAGATAATGTCGCCAGATCTTTATAGCAAAAACCACTGCAGCATGTTTTAAGTCATGAGTTGGATAGCACTGCTCATAATCTTTTAGTTGACGAGAAGCATAAGCTATGACTCTGTTAGCTTGCATCAGAACACATCCCAGACCTTGTCTGGATGCATCACAATAAACCACAAATTTCTCTTGATCTGATGGCAAAGCTAACACCGGAGCTGTTATCAAACGTTGCTTTAACTCCTGGAAACTTGTTTCACACTTATCTGACCACACAAATCTCTGATTTTTTTCTTGGTCAATTCGGTTAGGGGCATAGAAATTTTAAAGAATCCTTCGACAAAACGTCAATAATACCCTGCTAAACCGAAGAACCTTCGAACTTCCGTCACAGATTTGGACCTCAGCCAATTCTTCACTGACTCAACCTTGTTTGGACCAACCATAATCCCATTCTTCCCAACAATATGACCCAGAAAGGACACCTCAGACAACCAAAATCCGCACTTTTTGAACTTTGCATACAACTTGTGATCCCTAAGTTGCTGCAATACAATTCGAAGATGATGCTCGTGCTCCTCTTCTGACTGAGAGTATACAAAAATGTCATCGATAAACACTATAACGCAGTTATCGAGGAAATCCTTGAATACTATATTCATGAGATCCATAAAGGCCGCAGGAGCATTAGTCAATCAGAATGATATTACCAGAAACTCATAGTGTCCATATCTGGTTCTAAAAACAGTCTTCGGTATGTCTTCCTCTCGAATTCTGAGTTGATGATAACCAAATCATAGATCAATCTTCGAAAATACTGCCTTTCCCTAAAGCTGTTCAAACAGATCATCGATTCTGGGCAACGGGTACTTATTCTTAATCATCAACTTGTTTAGTTCCCAATAATCAATACACATTCTGAGGGAACCACCTTTCTTTTTCACAAACAGAACTGGAGCTCCCCAGGACGATACACTGGGTCGGATAAACCCAATGTCAAGCATCCCCTGAAGTTGTAACTTAAACTCCTTGAGTCACGCTGGAGCCATTCTATATGGAACTTTAGAAACAGGTTCGACTCCAGGTGCCATATCAATTACGAAATCAATTTCTCGTTGTGGCGGCGCGGCAACCCCGGCAACTCTTCGAAAAATACGTCAAGAAAATCTTTCACCGCCCTGACTACCACAGGCCCAAATGTTTCAGGTCTGTTGAAATCAATTACCATTGCTAGAAATTCTACACAGTCACTGCATAGCAAATCTTTAGCCCTTATTACAAAGATAACCGAGATCCAAGACCCCTGAACTGATCCATCCTAAACAAATGGATCTTCACCTTCGGCTGAAAAAGTCACCATTTTCTGCTTACAATCTATACTGGCCGAACACTTGAACAGAAAATCCATTCCCAGTATAATATCAAACTCAGTTAATTCCAATTTTATAAGGTCAGCGCTCAACTCCCTATCTTCGATCCTAACCAGCATAGACCTAAAGCGCCTAATAGGGATAACCAACGCCCCACTAGGCATTAGGGTTTCAAACCCTATTTCTAAAATATCACAAGGCCTTACCCAAAAAAATTAATTATTCACATAACTATGCATGAACGTATAGCTCCCAAATCAAACAACACAATATAAAAGAAGTCGTTTACAGGGATCTGACCTGCCACTACAGAAGAGCTCTCTGCGTCATCAGCTTGAACATTAGCATACACCGGAGTAGGAACAAATATCGTTTCCTGCTCTTGCTCTACTTTCTCCACCTGTGGACAATTTTTCTTAAAATGCCCAACCAAACCACATTGAAAACATACTTTTCGGTTACGTTCTCCGGGATGGTGTTTCATGCAACGTGGGCACTCAGGGTAAGAATAACCCTGGCGTCCTCCTTTTCCATGAAACCTTCGGAGCCCCTTGTTCTGTCTTAAACCCACCACTGATGAGGTGGGTTTCCTCTTCCGCTCAATCATGGAGCTCCTACCACTTCCACCATAATCTGGAATCAGGCAGGTAATATCTTGACCCTCTGCCATAATCTCCTGAGGTCTCACAATAATTTCCACAGGGCTTTTAGCCCACGAAGCATTCTTCACATTCGAATCCCCTTGAAAGAATGAAGATTCATGGATCCAAATCTTTTCATGCAATGGTTCCACTTTATTACCAGCCATTCCATGCTTCGCTGGTAATACCGAATAAAAAATGATTGGCATTTGCGGTAAAGTTTCTACAGGAGTGTTGGAAATTATTTTACCAAGATCTTAGATCTACTCACAAGTATGTTGATTAACACCCTAAATATGAACTTTCTAAAACGATGAAATAAACACATATAAAGTTTAGGAAACCTTACATTGGGTGCAGCGGAATAATATGACTCCTTCCGTTCAGATATCTAGCTCTTGATTCCTTTCTGTAGCAGAGCATTATCAATATCTGAAACTGGATCTCTTTCTCTGAATCTTTGGTGCTGAAACTCCTTCTTGCTGAAAGTCTTTCTTCACGATCTTCCTCACTATGATTGAGGTATCACTTGTTGTGTGTGGGCACTACTCATACACTAAGGATTTCGAAATTTAAGGAAGAAGAAAGAGTGAGTGGGTTCGGCCAAAGATAGGGAGATAGAAGACTCAGGTTTTTCTGAATCAGAAGTGTCAGAAGAAAAGTGTGAAATTTAGTGTAAATTTCCTGAAGCCTTCACTATCTATTTATAGCATTCCACTAGGGTTAGGTTTGAATTATTTGGCATTAAAATAATGAAAATATCAGAGGGAAAAACTCTACAAAAGTGGCCGGCCCAACACAGTGGATTTGGGCCTCACTTTTTACAATTTTGCAGTTTTATCTTTTCTGCATCTGATTTTCTCAAAAACGCCAATTTTCTAATTCAATCATTTAAATGTCAATTCTAACTATTTAATAACTATAAATAATTATTAAATAATATTGTCATTTATCATATTTATTAATTGAACCATACAAAGTATCATAATTAACAAATATGCCCCTATAAACTCTTTCTTTACAATTTCGCCCTTACTTAGTGAAAAATTCACAAATAGACATAGTCTAATTTGAGAATTATAATTGATTAATCAAAACCAATTACATGAGTCTTACAAGCAATATTATCTCAACTAGTGCGGGGACCATGGGTCTATATAACCGAGCTTCCAATAAGTAGATCAAGAATTTAGCACTAAAATTCACTAACTTATTAAGTCTTCGTTGAATCCACGCATAGAACTTAGAACTGCACTCTCAGTATATAGAATGCTCTATATGTTCCACCATATAGACACATCATTAGTTATCCATTGTTATAATCCTAATGTGATCAATGATCCTCTATATGAATGATCTACACTGTAAAGGGATTAAATTACAGTTACACCCTACAATGTATTTATTCCTTAAAACACTTGACCTCGTATAAATGATATTTCAGCTTATGTGAAATGAGTACTCCACCATTGATGTTCATTTGGTCAAGCTCGAAGGAGATCATCCTTTGCTTACTATTCGCCAGATAGAAGCTATAGATTCCATGTTTATGATAGCGCTCCCACTCAATTGCACTACCGTGTTCTCAAAATGTACGTATCACCCTGACCTAAAAGTAGGCTTAACTAACAAATCAAAGAATACGAATAGCCTCTCGAGATTGAGCCTAATCATATCAGGATTAAGATCATTTGATCTAGGATCAACTAGGCAATATTGACTTGAATAGATATTACGGTAAGTTTAATAAATCTAAGTCAAAGTTCAATATCGGTCCCTTCCGATGCATACTCCATGCATCCAACTTGAGCTTTACTTTAACCAATGCTCTGGAAAGAACATAGCACTTCTCCAAATGCAAGTAAACTCTGTTGTAGATTATCATATCAGTAAAAGCCTATGTCTGATAAATCTAGGAAACTTTATTCACATAGTCATGTTCACTTTCCAATGTGTTGACGGCACAATAAACATGATCAAGTATGTGAAAAGGGTTTCAGATGAATTTATACATTATGTACATATAATCATGAAATAAATCATGTGAGCCATGCAACATTAAATGTTATTTCTGATCTATATTAATAAGTAAATCTGATTATATTGAAATGAGTTTTATTTAGGGCATAAAACCCAACAAACTCCCACTTGCACTAATATAAAACAAAAAGAGCGTTTCAAATAATCTCAACACCTTGATATACAAATCAAGTGTAGTAGTAGTAAACTCCTCGTAATAGGATCTGAAAGGCTGAATTAAACACAACCTTTTCTCCACCATTACTCTTCCTTTAATCACAAAATCATTGATAATGTGAAATTCCTCTCTATATGTCTACTCTCTTGGGATACTGGATTCTATATCTTTGGCAACTACTTTTGGTTAATTAGGAAATTAACACTAGTAGTTTAAGGCAATTTGGAATGATGCCAAAAATGTATAGAACTTTCCTTAGACTGAATAAGTACCTTTCCTGCAACTTTAACATTCAGTCCCTCTCTGGTAGACCTAGACACTTCAGATAGGTTTTTACACTTCTCCAAAATCACTATTCCACCCCCAGAGTAACCACCATCTTATCAGAAAGATTTACTAGCACAAAGGCAAATTTCGAAATCTGATATGGTGTAGTCTAAGAGTTTTAAACACACCCTTATAGACTAACATATAGTTCCTCTTCTTAATCTTAAGATTTACTTGATTGTCTTCCAATGTTCATCTCCTGGATTAATCTGATACCTACTCATTACTCCCACTCAACAGCAGGTGTCTGGTCTAAGGCATACAAAAGCATATCTAAGACCTCTCACTGTTGATATAAGAAATTCTTTCATGGCTTTATCTTTTCTGGAATAGTTGAAACTTTTCCTTAGATAAATAAAATCTATGCCTAAGAAGTTGTGAAGCTTCTATAGATTGCCATTAGAAAGAAAATGCTTCAGCATCTTACTAAAGTAAGTTGCTTGCATTAGAGTAAGTAATTACCAGGTATACCATAAGCCATAGGTTTAGATAAACTCAAACCTATAATACTAGGAACAGGAAGTTTTGTTAAGTCTATTGAATAGACTTATAAACGAAAATTTCCTTTTGTGTCCTTGTAATAGAAAACTTTAGGTTACTCCATGTGAATGGATTAAACCATACTTCTATTGGCTTTCTTCTTAGTTTCTTATCTTGACAATCCATTACTTGTTTAAACTCGCAATGGATTTTAATCACTAGTGTCTCCCAAGTCATAAGAAGGTGAGTTCCTAGAAACTCTCCCACTACAACAAGGTACCGTGAATTATGTCGAAGAAAACTAAATGGTATTGACCTCTTTGGTTGTGACAAGACAACAGAGGCAGTGGGATCATCATATGTAAGATGATAGAACACTTTTGGAATCAAGAATTAAATATCTCCTTTATTTGCTACTTGATTTTCAGACTTAGTCATTTTCTTAGAAAAGTAGTATTTGTTTGAACAAACACTTTCTTATCTATTGACAATGGGATGGTCCACCCCTAATCACTTAGAATAGCTAACAAACCATGGTTAACAGTTCTAGCTTTTCTTAAGATTTTGATTAGGTCATCCATGAATCTAGTAATGATTTACATTAAGTATACAATCATTACATCATTCTGAAATTGTATTACCATAGAAGGAATTAGGCAACGACTAGTAACTAATCATCAACATGCAACTCGAAATTTCTGGGGAGGTAAGTTTGGATATAATTCAAAAATCAATTTAATGATCTTTGAACTGCATATCTATTAACTATTTCTCCACCCCTATCAGTTCGCAAGATCTTTAACCACTTACCTTAATGGTTTTAACCATTGCTAGAAATTAATGAAATTTTTCAAACATTTCAAATTTCTTGCTAAAAGGTATAATCTAGAGTTATCGTTTTAAGAATACAACGAAAAACTCATATCCACCCCTGAATGTACATCCATCTGCGAATGAGATGAACTACTTTCAGTGGATATATGCATATTAACTCTTTGCAGAGATTGATCTTGTCAAATCCACTATGAACAAGATACAAATGCCATAGATTAAAAAAATTGTGGTAGTGTCTTTTGATGATTTAGGTATAGTTACATCAATGAGTTCATATTTTACTGCAAGTGGATCCTGGTCACAGAATACTTAACTCATATTCCATACAGTTTTAATCCATTAATAGAAGATGGATATTAAACACTTAAGAAAGTGTAACTGTATTGTATTCTGGAATTAGAAATATAAGAAAATTTCTATTTGGAATCTAAAATTAAAGTCAAAGACTTAAATTTATATTAAATATAATGAGTAATTCTATCTTGGACCAGCACTACTAATACAAACTCTAAGTCAGATTTGCCCATACAAGTAGGAGATTTCTAAGATTGAGGATTTATATCAATTGGGAATAGAATTTCGGGATTATAATCATATGCATCATTTAATTTCTTAAGAGAAAATATAATGACCTGAAATGATTTATAGACCATTCATCCAATGATATATTATTGAGCTAATTTGAAATGAATAAGCTAAGAGGAATTAGGATAATTTCGTTTATAAATAAGAATCCAGCGATGCTTCGATTAGAGAAAGTCAAAGTAATCTTATTTATAAATCTTCTTGTTTCATATTGTAAAAATACTAGTCTAAGGTGTCATCAATTGATGAACAACTAGATGTTGTATATACAATATTTATCATTCGAGATCTAACACTATTATGTATGTCTAATGGTGAAAATCCATTAGGGATTTATCTCATTAGAAAAACAAATATGTTAGACCAACAATGAAGATTCGAAATTAAACTACAACTTAATAACAAAAAATAACATGGTTCAATATAAATTCATACACAATTCAGAAATTATAAACATATAGTAAGTAGGAATGACTAGTGAAAATACTAAAACATACAATCCTAAATAATTTCCAAGGTTTTCAACAAACTGATACAGTGTCCCGGTAGGCGAGTTTCAAAGTATCATTCATTGAATAGAGTTGTCAGCTCATCTAAAATGGAAACCATTCTAGCAACCTTTTATTCGATCAAAATAAGAATCCAACGTTGTCCCGGTAGGGGAGAGTCAAGGTTATTCTCATTTTATGAGCTTCCACCATTGTTTCATGTTTTATGAGTTTATCTCTAAGTACTCACCGTAGGGAAGAGTCTAAATAGAGACGAAAACTCACAAAACACTTATCAAATGAAATCTTACGGTGTTAAATGCGTTCAACGAATAACCATCCATAGGGGGACGAAGTCTAGCGTCTCGAGGTTATATTGAAAACATTTAACTTTTGTAAGACCAACAATGGAGATCGAATATCTTAATAATAATCAAGCTCATTATTTAAAGTGAGTTGTATTTTCTTTGATTCTCTTTATGTAATCTATTTATTTTAAATATATATTTATTAAAATTTCCAATTTAGAATGAAAAATTCTAAATATAAATTTTAATTTAATATTTATAAATTTTTACTTAGATGGATATGAGAATAACTTGAATTATTTCCATCTTAGTAATAATTTCCAATAAATATTTAGAAAAATATTCAATTTAAGTTGTTACAAAATTAATTTAAATTAATTTACAACTCAAATTTAATTTCCTATAAATATATATTGCATTTCGAAAAATTAAAGTATTCAAGGATACAATTTTCGAAAATGCATGTTAAAATAAAAAATTAATCCTGGAAAAATTATTCTAATTTAATGTTGGCCCAAAATTAATTAATAAAATTAATTTACAACAAAAAATATAATTTTCCTATTTAATTAAATATATATAAGAAAAATATCAAATATTTAAGTATGAACTTAAATATTAATTTTCTATTTAATTAAATACACTAGAAAAAAAATACTTCAAGCAAAAATATCACCTATCTAGATTTTCCTTTGACTAATTAATTCAATTTCTAATAATATACTTTAATTCAATTTAATTTAAATTAAACAATAAATAAAAAAACCATTGATTTAAGTTGATCCAAAATTAATTAAAATAAATAATTAATTTACAACTTAATCTATTTTTCAAATAAAATTTGAAATTCCAGCATTTAAGAAATGCAATTTCGAAATTTGATTAATAAAATAAAGAAAAAATATATTTTGAAAATTATTTAAATTTAGTTGAAAAAATAAATTTCAACTAAAAATAATTTTCTATTTAATTAAATGTCATGAAAAAGAAATATTTAAGTATGATGATAAAAATCAACTTAGATATTTAATTTTCAAATTAATTAAATGTATTAAATTCAAGAAATAAATAATAATTAAGTGTAGAGAAGGCTTAATTATTAATCTCTAGTTTAATATTAGAAAAAAATATACTTAAAATAAATTGTACCAAAATTAATTATTTAAATAATTAATTTCACAATATATAATATTTTCCTATTTAATATTAGAAATAATAAGTAGTCTAGAAATAACTATCTAGAAAATATCTTATTTGACTAAGTATCTTTTCCATAAAATTTGAAAAAATATCTAATTTAAGTTGTATTAGAAAAAATCTAGAACTTAAATATTTTCAAATTTAAATTTAATTAAATATCAAAAATTAAGTTGTAACCACTTAATCTGAAAATATTCCATTTTAAGTTAATATTCGAAAAGATATCAACTTAAAAAATATCTAAAGAATCTTAATAACCAATGCCTAAAATTCCTCAACTTAATTTTGAAATTTGAAATTCAAAAGATATTCAGATTTAAGTTGGTTAGTTGTAGATAACTAAATATCAACTTAAATATGAATATTTAATGAAAAATTTAAATTAAGCTCCAGAAAGAATCTAGATGGTTATAATTCTATATTTAATTAAATACAAGAAAATACATATAGTTTAGCTTAGAATAAAGAATTCTTTAAACTATAATTTTCTTAAATTAATTTCAAAATAAATGAAATTAATTATATTGCTAATCAATTTTATTAGGTTAAACTAGTGTAATTAACCTAGTACAGTTGTTCAAATCAGGCAAATGGGCCTTCACAATTGGGGTGGTTCATGTGAGGGGGTGCTGGGTTCAGTATGTCGTACCCACTTCTATGGCTCCCAACTCTCACACAAGGCCCAAAAGAGAGGAATTTAACCTTATTAAGAACAACTGTTATTAATTGACTAAGCCCAAAAACTAAATGGGCCTAAATAAAATCTATCAAGAACTATGACATTTTATTTAGCAACAACAACCTATATGCATCTATAATAAAATTAAACATATAGGCTCACACAGGCACACTTTGGATGGGTCCTATCATGTTGCTAGGTCATACACAGATGAAAGAAGATTGTAAATTTACCTGTTACAAATTATTATCTTGACCAAGGGAGCCATCAGATCATTAGATCTGGTAAAAAGTAACCATGGCTATTTGCAATCAAGTAATAATAGGTTTTGAAAACTTACACACAAGTTAAAACACATACTCCTGCAACAAGGTTAGCTGGATAGTTGGATGTAGGATTTATTTAATTTTAAATTAAATAATTAATTTCGAAAATAATTAAATAAAAAATAATTTTCGAAAATTTAAAAAAAAAATCGAAATTTTAAAAAAAAAAATTAAATTTAAAATTAAACCTACAATTTTGAAAAATTAGGTTTCAACCAACCTAAATATCATTTCAAAAATTTGCTAACTCCTTTTAAAATTTAAATGTTATTTTATAAATAAAAATTAAAAAAGATAAATGAATATCTTTTTCAGATTTTAAATGTAATTTAAATAAATAAAATAAGAAAATTTAAAAGTTAGCAAAATATCTTACATCCTTTTAAAATTACATGATTATAGTTATCTTATTTTAAATTTAAATAAGGTCAAATTATTAAAAAAAAAATTAAAAATTTAAAATCTGACCTTAAATTTAAAAATAAGATAAGATATAATCAAATTTAAAAATAAGATAGATTATTAAGCAAAAAAGATAGATACTAACTATTTTCAAATTCAAATTACACTAATATCTTGAATTAAATTTAAAAAATATTAAATTAATTCAAAATGATAATTAGAATTGAATTAGGAATAGTAATAGTATAAATACAGAACTACACAAAAAAATCGGAAGTTAATTCCATGAAAAAGCATGAAAAACCGAAGAAAAACGAAAAAATTTTGAGCTGTACGGACAGTTTTCGCGATCGCAGGAAAATTTCAGCACAGCCCCGATTTTTTCGAATCTTCAAAAAATCATAACTAATTCAAATTAAATCGAAATTGAGTTCTGTAAGAAAGTAACTTGCTTAATTTTTTCCATACTATCCAATAAAAATAATTCCAGAAACAAAATCGCAATTATTTTTCCTGAAAATTCACAAACATCAATCAATCATCAAATAACACTCAATACAACATGATACCATCCAAAAACAAACAAACAATCGTTTTAAAGTCCAAATTTCTTGCAAGTAAATCAATTACCATGGCTCTGATACAAGTTGTTGGAAATTATTTTACCAGGATCTTAGATCTACTCACAAGTATGTTGATTAACACCCTAAATATGAACTTTCTAAAACGATGAAATAAACACATATAAAGTTTAGGAAACCTTACATTGGGTGCAGCGGAATAATATGACTCCTTCCGTTCAGATATCTAGCCCTTGATTCCTTTCTGTAGCAGAGCATTATCAATATCTGAACCTGGATCTCTTTCTCTGAATCTTTGGTGCTGAAACTCCTTCTTGCTGAAAGTCTTTCTTCACGATCTTCCTCACTATGATTGAGGTATCACTTGCTGTGTGTGGGCGCTACTCATACACTAAGGATTTCGAAATTTAAGGAAGAAGAAAGAGTGAGTGGGTTCGGCCAAAGATAGGGAGAAAGAAGGCTCAGGTTTTTCTGAATCAGAAGTGTCAGAAGAAAAGTGTGAAATTTAGTGTAAATTTCCTGAAGCCTTCACTATCTATTTATAGCATTCCACTAGGGTTAGGTTTGAATTATTTGGCATTAAAATAATGAAAATATCAGAGGGAAAAACCCTACAAAAGTGGCCGGCCCTACACAGTGGATTTGGGCCTCACTTTTTGTAATTTTGCAGTTTTATCTTTTCTGCATCTGATTTTCTCAAAAACGCCAATTTTCTAATTCAACCATTTAAATGCCAATTCTAACTATTTAATAACTATAAATAATTATTAAATAATATTGTCATTTATCATATTTATTAATTGAACCATACAAAGTATCATAATTAACAAATATGCCCCTATAAACTCTTTCTTTACAATCTCGCCCTTACTTAGTGAAAAATTCACAAATAGACATAGTCTAATTTGAGAATTATAATTGATTAATCAAAACCAATTACATGAGTCTTACAAGCAATATTATCTCAACTAGTGCGGGGACCATGGGTCTATATAACCGAGCTTCCAATAAGTAGATCAAGAATTTAGCACTAAAATTCACTAACTTATTAATTCTTCGTTGAATCCACGCATAGAACTTAGAATTGCACTCTCAGTATATAGAATGCTCTATATGTTCCACCATATAGACACATCATTAGTTATCCATTGTTATAATCCTAATGTGATCAATGATCCTCTATATGAATGATCTACACTGTAAAGGGATTAAATTACCGTTACACCCTACAATGTATTTATTCCTTAAAACACTTGACCCCGTATAAATGATATTTCAGCTTATGTGAAATGAGTACTCCACCATTTATGTTCGTTTGGTCAAGCTCGAAGGAGATCATCATTTGCTTACTATTCGCCAGATAGAAGCTATAGATTCCATGTTTATGATAGCGCTCTCACTCAATTGCACTACCGTGTTCTCAAAATGTACGTATCACCCTGACCTAAAAGTAGGCTTAACTAACAAATCAAAGAACACGAATAGCCTCTCGAGATTGAGCCTAATCATATCAGGATTAAGATCATTTGATCTAGGATCAACTAGGCGATATTGACTTGAATAGATATTACGGTAAGTTTAATAAATCTAAGTCAAAGTTCAATATCGGTCCTTTCCGATGCATACTCCATGCATCCAACCTGAGCTTTACTTTAACCAATGCTCTGGAAAGAACATAGCACTTCTCCAAATGCAAGTAAACTCTGTTGTAGATTATCATATAAGTAAAACCCTATGTCTGATAAATCTAGGAAACTTTATTCACATAGTCATGTTCACTTTCCAATGTGTTGACGGCACAATAAACAGGATCAAGTATGTGAAAAGGGTTTCAGATGAATTTATACATTATGTACATATAATCATGAAATAAATCATGTGAACCATGCAACATTAAATGTTATTTCTGATCTATATTAATAAGTAAATCTGATTATATTGAAATGAGTTTTATTTAGGGCATAAAACCCAACAAGGAGACCTTTGTTGCTTCAACCTCTGAATCTCTTCTTCATGTCGTTGAATCACAGCTTCCATTTTTGCAAACCTTTCCTCCAAATCCAACGGAGCCTGTGACGAATAACCATCACTCCCGTCGGAAGCCCTCCAAGGACTTTCACCTTGGTTACGGGGAAAACTTGGACTCCATTCTCTCCAACCGTTACTAGCCCTGTCCACTTTATTCTGACTCTCCATAATGCACCAGGTGTCCATTCTGTAAGACTAAACTGTCAGTTAGTAAGTCAGCCTGGTCAGGCAACGGCCTATTTACATTCTTACTACCACACTTACGGATTTTAAGGCAATGCACTTAACATAAATAATTATAATCTAATATGCTTCCTAACATGCTTTCATATTCACAATTATTTAAAATACTAAACAAGTACAGGCTTACTGAACCGTGAACCAAGCTTTCTCTGATGAAGATTGTACATGTCTTAGCAAGCTTTGGTAGACAACCTGGCGGCTCTGATACCAAAATTGTAACGCCCTAATACTAAGGCACGCTACAGTGCTTTTTCAATTACAGTAAAATCTTCGCTAATCGAAGAGTTTTCTTGAAAAACGTGTCAAATTAAAACTTTTATATTAATTAATAAACTTTATAATATATTAAAATATTTACAAGTGTCGGGATCCCGTTTTCAAACTTTTAAAAGTAATATTTCAAAATACACATTTTCTAGGTCGCATAGCGACTATCAAAATACAATTCCCAGATGTCCCGAGATCGAACACTCCAGGTCGCGCTGCTTTGACATGTACAATCCCATCCGAACTCAGGTTCACTCCAGTTCAGTTATCGCATTTCCTTTACCTACACATGAAAGGAGAACTGTGAGTCAGTAGACTCAGTAAGAAAAGCATATAACATATCATACAACTTTTGACTTGTAACTAGGCGGCCATACACCTATTTACAAGGCTTATCAACTGATTAAGAACGTTCTTAATGGTTGGTGATATTGACAATGATATCACCCACTACCAGCACTATGATCGCACTGCGGGACCGCCACTATGTTCGTGCCGCCATGATAGCATCAATAGCACCCAAGAGTACAATTGGCCATGATATCACTCTTAACCAGTACTGTGCCCGTACTGCTGAACTGGCACAATTGTTGTGCCGCTATGATAACGCCAATTAATACTCTCTGGGGTGAATATCACTCTTAACCAGTACGATGCCTGTACTGTCGAACCGACACAATTTTTGTGTCGCTATGATATCACCCAAAACATGTACAATCATACATACATCATGCATATATCTCATATAACACGCTATATACAGTTCTTACTTGTTTTCTGAATTCAAGTGTGCTAGCCGACCTGAACAGAAATTCTCGTGCTAGATGGATGCCCTCACTTACTACAACCTTGAATCCTTGATAATTTCCATAGAAATGGAAGAAAATGATGCCCTTGCCCTGGATTTGCCTCAGCCGAAAGAGAGGAAGAGAGAAAGAGAGTTCTAGGTTGACTTTTTCTTTTTTTTTTTTCTATTTCATATGAAAAGGGAATTAATTGATTAATTCCTTGCTGAGTTGATTAAATTACTAGGTGTCACAACCCTAGGCTTCCACCTACTCCCCCCTTGGCAATTTACTAAAATGCCCTTAGTCATAAAACTAGGGTATTTTCAAGACTAGGGGTAAAATGGTCAAACTCCATATTCCCGCTCAACCCCGATATTTTATTTTCTCTAAAATATTTCCCACTAAGAAATAAGGTTCTAAACTTACCCATGTGACCAATCTAGCCATCCATCGCCTTTTCCGTTGTCGCCGAGCAAAAATTACAAAAATTGCATATTTCACATATTAATCAAACAATACCCCTAGAGTTTAATAAAATCTCCGAAAATTGAGAAATTAAAACTCTCATATTCATTTCTAAATATTGGGGTCCAAAATAATTAAATTCATAAATAATAATAAAATAATAGAAATTAGTGCTAATTGCCTTTTCTAATCCAAATTTCTAAGGCGATCGTGACAATTATCCCCCCGTTAAAAGGATTTCGTCCTCGAAATCTAACTTGAATAGCTCTGGATAGGTTGAGTCCTCATATTAGACTCCAATTCCCAGGTGGTTTCCTCCACCTTACCGATCCTCCAGAGCACTTAAGCAGAACAATAGTCTTGTTCCAAATTTGAATAGGTTGTTCTTCATAGGATAAGTCTAATTGCAGTTCAAGGGCTTCATAACTCAATAGATGAGTCAGGTCTGACACGTATTTCCTTAACATGGAAAAATGAAATATGTCATGAACAGTCGACGATGCTGGTGGTAAGGCTAGCCGATACGTTACCTGCCCGACCTTCTCAAGTATCTGAAATGGCCCAATGAACCTAGGACTTAACTTATCCTTCTTTTCGAAGCACCTAATACCCTTCATTAGTGAAACCCGCAGAAAACATGTTTCCCTGTCTAAAATGTAACATCTCTGCACTTACGGTCAGCATAACTTTCTGCCTGCTTTAAGAAGCAAGCATCTAAATTTTGATTTTATCAATAACCTCAGTGGTCCTCTGCATTAACTCTGGACCCAAGTACTTTCTTTCTCCGATCTCGTCCCAATGAATAGGGAAATGACATTTTCTACCATATAACATCTCATAGGAAGCCATTCCTATAGTACTTTGGTAGCTATGATTAATTATACAATATCAAAATGAATATAAAATAGATGAAAATGTAAAATTTTAACAAAGAAGAAAAAATTGATTGAAAGGATTATAGAGTGCCACCTTAAATATTAGATGCTTTATTTTATATATATATATAGATAGATAGATATTGATGATATTGATTGTGAAAGTATATATTTGATTGAATCAACTTAAATTTTAAAGTTGACACAAGAAAGGAAAACCTACTATAAATATTATATTTTAAAAAATAAATTATAATAAAGAAAGGCAATTAATATTTAAAATAATAAGAAGAAACCCATTTTTATAAAAAAAAAAAAAAAAAAACTAATTAATAGCAAGCAAATAAAGAATTAAATTATTAAAACCTATTGATTATTTGAAAATAACAAATTAATATTTAATGACATATAAAATATGTACAATTTAAAATTTCATTTATGAAGGAAAAAATTAAATAAATTTCACAAAAAAAAACCTCAATCTACCTTCACCACCCTTAATGGTAATGGGCCATCTTGCACATTAGATGCATTGATCTAATAATATTTAACAAAAAAATATAGCATTGATCGTATAAAAATATTATAGAGAGAGTTTTATAATACTAATTTAAAAATAGCTAGAAAAATTATTTTCTATATATTGAAAAAGTAAAAATTAAAGATATAAAGATTAACAATTTTTTTATTTAAATTGTACATATAGTGATAATATTCTTATTAATGCATTTATTAAGTTTTCTTTTGTGTTATGTTTTATTGAAAAAGAAAAAGAATGGTCTACACAAAAAAATCAAATTACAAAAATAAAACACTAATAATAATAAAGTGCAAGATAAAACAAGGAAAAATAAGACTCTATTAAAATTAGTGTGGCATGTATAACATATCATATTTGTTAAAAAAAGAATAATGGTATAGAAAATAAGAAAAAATTGATAATATCATTGATATATCACTAAATAAATAAAATTTTAAATCTAATATTCATATATATGTATATATATATATATATTAACTTTAGAATATATATTAACTGTAGAATATATATTAACTTTGAAAGACATTCCAAAAAAAGAAAAAAAAATTGTACCTATTATGTATGTAGTTTTGTATTATTATTATGATTTTTTTTTGTTATGATATGATTGTATAAATTATATATATACATAATTCATTGAAAGACATCACAAAGAAAAGAACGAAGGAAATTATACCTGATTATATATGTATCTCTAAATTGTATAAAAAAGAAATGATAGAGGTATGTATCTTTGTATTTCACTTTTGTGGTTATAGTTACTATTAATATTGTATATGTTCTTCAAATTTATATCTATATATATAGTGGGTAACATGCAACAATCAAAAGGTTTGTAGAGAAGTGAAAAAGTTGTAACTTAATTTTTTTAATTTATGTTAGTGATAAATATGTAATAATTGAAAATAGGTTATGAATAAGTGAAAAGTTGTAATTATATTTTTATTATTATTTTTATTAATTATACATTATCAAAATGAATATAAAATAGATGAAAATGTAAAATTTTAACAAAGAAGAAAAAATTGATTTAAAGGATTATAGAGTGCCACCTTAACTGCTTGATGCTTTACTTTATATATATATATATATATATATATATATATATATTATGATATTGATTGTGACAGTATGTATTTGATTGAACCAACTTAAATTTTAAAGTTGACACAAGAAAGGAAAACCTACTATAAATATTATATTTTAAAAAATAAATGATAATAAAGAAAGGCAATTAATATTTAAAATAATAAGAAGAAACCCATTTTTATAAAAAAAAAAAAACTAATTAATAGCAAGCAATTAAAGAATTAAATTATTAAAACCTACTGATTATTTGACAATAACAAATTAATATTTAATGACATATAAAATATGTACAATTTAAAATTTCATTTATGAAGGAAAAATTAAATAAGTTTCACAAAAAAAAAAACCTCAATCTACCTTCACCACCTTTAATGGTAATGGGCCATCTTGCACATTAGATGCACCGCCATTACTAAATTCTAATTACAAGCACAACCATCTCAGGCTACCGATAATGACCTCAAGACCACCATAATCCTACTGACTCAGTCACCGCTTGACAGTTTTTCTTTTCTGACATTAAGACGTTTGATTTCATCGTTAAATCAATAAAAAAATATAAAAACAAATAGAAATAATGAAAAAAAAATATAATGAGATAAAAAAACTCACCGATTGAGTAAAAAACTACTAAGAAAGTAATATAATGATGGTATTTATAGTGAATTTTCTATGAGAATTAAAAATATGAGTACAATTAATTTACTTAATAGTTATGATAAAAAATATTAAATAAATAAGAGAATGAAAACAAATGAATGATAATTCATAATTTTATAACTGAACAAAAAAATATTTATTATTAATATTAAACAAAAAAAAAAAAAGAACTATCCATAAATGATAATAAAATGAATTAGAAAAATGTGAACTAATAATATTTAACAAAAAAATATAGCATTGATCGTATAAAAATATTATAGAGAGGGTTTTATAATACTAATTTAAAAATAGCTAGACAAATAATTTTGTATATATTGAAAAAGTAAAAATTAAAGATATAAAGATTAACAATTTTTTATTAAATTGTACATATAATGATAATACTCTTATTAATGCATTTATTAAGTTTTCTTTTGTGTTATGTTTTATTGAAAAAGAAAAAGAATGGTCTACACAAAAAAATCAAATTACAAAAATAAAACACTAATAATAATAAAGTGCAAGATAAAACAAGGAAAAATGAGACTCTATTAAAATTAGTGTGGCATGTATTACATATCATATTTGTTAAAAAAAAGAATAGTGGTATAGAAAATAAGAAAAAATTGATAATATCACTAAATAAATAAAATTTTAAATCTAATATTCATATATATGTATATATATATTAACTTTAGAATATATATTAACTGTAGAATATATATTAACTTTGAAAGACATCCCAAAAAAAGAAAAAAAAATTGTACCTATTATGTATGTAGTTTTGTATTTTTTTTTTTTTTGTTATGATATGATTGTATAAATTATATATATACATAATTCATTGAAAGACATCACAAAGAAAAGAACGAAGGAAATTATACCTGATTATATATGTATCTCTAAATTGTATAAAAGAGAAATGATAGAGGTATGTATCTTTGTATTTCACTTTTGTGGTTATAGTTACTATTAATATTGTATATGTTCTTCAAATTTATATCTATATATATAGTGGGTAACATGCAACAATCAAAAGGTTTGTAGAGAAGTGAAAAAGTTGTAACTTAATTTTTTTAATTTATGTTAGTGATAAATATGTAATAATTGAAAATAGGTTATGAATAAGTGAAAAGTTGTAATTATATTTTTATTATTGTTTTTATTAATTATACATTATCAAAATGAATATAAAATAGATGAAAATGTAAAATTTTAACAAAGAAGAAAAAATTGATTGAAAGGATTATAGAGTGCCACGTTAACTGCTTGATGCTTTACTATATATATATATATTATGATATTGATTGTGACAGTATGTATTTGATTGAACCAACTTAAATTTTAAAGTTGACACAAGAAAGGAAAACCTACTATAAATATTATATTTTAAAAAATAAATGATAATAAAGAAAGGCAATTAATCATAATACAATAAAAATAAAAGTACATTTGGGATAAAGTTATTTATCATAAAAGAAAGCTATTATTAATATATATATATTTTACTTGAAGTATTTTTTGTAATGAAATATAATATATATTGTGTTTACTTGTAGTTAATAAGTATAAGACACACATAGTTTGTAAACAATGTGAGACTCTTACAAAATATATATATTACTTAGAAGACATATAATAAAATAGATAAATAGCAAAAAAATATTCATATATATTGAGAAAAAAAATTATGTTTGGTTTCATTTAAAATAATTTAATTTGAATATTCTTTTGGGCTAATAAAAATATAAAATTATATATATATAAAATCTTAAAATAAAATTAACTTTTAATAAATTGTATATTATTATATATTACATCAATTATAAAAAACTTATAAAATAAATATTTATTAAATAATTATTTTTAAAAATATAAAAAATAAAATGTATATTAGATGAAAAATAAAAAATTATAAGACCTTAAAAATAAAATAATAAAAACTAATAGGGTAATAAATTAATCAATCACCTATAAATAAAAATACTTTTAGATGAATTAATATGACATGAAAAGAATAATATTGATAAGCTACATAGATAATGCCTACATACTTTATAAACAATGTGGGACATTTAGTTCCATGTATTTTGTAGTTCTTTTCTAAACAAAATAGAAAAAATTCAAAAAATTTTAAAAATAGAATGAAAAAAATCTAAGATGCCACCTAAACTTATTTTGTGATTTCCTTTATATTATATATAGATTATGATATTGATTGTGACAGTATGTATTTGATTGAATCAACTTAAATTTTAAAGTTGACACAAGAAAGGAAAACCTACTATAAATATTATATTTTAAAAAATAAATGATAATAAAGAAAGGCAATTAATATTTAAAATAATAAGAAGAAACCCATTTTTATAAAAAAAAAAAAAAAACTAATTAATAGCAAACAATTAAAGAATTAAATTATTAAAACCTACTGATTATTTGACAATAACAAATTAATATTTAATGACATATAAAATATGTACAATTTAAAATTTGAAGGAAAAAATTAAATAAATTTCACAAAAAAAAAACCTCAATCCACCTTCACCACCTTTAATGGTAATGGGCCATCTTGCACATTAGATGCACCACCATTACTAAATTCTAATTACAAGCACAACCATCTCAGGCTACCCATAATGACCTCAAAACCACCATGATCCTACTGACTCAGTCACCGCTTGACAGTTTTTCTTTTCTGACATTAAGACGTTTGATTTCATCGTTAAATAAATAAAAAAATATAAAAACAAATAGAAATAATGAAAAAAAAAATAAAATGAGATAAAAAAACTCACCGATTGAGTAAAAAACTACTAAGAAAGTAATATAATGATGGTATTTATAGTGAATTTTCTATGAGAATTAAAAATATGAGTACAATTAATTTACTTAATAGTGATGATAAATAATATTAAATAAATAAGAGAATGAAAAAAAAAAAAATGAATGATAATTCATAATTTTATAACTGAACAAAAAAATATTTATTATTAATATTAAACAAAAAAGAAAAAAAGAACTATCCATAAAAGATAATAAAATGAATTAGAAAAATGTGAACTAATAATATTTAACAAAAAAATATAGCATTGATCGTATAAAAATATTATAGAGATAGTTTTATAATACTAATTTAAAAATTGCTAGACAAATTATTTTGTATATATTGAAAAAGTAAAAATTAAAGATATAAAGATTAACAATTTTTTTATTAAATTGTACATATAATGATAATATTCTTATTAATGCATTTATTAAGTTTTCTTTTGTGTTATGTTTTATTGAAAAAGAAAAAGAATGGTCTACACAAAAAAATCAAATTACAAAAAATAAAACACTAATAATAATAAAGTGCAAGATAAAACAAGGAAAAATAAGACTCTATTAAAATTAGTGTGGCATGTATAACATATCATATTTGTTAAAAAAAGAATAGTGGTATAGAAAATAAGAAAAAATTGATAATATCGATGATATATCACTAAATAAATAAAATTTTAAATCTAATATTCATATATATGTATATATATATATTAACTTTAAAATATATATTAACTGTAGAATATATATTAACATTGAAAGACATCCCAAAAAAAGAAAAAAAAATTGTACCTATTATATATGTAGTTTTGTATTTTTTTTTGTTATGATATGATTGTATAAATTATATATATACATAATTCATTGAAAGACATCACAAAGAAAAGAACGAAGGAAATAATAACTGATTATATATGTATCTCTAAATTGTATAAAAGAGAAATGATAGATGTATGTATCTTTGTATTTCACTTTTGTGGTTATAGTTACTATTAATATTGTATATGTTCTTCAAATTTATATCTATATATATAGTAGGTAACATGCAACAATCAAAAGGTTTGTAGAGAAGTGAAAAAGTTGTAACTTAATTTTTTTAATTTATGTTAGTGATAAATATGTAATAATTGAAAATAGGTTATGAATAAGTGAAAAATTGTAATTATATTTTTACTATTATTTTTATTAATCATACATTACCAAAATGAATATAAAATAGATGAAAATGTAAAATTTTAACAAAGAAAAAAAAATTGATTGAAAGGATTATAGAGTGCCACCTTAACTGCTTGATGCTTTACTTTATATATATATTGATGATATTGATTATGACAGTATGTATTTGATTGAATCAACTTAAATTTTAAAGTTGACACAAGAAAGGAAAACCTACTACAAATATTATATTTTAAAAAATAAATGATAATAAAGAAAGGCAATTAATATTTAAAACAATAAGAAGAAACCTATTTTTATAAAAAAAAAAACTAATTAATAGCAAGCAATTAAAGAATTAAATTATTAAAACCTACTGATTATTTGACAATAACAAATTAATATTTAATGACATATAAAATATGTACAATTTAAAATTTCATTTATCAAGGAAAAAATTAAATAAATTTCACAAAAAAAAAACCTCAATCTACCTTCACCACCTTTAATGGTAATGGGCCATCTTGCACATTAGATGCACCGTCATTACTAAATTTTAATGACAAGCTCAACCATCTCAGACTACCGATAACGACCTCAAGACCACCATGATCCTACTGACTCAGTCACAGCTTGACAATTTTTCTTTTCTGACATTAAGACGTTTGATTTCATCGTTAAATCAATAAAAAAAATATAAAAACAAATAGAAATAAAGGAAAAAATATAATGAGATAAAAAAACTCACCGATTGAGTAAAAACTACTAAGAAAGTAATATAATGATGGTATTTATAGTGAATTTTCTAAGAGAATTAAAAATATGAGTACAATTAATTTACTTAATAGTGATGATAAAAAATATTAAATAAATAAGAGAATGAAAAAAAAATGAATGATAATTCATAATTTTATAACTGAACAAAAAAATATTTATTATTAATATTAAACAAAAAAAAAAAAAGAACTATCCATAAATGATAATAGAATGAATTAGAAAAATGTGAACTAATAATATTTAACAAAAAATATATAGCATTGATCGTATAAAAAAAATTATACAGATAGTTTTATAATACTAACTTAAAAATAGCTAGACAAATAATTTTGTATATATTGAAAATGTAAAAATTAAAGATATAAAGATTAACTATTTTTTATTTAATTATACATATAATTATAATATTCTTATTAATGCATTTATTATGTTTTCTTTTGTGTTATGTTTTATTGAAAAAGAAAAAGAATGGTCTACACAAAAAAATCAAATTACAAAAATAAAACATTAATAATAATAAAGTGCAAGATAAAAGAAGGAAAAATAAGACTCTTTTAAAATTAGTGTGGCATGTATAACATATCATATTTGTAACAAAAAAGAATAGTGGTATAGAAAATAAGAAAAAATTGATAATATCACTGATGTATCACTAAATAAATAAAATTTTAAATCTAATATTCATATATGTATATATATTAACTTAAGAATATATATGAACTGTAGAATATATATTAACTTTTGAATATTTGAATAATCTTATAAATTATAAATATAATTCAATATTAAAAGGCATCCCAAAAATTAAAAAAAAATTGTACCTATTATGTATGTAGTTTTGTATTTTATTTTTTTGTTGTTATGATATGATTGTATAAATTATGGAAGAGGTTTCAATGGTTACATTTTTATTGTAACCATCATGGTTACATTTTTTTAAGCCATTGGATTACTATTAAATGGTTGTGATTAATTTGGAAATTAAATAAAAATAAATTATAAATAACTTGTAACCTGAAAGTAACCTAATCATATATTTCCTTATAAAACTTTAATTAAGATTAATTATATTTTAAAATTAAATTATTTATAATTATTAATTAATTTTTTGCAATTTATTACTATATAAGGATCTTTTAGCAATTTATTTTTTTACACTTAAATTATTTAGAATTTTATAGCAAAACTTTTTATAATTTAAAATTATACACATATAATTTCAGAATTTAAATTTTATTATTCTTGTAATCTTAATTTTAAATTATTACACTTAATTATTTAATTTTTTAATTTAAATATTTAAAAAGTAGAAAATGAAATAAGTTGAAGGATTTTTTAGAAAAAAAAATTGCTGCACTTGTTATCGATTTATTAGCTTGAGGCCTCATACTTAGTTCATATAATTGTAACAAAATAATTAAATATCATTTAAAAATAATTAATTATTTAAAAAGTTATTATAAGAAGAGAATTTTAATTTGTGTCAAAAGAAGTTTAATTTTTGTAAAAAAATAAATTTTATTGTAAATATTATAATTAAATGGCTTAATTATTAAAATAATTCAAGTAAGGATTTAAATATAAATATTAATTGCTAAAAGAGGTCTTGTTAAATATTTAATTAATTATTTTAAGAAAATAGTTAATTATAATTAAATAATTCTAAAAAAAGGAATGTCTATTTAATTAATTATTTTAAGAAAATAGTTAATTATAATTAATTAAATCTAAAAAAGAAAAGTCTACCTATTGGTAACCTGCTATTACAGGTTAAAGAAAAATGTAACTATATGGTTACAATAAAAATGTAACCATTGAATAGTCACCCATAAATTATATATATACATAATTCATTGAAAGACATCTCAAAGAAAAGGACGAAGGAAATTATACCTAATTATATATGTATCTCTAAATTGTATAAAAGAGAAATGATAGAGGTATGTATTTTTGTATTTCACTTTTGTGGTTATAGTTACTATTAATATTGTATATGTTCTTCAAATTTCTATCTATATATATAGCGGGTAACATGCAACAATCAAAAGGTTTGTAGAGAAGTGAAAAAGTTGTAACTTAATTTTTTTTTTATTTATGTTAGTGATAAATATGTAATAATTGTAAATAGGTTATGAATAAGTGAAAAGTTGTAATTATATTTTTATTATGATTGTTATTAATTACACATTATCAAAATGAATATATAATAGATGAAAATGTAAAATTTTAACAAATAAGAAAAAATTAATTGAAAGGATTATAGAGTGCCACCTTAACTGCTTGATGTTTTCCTTTATATATATTGATGATATTGATTGTGACAGTATGTATTTGATTGAATCAACTTAAATTTTAAAGTTGACACAAGAAAGGAAAACCTACTATAAATATTATATTTTAAAAAGTAAATGATAATAAAGAAAGGCAATTAATATTTAAAATAATAAGAAGAAACCCATTTTTATAAAAAAAAAAACTAATTAATAGCAAGCAATTAAAGAATTAAATTATTAAAACCTATTGATTATTTGACAATAACAAATTAATATTTAATGACATATGTACAATTTAAAATTTCATTTATGAAGGAAAAAATTAAATAAATTTCACAAAAAAAAACCTCAATCTACCTTCACCACCTTTAATGATAATGGGCCATCTTATACATTAGATGCACTGCCATTACTAAATTCTAATTACAAGCACAACCATATATTTTACACACAGACTACACAGATACAAAAATATAAAGGGCATTTGAAATCTACTTTGATGGCATATAAGTTGCCACGACCATCAATACATCTTCTCTTCATATCAAGCACAATACCCATGTTCCATTTCTCAAAAACATAAGACGACTAATATATATCCATTAATAAGATAGGGAATAAAATAAGGCGTTGTTTCGAAGCACTAGTGGAGAGGACTTAGTCAAGTTAACCATTCAAATTCAAGTCTTTTTCTATATATTAGCCACCACCTTCACAGTTCACACTCACACATGCGCTTTTACTTACATGATTGGGAACTTACAAAAATACTGAAATTTGAGTTAATTTTTATAAAAATACTATTACACAGAAATCTTTTCAAAAATACCGTGTTTTTATAAAACACCAATAAAACACAAAGCAGAACAACTCAAAACAACAGTAAAACACCAGTAGAACACCAGTGAAAACTTAACACAGTATACTGCAGTATGAAACTTATAGAAAAATACAGTAAAAAAGTAAATAATACCGCCTCATAGTATTTTTATAAAAAAATGACAAAAGTTAGTATATCATGTAAATTTCCCTAAATTTTATTGATGATTTAAACAAAAAAAAATTAGAAAATAGTTATAGTGGCAGACATTAACATAATATTATATTATGACTTCATTAACAAAAAAATAAAATAAAATAATAGTAATATTATTGTAATTAACAATGTTATTCTTTATTGTTAAACTAGTATGACAATATTAATAATTATTTATTTTGATAAAATTGCAATTTTTTAAATGTAAAAATTTATAAAATAAAAGTATTTACACTCAGTTGCTTATCATTTTTATAGTTATTGAATATTTTTTCTCTAAATAAATAATTATTACACATTTTTTGAATAGTATAATTACATAGTTTATATTTAGGTTTTTAATCATAACATCCAGTGTTCATTTTATAATAAAACTAACACTAATTTAAAAATTAAAAATTTTCTTAAACTGTAATAAATTTACTTCATATAATAATTATTATTCCTAACTAATTATTAATTTATACTACATTAATTTTATGATTTTTTGCAACCATAAGAATGGAAAACCGAAAAAAGAATAATTGATGATAATAAAAAATAATAATTACTTATCAAATTTTGTCCAATTATCGATTAAGTATTTTTTTTTTCTAAAAAAAATAAGTCATTATTTTAGGGAAATTTGATTTTTTATGCTTACATTTGGTTAAAAAAAAATTTCTAAACAAATAATAACTAATATTTGTAAGATATGACAACTTTTATTATATCCCTAAAATACCCTCATTTACATCACCCCATTTACACCATCGGACCACCCATCGGACCACCCATCAGACCAGATCTGCTACCATTTTTTTTTTTTTTTATGTTTTTGTACATACAAAAGTAGCATCAGGTGACCATCGGACCTGTTGAGTTTTGTGCCCTAAATAAAACTCATTACAATCTGATTAGTTATCAATTTAAGAGTTTTGAAGTGGTTTATATTAACATGTATTTTACATACTTATGGTTTAATATATATATATTCAATATATACACAAAATCAGTTAAGTCCAGAACATATATTTATTCACAATTACAGTATTGTCAACACAGTGGAATGTGATTGTGATTATATGATTCAAAAGACTAAGTCCCTATTCATCAGTGTTTTGGATTTACACTGATGTGATAATCAGCGATGAAGTATACTTACACTTAGAGTAAGTGTTATGTCATTTCCAGGACATTGGTAAAGTATACTAGTTTCGAATGTATGGAGTATACATTGGACTGGAACGATATTGAACTTAGACAAGATATTATAAACTTAACGTTGTATCTTTCCAAGTCAATATCACTAGTGTAACGCCCTAATGCTAAGGCACGCTACAGTGCTTTTTCAATAATTGTGCAATCTTTGCTAATCAAAGAAATTTCTCGAAAAACATGTCAAATTAAAACTTTTGTATTAAATACTAAACTTTGTAATTTAATAAAATATTTACAAGTGTCGGGATCCCGATTTTTAAAACTTTACAAACTTTACTTTTCAAGCATACAATCCAAAATATACAGATTTACAGGTCGCACAGCGACTTTCAAAATACAACTCCCAGATGTCCCGAGACCGAACACTCCAGGTCGCGCTGCTTGACATGTACAATCTCACCCGAGCTCAGGTTCACTCCTGTTCAGCCTTCGCCTTTCCTTTACCTACACATGGAAGCAGAAACTGTGAGTCAACAGACTCAGTAAGAAATGCATATAACATATCATATAATTTCCGACCTGTAAATAGGCGCCCATACACCTACTTACAGAGCTTAACAGATGAGTATGAACGTTCAATACCAGGGTTCAACCACTATACCACATACACATCGTACCTCACTGTACGAGTGTTGGTAGGGTTTATCCCAATCACCGAGTAACACTGAGTGATGTACCACACACCTTAACATTTTCCCAGGCTTGTGTTGGTATCACTGTATCGTACTCATAATCACAACAATCACTGTACCAACACACTTTATAACTTATTCATACAAGTGTTGGTAGTGTTTAACATATTTCAAGCATGCATATATAAACACATATACATACATTCAGATAATCACATCGTACATTATACACAGTTCTTACCTGTTTTCCGAATTCAAGTGTGCTAGCCGAATTCGAACGGAATTTCTGTGCTAGATGGATGCCCTAATCACATTTTGAAACCGGGTAAGTCACATGATTAAAACCCTAATCCCGGGAAACCCAAAACCAAAACCCTAGGTTCTGCTATACTCTAAAGGGGTTATTCTAACTCTGGAAATGGGGAAACACCCAACCGAGGCACTGAAATGGACAAAAATTGAGAAAACGAAGTGCTCGGGATTCCTGCCAAAACCGGCTAGCCGGTTTTGTGGCGATGCAAACCGGCTAGCCGGTTTGCACCAGTAATCCCAAAACACCTCCTCCATTGCTCAATTTTCCACCAAATGTTACCAAACTTTCCAGAGCTCCTAAACAATGCATACACAATAAAACCCAGCCAGTATTTCACAGAAAAACACAATAAATATCAACTTACCATTAAAGCTTAAAGCTTGAACTCAAAGCTTAGAATTGCTCAAAACTAACAACCAATCTCTAAACCAGCTACCATGAACTAAAATCAAGCTAAACAAACCCTAAAATTCGAACTAAGCAAACCTTAAACCCTAACAGCTCCTATAACCCAAAATCACATCTAAAACAAACATACAACTTCATGAACTTGAAAGAGAAAGGAGCTAGGGTTACCTTAGTTATTTTTCCTTGAATCCTTGGATGGAAATACAGAAAATTATGAAGAAGAAATTGGATTTTCCTTCTGGTTTATGAGAGCCGAACCCCAAGAGAGAGAAAGGAGAAATGGTTTCTTGATTTCTTTAATTTTTTTAACTTCTTTTCCAAAATAAAATCCCTTTTCACCCAATAATAGTAAAATGAAATAGGTGTCATTACTAAGGGCAGCCACCTACCCCTCACCAAATAAGAAAAGACTAAAAAGCCCTTAAGGTTAAAACTTGGTTAATTCTAAAGCTAGGGGTAAAATGGTCAATTCCATAACCCCGCTCAAACCCGATAAAATATTTTCTCCAAAATATTTCCCACTACGAAATAAGGTTCTAAACTTACCCATGTGATCAATCTAGCCATCCATCGCATTTTCCGTTGTCGCCGAACAAAAATTACAAAAATAACATATTACACATATACACTAAATAATACTCCTAGAGTTTAATAAAATCTCCGAAATTGAGAAATTATAACTCTAATATTTATTTCTAAATATTGGGGTCCACAAATAAATTAATTCACAAATAATAATAAAATAATAAAAATTAGTGCTAATTGCCTTTTCTAATCCATATTACTAGAATGGTCATTACAATTATCCCCCCGTTAATAGGATTTCGTCCCCGAAATCTAACCTGAATAGTTCTGGATGCTGAGTCCTCATATCCGACTCCAATTCCCAGGTGGCTTCTTCCACTTTACTATTCCTCCAGAGCACCTTAACCAGTGCAATAGTCTTGTTCCGAAGAACTTTTTCTTTTCCATCCAAAATCTGAACAGGTTGCTCTTCATAGGATAAATCTGGTTGAAGTTCAAGGGCTTCATAACTCAAGACATGAGTCGGGTCTGACACGTATTTCCTTAACATAGAAATGTGAAATACGTCATGAACAGCCGATAGTGCTGGTGGTAAGGCTAGCCGATACGCTACCTGCCCGACCTTCTCAAGTATCTGAAATGGCCCAATGAACCTAGGGCTTAACTTACCCTTCTTCCCGAAGCGTCTAATACCCTTCATTGGTGAAACCCGCAGGAAAACATGTTCTCCTGCCTGAAATTTAACATCTCTGCGCTTCGGATCAGCATAACTTTTCTGCCTGCTTTGAGAAGCAAGCATTCGAGCCTTGATCTTATCAATAGCTTCATTGGTTCTCTGCACTAATTCTGGACCCAGGTATTTCCTTTCTCTTGTCTCGTCCCAATGAATAGGAGAACGACATTTTCTACCATATAACATCTCATAGGGAGCCATCCCTATTGTACTTTGGTAGCTGTTGTTGTAGGAGAATTCAATTAAAGGCAAGTACTTACTCCATGAACCCTCAAAGTCCATGACACAGGCTCGCAATAGGTCTTCTAAAATCTGGATAGTTCTTTCTGATTGACCATCAGTCTGAGGGTGAAAGGCTGTACTAAACTTTAACTTGGTACCCATAGCCTTCTGAAGACTCACCCAAAACTTCGATGTGAACTTTGGATCCCTGTCTGATACAATAGATTTAGGGGCTCCATGGAGACGAACTATCTCCTTTACATACAATTCAGCATATTGATCCACTGAATAAGTAACTTTCACTGGTAGGAAGTGAGCTGACTTTGTGAATCTGTCCACGATAACCCAAACAGAATCATACATTCCTGTAGTTCTAGGCAAACCAGTTACAAAGTCCATTGCGATGTCCTCCCACTTCCATTCTGGAAGGACTAAAGGTTGTAATAACCCTGCCGGCCTCTGATGTTCAGCCTTAATCTGCTGGCAGGTTAAACACTTGGACACGTAGTCCACCACATCTCTTTTCATTCCATACCACCAGAAGTAGGGTTTCAAATCCTGATACATCTTGGTGGTTCCCGAATGCAACGAATAAGGTGTGGTGTGAGCTTCATCAAGTATCTCTTTCTTAAGCTCATCAACATTAGGAACACAAACTCGAGCTTTATATAACAACATTCCACTGCTCGAGACTGAAAAACCTCTAGGCCGACCAGCCACTACTTCATCTCGAACTTTAACTAGTTCGGGATCTTCCAGTTGTGCCTTTCTGATTCTCTCCAACAGATCAGATTGGAGTGTTAAATTATGTAATTTCCCGACCACAAACTCAATTCCTGCACTAACCATTTCCGAGGCTAGTTGAGGAGCTATCATAACCGTAGTACACACTTGACCGGGACCTTTTCTGCTTAGAGCATCGGCCACGACATTGGCTTTCCCGGGGTGATACAGTATTTCACAATCGTAATCTTTAACTAACTCCAACCACCTTCTCTGCCTCATATTTAGATCTTTCTGGGTGAAAAAATATTTAAGACTCTTATGATCAGTATAAATCTCACACTTTTCACCGTAAAGATAATGTCGCCATATCTTTAAAGCAAAAACCACAGCAGCGAGCTCTAAATCATGAGTTGGGTAACGCTGCTCATAATCCTTCAGTTGACGAGAGGCATAGGCTATGACTCTGTCAGCTTGCATCAGAACACATCTCAGACCTTGTCTGGATGCATCACAATACACAACAAATTTCTCTTGATTTGATGGCAAAGCTAACACCGGAGCTGTTATCAAACGCTGCTTCAACTCCTGAAAGCTTGACTCACACTTATCTGACCACACAAATCTCTGATTCTTCTTAGTCAATTCGGTTAGGGGCATAGAAAGTTTAGAAAATCCTTCGACGAAACGTCGATAATACCCTGCTAACCCGAGAAAACTTCGAACTTCTGTCACAGATTTGGGCCTCGGCCAATTCTTCACTGATTCTACCTTGTTTGGATCGACCATTATTCCATTTTTCCCAACAATATGACCCAGAAAGGATACCTCGGACAACCAGAATTCACACTTTTTGAACTTAGCATACAGCTTGTGATCCCTAAGTCGCTGTAACACCATTCGAAGATGATACTCGTGCTCCTCTTCTGACCGAGAGTATACAAGAATGTCATCGATAAACACTATAACGCAATTATCGAGGAAATCCTTGAATACTCTATTCATAAGATCCATAAAGGCCGCAGGAGCATTAGTCAATCCGAATGACATTACCAGAAACTCATAGTGCCCATATCTGGTTCTAAAAGCAGTCTTCGGTATGTCCTCCTCCCGAATTCTGAGTTGGTGATAACCCGACCGTAAATCAATCTTTGAAAACACAGTCTTTCCACGAAGGCGATCGAACAAATCGTCGATTCTGGGCAACGGGTACTTATTCTTAATCGTCAGCTTGTTAAGTTCCCGATAATCAATACACATTCTGAGGGAACCATCTTTCTTTTTCACAAAGAGAACCGGAGCTCCCCAGGGCGATACACTGGGTCGAATAAACCCAATGTCCAGCATCCTCTGAAGTTGCAACTTAAGCTCCTTGAGTTCCGCTGGAGCCATCCTATATGGAGCTTTAGAAACAGGTTCGACTCCAGGTGCCAAATCAATTACAAAATCAATCTCTCACTGTGGCGGCAATCCCGGCAACTCCTCGGGAAACACATCAAGAAAATCTTTCACTACCCGGACTACCTCAGGCCCAAATGTTTCAGTCTGCTGAGTCAAATACCACCGCTAGAAATCCTACACAACCATTGCATAGTAAATCTCTAGCTCTCGGCACGAAATAACCGGGATCCGAGACCACCGAACCGATCCAACATAAACAAATGGATTTTCACCTTCAGTCTGAAAAGTCACCATTTTACGCCTACAATCTATACTGGCCGAATACTTGGATAAGAAATCCATTCCCAGTATAATATCAAACTCAGTTGGTTTCAATTCTATGAGATCAGTACTCAATTCCCTATCTTCGATCCTAATCGGCATAGACCTAATGCGCCTATTAGAGATAACCAATTCCCCGCTAGGCATTAGGGTTCCGAACCCTCTTTCTAAAATTTCACAAGGCCTACCCAAAAGATCAATCACTCTTGTAGCCACATATGAACGTGTAGCTCCCGAGTCAAATAATACTGTAAATAACAAGTTGTTGACGGGAAGCCGACTGTCACAACGAAGGACCGGCCGGCGTCGGCTTGGGTAATGGCAAACACACGAGCAGAACCGGTTTCACCTCGGTTTTCGGCTCCTCTTTCTTTGCACAGGGGCAATCTTTCTTGAAATGCCCCACCATGCCACACGGGAAGCATGTCTTAGGTTACACTCTCCGGATGATGTTTCTTACACCTTGGACACTCGGGATAAGAGTAACCCCGGCGTCCCCCTCTCGCCTTGGTTCCCACGGAACCGCTTGCTTTGCCCCGAGCCACCGGAAAATTTGGAACAACTTTTCTTTTCTGCTCGGTGGTGGAGTCACCACCATCCCTACCATAAACAGGAGTAGGAATAGTGGGGGTTCCACCAACACTCGGAGTCACCCGGGGCTCCTGAAGGAATTTCACCGCACCCTCGGCTCTCAAAGCCTTTTCAACCATCTCCGCATAAGTGGTTGCCTCAGTAGTAGTAATAACCAGATCATGTCTAATTTTTGCACTCAAACCCGCCAAGTATTTTTCCTTCTTACTGAAGTCGGTTGGGACAATTCCCACTGCAAGCTTGGCCAAACGGTCAAACTTTGTCGTGTACTCAGTAACCGACATCCCCTCAGTCTGAACTAGATCAGTGAACTCTTTCCGCTTTGCACTGCGGACTGCTTCGTTATAATACTTGGAGTTAAATAACTCCTTAAATTCCTCCCAGGTCATCAGCGTGACGTCCCGAGTGAGGGTTATCAACTCCCACCACACGAGAGCATCTTCCTGAAATTGGAAAGTGGCGCAGGTCACCCGGTCATTTCCAACCACTCCCATGAAGTTGAGAATACGCTCGATCATCGAAAGCCACTGCTCGGCCTTCATCACATCAGGGCCTCCCAAAAACACTGGAGGTGCCTGTTTTCGAAATCTTTCATACAACGGTTCCATACGGTTGCCAACAGCAGGTTGTTCTGCTGGCACCGCGGGAACTGCAACTGTTGGGTTTTATGCCCTAAATAAAACTCATTTCAATATAATCAGATTTACTTATTAATATAGATCAGAAATAACATTTAATGTTGCATGGTTCACATGATTTATTTCATGATTATATGTACATAATGTATAGATTCATCTGAAACCCTTTTCACATACTTGATCCTGTTTATTGTGCCGTCAACACATTGGAAAGTAAACATGACTATGTGAATAAAGTTTCCTAGATTTATCAGACATAGGGTTTTACTGATATGATAATCTACAACAGAGTTTACTTGCATTTGGAGAAATGCTATGTTCTTTCCAGAGCATTGGTTAAAGTAAATCTCAGGTTGGATGCATGGAGTATGCATCGGAAGGGACCGATATTGAACTTTGACTTAGATTTATTAAACTTACCGTAATATCTATTCAAGTCAATATCGCCTAGTTGATCCTAGATCAAATGTTCTTAATCCTGTTATGATTAGGCTCAATCTTGAAAGGCTATTCGTGTTCTTTGATTTGTTAGTTAAGCCTACTTTTAGGTCAGGGTGATACGTACATTTTGGGAACACGGTAGTGCAATTGAGTGGGAGCGCTAGCATAAACATGGAATCTATAGCTTCTATCTGGCGAATAGTAAGCAAAGGATGATCTCCTTCGAGCTTGACCAAACGAACATAAATGGTGGAGTACTCATTTCACATAAGCTGAAATATCATTTATACGGGGTCAAGTGTTTTAAGGATAAAATACATTGTAGGGTGTAACGGTAATTTAATCCCTTTACAGTGTAGATCATTCATATAGAGGATCATTGATCAAATTAGGATTATAACAATGGATAACTAATGATGTGTCTATATGGTGGAACATATAGAGCATTCTATATACTGAGAGTGCAATTCTAAGTTCTATGCGTGGATTCAACGAAGAATTAATAAGTTAGTGAATTTTAGTGCTAAATTCTTGATCTACTTATTGGAAGCTCGGTTATATAGACCCATGGTCCCCCCACTAGTTGAGATAATATTGCTTGTAAGACTCATGTAATTGGTTTTGATTAATCAATTATAATTCTCAATTTAGACTATGTCTATTTGTGAATTTTTCACTAAGTAAGGGCGAAATTGTAAAGAAAGAGTTTTAGGGGCATATTTGTTAATTATGATACTTTGTATGGTTCAATTAATAAATATGATAAATGACAATATTATTTAATAATTATTTATAGTTATTAAATAGTTAGAATTGGCATTTAAATGGTTGAATTAGAAAATTGGCGTTTTTGAGAAAATGAGATGCAGAAAAGATAAAACTGCAAAAATTACAAAAAGTGAGGCCCAAATCCACTAAGCATGGCCCAGCCACTTTTGTAGGCAATTTAAACTGATATTTTCATTATTTTAATTCCAAATAATTCAAACCTAACCCTAGTGGAATGCTATAAATAGATAGTGAAGGCTTCAGGAAAATTACACTTAAATTTTCTATTTTTCCTTCAGAGAAAAACCTGAGCCTTTCTCTCTCCCTATCTTTAGCTGCCACTTCTTCTTTCTCTTCCCTCTTGAATTTCGAAATCCTTAGTGTATGAGTAGTGCCCACACACAGCAAGTGATACCTCAATCATAGTGAGGAAGATCGTGAAGAAAGATCATCAGCAAAGGAGTTTCAGCATCAAAGATTAAGAGAAAGAGATCCAGGTTCAAATATTGATAATGCTCTACTACAGAAAGGAATCAAGGGCTAGATATCTGAACGGAAGGAGTCATTATATTCCGCTGCACCCAATGTAAGGTTTCCTAAACTTTATATGTGTTTATTTCATCGTTTTAGAAAGTTCATATTTAGGGTGTTAATAAACATACTTGTGAGTAGATCTAAGATCCTGGTAAAATAATTTCCAACAACTGGTATCAGAGCCAGGTTAATTGATTTACTTGCAAGAAATTTGGACTTTAAAACGATTGTTTGTATGTTCTTTGGATGGTATCATGTTGTATTGAGTGTTATTTGATGATTGATTGATGTTTGTGAAAATTTCGTGAAAAATAATTGCGATTTTATCTCTGAAATTATTTTTATTGGATAGTATGGAAAAAATTAAGCAAGTTAGCCTTTTACAGAACTTAAATTGGATTTTATTTGAATTAGTTATGATTTTTTGAAGATTTGAAAAAATCGGGGCTGTGCTGATATTTTCCTGCGATCGCAAATCTGTCCGTACAGTTTCGAATTTTTTTTGTTTTTCTTCAATTTTTCATGCTTTTTCATGGAATTAACTTCCAATTTTTTGTATAGTTTTGTATTTATACTATTACTATTCCTAATTCAATTCTAATTATAATTTTGAATTAATTTAATATTTTTTAAATTTAATTCAAGATATTAGTGTAATTTGAATTTGAATAGAATTAGTATCTATCTTCTTGCTTAAAAATCTATCTTATTTTTAAATTTGATTATATCTTATTTTTTTTAAAATTTAAGGTCAGATTTTATAAGATATTTATAAAATCTTTTAAGATATTTTTAAGATATCTTATCTTTTAAGATATTTTTAATTATATATTATCTTTTAAGATTATTTTTTAAATCTTTTTAGATATTTTGACCTTATTTAAATTTAAAATAAGATATTTATAATCATGTAATTTTAAATAGATGTAAGATATTTTGCTAACTTTTAAATTTTGTTATTTTATTTATTTAAATTAAATTTAAAATCTGAAAAGATATTTCATTTATCTTTTCTAATTTTTATTTTTAAAATAACATTTAATTTTTAAAAGTAGTTAGCAAATTTTTGAAATGATATTTAGGTTGGTTGAAACCTAATTTTTCAAAATTGTAGGTTTAATTTTAAATTTAATTTTTTTTTAATTTTCGAATTTTTTCAAATTCTTTTAAGATTTTTTCGAATTTTTTTTTTATTTAATTAATTATTTTCGAAATTAAATATTTAATTTAAAATTAAATAAATCCTACATCCAACTATCCAGCTAACCTTGTTGCAGGAGTATGTGTTTTAACTTATGTGTAAGTTTTCAAAACCTATTATTACTTGATTGCAAATAGCCATGGTTACTTTTTGCCAGATCTAATGATCTGATGGCTCCCTTGGTCAAGAAAATAATTTGTAACAGGTATATTTACAATCTTCTTTCATCTGTGTATGACCTAACAACATGATAGGACCCATCCAAAGTGTGTCTGTGTGAGCCTATGTGTTTAATTTTATTATAGATGCATATAGGTTAATGTTGCTAAAATAAATTATCATAGTTATTGATAGAATTTATTTAGGCCCATTTAGTTTTTGGGCCTATTCAATTAATAACAGTTGTTCTTATTAAGGTTAAATTCCTCTCTTTTGGGCCTTGTGTGAGAGTTGGGAGCCATAGAAGTGGGTACGACATACTGAACCCAGCACCCCCTCACACAAACCACCCCAATTGTGAAGGCCCATTTGCCTGATTTGAATGACTGTACTAGGTTAATTACACTAGTTTAACCTAATTAAAATTGATTAGCAACATAATTAATTTTATTTATTTTGAAATTAATTTAGAAAATCATAGTTTAAAGAATTTTATATTCTAAGCTAAACTATATGTATTTTCTTGTATTTAATTAAATATAGAATTATAACCATCTAGATTCTTTCTGGAACTTAATTTAAATTTTTCATTAAATATTCCTATTTAAGTTGATATTTAGTTATCTTCAACTAACCAACTTAAATCTGAATATCTTTTGAATTCAAAATTTCAAAATTAAGTTGAGGAATTTTAGGCATTGGTTATTAAGATTCTTTAGATATTTTTTAAGTTAATATCTTTTCGAATATTAACTTAAAATAGAATATTTTCAAATTAAGTGGTTACAACTTAATTTTTGATATTTAATTAAATTTAAATTTGAAAAATATTTAAGTTCTAGATTTTTTCTAATACAACTTAAATTAGATATTTTTTCAAATTTTGTAGAAAAGATACTTAGTCAAATAAGATATTTTCTAGATAGTTATTTCTAGACTACTTATTATTTCTAATTTAAATAGGAAAATATTATAAATTGTGAAATTAATTATTTAATTAATTTTGGTACAATTTATTTTAAGTATATTTTTCCTAGTATTAAACTAGAAATTAATAATTAAGCCTTCTCTACACTTAATTATTTATTTCTTGAATTTAATACATTTAATTAATTTGAAAATAAAATATCTAAGTTGATTTTTATCATCATACTTAAATATTTCTTTTTCATGACATTTAATTAAATAGAAAATTATTTTTAGTTGAAATTTAATTTTTCAACTAAATTTAAATAATTTTCAAAATATATTTTTTCTTTATTTTGTTAATCAATTTTCGAAATTGCATTTCTTAAATGCTAGAATTTCGAATTTTATCTTGAAAAATAGATTAAGTTGTAAATTAATTATTTTAATTAATTCTTGGATCAACTTAAATCAATGATTTTTTCATTTATTGATTAATTTAAAATAAATTGAATTAAAGTATATTATTAGAAATTGAATTAATTAGTCAAAGGAAAATCTAGATAGGTGATATTTTTGCTTGAAGTATTTTTCTAGTGTATTTAATTAAATAGAAAATTAATATTTAAGTTGATTTTCATCATCATACTTAAATATTTGAAATTTTTCTTATATATTTAATTAAATAGGAAAATTATATTTTTTGTTGTAAATTAATTTTATTAATTAATTTTGGGCCAACATTAAATTAGAATAATTTTTCCAGAATTTATTTTTTATTTTAATATGCATTTTTCGAAAATTGTATTCTTATATACTTTAATTTTTCGAAATGCAATATATATTTATAGAAAATTAAATTTGAGTTGTAAATTAATTTAAATTAATTTTGTAACAACTTAAATTGAATATTTTTCTAAATATTTATTGGAAATTATTACTAAGATGGAAATAATTCATGTTATTTTCATATCCATCTAAGTAAAATTTATAAATATTAAATTAAAATTTATATTTAGAATTTTTCATTCTAAATTGGAAATTTTAAATAAATATATATTTAAAATAAATAATAAAATAAAGAGAATCAAAGAAAATACAACTCACTTTAAATAATGAGCTTGATTATTATTAAGATATTCGATCTCCATTGTTGGTCTTACAAAAGTTAAATATTTTCAATATAACCTCGAGACGCTAGACTTCGTCCCCTATGGATGGTTATTCGTTGAACGCATTTAACACCGTAAGATTTCATTTGATAAGTGTTTTGTAAGTTTTCGTCTCTATTAGACTCTCCCCTACGGTGACTACTTAGAGATAAACTTATGAAACATGAAACAATGGTGGAAGCTCATAAAATGAGAATAACCTTGACTCTCGCCTACCGGGACAACGTTGGATTCTTATTTTAATCGAATAAAAGGTTGCTAGAATGGTTTCTATTTTAGATGAGCTGACAACTCTATTCAATAAATGATGCTTTGACTCTCGCCTACCGGGACATTGTATCAGTTTGTTGAAAATCTTGGAAATTATTTAGGATTGTATGTTTTAGTATTTTCACTAGTCATTCCTACTTGCTATATGTTTATAATTTCTGAATTGTGTATGAATTTATATTGAACCATGTTATTTTCTGTTATTAAGTTGTAGTTTAATTTCGAATCTTCATTGTTGGTCTAACATGTTTGTTTTTCTAATGAGATAAATCCCTAATGGATTTTCACCATTAGACATACATAATAGTGTTAGATCTCGAAAGATAAATATTGTATATGCGACATCTAGTTGTTCATCAATTGATGACACCTTAGACTAGTATTTTTACGATATGAAACAAGAAGATTACATAAATAAGATTACTTTGTCTTTCGCTAATCGAAGCATCGTTGGATTCTTATTTATAAACGAAATTATCCTAATTCCTCTTAGCTTATTCATTTCGAATTAGCTTCAAAACATATCATTGGATGAATGGTCTATAAATCATTTCATGTCATTATATTTTCTCTTAAGAAATTAAATGACGCATATGATTATAATCCCGAAATTCTATTCTCAATTGATATAAATCCTCAATCTTAGAAATCTCCTACTTGTATGGGCAAATCTGACTTAGAGTTTGTATTAGTAGTGGTGGTCCAAGAAAGAATTACTCATTATATTTGGTTGAATTTAAGTCTTTGACTTTAATTTTAGAATCCAAACAGAAATTTTCTTATATTTCTAATTCCAGATACAATACAGTTACACTTTCTCAAGTGTTTAATATCCATCTTTTATTAATGGATTCAAACTGTATGGAATATGAGTTAGGTATTCTGTGACCAGGATCCACTTGCACTATTCTAAAAACTCTTTGATGTAACTAAACCTATGTCATCAAAAGACACTACCACATTTTTTTTAATCTATGGCATTTGTATCTTGTTCATAGTGAATTTGACATGATCAATCTCTGCAAAGAGTTAATATGCCTATATCCACTGAAAGTAGTTCATCTCATTCGCAGATGGATGTACATTCAGGGGTGGATATGAGTTTTTCGTTGTATTCTTAAAACGATAACTCTAGATTATACCTTTTAGCAAAGAAATTTGAAATGTTTGAAAAATTTCATTAATTTCTAGCAATGGTTAAAACCATTAAGGTAAGTGGTTAAAGATCTTGCGAACTGATAGGGGTGGAGAAATAGTTAGTAGATATGCAGTTCAAAGATCATTAATTTGATTTTTGAATTATATCCAAACTTACCTCCCTAGAAATTTCGAGTTGCATGTTGATCATTAGTTACTAGTCGTTGCCTAAATCCTTCTATGGTAATACAATTTCAGAATGATGTAATGGTTGTATACTTAATGTAAATCATTACTAGATTCATGGATGACCTAATCAAAATCTTAAGAAAAGCTAGAACTGTTAACCATGGTTTCTTAGCTATTCTAAGTGATTAGGGGTGGACCATCCCATAGTCAATTGATAAGAAAGTGTTTGATCAAACAAATACTACTTTTCTAAGATAATGACTAAGTCTGAAAAACAAGTAGCAAATAAAGGAGATATTTAATTCTTGATTCCAAAAGTGTTCTATCATCTTATTTAACATATGATGATCCCACTGCCTCTGTTGTCTTGTCACAACCGAAGAGGTCAATACCATTTAGTTTTCTTCGACATAATTCACGGTACCTTGTCGTAGTGGGAGAGTTTCTAGGAACTCACATTCTTATGACTTGGGAGACACTAGTGATTAAAATCCATTGTGAGTTTAAACAAGTAATGGATTGTCAAGATAAGAAACTAAGAAGAAAGCCAATAGAACTATGGTTTAATCCATTCACATGGAGTAACCTAAAGTTTTCTATTACAAGGACATAAAATGAAATTTTCGTTTATAAGTCCATTCAATGGACTTAACAAAACTTCCTGTTCCTAGTATTATAGGTTTGAGTTTATCTAAACCTATGGCTTGTGGTATACCTGGTAATTACTTACTCTAATGCAAGCAACTTACTTTAGTAAGATGCTAAAGCATTTTCTTTCTAATGGCAATCTATAGAAGCTTCACAACTTCTTAGGCATAGATTTTATCTAAGGAAAAGTCTTAACTATTCCAAAAAAGATAAAGCCATGAAAGAATTTCTTATATCAACAGTGAGAGGTCTTAGATATGCTTTTGTATGCCTTAGACCAGACACCTGCTGTTGAGTGGGAGTAATGAGTAGGTATCAGATTAATCCAGGAGAAGAACATTGGAAGACAATCAAGTAAATCCTAAGATTAAGAAGAGGAACTATATGTTAGTCTATAAGGGTGTGTTTAAAACTCTTAGACTACACCATATCAGATTTCGAAATTTGCCTATGTGCTAGTAAATCTTTCTGATAAGATGGTGATTACTCTGGGGGTGGAATAGTGATTTTGGAGAAGTGTAAAAACCTATCTGAAGTCTCTAGGTCTACCAGAGAGGGACTGAATGTTAAGGTTGCAGGAAAGGTACTTATTCAGTCTAAGGAAAGTTCTATACATTTTTGGCACCATTCCAAATTGCCTTAAACTACTTGTGTTAATTTCCTGATTAACCAAAAGTAGTTGCCAAAGATATAGAATCCAGTATCCCAAGAGAGTAAACATATAGAGAGGAATTTCACATTATCAATGATTTTGTGATTAAGGAAGAGTAATGGTGGAGAAAAGGTTGTGGTTAATTCAACCTTTCAGATCCTATTACGAGGAGTTTACTACTACTACACTTGATTTGTATATCAAGGTGTTGAGATTATTTGAAACGCACTTTTTGTTTTATATTAGTGCAAGTGGGAGTTTGTTGGGTTTTATGCCCTAAATAAAACTCATTTCAATATAATCATATTTACTTATTAATATAGATCAGAAATAACATTTAATGTTGCATGGTTCACATGATTTATTTCATGATTATATGTACATAATGTATAGATTCATCTGAAACCCTTTTCACATACTTGATCCTGTTTATTGTGCCGTCAACACATTGGAAAGTAAACATGACTATGTGAATAAAGTTTCCTAGATTTATCAGACATAGGGTTTTACTGATATGATAATCTACAATAGAGTTTACTTGCATTTGGAGAAATGCTATGTTCTTTCCAGAGCATTGGTTAAAGTAAATCTCAGGTTGGATGCATGGAGTATGCATCGGAAGGGACCGATATTGAACTTTGACTTAGATTTATTAAACTTACCGTAATATCTATTCAAGTCAATATCGCCTAGTTGATCCTAGATCAAATGTTCTTAATCCTGTTATGATTAGGCTCAATCTTGAAAGGCTATTCGTGTTCTTTGATTTGTTAGTTAAGCCTACTTTTAGGTCAGGGTGATACGTACATTTTGGGAACACGGTAGTGCAATTGAGTGGGAGCGCTAGCATAAACATGGAATCTATAGCTTCTATCTGGCGAATAGTAAGCAAAGGATGATCTCCTTCGAGCTTGACCAAACGAACATAAATGGTGGAGTACTCATTTCACATAAGCTGAAATATCATTTATACGGGGTCAAGTGTTTTAAGGATAAAATACATTGTAGGGTGTAACGGTAATTTAATCCCTTTACAGTGTAGATCATTCATATAGAGGATCATTGATCAAATTAGGATTATAACAATGGATAACTAATGATGTGTCTATATGGTGGAACATATAGAGCATTCTATATACTGAGAGTGCAATTCTAAGTTCTATGCGTGGATTCAACGAAGAATTAATAAGTTAGTGAATTTTAGTGCTAAATTCTTGATCTACTTATTGGAAGCTCGGTTATATAGACCCATGGTCCCCCCACTAGTTGAGATAATATTGCTTGTAAGACTCATGTAATTGGTTTTGATTAATCAATTATAATTCTCAATTTAGACTATGTCTATTTGTGAATTTTTCACTAAGTAAGGGCGAAATTGTAAAGAAAGAGTTTTAGGGGCATATTTGTTAATTATGATACTTTGTATGGTTCAATTAATAAATATGATAAATGACAATATTATTTAATAATTATTTATAGTTATTAAATAGTTAGAATTGGCATTTAAATGGTTGAATTAGAAAATTGGCGTTTTTGAGAAAATGAGATGCAGAAAAGATAAAACTGCAAAAATTACAAAAAGTGAGGCCCAAATCTACTAAGCATGGCCCAGCCACTTTTGTAGGCAATTTAAACTGATATTTTCATTATTTTAATTCCAAATAATTCAAACCTAACCCTAGTGGAATGCTATAAATAGATAGTGAAGGCTTCAGGAAAATTACACTTAAATTTTCTATTTTTCCTTCAGAGAAAAACCTGAGCCTTTCTCTCTCCCTATCTTTAGCTGCCACTTCTTCTTTCTCTTCCCTCTTGAATTTCGAAATCCTTAGTGTATGAGTAGTGCCCACACACAGCAAGTGATACCTCAATCATAGTGAGGAAGATCGTGAAGAAAGATCATCAGCAAAGGAGTTTCAGCATCAAAGATTAAGAGAAAGAGATCCAGGTTCAAATATTGATAATGCTCTACTACAGAAAGGAATCAAGGGCTAGATATCTGAACGGAAGGAGTCATTATATTCCGCTGCACCCAATGTAAGGTTTCCTAAACTTTATATGTGTTTATTTCATCGTTTTAGAAAGTTCATATTTAGGGTGTTAATAAACATACTTGTGAGTAGATCTAAGATCCTGGTAAAATAATTTCCAACAGCAACAGCCTGAACCATTTGAGGAGGCACGGCAGGAGGACCCTGCTGCCTCAATCTTTGGATTTCTTCATCTTGCTGGCGGATTCTATCTTGCATCTCCGCAAATCTTTGCTCCCAATCAGGAGGAGCTTGAGGTGGATTTACAGGGCGACCACCCTGAGCTCTGCCACGACCACGGCCGCGACCACGAGGATTTTGAGGATTCCTCTGACCGCCTCCGGTCTCAACCATGCCACCCTGACTTCTTGTATTTCGCGGGGCGTCCATTTAATAGGACTTAGCCTGCGAATCCATAAGCCAGGCAGGTTAGACAGCGATCAAAACTTAACACCGCTCTTTAAAGTCTTAAAGGCAACACACTTTCTTTTCTTTTAAGAAAATATATTTAATTTAAATCTAATATGCTTCCTAACATGCTTTCACATTCACATTTATTTAAGATACTAAACAAGTACAGGCTTACTGAACCGTGAACCGAGCTTTCTCTGATGAAGATTGTACATGTCATAGCAAGCTTTGGTAGACAAACCTGGCGGCTCTGATACCAAAATTGTAACGCCCTAATGCTAAGGCACGCTACAGTGCTTTTTCAATAATTGTGCAATCTTTGCTAATCAAAGAAATTTCTCGAAAAACGTGTCAAATTAAAACTTTTGTATTAAATACTAAACTTTGTAATTTAATAAAATATTTACAAGTGTCGGGATCCCGATTTTTAAAACTTTACAAACTTTACTTTTCAAGCATACAATCCAAAATATACAGATTTACAGGTCGCACAGCGACTTTCAAAATACAACTCCCAGATGTCCCGAGACCGAACACTCCAGGTCGCGCTGCTTGACATGTACAATCTCACCCGAGCTCAGGTTCACTCCTGTTCAGCCTTCGCCTTTCCTTTACCTACACATGGAAGCAGAAACTGTGAGTCAACAGACTCAGTAAGAAATGCATATAACATATCATATAATTTCCGACCTGTAAATAGGCGCCCATACACCTACTTACAGAGCTTAACAGATGAGTATGAACGTTCAATACCAGGGTTCAACCACTATACCACATACACATCGTACCTCACTGTACGAGTGTTGGTAGGGTTTATCCCAATCACCGAGTAACACTGAGTGATGTACCACACACCTTAACATTTTCCCAGGCTTGTGTTGGTATCACTGTATCGTACTCATAATCACAACAATCACTGTACCAACACACTTTATAACTTATTCATACAAGTGTTGGTAGTGTTTAACATATTTCAAGCATGCATATATAAACACATATACATACATTCAGATAATCACATCGTACATTATACACAGTTCTTACCTGTTTTCCGAATTCAAGTGTGCTAGCCGACCTGAACGGAATTTCTGTGCTAGATGGATGCCCTAATCACATTTTGAAACCGGGTAAGTCACATGATTAAAACCCTAATCCCGGGAAACCCAAAACCAAAACCCTAGGTTCTGCTATACTCTAAAGGGGTTATTCTAACTCTGGAAATGGGGAAACACCCAACCGAGGCAGCCTTTGAAATGGACAAAAATTGAGAAAACGAAGTGCTCGGGATTCCTGCCAAAACCGGCTAGCCGGTTTTGTGGCAGGCAAACCGGCTAGCCGGTTTGCACCAGTAATCCCAAAACACCTCCTCCATTGCTCAATTTTCCACCAAATGTTACCAAACTTTCCAGAGCTCCTAAACAATGCATACACAATAAAACCCAGCCAGTATTTCACAGAAAAACACAATAAATATCAACTTACCATTAAAGCTTAAAGCTTGAACTCAAAGCTTAGAATTGCTCAAAACTAACAACCAATCTCTAAACCAGCTACCATGAACTAAAATCAAGCTAAACAAACCCTAAAATTCGAACTAAGCAAACCTTAAACCCTAACAGCTCCTATAACCCAAAATCACATCTAAAACCAACATACAACTTCATGAACTTGAAAGAGAAAGGAGCTAGGGTTACCTTAGTTATTTTTCCTTGAATCTTTGGATGGAAATACAGAAAATTATGAAGAAGAAATTGGATTTTCCTTCTGGTTTATGAGAGCCGAACCCCAAGAGAGAGAAAGGAGAAATGGTTTCTTGATTTCTCTAATTTTTTTAACTTCTTTTCCAAAATAAAATCCCTTTTCACCCAATAATATTAAAATGAAATAGGTGTCATTACTAAGGGCAGCCACCTACCCCTCACCAAATAAGAAAAGACTAAAAAGCCCTTAAGGTTAAAACTTGGTTAATTCTAAAGCTAGGGGTAAAATGGTCAATTCCATAACCCCGCTCAAACCCGATAAAATATTTTCTCCAAAATATTTCCCACTATGAAATAAGGTTCTAAACTTACCCATGTGATCAATCTAGCCATCCATCGCATTTTCCGTTGTCGCCGAACAAAAATTACAAAAATAACATATTACACATATACACTAAATAATACCCCTAGAGTTTAATAAAATCTCCGAAATTGAGAAATTATAACTCTAATATTTATTTCTAAATATTGGGGTCCACAAATAAATTAATTCACAAATAATAATAAAATAATAAAAATTAGTGCTAATTGCCTTTTCTAATCCATATTACTAGAACGGTCATTACAACTAGTTGATCTTAGATTAAAAGAATCTAAATCCTGATATGCTTAGGCTCAATCTCAGGAGTGCTATTCATGTTCTTTGATTTATTAGTTAAGCCTACTTTTGGGTCAGGGTGATACGTATATCTTGGGAACATGATAGTATGACTGAGTGGGAGCGCTGAACATAAATATAGAATCTATAGCTTCTACTGGTGTATAGAAGTCAAGTGATGATTCCCTTCGAGCTTCGCTAAATAGAAGTAAATTGATGAGCTCTTGTTTCAGTGACTACATATTAGATCACCAAAACATCATTTATAGGTAGCTAAGTGTTTTAAGGGGCCAAATACATTAAGGGGTGAAAACGGTAAATTTTATCCCATCTCGATGTCAATCATCTATATAGAGGATCTTTGATCACATTAAGATTATAACAATGGTTAAATGAGATAGCATATCTATATCGTGAAACATATAGAATGCTCTATATAAGTCTGAGAGTGCAATTCCAAGTTCTAAGAGTGGATTCAACAAGGAATTAATAAGTTAGGGAATTTACTTGGTAAATTCGGTTCGACTTATTGGAAGCTCAGCAATATAGATCCATGGTCCCCATTCTAGTTGAGACCATACTGTTTGTAAGACTCAATAATTGATTTATGATTAATCAATTATAATTCTAAAAGTTAGACTATGTCTAATTTGTGAATTTTCACTAAGCAGTGGTGAAATTGTAAAGAAAAGAGATTCTAGGTTTATTTATTAATTAAGAGACTCTATATGTCTAATTAATAATTATATTAAATGACAATATTATTTAATAATCTATTTTAATTATTGAATAATTAGTTTTGGTATTTAAATGGTTAGAATTGGAAAATTGGTATTTTTGGGAAAATAGAAATAAAATTGTGGAAACTACAAAATTCAAGTGAGGCACAATCACACCCATGGCCGGCCACTTGTGTGTGTATTTCGTAATTATTATTTTTATTTTTTTAATGCCAAATAATTACTAACCTAAACCTAGCAGTTATCTATAAATGGAAAGTGATGGCTCACACCAAATAAGGCAATTAAGCAATTACTCAGTAATTCAGGAAACTGTCTATTTCAGAAAGTTGAGCTTCCCTTTTCTCTATATATAGCCGCCCATCTCTTCTTCTTCTTCTTGAAGAACAATCATCACATCACACAAGATAGATACAATTTCGAATTCCCTAGTGAGAGAGTAGTGCCCACACACAGCAAACAGTACCTCAATCATTGATTGGAAGACTGTGAAGGATCAAATCCAAGAGAAGGACATTCGGACTCAGATCTTGATTATACTCTGCAACAGAAAGGAATCAAGGGTTAGAGATCTGAGTGGAAGGAGATATATTATTCCGCTGCACCCAATGTAAGGTTTCTCATACTTTATATGTGTTTATTTATTATCGTTTTAGAAGTTCATATTTAGGTTGTTAATCAACATACTTGTGAGTAGATCTAAGATCCTGGTAAAAATAATTCCAACAGGACCACCATCGGACCCCATCGGACTACCAATTTTTATTTATTTATTTTTTTAATATTTTTGCACTAAAAAAAAAGTATGGGAAATTTGAGAGGGGTATTTTTGGATTTTAGATAAAGTGGTCATATATTTTCAATGGTGATATGTATTAGTTTAGGAATAAAATATTAGGTATATGTAAGTATAAAAAATTAAATTTCCCTTATTTTATTTTTTTTCTTCCTCATTCCAAAATTACTATTAAATTTAGTTACTTCCCCAATGAAAGATTGTTTTGACTTTTTTTTTTTCATAACTTGATTTATAGATTTGAAAAAAGTAGAGTATGGAAAATGCACAAAAATAAAATTATCATTTTTTTATCTTTTGATCTATAAGAGTATATGCTCCTTTTTTATTTATTTAGATATTTATTTGTCAAAAATTATATGAAAGTATTAACTTTATGAATTTTTTAGAAATGTTAATGTTTAATTAGTATGTATCCATGTATAAACATAATATCGTTGATAATAGAATAAAAATTATTAATACAATGTATTAAATATAACAATTTTATTTATTTATTTGTATAAATGATTTTAAAAAAAATAATGTAAACTTAAGTAAAAAAAATTACAAAGAAAGAGAATATGGCTAAAAAAATATCTATAAGATAAAAATTATATATGCTATGTAAGATGCCTTCATACAACTCTTTGTAGAGGAAAACCCTCTACGTAATCATTGACACTACTTTTTTTTTTCTTTTTTTTACTTTTTCAAGTAACACTTACAAAATGTGTTAAAAGAGTTACACTTAACCAGATATATTTTTTTTTGATTAACTTCATTTTTCTTATCATAATCATTTTAATAAATAATACATGGAGGAGGTTTCAATGGTTACGTTTTTATTGTAACTGTCATGGTTACATTCTTTTTAGCCATTGAATCACTATTAAATAGTTGTGATTAATTTGAAAATTAAATAAAAATAAATAAAAAATGACCTATAACCTGATATTAACCTGTTAATTTATTTCTTTTTAAAACTTTAAAACTTTAATTAGGATTAATTATATTTTAAAATTAAATTAAGTATAATTATTAATTATTTTTTACAATTTATTATTAAATAAGGATCTTTTAGCAATTTATATTTTTTACACTTAAATTATTTAAATTTTTATAACAAAACTCTTTATAATTTAAAATTATACATATATAATTTCATAATTAAAATTTTATTATACTTATAATTTTAATTTAAAATTATTACACTTAATTATTTAATTTTTTTATATAAATATTTAAAAAGTAAAAAATAAAATAGATTACGGTGAGAAAGAAGAGATGGACTTAATGACTGATAGTTTGCAACTGTGATAGATTATAGTGAGAAAGAAGAGAGGAAATATTGGATTCCACACAAATGTGAAAGATTACATTCATTTTCCTTCAGCTTCTTCCTTTAATGATTTTCATTCCCTTACTTGAACAAAACCCTCAGAAATCCATAGCTGAGACAGTCTTCCTTTTGGAAGTGAATAATCTTCTGGAAAAGTTCCAAAATACAATAAGCAAGATTTGAGGTGGAAAGACAAATCAACATAGCTGAGAGAAAGAAATTCAAAAATTTCTACGAGTTGAGGATTTGTTTTGTACTCAAAATCAATATCATTAAGAACTTTTTTCCATTCAAATTGGACCTTCTTTTTTCTATATAGTAAATCAGCTATGGCCCCTATTGCAAGTGGCAAGCCTCGACATTTTTTGAGAATCTCATAAAATAATTTCACTAACTCTTGAGAGCAACAACCATTAAACTCGTGTCTAAATGTCTTTTTAGAAAATAGCTCAAGAGCCATAATATTGTAAGAAAAAATTATTTAAAAATGTATTATAAGCTTGAGGCCTCATTATCTAATTGTAAAAAAAAAAATTATTTATTTAAAAAATTATTATAAGGATAAAATTTTAATTTATATAAAAATAAGTTTAATTTTTGTAAAAAAAAAAAATTGTAAATATTATAATTAGATGGCTTAACTGTTAAAATAATTATAGTATAGATTTATATATATATATATATAAATATTATTTATAAATTTTAATTGCTAAAAAAAGTCTTGTTAAATATTTATTTAATTACTTAAAAAATAGTTAATTATAATTAATTAATTCTAAAAATAGAATTTTTACCTATTCATAACCTGCTATTATAGGTTAAAAAATGTAACTATATGGTTACAATAAAAATGTAACCATTGAATAGTCACCCAATAATACATATATATTTTTTAATAATGAACAATAAACATTTAAAATAATATATTAATTGTAATTGAACACATATAATAATAATAGTAATAATAATAATAATAATAATAATAATAATAGAAAGTAGATAAATATTTTTTAAAATCTAAAGAATACTTAATACTATATTATATAATAATAATAATAATAATAATAATAATAATAATATAGTATTGATTATTCTTTAAATTTTCTTTAAAAAAAGTACTATCTATATAACAATATAAAACATTAGCAATTTTTAAAACACTGCATCATAATAGTGTTAGACACCTTCATACCTCCCAACAATGCTCTAATTTTATAAAATATTAACTAACCCTCTTTAAAAAGAATGAAGTCCAAAATTAAAAATAAAAAGGAGTTTTACACTACATACTGAAATTTTAACTTTTTTTCTTTTTTATTGTAAGGCGGATTTTTTTTTTTTCAAAAATATTATGTAAATTTTAGACTGTGTACTTTGTTAAGTTTTTATTGTTATTCCACGGTTGTTTTTTGGTTGTTCTACTATTGTTTTTAATTGTTATATTTTGTTATTTTACGGTTGTTTTATTACATGCATACAAAATAAAAAGTTAAATAAATAAGTAAACTGATAAAATTTTATTACATGCATATACTTCATTATGATGGAATTTATTTTCTTTATCAGATAAATGGTTTGATTTACTATCCTATGCTATACGGACAAAATAGGACGTCCTACTTTAAATATTCCCTATAAATATATAAATATAAGGTAAGATTATAGTAGATCTAACAAAAATTTTCTATCGGCTAAAATTGTAAACAAATTATTTTCTAAACTTTTCTTTTATAAAATTAATAAGATTTATTTTTATACTGTAACGCCTTAATGTTAAGACACGTTACAGTGCTTAATATTTTGTAGCATGCCTTGTACATGTCATGGCGGCGCGACCTGGAGTGTTCGGTCTCGGGACATCTGGGCTTTAATATTTTGTAGTCTCTGTGCGACCTGGTTATGTATTTTGTATAAAAGTTTAGAAACGGGATCCCGATGTTTGTAAATGATTATGTAAATTATAAAGTTTAATTATAAAAGTTTTATAATACTATAACGCCCTAATGTTAAGGCACGCTACAGTGTTTTTTCAATTACAGTGATATCTTTGTTAATCAAAGAATTTTCTTGAAAAACGTGTCAAATTAAAACTTTTATAATAAATATTAAACTTTATAATTTACATAATTATTTACAAACACTGGGATCCCGTTTCTAAACTTTTCTACAAAATACATAACCAGGTCGCACAGAGACTACAAAATATTAAAGCCCAGATGTCCCGAGGCCGAACACTCCAGGTCGCGCTGCCATGACATGTACAACTTCATCCCAACTCAGACTCACTCCTGCTCAGCTTTAACCTTTCCTTTATCTACACATGGAAGCAGAACTGTGAGTCGATAGACTCAATAAGAAAGTGTTAACTCAAACTTTTCGATCTCCTTGTTTTGATGATTAGCAAATATTTGATTATTATTTGTTACTAATGATTTATTGATTTTGTAGCAAATTTAAAAGAGAAAATAAATATTTTGGTATTTTTACCAAACTTTTAAAAGCAACACTAAATGGACTCAACAAGCATATCAAGAGCAAAAGATTCATCAAGGGATCAACAACTCAAGACCCTATTCAAAAGAGGTCTTCAAAATCCCAAAGTCAAAAAGTCAACCCGAAAGTCAAAGTCAAAGTCAAAGTCAAGGTCAACTCTCGGGAAAAATCAACTTAGGATCAAAAACATGCAAATCAAGCTAGGAGGCTCTTCTACATCAAGACTACTCAAAATTAAATGGTATAAATCTACTTTAGTCTTGTTAAAGTGATTTGCATAGCACACTAAGTTTTTATAAATTTGAATTTTGGCCCATTCACTAACTTGTGCAACAAGTTTTCTCACACGATAGTTCAAAATTTTTTTTGATTGAATTTCTAAATTACATTTTGTTTAACTAAGAGAACAAAGTTGGAATTTCTGAAATCGGATAATCGAGTAAGAAGTTATGCGCGTTTAAGTCCCAAAAAATGGCACTTTTGCCACTGGTCAGCCATCCGGAATTCCGGTTGGCAACCGGAATTCCGGTTGTAATCAATCCGGAATTCCGGTTCTCATCCGGACTTCCGGTTCATGGCTGACCCCACCTTGGGAAACGTGCTAACGGCTATAAACGGTTAGTTTTTTATCAAACACTATATAAACTCGATTTTTCTTTCAAAAAATAAGTTGGTTGAGCATTTATTACATATATCTAACCTATCTAAGTGAGATTAAGGAGCTTCTAAGTTTGAAATCCAAACCAACACATTTCACACACTTTGAGCCAAAATTTGATTTTATTCATCTTAAGTGTGCTTGCTTTTCACTCTAGGTTTCCATTGTATCATCATATTTCTAGAGTGATTTTAGCTTGTATATCAAACACATTTCCATATTGTGATTGAGGTGAGGTTGGCACCGGTTTTGTAAACAACCCGGAAATAGTGAGATTGGCACTTTAACAATCCGAGAAAGAGGTTAATAGTCCTCGGGGGTGCGAAACTATTGTAAGAGGTTTGGAAATACCTTGGTGAAAATTTCCCGGTTGTAAGGGTTAGTCAAGCCCGTTAACTTGGCTCGATATTGGAACTCAAAGCTAGGTCCATAGCTTTGAAGACCAAGGACGTAGGTGGCATAGTTCTACCGAACCTTGTAAAAATCGAGAGTTTGCATTTTCTAATCCTTAAACTCTTTACTTTACAAGTTTAATTATTTGTCTTAATATAATGCTTGCCATACTACTTGCTTTTACTTGATTAATTGACTAATTGCATAATTTTGTGTTAAAAGTTTTAATTTTCCGAAATTAGTTTAAATTTCCAATTCACCCCCCTCTTGGAAACATATCTTGGGCTAACAATTGGTATCAGAGCAAGGGCTCAAATTATTTGATTAGATTTCACAATCTAGAGCATGGCGTTTCCAAGTAATTCACAAAATAACATGTTAGAAGGTTTTAGCACAAATAGAGCACCATACTTCAATGGAGTAGATTTTCCTTATTGGAAAATTAGAATGGAAACTTACCTTCAATCTATTGACTATGATTTGTGGCATATTGTGTCTAGTGGTCCTTATGTTGCTAAACATGTCATAAATGGTGTTGAAGTAATTAAGACTTATGAAGCATATGATGAAAATGATAAGAAAATGCTTTCTAAAAATGCTAAAGCTAAATATGCTCTTATATGTGGTTTGGATAGAGATATTTTTAAAAATATTGAACAAGCCTCTACCGCTTATGATATGTGGAAAATGCTTGAAGTTACTCATCAAGGAACTAGTGCTATGAAGGAAACTAAAATTCAAATTTATTCCACTCAATATGAGAACTTTAAGATGAAATCGGATGAAACCATTGCTAATATGTATACTCGCTTCACTACAATTACTAATGGTTTGAACTCTCTTGGCAAGGTACTTACTCAAAAGGATATGGTGACCAAGATTTTGAGAAGTCTCACCAAGGCTTATCAAGGAAAGGTGGTTGCCATTCAAGAAGCTACGGATCTCTCAACACTTCCCTTGGAAGAACTAATTGGCTCACTCATGAACCATGAAATTTTCATGAGTGCTCAAGAAGAAGAGGAAGTTGAGAAGAAAATGAAGACTATTGCATTCAAGTCTTCCTCCTCCCATGCCATTAGTGAAGAAGATGAGGAAAGCTTATGTAGTGACATGGAGGACTTGGCACTCTTCTCTAAGAAATACAAAAAGTTCATGAAATTCAAAAAGAACTTTGGGAAGAAGCCACAAAGAGGGAGTGACTCAAAAGAAAGAAAAAGCAAAGATGATCCACCAATTTGCTTTGAGTGCAAGAAGCCCGGACATATGAAGATGGATTGTCCAATGAGAAAGAAGAACAAATACAAAGGAAGGGCAATGTTGGCGGATTGGCTCAATAGTGACGAAGAGGACTCCGAAGAAGAAGGAAAGAATGAAGTGGCAAACATGTGCATGATGGCACTTGATGATGGGGTAAGCATTTCTAACCAAAATGATTGTGATAGCAAAAATGATGATGATAACTTAGATATGTCATATGATGAGTTGTCTAATTCATTTAAGGAACTATTTGATGATTTTGGTAAATTGCTTGTTAAAAACCAAACCCTTAGAGAGAAGACCAACATGCTTTTAAAAGAAATTGAGATTTTGAAAATAAATGAAAAAGAACTTATAGCAAAATCTCAATGTGCTACATGTGCTTCACATAAGAAAGAAATTATTGATTTGAAAGCCCATGTGAGAAGCTTAATAAATGACATATATACCTTCACTAGAGGTAAGGAAGGCTATGATCTCATGGTGGGAAACCAATCATGTGGTTTTTCAAAAAATGGTATTGGTTATGATCCTAGTAAGAAACAAAAAATTTTTGAGAATTTTTTTTTGTGAAATCATCTAGTCTACCTCACTTTACATGCACATATTGTAACCGAGATGGTCATACTATTTCCTATTGTCATGTAAAGAAATTTGCATATCTAGGCAAGACTAAATGGGTACCAAAGGGTTCTAGAACTAACATGAATGGACCCAAAGTTATATGGGTACCAAAAGCCAACAAATGAACTTGTTTTGTAGGAATTAACAAGAAAGAGCCAAAGCTTATGGTTCTTGGATAGTGGATGTTCAAAACATATGACTGGTGATCCATCAAGATTTTCAAGCTTTAAAAGCAAGGAAAGTGGCTTTGTCACTTTTGGAGACAATTCAAAAGGAAAAATCTTGGGCATTGGTGATATCGGTAACGTATACTCTCCATGTATTAAAAATGTGCTTCTTGTTGATAATCTTAAACATAACTTGCTTAGTATTAGTCAATTATGTGATATAGGTTTTCGTGTTGTGTTTGAATCCTCAAAATGCTCCATTGAAAATGTTTCAACCAATGAAGTTATTTTCCTTGGAGTAAGGAAGGATAATGTGTATGTTATTGATGTTGATTCTTTTGATAGTAAAAATAAATGTTTAACCGTTATGAATGATAATTCTTGGTTGTGGCATAGAAGATTAGGACATGCTAGTATGGATTCTATTTCAAAATTGGTTAGAAAAGATCTTGTTATTGGTTTGCCATCTATTCCGTTTGTTAAAGATAAACTTTGTGATGCATGCCAATTTGGAAAACAAATTAAAACATCTTTTCATTCCAAGAAAGAAATTTCAACTACTAGACCTTTGCAATTGCTTCATATTGATTTATTTGGTCCTTCTAGAATTGCTAGTCTTGGTGGTAAATACTATGCATTTGTAATTGTTGATGATTTTTCAAGATTTACTTGGGTTATTTTCTTGACTCTTAAAAGTGATGTTTTGGAAAACTTTGTCAAATTTTGTAAAAATGTGCAAAATGAAAAAGGATATTCTATTACCTCCGTTAGGAGTGACCATGGTGGTGAGTTTGACAATGATGCCTTAGAATTGTTTTGTGATGATCATGGTTTTAACCATAACTTTTCGGCACCAAGAACTCCACAACAAAATGGAGTTGTCGAAAGGAAGAATAGAACAATTCAAGAAATGGCTAGGTCAATGCTAAATGAAATTTCATTACCAAAATATTTTTGGGCCGAGGCCGTCAATACCTCTTGCTATATTTTGAATCGTGTTTTCATTAGGCCCAACATGAATAAAACCCCTTATGAGCTTTGGAAAGGAAGAAAACCCAACATTGGCTATTTTAAAGTTTTTGGATGCAAATGTTACATTTTAAACACCAAGGACAACCTTGGAAAATTTGATGCTAAATCCGATGTTGGAATTTTTATAGGGTATTCAACACATAGTAAAGCTTATAGAATTTATAACAAAAGAACTAATGTTGTTGAAGAATCTATTCATGTTGCTTTTGATGAGACTAACCCGCCTACAAGCAAAAGTTTAGATGATGATGTTGTAGGTTTGGGAGATGAGGTTCAAAATCTCGAAATTGGAGAGACTTCCAATGCTCCTTCACAAACTCCCAAAGAGGAACCACCCATGGAAAAGGTAAATGAAAGCCAAGGTATGAACTCTAACCTTCCACATGAGTGGAAATTCAAAAGTGCTCATCCTATAGACCAAATTCTAGGTGATCCTTCTCAAGGTGTCACTACTAGAAACTCCCTTAGAAACTTGTGTAATTTCATTGCTTTTATTTCTCAAATTGAACCAAAGAATTTTAAAGAGGCCGAAGTTGATGAATTTTGGCTTCTAGCTATGCAAGAAGAAATAAATCAATTTATAAGAAATAATGTTTGGGAGTTAGTTCCAAGACCGTCACATCAATCGGTGATTGGAACAAAATGGGTCTATAGAAATAAGGTAGATGAGCATGGGGTCATTGTGCGTAACAAGGCTAGATTAGTGGCCCAAGGTTACAATCAAGAAGAAGGAATTGATTATGAGGAAACCTTTGCCCCGGTAGCAAGACTTGAGTCCATTAGAATGTTGTTAGCTTTTGCATGCCACAAGAATTTTATCTTGTATCAAATGGATGTAAAAAGCGCATTCTTAAATGGGTACATTATGGAAGAGGTTTATGTCTCTCAACCACCCGGTTTTCAAAATCATAAATACCCTAACCATGTTTACAAATTGAAAAAGGCTTTATATGGTTTAAAGCAAGCTCCTAGAGCTTGGTATGAAAGATTAAGCACTTTTCTTATTTCAAATGGTTTTTCAATGGGTAAAGCGGATAATACACTTTTTATAAAAAGAAAATCCAAAGACATTATTATAGTACAAATCTATGTTGATGATATTATTTTTGGTGCTACTAATGATGCTCTTTGTGAAGAATTTTCTAAGTGTATGCATAGTGAGTTTGAGATGAGCATGATGGGAGAACTCAACTTTTTTCTTGGACTTCAAATCAAGCAACAAAAGGATGGCATATTCATAGGTCAAACTAAGTACATCAAGGATCTTCTTCAAAAGTTTGACTTGGCAAATGCAAAGTCCATGAATACACCCATGAGCACATCCATAAAGATGGACAAAGATGAAAGCGGTAAGAATGTGGACATCACCAAGTATCGAGGTATGATTGGCTCTTTATTATATTTAACCGCTAGTAGACCGGATATTTTGTTTAGTGTTGGTCTTTGTGCTAGGTACCAATCTTGTCCTAAAGAATCCCACTTGAGTGCCGTTAAAAGAATATTTAGATACTTGATAGGCACAATGAGTCTAGGACTTTGGTACCCCAAGAACTCAAACTTTGAAATAGTTAGCTACTCGGATGCCGACTTTGCCGGTTGTAAGACGGATAGAAAAAGTACTAGTGGAACTTGTCACTTTCTAGGAAATTCCTTAGTGTCATGGTTTAGCAAGAAACAAAACTCGGTAGCTCTATCCACAACCGAAGCCGAATATATAGCCGCGGGTAGTTGTTGTGCACAAATATTTTGGATGAAACAAACTCTTAAGGATTTTGATATTAATTTTGAATGTACACCCATAAAGTGTGATAACACTAGTGCCATTAACCTCTCTAAGAATCCAATATTGCATTCTAGAGCCAAGCATATTGACATAAGGCACCACTTCCTTAGAGATCATATCCAAAGAGGTGATATTTTGCTAGACTTTGTAAGCACCGAATTCCAATTAGCGGATATATTCACCAAGCCTCTTAGTGATGAGAGATTTAGTTTCATTAGAAGAGAGCTAGGCATGACCAACTTAAATGAAATATAAGGTTTGCAAGCTATGAAAAATTTCATATCTCTTTACTTACTTATTTATGCATAATTGTTCCAAATATGATATTAATGAGATTTATATGCATATATGAGAAAATTTATTGATACTTGACCTATATGAACCATACTTGTTGAAAACTCAAGATTATAGGTCAAAATGTGGATTTTTGGTGATCTTTGGAATTGTCTTTAAACAAGTGAACATGTGAATTTTTGCATATTTGATTTTCTTATGTGTCTATATGCTTGAATATGTGAAATTGAATGTATTTAGTATGCCTATAGGTTTGCCTTGATTGAAATTTGCATGAAACAAATTTTTGGTACCTCACTTGTTGAATTTTTAGATTTTTAGGCCTAAAAGAGTGTTTTTCGCCAAACTCTCTCATTTTTCAACATTTTTCAATTCCGTAAGTTTGTACACCTCACATTTTATTTTATAAAACTGCTGGAAAAAGAATTTTTCAATTTCGTTGCATAAAACTCATTTTTGGTACGGTTCTAGTTTTCTTGGCAATTTTCGAAAAACTTACCGTAAATCGTCATTTTTCATTATTTTTCAGATTTTCTTGTTTGAGCAATTTTGTTTTATCATATTATAGGTATTAGAATTGGTTTAGGGTCATTTGGGTCAAAATTGGATTTTTTTAGCACATTTTTAGGAACTTTTTTTTCTGGTCCTGTACCAACCGGAATTCCGGTTGTACCATCCGGAATTCCGGATGGCACAGGATCAGCAAAAGGGGCAGTTTTGTCTTTTTAATGGGATTTTTTCCCTTTTTAAACCCTACCACCGAATTTTTCCTCCCCCATTCAGTTTTTTCAACCCTAATACAGCAGCCATCATCTCTTTTTCTCTAAAATTCTCTCTTTCAAAGCCTCACTCTCATCTTTCAATAATTAAAAAAAAAAAGAGAAGTGTGTTCTTCAATGGCTTCCTCATAAAGAGCTTCCAAGAGAATGGCTAGTGCAATTCAACAAAGGGAAATAAGGGCAAAAGCAAGGCAAGAGCCCACTCTCTTCTTCAATGATGAAGATCACAACAAGTTTGTCAATGATTTCTCCTCTAGGAAAATTCTCAAAGGTAAAATTTGTGATCTCCCTAGCCTTGATTGTGTTGATTTTAGTCATCATTTTGATACCCTAGGTTGGACATCTTTTATTCAAATTAATACTCCATTGTATCCTAGGCTAGTTCAAGGTTTTTATGCTTGCATTAAACCTACATTAGAACCTTTAGGTGTTAGAGGAACCCTTAGAGGAGTAGCTTTTGAACTCAATGTAGCCTCTCTCAATGACATGTTAGGAGCACCAAATGGTGGCATATTACTTGAACCCAAACTTTCTCTCAAAAATGATGCCATTTTTAACTTTGATGAGTGTTCTAGGAATATTTGTGGTGATGGCCCTTTTATTATGAGACCAAAAAGACACCAACTCACCTTAGAGGCTAAAATCCTCCACAAATTTATTGTTGCAAATCTTGCTCCTAGAAGTGGCCACCAAGATGAGATCAATTCCATTGATCAATTACTCATGCATCTCATCATAGCCAAAACCACACCCATCAACCTAGGCTATCTTATTTTAAAATTCATACTTGATGTGGACAAGCCTAATATGATTAAGGCACTTCCCTTTGGTTTTCTTCTTAGCTACCTTTTTCCTCTCTTAGGAATTCCTACCCTACATGAAAAGAAAAATGATCCTACCTCTAGTGACATTCTAGGATCCAAAACTTTCAAGGCTATGGGTTACAAATTCCTTAACAATGAATGGGTGTTCACACCCAAAAGAGGGCAAAGAATGCAAATTGATTTGGAGAGTGATGATGAAGAAATTAATTTGCCCGCAAGTGAAAGTGAAGAAGAAGAAGAAGAAGAAGAAGAAGAAGAAGAAGAGATGCCTCCTCAAGCTCCTCCCATGCCTACTTTTCCCCAATTCAACCTTGAGGAAGCCTTTACTCGTCTTCACACTTCGGTTGACAACCAATTTCAAACCTTGAGGAATGATCTCAACTCACAACTCACCAACCTCAACAATGACATCAACACCATGAGGAGTGACATGGTGCATGGGTTTGCTAATGTGCAAGAGGAGATGGCACAATGGAGGGCATACATGGATCGCTTTGGCCCCCCACCAAACTAGTTATTTTATTTCTTTTTTGGCTTATTTAGTTTCTTTTGATTTTTTTTTTGGTTGTGTGCAAAGGCTTCATGCCTTTTGACTTTGTGTTAGTTGGTACTTTTTCTTTGTTTTATTTTTTTTCTTTTTGTTGTTTGTTTGTTGTGTTGAATGTTATTTTGGATGCTATGTTTTTTTTTAATGCATTGGCTTGTTGCTTTGTTTTTATTTTTTATTATTTTTTTCTCTTTTCCTTTATTTTTTTTTGTGAATTCCTTGCCACCCTTTTTGATGAATCAAAAGGGGGAGAACAACTATTGATTAATTTTTGGCATCACCTCAAATTTTTTTTTGGTATCTAATCCTTTTATCATAAGTAAAAATTGAGGGGGAGTTTACAAATTCATGCAAGGTAAAATTAAAAGGTAAATTTTTTTTCTTGCACACATTAAGGGGGAGCTAATCCAACTTACTTTGCTTAAATTTTTTCTTTTCCTTTCAAAATAATCAAATATTTGATATCATCAAAAAGGGGGAGATTGTTAACTCAAACTTTTCGATCTCCTTGTTTTGATGATTAGCAAATATTTGATTATTATTTGTTACTAATGATTTATTGATTTTGTAGCAAATTTAAAAGAGAAAATAAATATTTTGGTATTTTTACCAAACTTTTAAAAGCAACACTAAATGGACTCAACAAGCATATCAAGAGCAAAAGATTCATCAAGGGATCAACAACTCAAGACCCTATTCAAAAGAGGTCTTCAAAATCCCAAAGTCAAAAAGTCAACCCGAAAGTCAAAGTCAAAGTCAAAGTCAAGGTCAACTCTCGGGAAAAATCAACTTGGGATCAAAAACATGCAAATCAAGCTAGGAGGCTCTTCTACATCAAGACTACTCAAAATTAAATGGTATAAATCTACTTTAGTCTTGTTAAAGTGATTTGCATAGCACACTAAGTTTTTATAAATTTGAATTTTGGCCCATTCACTAACTTGTGCAACAAGTTTTCTCACACGATAGTTCAAAATTTTTTTTGATTGAATTTCTAAATTACATTTTGTTTAACTAAGAGAACAAAGTTGGAATTTCTGAAATCGGATAATCGAGTAAGAAGTTATGCGCGTTTAAGTCCCAAAAATGGCACTTTTGCCCTTTGGTCAGCCATCCGGAATTCCGGTTGTAATCAATCTGGAATTCCGGTTCCCATCCGGACTTCCGGTTCATGGCTGACCCCACCTCGGGAAACGTGCTAACGGCTATAAACGGCTAGTTTTTTATCAAACACTATATAAACTCGATTTTTCTTTCAAAAAATAAGTTGGTTGAGCATTTATTACATATATCTAACCTATCTAAGTGAGATTAAGGAGCTTCTAAGTTTGAAATCCAAACCAACACATTTCACACACTTTGAGCCAAAATTTGATTTTATTCATCTTAAGTGTGCTTGCTTTTCACTCTAGGTTTCCATTGTATCATCATATTTCTAGAGTGATTTTAGCTTGTATATCAAACACATTTCCATATTGTGATTGAGGTGAGGTTGGCACCGGTTTTGTAAACAACCCGTAAATAGTGAGATTGGCACTTTAACAATCCGAGAAAGAGGTTAATAGTCCTCGGGGGTGCGAAACTATTGTAAGAGGTTTGGAAATACCTTGGTGAAAATTTCCCGGTTGTAAGGGTTAGTCAAGCCCGTTAACTTGGCTCGATATTGGAACTCAAAGCTAGGTCCATAGCTTTGAAGACCAAAGACGTAGGTGGCATAGTTCTACCGAACCTTGTAAAAATCGAGAGTTTGCATTTTCTAATCCTTAAACTCTTTACTTTACAAGTTTAATTATTTGTCTTAATATAATGCTTGCCATACTACTTGCTTTTACTTGATTAATTGACTAATTGCATAATTTTGTGTTAAAATTTTTAATTTTCCGAAATTAGTTTAAATTTCCAATTCACCCCCCCCCCCCTCTTGGAAACATATCTTGGGCTAACAGAAAGCATATAACATATCATATAATACCGACTTGTATCTAGGCGCCCATACACCTATTTACAAGGCTTAACAGATGAGTAAGAACGTTCTAACTAGGATACGACCATGTACCATGTACCACATGCACTCAGTATACCATCGTACTAGTGTAGGTAGGGTATGGACCGCACCTTGAGTACTGTTAAGTGTTGTACCACAAACACCTTGTACCTTCCCGTACTAGTGCCGGTAACACCACGATGTACTTTCAGACATCATACACTTTACCAATGCCCTCTGTATCGCAACCGTACAAGTGTTGGTAGTGTATGAATCACAACATATAAGCATGCATATACACTTAACATATGCATACACTCGCATATTCATATTACACATTAGATACAGTTCTTACCTTCTTTCTAGATTCAAGTGTGTTGGCCGACCTGAACGGAAAGTCTCTTGTTGGATGGATACCCTAATCACATGATGAAATCGGCTAAATCACATCCTCGAAACCTTAATCCGGGAAACCCAAACCTATAAATCTAGGCTCTGTTATATTTACTAAGGATTTACACTAACTCAGAAAAATAGGGAAACACCCAACTAAGGCACTGAAATGATCGAGAATTGAGAAAAATGAGTTGCTCGGGGAATCTGCCAAAATCGGCTAACCGGTTTTACAGGCCCTGGCAAACCAGTTAGCCGGTTTGCACCAGGTTTTCCCCAACAACTCATTTCTTGCTCAAAACTCTTCCAAATGCCACCAAACCTTCTAGAGTACCTAAACAATGCATATACAACATAATCCAACCACTAATTCACAAAAAAACTCAATGAAACTCAACATACCATTAATGACCTAAACTTTGAGTTCAAAGCTCAAACTTGAGCAATTCCATCCCCATACACCAAAACTAACATCCACAGCTTAAAATCAACTCAAATAAAGCTTACAATTCGAACCATAATCTACTCTAACCCTAACAGCCCTAATTTCCAAAATCACAAGTTAACATCAAACTTTAAAGCTCAAACACTACTAAACAAAGGTACTAAGGCTTACCTTGGCTTCAAGAACACTTGAATCCCTGCTGAATTTCCAGAAAAATGGGTGAAGCTTGATTATTTCCCCTGGTTTTCTAGTTGGTTGAACAAAGAGAGAGAGAAGGGAAACAGATGAACTTTCTAATTTTGGTTTTCTTTGATTTTTCTCAAAATGGAAAAATGATTTTCTAACTTAGTCCTTGCTGAAAAAAATAAAAGGCCAAGTGTCACACTCTAGGGCAGCAACCAAACCATCTCCCTTGGCAAAAGACTAAAATGCCCTTTAATTTAAAACTAAGGTATTTTCAAGACTAGGTGTAAAATTGTCAAATTCTATAACCCCGCTCAACTCTGATATTTTATTTTCTCCAAAATATATCCCACTAAGATATAAGGTTCTAAACTTACCCATGTGATCAAACTAGCCATCCATCGCATTTTCCGTTGTCACCGAGCAAAAATTACAATAAGTCAAATAATACTCCTAGAGTTTAGTAAAATCTCTAAAATTGAGAAATTATAACTCTAATGCCCATTTCTAATAATGGGCCCACCAATAATTAAATTCATAAATAATTATAAAAATATCAGAAATTAGTGCTAATTGCCTTTACTAATCCAAATTACTAAAGCGGTCATTACAATTTTTATATTGAAAATAATTTAAGTTTTTTTTACACAGAAAATAATTTACTTGAAACTTGATTTCATTTATTTTAGCCATTCTCAAACTGAAATTAAAATATAGCAAAAATATGAACAAGTCAAATATAAAAGAACATTAACTATGGGTCCACATCTACCTACTATCAGCTATCCTATTGGGAAACTTACAAAAATACTAATTTTTTCCCTAATCTTTACAAAAATACTGTCACATGGGAGAAATTTCTTTTATACTTTCCAAGCACATTTTTTTTTTTACTTTTTATACTGTCCAGGCACTTTTTTTTTTCTTTTGTACTGTGAACAGTAACAAGGGACAAACGACGCCTCCTTCTTCGTTGGGAACGGACAGAGCAACAACACAACACCTGCTGTAATCCCAAATATCACATCCACAACAACACAATATCAAGAAAATGTGGCAAAAGCTTGAAAACAACATAGCAATGTTTGAAAATAACACAGCAACAACAGAATTGTAACGTCCCCGCTTCAAGCCTCCATTGGGCCCTTACACCCACGGACTAATGGCTCTTATACACGAGTACGCCACTCTGGCTGCTTCCTGGATTGACGACTGACCCTACAGACCAACACGAGTGTTTCCAGCATGCTTTGTCCTCACTCGCACGCTTCTTGGGAAAACTTCCCAGGAGGTCACCCATCCTAAAATTACTCCAGGTCAAGCACGCTTAACTGTGGAGTTCTTTCATGATGGGCTACCAAAAAACAAGATGCACCTTGTTGATATAGGTAGTACCAATCAATCTATTTAAGCTCTCTTCAACTGTGTAGTCTCATACCTACACAGTCTCAGAATCATCCCACTTGACCTTCCCCAGGCGGTGTGGGATTGCACCGCTTACCCGGTATTTCCCCTTACGGATCACGGGACTACTGACTGTGACAATCACCCCATCTTATGGGGTTCGACGTCCTCGTCGACCACACTTCCGGCTGGGTCAAGGCTCTGATACCATTTGTAACGTCCCCGCTTCAAGCCTCCATTGGGCCCTTACACCCACGGACTAATGGCTCTTATACACGAGTACGCCACTCTGGCTGCTTCCTGGATTGACGACTGACCCTACAGACCAACACGAGTGTTTCCAGCATGCTTTTTCCTCACTCGCACGCTTCTTGGGAAAACTTCCCAGGAGGTCACCCATCCTAAAATTACTCCAGGTCAAGCACGCTTAACTGTGGAGTTCTTTCGTGACGGGCTACCGAAAAACAAGATGCACCTTATTGATATAGTTAGTACCAATCAATCCATTTAAGCTCTCTTCAACTGTGTAGTCTCATACCTACACAGTCTTAGAATCATCCCACTTGACCTTCCCCAGGCGGTGTGGGATTGCACAGCTTACCCGGTATTTCCCCTTACGGATCACGGGACTACTGACTGTCACAAGAATCATACACACTCGAACACCAATCAGAATAAGGAGGAGAGTCAAAAACAAGAGAATTTAAGAACGTCAAATTTGACATAGTTGACTATACGAATCTGGTTGCTGAAGAAATAGTAGAAAAACTTGAAAACAACAGTAAAAAACTAGATCCGGAAATCGACATCAACAACGTGAAGCTAATAACAGACAAACACCACCCAGAAGTTGAAAAAGGTCAGGCATACAAAGACAAGGAAACACTGAAGAATGTCCTCAGTTACTACGCAATCAAACAACTTCCAATACAGGTTTTGAAAAAATATTTAATTGGATTTCAGTAAGAATTTTTTTAATATCTTCAATAACAGAGTAATAACCAGAGTTTATAACTCTGGAATGGTAGTATTTTCGATTGGGTGTACTTGGATTTCCAATCCTATAAAAAAAACATAAAAAAATACTACTAAAATAAAACTAAAATAACACAAAAAAAATAAATAAAGAACATAAAAAACAAGCATAAAAAAAAATATTAGAACTAAAATAATGAAATGACACATCTCAACAACCCTTTTCCCAATTATGTCTTCAAACAGATCAGTTGATTGAACAATCTTCACTTTGTATTTACCCTTTCCCTAAGAGTTAACAAAATAAAACTAAAACAACAACAAGACACAAAGTCAAACAAACAGAAACCAATAAAATAGGAGGACTAACAAAAAAAAAAAAACATGCAAAAAAAAAAAGAAGAGAGAAATGGGAAACATAATCAACTTGAAAAAAAACCCTAAAACAACACAAGATCAATAGAGAAAAAACTTTATCAAATTTCGGAGACTTTGGAACTCTGGCTCAAACTCAAAATCAGAGTCGGAGTTCTCTAACACAGATTGAGGGTATTTTGATTTAGTGCTCTTTGAAGTACCAGCACCTAATTTTCTTAGTAGGAATTGGGGAAGTATGGCTAGGAGGATTATCTTTCAAACCATTGATGCTCGTGTTTTATTATTTTGGGGTTATTTTGGGGACTTTTTGGCAACAGGGGAGGAAGATCGGGTAACAACCATTGTTAATGAGGAGAAACAATATTTATAGAAGAATTCCAACAAAAAAAGTGGGAAATGTATAGGGAAGTTTAAGATGAAAAATAAAAAAAAACTGCACAAATTTGAAAAAAAAATAGAAACCACCCACTTCACAATAAGTGCCTGAAAAAAAAAATAGAAGAAGAAGATGAATAGTAGGACATGAGGGGTGGGATTTATGTAAAAAACTAGAAGATGAAGATGAAGAAGAAGATGAATAATGGGACATGGGGGATGGGATTTTTAAATCTATTTAAATAAAATAAAAGTAAAAAACATGTCACTTTTGTGACAGCCCACGTCCCCATCAATATTTTAATCAAAAGATAATGTAATAATTATTAAATATTAAAAATAATAGATTATAATTTTTTTTGAAATAATATAAATAATATTTTTAAATCCATTAAAATAAAAAAAAAATAAAGAACCGTCACTTTTGTGACAGCCCACGTCCCAATCAGTTAATAAAAAAAAAAAACAAAACTTTGTACAAAAAAGGCAGTATACTGCCGTATAAAATCAAAAAAATATACATAGTAAAAAAGAAAAAAATACCGCTTAACAGTATATAGGTAATAAATTGGAAAAAATCAGTGTATGATGTAAATTTCTCATTCTATTTCCTATAAGTTTTGCATCTCACGACTTTCTAGTAAAGTAGAAAATTTTAATATACCATTGTACCTATAGAAGAATTTAATTTTTTAAATTTATGATTGGTTGACTTTATTATCCCATACTATAGGTAAGAAACAAGATGTCCTACTATAGATATTTCTGATTATTATATATATTTAAAGAGATATTTCAATAATATAAATTCACAAATAGCTAGAGATATAATTTATTATTGAAAAGAAAATTAAAGATATAAAAAATTAATTATTTTTTAAATGTAATTGTAATTTAATTACAACAAAAATAAAAAAATAAAAATAAACAACAAAATAGATTAGAACCATTGTAGCAAAAAAGTAAAATATGCATAATATATAAAGTTTGTGGACCAGAAATGGTACTGTGGCATTCTGCAGCCCTATTGCCATAGCACAATCAGATCCAAAGAATAACATTAGTATTTAGTGTAAGCCAAGTTGTTTGCAAAGAATTGCTCCATGGAGAAATCATGCTTAATCCAGAAAATGGAGAAATGATCAAGCTAGGGACGAAGCTAACCTTTTTTGAAATAAAGTGTCTATTGATCATAAAAAATGCCATACGCCATTATACAAAACAGTGGCTAGTATAGAGTATATCTCCACAATACCAATCAGAGTAGAATAAATAATTGTGTATGGCTCCTTGTAGAGTCTCTCCCTTAGTGGTGTTTGTTTACTAGTGCTGTTTTTTCTTGTTTCCCCGGGGTTTTTTGTGTGGTCTGTCTAGCTGTGTGGTGTTAAGTTTCAGTGCTTTCAGTTTTTTTGTGGTAGTTTTCTCGGTGCTCTGCCCTGTATCGGTGGTGGTTCGGTTCCTTCTGTCCTATTAGGGTGTGTCTCTCCTTCGATGGCTGGGCCGAGTAAGGACATCCAGGTGGCAGGGATCAACGTGGAGGTGGGAAAAGTTTTGCAAAGGGATAGTGAGATGGAGATGGAGTTATTAGAGTTGTTTGAAGACATTACACTGGAAGAGGTGGTGGCAAATAAAGCTTGTGTGGGCAAAGTCATAGGCTGCAAAGACATGCCGACTTCCGTGGTCAAGAAGATCTTGACGGGGGTTTGGCGCCGCCTTGGGCCTTGGAGGATGAAAAAGTGTGAGGATGGAGTAATGGGTTTCTTTTTCGATAATGAAATCGACTGTGAGTATGTAATGGAGAAAAGACCTTGGCTGGTTAATGGGGTGCTCTTAAACCTCAAACCCTGGCCTGTGGAAGGCGAAGTAAAGGTGGCAGAGTTCGAAGTAGCCCGTTTTTGGGTCCAATTCCATGGCCTTCCGGTCAGATGCTTATCTAATGATAACGCATCAATCATTGCTAAAAAGGTGGGCTCCTTTGTCAATTCTGATGGTAAGCAAAGAGAAGAACTGGTTCGTAGGGGTTTCTTAAAGGCTTGGGTGGATGTTTGGATGGCACACTCGGTACCGGCGGGTTTTTTCCTTACTGCTGATGGAAAGCCGGAATCATGTATACAGTTTAAATATGAGAAGCTTCCTCTCATTTGCTTTAACTGTGGGAGATTAGCTCACTGGGATAAGGTCTGCAAAGCTACGACGGCGATGGTGATTCCTAAGGAGGGCAAAGCTGTCAATATGTATGGAACTTGGATCAAGAGTGACACTGGGAGAAGTAACTGTTTCACGATGGGTGGGAAAGGGTTCTCTAAGTTCGTGATCGACTGCGACAACGGCCCGGAGTGGGACCGAGGCAGATTTGGACGCAAAGGTACGTGGAAAAGGAGAACCCTGTTGGAGGATCAAAAGAAGGTTCAGACGAACATTACGGTCGGCTCACTGGAGCAGTGTCCCAGCGGCGAGACATCCGGTGGTGCATGCATGCAAAAGGACAAAGACGTTAGGGCCATGTCAGGAGATGCTATTGTCAGAATTCATACAAGTAGTGGGAATGTAGCTGATACGGAAGAGAATGTAGGTGAGGTGGTTGCTGAGGTGGCATATGATGAATTTCAAAATGTGCAAAATGAGGGAAATAGAGATCCTTTGGGGCCTGATTATTTAGCTCTTCCTCAGCCCGACTTTGCCCATAATGAGAATAACCTGGACCTTATTCCTGATATTGGGCCTACCATAGCCCAAACCCTTGAGATCCCCCATGACTGGGTTTGTTTGTCTCAAAAGCCCCACCTTTTTCCTGAGCCAACTCCTCTTCCCTGGCCCAACCAGGACTCTGAAGCCCAACAAATGTTTTGGGAACTATATGGGCTGAGTTTCTCAATTTGTACATGGCTCAACAATCATTAATTTGTAATCCTCCTGATCTCTCTGAAATGATTTTGCATCTGCTGGGAAACAATAGGAAACGCAAGGCGCACACTTGGTATCACCCTGTTCCTACTGTGACCAACTTTGAACTTCCTCCGTGTCCTCTTCAGCTGAATGGAGAGCCTAAGGTGGATGAAAACCCCCAATTCTGTATTGGGTCTAACGAGGAACCTAAAGATAACGGTAGCAAGAAGATTCGGGGAAGAGGCAGGAAGAGCTATTCTAAGCGACACTCGGGGGTCAAGACTCGAAGTGGGAGGAGGAAAAAAGAGGCTGAGACTGCTGGAGATACAATTGGGAATTTAAGCGAGATATTGAATAATTGTGTGGAGGTTACTGTGGAATTTGTGCCAAATTTTGGAAATGGCGAGGAGGCGGCCGTATCCATGCCCCCACCGTCCTCATGAGGTGCTTAGCCTGGAACTGCCGAGGTCTTCATAGGACTTCGGCTGAAAGGACCCTTCGAGGGATAATCCTTGATTGTGATGCGGACTTAATTTTTCTCTCAGAAACTAAGGTTGGATCGGAATTAATGATAAATATAACAAGGAGATTGGGCTTTGCTAATGTTGTGTGCATACTAGCTGACGGGATTGCTGGTGGATTCTGTGTAGCTTGGCGAAATGGAGTGGAGTGCAATGTCTCGCAAGTGTTCGAATCTGGATTCCATTTGGTGCTTAAGGAGGGTTTGGGTAACGGTAACTGGAGTTTATTCTGCATCTATGGCACGCCATACCATTCTAAGAAGAGGGATATTTGGCAGGGACTCACGGAGAAGGTGGAAGACTGTAATCAGCCCTGGGCGTTGCTGGGAGATTTGAATGTTATCCTTGACCCTTCCGAGAAGATTGGTGGAAGGCCGTTTGACGCGAGGGAGGGTCGTTTTCTTGCCTCCTTCCTGTTTAACACGGGTGGAATCGATCTTGGTTGTGGAGGAGATGTCTGTACTTGGCAGAACTCGAGGCGGGCGGAAAATAGAGTTCGAAAAAGATTGGACAGAGTGATTGCAAATGCTATCTGGTGCACTCTGTACCCCAGGGCGTTTGTGCAATCTTACCCTATTCTTGGTTCGGACCATGCCCCCTTATTTCTTAATTCTTGGGGGGCTCCCCCAAAGTTGAAATTCCCTTTTCGTTTCCTTGAAGTTTGGACTTCCAATTCGGACTGTGAAAAGGTGATTACCAAGGCTTGGCGTTCTTCGGTCAGTGATCAGAGTGAGGGCAATTTACAGAGGAAGTTTACTGTGACAAAGAATGACCTTAAGAGATGGAATGCTGAGGTTTTCGGGTTTTGTGACAAGAAGCTGAGAATTTTACGTACGCAGTTGAGTCATATCCAAAAAGAGACCATTTTGAAAGAATCTGTGGAGCGTGAAGCGGAAGTTCAATTGGAGATACTTGATCTTGAAGAGAAGATGGGCAGAATTTGGAGACAAAAGTCGCATGAAAACTGGCTCAGATTTGGGGATAGCAACTCAAAGTTTTTCCATGCCTCAACCATTATTCGTAGCAGACGAAATCACATTGGGGGAGTGCTTGACGACTCAGGGGAGTGGCTGAAACAGAGAAAGGAAATCAGAGATTACTTTTTGGAGCATTTCAGAGATTTGTATGGGTCGGAAAATCCGGAGATTGATCCTGAATTGGATTCGCTGTTTGTTGATAAGGTTACGGTGGAGGAAAATGATTCAATTACTAGAATTCCGGAGGAATCGGAAATCAAAGAGGTTGTCTTTAAGCTGCACCCGCTAAAGTCCCCTGGTCCCGACGGTTATTCTGGTATTTTCTTTTAGAAAGTATTGGCAGATAGTGGGGGTAGACGTATGCAACATGATCCAGGATTTCTTTGCATCCGGGACTCTTGACAGGTACCTAAACCATACATTCATTTGTTTGATACCCAAGTCTCCAAATGCTAATTGTTTTGGCCAGTTCCGTCCCATAAGTTTATGTAATTTTGTATACAAAATCATATCTCGTTTGTTAACCGATAGGCTCAAAGGGATTTTAGACAGATTGATTTCCCCTAATCAATCTGCCTTTATCCCGGGCCGATGGATTGCGGAGTGCTCTATTTTGGCTCATGAGATTATGCACTCTCTCAAACTGAAGAAAGGTAAAGGCGAAATTATGGCGGTGAAAACGGATATGAACAAGGCTTACAACAGGTTGGAATGGAATTTTTTACTTCGGGTGTTGCGAGCAAATGGATTTAATTCTAGAGTTTGCGGGCTTATTATGAAGTGTGTTTCGACAGTTAGCTATTCCATCCTGCTTAATGGTGCACCGTTGGCTCCCTTCAATCCTAAACGTGGTCTCCGGCAAGGGGATCCCTTATCTCCGTTCCTATTTATTCTCTGCAGCAAGGTTCTTTCTAAGCTAATTTCCAAGGCGGAGGGTAATGGGAATCTGGTGGGGGTTAAAGTTGCTCGAAGGAGTACATCGGTTTCTCACATCTTTTATGCTGACGACTCCATGTTCTTCTGCCAAGCTAATGAACGTAATGCGAGGACTCTCCTGAACTGCCTCCAAAAGTATGAGAAGTGGTCTGGCCAAAGTGTAAGTAAAGCAAAAAGTGGTGTGTTTTTTTCCCCAAACACTAGTGCCCGATGTAAGGAGGACATTACGAACCTGCTGGGAATGGGGTGGCTTAAACAATCGGAGAAGTACTTGGGAAACCCATTCTTCTTTTCGGCTAACAAGAGGAAGGATTATCACTTTTTGAAGGAGAAGATTCTTGGGCATTTGGAGGGCTGGAAAGCTAGGCATTTGTCTCAGGCGGGCAGAACTGTTCTGGTGAATTCGGTGCTTCAGAGTATCCCTAACTATTTCATGGCCACCATTTGAATCCCCTCTTCGCTTTGTGAGGAACTTGATAGTCTCCTAGCAAGGTTTTGGTGTGTTGGCAACATGGAAAAAAAGAATTATTTTGCTACTAAAAGGTGGAACGATATCTGTCAACCTAAGAGATGTGGAGGGTTGGGGGTGAGAAGGTTCAAGGACATGAATTCTGCTTTATTGGAAAAATTATTTTGGATGGTTTTACAGGAAATGGATAAACCGTGGGTGAAGGTTATGTTGGAGAAATACTGCCACAATTCCAACCCTTGGATAGTGGAGAAACAGAGTAGGGACTCTTGGTCCTGGAAGAGTATTCTAGATACGAGAAAGGTGTGTCTTGACAATGCTGGTATTCTAATTGCGGATGGAGATAGCGAAATTTGGGACAGGCCGTGGATTCCGGAAGTGGATTTGCAGGCTATAAAGGACAGTTTTCACTATGTTAACAACCAAGCTCTATGGAAGTTTAGAGACTTGTTCACTGAGAATTCTTGCTGCTGGAATGTGAATCTGATTAGGAAATGTTTTGATGACCACATTGCCTCTGAAATTCTGAAAATTCACCCTATTCAAGAAGGGAGGGACATTGTATTCTGGAAGGCTGCTAAGTCGGGAAATTTCAGTGTTAAAAGTGCTTATTGGGCTGGCCAGGTGCACAGGTTCAAGGTGCCTTCTGACTTCTGGGGTAGATTCTGGAAAAGCAAGATTCATCCAAGGCTGAGACTATTCTGTTGGAGACTTTTCTCCAACATGCTTTCAACGGGGGAAAATTTAGCTTTTGGAGTTATGACCCTTATCTCTGCCCCTTCTGCTTGTCTGCTGCTGAAAATGGCCTGCATTTGTTCTGCCAGTGCCCTGTTACTAGGGGAATCTGGTTTTTGAGAGGGATAAGCCTTGATTGTTTCGGGTGGACTAACTTGGAGGAGTTCGGGAGATGGTGGAGAAATTTAAAGGATTCTGAGATCCAAACCTTCATTGCCTGCACCTGTGATACTGTGTGGAAGTGGAGAAATGAGATGGTATTCAAGGAAAAACCTTTGAATGTTAACTTACTTATAAGAGATTGCTTGGATAGGTGCAACAGATTTTTGAGAATATGGAACAACTGTGAGGATCCTGAGGCAAGGGAGAGTTCCTTGGATATCCCTGAGGAACCCCCGGACGACCACTGGCGTTGCTCCGTGGATGCTTCTGTGGCTGGTGGCAGGGCAGGGTTTGCTGTCTTCCATAGACAACAGGAGTTGGAGAAGTCCTGGTTGGCAGTGGGAGTTGGGAATGTCGAGGGTGTCCTTGAAGGTGAACTAAGGGCCATTGAGCTGGCCTTAGAGTCTGGTTTGAAGCACCAGGTGGTGAAAATCTGGGTTGAAACCGATTCGAAGGTTGCTGCTCTAGCTTTTAAAAATGCCAGGATTCCTTATGGGTGGAGAGTCTTCCCCTTGTTTTCTAAGTGTATGAACCTTTGTGAGCGTTTTGAGTCTGTGATTGTCACTTATGTGCCTAGGACTTCTAATGTGCATGCGGATTCCCTTGCTAGATGGGCTAGAGAATCTAATTGCGCTGTGTCGGGTTTGCTAAGGGAAGTGGCCCCCTGTTGTGGTCACTAGTTGTGTTTGTTTTTCAATAAAAAAGTTCTAATTATCAAAAAAAAAATAAAAATATAAAGTTTGTAAGTTGTAAGAGAGAGATATATTAATATAAAAATACAACGTTTGAATACATATACAAATTTTTTAAATTATCACTTATATAGATACACACATTACATACCTATATATACACACAACTATTTAAAAGATAATAAAAAAGAAAAAAAATAAAGAAATTGTATAGATATATATTTATACATACACAGGACAAAAAAAATTAAAAGACATCAAAAAAGAAAAAAGAAAATATAAACATATAACTATTTGAAAGACAACAACAACCAAAAAACTATTTAAAAGATGCTAAAATAGAGAAGAAAATAAAGAAATTGTACCGTAAAGAACTTGTCATTGAATCTATTATATTTTTATTCCATATTTTTTGTTGTGATCATCATTTTCTTTAAATTTATATGTCTATGTATAGTGTGTTAGAATATTTTATATGGCATTTCAAAAAAAAAAAAAAAAAAAATTTATATGGACTTACATAAATAAGTGTTGCTCATAGAGTGTCAATATTAATACGTGGATAACTACATGCATGGTATAATTCCGATTATGTAATTAAGACCTTAATGGGATGGTCGGTTTTATTATCTGCATTTGAGGTACATAGAAGCACCCTAATGACTATAAATTGGCCCATTAAGTTATAGTCCACCACTACTAGTATTTTATGTTGGATTAAAAATCCTATGTGGGCACATATGTATAATGTATATGCTATTATAAAGTGTGATACAAAATTAAGTGACCAATTATGTTATGGGTATCAAAAATGTATTAAATTGTCATGGAAATAATGTGTAGATATCATAAGTTAATTTATAATTTGTTGAGGGGCCAAATTATAAATACCCAAAACTCATTTTAAGATGAGTCTATAAATAGGTAGTGGTCCCTAAGAAAAGGGTTTCTGTATTCTCTCCTTTCCTATCAGAGAAAATATATAAGAAAATAGTGTATTCATGGAAGATCAAGACCTTCTCTGCAATCTCCAACAATGGCTTCAGGTTAGTGCTTCTGCTTATATTTTATCATATTCTTCTTCTTTAGTTTAGCAAAGTCTATATAGATTTATGATTTAGGGTTTTCTATATTAAAGCACTTTTAGGAATATATTTAGATATGTGATATTTATATTTCTTGAGTGTTTTATAAATCCTATCAAGTGGTACCAGAGCCACCTGAATTGATTGAAGATTTGATGATTTGATTTATGAAATTTTGAGATTTTAAAAATTAAGGTTCATATATTATATGGTTTGATATATGATATATCTTAATTTTTGATCTATGGTTCCTCATTTATGATCACTGTATATATATTATGAGGATCAATTTAATGTATGCTGTGTATATATATATATATTTATATGGGTGACTATTCAATGGTTACATTTTTATTGTAACTATATGGTTACATTTTTTTTTAACCTGTAATAGCAGATTACTAATAGGTAGACTTTCCTTTTTTAGATTTAATTAATTATAATTAACTATTTTCTTAAAATAATTAATTAAATAGTAGACATTCCTTTTTTAGAATTATTTAATTATAATTAACTATTTTCTTAAAATAATTAATTAAATATTTAACAAGACCTCTTTTAGCAATTAATATTTATATTTAAATCCTTACTTAAATTATTTTAATAATTAAGTCATTTAATTATAATATTTACAATAAAATTTATTTTTTTACAAAGATTAAACTTCTTTTGACACAAATTAAAATTCTCTTCTTATAATAAATTTTCAAATGGTTAATTATTTTTAAATGATATTTAATTATTTTGTAACAATTATATGAACTAAGTATGAGGCCTCAAGCTAATCAATCGATAACAAGTGCGACTATTTTTTTTTCTAAAAAATCCTTCAACTTATTTCATTTTTTACTTTTTAAATATTTAAATAAAAAAATTAAATAATTAAGTGTAATAATTTAAAATTAAGATTACAAGTATAATAAAATTTAAATTATGAAATTATATGTATATAATTTTAAATTATAAAAAGTTTTGCTATAAAATTTTAAATAATTTAAGTATAAAAAAATAAATTGCTAAAAGATCCTTATATAGTAATAAATTGCAAAAAATTAATTAATAATTATAATTAATTTAATTTTAAAATATAATTAATCTTAATTAAAGTTTTATAAGGAAATAAATGATTAGGTCACTTTCAGGTTACAAGTTATTTATTATTTATTTTTATTTAATTTCCAAATTAATCACAACCATTTAATAGTAATCCAATAGCTTAAAAAAATGTAACCATGATGGTTACAATAAAAATGTAACCATTGAAACCTCTTCCATATATATATATATGATGATCTTGATTGATGTAGTTGGTTTTCTGTTTATCGGCATTAATTTTTTTTTTTGGTTCATTATGCGGCTAGGCTTGATTCATCAATTTATGACCATTTTTTTATGGGAAACTTACAAAAATATTATTTTTTATTAAATGTTTTCAAAAATACTGAGACACGGCAACCTTTACATTTTTACTGTCCAAGCCCATTTTTATTTCTTTAATACTGCCCATGTCCAATATATTTACTTTTATACTGTAAACAGTAACAAAACACAAACGGCACATCTCCTTCGTGGTTGGGGACGGACAAATCAACACCAGAATCATAGAAACACCAGAAAAAAACCATAAAATCTGGCAAAGAAAAAAAATTACTAAATCAACAACTAATTACTGTTTTTTAGTATTATTTTACTGTTGTTTTAATATGAAAAAAAGGCCATGTAAATGAAATATTGTGAAAAATGACAGGACATGGAATCTATACCAGTTCTCAGAAAGAGCAATGGACAATGGAAAAAAGAACATAATTATTTCAAGAGAATGTGACAATGCTCGAAAACAACACAACAATACTTGAAAACAACACAACAACAACAGAATCATACACATTGGAACATCAATTAGAAGAAGGAGGAGAGTCAAAAACAAGAGAATTTGAAAACGACAAATTCGACATAGTTGACTATGCGAAGCTGGTTGCTTAAAAAAATGGTAGAAAAACTTAAAAACAACAGTAAAAAACTAGATCCAAAAATCGACATCAACAACGCGAAGCTAATAACAGGCAAAAACCGCCCAGAAGTTGAAAAATGTCAGGCATACGAAGACAAGGAAATATTGAAGAAAGTTTAAAGCTACTACCCAATCAAAAACAACTTCCAATACAGTTTTTGAAAACATATTTAATTGGATTTCAGTAAGAATTTTTTTAATATCTTCAATAACAGAGTAATAACAAGAGTTTATAACTCTGGAATGGTAGTATTTCGATCGGGTGTACTTGGATTCTCAATTCTATAAAAAATATAAGAAAATACTACTAAAACAACACATAAAAAAAAATAAAGAACATAAAAACAAGCATAAAAAAACTCTAGAATGGTAGTATTCCGATCGGGTGTACTTGATTCCCAATCCTATAAAAAAACATAAGAAAACACTACTAAAACAAAACTAAAACAACACAAAAAAAATAAAATAAAATAAAGAACATAAAAAACAAGCATAAAAAAACATTAAAACTAAAATAATAAAATGACACACCTCAACAACCCTTTTCCCAATTATGTCTTCAAACAGATCAGTTGATTGAACAATCTTCACTTGATATTTACCCTTTCCCTAAGAGTTAACAAAATAAAACCAAAACAACAAGACACAGAGTCAAACAAACAGAATACTTTAAAAATTTCCCATATTATTTTTTCATATGTCCAGATCTATATAAAATCAATACGATTAGTTATAAAAAGTTACCACCTCTAATAAAAATGTAAATAAGTAATGTAAAACTAAAATATATTTCATATGGTAAAAATATGCTCCAATTGTAAAAAAAAATGATGCAAATTTGACAGATATAACAAATAAAGTGTCACAATATTTGCTATGATGAAAGTTTTGCATCACTATAAATATAATACTTTTTTAATATATTTTTATAGGACTAACAAAAAAAAATGCAAAAAAAACGTAATAGGAAACATAATCAACTTGAAAAAAACCTTAAAACAACACAAGATCAATAGAAAAAAACCTTATCATATTTGGGAGACTTTGAAACTTTGGCTCAAACTCAAAATCAAAGTCGGAGTTCTCCAACACAAATTGAGGGTATTTTGATTTAATGTTCTTTGAAGTACCATAACCTAATTTTCTTTTAGCAGGAACTGTGGAAGTATGGTTAGGAGGATTATCTTTCAAACTCTTCTTGTCCATTGATGCTCGGGTTTTAAAAATTAAAGAAAAAAATGAAAACAAGATGAAGAAGAAGAACTGGACAAAGAAATCAAATAAAAAAAATATATACGTTAATGGAGAGAGAGAGAGAGAGAGAGAGAGAGAGAGAGAGAGAGAGAGAGAGAGAGAGAGAGAGAGAGAGAGAGAGAGAGAGAGAGAGAGAGAGAGAGAGAGAGAGAGAGAGTTTTTGATGAAGAAGAAAATGATAGATTTTGAAACAAAAAAAAAAACCCCTCAAAGATGAAGATGAATAAAGAGAGAGAATAATGAAAGTAATATTAAATAGTGTAGGTGATATACTTATCATCAAAATTAAATTAAAAAAGAGACAAAAAATACTGTCATAGATGTGACAATACCAAGTAAAATCAAACTTTTAAAATAACTTAAATTATATATAAAAAAAAAAAAGAACAACAAGAAGAAGATTAATAGAGGAGAGAGATGAATAGTTTAAGAATAAAGGTGATAATGAAAAAAATATAAGATAAAAGAGATGAAGAAATGAAAAAATGTGAGGTAACATGTGTATTGTGATGAAAAAAAAAATTGGAAACCGTGCCAAGTGACAAGACAATATAAAACAATTTTTTTTAAAAAAATAGTATAATATAATATAATTTTTCATCATTAATTTTAATTAAAGAAAAATAAAAAAAAAGAAATCTGACACAACATAAATTAAAATTTAATTTTATATTATCTAAATATAATATAATTTTAGTTAAAAAAAGCTATCATTAAAGTACAACACAAAGTCACATCATATTTATTACACTTAAAAAAGTAATAAAATTTGATTAATATGTGAAGTATACATTATAAGAATATTTTTATTTAAGGAAATATATTTCTATTTAAAGAAATAAATTTCTATTTAAGGAAATAAAATAAAGAATTGATTTTCTGATAAATGAATATTTTATATTCATTGAATCTGGACAAAATCAATTATGTAATATTCTATATATGGTCAGATGTCTATATTCATTAACCGATTTGATTTCCTGAATTAATTGTCAAAATATTCTGACAATTAATGTGGCGCAGATACTGATGGAGTATCTCACCTATAAATATAGGGTCTCGGTCCCCGAGCTCCTCACTCATTCTGTTCATAACAGCAAAATCCATCTAAGAGTTGAGAGAGCGAGGAAGCCCGATTACCCCCATCAACCAGTTTTCTTTACAGATCAAAACTTATGTGGGTTTGAAGCTCAAGAATCAATGGCGGAGGTATTTCGATCCTTAAGTTATAGTACATATATGTTTTACTAATTCCGCACTTTATACATAATCATATATGTTACAGTTTACATATATAAATTGTCTAACATACATTTGTTACACGGCAGTATAAAAAAAAACAGTATAGAAATAAATATTACCGTGTAATAGTAAAAAAGAAAGAAAATGAGAAAAAAGAGGTGTAAATTTCCCTTTTTTTATTGATCTATTCGTGCTTCAGTACATTACATCGATATGTCCCATAGTTTTTTTTTCTTGCGTTATGCTTCATTCAGTGCCTACCTTTTGGCTGTATACATATATATAATATATATATTGAATTGATTCGTAGCTTCAGTTCCTGTTTCCTTCAAAAAAAAAAAAAGCTTCAGTTCCAGTTTATTATTATTTATTTTTTTGTTTATCAATTACTTGTTGTTGGGCTATTATGGTAGGGATTGAGTTTTTTACCTATCAATAGGGATATTGATTTATTTAATCCAATGGTTTAAATATTTAACTCTTGAAAACTACACCAAAATTAGTATATTTTTTTTATTTATAATTAATTTTTAATATTATTAATGGTAGATTCAACTAACAAACTCCAAACTTAATGTTTTTATCTTTTATTTTATTTCTATTTAAAATTTAATTTTAATTATATATATATATTTTTTTTTATTTCAAATTTACATTGAAAAAAAATATTTTAATTAAATTTATTTTTTAAAAAATAATTATACTTATAAAAACCTATAACATATTCGACTTATAATAATTTTATAATAATCACTCTTAAAATAATTAAAATATCATGAGTTCAATTAATTTAATAGTTTTAAAATATATCATATTATATTAATTAATTTTATTTTTCAAGATTATAATGTTCAATGTATTTAAAATCATACATGAACTATTAAATAATATACATTCACAGTATGCTTATTCTTCAACTTAGTTTAAGGTAAATGTTCAATGTATTTAAAATTTCTAGATATTAAATTAATTATTTATTTTAATTACACTATCTATATAAATCATGCATGAACTAGTTAGTAGTACACATTTTTAACATAATTATATTTTCTTCTCAATAATAAAAAAAAAATATTTTTTTGGATCACACCATCAACAACTTTAGCAAGGTGTATGTGTTTTTTATTCATATGTGTATATAATATTATTGTATCATTATTATATTTTTTATTCAGTACCGGGAACCCCAAAAATGTCCCCCACAACTCAAATCGAGCCCAAACTCTACCATACTCTCTAAAATACCTGCATATACTATACTAAATCCATTTCAAGCAACAGAACACATCAAATAGCTCAGAAATTATAAACACCATTAGAGAGCCAACTTAAGCTCTCTAACTTCAAGTTTGAGTAATCTGTAGCACAACTAGCTATCTCAGCACAAGATCAACTAAAATAAACCTATCTTAACCCCAGAATTCAAACCCAAACTAGCTGCACACTACAGAACCTCAAATCACTAAAATCATGCAATTAACCTATCTTGAGCTAAAGAAAACGATAAAGAAGAAGGCTAAGCATTATACCTTGAATTGGACCTCTTATTTCTGATTGAAAACTCTTTAATTGCAACAAGGGTAGTTTAGTCATTTACCACTCCCGACAAATCCCCAATATCTCCAATGCCTAACAATAGTACCCCGCTATTGACATTCTAAATCATACAAAACGTGACTCTCTAATGGCCCACGTCGCTTTTCACCGTTACCGAACACAAGCACAGAAAACGCGAAATTCACATATATAGCATAATTAATACATTTTGAATTTAAATAAATCTCCATAAATATGTAAACCATAATTAATAACTCAATATTGCAATTAACCATAATCATTTAATAATCCAAAATATTGATCTTAAGCAGTCATTACAGTTATCATATACTATCTAATTTGAATGAGATCAACGGTAATCAAGATCATTTAGATTTTTTTTTGCAAAACTTTTTATCTATTTATTATGCATAATTTTCTTTGACAAAAAGCGATAACTTTTCATTTGACTATTATTTATTAATGCATGTATTATTTTATTGTTCACTATTATAATTACAACCTTAAAATTTTTATAGTGTATTCCATACATTATTGTTTAAAACAAAAATTTTAAATTATTAAATTAATTTAAAAGTTAAATTAATAATAAATAATAAAAAATCATGTCTTTACAAGGGTAGCAATTCGATCGCTTATAGTATGTTTGAAGCACCTTATAATTAAAGTTGTCATAAACTATAAAATTTGGATGAGATCGACGATAAATCAAAATCGTCAGATATTTTTTTAGTACAAAATTTTTCATCTATTTATAATGTATTTTTTTTATTTAACAAATTTTTTATTTGATTTATTATTGCATGTGTTATTTTATTGTTCACTATTATACTTTATGTAATACAACCATCTGTTATATAAATTAACAATTAACCCAAGATCTATTTGTATATAACATAGAACACAATAATAAGATATAATAATTAGGTATGTGTACCTGATTGATCCATAACAATTATCTCTGATTGATCCACAACAGTTACTCCAATTTGATAGTGCAATACTATCAACTAAGTCTTCCTCCCTAAATCTCCAAATCAGAAGCAGTTTATTTTATCTGATTATCAAAAAGTATACAATTGTGATGAGACAATATGTATTTATAGAGTTAGGGAGGGGACTTAGCTACAAAACCCTAGTTGGGCTGGGCCTGCTCATCAAAGGCTTCAGTCAACTAGAAAAGCCCACACTTCTGCTTCACCTAGACTTTACTCACAGATGCTAAGCCCATTAACAATTGATCACCAACAACATGGGCTAACACAGCAAAGAACTATCCAATCAACCCAAGTTTTAATAAAACCAATAAAATTTAATGTAAGCCCAAATAAAAGTCTAACATTCTCCCACTTGGGCTACATTGATTTTAATACATATATATTATATATCAAAATAATTTTGTTTGAAAACGACTCATGGGTTGAACAACAAGAAAACATTTATGGCCACTTTAAAAAATGATAGTTCTCTGATAGCATCTCAACATACCGGTCCAATTTAACCTTTGATAATGAACTATGACAGTCATATTGTTTTTAGCTCAACAAAAGACATTCATAATCACAAATACCAAAGTATTAAATCGACATGGTCAATAAGTCTAGTAGTGTGGTAAGGAATTATGTTCAACATGTGATCAATTTAAAATAACATAATATCCTTATCAGTCCTCAATTTCACTGATACCGTGATGCTTAATAAATAAGCCAGTGAAATTAAACATACACCACTTAAAATAAGTAAGTGTCACTAAACTTGCTTAAATAATTAAGCCAACAACATATCATTGTCAATAAGCAAATAAATTTAAAAGACAATGATCACAACAATATGAACCACATGCTTTCAATTCAATCATTCTCGAGAATATAACAAAACATAATTGAAAACATATCCATTCAATAATAAAAAATATTGAAACATAAAATGTAGTTCATAATTTTATTCAGAAAATTATAAATAATAATTTCTAAAAACAACCAGAAAACAAAACTCCCACTAACCCAAAAGATCAAAAGATTCTAAAATGCCCATATTAACAACATGTTTATTAAACAGCATGGCACTTAACCCTTTGGTTAGAGGATCAGCTAACATCGACTCGGTCTTGCAATTTTCAATAACAATGTCTCCTTTCTTGACCAAGTCTCTGACAGTGAGATACTTTATTTCCATATGTTTAGAAGCACTACTAATCTTGTTATTCTTTGAAAAGAAAACAGCAGCATTATTATCACAATAGATTAGCATAGGTGTGGAAATAGAATCAACCACTTGTATCTCCGAAATAAAATTCTTCAGCCACAAAGCTTGCAAAGATGCCCCATAACATGCAACAAACTCAGCATACATAGTAGATGACGTGATCAAAGTCTGTTTGACACTCTTCCAAGAAATAGCAGCACCTGCCAAGGTGAAAATATAGCCAGAAGTTGACTTTAAATCATCTACACAACCACCAAAATACGAATACGAATAACCAACAACTCGAAGATTGTCAACATGCTTATACACAAGCATAAAACTCTTCGTTCTTTGCAAATATCTCAAAACTTTCTTGGCTGCAACCCAATGATCAAGGCCAGGATCAGATAAATATCTCCCAAGAACATTGACTACGAAAGCTATGTCAGGTCGAGTGCAAACCTGAGCATACATCAAACTCCCTACTACACTTGCATAAGGGATGTTCTTCATTGCTCCTCTTTCCAAGTCGTTCTTAGGACAATGTTTCTTAGTGAACTTGTCCCTTTCAAAATAGGAACGAAACCAGCTTTACACAAATCCATGTTGAACCTTTTGAGCACACGATTAATGTAAGCTTCTTGAGATAAGCCAAGAACTTTTCGATTCCTGTCACGATGGATCTCAATCCCCAAAACATAGGATGCCTCTCCAAGATCTTTCATATCAAAATTGGAAGACGAGAAAATTTTTGGTCTCATTTAGTAGTGACAAATCACCGCCGGCAAGTAAAATGTCATCTACATAAAGAACAAGAAAAATATAACGACTCCCAACGATCTTCATATAAATACAACCGATCAAACTTGTTCTCTACGAAACCAAACGATGTCACAACCTGGTCAAACTTCAAGTACCACTGGCGAGATGCCTGTTTGAGACCATAAATGGATCGTTTCAACTTGCAAACTAAGTGTTCTTTTCCATTCTCCTTGTAGCCTTCGAAGTTGAGACATATAGACTTCCTCATTCAATTCTCCATTCGAAAACGGTTTTAACATCCATTTGATGCAACTCTAAATCAAAATGCGCAACTAAGGCCATAATAATTCTGAATGAATCTTTAGTGGAAACAGGTGAGAAAGTTTCAGTGTAATCAATACCTTCTCTTTGAGTAAAGCCTTTAGCCACTAAACGCGCTTTAAACCTTTCAATCTGTCCCTTTTTATCCCTTTTAGCCTTTAAAATCCACTTACAACCTATTGGTTTGAAACCATCAGGTAATAAAACTAGCTCTCATACACCATTTTTCTTCATGGAGTCGATCTCATCATCCGTAGCTGCTAACCATTTTGAAGATTGTGGACTATTAAGTGCTTCACTAAAAGTGACAGGATCCACAAAATGATCAATATCATATTCTCCTTCTCCAAGATAAACAAAATTATCATGACACTTTGTTGACTTCTTTTGTCTCTGAGATCTTCTTAGAGGAGGTACTTCTGGAATAACTTCTCTTTGTTGATCATTGTTTTGAATAACATCTTCCACAACTGGAATTTCTTCAATAACAGGATTCTCATTAACAATAGGAGCTTCATCATTAATAGGCCCTTCATCAATAATAGGACCTTCATCATCTTCGATATCGGGAGCAATATATTCATCAACAATGGGAGCATTACCAACTGGAGTAGGATGGAGACTACTATTATCATCTCTTGAAAATGACATAGGAATACAAATTCCTTTAGAGGACTCCCCTATTTCAAGAGATGTTGAAGGAATTTTTTCAGCAACATCAAATTCCAGAAATTTAGCAGTCTGAGATTCAACAATTCGCGTACCACGAGTAGGACAGTAAAAGCGATAGCCTTTCGAGCGCATTGGATAACCAATGAAATAACAGCGATTTGTTCTCGGATCTAACTTTTTCAAATTAGGATCATAAATCTTTACTTCAGCTGGACAACCCCATACCCGAAGATGATTAAGACTAGGCTTCCGCCCAGTCCATAACTCAAAAGGGGTCTTGGGAACAGTTGCGGGAACACGATTTAAAATATAAGTTGCAGTCATAAGTGCTTCACCCCATAAAAACTCTGGAAGATTTGTTCTACTCATCATACTTCTAACCATATCCATGAGAGTGCGATTTCTCCTTTCAGCAACGCCATTTTGCTCAGGTGAACCAGGCATAGTGTATTGAGCAACTATACCATTTTCTTGTAAGTACTCTGCAAAAAGCCCCATGTGTTGTCCAGATTCTGTATAACGACCATAATATTCTCCTCCACGATCAGAATGAACAACTTTGATGACTCTTCCTAATTGTTTCTCAACCTCATTTCGAAAAATTTTGAGTTTATCAAGGGCGTTAGATTTTTCTTTAATTAAATAGGTGAATCCATAATGAGAAAAATCATCAATAAAAGTGATAAAATACTTATTTCTGCACAACGTGGTGGAATAAGGACCACTGATGTCCGTGTGGATAATTTCCAATAAAGATTGACTGCGGTTTGCAGTCTTCTTTCTTGTTTTAGTCAATTTTCCACGAGTACAATCAACACAAGTATCCCAATCAGAAGCATCAAGAGGAGGAAGTATTTCAGATTTAATTAAACGATCAACCCTTTCTCTGGAAATATGACCCAATCTTTTGTGCCATAACAATAAGGATGTTTCCTTAATATGAGGTCTTTTACCCACAGAATTCACAACATTAAAAGAGGAATCTAAAGGAGCCAATGACAACTTGTAAAGACCATCAGAATAAAAGCAATTTCCAATAATTCGAGAGTCAAGCATAATGTCAACATTATCATTTGCAAAATGAAAAGAATATCCTTGTTTAACCAAAAGCGGAAGCGAAACTAAATTCCTTTTAAAAGTAGGAACATAAAAAGTATTGTTCAGAATAATCTTATCACGAGACTGTAATTCAAGAATAAATGTTCCAACATAGATAACGTCAACTCCAACATCATTGCCCACTTTAAGCTTGGACTCCCTCTCACTTGGCTTCCTGAGATCCCTTAGCCCCTGTAAGGAAGCAGAAACATGAACAGTAGCACCACTGTCTAACCACCAAGAATCAATAGGAACATCAACTAGATTAGATTCAAAACAAACACATGCCAATGGATTACCTGATTGTGCTTGCTTCTTTTCTAACCAAGTCTTAAATTTGTGACAGTCTGTTGTCCGATGCCCCAATTTTTCACAAAAGTAACACTTCACATTAGAGTATTTGGACTTTCCATTGTTATTCTTCTGTTTATTCTTATGCTCCTTACCATTACCATTCTGTTTAGTAGCACCATCATTTTTATTCTTGAATTTTCCTTTTCCTTTGTTGGGCTTGAGGTGAGAAACATAGTTAGCAGATTCATTCTTCTCCCTTTTAAGCTTGCTTTCTTCAGCTACACACTGAGAAATTAGGTCGCTGATAGTCCATGTTTGATTGTAAGTGTTGTAGGTTGTCTTGATAAGGCTGAAAGAGGCAGGAAGAGCATGAAGAGCTCGATGAATAATGAAAGAGTCAGGAAGAGGAATATTATGATCTTTCAACTTGGACTGAACATTCACCAATTTCAGAATAAAATCTCGCACTCCTTTTAATTCATCATACTTAATGGTTGTCATTTCATCCATAAGATGTCCAGCTTCAGCGTTTTCTCCAGTGTCGTATAATTTTTCTACAGCATTGAAAAACTCTTTGGCATTTGTAGTGTCTGGCAAACCACTCAATAGATGTTCAGGAATGGATCTTTTCATAGTAAGAAGACTGAGACGACTTGACTTTTCCCATTGTGCATGATGAGTTCTCTCGGCAGCTGTACTAGAGTCAGTAAGATCAACAGGTTTTTCTTCTCGTAGGCACAAGTCCATATCCATTATGCCTAAAGTAAATTTCACATCTCGTTTCCATGTCTTGTAGTTGGAAGCATTCAAAATATGGATGGAAGCATTATTGTTGTTCACAGAAAAGGAGACTGAAAAATTCAAAAATTAAAACTTGAATAAGCAATATGAGCAATGTAGTAGAAAATATTGTAGAATCAACTGGTCATTATAAACTCCCCTTTGGGGTGAGAATATAACACACATATGATCTACCTTCATGAAGTTAACAACAAAGAAAAAATACATATCATTTAAGAATTTTATTACCTTTGGGCAAATAAATTTCTTAAAAATATGTATTAATTCAAGCAAAAAAATAATAATAAATTTATATATTTAAATTATTACCTTTGGGCAAATAATTAAAATATATACATTTAATATTAACTCACTTCATGGAATGTGAACTAATATATGTAAATACTACCTTTGGGCAAGTAATTACACATATAGTCAACCAAAAATATATAATATTTTCTTCAACATGTGAAATTTGGTGATAAAACTATCATTGAAAATTAATAATTTTCAACCAAATTTCCAAAAGAGATATATAATTGCTTTTATTATATTGATAAGCAAAAAATAAAGTGTCCACCATAACACATTATTTTTGTATCAAACAACCAAATTTTATAACTTTAGAACAACAAATAATCAAAAGATTTGAATATAAGAAAATTGGTGGAGACTACATAGTCAAGATAAATCAAATAAGAGAGTGACTATGTCTAATGGAACGAGAAGAAACCCAAAAAATTTTCTATGATTGACAAATTTCGAAAAATTATCAAAAAATATTTTTAATAATTTTTTAACTACATAATTATCATTAAAATAATAATAATTATTAAACGGAGTCAAAAAATTAATTAAAAATCATAGAAAAATCAGAAATAAAATTCTAAGCACGCTGGAAAAAAAAAACGTCGAAAAACGATGCCCCACGTGGCCGCACGCGCCCCCACGCACCACCTGCGCGAGTGGGCTTCGCGGCCTGGCTGCTTCTTCTTCTTCCTTGGGCGGGTTCCAGTCGGGTCACGCGACCCGTTTGCCTCCAGTCGGGTCTGGTCGTGTTTTCCGGCCAAAAACTCGACGAAAACACCGGAATTTGGATGGGTTTTGCTCGGGATTGAATTTCTAATTGATCTATGCTACTAATTTCGGGTATTAAAGACTAAAAAACAATAGATCTAAAGAAAAGCGATCCAAAAAATAAAGAACATAAAAAATTGATTTGGAATATCAATCTTAATTACAATACAAAATTAATCATTTAAGAACATTCATAAACAATTAATAATGAGATATCTATAATCAATTTTAGATTAAAAACCATAAAATCAAAATACACAATTATAATTTCACATTATAATCATATAAACCCTAAAACTTTAAAATTAAAATTCTCTTAATATAGACTATGAATTCAAACATATAATATATCAATTGAAAGAGAATTTAACGATCAATAAAATCCCTAAAGTTTTAAGATTTATAAACAAAAAATTACACATAAAATAATAACGAAATTAATATGAAATTATGGATAATTAATATATACAAATTAATTATACTAATTATAGGTTCTAAATCATATACAATAGGCAATCTGATACCACATGTTATATAAATTAACAATTAACCCAAGATCTATTTGTATATAACATAGAACACAATAATAAGATATAATAATTAGGTATGTGTACCTGATTGATCCATAGCAATTATCTCTGATTGATCCACAACAGTTACTCCAATTTGATAGTGCAATACTATCAACTAAGTCTTCCTCCCTAAATCTCTAAATCAGAAGCAGTTTATTTTATCTGATTATCAAAAAGTATACAATTGTGATGAGACAATATGTATTTATAGAGTTAGGGAGGGGACTTAGCTACAAAACCCTAGTTGGGCTGGGCCTGCTCATCAAAGGCTTCAGTCAACTAGAAAAGCCCACACTTCTGCTTCACCTAGACTTTACTCACAGATGCTAAGCCCATTAACAATTGATCACCAACAACATGGGCTAACACAGCAAAGAACTATCCAATCAACCCAAGTTTTAATAAAACCAATAAAATTTAATGTAAGCCCAAATAAAAGTCTAACACCATCAACATATATGAACAAATAAAAGTTTAAGACTTTTCACCAAAATAATTACAAACTTTAAAATTTTTATAGTATAAGAATTTTTCCATATTAGTAAATATTAAAAAAAAATGAACTATTGTTTAGAAAAAGAAATAAAGAAATTCAAATTATTAAATTAATTTAAAATCTCAAATTAAAAAAAAAAATCATATCTTTTGAAAGGATTGAACTCATGTCATTGTACTTGATATACAATAATTTCACCACTTACACCATTATTATATTATTGGTTGCATTGATTATTGTAGGATTAAATAACTTGAATATTTTGTACTTTTTTAGTTACAATTATTGTGTTAAGTAGAAAAAAAATTAATTAAAAATTTATATATAAATTTCAAATTACAAAAATAATTAATTGAAAATTATAACTAGTCATAAGATAAATAAGTAAAAAAAAAATTAATTATAATTAATAATATTAACTTGTAATTAATAATATTCAAAATTAATTATAAATTAAAAAAATATATTAATGATGGTTTAGTTTTCAAGGGTTAATTTGAGCCATTTGATTAAATCAAAGGCTACAAATTACTATCCATATTGATAGGTAAAAATAACAATACCTATTGTATTAGCCCCCATATATATATTACAGTATAGTTTGGTAAATATATATATTTTGGTTTAAACAATTTAATTCAAATTTTGGTGTTAGTTTATGACTAATATTTTGAGTAAATTAATTGAAACAATATGTCGCCAAAGTGACATCTTTTGTGTAGATTAATTTATTTAAATATTGGGCTGGTTGTGTGTTTGTAATTGATGCTTATATTGACTAGCCCAAAGGTAAGTGAATATTTTGCTAGATTTCAAACATACCTGTGGCGATAAATGTGTGACAATTATAAGGTATTTTGTGTGAGCAATACGTTAGTCCAAAGATTGACCTATTGTTTGACACAGTTTTATTGTCAATGTTTGATTGCTACACCAAGAGTACCGCTTACAGTTAATATTACTGTCCAAAGACTTGATATTAATGTGTGTTTGGTATCTCGAGATGAGATTAACCAATTTTTGAATTTATTGTTTAATTATGCATATTAATGTTAGCTTGTTTGATTTATTCTATATTCAGCTAGTTCATCTTTTGCTGCCTCAATATCTGCTAATATTAATTCTAATCCTATGCTTAATGGGACCAATTTCAACGATTGGAAAAGGAACTTACTTATAGTTCTGGGATGTATGGATTTAGATCATGCACTAAGGAATGAACAACCTGCACCTCTCACTAAGGAAAGTTCCCATGATGATAAAAGGGAATTTGAGAGGTGGGATCGTTCAAATCGCATGAGTCGAATGATTATGAAACACAGCATTCCAGAAGCCTTTTGGGGCACAGAATCCGAAGGGGTTACTATGGCTAAGAATTTCCTTGAACAAATTGAGGAACGTTTTGCTAAAAACGATAAGGTTGAAATGACAACACTTCTTGGTTCTTTAATGAACATGAAGTATAAGGGTCAGAGAAATGTAAGGGAGTACATTATGGAAATGCATCATATTGTCTCAAGATTAAGGACATTTAAGATTGAGCTTTCGGATGATGTACTTGTACTCATGGTTTTGTTAACGCTTCCTCCACAGTTTAACCAATTTTAAATTAGTTACAACTGTCAAAAGGAGAAATGGACTCTCAACGAGCTCATTTCTCATTGTGTGCAAGAGGAAGAAAGGTTGAAAAAGGACAAAACCGAAAGTGCTCATTTGGCAACTACCCCTAAGGATAAGGGGAAGAATGAAGCTGCTAAGGGTCCAGTTCAAATGAAACAACAACAGGATTTTCAGGGTTGTTTCTTTTGTACCCAGCCTGGACATGTGAAGAAAGATTGGGCCAAATATCACGAGTGGCGTGTAAAGAAAGGTATTAATCTTACTTTGGTCTGTTCTGAGGTTAATTTAGTTTCAGTACCTAGAAACACTTGGTGGATAGATTATGGCGCTACTACTCACATAAGTGTTTCTATGCAAGGTTGCCTGAGCTACCGAAAGCCAAGTGATGGTGAAAGATACATCTTTGTGGGTGATGGACAATCGGTGGAAGTGGAAGCAATTGGGCATTTCAGATTGTTATTAGGAACTGGTTTTTATTTGGATTTGAAAGACAATTTTGTTCTGCCGTCTTTTAGACAGAATTTAGTTTCTGTTTCTTTGTTGGACAAATTTGGATATTCTTGGAACAATCAGTTTACTTTGTCTTTAAAGTCAAATATTATTGGAACTGGTTATTTGAATACTTATGACAATCTTTATTTGTTAGAAACAATTGCATCCTATAATGAAACCTTGCATGTGGAATCACGAGGTACTAAACGCAAATTAAATAAAAAAAATTCAGCATCATTATGGCATAAATGCTTAGGTCATATCTCAAGAGGTAGAATTGAGCGTCTTGTGTCTAATGACATTTTAGAGCCTCTTGACTCTCACAGATTTCAATGTCTGAGTAGATTGTATCAAGGGAAAACAGACCAAAACTCAGAGATTAGGTTCCAATAGAGATTAGGTCCCTCTGGGGAGAAGTATTAAAGACAGCAGCTTACATTTTGAATAGAGTACCAAGTAAAGCAGTTGCAAAAACACCTTATGAGCTTTGGACAAGTCGAAAGCCTAGTCTAAAGCATTTCCACATTTGGGGATGTCCAGTTGAGGCAAGGCCTTATAGGCTCCATGAAAATAAATTGGACTCCAAAAAAATTACTAGCTGCTTTATTGGTTATTCTGAGCGATCTAGGGGCTATAAGTTTTATGATCCCACTGTTAGAAATATTTTTGAGACAGGAACTGCAACGTTTTTTGAGGATGTTGAATTTGGGGGGAGAAATAAGGTTAGAGACATTACTTTTGAGGAGGAATTGAATTCAAACTCAGTTCCTAATATCATTTTAGACAATGTTCAGGCTTCCACACCTATCATTGATCAAGAAATGATTCTGGAACCTCAACAAGTCAATGTTGAACAACTCCCAAATCAGGATGAGGTTATTGTTCTAGAAGAACAAATTCAAAACCCTCAAGAACAAGAGACATTAAGGAGGTCCACAAGAGAGAGAAGAAATGCTATTTCAGATGATTATTTTGTATTTCTTCAAGAACATGAGGATGAAATTGGAATGATGGAAGATGATCCAATCAACTTGCATCAGGCCATGAAAATTTCTAACTCTCAAAAGTGGATTGATGCCATGAATGAAGAGAATAAGTCTATGCAAGACAATAAAGTTTGGGAAGTTGTCCCATTACCAGAAGGTGTAAAACCAATTGGTTGTAAGTGGATACTTAAAACCAAGAAGGATGAATATGGTAATGTGGTGAGATTTAAGGCACGTCTTGTAGCAAAAGGCTATACTCAGAAACAAGGCATTGATTATACAGAGACTTTCTCTCCGGTTTCATCGAAAGACTCTTTTAGGATAATATTGGCACTTGTTGCTCATTTTGACCTTGAGTTACATCAGATGGATGTTAAAATAGCCTTTCTCAATGGCGACATTGATGAGACAATTTATATGGAGCAACCAGAAAACTTTGTAGTTGGTGACCCAAAGAATATGGTTTGCAAATTAAAGAAATCCATCTATGGACTCAAGCAAGCTTCTCGTCAATGGTATCACAAGTTTCATCAAGTAATTATCTCATTTGGTTTTGAGATGAATATTATTGATGATTGTGTATATCACAAGTTCAGTGGGAGTAAATACATATTTCTGGTTCTATATGTCGATGACATATTGCTTGCCACTAATGATATAGGCTTATTGCACGAAATTAAGAGATTTTTATCTAAGTAATTTGAGATGAAAGATCTTGGTGGCGCCTCTTTTGTATTAGGAATTCAAATACGTCGAGATCGTTCTCGGGGTATTCTTGGATTATCACAAAAGAGCTATATCGATAAAGTACTCAAAAGGTTTGGCATTCAAGATTGTAGACCAGGTGATAACCCTGTTGCTAAAGGAGACAAATTCAGTCTAAGTCAATGCCCTAAAAGCAGCCTTGAAATTCAGGAAATGAAAAAGATTCCCTATGCATCAGTTGTAGGGAGTCTAATGTATCTTCAGGTATGTACGTGTCTAGATATTGCGTACATTGTTGGGATGTTAGGCAGATATTTAAGCAACCCTGGTATGGACCATTGGATAGCAGCCAAAAGGGTTATGAGATATCTTCAGAGAACAAAATATTACATGCTCACATACAGGAAATCAGATCATTTGGAGGTCGTAGTGTATTTTGATTCTAATTTCGTTGGATGCCAAGATAGCAGAAGGTCTACATCAGGCTACATTTTCCTGTTAACTGGAGGAGCTATATCCTGGAAAAGTTTCAAACAGACACTTATAACTTCTTCCACTATGGCAGCTGAATTCATAGCGTGTTATGAGGCATCAAATCAGGAAATATGGCTGAGAAACTTTGTCACTAGGCTGCGTATTTTGGAGAACGTTGAAAGACCACTTAAGATATTTTGTGACAATAAATCAGCAGTGCTGTATTCCAATAACAATAGGAGCTCATCCAAGTCAAAGCATATTGACATAAAGTTCCTAGTTGTGCAAGAAAGAGTGCAGAGTGGACAGATATCCATAAAGCACATTTGGACAAACTCCATGATAGCGGATCCGCTCACAAAAGGATTACCACCCAAGGTCTTTCATGAGCACACTGCTCATATGGGTGTAGTATTACTTGAGGATATCATAATTTAGTGGGAGTTTGTATTTTCTTTGCTTTATGTTTGTTTAAGACATTTATGTATTTAGTTATTTTCTGATCAGAAATAAAGTTTTCAGTTTTCACTCTGTTTTGTTATGTTTAACTCTGACCTCACTTTGGTTTAAGGAGGGCCAGTTTAAAATAGGCATGTTCGTTTCACATTGCATGTAATTTCCATGCTACACATCCATGATTGATCTATGTCATTCGGCTATATTTGTATACGTGACCATTGATGGGTTTAGTCATGATTGATATGACGAAAATCGCTTTGATCCTATATGGGTATAGTTGATGGACGAGATTGTTGTGAATACCTTTACATAATAGCAAATTTTGAGCTCATAAGGTTATACATTTATCAGGTAACATATGTTGCCCAAGTGGGAGATTGTTGGATTAAAAATCCTATGTGGGCACATATGTATAATGTATATGCCATTATAAAGTGTGATACAAAATTAAGTGACCAATTATGTTATGGGTATGAAAAAGGTATTAAATTGTCATGGAAATAATGTGTAGATACCATAAGTTAATTTATAATTTGTTGAGGGGCCAAATTATAAATACCCAAAACTCATTTTAAGATGAGTCTATAAATAGGTAGTGGTCGCCAAGAAACATTAAGGGTTTCTGTATTCTCTCCTTCCCGATCAGAGAAAATACCTAAGAAAATAGTGTATTCTTGGAAGATCAAAACCTTCTCTGCAATCTCCAACAATGGCTTCAGGTTGGTGCTTCCACTCATATTTTATCATCTTCTTCTTCTTTAGTTTAGCAAAGGCTATATAGATTTATGATTTAGGGTTTTCTATATTAAAGCACCTTTAGGAATATGTTTAGATCTGTGATATTTATATTTCTTGAGTGTTTTATAAATCCTATCATTTTAAACCCAAAACTATGTCTACTCTACCCTTAGGGTAAATTAGTATATATATATATATGTGTGTGTAATTTTAGTGGAATAAGGGTGATATGGTGGTAAAAGTTTTACAAGGGGATGCTTTCCATAAGCTCTCTTAATACTTAGAAGATGTTGTGGTGAATCAAGGACACTCACAATTAAAGAATGCACAATATTAAGGTATGTTTATTATTATTCAGTGCCCTAAATAAAATGATTGATCTTGGATGTTTATGAGTATTAATTGTGATTATTTAATAATAAAATGCTCATTGTGTAATAGTTAATTTAACAATTAGTATCATGAGCTTGGACATTTGATTTTAGGGCTTATTCATTTAAAAAAAAAAATCTGGATTTTTTAAGTTATTCGTAGAGAAAATTAGATTGGAATATTATTATTGAGTTAATCAATATTTTAAACCATATTTCCCCTTTCCTTTTTATTGAAAATGTTGAGAACCCAAGCTTTTTTAAAAAAGTTTGCTAATGGCCGAATATGGGTATGTGATTTACGGGTTTAGAGTGTTTTCGGGTGAAATGAGGTTGGGAAAAAGAGAGAACATGAAAAATGGTGGAAAACCCCTCAAACGACGTCAAAAATAGTGTACCGGAGGCTGAAATCTGACCGGGTCGTTGATCGGGTTCGAAATGGGTAGAATCGGGTTTGAATGACCCATGTGGAGGTTGAAGACGACCCAAAAACGACATGTCGTTTTTCTGCATGATTTCAGCCAAATAGTTGTCTTTTTTTTAAATTATTGTCGTTTAGTGAATTGCTAATAAACTACATGTCATTTTTTTTGGGTTTACACATCAACTTTCAGCCAAACTACATGTAGTTTTAAGACAAACTACATGTCGTTTGAGATCAAACTAGATGTAGTTTTTCACATTTTTTTCAGAAATAATAATAGTAATAATAAATAATGTGGCGCGTGGGGGCACGTGGAGGGTTCTTTTTGGATCTTTTTTTTCACCATTTTGCTCTATTTTAATTTTTTCATTTAATTGTGTGATTATATTTTGATTTTAGTCAATTTAAATAATTAATTGACTCACAATCACATAATTAAATTAAGGTAAATTATTTTCTAATATTTATAATCTCACATTTTATTATGTGTTATTTATCAATTGAATCATAATTATATTCATGTCATAATATTATTGTATAAATGATTGACATTTTCTTGGATAATATAACTATGTTAGGGCTCGTTTGGAACGCCGTATTAGGTCGTATTGTATTGTATTGTATTATATTGAATTGCATTTTATGCAATATTTTTATGTAAAACTATATGTGGTATTAAATTTGATGGACACCTAAATATATAATATTTTAGTATAAATTAAAGTTTAACATAGTATTATATAAAAATATAATATATAATCCAATTCAATATAATACAATACAATACAATACGACCTAATACGGCATTCCAAACGAGCCCTTAGTGAATAATTAATTGAGTGCTTATGTACTCACTTATCGTGTGTCTAACCATGTCAATTTCGTTAATCATAAATTGTGAGAATTGTGACAAATTATTGATAATTCATTTAATATCATACAAGACCATTTTTATATGATTATCTTTCCATAGTTTTGTTATGTATATGCCTTTTGTGATTTTGAGATTTTTCTTTTTATGAATTTTATTGTTATTATTATGAAATTCTTTTGGGGCATATACTGTGGAAAATCTGTAATAAAACATTGATCATGATTTGCGCATTTACCATACAAATTATTGTCAATATTTAATTGATATTTTTCGTTAATAAAATTGCTAGAAATTCAAAATGCGCATTTGGTATTAGATAGTTATGAGATTGAAATTATTCATTGAATGTGTTAAGCTTACCTATCGTAAGTTTTCACATGTCAATTATCGAAAATTATGATTCATGTTAACACTTTTCCCCCGTATCAATCATAATTATTACTAAGATCCATACATGTAATTTAGTCATCCTGTCAATGATTTTATGATGAAGGAAACACATTAGATGTCATGAACCACACAATCTTTTCTACCCTATCGGTAGTGGATTAAATGAATTTGGTTATGACATTTGAAGTAGTTGTCTTTACTTGCGTAAGAGTCATATATTTTATTTAAACGACTCTAGCATGACATGATCGTTTCTGTTTATAGATCATTGAGAAAGCTAAGAAAACGAGCAGATTGCATAATCCTTATTTTCACATAGTGGCACTGCTCTAAGATATTTTTTCTTAGCTTTAAGCAATCCTAAAATCTCTACCACATAGTTATAAGATGGGACTATTACATGTCTTGTCATATCGATCTCTCATTGGAAAATTAGACTAGGCCTCAAAATTGATAAATCTTGAAATCACATTTGAATGTAAAAGATGTCAAGTTACTGCATGCTCAGTGGGAGTATTGCAATGGGTTTCAGCTGGTTATAATGAGGTATATATCTATCCATCGATCCTTATATGACAAGTTTCATGAGGATGAATTCGCTTAGGAACTTTCCTGGGTATTCGAAATAAAAACTTATGTTTGTTCCTTAATGATGAGTTCACGAGACTAGTGTGTTTTTGTTTTGTACCTTGAAATAGTTTCAGTGGAACTAGTGTGTAACGCCCGTATTCTATATTTACTAAACTCGAAAGATAACATTAATATATTAAATCTTTATAACCATATGGGTTGGGATCCCGAGTATCAAAATACAATTTAAAAGTATTTTACTAATATGTACATATAATATTTTTTTTTAAAACTCGCTAACATGCAACCTCAAAATACAGACTCCAAAATAGTAAAAGACCGAAACCCTCCAGGCTGCACTGCCTGTTAGGCTAAAATTAGTCTAAGATTCGGGTCGTATTTCGGTTAGTTTTCACTCTTTGTTTCTAGTTTTAGGGCTATATTACACTTGATTCTTTTGTTTCAGGTACTCGGGCATTTAAAGAAAGTATGTACAAGAATTGAGGAAAAATGGTGAAAGAATCGAGAAGAAAAACCAAAATTGGTGTCGCTGCCTGTTCCCGTCGCGACGGGGAATTTTCCAGTCGCGACGGGAACTGGCAGAAAGTTTCAAAAAAATTCGAAGTTGAACTCCCGTCGCGACGGGGGCACACCGATCGCGACGGGGACCCTTATGACGGGATTTTTGGGCAATTTCGTAATTTCACGAATTTTAAAGATGAGAATTGGTTTAAATAGTAAGGGTTCGTGAAAATTAGAGAGTATTCAGAATTGGAACCCTAGAAACAAAGGAGGAGGCTAGAAGAGCGGCTTGTGGCGACTCGGATCGATTGCTTCAACTAGTTCTTTCTCTTCTCTTTAATTTTTCTATGTTCTTTTCTATTTCAATGTTAATTATGGATTTGATTATGGATGTTTTGAACTAAACTCCTATTTAGGGAGAATGATGAATGTTGTTTAAGTTTTTCCTAGTTAATGAATAATTGTCATTCCTCCATCTTGATTGTGAACACTATTCATATTTGTGTTTAATTTCCATGTGCAAGATTGATCACCTTTTACATGTTTTATGATCTCAATTCGAAATCTGAAAAGTGAGAATTGAGAATGCTAAAATTGGATAGTCTAGGTTTTGATGTGAAACGAAAGTATTTACATAGCCTTTGTGACATTTAGATTATTGCTTAATGCTGATTTCATGTTAGTTTAATTAAGAGATTAATTAGAGAGCATGAGATTTAGAACCTAGAAGATCTGAAAAGAGCTAGGTTAATTTATAATCTGTCATTCACTTCAAGAGAAGGATAGCAATTAGACATTAACATTGGTAACTTAACAACAGGATTCGTCTCCCTATTTTCTTATCTTGATTAATCTTCCTTTGTTATTTTTAATTTTCTGAATTGTCTTATTTAATTCATAAAAGTATTCTTTTACCAGATAGAATTAATAGTATAACTTAGTAGTAATTAGTCCAATTCCCTGTGGTTCGACCTCACCTGTGTGAGTTTACTACTTGATTGCGTATACTTGCGTAGTGATCATAATTTTCGCAACAAGTTTTTGGCGCCGTTGCCGGGGAATTGTTTAAAGATTAATATTACATAAAATTATACTAACTTCTACTTTGGTTAATTTTTTTGCTTATTTCTAATCTGTTTCTTTTAGATTAAATTTTGTAATATTATTAAAAATTAAATTTTGTTATAATTTAGTTTTTCTTTTTAGTTTTAGTATTAATTTTGTTGTTTCAAATTTTTATCTTTTAATTACTAATTTAGTTTTTTTTATATAAATTTTACTAATGTTGTACTTATGAGTTTGACCTGCAAGATAAATCCAGATGCTATATCTTGAGGATTTTTCCCAACAACACAATGAATCATTCTATTCTGCTTGGAGGAGATTTAAAGAGCTTGGAGACAGATGTTATCCCACTTTCTCAAGTGGATGTTTTACGTGGCTCTTTTATAATGGACTTGATGATGAAACAAAAAGTTGGGTGGATTATGGAGCAGAGGTTACTGGAGAGCCTTTGTTAAGGAGAGGCCATGAAGCAATAAATCTGTTGAATGATATGACAGATTTTGATTATGATTGGCATTGGAATCCATCACTTCAAGGTTGGAGTCATCAATACCCTCCTTATTGTCCAAACTCACCCCAACCAATTGAAGAAGATGAGGATATACTATCACTTCCAAAAGAGATTAATCGATTGGCGGACATGGTAAAAGCTCTATGTGATAATTTAATGGCGCAGGATTCAGAGAGTTTTAAGGATAATAACTCAAATAACGAAATTTATGAGAGTTGTTTGAATACAGTAGAAGCACCATCAGATGAATACATAGAAGAGACTGAGCCTAGAATTGAAGAGAAAGAATCCTTTGAAGTGGTTGAAAATTTGGATACATTGGAAGCTTGCTCAACAAATGATGAACTCAATTTGGTGAATAAAGAAACATCCATCCTCAATGATGAAATTATTGAAGATCAAATCACAGTCAAGAATGTGGATGGTCATGAGGAAACTGAACAACCAATTGAGAGGTTATTTGAGAAAAGCAAGAAAGAGGTGCCATTGGTGGTAGAAGAATCACTTGTAGTTGTTGATTTGAGGTTGTCAACACCACTATATTATGAACCACCAATGGACCCTTATTTTCCACTAATGTCGCATTCTCCATATTGTATTCTCTTCGAGTTACCAAAGGCTTCTCCCCAAGCACATCATCCAAAGTCTTATGTTGTTGGTGCTGACTTTTGTTCAAACTCATCGCTTGCCAAGCTTGAAGGCAAGTATAACAATACTTTTCAAGTTTTCTTTCATGACGCTTATTACGGGCGTCAACCGCTTGTTGATGTGGCGCGCAGGGAAGTATCTCTCAACCACAATTTTATTTTAACACATTGGGGACAATGTCATATTTAGTTTGGGGGGAGAGATTTAAAAAATTTATTTTCTGCACTTTAATTTTTTGTGTTAGTTTTTTTTCTATTTTAGTTAAGGAATGGCAATAAGCTTGACGATAGTTGTATACTGCTGATTAGTATGATGTGATCTGAAATTGTAAAATAACTGTGTGCTTGATTCTGCTAATTCTTTGGATTAGTTTGGATGCTTAGAAACCTGTGTTTATCTGCAAATATTCAATCTGTGAAAATTGTTATAATTATTTTACTATGGTTTGTGGTAAGATTGACAGGATAGTTTAGAACTTGCATGTTTATTCTCTTGAGACGAAATCCTTGATAGTGTTCAATTGGAATATGACTTAGGCATTTGTTGGATAGTTTGAGCCTTTCAAGCCTACCGTAATAAGATGTATCCCTAGTTAACCTTTTGAGCCTGAACCTGTTATGTTTTTCACCCATCGATTTGAAAAACTGCAACCACACTATTAATTTTTCTTCACCATGTTATCCATGATATCATAAGCTACATAATTAGTTTGGGGGAGGAGAAACATTTAGTGTGAGGAAATAGTGAGAGGGAGAAAAAAAAACTTGTAAGATTGAGAAGAGGAAAATTGTGTAATTCAATGTCACTGAAAAAAAAAATGAAATATGATTGAAAAAAAAAAAAACACAATAAAAAGTAAAAATATGTGTGAAAAAAAAAAGAAAAAATTTCAGTGATGTTGAAAAATAATAGAGACGTCTTCTATCAATCTTGGTAAATCTGGGAATATTATGGGATCTTAGAAGAAAGAAAAGTAAGAAGCTTGTGGGTTCTGTTTGTGTGCCTATGATATCTTGAGCCAAAATTGTCTTTTGCCTATCCCTGAATATCTGAGCCATACTACCTAAAGCCTTGAAAAGACCTAATGATTCCAAAGAATACTGTCAACATTAGTGGAGAAAGGTAAGCATGCAAGCTTATGAGTTATCAGGCTGTGGAACTGTTAGAAAGAGTAAAACTTTTATAACAATGTTTCACATTTGAATAAATTTTTGCAGTTGTACATAGTGTTATAAACTGAGCATCTAAATTAATTGTTAGAGTTGGTAGAATTGAAATTCTAGTTTGCGCAATAGAAGAGAACAACACATGAGGCAGTAGTGTTATGATTATCTGATAGCGTAGTTAGTAGATTAGTAGTTAGTAGTATTTATCTTACTCGAGGGCGAGTAAGAATCTAGTTTGGGGGAATTTGTTAGGCTAAAATTAGTCTAAGATTCGGGTCGTATTTCGGTTAGTTTTCACTCTTTGTTTCTAGTTTTAGGGCTATATTACGCTTGATTCTTTTGTTTCAGGTACTCGGGCATTTAAAGAAAGTATGTACAAGAATTGAGGAAAAATGGTGAAAGAATCGAGAAGAAAAACCAAAATTGGTGTCGCTGCCTGTTCCCGTCGCGACGGGGAATTTGCCAGTCGCGACGGGAACTGGCAGAAAGTTTCAAAAAAATTCGAAGTTGAACTCCCGTCGCGACGGGGGCTTTGCCAGTCGCGACGGGGACCCTTATGACGGGATTTTTGGGCAATTTCGTAATTTCACGAATTTTAAAGATGAGAATTGGTTTAAATAGTAAGGGTTCGTGAAAATTAGAGAGTATTCAGAATTGGAACCCTAGAAACAAAGGAGGAGGCTAGAAGAGCGGCTTGTGGCGACTCAGATCGATTGCTTCAACTAGTTCTTTCTCTTCTCTTTAATTTTTCTATGTTCTTTTCTATTTCAATGTTAATTATGGATTTGATTATGGATGTTTTGAACTAAACTCCTATTTAGGGAGAATGATGAATGTTGTTTAAGTTTTTCCTAGTTAATGAATAATTGTCATTCCTCCATCTTGATTGTGAACACTATTCATATTTGTGTTTAATTTCCATGTGCAAGATTGATCACCTTTTACATGTTTTATGATCTCAATTTGAAATCTGAAAAGTGAGAATTGAGAATGCTAAAATTGGATAGTCTAGGTTTTGATGTGAAACGAAAGTATTTACATAGCCTTTGTGACATTTAGATTATTGCTTAATGCTGATTTCATGTTAGTTTAATTAAGAGATTAATTAGAGAGCATGAGATTTAGAACCTAGAAGATCTGAAAAGAGCTAGGTTAATTTATAATCTGTCATTCACTTCAAGAGAAGGATAGCAATTAGACATTAACATTGGTAACTTAACAACAGGATTCGTCTCCCTATTTTCTTATCATGATTAATCTTCCTTTGCTATTTTTAATTTTCTGAATTGTCTTATTTAATTCATAAAAGTATTCTTTTACCAGATAGAATTAATAGTATAATTTAGTAGTAATTAGTCCAATTCCCTGTGGTTCGACCTCACCTGTGTGAGTTTACTACTTGATTGCGTATACTTGCGTAGTGATCATAATTTTCGCAACACTGCCGCGATATGTACAATCACTGCCGAGCTCCATCTCACTGTTCCTCCAGCTTTGCTTTTCCTTTACCTACACAAGGTAGCAAACTGATGAGTCAACAGACTTAGTAAGATATGCAAGATAACTATATATATAGACAATGCGATTCCGGCTTTATGATTAAGCCGCCCTGAGCTCAATAATTAAGCTCTCCAAATGGATAAGAACGTTCTTAAGGGAAGTACGACTACTATACCAAATGCACTAAAGTACCAATTCTGTACTCGTGTTGGTAGAGCCCTAACTGTACCCCCGGGAATTACTAAGTGTTGTACCACGAACACGACGTACCCGTGGTACTCGTGTTGGTAACACCGTAACCACACTAATATACAACACTATACTAACACCCTAATAGTCAATTCATATTAGTGCTAGTAGTGCAAACAACTAAAACAAGCATATATTCATATATATATATATATATATATATATTCTTAAGCTATCTTACCTCGTTCCGTGCTCAAGTGTGCCGGTCAGCCTGAGTGGAAATGCAGCTCGACGCTTTATAAGGCCCTAAACCATAATGTTCAGAATTCAATGAGAAACACGCTAAAACACCTATCGGGGATTTAAAATAGAAACTAAGCTTAACCCTATCGATAAATAGGATGCCAATACCCTAAATTACGCAAAAACAGAAAAAACTAGGGCTCGGGAAAAAAAGCCCAAACCGGCCGACCGGTTCCCAACCGGAACCCCGGTTCCTGGATACCAACCGGTTGACCGGTTGCTAGAGGCTTCCCAGAACCAGTCGACCGGTTCATTGCTGGGAACCTCAAAACCGATCCCCTCACCTCAAATCAATCCCAAACTTTGCAATAACCTCTAGAACACCTGTATGCACTATAATAAAGCATAACCAAGCAGCAGAAGACAATGAATACAACAAAATTTCAAATTACCATTAGAGGTCGAGGTTTGAGTTCATAAACTCAAACCTTGCAACAATCTTTCTACCACAACCAAAAACAACTCAAATCCATCTAAATAACCTCAAGCAAACCCCAAAATTCCAATTAAAACAACAATTATAACCACAGCTCCATAAATCCCACAACCTCTACTTCAAAACCTAACCTAGGCTTAAGAATTACTAAAAAGAGAAAGACTAGATCATAATACCTCAAATACAAGCTTCAACACCCTTGATTGCTCCTGAATTCAGCAATGAAAATCTAACTTTGGATGAGATTGAGTGAGGTTCGAAGGAGAGAGAGAGATGAAGAGCAAAAGCATTTTCTAGGTTTTTCCTCTTTTATTTTCCTCTTTTATCTTTAATTAATTTTCTTTAAAATCAATTATAACCCAACCAAATATAATCAGCCCCCACATCCACTACGAGACAAATAACTTGCTAGAGAAAAGACCTCTTTACCCCCTTAGATAAATTAAAATGAATAAGAACTCCCAAGGGCAAATTGGTCAAAACTAAACCCAAAAATTCAACACTTAACCAAAACACCCCGAACAAAAACATACACCATAATATACGAGATATAATTCTCTAAAGGCCCCAACGCCGCTTTCCACAGCTTCCGAACACAAACACAGAAGTTAGGTAATTAGCATAAAATAACATAAAAACATATATGAACTCAATTATATTTGCACAAAATACATTTTATGAATACTAATTAAATCTCAAACATAAACCTTTATTATTTAATAACCCAAAGCGTTAATCATAGGCGGTCTTTACAATTATTCCCCCGTTAAAAGGATTTCGCCCCCGAAATCTACCTAACAACTTTGGATGCTGAGCCCTCATATCAGATTCTAGTTCCCAAGTGGCTTCTTCCACTTTACTATTTCTCCAGAGTATTTTAACCAATGCTATGGTTTTGGTTCGAAGGACCTTTTCCTTACTATCTAAAATTTGCACTGGTTGTTCATCATATGATAGGTCAGGTTGTAATTCCAATGTTTCATAACTCAAAACGTGCATTGGATCAGACACGTACTTTCTCAGCATGGAAATATGAAATACATTATGCACAGCTGACAATGATGGAGGTACAGCCAAACGATAAGCAACTTGTCCAACCTTTTCCAAAATTTCAAAAGGTCCAATAAACCTAGGGCTCAACTTGCCTTTCTTTCCAAAGCGTCTGATCCTTTTCATTGGAGATACTCGTAGAAAGACATGATCACCAGGTTGGAATGTAACATCCCGTCGCTTGGGATCTGCATAACTTTTCTGCCTGCTTTGAGAAGCAAGCATTCGAGCTTTAATTTGTCTATCACTTCATTTGTCTTTTGGACCAACTCAGGGCCTAAGTATTTCTGTTCTCCTGTTTCGTCCCAATGAATTAGGGAACGACATTTTCTGCCGTAGAGCAACTCATAAGGAACCATCCCTATGGTACTTTGATAGCTATTGTTATAGGAGAATTCAATCAGAGGCAAATACTTCCTCCATGACCCTCCAAAATCCATGACACAAGCTCGTAACAAGTCTTCAAGTATTTGAATAGTTCGCTCAGATTGCCCATCTGTTTGTGGATGAAAGGTTGTGCTGAATTTCAAATTAGTTCCCATAGCCTTTTGTAAACTCACCCAAAACTTCGATGTAAATTTAGGGTCTCTATCTGAAACGATAGATTTCGGTACCCCATGAAGACGAACAATTTCCTTCACATACAAATCAGCATACTGATCCACTGTATAGGTTACCTTAACAGGTAGGAAATGAGCTGATTTTCTAAAGCGATCAACCACGACCCAAACTGAGTCGTACAACCCTGTGGTTTTAGGCAAGCCAACCACAAAATCCATCGCAATGTCTTCCCACTTCCATTCTGGAAGCGTTAATGGCTCAAGTAACCCTGCCGGTCGTTGATGCTCGACTTTGATTTGTTGACAGGTTAAACACTTAGTGACATAGTCCACCACATCCCTCTTCATCCCATACCACCAAAAATAGGGTTTCAAGTCTTGATACATTTTGGTGGTTCCTGAATGCAATGAGTAAGGAGTAGTATGAGCTTCTTTTAGAATTTCTTTCTTAAGCTCGGCGTTATTAGGAACACATACTCGTGCTTTAAGCAACAACATTCCACTGTCAGAAGCTGAAAAGTCCTTAGCTTTGCCCGCTAAGACATCTTGTCGAATCTTAACCATTTCAGGATCTTCTAATTGAGCCACTCTGATTCTTTCCAATAAGTCTGACTGAAGTGTCAGATTAAATAATTTCTCAGTTATCAACTCAATGTTTGCCCTAGTCATCTCTGAGGCTAACTGAGGAGAAATCATGACCATGTTGGATATCTGATTAGGTCCCTTTTTGCTTAAGGCATCTGCCACCACATTTGCCTTTCCAGGATGATACAGGATTTCACAATCATAGTCTTTCACCAGCTCCAACCACCTTCTTTGTCTCATGTTCAGATCCTTCTGAGTGAAAAAGTACTTGAGACTCTTGTGGTCGGTATAAATCTCACACCTTTCACCATATAAGTAATGTCGCCAAATTTTCAAGGCGAACACTACTGCTGCAAGTTCTAGGTCGTGAGTTGGGTAACGCTGCTCGTAATCTTTCAATTGTCGAGAAGCGTAGGCTATGACTTTATCTGCTTGCATTAACACACATCCTAAACCCTGCCTTGATGCATCACAATACACCACAAACTTTTCTTGATCAGATGGAAAGGCTAGAACAGGAGCTGTAATCAACAATTGCTTCAGCTCTTGGAAACTTTTCTCACATTTATCTGACCAAATAAATCGATGGTTCTTCCTAGTTAACTCGAATAATGGCATCGCAATTTTGGAAAATCCTTCCACAAAACGCCGATAATAACCCGCTAAACCGAGAAAACTTCAAATTTCAGTGACTGTTTTAGGTCTAGGCCAATTCTTCACCGCCTCAATCTTCCATGGATCAACCATAATCCCGTCTTTCCCAACAATATGCCCCAGAAAGGACACTTGTGACAGCCAGAAATCACACTTTTTGAACTTTGCATAGAGTTTATGATCTCTAAGTCGCTGCAGAACCATTCGAAGATGTTGCTCATGTTCTGCTTCTGACCGAGAGTACACAAGAATATCGTCGATAAATACAATCACAAAATTATCGAGGAAATCCTTGAATACCCTATTCATGAGATCCATAAAGGCTGCCGGTGCATTTGTTAATCCAAAAGACATAACCAGGAACTTGTAATGACCAAACCTGGTTCAGAAGGCTGTCTTCGGAATATCCTCTTCTTGAATTCTCAATTGATGATAACCAGACCTCAAATCAATCTTAGAGAATACCATTTTGCCTTGAAGTTGATCAAACAAATCGTCAATTCTAGGCAGAGGATATTTATTTTTAATGGTTAACTTATTCAACTCCCGATAATCGATACACATCCGAAGAGTTCCATCTTTCTTCTTCACAAATAGAACTGGGGCTCCCCAAGGTGACACACTAGGCCGAGTGAACCCGAGATCCAACATCCCTTGGAGTTGTATCTTCAGTTCTTTTAATTCAGCAGGTGCCATTCGGTAGGGTGCCTTCGAAACAGGTTCTGCTCCAGGAATTAAATCAATGATGAAATCTATTTCCCGCTGAGGTGGTAACCCAGGCAATTCCTCTGGAAACACATCCAGGAATTCCTTAACCACTTTAACCTCTTCGGGTCCAAGCAACACGGGTTTACTGGAATCCACTACCACTGCTAGGAATCCAACACATCCATTGCGTAGCAAATCCCTAGCTTTCAATGCTGACATTCTTGAAACACGAGAACCTTGGACCGAACCAACAAAGACAAATGGTTCCTCATTCTCCGGTTCAAAAGTTACCATTTTCCGTTTACAATCAATACTAGCACAGTATTTAGACAAAAAGTCCATACAAAGTATGATGTCGAACTCGGCCAATGGTAACTCCACAAGATCAGCGCTCAATTCTCTATCTTCAATTTTAATTAACACTGATCTAACCCACTTTCTTGAAATAATTAATTCCCCATTAGGCAACAGGGTTCCAAACCCCGTCTCAAAAATATCACCAGGTCTATCAAGCTGGTCAAGAACTCTTGATGACACATAAGATCGAGTAGCACCCGAATCAAATAAAACAGTGTAAACAGAATTGTTGATTAGAAGCTGACCTGTAACTACTGAAGGGCTGGCAGCAGCATCAGCCTGAGTTATAGAAAAAACACGAGCAGGGGCAGGCGCAGGTTTAGCTTCAGGCTTTGTTTCTTCTTTCTTCAACTGAGGACAGTCTTTCTTAAGATGTCCCACTGAACCACACTGAAAACAGGCTCTCTGGTTACAAGTCCCGGGGTGATGCTTCTTGCAACGCGGGCACTCAGGATAGGAGTAAGTCTGACGTCCTCCTTTGTTCTGGTTTCCTCGAAACCTTTTACTTTGCCCTGAACTTCCCGAAGATGAAAAAGTTCTTTTCTTTTGCTCAAAAGTGGAATCTCCAATTTCCTTTCCTGGACCAAAAACAGGGATAGTAGTGGTCCCACCGACATCAGGAGGCTCTTGGGTTTCTTGCAAAACTTAACTGCTCCTTCATCTCGAAGAGCCTTGTCAACAATTTCTCCATAAGTTGTGGTATCATTCGTTGTAATAACCAGGTCATGCCTAATCTTGGCATTCAGTCCAGCCAAATACTTTTCCTTCTTGCTAAAGTCTGTTGGTACAATTCCGGAGGCTAACTTGGCCAGGCGATCAAACTTGGTTGTGTATTCAGTCACTGACATACCCTCACCTTGTACCAACTCAACAAATTCCTTCTGCTTTGCACTGCGGACCGCCTCATTATAATATTTGGCATTGAATAAATCCCGGAATTCCTCCCAGGTCATTCTGGCAACATCCCTGGTGAGGGATACCATCTCCCACCAAATCAGGGCATCCTCTTGAAATTGAAACGTGGCACATGCCACCCTATCATTCCCGATCACACCCATAAAGTTCAGTATTTTTTTCAATAACAGTCAACCACTGTTCAGCTTTAAGAACATCAGGACCTCCCAGGAATACTGGAGGTGCTTGCTTTCTGAGTCTCTCATACAAAGGTTCCATACGGTTACCAGCAACATGTTGCTCAACTGGTACCGCAGGGGCTGCAGGAACCGCAGAAGGCGGTTGCGGGGGAGGCTCAACAGGAGCATCCCGTTGCCTGAGTCGTCGGCTCTCTACTTCTTGTTGCTCAATTCTAGTTTGCATCTCAGCAAACCTTTGTTCCCAATCAACCGGGGCCTGAGGAGGGTTCTCCTGTCCACCTCTCGGGACACGACCGCGGCCTCTACCGCTCCCACAGGGGTTTTGGGGATTTCTACCACCCCGACCACCTCCGGTCTCAACCAACTCACCCTGCCTTCTAACGTTTCGCTGGTCGTCCATTAATTAGGACTTAGCCTGCGAACCCACAAGGCACGTAGGTCAGACAGTGGTCAAAATATTTTCAAGACCGCAATTAGGGTTAATAACATCTATTTAATCATATATATATAACATATCTTAAAACAGTTTACAAAAAGAAATAAAGCTTACGGAACCGTGAGTTGAGCTCAACATTGGCTTTGATTGTACATATCTTGACGGTCTTCAGTGGACAACCTGGTGGCTCTAATACCAAACTGTAACGCCCGTATTCTATATTTACTAAACTCGAAAGATAACATTAATATATTATATCTTTATAACCTTATGGGTCGGGATCCTGAGTATCAAAATACAATTTAAAAGTATTTTACTAATATGTACATATAATATATTTTTTTTTTAAAACTCGCTAACATGCAACCTCAAAATACAGACTCAAAAATAGTAAAAGACCGAAACCCTCCAGGCTGCACTGCCGCAATATGTACAATCACTGCCGAGCTCCATCTCACTGTTCCTCCAGCTTTGCTTTTCCTTTACCTACACAAGGTAGCAAACTGATGAGTCAACAAACTCAGTAAGATATGCAAGATAACTATATATATAGACAATGCGATGGCGGCTTTATGATTAAGTCGCCCTGAGCTCAATAATTAAGCTCTCCAAATGGATAAGAACGTTCTTAAGGGAAGTACGACTACTATACAAAATGCACTAAAGTATCAATTCTGTACTCATGCTGGTAGAGCCCTAACTGTACCCCCGGGAATTACTAAGTGTTGTACCACGAACACGACATACCCCTGGTACTCGTGTTGGTAACACCGTAACCACACTAATATACAACACTATACTAACACCCTAATAGTTAATTCATATTAGTGCTAGTAGTGCAAACAACTAAAACAAGCATATATTCATATATATATTCTTACGCTATCTTACCTCGTTCCGTGCTCAAGTGTGCCGGTCAGCCTGAGTGGAAATGCAGCTCGACGCTTTGCAGGGCCCTAAACGATAGTGTTCAGAATTCAATGAGAAACACGCTAAAACACCTATCGGGGATTTAAAATAGAAACTAAGCTTAACCCTATCGATAAATAGGATGCCAATACCCTAAATTACGCAAAAATGGGAAAAACTAGGGCTCGTGAAAAAAAACCCCAACCGGCAGACCGGTTCCCAACCGGAACCCCGGTTCCTGGATACCAATCGGTCGACTGGTTGCTAAAGGCTTCCGAGAACCGGTCGACCGGATCATAGCTGGGAACCTCAAAACCGATCCCCTCACCTCAAATCAATCCCACTTTGCAATAACCTCTAGAACACCTGTATGCACTATAATAAAGCATAACCAAGCAGCAGAACACAATGAACACCACAAAATTTCAAATTACCATTAGAGGTCAAGGTTTGAGTTCCTTGCAACAATCTTTCTACCACAACCAAAAACAACTCAAATCCATCTAAATAACCTCAAGCAAACCGGCCAAAATTCCAATTAAAACAACAACTATAACCACAACTCCATAAATCCCACAACCTCTACTTCAAAACCTAACCTAGGCTTAAGAATTACTAAAAAGAGAAAGACTAGATCATAATACCTCAAATACAAGCTTCAACACCCTTGATTGCTCCTGAATTCAGCTATGAAAATCTAACTTTGGATGAGATTGAGTGAGATTCGAAGGAGAGAGAGAGAGATGAATAGCAAAAGCATTTTCTAGGTTTTTCCTCTTTTATTTTGCTCTTTCATCTTTAATTAATTTTCTTTAAAATCAATTATAACCCAACCAAATATAATCAGCCCCCACATCCACTACAAGACAAATAACTTGCTAGAGAAAAGACCGCTTTACCCCCTTAGATAAATTAAAATGAATAAGAACTCCCAAGGGCAAATTGGTCAAAACTAAACCCAAAAATTCAACACTTAACCAAAACACCCCGAACAAAAACATACACCATAATATACGAGATATAATTCTCTAAAGGCCCCAACGCCGCTTTCCACAGCTTCCAAACACAAACACAGAAGTTAGGTAATTAGCATAAAATAGCATAAAAACATATATGAACTCAATTATATTTGCACAACATACATTTTATGAATACTAATTAAATCTCAAACATAAACCTTAATTATTTAATAACCCAAAGCGTTAATCATAGGCGGTCTTTACATAGTGAATCAATTATTACAATAATCTTATGCTTAAGGATCAATATAAGGCATAGATCATAAGTGGACAAGTTTTGGATTAATATTACAATAAATGCATGATTACAATTGTCTTTTTTGATGTGATAATCATGTTAATGCGTGTGTACTCTATATCACATTATTGTTGCTACCAAAATTTGAAGATGGCTAAGGTATAATTAGATGACAATTTTGGATTGACTGAATTCTAAATAAATTTTCCACGTAGTAACGTGGATGGCTTAGTATCAACTTTGAACAACAAATGAAAAGAATAGACGAATTAAAGTCTTGTCTTATCTAAAGATAAAACACATGCAGATCATATAAGTTGTTTGTCCATAAGGTTTTCATGATCTACAGTACCATGTATAAAATTTTAAGAGATATCGAGTATTCGTTACTCTTTTGTTAAGATCTTTCTCATAGGACTGTCTTAAACATAGTCTCTCAAAGTTTTGACTCATCAAAGTTTGAAAGCTTTAAAGTGGAAAACACCTAAAGAGATTAATCCATGATGCACAATAATATGCAGTCATTTTTTTATGTGTATTATTTTTTTTTTCAAAGTGATAAGTACACAATAAGACTGAGATATGGTCTTAATTGTTGTACTGCATACATTTTGGTTTAATGGTTGTTATTATATTTGAATGTCTCCCAGGCCAAATTATGTGTAGTATACATATCCTATCGATATGATATCCTACATAATTTATTTGACTGCCTATTGCATTATGGCGATTAATATGGTGTTCGTTGATTATATTTGTCCAAATGGGAGAGATATTGGAATCTTGTATGGATTAATATAATCACAAACATAATTCCATATTCACAACCATGTTAGATGTTTTCTAAAGAGACCATATGAGATTAGTCTTTCGCAACAACTCTAAGATACTGAGATTCAAAGGATCATATCGTTTTATTTTGAATAGCCTCATGAATGTTGTCACTGAATAAGGATTTGTTGGAATTTATTTTACCATGATCTTAGATCTACTCACAAGTATGTTTATTAACATCCTAAATAAGAACTTTCTAAAACGATGAAATAAACACATATAAAGTTTAGGAAACCTTACATTGGGTGCAGCGGAATATAATGACTCCTTCCGTTCAAGCTCATTATTTAATATCTTAATAATAATCAAGCTCATTATTTACATTGGGTGCAGCGGAATATAATAACTTTTGTAAGACCAACAATGGAGATCGAATATCTTAATAATAATCAAGCTCATTATTTAAAGTGAGTTGTATTTTCTTTGATTCTCTTTATTTAATTTATTTCTTTTAAATATATATTTATTTAAAATTTCCAATTTAGAATGAAAAATTCTAAATATAAATTTTAATTTAATATTTATAAATTTTACTTAGATGGATATGAAAATAACATGAATTATTTCCATCTTAGTAATAATTTCCAATAAATATTTAGAAAAATATTCAATTTAAGTTGTTACAAAATTAAATTGAATTAATTTACAACTCAAATTTAATTTTCTATAAATATATATTGCATTTCAAAAACTTAAAGTATTCTAGGACACAATTTTCGAAAATGCATGTTAAAATAAAAAATTAATCCTGGAAAAATTATTCTAATTTAATGTTGGCCCAAAATTAATTAATAAAATTAATTTACAACAAAAAATATAATTTTCCTATTTAATTAAATATATAAGAAAAATTTCAAATATTTAAGTATGATGATGAAAATCAACTTAAATATTAATTTTCTATTTAATTAAATACACTAGAAAAATACTTCAAGCAAAAATATCACCTATCTAGATTTTCCTTTGACTAATTAATTCAATTTCTAATAATATATTTTAATTCATTTATTTTAAATTAATCAATTAATGAAAAAATCATTGATTTAAGTTGGTCCAAAATTAAAATAAATAATTTACAACTTTAATCTATTTTTCAAATAAAATTCGAAATTCCAGCATTTAAGAAATGCAATTTCGAAAATTGATTAATAAAATAAAGTAAAATATATTTTGAAAATTATTTAAATTTAGTTAAAAAAATAATTTTCTATTTAATTAAGTGTCATGAAAAAAAAAATATTTAAGTATGATGATGAGAATCAACTTAGACATTTAATTTTCAAGTTAATTAAATTCAAGAAATAAATAATTAAGTGTAGAGAAGGCTTAATTATTAATCTCTAGTTTAATACTAGGAAAAATATACTTAAAATAAATTGTACCAAAATTAATTATATAAATAATTAATTTCACAATGTATAATATTTTCCTTTTAAATATTAGAAATAATTAGTCTAAAAATAACTATCTAGAAAATATCTTATTTGACTAAGTATCTTTTCCACAAAATTTGAAAAAATATCTAATTTAGGTTGTATTAGAAAAAATCTAGAACCGAAATATTTTTCAAATTTAAATTTAATTAAATATCAAAAATTAAGTTGTAACCACTTAATTTGAAAATATTCCATTTTAAGTTAATATTCGAAAAGATATAAACTTAAAAAATATCTTAAATATTCCATTTTAAGTTAATATTCGAAAAGATATTAACTTAAAAAATATCTAAAGAATCTTAATAACCAATGCCTAAAATTCCTCAACTTAATTTTGAAATTTTAAATCAAAAAGATATTCAGATTCAAGTTGGTTAGTTGAAGATAACTAGATATCAACTTAAGTAGGAATATTTAATGAAAAATTTAAATTAAGCTCCAGAAAGAATCTAGATGGTTATAATTCTATATTTAATTAAATACAAGAAAATACATATAGTTTAGCTTAGAATAAAAAATTCTTCAAACTATAATTTTCTTAAATTAATTTTAAAATAAATGAAATTAATTATGTTGCTAATCAATTTTATTAGGTTAAACTAGTTTAATTAACCTAGTACAGTTATTCAAATCAGGCAAATGGGCCTTCACAATTGGGATGGTTCATGTGAGGGGTGCTGGGTTCAGTATGTCGTACCCACTACTATGGCTCCCAACTCTCACACAAGGCCCAAAAGAGAGGAATTTAACCTTAATAAGAACAACTCTTATTAATTTAATAGGCCCAAAAGCTAAATGGGCCTAAATAAATTCTATCAAGAACTATGATAATTTATTTTAGCAACAGCAACCTATATGCATCTATAATAAAATTAAACACATAGGCTCACACAGGCACACTTTGGATGGGTTCTATCATGTTGCTAGGCCATACACAGATGAAAGAAGATTGTAAATATACCTGTTACAAATTATTAACTTGACCAAGGGAGCCATCAGATCATTAGATCTGGCAAAAAGTAACCATGGCTATTTGCAATCAAGTAATAATAGGTTTTGAAAACTTACAAACAAGCTAAAACACATACTCCTGGAACAAGGTTAGCTGGATAGTTGGATGTAGGATTTATTTAATTTTAAATTAAATAATTAATTTCGAAATAATTAATTAAATAAATAAAATATTTATTTTCGAAAAATTAAAATAAAATAAAAAAAATTCGAAAATTTAAAAAAAAATTAAATTTAAAAATAAACTTACAATTTTGAAAAATTAGGTTTCAACCAACCTAAATATCATTTCAAAATTTGCTAACTACTTTTAAAATTTAAATGTTATTTTATAAATAAAAATTAAATAAAAAATTAGAAAAGATAAATGAATATCTTTTTCAGATTTTAAATGTAATTTAAATAAATAAAATAACAAAATTTAAAAGTTAGCAAAATATCTTAAATCTATTTAAAATTACATGATTATAGTTATCTTATTTTAAATTTAAATAAGGTCAAATTATTTAAAAAAACTTTAATTTAAAAAATTTAAAATCTGACATTAAATTTAAAAATAAGATAAGATATAATCAAATTTAAAAATAAGATAGATAATTAAGCAAAAAGATAGATACTAACTATTTTAAATTCAAATTACACTAATATCTTGAATTAAATTTAAAAAATATTTAATTAATTCAAAATGATAATTAGAATTGAATTAGGATTAGTAATAGTATAAATATAGAACCACACAAAAAATCGGAAGTTAATTCCATGAAAAAGCATGAAAAAACGAAGAAAAACGAAAAAATTGTGAATTGTACGGACAGTTTTCGCGATCGCAGGAAAATTTCAACACAGCTCCGATTTTTTCGAATCTTCAAAAAATCATAACTAATTCAAATTAAATCGAAATTGAGTTCTGTAAAAAAGTAACTTGCTTAATTTTTTCCATACTATCCAATAAAAATAATTTCAGAAACATATATTAAATTATTTTTCACGAAAATTCACAAACATCAATCAATCATCAAATAACACTCAATACAACATGATACCATCCAAAAACAACCAAACAATCGTTTTAAAGTCCAAATTTCTTGCAAGTAAATCAATTACCATGGCTCTGAGGCCAGTTGTTGGAATTTATTTTACCAGGATCTTAGATCTACTCACAAGTATGTTTATTAACATCCTAAATAAGAACTTTCTAAAACGATGAAATAAACACATATAAAGTTTAGGAAACCTTACATTGGGTGCAGCGGAATATAATGAATCCTTCCGTTCAGATATCTAGTCCTTGATTCTTTTCTGTAGCAGAGCATTATCAATATCTGAACCTGGATCTCTTTCTCTGAATCTTTGATGCTGAAACCTCCTTCTTGCTGAAAGTCTTTCTTCACGATCTTCCTCACTATGATTGAGGTATCACTTGCTGTGTGTGGGCACTACTCATACACTAAGGATTTCGAAATTCAAGAGGAAGAGAGAGAGAGTGGGTTCGGCCAAAGATAGGGAGAGAGAAGGCTCAGGTTTTTCTGAATCAGAAGTGTCAGAAGAAAAGTGTGAAATTTAAGTGTAAATTTCCTGAAGCCTTCACTATCTATTTATAGCATTCCACTAGGGTTAGGTTTGAATTATTTGGCATTAAAATAATGAAAATATCAGTTTAAATTTCCTACAAAAGTGGCTGGCCCTATACTAGTGGATTTGGGCCTCACTTTTTGCGATTTTGCAGTTTTATCTTTTCTGCATCTGATTTTCTCAAAAACGCCAATTTTCTAATTCAACCATTTAAATGCCAATTCTAACTATTTAATAACTATAAATAATTATTAAATAATATTGTCATTTATCATATTTATTAATTGAACCATACAAAGTATCATAATTAACAAATATGCCCCTATTAACTCTTTCTTTACAATTTTGCCCTTACTTAGTGAAAATTTCACAAATAGACATAGTCTAATTTGAGAATTAGAATTGATTAATCAAAACCAATTACATGAGTCTTACAAGCAATATTATCTCAACTAGTGGGGGGACCATGGGTCTATATAACCGAGCTTCCAATAAGTAGATCGAGAATTTAGCACTAAAATTCACTAACTTATTAATTCTTCGTTGAATCCACGCATAGAACTTAGAATTGCACTCTCAGTTATATAGAATGCTCTATATGTTCCACCATATAGACACATCATTAGTTATCCATTGTTATAATCCTAATTTGATCAATGATCCTCTATATGAATGATCTACACTGTAAAGGGATTAGATTACCGTTACACCCTACAATGTATTTTATCCTTAAAACACTTGACCCCGTATAAATGATATTTCAGCTTATGTGAAATGAGTACTCTACCATTTATGTTCGTTTGGTCAAGCTCGAAGGAGATCATCCTTTGCTTACTATTCGCCAGATAGAAGCTATAGATTCCATGTTTATGCTAGCGCTCCCACTCAATCGCACTACCGTGTTCCCAAAATGTACGTATCACCCTGATCTAAAAGTAGGCTTAACTAACAAATCAAAGAACATGAATAGCCTTTCAAGATTGAGCCTAATCATAACAGGATTAAGAACATTTGATCTAGGATCAACTAGGCGATATTGACTTGAATAGATATTACGGTAAGTTTAATAAATCTAAGTCAAAGTTCAATATCGGTCCCTTCCGATGCATACTCCATGCATCCAACCTGAGCTTTACTTTAACCAATGCTCTGTAAAGAACATAGGACTTCTCCAAATGCAAGTAAACTCTGTTGTAGATTATCATATCAGTAAAACCCTATGTCTGATAAATCTAGGAAACTTTATTCACATAGTCATGTTTACTTTCCAATGTGTTGACGGCACAATAAACAGGATCAAGTATGTGAAAAGGGTTTCAGATGAATTTATACATTATATACATATAATCATGAAATAAATCATGTGAACCATGCAACATTAAATGTTATTTCTGATCTATATTAATAAGTAAATCTGATTATATTGAAATGAGTTTTATTTAGGGCATAAAACCCAACAGGATTTACATCTAAGGCTATTTAAGGAGTTTTAATATTATGAGGCAATATAAGACATTGTATTTGACAATCTTGGACTTTAATCATATAAGTGAAGACGAATATCTCAAAGGTTTTATTGAGAATATCCAGTTTAATACGTGTGTACCTCCTACCTATTACTGTTGATAAGTAAATAAAGCTACATATGTTGAAGTTTTAAGCTGGCATTAGACAAGTTTTTTAATTTTTTTTATGGGATAATTGGGTTTATCCCTCATTTTGTTACTTCCGCTGTTATTATTAATGATCTACTATTGGCAAGAATATGGTAAGAAACTTTATATGTTGACGAATAAATATAAAGGATCGAGACAGTTTCATGAACCTGTGTTTCTATACACGAGACAAGTTTGATTACATATACCTCTAAAGTTCTAATCTATAGCCATTGGTAGTTCTTAATTCTTATTTGGAGAATTGATATGGTTTTATCACGATTTCCAAGATACGATCAAATATGAAAGTTTTAGATTTTCTTGATGGTCAAAGTAAGATGAATTACAGCCTGTCCACTAAAACAGTTGGAGCAACTGGAGCTCCTATTACACCTAGAAGCTATTGTTGGTTGTTGGCTAGGCTCGATTTGTACCACCGGGCTTAGCCAGCTAAGTCTACCACTATAACAATGGATTTGTTATGAGTTGTAAAGTGGTGACTATTTGGAAATCAATACATAAGGATGTGAGAACTAAATTCTTGTTTAAAGATCATACCATGTTAAATGGCTCGTTTAAGCCTGGAAAAGGTAACTAAAAGGACACTCGAGTTCAATAGATTTAATCCCTTTTGAGGAAGGACATCAAGATAGTGATGACTGTAATTCTCAAAATGGTCAATTCAAAGCATTATCGTTAGTCAATACTATGTGAGAGATCAGTGGGAGTAATGATATGCTTATATTATTACTTGATATAGTACATTGCTTATATTTTATGATAGTGATCTATTCAGGAGACGATTGAACTGTTATTTGATAATCTCTGAAAGAGGAAGAATCCTTGATGAACTTTATATGGTCTAATTATTTTAGATTCTTCGTGATAAGATCAACATTAAACTAAATTGTCTCATAGTTTGCATTGACTAACTATTGTTGTGATTAATGTTTTGATTTCATTGAGAATTTATAAATAGTATAAAGTATGATTTGTTATGAAAGGCCTAAAGTCCATGTATATTAGTAATAACGAGAGATTAGTATTAGAATTGTCCCATGCATATATATGCCTATTGAAGGCAGCCTAGGGTTCGCTCAAGTACATGCATTCCTATTGGGATATATGTTGCAGGCATGCTGGATTGGTACTTGAGCTATCATTCTTATGGTACCAAGGATTTGTTAACAATCGAAAAACCAATACTGTGACATATAAAAGTTGGTTTTATTGATATCGATTGGTTAGGCTACATGGATGATAAAATCCACTTATAAGCATTTATGATTCTAGGAGGAGCTATTTTGTAAATAAGTGTCATATGAACACCTACAACTTCCTCTTTTATACAAAGAAAGTGTAATGATATGGGAAGTTATATGTGACTAGGTGTTGTATGGACATTTACAGCATCCTCATTTGTAAAGGTAGAATGTGTGGTGTGTTACAAGGATATTGATTGTACATTACAATTGTGATATTTTGTTTCAGTATTAAGAGTAGTTGATTCTATTGTGAACTTATTGAACTTATGTGATAACTATCACAATCATATCTTTCTCTCGGAACTTGAGAAGCATCATTACTCCATTAATGGTGATGACGTTCCATATGTAGTGAGAAATTTGTGAGGTCCTTTACAAGTATCATAACACGCACTTACAGACAACATGTTAATGACTACACTGACACGGCTTACCTGAACGTATGTACTAAGAAGTTATTTCTTGTTAAGAATTACTATTGATTGTTGAATACATGCACATTCTGGATAACTCTTTGATGTTGTGTATGCACACTTGTTAATGCGAGCTAATGGCTTAGTCTCGGTGGTATAGTCGAGTGGATCCAGATCAATAGTTATCGTCTTGTTATATGAATCTCAGATGTCTCGTTATGTATTATATATGTATCCCGTCGATATAATATGATGCATAATTAGTCTTATAGACAATAGTGTTTCTTGAGATTTCTGCGTATTAACACTATTGCTTAGTGAGCATATATTGGTATAATTATGTAGTCCAAGGGAGAATGTTAGAATATTTTATATGGACTTACATAAATAAGTGTTGCTCATACAGTGTCAATATTAATATATGTGGATAACTATATGCATGGTATAATGTCGATTATGCAATTAGGACCATAATTGTAATATCCCAATAAGTCTAATAGTAAACAATTAGGGTTTATATTTATCATGTGTTAATTAGGTAATAAGTGGGATTATGATCCTACTAATTTATTTCAGCATAAAATTTAAATTTTGTTATAAGTGAGTAAATAAGCATAATTTATAAATAACGGAGATTTATATAGAATGTGTGAATGTAATATGAGTTATATGTGGAATAAAATATTTTCAGGTTCAGTGACCCTGAAGACCTGATTAGTGGATAAATAAGCATAATTTGTTAATTACGGAAATTTATTTGAAATATGTGGATATAATATGAGTTATTTGTGAAATAAAAATATTGGTTCGACAACCCTGGAGATCCGATTGGAGGCCAAAAATGTCACAACAGTTTTAGTTAGAAATATTGATGGGATTATTGGGATAAGTTGATTTTAGAATTATTGAGGTATTTTAGGATACTCGAAGTTAGCCAAATACCTTAAAAATAGAGGTTTCTTAGTGGCTAAAAAATCATTAGATAACTATTAATAATAAAATTTTTATTAATATTATATTATTATTTTAATATATTAAACTGATAACATTTAGGGTTATCAGTTTCGTTTATTTATATATTATATATATATTAAGTTTTAACTGATAATAGTGAAGAACGAACAAACAAACCCTCGTTCTCTTCGATAAAACTTTCTCCCTCTATATTTATTTTCTTCAATTTTCAATCTGAAACTTAGGGATCTAAGCTCTGGTAGTAGCAGGATAGCAAATCCTTGAAAAGGGAAAGCTTAAGGGCTGAGATCATCGGGGATAGTTCTCCACTTGGGTTGGCCGAAATATATGAACCTAAAGGTGATGCAATTTTCCTGGCGACGTACTGGGCGTAAGTACGGGCGTCAGTGATATATGATGAGTATCGAGTGTAGGTACGGGCTCACCTGATTAGGTGATGCGATTTTCTTGGCGATATACTGGGTGTAAGTATGGGCGTCAGTGACATATGATAAGTACCGAGCGTAGGTACGAGCTCGTCTAATTAGACGATGCGATATATTGGTGCCAGATTGTGGCACGGGCTCACTTGATTAGGTGATGCAATTATATGATATATGGTTGCAGGTTTTGGCACAGGCTCACCTGATTAGGTGATGTAGTTATGCGACATATGGGTGCCAAGCTACGACACGGGCTTGTCTGATTAGGCGATACAATACATGATTATTAGATTAAAGCATCGACTTGCCTGATTAGGCAACGTGATGTGATGAAGATTGTTGCTTTATGAGGTAATATATAAATTATTTATATGATAACTGAATATGAATTCCATTATTAGTATAATAGTTTTCTATTACCAAATGTCTGTATACTGATGTTTATTCGTGGCAGATGCCGGTAGTGATTTGGATTTCATCTTATGAACAATGTGTGATGGTTTGATTCTTATTGTGTATGAATGACAATATTCAAATAATAAATTATATGATTGTTATTATTATTTTTCTTGCTGAGTCCTTGTGTCTCAAGGGTGCTATGTAGTGCAGGTAAAAGCAAAGAAAAGCTAGATCAAGCATGAGGTGACAGTCTTCTCCAGCAATGTACATATTGACCTCACCAGCCTGCGTGCTGAGTTGCCAGGAGTTGTTTTAGGCTAGCTGTATCTGTTGTGTATTCTGATTTTATGTTTAAATAGTTGTCGTATATATTTCTTTAGCAAAACTTCTTATAACAGGGATTCCCAGATCACGCTTTTTATGCCGTTATAATGTCCGTTTTTAGTGTTTTATTTTAGTTAAGTTTTTAACATTATCACAGTTTTTAATAATTCATTAATCTATTACTATTAAACTAGTTTATAAAAATCACACACGTGGCGTCCTTATAGATTAGGGCGTTACAACTTGGTATCAGAGCAGCCATGGTTTTAAAGGTTCTGAAGACTGGTTGAATATGTACATTTGCTGCGAGGACAGGTCGACTCATGGTATAGTAAGTATTTATATAATTTACTATTAGATTACCTGCCTAGGCTATTATAAAGTAAGTTGAAAAAGTAGTATAGTGACAATTTTGATAAGAATATGTGTATGGTATACTCTTATTAATATTGATATCCGTCTTAGTTTTAAATGGTTAGAAAATGTGGACTAAATGTGTGATAAGTTATGCGCAATTGAATAATTTGATTAGCGAGCTATCTGGGCTCGGGGAAAACGGCAAGAAAGAGAATTCTTTATTGGCATGATGTTGGGAACATACAAATTCTATTATGTAAGATATGATTAGACAATAAGGGAAAACATATCCGACATTTGAAAGAATAATAGGCTCATCTTGTGTCTGTTGTTGTACTACCGACACTTCTTGTTGTACCACTAGATGTGGTGGAATATTTGAAGTCAACTTACTAGTAGATGAGGAAGCGAAAGCTAAATGAACCACCAATTATGGGTCAAAATAAAAAGGTTCCAGGGTGGTCATGATAGCGGTCAAGGTGAGAATAAGAAATGGTGACCTTATCCTTAGTGTTCAAGATGCAAAAAGGTGCCATTTGAACTTATGTCGAGCCAAATCTTATTTTACTTTGAGTAGTGGGTCATCTGAAAAGAACCTACCTGTAGTTAAGAAAGACTGATGTTAAAGGAGAAAAGTGTACGGGTTCTGCCCAAGTGGTGATTATGATTCAAGGAGACCCGGATATCATTCATTCGGCCAACTCAAGTTAGAATTTATGGGCAATATTATAATTGCTATTGGTATTAAGCATTGCACTCTCAATGGGGGAAACATCAAAAGATCTAAATGGATTATGTCTGCATGTTATTTAGTGGTAACCCATTTGACAGGATAGATAAATTAGAGAAATGACAACATGAGTTAAATTTGCTAGTATTCCCAAGTGAAATATAGGACACGAGTAGTTAATGGAGGCATTGATCTAATTGATTCAAATAACAAAATCTTTTGTTTAGGAGTGATTTAGCATTAGCAAAGGTGGGACAATTTATGAGTATTGTTTGGAATTCTAGGTGAATTGAAGGCGACAATTGTGTAGTAATTTCGAGATAATGTAGGCATGGGACTACCTATGTTAGCAAGAAGCATCTTGTTTTGGTAGCCCACAATGAAGGAACTCCATGGTTGAGTGTCCTTGACTTTGGGTGATTTCATTTAGGAAATTTCCCCATGAAGCGTGTGAGGTCAGAGCAAATCACGTTGGAAACATTTGGATTGGTCTGTGGGGGCCAATCGTCAGTCCGGGAAACAACTAGAGCGGTGCACTTGTGTATAAGAGTCATCATCTCGTTGGAACAATAGAGGCTTGAAGTGGAGACATTACCGAGGTAACATATAAAAGAACGTCAGGAAGAGTAATGGTATCACTAAAGTAAAGAAGATTATCTAAATTACTTACCGTGATACGGTAATGATGGAGAGTACTTTATAATTGACCATGGATAGTCAATGTGGTGTATACAGAGACCATTGAAATTCTAAGAAAGGATTACTTTATTAAGCAATTATAGAAAGGCATACTCACCAAGAATGGGGAAAAACTTATGAATTGAGATGCAATTTAATAGACATGTAATTGAGTGATCGGTAGATGTTGGATCACAAAGTAGGTTGTTTATTATACAACAAACTATATAATTGAGTGTAAAATAAGTTTTAAAGTGGTTAACCAAGTATGAAGATAGTGATGATTGCAATGAAGTAGGGAGTGAAACCTTAGTGGTAATGATGGAAAAAGAACACGAGAGTCTCAAATGTTGATGAATCAGCATCATCAACGGGAGACTCACTATAAGTTAGTATGGTAATTTGTACCGAGGGGTTATCAATGAAATAAAGAATATACTTGAGGTATGTATATTTCTGGATGTGCTTGAAAAGATTATCAAGATTTCTAACAAACACAAAAAAGAAACTTCAAGATCAAGGAATGATCTTTGATTAATTGTTATTAGTTGAGAATTCGGGAAAGGGGTATTTCCAGTTTAGTTATGGATACCTGGTATGAGCAATGTTGCCTCTATCGTGTAGGTTACATCAATTCACTTTATAATGGCAGTTCACTGTAAGTGATTGAGAAATTTTAAAGCTGTGTCAATTCAAGAGAAATTGATACAAGTTAAGATAAGTAGAAATGAACAAGATTTAAGTTGACAATAAGAAGGGAATTTCTCAAGTTTAAGTGAACAAAAACCGATGAGGAATTGCAATAGGTTAATGAAGGGAGAGACAGCAATTGAATTTTCTTAATGAAAGAATGAAAGCAAGAAATATAATTAGAAACGACAAAGAAGCATCTACTTTCTGATAACCCACCATGAGCTTACTTTGGAGTTAAACATACTTAACTTGGGGTAATCTCAAGATGGAAAATCTTCTGGGGAGTCATCTCAGAAAGCGTACGAGTGAGGACAAAGTACTCTAGAAAGATTCATATTAGGATGCAGAATTAGCAGTCGTTCCAGAGATTATCAAGAGGAATAGATGTGTTAATAAGTAGATATTGACAAGGTATTGAGAGGAGTATATAGTAGTGGATGGAAATAAGAAGTACTCTAATTGAATATCTATCAGAAATGAATACTTAACTTATTATTAAGCTAAGTCAGTAGGCCAGCTTAGGAGGTCCTATATAAGGAATTAAAAGACATAATTATGAATTATGTATTGTGGGATCTTATGATTTCGACTGAATAGTAATGGTTGGAGATACCGAGTTAATATGGTGTCTATCAGTATAGATAATTTATACAATAAATAAGGATATGGAATTCATACAAAGGAATAATTTAATCTTGTGAGATTCCAAGATTGATATCTTTGGCTATGATGTTAAGAATTAAAGAAGGTTATGGAGAACCATAGAGATTAAAACAAAAATAGTATGATTTTTTATTCTTGAAATGTGGGTAACCTGAGAAGATCAATGGAATATTAGAAACATGTCATGGGTATATTTGATAAAGGTTATATTATCTTAGAATAATCTCTTTCCCTGACAAAGTGTATGTCTAAAAGTGATAATTAAATGTACCACTGGTTAGGTACCTTAATAAGTGTGGTACGAGTGAAATATTAGATACATGTTCACTAGAGTAAGTAGGCCAGGTAGCCTATTAGCTAGCCTTAACTCCTGCGCTGTCTGGAGTACATAATGTGTTTCATGTCTCCATGCTGAGAAAATATGTATTAGACTCGACCCATATTCTGAGCTGTGACGATGTTAAAGTTCAGACAAATTTATTATATGGGAAAAACATATTGTCCAGGTTTTGGAGTAGAAAAAGGAGATACTATGAAATGAGACAATTCTACTAGTTAAAGAAAGTGTTATAGAAATGTATATATATATATAGCAAGATAGAAATAGCAATTTATGAGTTAGAATCATAAACACGTGGATAATATCTCGAATTGTTTAAATAAATTGTGAGGACGAAATTTTTATAAGGGGGGATGATTGTAAAATCCTAATAAGTCTAATAGTAAACAATTAGGGTTTATATTTATATCATGTGTTAGTCAGGTAATAAGTGGGATTATGATCCTACTAATTTATTTTAGCATAAAATGTAAATTTTGTTATAAGTGAGTAAATAAGTATAATTTATAAATTACGGAGATTTATATAGAATGTGTGAATGTAATATGAGCCATATGTGGAATAAAAATATTTTCAGGTTCAGTGACCCTGAAGACCTGATTAGTGGATAAATAAGCGTAATTTGTTAATTACAGAGATTTATTTAAAATACGTGGATATAATATGAATTATTTGTGAAATAAAAATATTTTAAGGTTTGGCAACCCTGGAGATCCGATTGGAGGCCAAAAATGTCACAACAGTGATGGGATTATAAGAATAAGTTGATTTTAGAATTATTGAGGTATTTTAGGATACTCGTAATTAGCCAAATACCTTAAAAATAGAGGTTTCTTAGTGGCTAAAAAATCATTAGATAACTATTAATAATAAAATTTTTATTAATATTATATTATTATTTTATTATTATTAATAATATTATTATAATATTATTATTTTAATATATTAAACTGATAACGTTTAGTTATCAGTTTCGTTTGTTTATATATTATATATATATATATTAGGGTGCACTCTTAATGGATATTACTCATGAATGGGTAAAATTAGAAAATTTTGAATTTTTATGCTTAATTTTTCTATCTAATTAAAAAAATCTCTCATTTTTATATCATATGGGCTGAGATTGTTCCATCGGTAAAACAAAATTACAAAAAAAAAAAAAATTAGAAAGAAAAATAAGATAAGAAAAAGTTGAGTTTGAGTTAAATATTTTTGTATGAACATATTTTTGATAGAGGGTAAAAAGAAATACTTTTTGATATTTTTTCTAATTAAGTAGTTAAATTAAGCATAGAAATTCAAATTTGTGATTTCGTTATTCGTTATTAGATCAAAATTCGATGGTTTGATATTTTTAAAATTAATATTTATAGTTAAATTTGTTTAGTAATCATTCATGGGTAATACCCATTAAGAAGTATTCCATATATATTAAGTTTTAACTTATAACAGTGAAGAAGGAACGAACGAACCCTCGTTCTCTTTCCTTCGATAAAACTTTCTCCCTCTATATTTATTTTCTTCAATTTTCAATCCGAAACTTAACGATCTAAGCTCTAGTAGTAGCAGGATAGCAAATCCTTGAAAAGGAAAAGCTTAAGGGCCGAGATCATCGGGGATAGTTCTCCACTTGGGTTGGCCGAAATATATGAACCTGGATTAAAGGTGATACGATTGTCCTGGCGACGTACTGGGCGTAAGTACGGGCGTCTGTGATACATGATGAGTACCGAGTGTAGGTACGGGCTCACCTGATTAGGTGATGCGATTTTCCTGGCGACGTACTGGGTGTAAGTATGGGCGTCAGTGACATATGATAAGTACCGAGCGTAGGTACGAGCTTGTCTAATTAGACGATGCGATATATTGGTGCCAGATTGTGGCACGGGCTCACCTGATTAGGTGATGCAATTATATGATATATAGTTGCAGGTTTTTGCACAGGCTCACCTGATTAGGTGACACAGTTATGCGACATATGGGTGCCAGGCTACGACACGGGCTTGTCTGATTAGGCGATACAATACATGATTATTAGATTAAAGCATCGACTTGCCTGATTAGGCAACGTGATGTTATGAAGATGGTTGCTTTATGAGGTAACATATATATTATTTATATGATAAATGAATATGAATTCCATTATTAGTATAATAGTTTTGTATTACCAAATATATGTATACTGATGTTTATTCGTGGCAGATGCCAGTAGTGATTTGGATTTCATCTTATGAACAATGTGTGATGGTTTGATTCTTATTGTGTATGAATGACAATATTCAAATAATAAATTATATGATAGTTGTTATTACTTTTCTTGTTGAGTCCTTGTGACTCACGGGTGCTATGTGGTGCAGGTAAAAGCAAAGAAAAGCTAGATCAATCATGAGGTGACAGTCTTCTCCAACAATGTACATATTGACCTCACCGGCCTGCGTGCTGAGTTGCCAGGAGTTGTTTTAGGTTGGCTGTATCTGTTGTGTATTCTGATTTTATGTTTAAATGGTTGTCGTATATATTTTTTTAGCAAAACTTCTTATAACAGGGATTTCCGGAACACGTTTTTTATGCCGTTATAATGTTCGCTTTTAGTGTTTTATTTTATTTAAGTTTTTAATATTATCACGGTTTTTAATAATTAATTAATCTATTACTATTAAACTAGTTTATAAAAAATCACACACGTGGCGTCCCTATAGATTAGGGCGTTACAATAATGGGATGGTCGGTTTTATTATTTGCATTTGAGGCACATGGAAGCACCCTAATGACTATAAATTAGCCCATTAAATTCTAGTCCACCACCACTAGTATTTTAAACCGAAAACTATGTCCACTTTACCGCTAGGGTAAATTAGTATATATATATGTGTGTAATTTTAGTGGAATAAGGGTGATATATGGGTGATATGGTGGTAAAAGTTTTACAAGGGGATGCTTTCCATAAGCTCTCTTAATACTTAGAAGATGTTGTGGTGAATCAAGGAGACTCACAATTAAAGAATGCACAATATTAAAGTATGTTTATTGTTATTCAATGCCCTAAATAAAATGATTGATCTTGGATGTTAATGAGTATTAATTGTGATTATTATTATTGATAATAAAATTCTCATTGTGTAATAATTAATTTAACATAGTGATAAACATATAGTAATATTCAAAAGGGTTATAGATAAATGAAAATATTTGTATATATATAGTGATAAATATGCAATAGTGAAAGATGTTATGATATAAGTAGAAAAGGTGTAACTTAATATTTATTATATTATTAATTATATTTTTTATGAATATAAATTAATAAGAATATGAAATTTTTACATAAAAGAAAAAATTGATGGAATGAAATATAGAGTGTCACCTCAATCTCTATTATACTTTTCTTTATATTAGGTTGATGTTAAGTGTACTACACATATCATTAATTTTTTTTAATTCGGTTCAATAAGTTGATGTTAAGTGCAATACACGTTCTTCTCGTTGTAACTCCCGTATTTGAAAACTTACTAAACAAAAATTAATCTTATTATAATATAATTATATAACCTTCTAGGTCGGGATCCCGAGATTTAAAATACAGTTGAAAATTAGATTTTCTATATATAAAGTTTCGTAATATATTTTTTTTACAAACAACAGGCAACCATACAATATGAGTCCAAAATGTTGAAAGACCGAAACCCTCCAGGCTGCTCTGCCGCGATATGTACAATCACTGCCAAGCTCCAACTCACCGTTCCTCCAGCTTAGCTTTGCCCTTACCTACACAAGGTAGAAAACTGATGAGTCGATATACTCAGTAAGATATGCATAACATATATAAAGATAATGCTGTACCGACTTTATGTTTAAGCTGTCCTGAGCTCAACAACCGAGCTCACCAGATGGTTAAGAACATTCTCAACGGTTGGTACTATTGACCATGATATCACCCACTGCCAGCACTATAATTGCACAGCGGTACCGACACTATGTTCATACCGCTATGATAGCATCAATAGCACCCAAGAGTATAATTGACCATGATATCCCTCTTAACTAGTACTGTGCCCGTACTGCCGAACCGACACAATGGTTGTGCCGCTATGATAGCGCCAATAAATACTCTCTGGGGTGAATATCACTCTTAACCGACACAATGGTTGTGCCGCTGCTATGATAACACCCAAAACATATACAATCACAACATAACATGCATACATTCACGTATTTATATTTTAGAAAAATTTACACCAGGCGATGTTAAATTGAATTTATTTATAGATATGGCCTTGTGTGTTTTAATGTAATTTTATACCATTTATATTTTTTTAAAAAAATAGTGGCACGTATACCGATATGAAATACTTTTGCCTTTGTGATATATTTTTGTGTGTATATTACACACGATTATAAAATTATAACTATATGATAGCCTATTCTATCTCTCTCTCTCTCATAGCTTACTGATCAGTCACAATCATCTCACTTTTCTTTAATTTTGGACAATTTCTCTCTCATCTTTCATAGACAGTACTTTTAGTGGAGAAGTTAGTCTCTCTCTCTCTAGCTGTATATCCAAACAAGATCATTTAAGTCTTTACTTTGTGTTTCATTTTTTATTTTCTCTCTCTATCATCTTTTAGAGTTTGTTTGAGGTTACTAAAAAATTTAGAGTTTCTCATTTATGACGAGGTGGTGTTGAATGTGTTACTGAGCTTAATAAAGAAGTTACGGTTTCATATGATAATTGATCATATGATGTTGTGCTTTTGTTCTCTGTGTATATTTTAGATATTTATATCATCATATATGTATGATGTGTAGTTATTATTTTAGTTACTTCTTTTTAAAAATTATATAAAAAAGTTACTTTTTTTTTTTTTATCTTGGTTATCATTTTTATACAGAAAAAATATATATTTTCCATATTCCAAAATATAGTTTGAAATTGCTAAAAAAAAGAGATAACATCAATGCATCTTAAACAATAAAATAATATAATATAGCTTGAAAATTAAAAAATAAAATCATGGTTTTAAAGTTAACTAATCAAAATAAGTAACCCTGAAATGTATGAGATAAAAAATTATCTTAAAATATTTTTTTCTTTAATGAAAAGTAACTAATTGATATATTATTTACATCAAAAGCAACAAAAATATTAATATATTTTTCTCACATATTAAATGCTTATTTTATTATTTATATATGTGTAAAATTTTGAAATAATTTTTTTAGTAGAAAAGTAACCAAGTGATATCTTATTCAAATCAAAAGCAACTAAATGGTTGCTTTTTTCAAAACTCCTAAAAAGCAAAAATTTCTGGAAACAGAAATTTTTCCAGCTTTTTCTATTTTCGGTAATTATTTTAAATTTCGATATGTATGCTAACGTAGCACATTGGTATTTGTGTAAATAATTTTCTTAAAGGTATTTTATAAATAAATTCAATTTTAGGTATAATATTGAAAATTACCCTATATTTTATGCTATCTTACCTCGTTTTCGTGCTCAAGTGTGCCAGTCAGCTTGAGTGGAATTGCAGCTCGACGCTTTACACGGTCCTAAACTATAATATTTAAAACTCGATGACTAACAGGCTAAAATACTTCCCGGGAGACTTTAAAATAAAACGAGGAATAACCCTATCGATGAAAGACATGACCATCCGTAAAAATCAACAATTTGGAGATAACTAGGGTTCCTAGAAAAACCCCAACATGTTAACCGGTGGGTTCACTGGGTTTTCTGCGGGACAAAACCAGTTTACCGATTTCTCAAGTTCCACAAAATCGGTTTTGTGCAAGAAAACCCAAAAATCGACCCCCTAAACTCAAATCAACCCCAAACTCTCCAATACTCTCCAGAATGTCTGTAAATATTATAATAAACCATAATCAAGCAATAAATCAGTATCAAACATAGAAACTCAATCCACTATTAAAGGTCAAGGTTTGAGTTCTTAGACCCCAACCTTGCCAAATCAACAACATAGACCACTAAACCAACTCAAATCAAGCTAAATTATTTAAGCTTAGCTTCAGAACTCTAATTCAAACACCAATTGTTGCCACACTTTCATAATTCCCAAAACCATACATCAAAACCCTTCTTTAACTAAAAAAATATATCAAAGGAAGAAACTAGGGTTCCATACCTTAAAGTTAAGCACCAACTTTGCTAATACCCACTGGTTTGAAGGGAGAAAAATCTCATCTTGGTGCTGGTTCTTGACAATTCGAGAGAGAGGGAGAGAGATAGTGTGGTGAGGAAGAAGGTGACTTCTAGATAAATCCCTAATTTACTAACTATTTCTAACTTAAATATTTAATAACCCCCTTTCTAAATAAAACAGCATATAAATTGTTACTACATGACAAAAAGAGACCTCAAGGAAAAGACCTTTTTGCCCTTTAACCTAAATCTAAGGTTAAAACAAAATCCAAGGGTAGTTTGGCCATTACAAACCCCGATAAAACCTGACACCTTCAATATTCAACAATAATACCCCGCTATTAAAATAATTCTATACTATACGAAACGTGACTCTCTACTGGCCCAACATCACTTTTCACTGCCACCGAACATTCACAGGAAATGAGAATTTCACATATAGCATAATTAATACATTCTAAATTTAAATAAATCTCCACAAACATGCAAATCATAATTAAAAACTCAATATTGTAATTAACCCTAATTATTCAATAATCCTTGATATTGATTTTAAGCGGTCTTTACAATCATCCCCCTGTTAAAAAGATTTCATCCTTGAAATCTAACCTGAACAACTCTGGATGCTGAGTCCTCAAGTCAGACTCCAATTCCCAAGTGGCTTCTTCCACTTTACTATTTCTCCAGTGTACTTTAACCAATATTATGGGTTTGCTTCGAAGGACTTTCTCTTTCCTATTCAGAATTAGTACTAGATGTTCTTCATAAGAAAGGTCTAGTTGTAACTTCAATGCTTCATAACTCAGGATATGCATTGGATCAGATACATACTTCCTTAACATTGAAACATGAAATACATTGTGTACATCTGACAATGTTGGAGGTAAGGCTAACCGGTAAGCAACCTGTCCAACCTTCTCAAGTATTTCAAAAGGTCCAATAAACTTAGGACTTAACTTGCCTTTCTTTCTAAAGCACTTGATTCCTTTCGTTGGTGAAACTCGCAAGAAGACATTATTTTCTGATTGAAATGTAATGTCCCAGCATTTGGGATCAGCATAACATTTTTCTCCTTGCTCTGAGAAGCAAGCATTCGAGCTTTAATCTTATCTATTGCCTCATTTGTCTTCTAGACCAATTCAAGGCCTAAATATTTCCATTCTCGTATTTCGTTCCAATGAATTGGGGAGCGACATTTCCTACCATAGAGCAGCTCGTAGGGAGCCATTCCTATGGTACTTTGGTAACTATTCTGATAGGAGAACTCAATCAGAGGCAGATATTTACTTCATGAACCTCCAAAGTCCTTGACACAAGCTCGTAAAAAGTCTTTGAGTATTTGGATAGTTCACTCAGACTACCCGTTCGTTTGAGGATGAAAGGCCATGCTGATTTTCATACTAGTTCCCATGGGCTTCTGCAAACTTACACAGAAATTCGAGGTAAATTTAGGGTCTCCATCTGAAATTATAGATTTTGGTATCCCATGAAGACGAACGATTTCTTTCACATACAGATCAGCATACTAATCCACTGTATAGGTTACTTTTACTGGTAAGAAATGTGCTGATTTTGTAAAGCGATCCACTACGACCCATACTGAGTCATACATTCCTGTGGTCTTGAGCAAACCAACCACAAAATCCATCGCAATGTCTTCCCACTTTCATTCTCGAAGTGATAATGGCTAAAGTAACCCTGCTGGTTACTGATGTTCTGCTTTAATTTGCTGGGAGGTCAAGCATTTAGTAACATAAACTACCACATCCCTTTTCATACCATACCACCAGAAATAGGGTTTTAGATCTTGACACATCTTGGTGGTTCCTGGATGCAATGAGTAGGGTAGTGTGAGCTTCATCTAGAATTTCTTTCTTAAGCTCAATGTTACTCGGAACACACACTTGAGCTTTAAACAACAACATCCCACTGCTAGAGATCGAAAAGTCCTTAGCTTTGTCTGCTAAAACATCTTCTCGAGTTTTAAGCAGTTCAGGGTCTTCTAGTTGTGTCATTCTAATCCTTTCCAACAAGTCTGACTAAAGTGTCAAATTATGCAATTTCCCGATCACAAACTCAATATTTTCCCTAGACATATCCAAGGCTAACTAAGGAGAAATCATTACCATATAGAAAGTCTGATCAGGTCCTTTCCAACTCAAGGCATCTGCCACAACATTTGCCTTCCTAGGATGATATAGGATCTCACAATCATAGTCTTTCACTAATTCTAACCACCGCCTTTGTCTCATATTTATATCTTTCTGAGTGAAAAAGTACTTGAGACTTTTGTGATCAGTGTAGATCTCACACCGTTCACCATATAAGTAGTGTCGCCAAATCTTCAAGGCAAACACCACTGCTGCAAGTTCCAGGTCATGGATTAGATAGCGCTACTCATAATCCTTTAGTTGTCGTAAAGCATAAGCTATGACTTTATCCGCTTGCATTAGCACACAGCCCAAACCTTGTCTGGATGCATCACAGTACACTACAAACTTTTCTTGATCAGACGACAGAGCTAAAACTGGAGCTGTAATCAACCATTGTTTCAACTCTTGAAAAATTTCCTCACATTTATGTGACCATACAAACCGTTGATTCTTTCTAGTTAACTCAGATAGCGACATTGGAATCTTGGAAAATCCTTCTACAAAACGTCGATAGTAGCCTACTAAACCGAGGAAACTTCGTACTTCAGTAACTATTTTCGGCCTAGGCCAATTCTTTACTGCCTCAATTTTCCATGGGTCTATCATAATTCCATCTTTTCCGAAAATATGTCGCAAAAACGATACTTGTGACAGCCAAAATTCACACTTTTCAAACTTTGCGTAGAGTTTATGATCTCTGAGTCGTTGCAAAACCATAGGAAGGTGCTGCTCATGTTCTGCTTCCGACCGAGAGTACACAAGAATATCGTCGATAAAAACAATTACAAAGTTATCGAGGAAAACTTTAAATACGCTATTCATGAGATCCATAAAGGCTGCCGGAGCATTTGTCAATCTGAATGACATAACCAGGAAATCATAATGGCCATACCTAGTGCAGAAAGCTGCCTTTGGAATATCTTCTTACCAGATTCTCAATTGATGATAACCAGATCTCAAATCAATCTTAGAGAATACCGCCTTACCTTGAAGTTGATCGAACAGATCATCAATTCTAGGCAAAGGATATTTGTTTTTAATAGTTAACTTATTTAGCTCCCGGTAGTCAATACACATTCGAAGAGTTCCATCTTTCTTCTTTATAAACAGAACTGGAGCTCCCCAAGGTGACACACTAGGTCGGGTGAACCCTAGATCCATAGGTGTATCTTTAGTTCTTTCAATTCTATAAGTGCCATGCGGTAAGGTGCTTTTGAAACAAGTTCTTCCCTGGGTATCAGATCAATAATGAAATCTATCTCCTACTGAGGTGGTAGTCCTAGTAATTCCTGAGGAAACACATCCAGGAATTCCTTAACCACTTTGACCTCCTCAGGTCCAAGCAACACAAGTTTACCAAAATCAATTATAACCGCTAGGAATCCTAGCATTTAGTGTTGAAATTCTGGGGACACAAGAACCGTAAACTGATCCCACAAAAACAAAAGGTTCCTCATTTTCTGGTTGAAAAGTTACCATTTTCCGTTTACAATCAATACTGGCAGAGTATTTGGACAAAAAGTCCATTCCGAGTATAATGTCAAACTCGGCCAATGGTAACTCCACAAGATCAACACTCAGTTATCTGCCTTAAATTCTAATTAGCACAGATCTAACCCACTTTCTTGAAATAGTTAGTTCCCCATTAGGCAATAGGGTTCTAAATCCCATTTCAAATACATTGCTAGGCCTAAAAAGCTGACTAAGAACCCTTGTTGCAACATATGAGCGTGTAGCTTCGGAATCAAATAAAACAGTATAAGTGAAACCATTAATAAAGAACTGTCCTGTAACCACTGAAGGACTGGCGACAGCATCTGCCTGAATGATGGAAAATACACGCGCTGGTGCAGGTCAGCTTCAGGCTTAGGTTCCTCTTTCTTCAACTGAGGACAATCCCTTTTGAGATGCCCAACTGATCCACACTGAAAACAAGCCCTCAGTTACAAGTCCCAGGGTGATGTATCTTACAGCGTAGGCATTCAGGATATGAGTAGGTCTGACATCCCCCTTTACTCTGGTTCTCACGAAACCTCTTGTTTTGCCCTGGACTCCCTGTAGGTGGGAACGTTCTCTTCTTTTTCTCAATAGTGGGATCACCACTATCTTGACCAGGTCTAGAATATAGGGAGAGTAGTGGCTCCACCAGCACTAGGAGCCTCTCGGGTTTCCTTGCAGAAACTTTACTACTCATTCAGCTCGAAGAGCCTTACCAACCATCTCAGCATAGGTTGTAGTATCATTTGTGGTGATGACCAGATCATGCTTAATCTTGGCATTCAACCTTGCCAAGTACTTTCCTTTTTGCTAAAATTTGTTGGCACAATCCCTGAGGTTAGCTTGGCCAAGCGATCAAACTTGGGTGTATACTCAGTCACTGTCATGTTCTTGCCCTGTACCAACTCAACAAACTCTTTTGGCTTTGCACTTCGGACTGCCTCATTGTAATATTTAGAATTAAATAAATCCCAAAATTCTTCCCAGGTTATTCTGGTAACATCCTTTGAAAGGGACACCATCTCTCACCACACCAGGGCATCTTCCTGGAATTAAAACGTTGCACATGCCACCCTGTCATTTCTAGTAACTCCCATGAAATTCAATATCCTTTCAATCACAATCAATCGTTGCTCTACTTTAAGAACATCAGAACCTCCTAATAACACTGGGGGTGCTTGATTCCTGAATCTCTCATATAAGGGCTCCATACGGTTGCATGCAATAGGTTGTTCCACTAGCACCATAGGAACCGCAGCAGACGGTGGTTGCAGGGGAGGCTCAATAGGAGCATCCCATTGTCTAAGCCTTCGAATCTCTTCTTCTTGCTGAGTAATTATGGCCTGCATCTTAGCAAACCTTTGCTCCCAATCAAACGGAGCCTGAGTTGGATTCTCTTCGCCACCTCTAGGAGCACGATCACAGCCTCTACCGCGTCCACAAGGGTTTTGGGGATTTCTAACACCCTGACCATCTCCTGTCTCAACCATTTTGCCCTGTCCTCTAACGTTTTGCTGGACATCCATTGCTTAGGACTTAGCCTGCGAACCCACTAGGTAGGTAGGTTAGACAGTGGTCAAGGTATTTTTAAGACCGCATTTACAATTTTAACAATAATTTACACAGATATGCAATACATCTTAAAAAATTTGCAAAAAGTAAAGCTTACAGAACCATGAATTGAGCTCGACACTGGTCTTGATTGTACATATCTTGACGGTCTTCAGTGAACAACCTGGTGGCTCTCATACCAAACTGTAATGCCCGTATTTGAAAACTTACAAAACCAAAATTAATGTTATTATAATATAATTATATAACCTTATAAGTCGGGATCCTGAGATTTAAAACATAGTTGAAAATTACATTTTCTATATATAAAGTTTCGTAATATAGTTTTTTTTACAAAGAACAGGCAACCATACAATATGACTCCAAAATGTTGAAAGACAGACACCCTCCAGGCTGCACTGCCGCGATATGTACAATCACTGCCAAGCTCCAACGCACTGTTCCTCCAGCTTAGCTTTGCCCTCACCTACACAAGGTAGCAAACTGATGAGTCGACAGACTCAGTAAGATATGCATAACATATATAAAAATAATGCTGCATCGACTTTATGTTTAAGCTGTCCTGAGCTCAACAACCGAGCTCACCAGATGGTTAAGAACATTCTCAACAGTTGGTGCTATTGACCATGATATCACCCACTACCAACACTATAATTGCACTGCGGCACCGACACTATGTTCGTACCGCTATGATAGCATCAATAGCACCCAAGAGTATAATTAACCATGATAGCACTCTTAACCAGTACTGTGCCCGTACTGCCGAACCGACACAATGGTTGTGCCACTATGAGCCAATCAATACTCTCTGGGGTCAATATCACTCTTAACCAGTAAGATGCCTGTACTGCTGAACAGAAACAATGGTTGTACTGCTATGATAGCACCCAAAACATATACAATCACAACATAACATGCATACATTCACGTATATATATTTTATGCTATCTAACCTCATTTCCGTGCTCAAGTGTGCCAATCAGCCTGAGTGGAATTGCAGCTCGACGCTTTACAAGGCCCTAAACCATAATATTTAAAACTCGATGACAGACATGCTAAAACACTTCTCGAGGACTTTAAAATCAAACTAGGAATAACCCTATCAAAGAAAGACATGACCATACCCTAAAAATCAACAATTTGGGGAAAACTAGGGTTCTTGAAAAAACCCCAACCGATAAAATTTTTTCCCAGCCGGTTAACCAGTTCACTCGGTTTTCTGGGGGACCAAACCGGTTTACCGATTTCTTAGGTCCCGCAAAACCCATTAACCAGTTTTGTGCAGGAAAACCAAAAAATTGACCCCTTAAACTCAAATCAACCCTAAACTCTCCAATACTCTCTAGAATGCATGTAAATATTATAATAAACTATACTCAAGCAATAAAACTCAATATCAAACATGGAAACTCAATCCACCATTAAAGATCAAGGTTTGAGTTCTTAGACCCCAACCTTGCCAAATAAACAACATAACCACCAAACCAACTCAAATCAACCTAAATAATTTAAACTTAGCTTCAGAACTCTAATTCAAACACCGATTGCCACCACAGTTCCATAATTACCAGAACCATACATTAAAACCCTTCTTTAACTAAAAAATATATCAAAGGAAGAAACTAGGGTTTCATACCATAAAGTTAAGCACCAACTTTGCTAATACCCACTAGTTTGAACTGAGAAAAATCCCAGCTTGGTGCTGGTTCTTGACAATTCGAGAGAGAGGGAGAGAGATAGTGTGGTGAGGAAGAAGGTGACTTCTAGATAAATCCCTAATTTACTAACTATTTCTAACTTAATATTTAGTAACCCCTTTTCTAAATAAAACAACATCTAAATGGTTACTAAATGACAAAAAGAGACCTCTAGGAAAAGACCTTTTTGCCCTTTAACCTAAATCTAAGGTTAAAACAAAATCTAAGGGTAGTTTGGTCATTACAAACCCCAATAAAACCCGACACCTTCAATATTCAACAATAATACCCCGCTATTAAAATAATTCTATCCTATACGAAACGTGACTCTCTACTGGCCCAACGTCACTTTCCACTGCCACCAAACACAATCACAGAAAACGAGAATTTCACATATAGCATAATTAATACATTCTGAATTTAAATGAATCTCCACAAACATGCAAATCATAATTAAAAACTCAATATTGTAATTAACTCTAATTATTCAATATTCCAGAATATTGATCTTAAGTAGTCTTTACACTCGTCTTCCTCTGTGAATGTAATGGGGGGCTCCTCAGTTTCCACCTTCTTAGCAGGTTCTAGAGCAAAGACCGACTGCTCGTTCTTTATCTCCTTCACATATCTTTTCTGGGCGTTATTGCTTTCCCCGGCGATATGTGGCCCTCCCGAAATAATCAGGATGTCCTCTCCTTCCAGAGGAATAGGTTGTAACCCCTGGTTACTTAATTATTGGGCTAATTGGGCTGGTAGTATCCGTGGCCCTATCTTTTCACGTACTGTTTAAAATGGCCTCGAGCGATGAGACTCTCTATCTCATCTTTCAATTGGTGACATTCGTCGGTCGTATGCTCAATATCCTTATGAAATTTGCAATACTTGTTAGGATCTCTTTTGTTCCTCAAATTCCTCATCGGCTCGGGTTTATCGAAGGCTACCTTCTACTCATGTGCGAGGTAAATATTCTTCCAAGTTTAATTAACCTCGGTATAAATGGTATACACTGGCACGTATTTGTCATGCTTCTTTTGTTTCTTTCTATTCTTCGACGGTTCCTTAATTCCGTCTTTTCTCGTGGAAGCAGTACCTATTGAAACATTGTTGGGTTTACCTCCCGAGCCCGTTTTAACCAAGTTCATTTCCTTTCGGGCTTCTTCCTTCTGGACAAACACCTGAGCCCTTTTGTTGAACTCAGTGATGTTTCTTACCAGACGTCCTTGTAAGTCATCCCACAACTCGCCCCCTATGGTTAATGGATCAGTAGAGATCCCCGCCTGAACGGCTGCAAGTTGCGTACTGTCATCCAAATTTCCAACCCTAGCGGTAGCCGTGCTAAAATGACTTAAGTACACCTTAAGTGTTTCACTGGGCTGCTGCTTTATATTGGTTAACGAGGCGGCTTTGGGTCGCCTATCCCTAGCGGCCTGAAATTGTAGAAGTTATTGAATGACAAGTAAACTTATTAAACTAGCTACTCGCTGCTCCAACAAGCATGGTACAAGAAAGAAAAAGAAAGAAAAGAAAAAAAATATATATAAAATATTTTTTATAATTTATTTATTTTTAATTTTTTGAAATATTTATAATTATTTTTTAAAATTAATATTACGTGGACCACTAAAAATTTTCCACGTGTACAAGTGTGTACACGTGGACAGTCCACCGTGACACTTAACTGTGATTTTTGGACGGAGGTGTGCAGAGCAAAACGGAACCATGGTTTAGGTAGTTTAGCCGCCAAAAATTCAGTTTTTGTAGTTAAGTGTTACAAACCGTAAAGTTCAGGTGGTTTAGCCGCCAATATCCCAAAGCTATATATTCAAACATAAACATAAATTGTTTGGATCCTAAAGAAAAGCTTCAAAAAGATAAAAAAAAAAAAAAAAAAAAGGGCCTGGGGATGGGCCATAAGTGTCTCCCCTTAAGAAGAAGAAGATAAATTATCTTGAAGAAGGGAGAAGTATTGGATATGTAACAAAAAAAAGTGAAGATAATGATGGTAATGGTGGTGGTGAACAACTGGTTTAATCAATATGGGGTGGAAGACGAGGGCCCCTGCGCCTCCAACACTGTGTCCAGCCTCTTCTTCTTTTCCCAGAAGCAGACAAGGACCTCTTCAGGCTTAGGGTAGAAATCAAGCTTAAGATTCTAGCCATTGGTCTGCCAAGCCATGAAGACTCCATCGTCAAAATGCTTCTTGCAGTGCTGGCAGGTAACTAGGGTTAGGAGGGCATCTCTCTTGGCCTTAGCCGCCTCCTTCTGAGTCTGCTCCTTGAATTCACGAAGCCCCTTCACTTCAACAGTTAGGTTGGCTGTCATTTGCAAATCAGCTTGGTGCAACTCTTCTAGAGACTTTAGCTTGGCGGTCAATTCTTACACGGACTCCTTAGCGTGTCGGAGCTCCCGCCTCGCCTTTGTCACAGCCTCATCCTTGGCCTTCAGCGCATCATCCTTAGCCTTCTGTTCCTCGGCCTTTGCCTTTAGCGCCTCTTGATGGCTCCGCTCCAAAAGGGCCTCCCTCTGTTGGGCTTCCTTCCAGATAGACTTCCTCTGCGCCTCTAAGTCCCGAAGACTCTTCATGGCCTCTTCCATGCCCCCAAACTCAAACATGGTGTACCCATGGTCAATCAGAGTCTTAGAAAGATGACCAGTCTCGGTAGTAATCTGGTAAAACAAGAAAAATGTGTAAGTACATGATGCCAAGCCCCAAAAGACAAAAGGCCTAAAAACACTGATAGAAACTTACCGCGGTCATGGCCGCACTTATGTCCTGAATCTCGTAGACTGGGTTAGTGGAAGCACAGGCTGCGTACCTCTTCATGGGGAGTTGGACAAGGCCGGAGGCAAGGTGGCTCATTAGTTCTGAGGTGAAGGGAGCAAGAGTTGGCCCAATGAAGCGATTGAACCAGTTGGTCAAAGGATCCAAATTTAGATCCCAGACATTCCCAGCGTACTCGCTGCAAGTGATATTGTCCTCGGCTTCCCGTAAGATCTTTTTCAAGGCCTCCACCGCGGCATTCCCCTTCATGTATTCTGCCATGGCATAGTTATGCTTGGAAATTTAGAGTTAGTTTCTTTCTTCGTCAATAGGAACGGGAGTTAGAATGATACATGGAGGAACGGTGTACTCCTCCGACTCGGGTGGGATTCCTGAATCAGGATTGGGAGCCGGAGTATCGACTCTCCTGGGCTTCTTGGCAGCTTTGGTCTCCACCATTTTTCCCTTACGCTTCCGGTCCAGAGGGGTGAGAATCTCGCCCTCCTCTTCCTCTTCTACCTCCTTGTTCTCATCAATCAAAACAATTTGGCCTAAGGGGAACCTTGAAGAAGACCTCCCAGGAGTAACCGTCCGGTCTTGTGCCTGAGGCAGGGCCGGGTCGGGACTGTAGGTCTGAGCAAGGGCATCCAAGAGCTCATCCATTGGCCTAGCTACTTTAAGAAACATGCAGATAAAGGTGTTAGAACATTACCAAGAAATTATGCATGCAAGAACAAAACAGTAAAACTAATCCTACCTAGACAATCTAATTCAGCCCTAGCAAAGTCATGCATTAAAAGGCAGGTGTCGTCATCCCTAAGAAAACTGTTCGAGGGGAGGAACCAGCTGGAAGACAAGTAGGCTAAATGATCTAGAGGGATAGGTGCGGGAGGCCCGGACCCCATCCGGGACCGGCCTAAAAGATGACCTAAGTTGGAAAAATAAAAACTCATGGCATGATCGCCCCATTGGGTAGGGGGCATTCTAAATCTAAGGAGACTTTCATCAAACTCTACAGGCCTACATCGAGAATAATCTTGAGCAGAAGGGACATGATGAACAACTAATGGAAACTCACTGGACCCAGAAGTACTGGCGTCGGGAGCCCCAGTGTTGAAAACCGAGAACGGTAGCTTAGGCCGGGAAGGCACCTACTCTTTGCCAACTTCGACCCGAAGAGCCCTCCCGGTAGCAGCTTGACCCTTGATATAAGATAACTCTTGCTCCCTCCTAAAGAGGTACTTCTTGTACCGGTCTTCCACGGAGGCGATAATGTCCACCCGGAGTGCCTTCTCGGAGTCCGGACTGCGAATATTGGGACAAAGAACCTTGGATAAGTTAAAATCATCCACCGATTGGCTCTCAGTGATTAGCTAAGCCCTCCTGCAGTTTGTAGTCGTGACTAAGTCCCCCACATTCAACCCATCCTTGTCGTACGTGGAGAAGACCTTGACATGCTGGAGGAAGAGCTGGGTAGGGGCGGTGCAATGCATCGGAGGTACCCCGACACACTCCGTGAGCAGTTTTGGGCGTTCTACGTCTTAGAAATCAGAAGAAAATAAAAACTGATGGCGATATTCCTTGACATTCTTTAGGAAATTATAAGGAACCGGACCCTCATTAGAAGGATAGGCCCGGAGTGTGAAAAAACCGTCTTTAAGTCTATCCCCCTTCTTGGGGACAAACAAGAGATCATAAAAATATAAAACTTCAGTCGGGCTAGGTGAAGCCTAGCCTCTGGCTACATAGAAAATAAACAAGCCTGAAAGCAGGCGGTACACTTGAGGAATAAGTTGATAAGGCGCAAGGCTGACAAAAACTAAGAAGTTTATAAAGTAATCCTAAAGCGGTAGCATGGCCCCGGACATAAGGTGAGTCTGGCTCCAGGCACCAAAGCAACCGTAGTTGCGGTTGGGCGTCTCCTCGTCTCGGGGCAGGTGGTGAAAAACTCCAGAGGTGGAAGGCTTGATACCGGCCGCAGTCTCGATCTTCTCCAACTGGTGGGCAGAGGTTAGGGTTGAGTGAAGCTCATCTGCCTCTCAACCATTGGATCGGCATGTGTACTTCTCCTGAACTACGGGCCCCTTCATCACCTCTTCCAAGGTGGCCAAAGTAACCGCTCCTTTGCTAGAAGATTTAGCTCCGGATGTAGAGACAGACATTTCTTGAAGGTATTGAGATTTTAAAAAGGAAAATCCAGCAGTTAGCCCCTAAACCAAACCCTAATGTGAAAAAACGGAATGGGGGTCCCCTAACCGCTGGAAAGAGGCCCCCTCCGGATGTTTGCCAAAAATGGAAAATCCAGACATTCTCCTAGGCAAACATCGGGTGCAAATATCTCAAAGGCGGTGAAAGTAGAGGAAAAAGAAAGAAAATACAAGAGAAGAGGAACAAGAGTATGAAATTCATTCCATACCCGGAACAGTGTCTCAGCAGAAAGGTTGATTGCAAAGCAAAAGAGAAAGAAAATAGTAAAACACAAATAAAAGAGGATATATACACCATACGACAGTCTTCGCTAAAATCACTCCACAGAAATCAAGTACTTTGCCAAAAGCTCTACCCTAACATGCACGAGAACTACAGAAGTATGAAGTACCCAGAAAACTTACACAAAGGTTGTGAACTGGAAGCTGATGATGATCGACGGTAGAACGCAGATTGGCAACTACGGAGAAATAGTAGTAAAAAATCTATGGTTTCTTTAATTTTTCTCGAAGGAGTTTTTGGGACAAAATGGCGAAATGGTGAAAGTAACCAAGTGAAGAAAAAAGGCTAGCTTTTATAGACCAGAAAGAGTGGAAGGCAGCTGTGATCAGACGCTATCGTACGGTGGGAATCGTAATCGATTCGTATTCTATAGATCCAACGGTTAAGATAAATGCTCATCAGGGCGGTTGGAAACGTTTGAGTACTTTTCTAAGACACTGATTAAATGCGTTGGTTTCTCAATGGACGAGAAGCGAATTGTTGCCTGCAAAAGGAAATAAATATTAATGATGACCATCATAAATACAGCCCACGCGCTTGAAACATGTGCCATTGAATCGATAAGCCAAACAGGAGGCACCAAACAAGCCTCATTTATCCTTCACTAAACGAGGCTTGGGTTGTAAATGTTGCCCTTGATTTTTTCCAAAATATGTGGACCTAGATAAGGATGACATGTGGAGCCGTAAGGACTAGTGTTTAAGAAATCAACTAAGTCCTAGACGAAAGAGGAGCGCCTCAGGGAAGGTGTCTCCCAGAGGAGACATAAGGAGTATCTTTACTCTCCGGGAGGCCAGAGACACGCCAAGGCGATTCCGGGAGGTACTGAGATCTTTTGAACAATCACTTTGCATTTAATGCCGCATGGGGGAAGACGTATTGTACTCTCCATAAACGACATGACAGATGGCGTAACCCCTCTTTTTCGGCTATTACACTATACTCAATAAGGCTAGTGACGACTACACCTAACTCCTAAGATACCTATGGTATAGGTCATGTATTTTCTATTTTGTATATGCTGGGTATATGTGCCCCTATGAAACTAACACAGAAAGACAAGTGATCCATTCCTAGGGATCACCCCAGAAAAACACTATAAATACCCCACAAGCAGACTGAAAAAGGGTCGAACATTCTTGGTTAAAAGGAATCAAAGAGAGAAAAGAGGAGAGAAATCCACCACGAACATTCTCTGTAATAAATACTCTAATTAATAAAAAAAAAAAAAGACTCGTGGACTAAGGCTCATTAATGCCCCAACCACGTAAAAATCTCATGTATTAAACTTCCTACAGCTCTTCCCATATAATATTTAACTGGTTGCCGAAAACCTCGGTCAACAAGTATATTATATGAATAAAAAATATATAAATAATAAAATATATAATATTAAAAGAACCAAAAATATATAGCTAATTGGATAAGACTAATTTTATTAATTAGTAAAAAAAACAACATACTAAGAAGATATTTATTTGCTAGAGGAATGCTAATTACAACCTCCTATTACAACCTCTCAGTCAACCTCCACGTCCGAAATCACATGCGGAAATATTTTTTTCAATTTCTTTTTCATAGCAGTATTCGTTATAGTTACAATATCATCCATGTAAATTTTTGAAAAATTCCGAATAGTTTATAGTACTAAAAACTGAGTTCTTGATATTCCAGTTTACCACGCGCATTCAAAAAACTTCAAACGTATTTTCGGCACTGTAAACTATTCGAAATTTTTTAAAGATTTACAGGGATGATGTTGTAAGCATAACGAACACCCGCGTGAAAAAAAAAATTGAAAAAAAATATTCCGATATGTATTTTCAGGCGTGGAGGTTGACTAAGAGGTTGTAACAGGAGGTTGACGGTAGCACTCCTCTATTTGCTATAATATTTTTTACACTATAGCAAATAATAATGATTGGACTAATGAAAGTGGCAAAGAAAAGCTTATTTTTAGTTTAGATATAGAAAACAACAATACTTTCTAAACAATGTGGAATTTTTTACAAAGTCAATAGATTTTTTTTCATTAGAAAAACTTGAAGCTCTCATAAAATAATAAAAGTACTATAAAAAAAATATGAAATGCCACATCACTACTTTTAAACTCTCATTTATATAAATATATTAATTATTATTAAAACTAAATAATAATGATATGGTATAAAACTTCCCTAACACTACTACAATTTAGCCTTTTAGTGACATGATTTAGTGACACACACAAAAATGTGGGTCACTAAAGAGTTAAGAGTGATTTTTAGTGACATGCACAATTCAACTCTAAATGTTTAGTGTTAGTCTCCTATAATGTGAGTCACTATAAATATAGAGTGTCACTAAATATTAAAACTCAAAAAATTTTAAATTTTATTTATTTGAAAAATATTGACATATAGTGACACGCCAAATGCGATTGGATAAGGATATGCCGACACACCTAGCGTGTCACTATATCATGATCATAATTTTCTTTTTTAAAAACAACAATAAAAAAAATAGCTGTTAATTTTTTTGGGAAGATAAACAGCTGTAAAATAATATACTTAATAATTAAAAAAATAAAAAATAAAAAGTTGATATTAATTAGGGTTTACACATTAGACAAGACAAAACACTAAAAAAGCATTTCTCTATCTTCTCCCTCTCGACTGCTCTTCTTCTTCTCCAGCGAACGGCGTGGTCTGCGTCGTCTCCTCCAGCGAACGGCGTTGTCTCCTCTAGCTAGAATGGCGTCGTCTCCTCCAACTAATGGCGTGGTCTGCGTCGTCTCCTCCAGCGAACAGCGTTGTCTCCTCCAGCTAATGGCGTCCTCCAGAGCCGGTCTCCTCCAACGAATGGCATCCATGGCTCCACTGATAATCGGTCATCTCTCTGGCTCGTCATCTCTCTCGAATCTCTGTTTATTTTTTGTTTCTTTCTCTCTCTCTATTCTGTGCAGAGATCTCGTTCCACCATTTTTGGAGAAGTCGCGGTGTTTGGAGTTGATGATGGTCAACCTTTTTTAATAATCGTTATGTTGAAGAGGCTGAGAGGTTCTCTCAACCAGCAGGCTCAGTGGCTCAGAAGAGAGCTTTTTTCAAAGCTCATTACAAGAATTTAGCAGCTAGAAAGGCAGGAAACACTGCTGCTCTTGATATATAAACCTCCTCAACCAACCCATGATTCAAAAGTTTCCAACTTTGAAGCTGTTATTGATGAACTGGGACAACGAAATCTTGTACTGGTTAATGGAAATGGGCATTGTCCAAAGATCGAAACTTTTGACAGTAGAAAAGTAGTGGTTGAAGTTTCAAGCAATAACTCTTTCTTCTTCAAAATCTTCAACCAAATCTTCAACTTTCACAATAAGATTATCGACCAAATCTGTAGCTTCTACTACTACTGCCACTCCATTGGACTAGTAATTGAGCAGGCTGATAAGAAGAGATCATCATCAACTCCGAAATCCCTTCACAAAGCTATAAATTTCACACCCATTAATTATTAGAGAGCTTAATAGAATAACATCATCCATGCTTTCGATTCTAGTTCATCCGTCGTTAGTTTCAGTTCGTGATTGACGGGGTGAATCTGAATATTTTTTGGTCTTTTTTTTCTTATGTTTTGTTCATAATGTAGTATTGTTTGTGTAATTTTTGTTTATTAAAATTTATGCTCAAACTTAGATCTCATATTCTGTTTAAAATTTTGTATTGTTGTTATTGAATTATTGATCTTATTTGGGCTATTAATGTATTTGAGATTTATTTGTAAAATTCTAGTGGGTAAGTTTAATCTTTTTTCTATATTATTTTGATTTTTTTGTTACTAGTATATTTTTTTTATTGAAGTTTATTGTTTTATTAAAAAATAAAAATTAGATATTCCTTTTAAATTGAATGTGATTATATTTTATATTTAGTTAATTAAAATTATTATTGTTATATTTAATTGTATTTATATATAATTAATATAAATTATTATTTATAATATATATAATTTAAATTAAATTAAATTAAATATTATTTTTTTTAGAAAAATATTTAATATAGTGGCACTCTTTGTGTGTCACTATATCTCTAAAAATATTAATAAAAAAGAAAAAAAAAAGAAAAATAAGGGATATAGTGACACTCCATGTAAGTGGCTGTTACTTTTTTAGTCTGACAAAACCTGACACTGTACCCCTATAGTGACGTGCAGACAATGAGTGCAAAAGCATTCAGTGACACGTTTGGAGCGTTACTGTTAGGCTAAAATTAGTCTAAGTTTCGAGTCATATTTTCGGTTAGTTTTCACTCTTTGTTTCTAGTTTTAGGGCTATTTTACGCTTGATTCTTTTGTTTCAGGTCTTTGGGTGTTTAAAGAAAGTATGTACAAGAATTGAGGACGCGTGGTGAAAGAATCGAGAAGAAAAACCAAATATTGTGTCGTTGCCTGTTCTAGTCGCGACGGGGAACTTGCTAGTCGCGACGGGAACTGGCAGAAAGATTTTCAAGAATTCGCTGCTTAACCCCGTCGCGACGGGGGCATTGCCAGTCGCGACGGGGACCCCAGTGACGGGATTTTTGGGCAGTTTCGTAATTTCACGAATTTTAAAGATGAGACTTTGTTTAAATAGAGTTAGTTCGTGAAAATTAGGGTTCATTCAGATTTGGAGCCCTAGAAACAAAGGAGGAGGCTAGAAGAGCGGCTTGTGGCGACCCGGATCAATTGCTTCGACTAGTTCTTTCTCTTCTCTTTAATTTCTTTGTGTTGTTTTCTGTTTCAATGTTAATTATGGATTTGATTATGGATATTTTGAACTAAACTCCTATTTAGGGAGAATGATGAATGTTGTTAAGTTTTTCCTAGTTAATGAATAATTGCCATTCCTCCATCTTGATTGTGAATACTATTCATATTTGTGTTTAATTTTCATGTGCAAGATTGATCACCTTTTACATGTTTTATGATCTCAATTCGAAATCTGAAAAGTGAGAATTGGGAATGCTAAAATTGGATAGTCTAGGTTTTGATGTGAAACGAGAGTATTTACATAGCCTTTGTGATAAATAGATTATTGCTTAATGCTGATTTCATGTTAGTTTAATTAAGAGATTAATTAGAGAGCATGAGATTTAGAACCTAGAAGATCTGAAAACAGCTAGGTTAATTTATAATCTGTCATTCACTTCAATAGAAGGATAGCAATTAGACATTAACATTGGTAACTTAACAACAGGATTCGTCTCCCTAATGTCTCATCTTGATTAATATTCACTTGTTTCTTTAAGTTTCTTGAATTTCTTTCTTCCTTTTTTTTAATCATAAATACTTTTGATTTGCCAAATAGAATTATAAGTATAGTTTAGTAGTAATTAATCAAATTCCCTGTGGTTCGACCTCACTTGCGTGAGTATACTACTTGATTGCGTGCACTTGTGTAGTAATTAATAATTTTCGCAACAAGTTTTTGGCGCCGTTACCGGGGAATTGTATAAAGATTAATATTACATAAAATTATACTAACTTCTACTTTGGTTAATTCTTTTTTGCTTATTTCTAATCTGTTTCTTTTAGATTAAATTTTGTAATATTATTAAAAATTAAATTTTGTTCTAATTTGGTTTTTCTTTTTAGTTTTAGTATTAATTTTGTTGTTTCAAATTTTTATCTTTTTAGTATTAATTTAGTTTTTTTTTTACTAATGTTTTACTTATGAGTTTGACCTGCAAGATAAATCCAGATGCTATATCTTAAGGATTTTGTCCAACAACACAATGAACCATTCTATTCTGCTTAGAGGAGATTTAAAGAGCTTGGAGAGAGATGTTATCCCACTTTCTCAAGTGGATGTTTTACACTGCTCTTTTATAATGGACTTAACGATGAAACAAGAAGCTGGGTTGATTACGGAACAGAGGCAACTGGAGCGCCTCTATTAATGAGAGGCTATGATGTAATAAATCTGTTGAATTATATGGCAGATTTTGATTACGACTGGCATTGGGATCCATCACTTCAGGGTTGGAGTAACCAATACCCACCTTATTGCCCAAATTCATCCCAACAAACTGAAAAAGAGGAGCAACTACTATCACTTCTACAATCACTTCCAGGAGAGATTAACCGCTTAACTGACATGGTGAGATCCTTATGTGATAATTCAATGACTCATGATTCAAAATGTAATAACTCCAATGATGAAAGTTATGAGAGTTGTTGGTACAATGAAGAAGGGTCATTATTTGACTACAAGGAAGATAATGAGCCTACAATTGAAGATCAAGATCCTTGTGAAGAGGAAATCATTGAATATGAAATCACAAGTGAGGGTATGGATAGCCAAGTAGAGAGTGAGCAACAAGAAGAAGGGTTGTTAGATGAAAGTATAGAAACTGTGACATTGGAGGATGAAGAAGAACATGGCATCATTGATTCGACTTCACCAATGATATTGACTGATAAACCACCAATGAATCCATAAATTTCATCAACATCATATTATATCCTCTACGAGCTACGAAAGGCTTCTCCCCAAGCACATCATCCAAAATCTTATGTTGTTGGTCCTGATTTTAGTCCAAACTCATCACTTGCCAAGGTTGAAGGCAAGTACAACAACAATTGTCAAGTTGTCTTGCATGACGCTTATTACGGGCGTCAACCACTTGTTGATGTGGCGCTCAGGTAAGTATCTCTCAACTACAATTTTATTTTAACACATTGGGGACAATGTGCATCTTTAGTTTGGGGGAGAGATTTAATTTTTTTCAGTTTTTTTTTGTTTTTAGTTAGTCTTTGTTACTTTAGTGTCATGTGTTGATAGCTAAATTGGAAGATTGATTGAACCACTGTTATTTACTTGTGCAATGGATAGGAATCTTAACCGTGTGCTTGAGTCATAACTCTTTGAATTAAATTGGATGTGTGTTAGAAGGTTGTCCATTTAGATGTAAAACATTTATTTTTGATGCGTATCACTTTTGTTCTATTTGGATTGTGGAATGATTGGCTCGACATGGAATAGAATTTGTTTGACATACTCTCTTGAAGCGAAGTTGTTGTTGATTTCTGTTTGGAAAGTGATTTAGGCAAGTTTTCTTTGGATCAATTGAGCCTTTCAAGCCTACCTAAAAAGTTTTATCCTTAGTTTACCCAAAGTTGAGCCTTAGCCTATTTTTTTTAAAAAAAAAAATCACCACTTAACTAAGCTTAATTCGCTATCTTTAACTACTTTCATCCTCAACGTACCTTATTATGCCATAAGCTGTTAAGCAAGTTTGGGGGGGGGGGGGGATGAATTGTTGTAAGTGGGGGAGTAATTTTGAAAGTAAGAGATTGGAAAAAAATAATAGTTGTTATGTGTTGTGCCTCTATTGTAAAAAAAAAGAAAGAAGAAAAGAAAACAAAAGAAAAAAAAATAAATGTGATAATTTCTTCTTGAGAATCAAATTTGAACAATGAGGTGGGCACATAGGAAAGAAAAAAAGAAAAGTGTAATTTCTTACTAGTTTCTTTGGGATGAAAGAATGGATAATTGTGGGTGCTTGTTTGGTATAATTGTGCTTATGGTATAATGTAGCCTAAATGACTTCTCATCTACCCGTTTTACCTAAGCCATGCTATTATAACCCAAAAAGACCTTTTGATTCCGAGCAAGAATTGTCAACATTAGTGGAGAAAGGTATGTCGTTCAAGCTTATTGAACATGGGTTAGCAGATGTGGGAGAGTGTAGAATGGTTGTGATATGGGTGTCAAAAGAGGTGTTTTGTGTCTATATGATATGCTTACTTTTGAACTATGCATCCAAGTTAATTCTTAGAGTTATTGAGTTGAAATTCTGGTTTTTGATTTGCTTGAAGTTATGCAGGTGGTAGTGGTAGTTCAATCATTGGAAGGTTTAGTTATCTATTACATTTGTTAATTTCAGTTTGAGTTTAAGCTTTACTCGAGGGCGAGTAAAGATCTAGTTTGGGGGAATTTGTTAGGCTAAAATTAGTCTAAGTTTCGAGTCATATTTTCGATTAGTTTTCAGTCATATTTTCAATTAGTTTTCACTCTTTGTTTCTAGTTTTAGGGCTATTTTACGCTTGATTCTTTTGTTTCAGGTCCTTGGGTGTTTAAAGAAAGTATGTACAAGAATTGAGGACGCGTGGTGAAAGAATCGAGAAGAAAAACCAAATATTGTGTCGTTGCCTGTTCCAGTCGCGACGGGGAACATGCCAGTCGCGACGGGAATTGGCAGAAAGATTTTCAAGAATTCGCTGCTTAACCCCGTCGCGACGGGGGCATTTCCAGTCGCGACGGGGACCCCAGTGACGGAATTTTTGGGAAGTTTCGTAATTTCACGAATTTTAAAGATGAGACTTGGTTTAAATAGAGTTAGTTCGTGAAAATTAGGGTTCATTCAGATTTGGAGCCAAAGAAACAAAGGAGGAGGCTAGAAGAGCGGCTTGTGGCGACCCGGATCAATTGCTTCGACTAGTTCTTTCTCTTCTCTTTAATTTCTTTGTGCTGTTTTCTGTTTCAATGTTAATTATGGATTTGATTATGGATGTTTTGAACTAAACTCCTATTTAGGGAGAATCATGAATGTTGTTTAAGTTTTTCCTAGTTAATGAATAATTGCCATTCCTCCATCTTGATTGTGAACACTATTCATATTTGTGTTTAATTTTCATGTGCAAGATTGATCACCTTTTACATGTTTTATGATCTCAATTCGAAATTTGAAAAGTGAGAATTGGGAATGCTAAAATTGGATAGTCTAGGTTTTGATGTGAAACGAGAGTATTTACATAGCCTTTGTGATAAATAGATTATTGCTTAATGTTGATTTCATGTTAGTTTAATTAAGAGATTAATTAGAGAGCATGAGATTTAGAACCTAGAAGATCTGAAAGGAGCTAGGTTAATTTATAATATGTCATTCACTTCAAGAGAAGGATAGCAATTAGACATTAACATTGGTAACTTAACAACAGGATTCGTCTCCCTAATCTCTCATCTTGATTAATATTCACTTGTTTCTTTAAGTTCCTTGAATTTCTTTCTTCCTTTTTTTAATCATAAATACTTTTGATTTGTCAAATAGAATTATAAGTATAGTTTAGTGGTAATTAATCTAATTCCCTGTGGTTCGACCTCACTTGCGTGAGTATACTACTTGATTGCGTGCAGTTGCGTAGTAATTAATAATTTTCGCAACAGTCACTAAAAACTGCTTTTCCAGTCAGCCTCATTAGTGACGCGCGTTGAAGTGTCACTATACTTTTAGAGTTACTCAATGTGTGTCACTAAAACCCAATTTTCTAGTAGGGTAAAAAGAGAAAAGAAACGTTTTGAATCTCTTGAGTTTAATTAGCTATACATTATAACTAAATTAAATGAAAAGGATAGTTAAAATAGAGAAACATAAAATAAGAAAATTAGATTACTCAATTTCTAAGCTGCCACATCATCATCTTAAATACACCTTAAATAGTAAGATTATATAGATATATAGATAAATTAGATTACTCAATTTTAAGTTTTTCTTTTAGTTCCTTTTATACTGGAACATCTCATTTCTTTCTCTCTTTCTCTTTCTCTCTCTGTTCCTATAGTGCGACGCCGGAGACTGGGAGCACTGTGCTCCGATCACGCCCACCGCCAACGGATTCCAGTTCCATTCCTTCTAAGCTAGAAAAACCCGACCCCCTCCCTCTCTCGATATTACTTTTTCTCTGATATCGATTGTGCAGCGATGATACCACACTAGATTCAATCTTTGCCGGTGCCAATGGTCCATGAGATTTTACGTTGACTCTAAATCTAAAGGAGAAGCTAGTTATTCCAATTGCAAAACAACCATCAAAACACATAGTAGTCTTGTTTCTTTCTCTAATGGTGATACCTCAGCTTTAATAGCTGAGCAATAAGATCGTGATTCACTTACTCTTAAAGTCATGGCTGGCCAAATGGTGGGGCAGTCGTGGCCTAGGCCTCACCATTTCAAAGGCTCCCAAAAATTAAAATTAATTTATATTTTATATATAAAAAATAAAAATATAATATATATTTATATATATATTTTGGTTCAATAAATTTCATAAAAGAGTTATACCACAATTAGTAAGAGCATCTCCAATGAAAGTATAAATAAATGGCGAAAAGCTAAAATATGGCTCATTTTCAAAAAGTGTGCTCCAATGGTGTGCCAAAAAGTGATATAATTTTGGCACATAGTAAATTTTGTGCTAAATTTAGCACAACATTTGCTATGATGTAAAATTTACACCACAATAAGTGTACTACTTTTTCATTTATATTTATGTCATTTCTATTATTTTATTAGTATATTTAACTATAACATTAAATTATGAAACATTTATATTATTTTTTTATTGTCTTACGTATAAAAATAATAATAAGATTTATTAGAAAGTTATTAAATTTTATTTTTTTTAATAAAACATTAATTAGATATTAAATTTTACATCAAAAACAATTGTGCATTGGAGCACAAAGCTAAAATTTAGTGTAAATTAACCACAAAAACTACTTTTTGTACTAAATATATCACAATTCTTACATCTCTCATTGGAAATGGTCTAAGGGTGAGTGGGTGTATTGGTGTTAGGTGTTGGGTTCAATTCCTAGCTCACTCAAAAGAATTAAAAATATATTGTAATAATAATAAATAAATTAAATATTTTAATAATTTTTCTCTTAAAATTTGACAACTATTAAATTGTGCCCTCAAAAAAATAAAATATAATAAAAATAGAAAATATTCAATATTTTTTTAATATATAATTCTTAAAAAAATTAATTCAAATCTTAAAAAATAAGAAAAAAAATATGAAGAAAATTAAAAGAAATTAAAAAGGGAAATTTGATTTTCTATACTTAAAAGTTTTCAAAATTTTTTTTTTGAACCAATACATTTTATACTATGAAAAATATGCCTACTTTACCTAAATCCCAAAATTACCCCTCTCAAAATCCCACACCCATCAGCCCTCTCTCTCTTTCGCCTCTCTTTCTTTCTTTCTCTCTTTCTCTCGGTGCCGCACCCACAGACCCACGGCAGACCACCCACGCCGTCAACGCTCAAACCATTTCACCGCCCGCACCTTCAAATGCACCACCACGGCTCACCTCCACCACCCACCCACTGTACTGCCCCCTCTCACTCTCTTCGTCTCTCTCTCTTTCTTTTTTTTTTTTTTTTTTTTTCCCCGTTCGAGAGAGAGAGAGAGACGAAGAGAGTGAGAGGGGGGACCTTTTTTTTTTTTTTTTTCCCTGGGATTTGAGAGAGGGAAGAAGACAAAGGTCCGATGGTCGGACCTTGGGGGTCCGATGGTCGGACCCATCGGACCCCCAAGGTCCGACCATCGGACCTTTGAAATTTTTTTTTTTTTTTTTTTTCTCGCGATTTTGGAGAGAGAGGAAGAAAGGGTCTGATGGTCGGACCTTCGGGTCCGATGGGTCCGATGGTCGGACCCATCGGACCGAAGGTCCGACCGGCTTTAATTTTTTTTGTTGTTGTTTTTTTTTTTTTCCTGCGATTTGAGAGAGAGGAAGAGAGAGGTCCGATGGTCGGACCTTGGGGTCCGATGGGTCCGATTGGTCGGACCCCATCGGACCCCATGGTCCGACCATCGGACTCGGGGTGTGGGATTATTGGGGCCAGAATTTAGATAGAGAGAGAAAGAGAGATAGTTTTAGTTTGGGGGTATTTTTGGGGTTTTGAAAAAAAAGGTATAGTTTTTTTAGGGTTTTAATTATTGGTTTAGAAATCAAATTTTTTGATTTTCTAAGCATAGAAAATCAAATTTCCCATTAAAAATTTTAAAAAGAATCTATCGATTTAAAAATTAATTATATTTTATAAAAAATTTATTTAGATATTAAAAAATTTAATTTTATGGAACAAACTTATTTTTTTCTCTAAAAATCAAAATTTATTAAAGTAAATATATATCATATTTTGAAGTTTAATTTATATTTTTATTGTATTTTAAATAATTTTTCTTTAATTTTTAAGATATTAGTTTGTATAAGTTTATTTTTTTTTCTTCACAAATTTTTAGCTTGTTTAAAATATTTATTATATTTTTAATAATTTTTATTTGACTTTTTAAGATATGTGTTTATGAATAAAATAAATTTTAATATAATTTTTATAAAATAATTTTTTTAAGTAAACTTTTTTAATATATACTTTTTAATTTTTTAAGAATTAATAGAAAATTATAAATGTGATCATAAGCTTAGCTTAATGGTTCCACACTTTTCCTTATAAAAAGAGGAGGTCCAAGTTCGAAACTTTCCTCCCTCAATATCTAAAAGAATGGAAAATTATAATTTTAAAAATTAATTTTTTTCAATAAAAGGAGGTTAAATTTAGTATCGGTCAAAGTTGAAGGGTACAAAATATTAATTATTAACTCTAAAAGAAACAAAATTTATAGAAGAAATATAATTATGTATCTATTATATTTTGAGAGTTTTTTAATAAGTTGTTAATGTAATTTAAAATAAATAATATTAATTATATTTATAATTATTAAATAAATTAAATTTTATTTTAAAATAAATTAATTAACTAAAATTTCTAACAAATAGTGCTACGTATATAATTTTATTGAATTTGAAATTGTAATAATTTATTTTAATTTAATAGTACCATAAATTTTGGATTGAAATTAAATTATATGAAAGTTATAATATTTAATAATTTGAATTTATATATAATTAACAATATCTACAATGTGAATGCCCTAAAATAATTTTCAAATACCAGACATTTGTAGTGTTCGAATAATTTTGATATAATCATTGTAATTGTGCTAATTGTAAATGTTCCTATATAATTATAAAATAAACGTATATAATTAATTAGAGTTGTAACTTATTGAATTATTTTTATTTTGAATACGTATTTATAATAAAAAAATTATAAAAAACGTATTTATATGTAGTAGTGTATGAATAATTTTAAGGGAAAAAAACAAAAAAATACAAAAAAGGAAAAAAAATTACAAAAATACTTTGGGCCGGCCCATTAAACATTTATACAGTCCACATACAAATATTTACAAAAATACCACATGCACTAAGCCTTCAGCTGTACAGAGCGAACCATGAAGATGAAAATACGCGCTCGTTTCAAAACCGCAAAACAACCAAAATGAAACCAAAACGAGAAAAATACAACTATTAATTCTGGCAAAATCAACTGGAAAAGAATACCTGCAATGATCTAAACTGAAAATGACGAAAAAAAAATCAGAAAAACTGTGAAGAAACTGAAATTACACATTTGTTTTCTATTTTATTCGATCAAAATAACTCCCCCTAATATCGAAATCTATATTCATGAAATGTAGATCTGTAACAAACAGATCTGGAGCTCCCACTAAATCCAAAACAATGTATGATGTGAAAAATTTAAAAAAAAAACCTCATGAATAATACATCTACGTTATATACAGTTGCATTTTGATTTATTTTTTGTTTTGGTTGCCTTATAGTTGCATTATCGTTTTATGATAGTTTATATATTATGCAAGAATTTAATTTGATGGGGACTAAGAAATAGTAGTTATACATAGTAAGTTTTGTGCAAATAGTTGCATATTAATTTTATAGTGAAATAACATATGCAAGTAGCAAAACTATAACAAAACTACAAAACAACTGTATGCAAGTGCAAATAGTTGCCTTATAGTTGCATTATCGTTTTATGATAGTTTATATATTATGCAAGAATCTAATTTGATGGGGACTAAGAAATAGTAGTTATACATAGTAAGTTTTATGCAAATAGTTGCATATTAATTTTATAGTGAAATAACATATGCAAGTAGCAAAACTATAATAAAACTACAAAACAACTGTATGCAAGTGCAAATAGTTGCCTTATAGTTGCATTATCGTTTTATGATAGTTTATATATTATGCAAGAATTTAATTTGATGGGGACTAAGAAATAGTAGTTATACATAGTAAGTTTTGTGCAAATAGTTGCATATTAATTTTATAGTGAAATAACATATGCAAGTAGCAAAACTATAATAAAACTACAAAACAACTGTATACAAACTAAAATACAGGAAAAACTCTTTGAACATCAACATCCATGATAAATCTCATTGTTACCCATTGATGATATAAAAATGGGACTGACCAAGTTAATCTAATCTATTAGCTTTGCCACCTTTACTCATAAATCTTAATCATGTTTGTCCTAATACTTTTCTAATATTAATTTTATAACTCTACTCACGTCAATACTACTATAAGCATGAATTAGATCGTTTTCTTTTCAAATACATATAGAAGGTGTAAAATTTCAAATATGGGAGAAAACCAAAAAGAAACCGAAAACAAACCTCGGTTCGAACATCAGCACAACATTAGCTTTTTTCCCAGAAACGTTGACAATGAAATCTCTGCATTATTTGTTGAGCAAACATACATAAGAAGCACAATGATTTCTATACTCTTTCTGGCTTTATTCTCTACACAGTCGCTCCATATGTTATCAAGGTCGGTTTCTTCGTAAGAATATATAAGAAACTAGCTTTACAATTAAAAATTAAAAATAAAAATAAAAGAAGAATTGTTATGTAAAAAAATTTAAAATTAAAAACTGAAATAAAATTAAAAATTAAAAATTAAAAACTAAAATAAAATTAAAAATAAAAAGAAAAGAAGAAAAAAAGAGAGTGAAATGATGGATTGATTGATAGAAGTCAATCCTAGACCTAAGCAACAATATATAAGAAACTAGCTTTACAATTAAAAATTAAAAATAAAATGAAAAGAAGAATTGTTATGGAAAAAAAATTAAAAATTAAAAACTGAAAATAAAATTAAAAATAAAAAATTAAAAACTGAAATAAAATTAAAAATAAAAAATTAAAAACTGAAATAAAATTAAAAATAAAAAGAAAAGAAAGAAAAAAAAGAGAGTGAAATGATGGATTGATTGATAGAAAATGAAAAAAGAGAGGGAAGAGAGTAGGATTTGATTGATGATGGATGGAATGATGACTAAGTAGTATTTGTGTAATAAAAGCAACTTTGTAAGTAAAAATGTAGTCATAAGCGTGTGTGAGTAATTTTGTAATAAATTGTGTAAAATGGATTTTTCATGTAAAAATATGTAATTATTAAAAAAAAAAATTGTAAATAATATTGGTAATTTTTGTAGTACACTCATTTTAGAAGACACACTCCTATATATTTTAAAACTAAAAAAAAAATAGTTTAATTTTTTTTCCATAATTACGTATATTGTAGTAATTTAGAATTAAATTTAGTATAATATATAGTGCCGAAAATAAAGTTTAAACAATTACTTACTATACACATATAAAAAAAATAGTTATGTAATAAAATATTTAAACCTTAATTTTGATATTGTACACATACAGAATATACACAATGATAAAGAAAAAAAAAATTAAAAAACTCTCTTATAAGTACTGAAACAAATAAAAAATCTACTAAAATACCTCATTAAAAGAATGTGTACTATACACTTACTCATTAACATTAATTTGTCACTATGATATTAATATTATATACGTCTATTTGTAATAATGTAAATGGACAATGCAAATGAATACATATAATTGTTTATAGTAATAATTTAATAATTTGTTTTTATTATAAGTAAAATATATTTAGGATATGTATTACTTTTATAGAGCTAAAAGACAAAAAAACAAAAACATAAAGAAGATTGATGGAAATAGAACTAAAGATTAGACGAAATTTTTGTTGTAAATGGTATATGCGCCCTTAGTTATAGTATGATAAAGATATTACAACAAGTCTTTCTAATCTCTCGTTGAGTACCAGTGTTGACCTCAGTACCTCTTTTGTTTTACTATTTATTAGACTCTTGCTCTTTCATATCACCAAGGTCGCTTTGGCCGAGTGGTTAAGGCGTGTGCCTGCTAAGTACATGGGGTTTCCCCGCGAGAGTTCGAATCTCTCAGGCGACGATTCAAGTTTTTTTTTTTTTTCACTGTATAAACAATTAATTAATTATGTTGCTACTTCTTTTATTGATAATTATTATATTAAGAACCCACAAAACAGATAATAATGATAACCTTTATAATAAAATGATGTAATTAATTAATCTTAGAACAAGTCTTTCTAATCTCTCCTTGAGTACCAGTCTTGACCTCAATACTACTCATTTTGACCATAGATTTAGAGAACTCATACTCAAATCTAAAACCCAATAAGCCTCGAAAATTCAAACCTCCACCACCTGTGCCATTGAAGCTCTGCAACCTTCGAACCTGCAAAAACACCATTAAAGCTTGACAAAAGCTTCGATCAACAAAAATCAAAACAAACTGTACAGTTTCCAATCGAAGCTGCCGAGATAACTCATCATTGAAGCTACTTGAAGCTTTCGTCATCAAAATTGACTCATTCCTTACACAAAACCTTCGATCAAAACACTTCAACTGTGAGATTCAAAAACTACTCGAAGCTACTCCAAGCTACTCGAAGCTACTCGCAAATGTCAGATTCAGTCAATGCTATACTCAAAGCTACTAAGACAACACTCCACTTGAATTTCAGACGATCGTTTCACAAGAATTGAACTTTTGGAAAATAAAAAAACTATGCTTCCTTCGATCGTTTCAAGAATCATCGTTAAACAAAGGAGATATCACGTTCAACCTTTGTACACTGGAAGAGAAAAAAGCAACATGATCACAGCTCCTAGAATCTAATTTACACATAAAAAGTTTCAAAAACTAGTAAGTTTTTCATATTTAGTAAGAAACTAAACACATAATTTGTAAAACATTGATTACTTCTATCTAAAACTACTACTCTGTTCTATAACAGAATCATGGAACATTTACTGTTGGTACTATACTACAATAGAAAATTTGTAGATAGATGCTTATACACAGATTATCAAGTAACAGGTATACTGATACCAAAAGGTTTCTAATATCAAGAACTGAGAACACTAATCTGTCATACTTTGGAATTAAACAACATCACCACTGTTCTTGAAATACAATTTAAAATACAAGAAGGTATACCACCAATGAGGATCAAGGACGATAATATACTTGCAGAATTTATGAGCATATCAGGAAAAAAAAAAGGACAATGAGGCTGCCTCCCCACTATTCATTAACTATACACAGTCATTGGATACTGTCAACCAACTATTAAATCAAGAAATTACTTGTTTTGTCAAAACCACTGCAGCCTATGAAAATGAAAAACCATATATACAAGATACTTGTAACGCCCTAAATAATTAGGCACGCTACCGAAGTTATTTATGAAACCCTAATCCCCTAAACGGGATTACTAATCAAAATAGCGCAGAATTTAAACTTTTGCAATAAACGGAATGAAAATAAAACTTGTTATAATTTAAACTTTACAACAGTTGGGATCCCAAAAATATTTACAAACTTTATTACAAGTCTCTTTCAGTTAGCCAGCCTAAGCGGCAAAATCGAGTTCAAAAATTCAACACTGGTAGACCCTTAACCCGCTTGGTCAATTATGGCCCAAACATGTACATTCTTCGCCCAGCTCCAGAACTCATGGCTCATCAGCTAATGCCTTACCCTTTCCTACACAGTAGATCACCTGTGAGCCAAGCCCAGCAAGACAGTATAAATCATAACAAATATAATATGCTCATCATGTTATTTAAACAGTAATGCCATTCATTTATATATCTGTGTCTCACAGACCTGCATGTCACACTCACATGCCTATTTATGTCTACGTGGCGTAGGCCTATATGTTGCGCTCACACATCTATTTATATTTACGTGGCGTAGACCTACGTGTTGCTCTCACACGTCTAATTACAATAAGGCCTTAGAATAGTTCATCTCGGTTCTGGTTACCGAGTCCAACTTGATTATGCCTTGACGCATAACCCTTAATCTCAATATGTAACACATAATTATTGGTGCCACTGCACTATTTGTCTATTTGCTATAGATGTGCATGTTACGCTCACATGTCTATTTATGTCTACGTGGCGTAGACCTACGTGTTGCTCTCACACGTCTTTATACAATAAGGCCTCAGTAGGGTTTACCTCGATTTTGATTACTGAGCCTAACCTGGTTATGCCTATTGGAAATTATTTTACCAGGATCTAGATTTACTAACAAGTATGTCTGATTAACATCCTAATTTGAATTCTAAAACAATGAAAATAAACACATATAAAGTTTAAGAAACCTTACAGTCGGTGCAGCGGAATAATATGACTCCTTCCATTCAGATCTCTAGCCCTTGATTCCTTTCTGTAGCAGAGCATAATCAAGATCTGAATCTGGATATTCTTTTCTCCTTCTTTGATGCAAGATTTCCATAGTCTTACATACTATGATTGAGATACCACTTGATGTGTGTGGGCACTACTCATTCACTCAAAGTTTCGAAATTTAGAGAGAAGAAAAGAGAGAGAGGGTGATTTGTTGCCTTTTCTGAAGGAAACTAATGTTATCAAAGATGTGTGTCTTTTTTCCTCAAGCCAACACTTTCTATTTATAGAAAACCCTCTAGGTTTAGGTTAGAATTGTATGGCATTAAAATAACGGAAACTACAAATGGTATTTCCTAGTGCATGTGGCCGGCCATTAAAAGGGATTTGGGCCTCACTTTGCAACTTTCCCATTTTGTTATTTTCCATTCCCATTTTCTCAAAAATGCCAATTTTCTAATTTAACCTTTTAAATGCCAATTCTAATTATTTAATAACTTGAAAATAATTATTAAATAATATTGTCATTTAATATATTTATTAATTTAGACATGTAAAGTCTCTTAATAAACCTAAAATCTCTTTTCTTTACAATTTCGCCCTTGCTTAGTAAAAATTCATAAAGTAGACATAGTCTAACTTTTAGAATTATAATTGATCAATCAAAATCAATTAACTGAGTCTTACAAGCAGTATGGTCTCAACTAGTATGGGGACTATGGGTCCATATAACCGAGCTTCCAATAAGTCGAACCGAATTTACCAAGTAAATTCCCTAACTTATTAATTCCTCATTGAATCCACACTTAGAACTTGGAATTGCACTCTCAGTCATATAGAACGCTCTATATGTTCCATGATATAGACACGTCATTAGTTATCCATTGTTATAACTCTAATGTGATCAATGACCCTTTATATAGATGATTTACACTGTAAAGGGATTATATTACCGTAACACCCTACAATGTATTTTATCCTTAAAACACTTAACCCTGTATAAATGATATTTCAACTTATTGGAAGCTCGAAGGAAATCATCCTTTACTTTCTATTCTCCAGATAGAAGCTATAGATTCCATATTTATGTTAGCGCTCCCACTCAATTGCACTACCGTGTTCCCAAAATGTGCGTATCACCCTGACGCAAAAGTAGGCTTAACTAACAAATTAAAGAACACGGATAACACTCTTGAGATTAAACCTAACCATATCAGGATTAAGGTCATTTGATCTAGGATCATCATGTGATATTGAATTGAATAGATATTAAGGTAAGTTTTAATATCTCTAATCAAAGTTCAATATCAGTCCCTTCCGATGTATACTCCATACATCTGATACTGGTAAACTTTGCCAATGTCCTGGAAAGGACATAACACTTTTCCAAGGTGTAAGAATACATATCGCTGATTATACCATGTTAGTCTAAATCCAGTGTTCTGACAAATCAGGGAATAAACTTTTGAACATATAATTAAGATTATATTCCACTGTGCTGACAACACTATAATCTTTAACAAACTCATATGTTCTCGACTTAAAAAAAATTCATACATTATATACATATAATCATGAAATAAATCATGTGAACCATGCAACATAAAATGTTATTTTTGATCTTTATTAATAAGTAAATCTGATTATATTGAAATGAGTTTTATTTAGGCCATAAAACCCAACAAACTCCCACTTGCACTAATATAAAACAAAAAGTGCATTTCAAATAATCATTAACACCTTGATATACAAATCAAGTGTAATAGTAGTAAACTCCTCGTAATAGGATCTGACAGGTTGAATTAAACACAACCTCTTCTCCACCATTACTCTTCCTTAATCACAAAATCCTTGATAATGTGAAATTCCTCTCTATATGTCTACTCTCTTGGGATACTGGATTCTATACTTTTGGCAACTACTTCTTGGTTATTCAGGAAGTAACCCTAGTAGTTAACGCAAGTTGGAACAGTGCCACAAATGTATAGAACTTTCCTTAGACTGAATAAGTACCTTTCCTGCAACTTTAACATTCAGTCTCTCTCTGGTAGACTAAGAGATTTCAGATAGGTTTTTACACTTCTCCAAAGTCACTACTCCACCTCCAGAGTAATCACCATCTTATTAGCATACTTTCTAGCACAAAGGCAAGTCTCGAAATCTGATGTGGTGTAGTCTAAGAGTTTTAAAACCACCCTTATTGACTAACATATAGTTCCTCTTCTTAATCTTAAGATTTACTTGATTGTCTTCCAATGTTCTTCTCCAGGATTAATCTGATACCTACTCATTACTCCCACTCAACAGCAGGTGTCTGGTCTAAGGCATACAAAAGCATATCTGAGACCTCTCACTGTGGATTTAAGAAATTCTTTCATGGCTTTATCTTCTCTGGAATAGTTGAAAATTTTCCTTAGATAAATAAAATCTATGTCTAAGAAGTTGTGAAGCTTCTATAGATTGCCATTGAAAAGAAAATGCTTCAGCATCTTATTAAAGTAAGTTGCTTGCATTAGAGTAAGTAATTACCAGGTATACCACAAGCCATAGGTTTAGATAAACTCAAACCTATAATACTAGGAACAGGAAGTTTTGTTAAGTCCATTGAATAGACTTATTAACGAAAATTTCCTTTCATGTCCTTGTAACAAAAAACTTTATGTTACTCCATGTGAATGGATTAAACCATAGTTCTATTGGCTTTCTTCTTAGTTTCTTATCTTGTCAATCCATTACTTGTTTAAACTCACAATGGATTTTAACCACTAGTGTCTTCCAAGTCATAAGAAGGTGAAGTTCCTTGAAACTCTCCCACTACGACAAGGTACCGTGAATTATGTCTAAGAAAACTAAATGGTATTGACCTCTTTGGTTGTGTTAAGACAACAGAGGCAGTGGGATCATCTTGTAACGAATAAGATGATAGAACACTTATGGAATCAAGAAAAAAAATATCTCCTTTATTTGCTAGTTTATTTTCAGACTTAGTCATTTTCTTAGAAAAGTAGTATTTGTTTAAACAAACACTTTCTTATCTAATGACTATGGGATGGTCCACCCCTAATCACTTAGAATAGCTAACAAACATGCAAACCAGGGTTAGCAGTTCTAGCTTTTCTTAAGATTTCGATTAGGTCATCCATGAATCTAGTAATGATTTACATTAAGTATACAACCATTGCATCATTCTGAAATTTTATTACCATAGAAGGATTTAGGCAACGACTAGTAACTAATCATCAATATGCAACTCGAATTTCTGGGGAGGTAAGTTTGGATATAATTTAAAATCAAATTAATGATCTTTGAACTGCATATCTACTAACTTTTTCTCCACCCCTATCAGTTCGCAAGATCTTTAACCACTTACCATTGCTAGAAATTCATGAAATTTTTCAAACATTTCAAATTTCTTTTGCATAAGGTAAAATCTAGAGTGATCGTTTTAAGAATACAACGAAAACTCATATCCACCCCTGAATGTACATCCATCTGCGAATGAGATGAACTTAATTTCAGTGGATATAGGCATATTAACTCTTTGCAGAGAATGATCTTGTCAAAACCACTATGAACAAGATACAAATGCCATAGATTTATAAAATATGTGGTTGTATCTTTTGATGACTTAAGTTTAGTTACAACAAAGAGTTCTTAGAATAGTGCAAGTGGATTCTGGTCACAGAATACTAAACTCATACAGTTTGAATCCATTGATAGAAAATGGTTATGAAACACTTGTGAAAGTGAGACTGTATAATGAGTAATTCTTTCTTTGACCACCACTACTAATCTAACTCTATGATTTGCCTATACAAGTAGGAGATTTCTAAGATTGAGGATTTATATCATTTTGGGATAGAATTTCGGGAATATAATCATATGCATCATTTAATTTCTTAAGAGAAAATATAAAATGACTTTATATGATTTATAGACCATTCATCCAATGATATGTCATGGAGCTAATTCGAAATGAATAAGCTAAGAGGAATTAGGATAATTTCGTTTTAAATAAGAATCCAACGATGCTTCGATTAGCGAGAGTCAAAGTAATCTTATTTATACAATCTTCTTATTTCATATTGTAAAATACTAGTCTAAGGTGTCATCAATTGATGAACAGCTAGATGTTGCATATACAATATTTATCTTTCGAGATCTAACACTATTATGTTAGTCTAATGGTGAAAATCCATGAAGGATTTATCTCATTAGAAAAACAAGCCAAGTTAGACCAACAATGAAGATTCAAAATTAAACTACAATTTAATAACAGAAAATAACATGGTTAAATATAAATTCATACACAATTTAGAAATTATTAAAGCATATAGCAAGTAGGAATGACAACTGAAAATACTAAAACATACAATCCTAAATAATTTCCAAGGTTTTCAACAAACTGATATCAGTGTCCCGTTTAGGCGAGAGTCAAAGCTACCATCCATTGAATAGAGTTGTCAGCTCATCTAAAATGATCAACCATTCTAGCAACCTTTTATTCGATCAAGATTGGAATCCGCGTTGCCCCGTTTAGGCGAGAGTCAAGGCTATTCTATCTTATGAGCTTCCACCATTGTTTCATATTCTTGCAAGTCTTATACAGTCGCCACCATTAGGGTGATCAAAACTATATAAAGAACTTACAAGATTACTTATCTTTCGAGATTAAACGGTGCTAACTTGCTAATGAACGTTCCTCCATTAGGGAGGATTACTCACTAAAACAATAGCTATGTAAAACCAACAATGGAGATCGAATGTCCTTATAATAATAAAGCTCATTATTTAATGAAGGTTGTATTTTCTCCTAATATTTATTTTAATCAATTTATTTTAAATATGTATTTATTTAATTACAATTAACAATTTAGAATAAAAAATTCTAAATATAAACTTTAATTTAATATTTATAAATTATACTTAGATGGATATGAAAATAATATGAATTATTTCCATCTTAGTAATAATTTCCATAAATATTTAGAAAATTATTCAATTTAAGTTGTTTCAAAATTAATTAAATTAATTTACAGCTCAAATTTAATTTTCTATAAATATATATTGCATTTCGAAAAATGAAGTGTATAAGAATACTACTTTCGAAAATGCTTTAAACTAAAATAAAATTAAATCCTGGAAAATTACTCTAATTTTATGTTGACCCAAAATTAATTAATAAAATTAATTTTCAACAAAAAATATAACTTTCCTATTTAATTAAATATCTAAGAAAAATTTCAAATATTTCAGTATCATGATAAAGAATCAACTTAAATATTAATTTTCTATTTAATTAAATACACTAGAAAAATACTTCAAGCAAAACAGATAATATCTATCTAGACTTTCATAGACTAATTAATTCAATTTCTAATTATTATATATTTTACTTCATTTATTTTAATTAATCATTAAATGAAAAATCATTGATTTAAGTTGGTCCAAAATTAAATAAATAATTTTCAACTTTAATCTATTTTTCAAATAAAATTCGAAATTTCTACATCAAAGTGATGCAATTTTGAAATTTTGGGAAAAAGATTAATAAAATAAAATAAAATATATTTTGAAAATTATTCAAATTTAAGTTATTCTGAAATAAAATTCCAAACTTAAAATAATTTCCAATTTTAATTAAATAACATGAAAATAACAATATTTAAGTATCATGATGAAAATCAACTTAGATATTGAATTTTTCAATTTAATTAAATGTATTAAATTCAATAAATAAATAATTAAGTATAAAGGAAACTTAATTTTTAATTCTAGTTTAATACTAGGAAAATATACTAAACTTAGATTGTACCAAAATTAATTATGAAACAATTAATTTCACAATCAATGATATTTTCCTATTTAATATTAGAAATAATAATTAGTACTAGAAATAACTATCTAGAATATATATCAGTGTTTTTCTAAAATTAACTTTAAAATATTAAAATGGAAAATAAATTTCATATATTTTAAAAGTTAATTATGTTGCTAATTCAATTTTAATTAGGTTAGACTAATATAATTAACCTAATACAATTATTTAAATAAGGCAAATGAGTCTTCACAATTGGGGTAGTTCATGTGAGGGGGAGCTGGGTTCAGTATGTCGTACCCACTTCTATTGGCCCCCAACTCTCACACAAGGCCCAAAAGAGAGGAATTTAACCTTTAAATAAATAATTGTTATTCATTGAATAACCCCAAATCTAATTGGACCTAACTAAATTTCCTTATGTCAAAATTTATTCTAGCAACCTAGTCCATTTACTTAGTAAAACTTAAATGGGCTTCCTATATGCATCTAAGCCCAATAGCAAACATATAGGCTCACACAGGTCAAATGATTTGGATGGGCCCTATCATGTTACTAGGTTTACATAGATGAAAGAAGTACAAAATTTACCTGTTACAAATTATTTATAAGATCTATTGACAATTGCACTATGATTAAAATCAGATCATTGGATCTGTCAACAAGTTAATCATAGCAATTCAGATCAAATAAATAATAGGTTTGTTAAAAAAAAGTTTTTGAATAAACAATATAAATAAACAAACATTGTCCATGTAACAGATGTGAAATAAGATATTAATATAATTAAATTATTATTCTTAAACTAACCAAATAAAGGAAACTAATTTTAAAATATCTAGGTTTATTTGAATCAAATTAAATTAAATATCTAATAAGATCAATGATTTGAAAGGAAAGAATCTTCAATATCACTTTCAGATCTTATAATTTAATAAACTAATTTTAAAATAGATTTGGTTAGATAATTATTATTTTAGAAATAAAATAATAAATGAATAATAATTACCATAATTATATGTCAAAATATCTCAAATTAAGCATTATTCAAATTTCTACAAAAATATCTATGTTATTTAAATATTTAAGATATGATTTATAAATTTCTAATAAGGAGAAAAATGATATATATAGAAAAAATATCATTTTTAAACTTATAATTTATAAATAATTAAATATTTAACAAAATAATAAATTTTTGAATTTGAAAACATTATGGTAAGTATATCTATAAAAATACCTATGTTAATTTCAAATTTATTAATTATTTAATTTGTCATATAAGATAATTTTAATATAATATTTTAAATAAAAAGACAAAGTTATCTTTAAATTTAAAATATATTAAATATCAAAATATCTAATCTTATAATTAAATAACAAATAAATATTAAAGAAGTTAACAAAATTTTAAAACTGGTCATAATAGGAAATATTTAAAATTAGAAATATTCCAAAAAGGAAATATTTAAAATTGGAAAAATTTAAAATTGAAAATATTTAAAATTGGAAACATTTCAATTTACAAATATTTAAAAATAGAAAAATGATTTTTGGGAAACAATCCCATGAAAAAATTGAATTTTGGGGAAAAATCCCACAAAATTCGATTTTGGGAAAGTGGCTGCCGAGGAGGCTGCATGCAGTAGCCCAGGAGGCTTCCAGCAGCCCCATACGCGCGCAGAGAAGGGGAAGTTGGGCGAGAAACCTCGGCGCCAGCAGGGTTCGTCTCGGCGGATGTGGGCGGACAGCAGGGGTGACACGGGTGTGTGACGCGCGCGGATCCTGGGTTGTACGAGTGCTTGGTGCACAACGATGCACCTACTCGACAACCTTGAATCCCGATTTTCCAAAATTCATAACTTTTCCAATTTTTATCGGAATCAAGTTCCGTAAAAAACAAAATTTCTTAATTTTTCACAAGGAATCCAAATAAAATATTTTCAAAAATTGAAAAAATATTTTTCATGGAAAAAAGTATTGTACAACATATACATTCATCGACTAACACATAAACCACATGAAACCATCCAAATCAACACAAAAACATATAAATCATCGTTTTAATTCATATTACATGAAAGTAAATCATTACCATGGCTCTGGTGCCAGTTGTTGGAAATTATATTACCAGGATCTAGATTTACTAACAAGTATGTTTGATTAACATCCTAATATGAATTCTAAAACAATGAAAATAAACACATATAAAGTTTAAGAAACCTTACAGTGGGTGCAGCGGAATAATATGACTCCATCCATTCAGATCTCTAGCCCTTGATTCCTTTCTGTAGCAAAGCATAATCAAGATTTGAATCTGGATCTTCTTTTCACCTTCTTTGATGCAGAATTTCCATAGTCTTACATACTATGATTGAGATACCACTTGATGTGTGTGGGCACTACTCATTCACTCAAAGTTTCAAAATTTAGAGAGAAGAAAAGCGAGAGGGTGGCGTGTGGCCTTTTCTGAAGGAAACTAATGTGATCAAAGCTTTTTTCCTCAAGCCAACACTTTCTATTTATAGAAAACACTCTATGTTTAGGTTAGAATTGTATGGCATTAAAATAATGGAAACTACAAATGGTATTTCCTAGTGCATGTGGCCAGCCATACAAAGGGATTTGGGCCTCACTTTGCAACTTTCCCATTTTGTTATTTTCCATTCCCATTTTCTCAAAAATGCCGATTTTCCAATTTAACCTTTTAAATGCCAATTCTAATTATTTAATAACTTGAAAATAATTATTAAATAATATTGCCATTTAATATATTTATTAATTTAGACATGTAAAGTCTCTTAATCAATAAATAAACCTAAAATCTCTTTTCATTACAATTTCGCCCTTGCTTAGTGAAAATTCATAAAGTAGACATAGTCTAACTTTTAGAATTATAATTGATTAATCAAAATCAATTAACTGAGTCTTACAAGCAGTATGGTCTCAACTAGCATGGGGACCATGGGTCTATATAACCGAGCTTCCTCAATGAATCCACACTTAGAACTTGGAATTGCACTCTCAGTCATACAGAACGCTCTATATGTTCCATGATATAGACACGTCATTAGTTATCCATTGTTATAACCCTAATGTAATCAATGACCCTCTATATAGATGATTTACACTGTAAAGGGATTATATTGCCGTAACACCCTACAATGTATTTTATCCTTAAAACACTTAACCTTGTATAAATGATATTTCAGCTAAGTGAAATGAGATCTCCACCATTTATTTTCGTTTGGTTAAGCTCGAAGGAAATCATCCTTTACTTTCTATTCGCCAGATAAAAGCTATAGATTCCATATTTATGTTAGCGCACCCACTCAATGGCACTACCGTGTTCCCAAAATATACATATCACCCTGACCCAAAAGTAGGCTTAACTAACAAATCAAAGAACACGGATAACACTCTTGAGATTGAACCTAACCATATCAGGATTAAGGTCATTTGATCTAGGATCAACAGGTGATATTGAATTGAATAGATATTATGGTAAGTTTTAATATATCTAATCAAAGTTCAATATCGGTCCCTTCCGATGTATACTCCATACATCCGATACTGGTAAACTTTGCCAATGTCCTGGAAAGGACATAACACTTTTCCAAGGTGTAAGAATACCTATCGCTGATTATACCATGTCAGTCTAAATCCAGTGTTCTGACAAATCAGGGAATAAACTTTTGAACATATTATTAAGATTATATTCCACTGTGCTGACAACACTATAATCTTTAACAAACTCATATGTTCTGGACTTAAAAAAAAATTATACATTATATACATATAATCATGAAGTAAATCATGTGAACCATGCAACATAAAATGTTATTTCTGATCTTTATTAATAAGTAAATCTGATTATATTGAAATGAGTTTTATTTAGGGCATAAAACCCAACAATGTCTTGCTCGCATAACCCTATTCTGTATATACGTAATCCATGTATTACGTTCTTTCAGTGGTTTATCCTGGTGATATATACCAGGTCTAACCCAGTTATGTCTTATACACATAACTCTTAACATATATGCGTGTGTTCAATATTTACTACAACATATATAATCTTAGGGTAATAACCCTAACTTGCACACTATGTAATCACTCATATAATACATTTCTATATACTCAGATAACATTTACTAAGAGTGTTAACCCTAACTCATGTTTCACTAGATTCATAATATTCTAGGGTAATAGCCCTAGACCCCATTAAAATTAAACTCAAGGTACTAGCTTACCGAGTCTAGTTTAATTATCCCTTAAGCGCATAATTCATAATCCCATATATACATATATCTGACATGGCATAGTATTACACAACATATATCTCTAGGGTAATAACCCTAGGCTATTAAACCGCTCATGTTAGGGTAATAACCCTAATCCCAATTGCAATTACTCACATATATCATATTCGACATAAGTGCCACCACACATACTCTACGTGCAAACTTCTGCCTTACCCGTTATCCTGCAATAACAGAGATTCCAAACCCCTGGGTGCTCCTGATTAGGTGTCGGTAATCCTATTCACAAAACTCGGGATTTCACAAATAGGGTTAATCCCTAATTCCACTTTCATAAAATATAATCATGGCATTCAAAATACAGATAATCATATAGATCTCGGAACGAGCTTTCCAACGATATAAAGAACGTCCAAAATGGAGTCCCAAGTCAAAAGTTATGGCCAAAACAAAATCCGGAAAAAGATGGCTCTCTCCTAGGTTTTATGGCCGCGGCGACCATAAATCTGGCCGCGGCCACTGGGTTCGAAAAACCCAGAAAACCAGATTTAAGGTCTAAACATGCCCACTTTACCATATATTCGAACCTTAATCAAACCATACCCAAAATTAACTTCTTACAGATAAAAATCATCACAATAGAGAGCAAACAACATCAACAACAACTCTCAAAATTCAGATTACATATTCAACTTAAAATCATGCTCAAAATACAACTTTCAAGCTCTAGAACTTGAGCTTTAACTCCATTAATCTCAAATATATATCCAGCAGCAACATACCAACTTTAACATGAAATCAAACCTAGAAAATACCCTAGAATCTCATTCCATGCTCAACAAACACAAAACCCAAAAGATTCAAGTACCGCATGCTCAAATTAACAAGAACTCACAATCATGCAGATATCATCTTCTTCAACCTATTCATGTTTTTTCAACTAAAATTCAGCAAGCAAAATCAAAGTTATAAAAACTACCTCAATTCCTTGCACAAGCTAACTCCAAGCCTTAACACAAAATTTTCCCCAACAATCAAACTAGTTTCTCATCAATTTCTCACAAAATCAAGTTGAAAACAAGAGAGTAAGAGAGGGAAAGAGAGGGTTAGGTTTGAGAGAGAATAACCAAAATTTCTATTTTCCTTTTGTCAAAAATGCCATTTCACACACTTATCTCATAAAGCCAAATTACTAAAATGCCCTTAGGGCCATATAACTTCCACTTTAAACATACAAGGGCAAAAATGACATTAACACACAATTTCAAACCCAATTAAATTTCAGATTATCAAATATCAATTAAAATGCCAATTAATTTAATTCAATTGCATTTCGGGCTCGAACCCAATTCGGCCCGAAATACCCAGTTGTGACTATACCGCGCCAACCTGTCAGAACACACCTGAAAAGACAACACAGGAATACTATATAATAATATAGTTCTATTAAGCACGTAATTAAATTAATTTCATCATTTTACCCCTCTCGGGTCACAATTACTAAAATACCCCTGGCTCACCAACGGGGTCTTAACATGTTATAAATCATATTAATTCACAAATATTAAACTATATAATAATATAATTCCTCAATTATTCATAGTTATCTAGTTAGGGTTTTGCTAATCCATTTCTTAAATCCAGGGTATTACAATGCTGATCCAATTCCTACATGGAGAGATTATGCACTCTCAGTAGCTAATTACATCACAGAAAGAACAATAGAAGCTACCAACTCAAGCTAGGAAAACAAAACAAACTGTTGGGTTTTATGCCCTAAATAAAACTCTTTACAATCTGATTAGTTATCAATATAAGAAATTTGAAGTGATTGATGTTTGCATGAATTTTACATGCTAATGGTTTAATATGTTTAATATATTTATTACATTTACACACAGAATTAGTTAAATCCAGATCATATGTTTATTCACAATTACAGTATCGTCAACACAGTGGAATGTGATTGTGATCATATGAATCAAAAGACTTGGTCCCTGTTTCATCAGTGTTATTGGATTTACACTAATGTGATAATCAGCGATGATGTGTACTTACACTTGGAGTAAGTGTTATGTTCTTTCCAGGACATTAGTAAACTATACTAGTTTCGAATGTATGGAGTATACATTGGACTGGACCGATATTGCAACTAAGTTAACATATTACAAATTTACCGTTATACATATCTTTCCAAGTCAATATCAGTAGTTGATCTTAAGATTAAAAGAATCTAAATCCTGATATGCTTAGGCTCAACTCAGAAGTGCTATTCATGTTCTTAGATTTATTAGTTAAGCCTACTTTTAGGTCAGGGTGATACGTATATTTTGGGAACATGATAGTATGATTGAGTGGGAGTGCTGAACATAAATATGGAATCTATAGCTTCTACTGGTGTATAGAAGTCAAGTGATGATTCCCTTCGAGCTTAGAAAATAGAAGTAAATGGATGAGCTCTTGTTTAAATGACTAATTATTAGATCACTAAACACCATTTACAGGTAGCTAAGTGTTTTAAGGGGCAAAATACATTGACGGGTGAGAACGGTAAAGAAATCCCATCTCGATGTAGATCATCTATATAGAGGATCTTTAAATCACAATAAGATTATAACAATGGTTAAATGAGATAGCATATTGATATCGTGGAACATACAATATGCTCTATATAAGTCTGAGAGTGAAATTCTAAGTTCTAAGAGTGGATTCAACGAAGAATTAATATGTAGGAATTTACTTGGTAAATTTGGTTCACTTATTGGAAGCTCAGCATATAGATCCATGGTCCCCATTCTAGTTGAGAACATTCTGCTTGTAAGACTCATTATTTGATTCGTGATTGATCAATTATAATTCTAAAGTTAGACTATGTCTAATTTTATGAATTTTCACTAAGCAGGGGTGAAATTGTAAAGAAAAGAGTTTCTAGGTTTATTTATTTATTAATGGACTTTATATGTCTAATTAATAATTAAATTAAATGACAATATTATTTAATAATGTATTTTAGTTATTAAATAATCAGTTTTGGCATTTAAAAGGTTAGAATTTGAAAATTAGCGTTTTTGAGAAAATAGAGATAAAATTTGATAAAACTGCTAAATCAAGTGGGGCCCATTATAACACCATGGCCGGCCACTTAATGTGGGATTTCAAATTAATATTTTCATTATTTTAATGCCAAATAATTCCTAACCTAAACCTAGTAGTTGCCTATAAATAGAAAGTGATGGCTCAGTCACAACACATGCTTTCATTAGTAATCTGACAGAAATTTCTCTCTTCAGAAAAACTGAGCCTTCCTCACTTTCTATACCTGGCCGAAACCCTCTCTCTTCTTTTCCCTTTATCAATTTCGACCCTAGTGAAAGAGTAAGTGCCCACAAACAGCAAGCAGTAACTCAATCATAGATTGGAAGACTGTGAAGGATCAAACTTGAAGAAGAAGGATATTCGGGCTCAGATCTTGATTATACTCTGCTACAGAAAGGATACAAGGGTTAGAGATCTGAGTGGAAGGAGACATTAATTCCGCTGCATCAATGTAAGGTTTTCTTAACTTTATATGTGTTTAATTTATCGTTTTAGAAAGTTCATATTTAGGGTGTTTAAACAACATACTTGTTAGTAGATCTAAGATCCTGGTAAAATAAATATCCAACAACTGGCCTCAGAGCCATGGTAATTGATTTACTTACAAGAAATTTGGACTTTAAAACGATTGTTTGTTTGTTTTTGGATGGTATCATGTTGTATTGAGTGTTATTTGATGATTGATTGATGTTTGTAAATTTTCGTGAAAAATAATTGCGATTCTGTTTCTGGAAGTATTTTTATTGGATAGGATGGAAAAAATTAAGCAAGTTACTTTTTTACAGAACTCAATTTCGATTTAATTTGAATTAGTTATGATTTTTTGAAGATTCGAAAAAATCGGAGCTCTGCTGAAATATTCCTACGATCGCGAAAAGTGTCGGTATAGCTCACAATTTTTTCATTTTTCTTAGTTTTTTCATGCTTTTTCATGGAATTAACTTCTGATTTTTTGTATAGTTTTGTATTTATATATTTACTATTCCTAATTCAATTCTAATTATCATTATGAATTAATTTAATATTTTTTAAATTTAATTCAAGATATTAGTGTAATTTGAATTTTAAAATTAGTAAATATCTAACTTATTGCTTAATTATCTATCTTATTTTTAAATTTGATTATATCTTATCTTATATTTAAATTTAAGGTCAGATTTTAACTATTTTTAAATTATTTTTTTTAAATAATTTGACCTTATTTAAATTTAAAATAAGATAACTATAATCATGTAATTTTAAATAGATGTAAGATATTTTGCTAACTTTTAAATTTTGTTATTTTATTTAGAAATTTTTACATGAAAAATCCATTTTACACAATTTATTACAAAATTACTCATACACGCTTATACCTACTTTTTTACTTACAAAGTTTGTTTTATTACACATATACCACTTAGTCATCATTCCATCCATCATCAATCAAATCCTACTCTCTTCCCTCTCTTTTTTCATTTTCTATCAATCAATCCATCATTTCACTCTTTTTTTTTCTTCTTTTCTTTTTATTTTTAATTTTATTTCAGTTTTTAATTTTTTATTTTTAATTTTATTTCAGTTTTTAATTTTTTATTTTTAATTTTATTTTCAGTTTTTAGTTTTTTATTTTTTTTTCCATAACAATTCTTCTTTTCATTTTATTTTTAATTTTTAATTGTAAAGCTAGTTTCTTATATATTGTTGCTTAGGTTTATGATTGACTTCTATCAATCAATCCATCATTTCACTCTCTTTTTTTCTTCTTTCCTTTTTATTTTTAATTTTATTTCAGTTTTTAATTAAATCTTTTTAACTTATTATTAGTTTAACTTTACAACTTCTGAAATACTTTCATGACAAAAGAGAAGACTTTGACTAGGCCATTCAACTGATATAAGCATGTACAAATAAATTCGTACAATTTTAATGTCATTTTCATTCTCGCTGGACTAGCTCAAAGCCACGTCGAAATAATTAGATAACAAAATAAAATAATAAGAAACAATTACCGATGATATTCTATACTTGAAAAGAAAACGATCTAATTCATGCTTATAGTAGTATTGACGTGAGTAGAGTTATAAAATTAATATTAGAAAAGTATTAGGACAAACATGATTAAGATTTATGAGTGAAGGTGGCAAAGCTAATAGATTAGATTAACCTGGTCAGTCCCATTTTTATATCATCAATGGGTAACAATGAGATTTATCATGGATGTTGATGTTCAAAGAGTTTTTCCTGTATTTTAGTTTGTATACAGTTGTTTTGTAGTTTTATTATAGTTTTGCTACTTGCATATGTTATTTCACTATAAAATTCATATGCAACTATTTGCACAAAACTTACTATGTATAACTACTATTTCTTAGTCCCCATCAAATTAAATTCTTGCATAATATATAAACTATCATAAAACGATAATGCAACTATAAGGCAACTATTTGCACTTGCATACAGTTGTTTTGTAGTTTTATTATAGTTTTGCTACTTGCATATGTTATTTCACTATAAAATTAATATGCAACTATTTGCACAAAACTTACTATGTATAACTACTATTTCTTAGTCCCCATCAAATTAAATTCTTGCATAATATATAAACTATCATAAAACGATAATGCAACTATAAGGCAACTATTTGCACTTGCATACAGTTGTTTTGTAGTTTTGTTATAGTTTTGCTACTTGCATATGTTATTTCACTATAAAATTAATATGCAACTATTTGCACAAAACTTACTATGTATAACTACTATTTCTTAGTCCCCATCAAATTAAATTCTTGCATAATATATAAACTATCATAAAACGATAATGCAACTATAAGGCAACCAAAACAAAAAATAAATCAAAATGCAACTGTATATAACGTAGATGTATTATTCATGAGGTTTTTTTTTAAAATTTTTTACATCATACATTGTTTTGGATTTAGTGTGAGCTCCAGATCTGTTTGTTACAGATCTACATTTCATGAATATAGATTTCGATATTAGGGGGAGTTATTTTGATTGAATAAAATAGAAAACAAATGTGTAATTTCAGTTTCTTCACAGTTTTTCTGATTTTTTTTTCGTCATTTTCAGTTTAGATCATTGCAGGTATTCTTTTCCAGTTGATTTTGCCAGAATTAATAGTTGTATTTTTCTCGTTTTGGTTTCATTTTGGTTGTTTTGCGGTTTTGAAACGAGCGCGTATTTTCATCTTCATGGTTCGCTCTGTACAGCTGAAGGCTTAGTGCATGTGGTATTTTTGTAAATATTTGTATGTGGACTGTATAAATGTTTAATGGGCCGGCCCAAAGTATTTTTGTAATTTTTTTTCCTTTTTTGTATTTTTTTGTTTTTTTCCCTTTTATTTATTCAAATTAAATTTAAAATCTGAAAAAGATATTTAATTTATCTTTTCTAATTTTTATTTATAAAATAACATTTAATTTTTTAAAAGTAGTTAGCAGATTTTGAAATGATATTTAGGTTGGTTGAAACCTAATTTTTCAAAATTGTAGGTTTAATTTTAAATATTTTTTTTAAATAATTTCGAAATTTAAATTAAGATTTTTTTTTATTTTCGAAAATAAATATTTATTTTATTCTTTTCGAAAATTATTTTTTTTTTAATTAATTTTTTTTTAATTTGGAAATTTATTTATTTAAAATTAAATAAATCCTACTTCCAACTATCTAGCTAACCTTGTTGCAGGAGTATGTGGTTTTCGCTTGTGTGTAAGTTTTTTAAAACCTATTATTACTTGATTGCAAATAGCCATGGTTACTTTTTGCCAGATCTAATGATCTGATGGCTCCCTTAGTCAAGATAATAATTTGTAACAGGTAAATTTTACAATCTTCTTTCATTTGTGTATGACCTAACAACATGATAGGATCCATCCAAAGCGTGCCTGTGTGAGCCTATATGTTTATTTTGTTTTAATATAGATGCATATAGGTTGTTGCTAAATAAAATGTCACACCATGATAGATTTTATTTAGGTCCATTTAGTTCTTGGACCTATTCAATTAATAACAGTTATTTATTTTAAGGTTAAATTCCTCTCTTTTGGGCCTTGTGTGAGAATTGGGAGCCATAGAAGTGGGTACGACATACTGAACCCAGAACCCCCTCACATGAACTACCCCAATTGTGAAGGCCCATTTGCCTGATTTAAATAACTGTACTAGGTTAATTATATTAGTTTGACCTAATAAAATTGAATTAGCAACATAATTAACTTTTAAAATATATGAAATTTATTTTCATTTTAATATTTTAAAGTTAATTTTAAGAAAAACACTTTTAGTTTTAGATATTATTTCTAAACAAACTATTTGTATTAAATATAGAATTTTAACTAACTAAGATTCTTTCTGAAGCTTATTTAATTAAATATTCCTATTTAAGTTATAAATTAGTTGTATCAACTGATTTTTCTTATCTAACTTAAATTTGAATATTTTATTTAAATTTAAATTAAGTTGAGGAATCCTAGGCATTAGTTATTAAAGATTCTTAAGATATTTTTTAAGTTAATATCTTTTCGAATATTAACTTAAAATGGAATATTTTAGATATTTTTTAGGTTAATACCTTTTAGAATATTAACTTAAAAAGATATCTTCAAATTAAGTGGTTATAACTTAATTTTGATATTTAATTAAATCTAAATTTGAAATTATGTATGTTTTAGATTTTTTCTATATAACTTAAATTAGATATTTTTCAAATTTTTGTTTAAAAGATACTTAGTCAAATAAGATATTTTCTAGATAGTAATTTCTAGACTACTTATTATTTCTAATATTTAAATAGGAAAATATTATACTTTGTGAAATTAATTATTTAAATAATTAATTTTGGTACAATTTTATTAAGTATATTTTTCCTAGTATTAAACTAGAAATTAAATAATTAAGCCTTCTCTACACTTAATTATTTATTTCTTGAATTTAATACATTTAATTAACTTGAAAAATTTAAATATCTAAGTTGATTTTCATCATGACACTTAAATATTCCTCTTAATGGGTATTACCCATGTATGGGTATTTTATTCTTGACCATTAGATCAAATATCTAATGGTTGATATTTATAATTATTAATTAAATATTAAAAAATTAATATTTCCTATTTTGTTATTCTCTATATTCCTAAAATAGATAAAACTATTAATAGAAATAAAAAATTTATAAATAGAATTGTTATTTAAAAAATAAAACACAACTAAAAAAAATTAACAAACTATTTTTTTTTAATAAAAATGATTTTAATGATTAAAAAGACAAAAAGTGTATATTTATCTTTTTATAAAATTTCTTCATACTAGAATTTTAAATTGCATTACTGAAAATAAAAAAAAAATAATAATAATTTTAAGCTTTAAACTGTAATACACATAAAATGTATAAGATTTTTTTTAAACCTAAAATCTTTAATTTTATAATAATTAACAATTATTTATATGTTTTTATTTTTTTAAAAAAATACTTGAGCTTACCAAATCTATAAGAACAAAACCAATGAAAAAAAAATTTAACAAAAAAAAAATGAAGGAAGAAAAAAGTGTCATAAACATTATTGAATAATGACAATTGCCAACACAAGAATTTCAGCAAATTATATTTGACCCCTAGACAAGATTATCATCTTCCAATCCTAAAAATATAAATAATAAACAACACCTCATTAGTTATTCTAGGAGAATGATTCATGGTAATATCAAAAAAATCATTGGATGGTAATAATATTTTTCTAACAATGATAGCCTAAGTAAGAACTAAGAAGTATTGTGGCGTTTTATTTTTAAGAATATGAATAATATTAAGACAATTGGATTCCACAATCAAGCTCCTATTCTTCTAATAAAAAAAACACATTAATATACATGTAAATGATTTTTAGTTTTACAATTATAAATTATTAATAAACTCATAATTTCATAAAATAATAAAGTAGTAATTTTAATTAATTTTTAAAAATAATTTATATTTTTTTTTCAAATTATTAGTTGTAATTATTATTTCCAATTTTATAAAAAATAAATATAATTTTTTTTTTTTTTAAAAAAAATAATTTTTAGAAACTTTCCATAAAAAGGTTATTGGATTATTACCTTATTAATTTTTTTTAGTTCCCATCAATGGGTATTACCCATTAAGAAGTGTTCCATATATATATATATTTCCTTTATTTTATTAATCAATTTCGAAAATGGCATTTTATTTATGCAATATTTTCGAATTTTTTATTTTGAAAAATAGATTGAGTTGTAAATTAATTATTTATTTTAATTAATTCTTGGACCAACTACAATCAATGATTTTTTCATTTAATTGATTAATTTAAAATAAATGAATTTAAAATATATATATATATTATTATAAATTGAATTAACTAGTCAAAAGAAAATCTAGATAGGTGATATTTTTGCTTGAAGTATTTCTTTTCTATTTTTATTATTTTCGAAAATTGTATTTTTATATACTTTAAATTTTCGAACTCAATAAATATATTCTCAAAGGAAATTTTTAAGTTGCTAATTATTTAATTTAATTCAACTTAAATTAATTTCCTTAATATTTATATTTAAGATTATTACTAAGATGGAAATAATTAATTTTATTTCAATCACCATCTAAGTATAATTTTATAAATATTATATTAAATTGTTATTTTTGAATTTCAATTTTAAATTTCGAATTTAATGAGAATTTATTTATTAGAATAATAAAGAAAATACATTTTAAAGAATGAGCTTTATTATTATTAAGATATTCGATCTCCATTGTGGGTTTTACACCGCGTTTGTTTTAGTGAGTAATCCTCCCTAATGGAGGAACGTTCATTAGCAATTTCGCACCGTTTAATCTCGCATGATAAGTAATTTGTAAGTGTTTTATATGGTATAGATCACCCTAATGGTGGCGACCATATTTGACTTGCAAATTGCGAAACAATGGTAGAAGCTCATAAGATAGAATAGCCTTGACTCTCGCCTAAACGGGACAACGCTGGATTCCAATCTTGATCGAATAAAAGGTTGCTAGAATGTTTAACATTTTAGATGAGCTGACAACTCTATTCAATGGATGGTAGCTTTGACTCTCGCCTAAACGGGACACTGATATCAGTTTGTTGAAAAACCTTGGAAATTATTTAGGATTGAATTTTTTAAGTATTTTCTCATATCATTCCTACTTGTTATGTGCTTATAATTTCTGAATTGATTTTGTGTTAAACCATTATTAAATTTCTATTTGTTGATTTCTATTATTTTGTAGTATCCTGTATTATCAAAATGAATCCCATGTTATCACTGTTGACTGAAAACAAGCTGAATGGATCTAACTTTAATAAGTGGAATGAGAACATTAATATTGCTCTCATAGGAGAAAGTGCCTTGTTTGTTTTAACTGAGCCGTCACCTGAAGTGCCTGGGGACAATGCTTCCAAAGCTGTGAAAGAAAAGTATGAGCGTTGGCAGAAAGCAAATGACAAAGCTCTATACTTTATGCTTTCTAGCATGGTTGACACCCTCAAAACTCGGTTTTCTAAAATCGAGAAGGCTGCTGAAGTTATGACGAAGTTAAATGAGCTATTCGGTAAGGCATCACTTTAGTCACGCTTTGACGCGACTAAGAAGTACATTAATGCACGGATGGAACCTCATCAAAACGTGCGTGACCATGTTCTCCTTATGTCAAGTTATTTCCAAGAAGCCCAGGATCATGGTGCTGAAATGGACAGTGCTACTCAAGTAAGTCTTATCTTGAATAGCCTGACTCCAGCATTTCTACCATACACTTCAAATTATGTCATGAATAAGAAGGAAATTGACTTTCATGAATTAGTCAATGACCTTCAAACTTATGAAAATTTGATTGGAGGACCCAAAAAGAAAGGGAGCAAACCTCATAATCCTGGAAATGGTAATGGGACGATCAAACCCGAAGCAAATGTTGCCACTGCTTCAAAGCCCAAATCGAAGAGGAAGTGGAACAACACCAAGAAGCGAACAAAAGCCACGAAGAATAAAAAGGCTGCTCCTTCTGGTGATGCAACACTTAAAGGAAAGTGTTTCTACTGCAATGAGAAAGGTCATTGGAAACCCCAGTGTCCTAAACTTCTTGCAAAGAAACAAGGTATATCCCTTTATAAACTTTAAGAGTTTTAGTGAATCATTATCCAATTGGATTTATGATTCTGGACTAACTTTGTTTATTTGTTTTCTTCTTCTTATAGGCCAAGCTACTTGAACTCAGAAGAGTTGGATCAGAAGCTGGACCAAGGGTGAAATCGTCCAGATGAAGATGAAGCTCTTCAATTTATTTTTTGAATTAATTGTTTTAGTTTAAAGACAATTTGGATTTCAAATTTTAGTTAAGGATATTTATCCCTATTTTTCTCATATTGTTGCAATACATTTTTATTTTATTATTAATAAAGTATTCTTTATTTTCGAAATTCACCATTGCAATTTATGAGATTGAGCTTCATTTAATTTATCTTCATCAATTATTACCACATTATATTTGTATGTTTGTATGTGTAAGTGTTTTTATTATTGATGCAAATTCTATAATATTTACAACTCTTCATAGAGTTATATTAAATAAACACTAGAAATTATTTCTATGTTTATTAATAATTGTTAATTCTAATACAATTATTAAGAATTTGTTTAATAAAAGGATCTTTTGATCTGATAGGGGTGGAGAAAAGTTAAGAAAACTATGCAGTTCAACGATCTTTTATATCTAATGAACTCTGGATAGTATTCAACTCCACATAAACTCTATCACACTTAGACAATCATGATCTTTACAACCTTTAGGAATGGATCATAATCTCTATATACTTAGGGGTGGAGGTTATCCACAAGTACCCTATATGTATATTCTTAGGGGTGGAGTCTATTCCACAATTCTCTATGTAACACATATCTTCTTTAAATATGGAAGTAATATAATGGGTCAGCTATTGTCAATATAAATTCTTGATCTTGATTGTATGTTCCATTTCGTTTTACTGTTGTAAGTAAAAGTTTGATACCTTTGAAAGTTCTTTGTTAAAGTTTCACACTACCTTAATTGAGTGGGAGAATTTTAAAGTTCTATACCCATCTTCATTAGGTTGATACTTGTGATAGATACTTAAGAACACTACTGAAAAGCAAATCTAACCATTCACATGGATAGGAATAGCTTATTAGAATTATGAGAATAAGATAAAGAACTCTAGTTCAGTCCATTCGAATGACTTGAACCAAGAATTCTTAATCCTCATAAAATTTGATGGTATCTTAATTTTGATTACTTTATCTCTGGCATGTATTTTTCACTTCAAAATACTAGTATGCTATGTTGATGACTTAGTCTTAACTTAAAGTTTTAGACTAATACAAAAGTCACAACTAGGTAACTCTCTAAACAATCAGAGGTTAAAAGTATAATTTAACCAGACATCTGCTATTGAGTGGGAGCTATCTGAATGTAATCAAATAGGGAACATTAGAAGATATTCAAGAAAGATTTATGAAAGTGATCTATATGTTAAGGAACTGTGTATCAGTTGTCCTTGTATCTCACCATCTAATTTTGAAATTCTTGAGATGGTGTTTACTTTGGGGGTGGAGGGATTATTGTATAATAATTCAAGCTCTACCAGAGAAGAACTATAACTTTGTTTATTCGAAAATACCAGAAAGTTATATCACTGAAGAAAAGTCTACACTGTATTATCTCAATTACATATTTTAAAATATGAGAGATATGTCTTCTGTTAATTCAGATGTACTTTTAAAACAGTAAAGATTTCAGTATCCCTTGATAAGTAAAGCATATAGTAAAAGATGTTTCATAAGAGTTTTTATGAACTAGTTCCAGAAGTTTGGGTGGATTCAAATATACTACACTTGATCTGAAGATCAAGACATCAGATTGACCTATTTGCACAGTTTGTTTTATATTAGTGCAAGTGGGAGTTTGTTGGGTTTTATGCCCTAAATAAAACTCTTTACAATCTGATTAGTTATCAATATAAGAAATTTGAAGTGATTGATGTTTGCATGAATTTTACATGCTAATGGTTTAATATGTTTAATATGTTTATTACATTTACACACAGAATCAGTTAAATCCAGATCATATGTTTATTCACAATTACAGTATCGTCAACACAGTGGAATGTGATTGTGATCATATGAATCAAAAGACTTGGTCCCTATTTCATCAGTGTTATTGGATTTACACTAATGTGATAATCAGCGATGATGTGTACTTACACTTGGAGTAAGTGTTATGTTCTTTCCAGGACATTAGTAAAGTATACTAGTTTCGAATGTATGGAGTATACATTGGACTGGACCGATATTGCAACTAAGTTAAGATATTACAAACTTACCGTTATACATATCTTTCCAAGTCAATATCAGTAGTTGATCTTAAGATTAAAAGAATCTAAATCCTAATATGCTTAGGCTCAACTCAGGAGTGTTATTCATGTTCTTAGATTTATTAGTTAAGCCTACTTTTAGGTCAGGGTGATACGTATATTTTGGGAACATGATAGTATGATTGAGTGGGAGTGCTGAACATAAATATGGAATCTATAGCTTCTACTGGTGTATAGAAGTCAAGTGATGATTCCCTTCGAGCTTAGCAAATAGAAGTAAATGGATGAGCTCTTGTTTAACTGACTAATTATTAGATCACTAAACACCATTTACAGGTAGCTAAGTGTTTTAAGGGGCAAAATACATTAACGGGTGAGAACGGTAAAGAAATCCCATCTCGATGTAGATCATCTATATAGAGGTTCTTTAAATCACAATAAGATTATAACAATGGTTAAATGAGATAACATATTGATATCGTGGAACATACAATATGCTCTATATAAGTCTGAGAGTGCAATTCTAAGTTCTAAGAGTGGATTCAACGAAGAACTAATTAGTAGGAATTTACTTGGTAAATTTGGTTCACTTATTGGAAGCTCAGCATATAGATCCATGGTCCCCATTCTAGTTGAGAACATTCTGCTTGTAAGATCATTAATTGATTCGTGATTGATCAATTATAATTCTAAAGTTAGACTATGTCTAATTTTATGAATTTTCACTAAGCAGGGGTGAAATTGTAAAGAAAAGAGTTTCTAGGTTTATTTATTTATTAATGGACTTTATATGTCTAATTAATAATTAAATTAAATGACAATATTATTTAATAATGTATTTTAGTTATTAAATAATTAGTTTTGACATTTAAAAGGTTAGAATTTGAAAATTGGCGTTTTTGAGAAAATAGAGATAAAATTTGATAAAACTGCAAAATCAAGTGGGGCCCATTATAACACCATTGCCGGCCACTTAATGTGGGATTTCAAATTAATATTTTCATTATTTTAATGCCAAATAATTCCTAACCTAAACCTTGTAGTTGCCTATAAATAGAAAGTGATGGCTCAGTCACAACACATGCTTTCATTAGTAATCTGACAGAAATTTCTCTCTTCAGAAAAACTGAGCCTTCCTCACTTTCTATACCTGGCCGAAACCCTCTCTCTTCTTTTCCCTTTATCAATTTCGACCCTAGTGAAAGAGTAAGTGCCCACACACAAAGAAATGCGTAACTCAATCATAGATTGGAAGACTGTGAAGGATCAAACTTGAAGAAGAAGGACATTCGGGCTCGGATCTTGATTATACTCGCTACGTAAAGGATACAAGGGTTAGAGATCTGAGTGGAAGGAGACATTAATTCCGCTGCATCAATGTAAGGTTTTCTTAACTTTATATGTGTTTAATTTATCGTTTTAGAAAGTTCATATTTAGGGTGTTTAAACAACATACTTGTGAGTAGATCTAAGATCCTGGTAAAATAAATATCCAACACAAACATCATAAAAGATCCAAGGATTGACACAATAAGAGTTGGGCAAATTTTCCAAGACAAGAAAACAATAAAGCTTGCCATGAGCCTATATGCAATCAAAATGAATGAACAACACATGGTAAAAAGATCATCAACAAAGGACTACAGCTTAGTGTGTGTTGATAAAAATTGTAAATGGTACTTCTAGGCAACAAAACATGGAAAAACAAATCTCTTCAGAGTCATAAAACTTGTGGAGGATCATACATGCTCAATAGAACGCATCCATGACGATCACCCCCAAGCAACAAGTAACATAATAGCTGACTGCATCAAAAAAAAAAAATTACCAATCCAAAAAGAAACCACAGGCCAAATGAGATTGTTGATGATGTAGCAGAAGACTATAGTGTCTCAATTTCTTACCAAAAAGCTTGTTGAGCAAAAGAGAAGGCTTCAAAAAAGGTAATAGGCTCCCCACATGATTCATACAATGAAATACCAGGGATTCTATACATGATCCGAAAATGCAACCCAGGTATAAATTTCTTGGTCTTAAACTAAACTTAATCTTATAAAAACTAATCAGTAGTTCTAATGTGACCATACTCTCTCATAATTTTGCAGGAACAATAACAGACTTAGTCCAACATGACAATGGGCATTTTAAGTACATATTTTTTTTTTTGCATTAGAAGTCTCAATAGAAGGCTGGAAACACTGCACACCTCTAATTGTGGTTGATGCAACTTTCCTTAAGAATGCATATGGAGGAACATTGATAATTGCTAGTGCACAAGATGCCGACAGACACATATTCCCACTAGCTTTTTCAGTAGTTGATTCTGAAAATGATGCATCATGGCAATACTTCATGGAAAAGCTCAAAGAATCATATGGGGAGTGTGAAGACCAATGCATAATTTCTGACAGACACGAAAGTATAACAAAAGCAATGAAATCAGTATTCCCTAACTTGATGCATGTGGTATATTGCTTCCATTTGTTCCAAAATATAAAAACAAGATTCAGAAAAGGTGTAGATGATCTAAGAGATGCATTCTACTGTGCAGCAAAAGCATACAATCAAACTGACTTCGACGATTGCATGAGGGACTTAGACAACATTGATAGTAGAATTCGTCCTTACCTGACAAATAAAGTTGGCCTAGAAAAATGGACAAGGCTTTACAGCCGAAATAAACGCTACTCAACATTAACCTCCAACATAGCAGAGTCTATGAACTCAGCATTGAAAGAAATCAGAGAGCTACCGATTGGAACACTGCTTGAATGTCTACGTTGCTTGGTTCAAAAATAGTCATGGGAAAACAAAAATAGAGCTTTGTCCACATTCACAACATTAGCAAAAATACCAGAAAAGATACTAAAGGATAAACTGGAACGCAGTAAGAAACTAGAGGTAACCTCAAAACTTCACTTATATGCTACTTATGCGCATTCTGTTACTTCACACAAAGTAAAAAAAAAACAGTTATACTAATGGTTACCTCTTTTACATTTCACAGGTGCAAACATCCAATCTTGTCATATACACAGTAAAAGAATTGCAAAACTCCTATATTGTGGATATCCTAAACAGAACATGCACATGTGAACGATTTCAGTATGATGAAATGCCATGTTCTCATGCAATGGCTGTAATATCAAAAAGATACATGAAATGCTATGAGTATTGCTCATACTACTACACAAAAGAAGCATTTCTTGCAACATATGAAGGTTCTGTGTTACCAATAGGTGACCCAAAGACATGGGACTTGCCTGATAACATCAAACAACTACAAGTATTTCCATCAATATACAAGAGACCAGCATGAAGGCCAAAGAAACAAAGGTATAAAACTGCACTAGATAAAGCAACACAGAATAAATGTGCAAGATGCTTACAAAAAGGACACAACCGAAGGACTTGTAAAAATGATGCGGTCGAGCCAAAGAGAAAGAGAAAAAGAGACATTGAATAGCCCACCCATTATTCTTCCATTTATCCAAATACTATAAAAATAAAAACAATACTTTCAAATTGAGAAACTACTAAGTACCTTTACTTTCCAATGTTTCCCTATATTTTTCAAATACTATAAGAATAAAAAAAACATGTCATATGTGAACACTGCTTTTAAGAATAGTTAAATTGATTTTTAAAGTCTAAATTTAGTTTTTAGTATTTTATATGATTGATCACTAATAGAAAACTAACATGTTGCTTAAATTATATATTCATATATTTTATCATTTAGGCAAAAAAAAAGAGGTTGGACAATTCATTTATACTGAAAATATATTATATATTGCCATTGACTTGTTATCTGGTGATGTTAATTAAAGAAAATTATAGGTTAGAGAGATAAAAGAACTGGTTATTGATTGTTATTACTGGTATTTTGCAGTGACAAGATACCATCAAAATATACACACAAAAAACATATAAAAAAATATACATTATCCATTATTAAAAAATGATCAAAGTGTACCTCTAATTCAAATATGTTGCAAGCGACTACCATTGTAGAACCCCAAGTTGAAAAAAATCCTCTTTTACAACCTAAACGTTTATATAAAAAAAATTAGAAACAATATAACTAATTTTTTCACTAAATGAATCATACTAACTACTCTATACCTTAATTATTGATTTGTATTAAAACCATCATTCAACCAAAAAAAATATAAATCATTACTCTGCAAAAAATCATTGTTGGTTTTATGAAAATTAAGCTACAAACATTAGCTTAAAACTACAAAACACACTTTCTTTTCAACTTTATAAACTTAAATCCTTCCATTAAAAGATAACATTCCAAACAATAATTTTAACTACTTATATACTAGCATATTTCCAAAAAAAGATACTAAAAGGTCCCTTCACAGCAGTGTTACCAACAAAAGAGAGATTAATACCTAGCTAATACTACATATAAATCCTACTGTCCAGATATACCATTCACTAATACTGACAATGAAATGTACTAAAAAATTGGAGCTTAATTACAATTCTAAAAACAAAAAGTAACAAAACAAGTTACTTTGACTCCAAAATAGTTCACCAAAAAGTTTCATTCCAGTTGAAACTCCAACTTTAGTACACCAAAAAGTTTCATCCCAGTGCAGATGCAAAACCCCTTCAATCTAGTCAAGCTCTTGGAATCCTCCCAGGAAATTCGGACTCAGTATCATAATCATTCAACAGCTTCTTCTTGGCATGAACATACAACTCAACAGCGAGCTTCCTCCTAAAAAATCCCACATCTAGAGGATTTGGAAGTTTGTCAATACATCCATGAATAAAGAAATCAGCATACTTAGCCACGAACAAGCCACAATCACTACAAACAATACAAGTAAAAAACAAACATTAGACTGAATACTAAGAAAACAACAAAAATCATAACAATATAAACACATTTCAACATACTTGTCTACTTGCTGAGGTAACTTAGTAACAACAAAAACATCAAGCATGTCCTCCTCCTTTTTCGCTTTAAAAAATCCTTGGCTTGTGTCAATATCCATCCTCCTACTGTAATAGTCAATGAATGACAAACATATAGGCAACACCACTGCAAATGGCTTGACATAACCAGTTGTTTTCCTGTCCAACTCATGTCTAGGCCCTAAGGAATTATAAATATTGACACACCTAGCCCTAATATCAAAAATGATCAAAATCCAATGCTTTTCATCCTTAATATGCATGTAAATCAACACATGATCAACACGTAGCCAATCTTTGTTAGCATACATGTAATACCCACTCATGTATTCAGTAACAATGTTACTCTTAGGGACAGCATCAATCTTATTTCCAGACTTGACAAACTTATCATACAACTCAACCACCTTAAAATAGAAATGATAATTTGTGGTTGTCGCAGACACTGCAACATTAGGATCATACTTTAACTTCTTTCGCAAGTAGTAAAATATTACATCCATATGCTTTAAAAAAAAGAGATTAGAATATGAATAAATAAAAGATAACTAAAATGAAAAAAAAAATACTAAATATGATACTCACCGAGTTACTAAGGCACCTCCCAGGGGTCAAAAGATCATAAAACCACCACTTGTCCTGAACACTATCAATGCAGAAATCTAAAGCAGGACTAAAAAGATTCTTCCCTTGAACAAACTTCTTCTTCCTAAAAAAAGAAACCAACCAATATACTTAATATCAAATATGCAAAAATTTAAAAATTAACCCAAATAACATAATAAAAACAAGAAAACATACTTATTCTCATCCTTGAACCCAACACAGAACCACTCATCAAATGCCTTTTGTTGAAGTTCATGTGGAGGATCGAACAACCCAGAATTAAAGGGATATAGACCTTTAACATTCTTTTTCTTCTTCTTTTCATTACTACCAGAAGACCTAGAATTATTTCTGTAATGACTCTGTAAAACCACACTAGGCTTATGAGCCATCTTTGATTTAGGAGATTCACAAACCTTAATCTTTTCCTAAAAAAGAAACCAAACAGTAACATTTAAATTTAACAACAATAATATTTAAAGAACAGCCATTGCAACAGTAACATAAAAAAAATCAAAACACCAAGCCATACCATAATCTTCTTCACTTCATATGCATGACACACATCATCCACCTTTTGATTTATAACAGCCATCACAGATTTTGAAAAACCATCATCGGTACCCGCACTAACCTTCTCATCAATTCCCTCAACTCCACCTACATTACCACCATGAGAACACAAAGCTTCATCCTCCACCATTGCAACAATCTCATTTTGTCCTAATAACGAACCCATTATGTCAAAATTTGGCATATCCTAACAACAAAAGCAAATCAAAGCAACAAACAAATTAGTTAACAACTTAAGAGAATAAAAATACAATAATTACACAAAACTGTTCTATAAAAAAATTAATAAACAAAATTAACATTTTCCAAAGAAGATAAACCAGCAAAATCTTGACTATCAACTTCTTTCACAGACATCTCATATATGTTTTTAATTTCCTGTACAATATAATCAGAAAAGAAACAATTAAGTAGCTAAAATTATAACAGAAAATATTGAATAATAATAAAAAGAAACTAGACCTTATAAACATCACTGTCACCATGATTAATGCTCAAATTTATACAATTTAAGGGTTTAATTGTGTACATAAAGTTAATTTAAGTTAAATATTTTCATAATTTTGTTTGTAAAATTAACTAAGTTGAAAATATTTAATTTTGTTTAATTTTGTGTTATTTTTAAAATTTGAGTAAATTGTATAATTGAAGAGGCCCAATTGATTCATTCATTACATATACATATATAATAACCCTTTGTTTTGCCCTTTGACCACGTCTTGTACGCATGGGCCATTTTGAATTTAATGGACCTCATATCATTTGGGAAATTTACATGGTGTACTAACTTTTGTTATTTTTTTACAAAAATACTGTCAGGCGGTATTTTTTACTTTTTTACTGTGTTTTTTTATAAGTTTCATACTGCAGTATACTGTGTTAAGTTTTCACTGGTGTTCTACTGGTGTTTTAATGGTGTTCTACTGTTGTTTTGAGCTGTTCTGCTTTGTGTTTTGCTAGTGTTTTATAAAACACAGTATTTTTGTAAAGATTTCTGTGTGACAGTATTTTTGTAAAAATTAACCTAAATTCCAGTATTTTTGTAAGTTTCCCTATCATTTCAATGTTAAGAGCCCAAGTTACTCTAATTGATATTTCCTAGCAATAGGAGCAGCCAAAAGCAACGTCCCACGTCTGACTCCAACAACAGCTGAAGCATGCGAATCCCACGCTGCCTTTCACTCTATTTCACCTGACGCATATTTCCAATTCCATCCGAAATTATAGCCATTTTCTCCATTATTCATTGGACGAAAAATATCAATTTTGAGAGCAAAATTGGCTCTATAAATAGGACCCTAAAATGAGTGTTGAGCATCAGATTTTAGTAGTGTTATTATACAAAAATTTTATCTTTTTCTTTCCTTCTTTATTTTACTTTATTAATTTTGGTGTAAAGACAATGCCTTTTTTAGGCTAATTTCTTTGACAAGACTCAAGTGTAAGTTCATGTAATTTTTATTTTTCTAATATATTGATTCTCTTTGTTCTTCATTTCCATATTTATTATATTAAATTTCTCTTCTTCTAAATTGCACTTTAAATTGAATAGTACCTTTTATATAAGTTCAGTCATGCTTTTCTTATGTAAGTTAGGCTATTAATTATTAGGGTGTTTATTATATTATATGATTTTTACTGTATTCTGCCGGTGGTATTTTGTCGATTTAAATTATATGATATGATAGTATTTTTAGAAGTAGTATTAATTTAGTTAGAGAACATATTTTTCTGATGGACTTAATTATACACATTTTCCAACTATAATTAATGGTGTACAATTATAGTTGAGGTTAAGGAATCAATTTTATTAGGAAAATATAATTGCATGTACAAAGCTTGTGTCTTCCATAATCATTTTCTGATCACTTCTCATTTTAATTACTTGTTTAATTTTTGAAAATCATTTTCTCAATATTCTCACATCACATTCAAGGTTCTTATTTTATTCTCGTAAAATTACTAACTGTCCTTTTAAGTGTATTTTTCCTCCCTGTGGATACGACATATAGCCCGTTTACTACCGCGACCGCAGTGTAACTAATTGGGCGACATCAATTTTTGGCGCCGTTGCCGGGGAGGTTTCTGGGCTACAAGAGGTTAGTATAGTAGTTTATTTATTTATTATTATTTTTAGTATCTATTTTTTCCTCTCTTTATTTGTTTCTATCAAAAAAAAAAAAATAGTTTATATAGTATAATTTAGTTTTTTTTTTCAAAAAAAAAATATACCACTATATATTATTATAATTATTTTTTTTTCTCCTCTTTAATCTTTTAGTAAAAAAAAAAAAGAAGCAAGTAGTTTAATTTTTTTTTTTAGTTTATTTGTTACTTTTATTTATTATTTTGCTACTATATTATGGTTTTAATTTTTTTTTTTTTTTTGGATTAGCCATTTTTTTTATTTATTTATTTTAGGTTAGTTGTAGACTTTTACCCTTTAGGCTAAAAAAAAATATTGTGCATAAAATATTTTCATAAACTTTTTAGTGTAAACCCAATTGTGTAATGGTAAAAGTGGTACAAACTAAGATTATTCTGTCTAAGAAAGATTGGCTTTAAAGGTTTGTGGTAGAGTACCCTCTACACTTTCTAACAACCCCGGGGAGTTCTAGTAAAAGTGTGGGACGAAGCGGTACCTTGGCAACCTTCCCAATCGGCCTGGGAATATCTTGTGTGAATACCCTTGCATTATTACATAGTTGTAATTTACATTATTTAACAAGTGAAAATACACAAAAAAAAAAGTGAATGTCACGAAATAGAGACAAATTAGGGTGATTTGTAAAACAACAAATTGAAATTTTAGAAAACTCTCCTAAATCGTCTTCTTCCCCTCGTTCTCATTCACCACCATCACCCATACTTCTTGCACTGCCAATGATGGCTCAACAACAGGAAGTCCAACCAAGAACACTACAGGATTATCTACATCCTACGCGTACGACCACACCTTCATGCATAATGTATCCCATGAATATGGCCAACTTCGATTTCAAACCTGGTATGATTCAACTTTTACCAACCTTTCATGGTATGGAAAATGAGAGTCCATATGTGCATATTCAGGCCTTCGAAGAGGTGGTGGCCACATTCAACAACCAAGCTGACATCATTAACTTGGTGAGATTGAAGTTCTTTCCTTTCTCACTCAAGAAAAATCCAAAAGCTGGTTGTATTCTTTAAGGCCCAGGTCTATTGGGACATAGGAAGAAATGACAAAAGTATTTTTCTCTAAATTTTTCCCACCCCATAAGACCAGAAACCTTAAGAGGCAAATCTCTACCTTCAACCAAAAGGACCACGAAACATTTCATCAGGTCTGGGAGAGGTTTAAAGATTTGATGGGCCAGTGCCCACATCATGGATACGAAAGTTGGCGTCTTGTCAGCTATTTCTACGACGGTCTCACAGCCGACAAAAGACAATTCGTACAAATGATGTGCAATGGTGACTTCCTTCAGAAAGATCCCGAAGAAGCTTTGGAATATCTTGAAGAAATCTCTGAAAAATCCTACACATGGAGTGCACCAAGTCCTACGGACAAGCCACGAACAGCCGGAGTCTACCAATTGAAGGAGGAGGATAGTGTGAAAGCTCAACTTGAAGCTCTGAAAAAACAATTTGAGGCTTTCAAAACTCAAGAAGGTAAAGCACTCCAAATGGTTGCAAAAGTGGAAAAGCAAGAACCATGCTTTATTTGTGGAGGGACAGATCATCAACCACAAGAGTGCCCTAATCTTAGTATGTTGAGGGGAGGAGATGAGGAGCAATGTAATGCCTTAGGGGATTACAAGAAGTCTTATAATGCCTACTCCAACACATACAATCCTGGTTGGCGTAACCATCCCAAATTCAGTTGGAAGGATACAAGTCAAAATCAAGCATCTGGGAGCCAATGGAAACCTGTTCAACAAAATAATTCTCTTGAGAATTCCATGAAAATTCCCGCAGACTCTCAACTAGAGTTCAGGACTTATTTTGCCCAGGTGATAGAGGAATTGAAGGACATAAAGATTCAATTAACAAAGTTAAATGATTCTTCAGCCATTCAAGAGCGTGGTAAGCTTCCCGCTCAGCCTCTAATTACTCCCAAAGGGCAACATATGGCACAAACCTCCACTTCTTCAAAGTCTAATCTAAAAAAGGTTAATGCCATTACTACTCGAAGTGGTCAAAGTACAGTATCACCATTACCTAAGACCACTAGTGTACCAATGCCTGCTCCAGATGCTAAAATGCCACAGAACCCTCCAGTGAAGGTGCCCTTCCCTCAGGCTTTGAAATCTACTAAGAAGGTACTGGAAAATCATGGTGAAATCCTAGACAATTTAAAACAAGTGAAGATCAAACTGCCTCTCTTGCATGTGATCAAACAAGTACCAGCATATGCCAAGGTCATCAAGGATTTATGCACCATGAAAAGAAAACACCATGTCAAGAAAACTGCATTCTTGACAGAACAAGTAAGTGCGGTGATTGAACAAAAGATACCGATCAAATAAAAAGATCCAGGTTGTCCTACAATCGCTTGCCAAATTGGGACACAAGGATTTGGTCAAGCCCTCCTAGACTTAGGGGAAAGTGTTAATCTTATGCCTTATTCAATTTACTTGCAACTAGGCCTAGGAGAAATCAAGCCCACATCTGTGGTGCTGCAATTGGCTGACCGCTCAATCAAAAAGCCACGAGGAATAGTTGAAGATGTCTTGATTAAAGTTGGAAAATTCTATTACCCCGCTGACTTTTTGATTTTGGACACTCAGTCTGAGGTTAATACTGAGTCAAAAATTCCCATCATTCTCGGTAGGCCTTTCCTTGCAACAGCCAATGCTCTCATTAACTGTAGGAATGGTCTCATGAAATTATCTTTCGGGAATATGACTATGGAAGTCAATATTTTTCATGTTGTGAAACAACCACCAGACGAGGAGGAAGATTGCTATCATACTGATGTGATAGACACAATTGTTGAGGAGGAAATTCTTTTGCATGATGATTCTGATTCTTTAAATGATCTCCTCCATGACTTTGATACTGAAAATATGCTTTATCCACCTGAGGAAGCCAATGTTTCTTCCATTCTTGAGATGTCCCAAGATGAAGCATCACCGTCGCAATATGAGAATTTGCGATTCCAGACCTGATCTATGAAACACTTCTTCGGGTCCATGTGCAATATTGACAAATTCTAGTAAGAGGGTAGGCTTACCTGAGGAGATCACCTTTGTGACTCTGGCCTACCAAGAATGATCAGGTTGTTTCTATTTCTGTTTATGTTTATATTTTATTCACTATTTATTTCCTTTGTTTTTGTTTTGTTTTTTTCGAGGATCAATATCGCTGCTATCCATGGTTGCTTGCTCTCCAGGTGTTCTCTTTCCCTATTCTTTTAATTTTTTATATTTAGACATTGAGGACACTGTGTGATTTTAGTTGGGGGTGGTGAGCATATTCAAGCATCTTTCTTAATTTTTGTCATATTAATATTTTCATGGTCAAATTTTTCAAAAATTACTCATTTAGTCTTGTAAAATGTTATTTTTAAGCCAATTTTTGCTATCTTTGTTACTTAGAATTTTTCTAGAGTTATAAAATGCACATGCCAAACTTTGTGGTAAGATGGGTGTTAGCACGTATTTGCTTAGAAATTTTGCCAAGTTTAAGTGTTCATATTTTTGTAAGTGGCGAGATTTGAGAAAACAACTTTTGAATTTTTATTGATTCTTAGACATGGTACTAGGATTTGTTTGGATGTTGCTTTAAGGGATAATTTTTATAGACAAATCTTATTAAGGAGCCTTTTTGTAATTATTTTCTTTGTTCTACAAAAAAAAAAAAAAAAAAAAAACAAGAAAAAAAATTGCAAGAGCAACATTTCTATCCATTTGTCTAACATGTTGCCTCTTGTTTGAAAAAAAAATAGAAAAGAAAAAAAAAATTGTAGTATTTCATTTTTTTTTGTTTTGGCTCCTAGAATAAATGTAAAAGATTGTCTATTTTTGTTTAAAAATCCTACAAAGCTGGTTTGTGGTACTCTTATGGTGGTTTGTCCAAATAATTCATAACCTATCTTCGTTTCAATGTTTATTCAAATGTTTGTCCTAAATTGATCTATCCATTTCGAGTGCTCACTTTTCAATTTCCAACTCCATGAGCGCAATCCTTAGCCATGAATAAATATTTTCAAAAACATGTGAGGCAGTTGGAGTTGAGACTTCTACTTGGTATATGTTCTCAAAGGAATCTATGTGTTATGGTTTGTCGTAAGAAGGTTCAAGTTTGCTGCACACACTCACAACTCTAGATTTATTCAAGGTAATTTTGTATAGTTCTTATTGGCTTGTTACTAACATTTTGCTTGAATATTTGTGCCATTTTTAAAATTTTTGACTTGAAAATATTATGTTGACATTATTTCTTTTCGCTTGAATTGCTAGACACTAGCAATAAGCTAGTCGGGGGTTGTGATTAATGCTCAAATTTATACAATTTAAGGGTTTAATTGTGTACATAAAGTTAATTTAAGTTAAATATTTTCATAATTTTGTTTGTAAAATTAATTAAGTTGAAAATATTTAATTTTGTTTAATTTTGTGTTATTTTTAAAATTTGAGTAAATTGTATAATTGAAGAGGCTCAATTGACTCATTCATTACATATACATATATAATAACCATTTGTTTTGCCCTTTGACCAAGTCTTGTACGCATGGGCCATTTTGAATTTAATGGACCTCATATCATTTCAATGTTAAGAGCCCAAGTTACTCTAATTGATATTTCCTAGCAATAGGAGCAGCCAAAAGCAACGCCCCACGTCAGACTCCAACAACAGCTGAAGCATGCGAATCCCACGTTGCCTTTCACTCCATTTCACCTGACGCATATTTCCAATTCCATCCGAAATTGGAGCCATTTTCTCCATTATTCATTGGACGAAAAATATCAATTTTGAGAGCAAAATTGGCTCTATAAATAGGACCCTAAAATGAGTGTTGAGCATCATATTTTAGTAGTGTTATTATACCAAAATTTTATCTTTTTCTTTCCTTCTTCTTTATTTTACTTTATTAATTTTGGTGTAAAGACAATGCCTTTTCTAGGCTAATTTCTTTGGCAAGACTCAAGTGTAAGTTCATGTAATTTTTATTTTTCCTAATATATTGATTCTCTTTGTTCTTCATTTCCATATTTATTATATTAAATTTCTCTTCTTCTAAATTGCACTTTAAATTTAATAGTACCTTTTATATAAGTTCAGTCATGTTTTTCTTATGTAAGTTCATGTAATTTTTATTTTTCTAATATATTGATTCTCTTTGTTCTTCATTTTCATATTTATTATATTAAATTTCTCTTCTTCTAAATTGCACTTTAAATTTAATAGTAAATTTTATATAAGTTCAGTCATGCTTTTCTTATGTAAGTTAGACTATTAATTATTAGGGTGTTTATTATATTATATGATTTTTACTGTATTCTGCCGGTAGTATTTTTTCGATTTAAATTATATGATATGATAGTATTTTTAGAAGTAGTATTAATTTAATTAGAGAACATATTTTTCTAGTGGACTTAATTATACAAATTTTCCAACTATAATTAATGGTGTAGAATTATAGTTGAGGTTAAGGAATCAATTTTATTAGGAAAATATAATTGCATGTACAAAGCTTGTGTCTTCCATAATCATTTTCTGATCACTTCTCATTTTAATTACTTGTTTAATTTTTGAAAATCATTTTCTCAATATTCTCACATCACATTCAAGGTTCTTATTTTATTCTCGTAAAATTACTAATTGTCCTTTTAAGTGTATTTTTCCTCCCTGTGGATACGACATATAGCCCATTTACTACCGCGACCGCAGTGTAACTAATTGGGCGACATCACACCACCAACACAATCTTCGCCATCCTTCACATTACCAGCATCTTCACCATCTCCCTTAACAATAAGCTACAATAAAAAAACACCATACAAACACATGAAAAACACAACTAATAACACAGAATAAAGAATACTAAAAATAGCACCATACTATCATAGAGCAACTAACAACACACAAACACAACATACAAACAAATGAAAAACTAAAAAAATCTTAAAACTACTAAATAATACCTCAACATCATCACTAATGTCATCTAGGTTACAGGTACTACCAACGCCACCACCCCCACCGTCATCCTCATCCTCATCCTCATTACTCTACAAAAACAAAATCACATAAAAATCGTTGCATATTAACAAATAAAACTAAAAATAAACAATATCAATCATAAAAGAAACCAAAAAATACCTGACCTGTGGTACAACATTCGCAATACTATCTTTAATCAAAACTTTCAATTCTAAAAACTTCGTATCAAAATAAAAAGTTAAATCCTCTCCTACATTACGATCAATGTAACCCTTCAAATTTTCCTCAAGTAATGTAAATTTTTCATCGACTTCCTTACGAAATTCTTTCAAAGCACACTCCAATCCAACTTGCCTAACTACAAGCCCCAACACCGAATCTTTAAGCTCATCCAACACAGCTACACTTATAGTAGCTTTTTCTCAACTCCGAAACTACCAGTCTTGTCAACATCTACTCTTGGTTGTCTCACATCCTCAAAATCATCATCAGATTCGAACCCATAAGAAAACTCAAACCCAGCAATATCTAACTTTTGATTTTCCTCAGCTGAAGGAATTATGCGGGTAACAGACAACTCTAACAAATAAAATTAAAATAACGAAAATTAGTAACATAACAAAAAAAAAAAAAACAAAACACAACACAAAAATAATAAATTATATATCACAAAAACATACCTTAGTTGACATATATATTTTCTTCTCCACTTCACCTGAGAAAGGATTACCCACACTACTCCACCTACACATCCTATAATCTGGAGAACAATCATATGTACATAAACCTTGCTTCTTAAAAAGAGGAATAACCTCATAGAGCCAAACCTGAAACGCAAAAGGGAAACCACACAACTTGTACGTCTTACTATTGTAATCCTTTTCTTTACCCTTAATGTTCTTCCCTTTTGCCTTCGAAGCACCTGTACCCTTCATCTCATCAAAAAATTTCTTCTTGTTTTTTCCTTCAAAACAGTCCTCAAACTATACAAAGTAGTATCATACGCAACCTTACCCCATGGAAAACTGTTAAACTCACCAGAACCAATTAAATGAAGTAACTCACTATCTACTTTCTTGCGACCAGGCTTACTAAGCAAGAAACTCGTAACAAAATAAAGCACAGCCATTCTAAAAGCAAACACATCATCTTTGAAAATACTATTCAAGAATCGTTGTTTAACGGCAGCATAGTTAACAGTCATGTCCCTAAAATACTTGTCCACAAAAGTATCTCCCCTTCCTATATATTTTTCTATACTACTGTCACCCTTACACAACAATCCACTAATAATAGCAAATTCACCTAACCCAAATCGAGTCCTAGAATTACCAAAATCAAACCAAATTTCCTTAATATTTGCCTGATGAACCTCCCTACACAAAGCAGTATGTATAACCTGAGATTGCATGTTGCACTCCTCAAGATCTAGAAAATGCCCAAAATAGGATTCTTGAAACATAGTAAGTTGCTTAGTAGATCCTTGATTTCTGCAATAACACCCACATCAAACCAGTATATGATTTTTCCACTAAATCTATCCTCTGGTTTCAAGTAAAAATCCCAAACCTGTAAGAAAATTTAGAAACAAACATAAAACATTTAAAAAGAAACTAACAAGTAAACTATATACTGAAATAATGAATTTAAAAATAAAAAGTAATACATCAGTATTACTTTCATAATAAAGTAAACAATTACTTTATCAAAGGAAATCCAACATAGTTTCAATGTTTGGTCAAGAAAACGGGCATTAAGGCACAAAAATAAAAAAGTAACATATATATATGTGGTTAATCAAATCAAAAACACCTAATCATCATAGATACAAAATTATTTGCTTATTCTAATAATCATCAGAGAAATGAAGATACAGAAGTGACAACAAAATCTCAGATCATGGAGAAGTCAAGCCAAGCATCATCCTCATTTAACAAACGTAAGATCAATTGAAATCTTTATACATTACTATGTTAGTTCGAGAGAATTTTTACCTTATACACATCTAATAATATAAAAAACAGGCTTATGGGATCCTAATAATCATAGGATGGGGAATTCTACTGCCTGTTGGGATAATAATAGCAAGGTATTTTAGTAAATTTCTCATTCACTTGAATGAATGGTATTCATATCACATAATGTGATATGAATACTTATAGACCATATTTCCAAGCAACATTCTCATGAGCTTAGATCACATCGAATTCTTGGTAATTATTTTTAGACTCACAACTATACAGGTAAAATGTAATAATCATTTTATTGACTAAATTTTCTACTGAGAAATATGTGCTTAATCAAATCAAAAACACCTAATCATAGATAAATACACAAGCAAATATTCACCATAACATCATTAAAAAGCAACCAACCAGTAAACTTTATGCAGAAATAATTAACTTAAAAATAAAAAATAATACAACAGTACTACATAGATCAAGCACATACCTATTAAAAATATACATAATTAAAAAGAAAATCAACAAAAACTAAATTGTATACCAACAAAAATTAAAGCAAAAAAACTACTAAATCATAAATTAATCACAAACATATTAAAAACAAAAAAACACACTAAAAAATCTAAATACCAAATATATATACCATTCATTAAGAAACTGTACAGTAAACTATAACATTTGAATAACGAATAAATATACCTAAAAAATAAACTAGTCAGTATTATAAAGAACTCGGTAAACAAAAAAGCTACTAAAAAATACAATATTAAACAACCTACACTCTTTCAAAAAAAAAAACAACCTACACTAACAAAAAAAAAACCCTAGTACGCACCATAAACGGTTTAACACTCAAACGAAATGAGAAACCCTAGCAGAGAAAAATCCTAATACGTTGCTGAAATGAGGGAAAATAAGAAAATTGAGGAAGAAACGAAAAGAGAAGTGGAAGTGATTGAGTGAGTGATGGCTTGACAGAGAAAATTAGAACGTGGAATCGTGTTTAACACTCAACCACTCTAAAAAACAATAACCGTGTACACGTGTCAAAAAAAATTCAAAAAAAATCGTTACTTCTTACCAAATAAAACTATATTCGGTATATACAGTATTTAATTGCAAAAAGTGTCCCGTAATTTTCTCTAATATCAATCAACCAATCATATATATATATATTATGTTACTACATATAATATTATTAATTAACTAATTAATTGAACCTGAACAAAACAGTCGTGGAAATGAAGACGAAGCAAGCCAGCAGCCACCGTTGGATCCTTGTTCATGTGAGATTGAACGGTTGATCTCACTATGGCTTCTGCTTTGGGACATGAAGAGGAATAGAACTTGGTTTTCAGCTGCGCATTTACACACAAACCCATCACTAAAATTGCTGCAACTAAAATTACTGATGATGATCTCATTCTCACTAATTGATTATACTTGTTTCTTCACTACTCTCTATATTCGTATTTTAGATGTATACATATACATTGGGTATATATATACACAACACTGTCACTAGCTGACATGATATAATACTATTAGTTGTATATACATACATATATATACATATATATATAAAGTTTGCTTGAATAAACAAAGTTTTCTACCTGTGTTATTACTACTAGTGGAGTGGTGGAGGTAAACGTGGGGCGAACTAGAAATATGGGTGGTCTCTCCTCTAAGAAATTTTCTATGTTTTGTTATAAATTGTGAAGGTGGTGGTGCTGATTTTACTCTGATTTATGTAAGACTATATTATATAGTATATGAAATACAGCATCTAGATAAACAATATTTAATGCGGAAAAACTATAAATATATCGAAATGAATATGGAATGAAGGATTGTACTTCCAGCCATTGATCTTTTAACTTCAATCTTTGTGATAGCTTCAGTATTGGAGTTCGGACTTCCTCTCAACTCTCTTTAAATGGAATTTGCTGAATAAATAGAATGAGTGAGGAGTTTGGGGACAGAGACCCTATATTTATAGGTGAGATACTCCATCAGTATCTGTGCCACATTAATCACTACTACAAAAACCCCCTTTAGAGGCGGTTTTTAAGCCCTTTCAGCGTCGGTTTTCGTGAAATTCGCTACCGACGCTGATCAGGGCGACGCTAAAGGGTTTATATGAACCGACGCCATATGTACCCCTATGGCGTCGGTTATTATAAAATAACCGACGGCATAGGACCCCTATGGCGTCGGTTATTATTAAATAACCGACGCCATAGGGGTACATATGGCGTCGGTTTTTATAAAATAACTGACTCCATAAGGGTTTCTTAAAAAAAAAATTTCAGCTTTAATTAATATATATTTTTTACATTTATTAAAAATCTAAATTTATTTTTGTATTATTAATTAAATTAAATTAAAGCATAAATAAAATTAAATTAAAAAGTTAAATAAATACAAATTTACATTGTTCTAAGTGTTTATATATTAGGTATTTTTATTAATATTTTATATTTTATAATATGTGTTTGTATTCTAGTATTTTAGTATCATTTTTATAATTTTTTAAGTTATGTTTTATATAATAATTAGTTTATTAAATAATAAAATAACGTGTAATATTTTAATTTTTATGTAATTTAATATTTTTATACATTTAAATTTTATAATATGGGTTTGTATTTTTCTAGTATATTATTATTATTATTATAATTTTTTAAGTTATGTTTTGTATGATAATTAGTTTATTGAATAATAAAATAATGTGTAATATTTTAATTTTTATGTAATTTAATATTTTTATACATTTAAATTTTATAATATGGGTTTGTATTTTTTCTAGTATATTAGTATTATTTTTATAATTTTTTAAGTTATGTTTTGTATAATTTTTTAAGTTATTGAATAATAAAATAACGTGTAATATTTTAATTTTTATGTAATTTAATATTTTTATACATTTAAATTTTATAATATGGGTTTGTATTTTTCTAGTATATTATTATTATTTTTATAATTTTTTAAGTTATGTTTTGTATAATAATTAGTTTATTGAATAATAAAATAATGTGTAATATTTTAATTTATATGTAATTTAATATTTTTATACATTAAAATTTTATAATATGAGTTTGTATTTTTCTAGTATATTATTATTATTTTTATAATTTTTTAAGTTATGTTTTGTATTTTTCGAAAATTACTCTAAGTATTTAAGGATTATCTAAATATGTATAAAAAATATTCTTATAAAAGTAAGTTAAAGAAAACATACCTTATACCAAAAATTATGTACTTGACTTCCGATAAAGTCACTTCCGATAAAATCCTAACAACCAAGTTTAAGAGAAACTAAAATCAAATATTATCCTAATTCTACCAAAATTTCGGCAGCATAACAGCTATAATTGAACGTTTCTAAAAAATTGAAACCTATTAATAATATTTTCCTAACACCATTAATAAACAAAATTTGAGAACCTTTCAAATATGAACTTTGACATTGATGATCATGCTACTAACACGAACATGTTTTGAGTCAAATATAAAGACCTACTAAGTATAATAAATGCATAGACACATCAATTAGATTATACAAGACAAGTGCCTAAAGTAACAAACAAAACAAATGTCACCTAATTTCACGAACATGTTTTGAGTCAAATATAAAGACCTACTAACACGAACATGTTTTGAGTCAAATATGAATGTGTTATGTCACCTAATTTCTTACAACTAGCGAGTAATAACCTAGTTATTTATGTTATGTACTTTTCCTATAACATTTATGTTTTTTATAATAAAATTTGATCTAAATTCTACCGAAATTTTGGCAGCATAAGGGCTGTAATTGGACGTTCCCAAAATTTTTAAAAGTGCCTAAAGTAACAAATTAAAAAACAAATATAACAATACAAAACAAAGAAACTAACATAAACAATACAAAATTTATCCACCCATCCGACCGCAGTACATGTATTCGCAGAACCTACTTCACTACGAATGAATATTTAAGATATTCAAACTCAACTAAGCATGCATTGATAATTAATTATACTAACAAAAGGTTAGCGGATGGATATACCTATTGCAAATTCGATCAACACCGAAATATGTCGACCCTCAAATATTAGCACACAACCTATAACATAATGCAATATACAACCAATTTAAAATTTTAATTATTAAATTACTTACTAATTATTAAACAAAATAGCAAGTTACTAGCTAGTTACTAATTTCCATAGTTAATTTTTTTTAAAATAACATATAAATATATATACATATATAATCAATTATATATTCACAATACCATTATTTTAAAAACTTTATCTCTAAACTAATTAAATTCCTACTACCTCTCATTCTCATTCACAACAAATATATATACAATATAAATACACAAAATACACAAATAGTATATACACACAACATATATATAAACACATATTTAATAATTAAACACAAAATATATACATATATATTATATATCAAGTTAATAAATATTTACCTTATAAACGCAATCCGGCGATAAAATGCTACAAAAATCCGACCACCTCTAGAACACACACAATATAATATTAATAAAATAAAAAAATTCTAAAAAAATTTACAAAAACGAAATAATACCAATGTACATAAATAAAATGAATAGAAAGCATATTTATACCTTAATGGACGTTGAGACTCAAAGTTTTCTCCGCTAAAATCGGTGGCCGGAGTTATACCCACCACATTTCTTTATAATAGGTTCGGTTTGGTATATAGAGGGGAAAAAAATTAAACTTTTTTACAGTATAGGTTTAGGTATAGAAAATAGAAGATTTTAAGACAAAAATGGGGTAAAATGGTTAAGAAATGAGGGAGAATGAGGTTGTTTTAGTGGTGGTTGGCGAGGGTTTTTTCGTGGGTTTGGGGCTGCTGTGGGTGGCTGTTCTTCGTGTTCAGCAAAGTGTGAAATGAGGAAGTGAGGAAGATGAAGCTGAAAGGGTCTGATATATAACCCTATGGCGTCGGTTATTAGGTATTAACCGACGCCATAGGTGCCACGTGTCGAATAAAGGTGGCACCTATGGCGTCGGTTAATACCTAATAACCGACGCCATAGGGTTATACAAAAAAACCCTGATTTCCCCAACCCCCAACCGACGGCATAGATATATATACATTCTATAGCTACGGTTTTTACCAAAAAACTGCCTCTAAATGTCAATGCAGATATTTTCACCCCCTTTAGCTTCCCTTTTTATAAATTGGGTTGAAAAAAGGGAAGCTAAAGGCTTATATTGTAGTAGTGAATTGTCAGAATATTTTGACAATTAATTCAGGAAATCCAATCAGGTAATAAATATAGAAATCTGACCATATATAGAATATTAGATAATTAATTTTGTCCAGATTCAATGAATATAAAATATTCATTTATCAGAAAATCAATTATTTATTTTATTTCCTTAAATAGAAATATTATTTCCTAAAATAAAATATTCTTATATTCTCCCACTTGGTCAACATTTAAACTAAAACATTCAAACCCAACATTCCTCATTATATAATAAACATATGAATCATAGCGATATGTCCGCATTATAAGTCGAGTATTATCTTCCATGTATTACGATATATTTATTATATAACAATGTACTTAAGCAAATAAACCCTAAGCCTTATGTTTATTCAGGTGCTCTTACGATAATTTTCTCAGACGAAATTAAGGTGCACATAAATATGAGAAAATATCGAAATTAGAGTTTCATTGAATAATTTTTGTTTGTACAAATAAAAAAACTGCATATGGGTTAACTGAATCCCATATTTACTTTATGATCCTTGAAATTGTGTTGCGACATGCCTTTAGTCAAGGATATGCGATCACCCAATTCAGTTGCGTGATTAATGACCACTTATATATCACGCCTTTTCATGACTAAATTCTTAATGTCGATATGCTAGACCAGTATTCTTATAGTTATACAGCCATAAATATTGTAGCTAAATTTATCGCAAAACTTTCTTAATGGCCTAATGAAACTGTAATTCTGAACTCTGGGCCTACTATGAAACTCTATAATATATCATACGAGATGTATTCTCAAAATAATAAATGAATCTGACTTCTATAGTGGAAATAACAATCAAGATTCTCCACAATATAACTTACTGGTAATCATAAGGACGTAATCAAATATTGATTTATGTAAATCAATATAACTAGTGAAGTGTGGTAGAATCTAATTGTTAACTATATTTCTAGATGGTCAATTCATCTTAACAAAATATGTATGAATATAATTTTTAGTATCTTAAAGACACCTTATCACTTTGTATGAATAATAAAGTGGTCTTAACTTTATTTATTCTGATACTACTTAACGATCCTGAAACAAATGCAATGCAAAGTCTTATTCAGACTCTTAGGCATACATTAGGCTTCTAAAAATAGAAGCAAAGGAATGTTCTTAATTTATTCTCATTCCAGATAATTTTTTAGATATTGGTTTGAGTTGAATTTATCACACTTAAAGATAAAAGTTATATCAGATGAATAATACATAATTTTATTTGATCAGAGATGTTGTGGTTACTCTCTAATTAATTAAAATTATATATGTTATTTATATTCTTTATCTCAAAATAATAATTTGAGATATGAATTATTTCAGCTTATATAGAAAACTTATATCATCATTTGCAAGTAATATATTGTCTATATAAAACAAATATTACTCCCACTAACCTTCTGGTATATAATTATTTCCATAATTCTCTTTTCAAACCTAAAGGAAAAGATGATATAATACCAATTTGTGATATATTTGTTTTAATCTATAGGTAAACACCTTAAACTTGCATATGTTCACTAGTATTAGAGAAAAATCTTTATGGCAGTTTGTATACCTTCTTCTCTAGTTCACTGTTTGGAATTGATTAATGAATTGAAACGAGCAACAAATGTCAAGGTCTATAATAGAATCTTTTATAAAGAAAAGTGAGAATGTAAATCTCTTTTGTTATTGATTCTTAGTTCAAAATGAACTTCTTAGCAATGAATATTCTTTTATATATTTATGTTTCTCAATGTTGCCTAATGAATATTATTGGTGAAAAAATCTATGTTTAATTAATGTCCTCCACCACATTAGGCAACTTTACTAAAGATAAACTTCATTACTCTTTAAGATATTCATTTCTTCATTTATGGCATATGGTACTAAAATTTCAATTCTTTGCATTCCATAATTTAATTTGTGTGTCAAATTAATATTGTAGTTGAACTCTTATTGTACAACATGTAATCACTAGAAAATATTGATTTTATTATTCTAATAAGTCATCTTAAGGATGGACCAACAAACTCTTAAAAGAGCAAATGGTTCAATATGCATGTTATTTTAGAAATTGTAAGCAATTACTAAATAACATAACTTATTAGAATTTTATCAATGACTTGTAGATTATTAATGATTAGTTTTGAATTCTCAATAACCATTAACCTTAAGGGTTGTTGTGAATCATAATTAATCTAACACTTGAGGTGGAAGTTTGTGAATATATGAATGATCTTTCTCAGAAACAAGGTTCCTAGATTGATCACTCCCACTGATCAAGTTAATTATTAATTCCACAGTTCTAGTGTTGTGAGATGGATAATAAAATATGTAACCCTTAACCCTTATAGCTTTCCAGATGAAATATGCTCATTTATGGTTTTGGACCCAGATTTTTTTTTTTTTTTGACAATTGTACTCTAACTATATATGGGTATTTATAAAATGTGTACATGTCATCAAGTCGGTTTTCAACCTTATCACAACTCAAAATATGTTTGAGAAATAACTTTGGTTAAAACACGATTCGATATGTACACCCCATTGAAGAGTATCAATAGACAAATATTTAGGAAGGTTTGGAGTTTGCTATGTAGGCTCCACCCCATGTTCAAAAAATGCTTAGTTTCTTAAATCTGTCACACATTATAATATCGGTGTACCAAGCATATGTATCGGGCAATGAACCCATGCTTTAAAGAAACTATACAAATGGACTGGAAGTTTATCCATACTCACGAATTTTAATGTAGTATTCTCCATTTTATATTTGATCTCACTATCTTAATATGCAAAATGCACTATTTCTCTACTTAAGATTTAAATGTCTTTGAAACATATAAATCTATACTTTTGTAGAAATATAATTTATGTGAGTAATCGTTAAAAATGAAATGCAAAATTTTAGTCCATGTCTTCAAAATTAATTAACTTGTATGATTTCTAATATGATAGAATTCTAATGTGCACCGATTTTGACTTGTTGGAATACATATTCTTAATGAAATTCACACAAGTTCTAAATAAAGTTAGTAAAATCAAGTGTAATGAATATCCCCACCATTTACAAACATTTATTCTATTTATGGAGATATGTTCCATAATCTTTGGTGCTATAATGTAGAAGAATTCTTATTAATAACACATTTCTTATTGTGAGATTGAACTTGCATATCTTTATGAGTGACATCATTTTGTAGTAAAGGCCTTTAAATGTGTCTAAATCAAGTTTCAAAAGAAGCTTGGAACATAAATGTCTTTGCTAATTTTAAAACAAAGCGACTACTATATTGCTTATTCCTTAAACTTCTAAATGTGAGAAGTCATCATGTCTGTGGATAAAATTTGCTCACAGTTATTGATTTTCTTAGGTTTATTTGTAAGCCTTGCAAGAAATTATGAATGTGGAACAACAATCTAAAATAATCAATTATGTGTTAATAATCACATTAACTATATTAGAATGAATTCATATACAATAAATTGAAAATTTATTGGTGATAATAAAGTGTGATTTATTTTTCTTAATTATACAGTAAAAACTGTACATTTTAGATGAAGTTATTATAATAAATTTTGGAAATTTCTACTGGTATGGAAGAAATTTATGAACAGTGATGTAATAAAATTACTTATATAGTTTTAAGGTTTAAATGAATTATGTTTATACCAATGAATAAACATGCTTAAATATGAAATCTTATTAAACAAAAATTGCCTGTGGGCTAAATTTTTAATTTAATAAGATTGGATTTAGATGTAGATTATGATAGATTTACACAACTTATAAAAAACTTAAAGTTTAATATATCTATCTCAATGAAAGGTATGAAACACTTAATTATTTATAAATGTTTCAAAATTTTATACTTTATGATAAAATCATTAAATTAAATCTACATAATTCCCTATGGGATAAATTAAGAGAATTTAATTTAACATATTAATTATGTAAATATAATAAACATAATTAATTATAATTCATGTCCATTATGTGATCTTAATCCACTCAATATAATATAATTTTATATAATTAAGGATGATGTGACTACTCCCTAATTATTTAAAATTATGTGGTTCACTAGAGACTAAAGTATAAACTGAAGATTAAAATTTTACTGAATCTAAAATTGCCTGTGGGCTAAATTTTAAATTTAATAATTTCTTTTTGATGAATTAGATAATTATATTTCACAAAACCATTTACATCCTAGGAGCACTTTACAATTAGAAGTCTCAATTAATACATCTATACATACTTTGTATTTACACTATCACAACTCATAAAACCATTCTCTATCTTTAGATTTCAATTTTTTGGGCAATACCATGATAATTCGGCTTTTAACTCTCCATTTCAAGTTCTCCATTAGCCTGCTGCAACTCGGCAGCTCCCCCTGCCAAATATACTTATTTCGAGCTTCCCATATACTGTATACTAACCCTGCAATGATAGCAGCCAACACATTCTTCTTGAATCTACTCACCTTCGCTCTTCCAATCCACCTTATAATCATAGGCAGATTTAATGTTGAAGCTCTCCAATTCAGCCAACATTTGGTTTCTTGAAGGCATTGGACAGCAAAAGGACATTGGAAAAATAGATGTTGTGTGCTCTCCTTTTGTGTGTTACATAACATACAACATTCCTCCACTTGTAATCCAAACTTCACAAGTCTATCCCTTGTCTTTAACCTATTCAACATTGCCAACCATAGTATAACACTATGCTTTGGGACATTTAGCCTTGCCCAAACCTCATGGCTCCAAGAAACCTGATTTGTACTCGGTTTAAACAGAGAATAACCAGTTGAGATAGAATATTTTTGTACCTGAAACATAGCAGCGTCTTGCTTTGTTTTGAGAGTGTCCTTGAGAGCTACAAGCTTCTTCCAATACCAACTAGAGTGAATGGAGGCCGAGTAGTCCCACCAGTCCTCCCTCTTAATGTACACACTTTGAACCCATCTTAGCCATAGGCTTTCTTGGTTGTTTGCAATAGCCCATACGTATTTGCAAATAGTAGCCTTATTCCATTCTTCCACTCTTTTAATTCCTAATCCACCATCTTTTTTCTGTTGGCAAACATCTCCCCAAGCTACAGCCCCTGCCCCATAGAAGGTAGCTTGACCTTTCCACAAAAAGGCTCGACAGATAGCCTCTATATTCTTCAAGATCTTCTTAGGCATAAAGATCATTTGGCTCCAATAGGCTTGAATGGCTATTAGTACTGAGTTGATGAGAGTTATTCGACCTGCAAAGGACAAATTTCTCGAACTCCAACTCTTGATCCTAGCAGTCATCTTTCCAGCCAATAGCTCACAGTCTTTCCCAGATATTTTTTTAGAGGAAATAGGGATTCCAAGATAGGTAAAAGGGAGTACCTGTTGTTGGAAGCCTGAATTTTGCAGCAGCCATTGAACTTCTCCTCGAGACATGTTGATGCAGTAGCAAGCTGTTTTGCAAGGATTCAGATTCAAGCCAGAAGTGCTTGAAAATAATTTCAGTGCTTGTAGTATGTACTTGATGCTCCTCACATCTCCATTACAAAATAACAGAACATCATCTGCAAACGCTAGGTGATTAAGCTTTAACTTCAAGCAGCCACTATGAAATTTAAAGTCATCCTTTTCCCCAAATCCATCTCATTAGCCTAGACAAATATTCCATACCTAGGACAAACAGAAGAGGAGACATAGGATCACCTTGCATAAGCCCCCTCTTAGATTCAAAGAATCCGTGCAAGGATCCATTGAACATAAGAGAAAACTTAGGAGTTCGAACACAATTCATAATAAATTGAATGAAGTTCTTAGGAAAATCGAGTCCCTCTAGCATTTCTTCAATAAATTCCCACTCTACAGTATCATATGCCTTTTGAAGATCAAGCTTAATCATGCAACTAGGTTTATTAGCTTTCCTTCCATAATGTCTCACCAAGTCCTGACAAATCATAATGTTATGCCCAATATATCTTCCTTTAATAAAACCCCCTTGGGAAGGAGAGATTATTTCAGGCAAGATATTTCGGATTCTAGAACTCAAGAGCTTAGTTGCAATTTTATAAATAACATTACAACAAGCAATTGGTCTAAAATTCTTAACAGTGTTTGGACATTTCACCTTAGGCACCAAGGTAATTATTGTAGAATTGATTTCTTTTAAAATGTTACCTGAACCAAGGAAAGATAAGACTGCATTGGTGACCTCCTCGCCAATGATCTCCCAGTTATCTTGGAAAAAATAGCTCGAGAATCCATCTGGACCAGGAGATTTTGCCCCAGGAATGCTGAAAACAGCTGCCTTCACATCATCTTTAGTAAATTCTTTACTCAGCATATCTTTATGTTCAGCAGATAAACAAGGGCCAATAGAAAGCACTCTTGTATTAATCTTCCTTCTATTGTCAATATTAGTGTCAAGCAGCTCCTTGTAGTACTCAAGGAAGGCTGTTGTTATTTGGTTAGGCTCATGAGTTCTGCTCTCGTCCCTTTGTTCAATAGACAGAATTTGATTAGCTCTTATTCCTTGCTTGATACTCGAATGAAAGAAAGCAGTGTTACAATCCCCATCTTGTAACCAACCAATTTTAGCTTTTTGTTGGAGGAAGGATGAATAATTTTTCTGAGCCACAACAAGTTTATCCCGAGCCTCTTTTTCTTTTCCAGTATATTCTGTGTTCAATGGCTGCTGGTGAACTTTCGATTGCCAGTCATCCACTTCCTGCTTCAGCATCATAACCGTATGTTGCAGGTTGTTAAAACCCTCCTTATTAATTTCTTTCAAACTAGCCTTGAAATTCTTGAGCTTTGTAACCACTTGAAACATAGGAGATCCCAGAATTTTTTGCTTCCAACAATCCTTAAGACAGCCATCATATCTTGAATGGGATTTCCACATTCGAAAATATTTAAAAGGCTTTCTCCCCGAGGCACTAATAGGATGGAGTGAAAGAACACCCAGAGAGTGATCAAAAAGCCCTTCATTCATGTAAACTACCTCAGCATGGTCATACTTGTTTAACCAAGATTGGTTGGCCAACACCCTATCAATCTTGGAAAAAATTCTATCATCCCCATGTTGCTTGTTAGACCAAGTGAAGTAGTTCCCGATAGTCTTAATGTCTTCCAATTGGCAATGAGTCACACAATTCAAGAAAGTCGAATCTGGATAGTACTTCACCTTATTCCCAATCCTCTCTTCTTTAGCTAATATATCATTAAAATCTCCCATGAGACACCAATTCTCACTTGTATTTACTTCCTCTAAACTCTTCCAAAGTAAACCCCTCTCATTTCTATTATTTGAAGCATAAATCACTGTTATGAAGCTTGAAAACAATCCATCTATTGTTGACACTTTTAGATGCATAATTTGACTTGTGCATCTAATAATATCAACAATAAACCTTAGAGGATTCCAAGCAATCACAATCTTCCCCCGGATGCCAAGCAATATTAGATGAAAAACACCAACCTCAAACACATTTGAGTACAAGGCTCCAAGCTTTGAAGCCTTTACTCTTGTCTCGAGGAGCCCAACAAAATCAACTTTTTGTACATCAATAAATTGCTTTATTAAGTACTGTTTCTGCTGATTGTTGGCCCCTCGGACATTCCAACAAAGCATCTTATCCATTGAGAAAGGAGGGTACTCCCCCCTCCTCTGTGTTAGCATTGTTCATCTCTACATTCTCCCTACTGTTGTCCACTGTATTCTCCTCACTTTCAAGCACCTGAAATGAATTTTTGATCACTGTAGGTGCTATCTTCCCTGCATTTTCCCCATATTTTCGAGCAGTAGTGACCTTAGTAAACCCATCTTCATCCACCTGATGCTTCCCCCTATGATCTTTTTTAACAATCCATTCCTTTATTCCACCATTGTTCTTCCTACAATCAGCTGCTACATGTCCCAAACCAGAACAGTGAGTGCATATTGTCGGCTTCCACTCATATTTCACTCCAATGGAGGTATTGAATCCATGTTCATCCTCAAACTCCAACAAGTCTGGTAGTTTATGGTCCATATTCACTTCAAGAAGGATTCAAGGATAGCTCAATCGTTCCCTCTCTCTAGTTATAGCATCCACCATTATTGGTTTCCCCATTTGGCCCACTATTTTAAATAAGGAATTTTCCCCCCAATACTTAATTTCTAAGCCCTCTAACTGAATCCAAATTGGAACATGTAAAGTCTTTTTTTGGCAAGTTAGTTGACAAAATAATTTTTCCTTTTATGGTAAGATTGTTGTGCATTCATATTCGAATTCTTAGCTTATAAATTCGGTTTTTAGTTGCTCTTTTCCTTGTTAGGAAAGTTGCACTTTCAGCTGAACTTTCCTTTGTTGAAAACTTCTTAAAAGAGAAGCAATTCTCTTTTGGAAAGTTGTCTTTTTTAGGGAAACTTTGATTATTGCCTTTTCCTTATTAATTTTGATTGTATCTTGATACAATCAGAATATCTAATCTGTTTTTGGCAGGAATCAAGCATTGATAGAGGATCGGACCCGATTTTAGCAAGTTTCCCGTTTCTGGTCAGATCTGCTGTGTCAGCATCCGAATCTGATGTAGCAAATCGTGTTTTCTTAGGAATGTTTTTGTACAGTTGTAGATTCGAACTTGTGGCTGTCTCTAAGGTTTCTATGTTCTATAAATAGAGCCTAGAGAGCAGTCATTCAAATTAACTCTTCCATTATTCATTTTTTGCATTTATCTTTTAGAGAGAAGAGTGTTTCTTTGTTTTGTGAGAGCCTAGTTGTTCATCTAGGTTCTAGTTGTCTATTTTTGTTCTTACTCTGTTGTGAAGAACTACTTGACTGAACAAGAGATTGGTCTTCGGGAGAAGACTTGATAAAGCCTTACTTCGGGAGGAAGTAAGCACTTGGTCTTCGGGAGAAGACTTGTTGAAGCCTTACTTCGGGAGGAAGTAAGCACTCACACTTCAAAGACGAAGGGAGTTTGGGCTTGAAGGTGTTTCAAGAAGTCAGATTCATAAAGTGGATTACAAAGGATTGCGGCAATACTTTAGAGGGAGTCTAAAGTTGTTTAAGCCAATTGTCTTTGTAATTTTGATACTTTATTAATTGATTTCATTCTCTGGGCGTGGCCCCGTGGACTAGGAGTGTTCGTGAGAACACTGATACCACGTATAAATCTCTTGTGTCAAGTTATTTATTTTTCTACTAATATTTTATATTCTGCCTGTTTTATTTTGCTGTAGCAGAATTACTTTCTGCTTCTACAAACGCTTACAGTTTTATATTTTCTCATATATAACTGACATTTTGCAAAAACACGGTTTTTCAGAACACTATGTACATCTTCTTTGCTGAAATTAGTATTAGGATCCCAAGGTTTCATAACAACCGGGCGTCGATTAAAGAAGATAAAACTCCCATTCAGCACCAGATCTCTATACTCCATATTGCAAATCTGATTATGAATATACCATAAGAAAGCATCTTAACCTTGTCTACTTTATCACCCCAAATTCTCTTAGCAAACCCCTCAATTATCTGCAATGGAGGGTTTGAACCCAACACATAGCAGACAATTGAAGGTTGCCAAAACAACACCTCATCTTCAATATCCTCTAATGTAATTTTCACATTTGCTTTCTGTTCTTCACTCTTAAAAGAACTATCCAGATTCTTCCTCAGTGAACCAGAACGAAGAACACGGGGAATAGAGGATTTACCTTGCTTAACGTCAATGTTACATTGCTCATTCGCCCTTAAGAAGTGTGCAAAGTCACTCCTAATCTCATCTGGCCTCTGAATCTCCTTTAATGAAGCTCCCGGGGACAGAGGAGGTTGAAGAACATCAAGACCAGAGTCTTTGTCGAACACCTCTTCCTCCGAAATCTCCAAATCCAGAATTTCATCCTTCTCAGCAATCGAACAGTCCAGCACCTCATCAATTTCAACACGTCCAGCTTTCTTCTTCCCTCTCTTGCTAGCAGATAGAGACTTTCCTTGAATTCCAGATCTCGTTTTCGCCATAGCCCCAGCTTCTCAGCTGCGAGAGCAAGAACACGAGAAAATCTCTTAAATTTAATAAAATTAGATGTACCTTATGATAGATTTAATTAAACAATTAGTTTAGGAAAATGAAAGTTTATTATCTATCTTTATTAAATTTGTGATAACACTATTAAATTAAATCTCCATAACTTCGTGTGGGTAAATTAAGAGAATTTAATTTAACATATATATTATCCTAATTAATTATACAAATATAATAAAATCCCTGTGGGGTAAAATTATTATACCTATATAATTAATTACAACTTATGATCATAAAGGTGAATTTTAATTAATATTAGGGGTGTACATCGGTCGGTTTAGTTGGGTATATTATATTTTTACCAACCCAATATAAATATAACCCGCCCAATTAAAAATTAAAAAAAGTTCAACCCACCCAATGATTTCATCGGTTTGGTCGGGTTAACCCGTCCACACCGCTCTTCACTTATTTTTTTTTTTTTATAATTATTATTCTTAGTTTCTAATTCAAAAAATTAGATTTAAAAAATAAAAATACATTATTTAAATTTCAAGTTAAAAAATGTTATAGTCTAAATTAATTTTAAAAACTTTAATATAAGATAAATATAATTGAGTAAACATGAAATAATTGAATAAAATAATAAAAAAGAAGTAATAATATTGTATAGATTTTAAACTTCAACTTCAATATCCAAATACAATAAAAATTATGAACTATAAAGTCTAGATTTTAAGTCAAATACTAAAATGTCCAAACTTTAAATACAAAATAGTTTGACTAATAAATATAATTTATGTAATATATTATATAGACTTTTATTAAAAAAAAAAATATATTAATCAGTTTAATTCAGTTTATTCGGGTTAATTGGGCGGTTTAGAATAATTTGTAAACCACCCAATATATTCATTGGGCGGTTTGGATTTTTATTGTATTATTTCAAGTTGTATTTTTTGTCGGTTTTTTCGGTTTGGTTTGAGCAGTTTATTCGGGTTGGGCAGTTTATAAATTTTGTTGAACACCCTTAATTAATATATAATTTTATACAAATAAGGATGCTGTGGCTACTCCCTACTTATCTAAAATTATATTTTCACTTTGACATTAGGTATTAGGCTCTAATTTCGTTATTAATATAATAGACAATCACCGAGATTAGTGTTCCTAGTGTGGTCGTCCAAAGATCATTAAAAATCGTTCTAGATATGAGTATTTGCCCTAGATTCATGTTTTCTTATGTCAAACCACAAAATTACTTACATTTTATTTATATTTTATTCATTTTAGGAATATTTTAGGAATATTTTATAAATAGTTTTATGAAGTTTTATGAAACTTAATGTGCTATAAAAAATATTCAACCTATCTTAATGTTTGAATATTTCTAAATATATCTAGCATTATAAAAGGAATTTATGTATAGCATTTAAATCAGACAAATCAAAATTAATTGTATTAAAAATAAATTTCCCAAATAAATACAAATTAAAACAATTATTGTATGATAATAAATTAAATGTTTAATTCCATAATATATAATTAATTATGCATTTATAACGATATAATATCTTAAATATTTGTACTAATAATTAATTTGTATAAATAAGGTAAATATACAAATTAGTACAATTAATTATATGATATAAATTAAATGCAAAATTAAAGAATATACTTAATGGCAGATTTTTCAAATTTTGTTAAATTAAATAAATTTGGTAATAAATAATTAAATGAACAATTATACAAATTGTACAATTATTACATGCATAAATAAATCATATAATTAATAACCAAATTAAAATAAATTTCTATTTTCAATTTATACTAAATAATATATTAAGTCTAAATATATGTATTAAATTAAAAATGAAAATTGAATGAATATAATTTATTGACTAAATTAACACAAAATAGGAAAATAATTAATATTCCAAATAAAAAAAAATTATAAAAAATTGGTATTTTCCTTTTTTTTTTTTTTTTGAAAATTACTGCCCCGAAAAGCACATGTCGTTTTTTAGCTATATGCAAAACGACACGTCGTTTTTTCTACAATGAAGGCTGCCCACAAAGATGTAAAACTACACGTTGTTTTCAATGAAGGCTAGCTGCTCACAGGGGAAAACCACACATCGTTTAATGAATCTGAAGGCTACCTCACAAGGCGAAAAATGACATGTCGTTTGCAACAAACGACAGCTACACATCAGGAAAAACGACACATCGTTTTCCACAAACGACATGTTGTTTGGGTCGTCTTCTTCATCCAAACTAGGTCGTTTTGACCCTTTTTCAGCCACGTGGGTCCAGCGGACCCGACCCAAACCCGATCGAAAATATAATTCCAACGACCAAAAAGGCCCAAATCAATTCCAAATGAATCTAAATGGAAAAATTAAGACATTCATATAGATTTCATGCATCGAAAACACGTAAAACAAAGACTTTAAAATCAACAAAATTTTTCAGGTCCGAAAATATTTTCGAGAAATTTTTGAGATTTTTTTGTTTTTCAAAGTGGGTTTTCATGCTTAGAACAATCTATATTATAATATAAAACACAATGTATAATGTATATATAAACATATATACATATATACATATATTATATACCGAAAATATTGTACCGTATGTATGTATATAAACATGAAATGTATATATGTGTATACGTATGAAAATATATATAATCGGGATTGTATGAATTTGAATATATATATACACGAACGAAAACAAATATATATATATATATATATATATGAACACCTAAATCTGTATATATATATATATATGAAACTCAAACTAAATCAAGGCAAAGATTAAACCGCTCTGATACTAACTGTAAGACTATAGTATATAGTATATGAAATACAACATATAGATAAACGATATGTAATGCGGAAAAACTATAAACATATCGAAATGAATATGCAATGAAGGATCGAAATACCTCTAGCCATTGATCTTTGAGCTTCAATCCCTGTGATAGCTTCGGTATTGGAGTTCGGGCTGTTGGAAATATTTTACCAGGATCTAGATTTACTACCAAGTATGTTTTATTAACATCCTAATATGAATTCTAAAACAATGAAAATAAACACATAAGAGTTTAAGAAAACCTTACATTGGGTGCAGTGGAATATTATGACTCCTTCCATTCAGATCTCTAGCCCTTGATTCCTTTCTGTAGCATAGCATTATCAAGATCTGAATCTGGATCTCTTTCTCTCCTTCTTTGATGCTGATTTTCCATAGTCTTACATACTATGATTGAGGTACCACTTGATGTGTGTGGACACTACTCTATCACTCAAGGGAATTTCGAAAACAGAGAAGAAAGAGAGAGAAAAGTGGTGGCTCACGAATTCACTCTGAAAAGAATGAGATGCAATTCTGTGAAACCTGAAGCCTTTACCTTCTATTTATAGAATACCACATAGGGTTAAGGTTGAATTACTTGGCATTAAAAAATAAAAAATAAAATGAGAAAAGGCAAGTTAAGTGGCCGGCCATAGTATTGTGGAAACAAGCCTTTCACTTTTTCAACTTTCCTATTTCATCATTTCTAGTTTCCTATTTTCTCAAAGATTGCCAATTCTCTAATTTAACTATTCAAATGCCAATTCTAATTATTTAATAACTTAAGAATAATTATTAAATAATATTGTCATTTAATATATTTATTAATTTAGACATATAAAATATCTTAATTAATAAATAAACCTAGAATCTCTTTTCTTTACAATTTCGCCCTTGCTTAGTGAAAATTCATAAAGTAGACATAGTCTAACTTTAGAATTATAATTGATTAATCAAAATCAATTAACTGAGTCTTACAAGCAGTATGGTCTCAACTAGTATGGGGACCATGGGTCTACATAACCGAGCTTCTAATAAGTCGAACCGAATTTACCAAGTAAATTCCCTAACTTATTAATTCCTTATTGAATCCACTCTTAGAACTTGGAATTGCACTCTCTGTTGGATATTATTTTACCAGGATCTTAGATCTACTCACAAGTATGTTGTTTAACACCCTAAATATGAACTTTCTAAAATGATAAAATAAACCCATATAAAGTTAAGAAAACCTTACATTGATGCAGCAGAATTAATGTCTCCTTCCACTCAGATCTCTAACCCTTGTATCCTTTCTGTCGCAGAGTATTATCAAGATCTCAGCCTGAATGTCCTTCTCTTTGTTTGTGATCCATCACAGTCTTCCAATCTATGATTGAGTTACCACTTGCTGTGTGTGGGCACTTACTCTATCACTAAGGTTCAAAATTTATGAAGAGAAAAGAGAGAGAGAGGTTCGGCCAAGGAATAGAAAAGGGAAGGCTCGGTTTTTTCTGAAAAATTGTTTTTCTGAAAAGTAGTGTGTTTTTACTGAGCAATCACTTTCTCTTTATAGGCAACTACTAGGTTTAGGTTAGGAATTATTTGGCATTAAAATAATGAAAATATCAATTTGAAATTCCACATAAAGTTGCCGGCCATGGTGTGTATAATGGGCCCCACTTGGTTTTGCAGTTTTAACAAATTTCATTTCTATTTTCTCAAAAACGCCAATTTTCCAATTCTAACCATTTAAATGCCAAAACTAATTATTTAATAACTAAAATAGATTATTAAATAATATTGTCATTTAATTTAATTATTAATTAGACATATAAAGTCTATTAATAAATAAATAAACCTAGAATCTCTTTTCTTTACAATTTCGCCCCTGCTTAGTGAAAATTCACAAATTAGACATAGTCTAACTTTAGAACTATAATTGACTAATCACGAATCAATTATTGAGTCTTACAAGCAGTATGTTCTCAACTAGAATGGGGACCATGAATCTATATGCTGAGCTTCCAATAAGTGAACCGAATTTACTAAGTAAATTTCTACTTATTAATTCTTCGTTGAATCCACTCTTAGAACTTGGAATTGCACTCTCAGACTTATATAGAGCATATTATATGTTCCACGATATAGATATGCTATCTCATTTAACCATTGTTATAATCTTATTGTGATCAAAGATCCTCTATATAGATGATTTACATCGAGATGGGATAATTTTACGGTTCTCACCCCTCAATTTATTTTGCCCCTTAAAATACTTAGCTACGTGTAAATGGTGTTTAGTGATCTAAGAATTATTCATTTAAACAAGAACTCATCCATTTACTTCTATTTGCTAAGCTCGAATGGAATCATCACTTGACTTCTATACACCAGTAGAAGCTATAGATTCTATATTTATGTTCAGGACTCCCACTCAATCATACTATCATGTTCCCAAAATATACGTGTCACCCTGACCCAAAAGTAGGCTTAACTAATAAATCAAAGAACATGAATAGTACTCCTGAGTTGAGCCTAAGCATATCAGGATTTAGATTCTTTTAATCTTAAGATCAACTACTGATATTGACTTAGAAAGATATAACGGTAAGTTTATAATATCTTAACTAAGTTGCAATATCGGTCCAGTCCAATGTATACTCCATACATTCGAAACTAGTATACTTTACTAATATCCTGGAAAGAACATAACACTTACTCCAAGTGTAAGTATACACCATCGCTGATTATCACATTAATGTAAATCCAAAATACTGATGAAACAGGGACTTAGTCTTTTGATTCATATGATCACAATCACATTCCACTGTGTTGACGATACTGTAATTGTGAATAAACATATGATCTGGATTTAACTGATTTTGTGTGTAAATGTAATAAACATATTAAACCATTAGCATGTAAAATTCAAGCAAACATAAATCACTTCAAATTTCTTATATTGATTACTAATCAGATTGTAAAGAGTTTTATTTAGGGCATAAAACCCAACACTCTCAGCCATATAGAACGCTATATATATTCCATTATATAGACACGTCATTAGTTATCCATTGTTATAATCCTAATGTGATCAATGATCCTCTATATAGATGATTTACACTGTAAAGGGATTAAATTACCGTAACACACTACAATGTATCTTATCCTTAAAACACTTAACCCTGTATAAATGATATTTCAGCTAAGTGAAATGAGAACTCCACCATTTATTTTCGTTTGGTTAAGCTCGAAGGAAATTTTCCTTTACTTTCTATTCGCCAAATAGAAGCTATATATTCCATATTTATGTACGTATCACCCTGACCAAAAGTAGGCTTAACTAACAAATCAAAGAACACGAATAACACTCTTGAGATTGAACCTAATCATATCAGGATTAAGATCATTTGATCTAGGGTCAACAGGTGATATAGAATTGAATAGATATTACGGTAAATTCTAATATATCTAATCAAAGTTCAATATCGGTCCCTTCCGATGTATACTCCATACATCCGATACTGGTAAACTTTACCAATATCCTGGAAAGGACATAACACTTTTCCAAGGTGTAAGAATACCTATCGCTGATTATACCATGTCAGTCCAAATCCAGTGTTCTGACAAATCAGGGAATAAACTTTCGAACATATTATTAAGATTATATTCAACTCTGCTGACAACACTATAATCATTAACAAATTCATATGTTCTGGACTTAAATAGAATTCATACATTATATATATAATCATGAAATAAATCATGTGAACCATGCAACATAAAATGTTATTTCTGATCTTTATTAATAAGTAAATCTGATTATATTGAAATGGGTTTTATTTAGGGCACAAAACCCAACAAACTCCCACTTGCACTAATATAAAACAAAATGTGCATTTCAAATAATCCCAACACCTTGATATACAAATCAAGTGTAATAGTAGTAAACTCCTCGTAATAGGATCTGACAGGTTGAATTAAACACAACCTCTTCTCCACCATTACTCTTCCTTAATCACAAAATCCTTGATAATGTGAAATTCCTCTCTATACGTCTACTCTCTTGGGATACTGGATTCTATACTTTTGGCAACTACTTCTTGGTTATTAAGGAAGTAGCACTAGTAGTTAAGGCAAGTTGGAACGGTGCCACAAATGTATAGAACTTTCCTTAGACTAAATAAGTACCTTTCCTGCAACTTTAACATTCAGTCTCTTTCTGGTAGACTAAGAGACTTCAGATAGGTTTTTACACTTCTCCAAAATCACTATTCCACCCCCAGAGTAATCACCATTTTATCAGCATACTTTCTAGCACAAAGGCAAGTCTTGAAATCTGATGTGGTGTAGTCTAAGAGTTTTAAACACACCCTTATTGAGTAACATATAGTTCCTCTTCTTAATCTTAAGATTTACTTGATTGTCTTCCAATGTTCATCTCCTGGATTAATTGTTGGGTTTTATGCCCTAAATAAAACTCATTTCATATAATCAGATTTACTTATTAATAAAGATCAGAAATAACATTTTATGTTGCATGGTTCACATGATTTATTTCATGATTATAGGTATATAATGTATGAATTCTTTTTAAGTCCAGAACATATGAGTTGGTTAAAGATTATAGTGTTGTCAGCACAGTGGAATATAATCTTTAATCATATGTTCAAAAGTTTATTCCCTGATTTGTCAGAACACTGGATTTAGACTGACATGGTATAATCAGCGATAGGTATTCTTACACCTTGGAAAAGTGTTATGTCCTTTCCAGGACATTGGCAAAGTTTACCAGTATCGGATGTATGGAGTATACATCGGAAGGGACCGATATTGAACTTTGATTAGATATGTTAAAATTTACCGTAATATCTATTCAATTTAATATCACCAGTTGATCCTAGATCACATGATCGAAATCCTGATATGGTTAGGCTCAATTTCAAGAGTATTATTCGTGTTCTTTGATTTGTTAGTTAAGCCCAGTTTTGTATCAGGGTGATACTTACATTTTGGGAACACCGTAGTGCAATTGAGTGGGGGAGCGCTAACATAAATATGGAATCTATAGCTTCTATTTGGCAAATAGAAGTAAAGGATGATTTCCTTCGAGCTTAACCAAACGAAGATAAATGGTGGAGATCTCATTTCACTTGGGTGAAATATCATTTATACAGGGTTAAGTGTTTTAAGGATAAAATACATTGTAGGCTGTTACGGTAATTTAATCCTTGTACAGTGTAAATCATCTATATAGAGGATCATTGATCACATTAGGGTTATAACAATGGATAACTAATGACGTGTCTATATCGTGGAACATATAGAGCGTTTCTATATGACTGAGAGTGCAATTCCAAGTTCTAAGTGTGGATTCAATGAGGAATTAATAAGTTAGGGAATTTACTTGGTCAATTCGGTTCGACTTATTGGAAGCTCGGTTATATAGACCCATGGTCCCCATACTAGTTGAGGCCATACTGCTTGTAAGACTCAGTTAATTGATTTTAATTAATCAATTATAATTCTAAAAGTTAGACTATGTCTACTTTATGAATTCTCACAGTTTAAGGATGAAATCGTAAAGAAAAGGGTTTCTAGGTTTAATTATTAATTAAGAGACTTTGTATGTCTAATTAATAATTATTTTAAATGACAATATTATTTAATAATCTATTTTAGTTATTAAATAATTAGTTTTGGCATTTAAATGATTAGAATTGGAAAAATGGCATTTTTGGAGAAATAGAAATAAAATTGAGGAAACTGCAAAATCCAAGTGAGGCCCATTTCCCTCTATGGCCGAGCACTCCCTTTGTGTTTCCCAATTATTATTTTCATTTTTAATTGCCATGTAATTGCTAATCAAAGCCTAGCAATAATAGGAAAGTGGTGGATCACACTAAATAAGGCAGTTCATCAATTACACAGTAAAAGAGGAAATTGTTTATTTGGAAAGTTGTGCTCTCCCTTTTCCCTATATAAAGCAACCTTGTTCTCTTCTCTTCTATGCATGATAAGCCACGAAATTGAGAGAGAAAAAGAGAGAAAAATTCGAAATCCTTGTGAGATGAGTAGTGCCCACACACATCAAGTGGTATCTCAATCATAGTATGGAAGACTATGGAATTTCTGCATCAAAGAAGAAGAAAAGAAGATCCAGGTTCAGATCTTGGTGATGCTCTGCTACAGAAAGGAATCAAGGGCTAGAGATCTGAACAGAAGGAGTCATATTATTCCGCTGCACCCACTGTAAGGTTTTCTAACTTTATATGTGTTTATTTTCATTGTTTTAGAATTCATATTAGGTTGTTACTCCAACATACCTGTTAGTAAATCTAGATCCTGGTAAAATAATTTCCAACAACTGGCACCAGAGCCATGGTAATGATTTACTTTCATGTAATATGAATTAAAACGATGATTGCATGTTTCTGTGTTGATTTGGATGGTTTCATGTTGGTTTATGTGTTTATGTGATGAATGTTAATGTTGTACGAAATTTTTCCATGAAATATATTTTTTCAATTTTTGAAAATATTTTATTTGGATTCCTTGTGAAAAATTGAGCAATTTTATTTTTTACGGAACTTGATTCCGATAAAAATTGAGAAAGATATGAATTTTGGAAGATTGGAAATCATGGTTGCTGCATGCAGCCTATCCTGGCAGTTCCCCACAAATTGCGAATTTTTGAGGTTTTTTCTCCAAAAATCCAATTTTTTCATGGGATTGTTTCCAAAATTTATTTTTCCAATTTTAAATATTTCTAAATTGAAATGTTTCCAATTTTAAATATTTTCAATTTGGAATTTTTCTAATTTTTAAATATTTCTATTTTGGATTGTTTCTAATTTTTAAATATTTTCTATTATGGTCAGATTTAAAAATTTGTTAAGTTCTTTAATATTTATTTATTATTTAATTATAAGATTAGATATTTTGATATTTAAGATATTTTAAATTAAAAGATAGCTTTGTCTTTTTATTTAAAATATTATATTAAAATTATCTTATATGGCAAATTGAATAATTAATAAATTTGAAATTAACATAGATATTTTTATAGATATACTTACCATAATTTTTTTTTCAAATTCAAAAATTTGTTATTTTGTTAAATATTTAATTATTTATAAATTATAAGTATAAAAATGATATTTTTTCTATATATATCATTTTTTCCTTATTAGAAATTTATAAATCATATCTTAAATATTTAAAAAAAATAGATTATTTTGTAGAGATTTGAATATTGCTTAATTTGAGATATTTTGACATATAATTATGGTAATTATTATTTAACCAAATCTATTTTAAAATTGGTTTATTTTATTAAATTATAAGATCTGAAAGTGATATTGGAGATTCTTTCCTTTTAAATCATTGATCTTATTAGATATTTAATTTAATTTGATTCAAATAAACCTAGATATTTTAAAATTAGTTTCCTTTATTTGGTTAGTTTAAGAATAATAATTTAATTATATTAATATCTTGATTCACATCTGTTACATGGACAATGTTTGTTTATTTATATTGTTTATTCAAAACTTTTTTAACAAACCTATTATTTATCTGATCTAAATTGCTATGATTAACTTGTTGACATATCATGATCCAATGATTTGATTTTAATCATAGTCCAATTGACGATAGATCTTATAAATAAATTGTAACAGGTAAATTTTGTACTTCTTTCATCTGTGTAAACCTAGTAACATGATAAGGTCCATCCAAATCATTTGACCTGTGTGAGCCTATATGTTTGCTTTTGGGCTTAGATACATATAGGGAGCCCATTTAAGTTTTTACTAAGTAAATAGACTAGGTTGCTAAAATAAATTTTGACATAAGGAAATTTATTTAGGCCCAATTAGATTTGGGCTTATTCAATGAATAACAATTGTTTATTTTAAGGTTAAATTCCTCTCTTTTGGGCCTTGTGTGAGAGTTGGGGGCCATAGAAGTGGGTACGACATACTGAACCCAGCTCCCCCTCACATGAACTACCCCAATTGTGAAGGCCCATTTGCCTTATTTAAATAATTGTATTAGGTTAATTATATTAGTCTAACCTAATTAAAATTGAATTAGCAACATAATTAACTTTTAAAATATATGAAATTTATTTTTCATTGTAATATTTTAAAGTTAATTTTAGAAAAACACTTAGTCAATGATATATTCTAGATAGTTATTTCTAGTACTAGTTATTATTTCTAATATTAAATAGGAAAATATCATTGATTGTGAAATTAATTGTCTCATAATTAATTTTGGTACAATCTAAGTTTAGAATATTTTTCTAGTATTAAACTAGAATTAATAATTAAGTTTCCTCTTTACTTAATTATTTATTTCTTGAATTTAATACATTTAATTAAATTGAAAATTTCAATATCTAAGTTGATTTTCATCATGATACTTTAATATTGTTATTTTCATGTTATTTAATTAAAGTTGAAAATTATTTTAAGTTTGGAATCTTATTTCAGAATAACTTAAGTTTGAATAATTTTCAGAATATATTTTATTTTATTTTATTAATTATTTCCCAAAATTTTGAAATTACATTTCTTTAATGTAGAAATTTCGAATTTTATTTGAAAAATAGATTAAAGTTGAAAATTATTTATTTAATTTTAGACCAACTTAAATCAGTGACTTTTTCATTTGATGGTTAATTAAAATAAATGAACTAAAATATATTATAATTAGAAATTGGATTAACTAGTCAATGAAAGTCTAGATAGATATTATCTGTTTTGCTTGAAGTATTTTTCTAGTGTATTTAATTAAATAGAAAATTAATATTTAAGTTGATTTTTTAATCATGATACTTAAATATTTAAAATTTTTCTTAGATATTTAATTAAATAGGGAAATTATATTTTTTGTTGAAAATTAATTTTTATTAATTTTGGACCAACATAAAATTAGAGTAATTTTCCAGGATTTATTTTATTTTATTTTAAAGCATTTTCGAAATGCAATATATATTTATAGAAAATTAAATTTGAGTTTTAAATTAATTTAAATTAATTTTGAAACAACTTAAATTGAATAATTTTCTAAATATTTATGGAAATTATTACTAAGATGGAAATAATTCACGTTATTTATCCATCTAAGTATAATTTATAAATATTAAATTAAAATTTATATTTGGAATTTTTCATTCTAAATTGGAAATTTTAATTAAATAAATATATATTTAAAATAAATTGATTAAAATAAATATTAGAAGAAAATACAACCCTTCATTAAATAATGAGCTTTTTGTTATAAGGATATTCGATCTCCATTGTTGGTTTTACATAGCTATTGTTTTAGTGAGTAATCCTCCCTAATGGAGGAACGTTCATTAGCAAGTTAGCACCGTTTAATCTCGAAAGATAAGTAATCTTGTAAGTTTTTTATATAGTTTATGATCACCCTAATGGTGGCGACTGTATAAGACTTGCAAGAATATGAAACAATGGTGGAAGCTCATAAGATAGAATAGCCTTGACTCTCGCCTAAACGGGACAACGCGGATTCCAATCTTGATCGAATAAAAGGTTGTTAGAATGTTTGACATTTTAGATGAGCTGACAACTCTATTCAATGGATGATAGCTTTGACTCTCGCCTAAACGGGACACTGATATCAGTTTGTTGAAAACCTTGGAAATTATTTAGGATTGTATGTTTTAGTATTTTCACTTGTCATTCCTACTTGCTATGTGCTTCATAATTTCTGAATTGTGTATGAATTTGTATTGAACCATGTTATTTTCTGTTATTAAATTGTAGTTTAATTTCGAATCTTCATTGTTGGTCTAACTTGATTTGTTTTTCTAATGAGATAAATCCCTAATGGATTTTCACCATTAGACTAACATAATAGTGTTAGATCTCGAAAGATAAATATTGTATATGCAAGATCTAGTTTTTCATCAATTGATGACACCTTAGACTAGTGTTTTACAATATGAAACAAGAAGATTGTATAAATAAGATTACTTTGACTCTCGCTAATCGGAGCATCGTTGGATTCTTATTTAAAATGAAATTATCCTAATTCCTCTTAGCTTATTCATTTCGAATTAGCTTAATGACATATCATTGGATGAATGGTCTATAAATCATATAAAGTCTTATTTTCTCTTAAGAAATTAGATGACGCATATGATTATATTCTCGGAATTCTATCCCAAAATGATATATATCCTCAATCTTAGATATCTCCTACTTGTATAGGTAAATCATAGAGTTAGATTAGTAGTGGTGGTCCAAGAAAGAATGACTAATTATATAGTTACACTTTCACAGGTGTTTCATAACCATTTTCTATCAATGGATTCAAACTGTATAAGTTTAGTATTCTGTGACCAGAATCCACTTGCACTATTCTAAGAACTCTTTGATGTAACTAAAGTAAGTCATCAAAAGATACAACCACATATTTTATAAATCTATGGCATTTGTATCTTGTTCATAGTGGTTTTGACAAGATCATTCTCTGCAAAGAGTTAATATGCCTATATCCACTGAAATTAAGTTCATCTCATTCGCAGATGGATGTACATTCAGGGGTGGATATGAGTTTTCGTTGTATTCTTAAAACGATCACTCTAGATTTTACCTTATGCAAAGGAAATTTGAAATGTTTGAAAAATTTCATGAATTTCTAGCAATGGTGATGGTAAGTGGTTAAAGATCTTGCGAACTGATAGGGGTGGAGAAAAAGTTAGTAGATATGCAGTTCAAAGATCATTAATTTGATTTTGAATAATATCCAAACTTACCTCCTCAAAAATTCGAGTTGCATATTGATGATTAGTTACTAGTCGTTGCCTAAATCCTTCTATGGAAATATAATTTCAGAATGATGTAATGGTTGTATACTTTATGTAAATCATTACTAGATTCATGGATGACCTAATTGAAATCTTAAGAAAAGCTAGAACTGCTAACCCTGGTTTGCATGTTTGTTAGCTATTCTAAGTGATTAGGGGTAGAGCATCCCATAGTCATTAGACAAGAAAGTGTTTGTTTAAACAAATACTACTTTTCTAAGAAAATGACTAAGTCTGAAAGTAAAGTAGCAAATAAAGGAGATATTTTTTCTTGATTCCAAAAGTGTTCTATCATCTTATTTTACATATGATGATCCCACTGCCTCTGTTGTCTTGTCACAACCGAAGAGGTCAATACCATTTAGTTTTCTTTGACATAGTCAACTCTGCTGACAACACTATAATCATTAACAAATTCATATGTTCTGGACTTAAATAGAATTTATACATTATATATATAATCATGAAATAAATTGTAATGACCGCTCTAGTAATGTGGATTAGAAAAGGCAATTAGCACTAATTTTTATTATTTTATTATTATTTGTGAATTAATTTATTTGTGGACCCCAATATTTAGAAGTAAATGTTAGAGTTATAATTTCTCAATTCCGGAGATTTTATTAAACTCTAGGGGTATTATTTAGCTTATATGTGAAATATGTTAATTTTGTAATTTTTGCTCGGCGACAACGGAAAATGCGATGGATGACTAGATTAATCACATGGGTAATTTTAGAACCCTATTTTATAGTGGGGAATATTTTAGAGAAAATTAATTATCGGGTTTGAGCGGGGTTATGGAAATTGACCATTTTACCCCTAGTTTCAAAGAAATGCCTTAGTTTAAGTCTAAGGGCATTTTTGTCTTTTAAATTAATAAGTGATAGGTGGCTGCCCTAGGTTTGTGACACCTAATCTAATTAATTTCAGCCAAGGTTTAGTTAAGTTCAATTTTCTCAATTTAGAAAATCAAAGAAAAGAAATTAAAGAGAAAAACCAACTTAGGTATCTCTTTCTCTCTTCCTCTCTTTCGGCTGAGACAAATCAAGGGCAAGGGCAATCTTTTTCTTCCTAATTCTCTGTGATTGAGCTGGAAATTTAAGGAGAAGCAACCAAAGGTAACCCTAGAACATTGGTTTCATGTTTTTCTGTAAGTTTTACCTTAGTTTGAGCTTGTGGTTTGGTGTTTTAATCGCTGTTATGGTTTGGGTTGATTAGGAGGTGAATTCTGGGTTTAGTTGGAATTGATTAAAGGTCATAGTAGCTAGTTTGGTTGGTTGATTTAGGTTTTGTGTTAATTTGAGCATAAAACCTTTAACTTTAAAGCTTTAATGGCAAGTTGTTATTTACTGAGTTTTTCTGTGAAATACTGGCTGGGTTTTATTGTGTATGCCTTGTTTAGGAGCTCTGGAGAGTTTGGTAAAGATTGGGCTTGATTTGAATCAAGGGGGAGAATTTTTTGGGTTTCTGCAGATGAACCGAATTCGGTTACGGGTGGTCTGTACCAACCGGTCGACCGGTTGGTGACCCAGAACCGGGATGCCGGTTGGATCCGGTCTGCCTGTTGGGGATTTTTCCAGAACCCTAGTTTTGGCCAATTTTGGGTAATATAGGGTATTGCCATGAGGTTTAGTGATAGGGGAACATTTAGTTTCGGGTTTTAAGTCCCGGAAAGTGATTTGGCGAGTCACTCATCTGTGTTATCATTCTTGTGATTAGGGCATCCATCTAGCACGTAAATTCCGTTCGTGCCGGCCAAAGACACTTGAATTCGGAAAACAGGTAAGAACTGTGTATAATGTATGATGTGATTATCTGAATGTGTGTATATGTGTTTATATATGCATGCTTAAAATATGTTAAACACTACCAGCACTTGTGTGAGTGTATTGGTACAGTGATTATTGTTAATTTGAGTACGATACAGTGATACCAACACAAGCATAGAAAATGCTAAGGTGTGTGGTACATCACTCAGTGATACTCAGTGATCGGGATAAACCCTACCAACACTCGTACAGCGAGGTACGTTGTGTATGTGGTATAGTGGTTGTACCCTGGTATTGAACGTTCATGCTTATCTGTTAAGCTCTGTAAATAGGTGTATGGGCGCCTATTTACAGGTCGGAAATTATATGGTATGTTATATGCATTTCTTACTGAGTCTGTCGACTCACAGTTTCTGCTTCCATGTGTAGGTAAAGGAAAGGCGAAAGCTGAACAGGAGTGAACCTGAGCTCGGGTGAGATTGTACATGTCAAGCAGCGTGACCTGGAGTGTTCGGTCTCGGGACATCTGGGAGTTGTATTTTGAATGTCGCTGTGCGACCTGTAAATCCGTATATTTTGGAATATATGTTTAAAAGTAAAGTTTGTAAAGTTTTAAAAATCGGGATCCCGGCACTTGTAAATATTTTATTAAATTACAAAGTTTAATGTTTAATGCAAAAGTTTTAATTTGACACGTTTTTCGAGAAATTTCTTTGATTAGCAAAGATCGCACAATTATTGAAAAAGCACTGTAGCGTGCCTTAGCATTAGGGCGTTACAATTTTGGTATCAGAGCCGCCAGGTTTGTCTACCGAAGCTTGCTATGACATGTACAATCTTCATCAGAGAAAGCTCGGTTCACGGTTCAGTAAGCCCGTACTTGTTTAGTATGTTAAATAAGTGTGATGTAAAAGCATGTTAGGAAGCATATTAGATTTAAATTAAATATATTTCTATAAAAAGAAAAGAAAGTGCGTTGCCTTATGCTATTAAGAGCGGTGTAAATTTTGATCGCCGTCTAACCTGCCTACCTTATGGATTCGCAGGCTAAGTCCTATTAAATGGACGCCCCGCGAAATACAAGAAGCCAGGGTGGCATGGTTGAGGCCGGAGGCGGTCAGGGGAATCCTCAAAATCCCCGTGGTCGCGGCCGTGGCCGTGGTAGAGCTCAGGGTGGTCGCCCTGTAAATCCACCTCAAGCTCCTCCTGATTGGGAGCAAAGATTTGCTGAAATGCAGGAAAGAATTCGTCAGCAAGATGAAGAGATTCAGAGGCTGAGGCAAACAGGTCCTCCCGCCGTGCCTCCTCAACAAGTTCAGCCGTTGCGCCGGCGGTGCCAGCAGAACAACCTGTTGTTGGCAACCGTATGGAACCGTTGTACGAAAGATTTCGAAAACGAGGCACCTCCAAAGGTTTCTGGGAGGCCCTGATGTGATGAAGGCCGAGCAATGGCTTTCGATGATTGAGCGTATTCTCAACTTTATGGGAGTGGTTGGAAATGATCGGGTGGCCTGCGCCACTTTCCAGCTTCAGGAAGATGCCCTTGTGTGGTGGGAATTGATAACTCTCACACGGGACGTCACACTGATGACCTGGGAAGAATTCAGGGAGTTGTTCAACTCCAAGTATTACAATGAAGCAGTCCGCAGTGCAAAGCGGAAAGAGTTTACTGATCTAGTTCAGACTGAGGGTATGTCGCCATCGAGTATACAACGAAGTTTGATCGGTTGGCTAAATTGGCAGCAGGAATTGTGCCCACGGACTTCAGTAAGAAAGAAAAATATTTAGCGGGTTTGAGTGCAAAGATCCGGCACGATCTGGTTATTACCACTACTGAAGCAACCACGTATGCAGATATGGTTGAGAAGGCTTTGAGAGCCGAGGGTGCAGTAAAGTTTCTTCAGGAGCCCCGGGTGACTCCGAGTGTTGGTGGAACCCCCACTGTTCCTACTCCTATTTATGGTAGGGATGGTGGTGACTCCACCATTGAGCAGAAAAGAAAGGTTGTTCCAACTTCTGGTGGCTCGGGGCAAAGCAAGCGGTTCCGTGGGAACCAAGGCAGAGGAGGACGCCAGGGTTATTCTTATCCTGAGTGTCCAAGGTGCAAGAAACATCATCCGGGAGAGTGTAACCGGAAGACATGCTTCTTATGTGGCATGGTGGGGCATTTCAAGAAAGATTGCCCCCAGGCAAAGAAAGAGGAGCCGAAAGCCGAGATGAAACCGGCTCCTGCTCGTGTGTTTGCCATCACCCAAGCTGATGCTGCAGCCAGTCCTTCTGTTGTGACAGGTCAGCTTCCCGTCAACAACTTGTTATTTACAGTATTATTTGACTCGGGAGCTACACGTTCTTATGTGGCTACAAGGGTGATTGATCTTTTGGGTAGGCCTTGTGACATTTTAGAAAGAGGGTTTGGAACCCTAATGCCTAGCGGGGAATTGGTTATCTCTAATAGGCGCATTAGGTCTATGCCGATTAGGATCGAAGATAGGGAATTGAGTACTGATCTCATAGAATTGAAACTAACTGAGTTTGATATTATACTGGGAATGGATTTCCTATCCAAATATTCGGCCAGTATAGATTGTAGGCGTAAAATGGTGACTTTTCAGCCGGAAGGTGAAGATCCATTTGTTTATGTTGGATCGGTTCAGGGGTCTCGGATCCCGGTTATTTCTGTGTTGAGAGCTAGGGATTTACTATACAATGGTTGTGTAGGATTTCTAGCGGTAGTTTTTGACTCCAGCAGACCTGAAACATTTGGGCCTGAGGTAGTCCGGGTGGTGAAAGATTTTCTTGATGTGTTCCCCGAGGAATTGCCGGGATTGCCGCCACAGCGAGAGATTGATTTTGTAATTGATTTGGCACCTGAAGTCGAACCTGTTTCTAAAGCTCCATATAGGATGGCTCCAGCAGAACTCAAGGAGCTTAAGTTGCAACTTCAGGGGATGCTGGATATTGGGTTTATTCGACCCAGTGTATCGCCCTGGGGAGCTCCGGTTCTTTTTGTAAAGAAGAAAGATGGTTCCCTCAGAATGTGTATTGATTATCGGGAACTGAATAAGCTGACGGTTAAGAACAAGTACCCGTTGCCTAGGATCGATGATCTGTTCGATCAGCTTCAGGGAAAGACAGTGTTCTCGAAGATTGATTTACGGTCTGGTTATCATCAACTCAGAATTCGGGAGGAGGACATACCGAAGACTGCTTTTAGAACCAGATATGGGCACTATGAATTTCTAGTAATGTCATTCGGATTGACTAATGCTCCTGCGGCCTTTATGGATCTCATGAATAGGGTGTTCAAGGATTTCCTCGATAACTGCGTTATAGTGTTTATCGATGACATTCTTGTGTACTCTCAGTCAGAAGAGGAGCACGAGTATCATCTCCGAATGGTGTTACAGCGACTTAGAGATCACAAGCTGTATGCCAAGTTCAAAAAGTGCGAATTCTGGTTGTCCGAGGTATCCTTTTTGGGTCACATAGTTGGGAAAAATGGAATTATGGTTGATCCAAACAAGATAGAATCAGTGAAGAATTGGCCGAGGCCCAAGTCTGTGACAGAAATTCGAAGTTTTCTCGGGTTAGCAGGGTATTATCGACGTTTCGTCGAAGGATTTTCTAAGCTTTCTATGCCCCTAACCGAATTGACTAAGAAAAATCAGAGATTCGTGTGGTCAGATAAGTGTGAATCAAGCTTTCAGGAGTTGAAGCAGCGTTTGATAACAGCTCCGGTGTTAGCTTTGCCATCAGATCAAGAGAAATTTGTTGTGTATTGTGATGCTTCCAGACAGGGTCTGGGATGCGTTCTGATGCAAGCTGACAGAGTCATAGCTTATGCCTCTCGTCAACTGAAGGATTATGAGCAGCGTTATCCAACTCATGATTTAGAGCTCGCTGCTGTGGTTTTTGCTTTAAAAATTTGGCGACATTATCTTTACGGTGAGAAGTGTGAAATTTATACAGATCATAAAAGTCTCAAATACTTTTTCACCCAAAAAGATCTGAATATGAGGCAGAGAAGGTGGTTGGAGTTGGTTAAGGACTACGATTGTGAAATACTGTATCACCCCGGAAAAGCCAATGTTGTGGCCGACGCTCTGAGCAGAAAAGGTCCCGGTCAAGTGTGTACTACGGTTATGATAGCTCCTCAGCTAGCCTCGGAAATGGTTAGTGCAGGAATTGAATTCGTGGTCGGGAAACTACATAATTTAACACTCCAATCTGATCTGTTGGAAAGAATCAGAAAGGCGCAACTGGAAGATCCCGAGCTAGTTAAAGTTCGAGATGAGGTGGTGGCCGGTCGGCCTAGAGGTTTTTCAGTCTCGAACAGTGGAATGTTGTTATATAAGGCTCGAGTCTGTGTTCCTTGTGTGAATGAGCTTAAGAAAGAAATACTGGATGAAGCTCACACCACTCCATATTCATTGCATCCGGGAACCACCAAGATGTATCAGGATTTGAAACCCTACTTCTGGTGGTATGGGATGAAAAGAGATGTGGTGGACTACGTGTCCAAGTGTTTAACCTGCCAGCAGATTAAGGCTGAACATCAGAGGCCGGCAGGATTATTGCAACCTTTAGTCCTTCCAGAATGGAAGTGGGAGGACATCACAATGGACTTCGTAACTGGTTTGCCTAGAACCACAGGGATGTATGATTCTGTTTGGGTTATCGTGGACAGATTCACAAAGTCAGCTCACTTCTTACCAGTGAAAGTTACATATTCAGTGGATCAATATGCTGAATTGTATGTGAAGGAGATAGTTCGTCTCCATGGAGCCCCTAAATCTATTGTATCAGACAGGGATCCAAAGTTCACATCGAAGTTTTGGGTGAGTCTCCAGAAGGCTATGGGTACCAAGTTAAAGTTTAGTACAGCCTTTTCACCCTCGACCGATGGTCACGTAAAGAACTATCCAAATTTTAGAAGACCTATTACGAGCCTGTGTCATGGACTTTGAGGGTTCATGGGTTAAGTACTTGCCACTAATTGAGTTCTCCTACAACAACAGCTACCAAAGTACAATAGGGATGGCTCCCTATGAGATGCTATATGGTAGAAAATGTCGTTCTCCTATTCATTGGGACGAGACAGGAGAAAGGAAGTACCTGGGTCCTGAGTTAGTGCAGAAGACCAACGAAGCTATTGATAAGATCAAGGCTCGGATGCTTGCTTCTCAAAGCAGGCAGAAAAGTTATGCTGATCCGAAGCGCAGAGATGTCACATTTCAGGCAGGGGAACATGTTTTCCTGCGAGTTTCACCCATGAAGGGTATTCGGCGCTTCGGGAAGAAGGGTAAGTTAAGCCCTAGGTTCATTGGGCCATTTCAGATACTTGAGAAGGTCGGGCAGGTAGCGTATCGGCTAGCCTTACCACCAGCATTGTCAGCTGTTCATGACGTATTTCACATTTCTATGTTAAGGAAATACGTGTCAGACCCGACTCATGTCTTGAGTTATGAAGCCCTTGAACTTCAACCAGACTTATCCTATGAAGAGCAACCTGTTCAGATTTTGGATAGAAAAGAAAAAGTTCTTCGGAACAAGACTATTGCACTGGTTAAGGTGCTCTGGAGGAATAGTAAAGTGGAAGAAGCCACCTGGGAGTTGGAGTCAGATATGAGGACTCAACATCCAGAGCTATTCAGGTTAGATTTCGGGGACGAAATCCTATTAACGGGGGGATAATTGTAATGACCGCTCTAGTAATGTGGATTAGAAAAGGCAATTAGCACTAATTTTTATTATTTTATTATTATTTGTGAATTAATTTATTTGTGGACCCCAATATTTAGAAGTAAATGTTAGAGTTATAATTTCTCAATTCCGGAGATTTTATTAAACTCTAGGGGTATTATTTAGCTTATATGTGAAATATGTTAATTTTGTAATTTTTGCTCGGCGACAACGGAAAATGCGATGGATGACTAGATTAATCACATGGGTAATTTTAGAACCCTATTTTATAGTGGGGAATATTTTAGAGAAAATTAATTATCGGGTTTGAGCGGGGTTATGGAAATTGACCATTTTACCCCTAGTTTCAAAGAAATGCCTTAGTTTAAGTCTAAGGGCATTTTTGTCTTTTAAATTAATAAGTGATAGGTGGCTGCCCTAGGTTTGTGACACCTAATCTAATTAATTTCAGCCAAGGTTTAGTTAAGTTCAATTTTCTCAATTTAGAAAATCAAAGAAAAGAAATTAAAGAGAAAAACCAACTTAGGTATCTCTTTCTCTCTTCCTCTCTTTCGGCTGAGACAAATCAAGGGCAAGGGCAATCTTTTTCTTCCTAATTCTCTGTGATTGAGCTGGAAATTTAAGGAGAAGCAACCAAAGGTAACCCTAGAACATTGGTTTCATGTTTTTCTTTAAGTTTTACCTTAGTTTGAGCTTGTGGTTTGGTGTTTTAATGGCTGTTATGGTTTGGGTTGATTAGGAGGTGAATTCTGGGTTTAGTTGGAATTGATTAAAGGTCATAGTAGCTAGTTTGGTTGGTTGATTTAGGTTTTGTGTTAATTTGAGCATAAAACCTTTAACTTTAAAGCTTTAATGGCAAGTTGTTATTTACTGAGTTTTTCTGTGAAATACTGGCTGGGTTTTATTGTGTATGCCTTGTTTAGGAGCTCTGGAGAGTTTGGTAAAGATTGGGCTTGATTTGAATCAAGGGGGAGAATTTTTTGGGTTTCTGCAGATGAACCGGAATTCCGGTTCTGGGTGGTCTGTACCAACCGGTCGACCGGTTGGTGACCCGTAACCGGATGCCGGTTGGATCCGGTCTGCCTGTTGGGGATTTTTCCAGAACCCTAGTTTTGGCCAATTTTGGGTAATATAGGGTATTGCCATGAGGTTTAGTGATAGGGGAACATTTAGTTTCGGGTTTTAAGTCCCGGAAAGTGATTTGGCGAGTCACTCATCTGTGTTATCATTCTTGTGATTAGGGCATCCATCTAGCACGTAAATTCCGTTCGTGCCTGGCCAAAGACACTTGAATTCGGAAAACAGGTAAGAACTGTGTATAATGTATGATGTGATTATCTGAATGTGTGTATATGTGTTTATATATGCATGCTTAAAATATGTTAAACACTACCAACACTTGTGTGAGTGTATTGGTACAGTGATTATTGTTAATTTGAGTACGATACAGTGATACCAACACAAGCATAGAAAATGCTAAGGTGTGTGGTACATCACTCAGTGATACTCAGTGATCGGGATAAACCCTACCAACACTCGTACAGCGAGGTACGTTGTGTATGTGGTATAGTGGTTGTACCCTGGTATTGAACGTTCATGCTTATCTGTTAAGCTCTGTAAATAGGTGTATGGGCGCCTATTTACAGGTCGGAAATTATATGGTATGTTATATGCATTTCTTATTGAGTCTGTCGACTCACGGTTTCTGCTTCCATGTGTAGGTAAAGGAAAGGCGAAAGCTGAACAGGAGTGAACCTGAGCTCGGGTGAGATTGTACATGTCAAGCAGCGTGACCTGGAGTGTTCGGTCTCGGGACATCTGGGAGTTGTATTTTGAATGTCGCTGTGCGACCTGTAAATCCGTATATTTTGGAATATATGTTTAAAAGTAAAGTTTGTAAAGTTTTAAAAATCGGGATCCCGGCACTTGTAAATATTTTATTAAATTACAAAGTTTAATGTTTAATGCAAAAGTTTTAATTTGACACGTTTTTCGAGAAATTTCTTTGATTAGCAAAGATCGCACAATTATTGAAAAAGCACTGTAGCGTGCCTTAGCATTAGGGCGTTACATAAATCATGTGAACCATGCAACATAAAATGTTATTTCTGATCTTTATTAATAAGTAAATCTGATTATATTGAAATGGGTTTTATTTAGGGCACAAAACCCAACAAACTCCCACTTGCACTAATATAAAACAAAATGTGCATTTCAAATAATCCCAACACCTTGATATACAAATCAAGTGTAATAGTAGTAAACTCCTTGTAATAGGATCTGACAGGTTGAATTAAACACAACCTCTTCTCCACCATTACTCTTCCTTAATCACAAAATCCTTGATAATGTGAAATTCCTCTCTATACGTCTACTCTCTTGGGATACTGGATTCTATACTTTTGGCAACTACTTCTTGGTTATTAAGGAAGTAGCACTAGTAGTTAAGGCAAGTTGGAACGGTGCCACAAATGTATAGAACTTTCCTTAGACTGAATAAGTACCTTTCCTGCAACTTTAACATTCAGTCTCTTTCTGGTAGACTAAGAGACTTCAGATAGGTTTTTACACTTCTCCAAAATCACTATTCCACCCCCAGAGTAATCACCATTTTATCAGCATACTTTCTAGCACAAAGGCAAGTCTTGAAATCTGATGTGGTGTAGTCTAAGAGTTTTAAACACACCCTTATTGAGTAACATATAGTTCTTCTTCTTAATCTTAAGATTTACTTGATTGTCTTCTAATGTTCATCTCCTGGATTAATTGTTGGGTTTTATGCCCTAAATAAAACTCATTTCATATAATCAGATTTACTTATTAATAAAGATCAGAAATAACATTTTATGTTGCATGGTTCACATGATTTATTTCATGATTATAGGTATATAATGTATGAATTCTTTTTAAGTCCAGAACATATGAGTTGGTTAAAGATTATAGTGTTGTCAGCACAGTGGAATATAATCTTTAATCATATGTTCAAAAGTTTATTCCCTGATTTGTCAGAACACTGGATTTAGACTGACATGGTATAATCAGCGATAGGTATTCTTACACCTTGGAAAAGTGTTATGTCCTTTCCAGGACATTGGCAAAGTTTACCAGTATCGGATGAATGGAGTATACATCGGAAGGGACCGATATTGAACTTTGATTAGATATGTTAAAATTTACCGTAATATCTATTCAATTTAATATCACATGTTGATCCTAGATCACATGAAACCCTCCCATTACGACAAGGTACCGTGAATTATGTTTAAGAAAACTAAATGGTATTAACCTCTTCAGTTGTGTCAAGACAACAGAGACAGTGGGATCATATTGTAAAATAAGATGATAGAACACTTTTGGAATCAAGAAAAAAATATCTCCTTTATTTGCTACTTTATTTTCAGATTTAGTCATTCCCTTAGAAAAGTAGTATTTGTTTAAACAAACACTTTCTTATCTAATGACTATGGGATGGTCCACCCCTAATCACTTAGAATAGCTAACAAACATGCAAACCAGGGTTAGCATTTCTAGCTTTTCTTAAGATTTCGATTAGGTCATCCATGAATCTAGTAATGATTTACATTAAGTATTCAACCATTGCATCATTCTGAAATTATATTACCATAGAAAGATTTAGGCAACGACTAGTAACTAATTATCAATATGAAAATTGAATTTCTTGGGAGGTAAGTTTGGATATAATTCAAAAATCAAATTAATGATCTTTGAACTGCATATCTACTAACTTTTTCTCCACCCCTATCAGTTCGCAAGATCTTTAACCACTTACCTTAATGGTTTTTCACCATTGCTAGAAATTCATGAAATTTTTCAAACATTTCAAATTTCTTTTGCATAAGGTAAAATCTAGAGTGATCGTTTTAAGAATACAACGAAAACTCATATCCACCCCTGAATGTACATCCATCTGCAAATGAGATGAACTTACTTTCAGTGGATATAGGCATATTAACTCTTTGCAGAGATTGATCTTGTCAAAACCACTATGAACAAGATACAAAAGGCATATATTTATTTGGTTGTGTCTCTTGATGACTTGATTTAGTTACATCAAAGAGTTCTTAGAATAGTGCAAGTGGATTCTGGTCACAAAATAGTCAACTCATACAGTTTGAATCCATTGATAGAAAATGGTTATTAAAACACTTGTGAAAGTGTAACTGTATGATGAGTAATTCTTTCTTGGACATCCACTACTAATTTAACTCTAAGTTGATTTGCCCATATAAGTAGGAGATTTCTAAGATTGAGGATTTATATCATTTCGGGATAGAATTTCGGGAATATAATCATATTCGTCATTTAATTTCTTAAGAGAAAATATAGAATAACTTCATATGATTTATAGACCATTCATCCAATGATATGTCATTGAGCTAATTCGAAATGAATAAGCTAAGAGGAATTAGGATAATTTCGTTTTAAATAAGAATCCAACAATGCTCCGATTAGCGAGAGTCAAAGTAATCTTATTTATACAATCTTCTTGTTTCATATTGTAAAAGACTAGTCTAAGGTGTCATCAATTGATGAACAGCTAGATGTTGCATATACAATATTTATCTTTCGAGATCTAACACTATTATGTTTGTCTAATGGTGAAAATCCATTAGGGATTTATCTCATTAGAAAAACAAACCAAGTTAGACCAACAATGAAGATTCGAAATTAAACTACAATTTAATAACAGAAAATAACATGGTTCAATATAAATTCATACACAATTCAGAAATTATTAATCATATAGCAAGTAGGAATGACAAGTGAAAATACTAAAAACATACAATCCTAAATAATTTCCAAGGTCTTCAACAAACTGATATCAGTGTCCCGTTTAGGCGAGAGTCAGTGATACCATCCATTGAATAGAGTTGTCAGATCATCTAAAATGATAAACATTCTAGCAACCTTTTATTCGATCAAGATTGGAATCCGTGTTGTCCCGTTTAGGCGAGAGTCAAGGCTATTCTATCTTATGAGCTTCCACCATTGTTTCATATTCTTGCAAGTCTTATACAGTCGCCACCATTAGGGTGATCAATACTATATAAAAAACTTACAAGATTATCTTTCGAGATTAAACGGTGCTAACTTGCTAATGAACGTTCCTCCATTAGGGAGGATTACTCACTAAAACAATAGCTATGTAAAACCAACAATGGAGATCGAATATCCTAATAATAAAGCTCAATATTTAATGAAAGTTGTATTTTCTTCTAAAACTTATTTTAATTTATTTATTTTAAATATATATATTTATTTAATTAAAATTTCCAATTTAGAATGAAAAATTCTAAATATAAATTTTAATGTAATATTTATAAATTATACTTAGATGGATATGAAAATAACGTGAATTATTTCCATCTTAGTAATAATTTTCATAAATATTTGGAAAAATATGCAATTTAAGTTGTTTCAAAATTAATTTAAATTAATTTACAACTCAAATTTAATTTTCTATAAATATATATTGCATTTCGAAAAATGAAGTGTATAAGAATACTACTTTCGAAAATGCTTTAAAATAAAATAAAAAATAAATCCTGGAAAAATTATCTTAATTTTATGCTGGCCCAAAATTAATTAATAAAATTAATTTACAAAAAAAATATAATTTTCCTATTTAATTAAATATTTAAGAAAAAATTTCAAATATTTAAGTATCATGATTAAGAATCAACTTAAATATTAATTTTCTATTTAATTAAATATACTAGAAAAATACTTCAAGCAAAACAGATAATATCTATCTAGACTTTCATTGACTAATTAATTCAATTTCTAATTATAATATATTTTAGTTCATTTATTTTAATTAATCATTAAATGAAAAAATCATTGATTTAAGTTGGTCCAAAATTAAAATAAATAATGTTCAACTTTAATCTATTTTTCAAATAAAATTCGAAATTTCTACATTAAAAAGAATGCAATTTCGAAATTTTGGTAAAAAGATTAATAAAATAAAATAAAATATATTTTGAAAATTATTCAAATTTAAATTATTCTGAAATAAGATTCCAAACTTAAGATAATTTTCAACTTTAATTAAATAACATGAAAATAACAATATTTAAGTATCATGATGAAAATCAACTTAGATATTGAAATTTTCAATTTAATTAAATGTATTAAATTCAAGAAATAAATAATTAATAATAGAGGAAACTTAATTATTAATTCTAGTTTAATACTAGGAAAATATACTAAACTTAGATTGTACCAAAATTAATTATGAAACAATTAATTTCACAATCAATGATATTTTCCTATTTAATATTAGAAATAATAACTAGTACTAGAAATAACTATCTAGAATATATATCATTAACTAAGTGTTTTTCTAAAATCAACTTTAAAATATTAAAATGAAAAATAAATTTCATATATTTTAAAAGTTAATTATGTTGCTAATTCAATTTTAATTAGGTTAAACTAATATAATTAACCTAATATAATTATTTAAATAAGGCAAATGGGCCTTCACAATTGGGGTAGTTCATGTGAGGGGGAGCTGGGTTCAGTATGTCGTACCCACTTCTATTCGCCCCCAACTCTCACACAAGGCCCAAAAGAGAGGAATTTAACCTTTAAATAAACTATTGTTATTCATTGAATAAGCCCAAATCTAATTGGGCCTAAATAAAATTACTTATGTCAAATTTTATTTTAGCAACCTAGTCCATTTACTTAGTAAAACTTAAATGGGCTTCCTATATGCCTCTAAGCCCAATAGCAAACATATAGGCTCACACAGGTCAAAAGATTTGGATGGGCCCTATCATGTTACTAGGTTTACATAGATGAAAGAAGTACAAAAATTACCTGTTACAAATTATTTATAAGATCTATTGACAATTGGACTATGATTAAAATCAGATTATTGAATCTGTCAACAAGTTAATCATAGCAATTTAGATCAAATAAATAATAGGTTTGTTTAAAAAAAATGAATAAACAATATAAAATTAAATAAACAAACATTGTCCATGTAACAGATGTGAAATAAGATATTAATATAATTAAATTATTATTCTTAAACTAACCAACTAGATTTTGAAAATTTAGGGTTGTTAAAACAAACCCTAAAATCTCAAAATAAAGAAACTAATTTTAAAATATCTAGGTTTATTTGAATCAAATTAAATTAAATATCAAATAAGATCAATGATTTGAAAGAAAGAATCTTCAATATCACTTTCAAATCTTATAATTTAATAAAATAAACCAATTTTACAATAGATTTGGTTAGATAATTATTATTTTAGGAATAAAATAATAAATAAATAATAATTACCATAATTATATGTCAAAATATCTCAAATTAAGCAATATTCAAATTTCTACAAAATATCTAAGTTATTTAAATATTCAAGATATGATTTATAAATTTCCAATAAGGGAAAAAATGATATATATATATATATATATAGAAAAATATCATTTTTAAACTTATAATTTATAAATAATTAAATATTTAACAAAATAACAAATTTTGAATTTAAAAATATTATGGTAAGTGTATCTATAAAAATATCTATGTTAATTTCAAATTTATTAATTATTTAATTTGTCATATAAGATAATTTTAATATAATATTTTAAATAAAAAGATAAAGTTATCTTTTAATTTAAAATATGTTAAATATCAAAATATCTAATCTTATTATTAAATAATATATAAATATTAAAGAAGTTAACAAATTTTTAAATCTGACCATAATATGAAATATTTAAAATTGGAAATATTCCAAAATGGAAATATTTAAAATTGGAAAAATTCCAAGTTGAAAATATTTCAAAATTTGAAATATTTCAAATTAGAAATATTTAAAATTGGAAAAATGAATTTTTGAAACAATCCCATGAAAAATTGGATTTTTGAGGAAAAAACACAAAAAAATCGCAATATGGGGTTGGCTGCCCAAGAGGCTGCACTCGATTTTTCAAAATTCATAACTTTCTCGTTTTTCATCAGAATTAAGTTTCGTAAAAACAAAAATTGCTTAATTTTTCACAAGGAATCCAAATAAAATATTTTCAAAAATAGAAAAAATGTTTTTCATGGAAAAATTTCGTACAACATAAACTTTTATCACATAAGCACATAAACCAACATGAAACCATCCAAATCAACACATAACATATAAAACATCCTTTTAATTCATATTACATGAAAGTAAATCATTACCATGGCTCTGGTGCCAGTTATTGGAAATATTTTACCAGGATCTAGATTTACTACCAAGTATGTTTTATTAACATCCTAATATGAATTCTAAAACAATGAAAATAAACACATAAGAGTTTAAGAAAACCTTACATTGGGTGCAGCAGAATATTATGACTCCTTCCATTCAGATCTCTAGCCCTTGATTCCTTTCTGTAGCAGAGCATTATCAAGATCTGAATCTGGATCTCTCTCTCTCCTTCTTTGATGCTGATTTTCCATAGTCTTACATACTATGATTGATGTACCACTTGATGTGTGTGGACACTACTCTATCACTCAAGGGAATTTCGAAAACAGAGAAGAAAGAGAGAGAAAAGTGGTGGCTCACGAATTCACTCTGAAAAGAATGAGATGCAATTCTGTGAAACCTGAAACCTTTACCTTCTATTTATAGAATACCACATAGGGTTAAGGTTGAATTACTTGGCATTAAAAAATGAAAAATAAAATGAGAAAAGGCAAGTTAAGTGGCCGGCCATAGTATTGTGGAAACAAGCCTTTCACTTTTTCAACTTTCCTATTTCATCATTTCTAGTTTCCCATTTTCTCAAAGATTGCCAATTCTCTAATTTAACCATTCAAATGCCAATTCTAATTATTTAATAACTTAAGAATAATTATTACTTAATATTGTCATTTAATATATTTATTAATTTAGACATATAAAATATCTTAATTAATAAATAAACCTAGAATCTCTTTTCTTTATAATTCCGCCCTTGCTTAGTGAAAATTCATAAAGTAGACATAGTCTAACTTTAGAATTATAATTGATTAATCAAAATCAATTAACTGAGTCTTACAAGCAGTATGGTCTCAACTAGTATGGGGACCATGGGTCTACATAACCGAGCTTCCAATAAGTCGAACCGAATTTACCAAGTAAATTCCCTAACTTATTAATTCATTTTTGAATCCACTCTTAGAACTTGGAATTGCACTCTCAGTCATATAGAACGCTCTATATGTTCCACCATATAGACACGTCATTAGTTATCCATTGTTATAATCCTAATGTGATCAATGATCCTCTATATAGATGATTTACACTGTAAAGGGATTAAATTACCATAACACCCTACAATGTATCTTATCCTTAAAACACTTAACCCTGTATAAATGATATTTCAGCTAAGTGAAATGAGTACTCCACCATTTATTTTTGTTTGGTTAAGCTCGAAGGAAATCATCCTTTACTTTCTATTCGCCAAATAGAAGCTATAGATTCCATATTTATGTTAGCGCTCCCACTCAATTGCACTACCGTGTTCCCAAAATGTACGTATCACCCTGACCCAAAAGTAGGCTTAACTAACAAATCAAAGAACACGAATAACACTCTTGAGATTGAACCTAATCATATCAGGATTAAGATCATTTGATCTAGGATCAACAGGTGATATTGAATTGAATAGATATTACAGTAAATTCTAATATATCTAATCAAAGTTCAATATCGGTCCCTTCCGATGTATACTCCATACATTTGATACTGGTAAACTTTGCCAATGTCCTGGAAATGACATAACACTTTTCCATGGTGTAAGAATACCTATCGCTGATTATACCATGTCAGTCTAAATCCAGTGTTCTGACAAATCAGGGAATAAACTTTCGAACATATTATTAAGATTATATTCCACTGTGCTGACAACACTATAATCATTAACAAATTCATATGTTCTCGACTTAAATAGAATTCATACATTATATATATATAATCATGAAATAAATCATGTGAACCATGCAACATAAAATGTTATTTCTGATCTTTATTAATAAGTAAATCTGATTATATTGAAGTGGGTTTTATTTAGGGCACAAAACCCAACACGGGCTTCCTCGCTCTCACAACTCTCTTTAGATGGAATTTGCTGAATAAACAGAATGAGTGATGAGCTCGGGGACCGAGACCCTATATTTATAGGTGAGATACTCCATCAGTATCTGTGCCACATTAATTGTGAGAATATTTTGACAATAAATTCAGGAAATCAAATCAGGTAATGAATATAGAAATCTGACCATATATGGAATATTACATAATTAATTTTGTCTAGATTCAATGAATATAAAATATTCATTTATCAGAAAATCAATTATTTATTTTATTTCCTTAAATAGAAATATTATTTCCTAAAATAAAATATTCTTATAATTTATAGTATTATTGTATGTGAAATGAAAGCTATATATAATTGTAATAGTGACTATATATATATAGTGTGCTATGTATATTTTTTGAATGGAAAATTCATCTTTATTAACCATTAAACTTCGTTACCAAAAGAGGTAACAAATCAGTTGGAACAGACTCCAACCTGAAACGATGATCAGGGTATAAAATACTGGCTCTAGCAAAGCTATGAGCAACCCAATTTGCTGACCGTTTAACAAAATGAATAGAAACATTAGACAATTCACTTAAATAAAGCTATGTATATAATATCCTTTCTTATCAAAATATATATGATTCTTTATTGGCTTTATTCCTTTAATTGACTGAACAATATTCCTTACGTTGTTTTCAGCTTTAGTGGTCTTTTAATTACTCGTTCACATTTTCTTTTATCTTGTTGTTGATGGGTATTTATCCAATTTTACATTTGCTTTCAAATTGTATCAATCTGCATGGAATTCTATTTTACCGCAATTGATTAATTAATTATGATTATGCATGGTTTTGTTATATATCTGTTACCTGAATTTTTAGTCAACCGACGTAGAATCATAATAAATGAAATTTAAACCAAAATTCCAGTAATAAATACAGTTAATAACACTGAAATTTGCAATAAATGTAAAGAAAAGACATCGGAATTTGAAGAGGTTCGGCTCCGGATGTCGATAATAGCCTACTCCTCTTGTATTTTATTAATCTGAGTTGCAAAAGTCAAGAAGAGACTCTTGATTGCAAATAATGAAAAGTGTTTATTTTTCTAAGTGTTCAAAATTGCGGATCCCCCTCCCATGTCATGGATGACCCCTTATATAGGGGAGAGGGTCGGGTTTTCTCGCTTCAGGAGACGCGACCAACGCAGAGCTACCTCAATGTCCCCTTGATTTTCGGAGGTAGTTGAAGTCTGATTTTTATCATAATATCCTACTATTTTCCTGTGTTGAAAACTGTCTTTGAGCCTTTCGTGGGATTTGAACATTTTGAAAAAGTTACTGACGACGAAGGTCTCTTATAGGTGTGACATGGTCGTCAACAACCTTTGAGGATGAAGCCCATACTTGGGGGCAACACTCCCGAGACCCAACTTGAGGGGGGTGATAACCGTCATCATTGGGTGACCCCCCGAGACCTAACTTGAGGGGGTGACAACCGTCATCGTTGAGTGACCCCTTGGGACCCAACTTGAGGGGGGTAAAAACCATCATTGTTGGGTGACCCCCCGGGACCCAGCTTGAGGGGAGTGACAACTGTCATCGTTGGGTGACCTCCCGGGATCCAACTAGAGGGAATTGACAACCGTCATCGTTGGGTGACCCCCCGGGACCAAACTTGAGGGGGTTGACAATCGTCATCGTTGGGTGATCCCCCGAGACCCCTTGTATGTCGTCAGTAGTTATGGTGTAATATGGATGTCCCCATATACCTTTGAGAATATGTCATTATATCTATGATAAAATGCATGACTTGTGCCATGAGGGTGTAGGGGGTAGAGGCATACCCCTTGACTAACCCCTCATGGTTGACGGTCATTGTAACAGTCATGACTTTACATATTCTTTATTAATTTAATCTCGGTATTTTTGTGCCACGTATTGCTACTCTTTACACGTCATCATCGTAAAAATTTGAGTAAACAATATCTATAATTAAATTAATAGTCAAAATATTTTGGGTTTTTTGTTGATGAATTACATATATACCCTTTTAGAAAATATATATATACACTCAAAAAAATTTAGCAACATAAATAATTTACAAAACAAAAAAAGAATAAAATTTTATTTTAATATTAAAAAATACTATTATAAATAATAGTAAAAAAGAAAAGAATATATCACATCATAAGTTTACTAATAATATTTTAATTTTTGCTTTTAAAATAAATATATTTAAATATTTTACAAAATAATATATTGTATTACATAAAATATCTTACAAAAAAAAAAATTAACAAACCAATAAAATAAGTTTAAAGGAGAGTTTAGTTTATTCTACATAGAAATATTAATACATATATTATACTTTTAAAATAAAAAATGATTTATTTAGGTTTTAATTTTGTGAGAGATCTTATCATATAATCACTAAAATATTAAAATGATGTTTGATTAGCAGGAATGAAACCATAAAAATAAAAATGATATTTGAATATTTTAAAATGCAACCAGATAAAAAAATAGAATGAGAAATTTTTATTTCCATTCTATTTTATTTTATTACCTACAAGTACAATTAAACATCACTATAAATATAATTTAACACAATGTATAATTTATATACTATGCGAAGTACGTGGTACTTCACTCACTGGCGAACCCAATGAAGGACCAGTGTGGGCTTAAGCCCCTACTGAAAAAAAAAATATTTCTTTTACTTTTTAACTAAAAAAAAAAAATCTTTTAATTATTTTAATTGCCCACAACAAATGTACATCAAAACGGGAGATCAATAGTTGAATAATAGTTTGACAGTATATCTCAAAAAAAATGTATTCAATGCTATTGACAACGAGCTTATTATTCATCGTTTTCAAAACATGAAAACTCGTCGAGGACAACTCTAAAGATATGAGCTCAAAAATTGATATATTTACTAAAATTTTAGGATATTGAGTATGTTATATATTTTGAACATTGTTTTAGATTGCTTTTTTTTTTTCCTAGTACAAGATTTTTAGTACTTGATATTTAATATCTTTTTAGTTGGGAATTGAAATATTGAATTGTGTTTCTTTTTATATTTACTTGTTTTTTTTGAAATATTTTTATATATGAAAAAAAATTTACGCTCATCCTCCAATTAAATTCTAGGTCCGCCACTGACTTCACTAGTATATATATACTAGTAAAATATACTTGCTGTGTGAGTAAAAAAAATAATTTAATATATAAATATCAAAATTTTACATTAGTAATTATAAATCTAACTCATAATATATATGTATATAATTTCTCATATGAATTGGATAATAAATAAATATCAAAACTTTTCATTTAATAATTTTACATCTCACCATATCATAATTTTTATATAATTAGGTTATTATTACGTGCATTGCACGTATATTTAATTATATTTTTTAGTTTTTATTTTATTATGTGTATCTTAAAATTTTATAACTTAAAAAAAAAAATCACTTATTAATTTTTTAATTTTTTTAAAAAATAATTAAAGTTTTAAAAATTTAAAGAAAAAAATAAAGTTTAAGAATATTAAAATTGAACATACTCCTAATATTAAAAATAATAATGCTATAAATAATAAATTAATATTTATATATATATTTAAATTAATCTAAAATAAATAATATTCATATTTATATATATTTATAAAACTAACCCTACTAACACCGTTAAATATAACAGGATATTGTTTTATTTTTAAAGTATATTTCGTTAAACCAACAAAAATAATTAGATAGCCATTTTTTATATATAAAAATTTATAATAATCTAATCAAAATATTAGAACTAATCTATTTAAATTTCTTATGGTTTCAATATTTAAAATTCTTGCATAAGTTCAGAATCTATTTACTTATAATTTGTAATAGTAAATTGTGATAAAATATCATCACCAAACATCAAGACTCAATCACCGTAAAAAAAAAAAATAGAAAATAAACCAACAAATCAGAGATTAAAAACGGAGTTAAAAATAGAGTATCTCTAAGGATTTTAAGTGGTTCAACCACATTCTTTTGAACCCAGATTTAGTCCACTGTAAAAGAGCTTTCAAAGTCACACATGCTTTGATAATCTTTGTTCAATCTTTGTAAAACCAGCACAAAGTTTTTCCAAAAACTTTACAATCAAAACACTTAGTTCTTGGAGCTCTCAACAACTCACAAACTCTCTATGTTTTTTAATAATGGGATTAAGCCTTCACATTAGTTAAGACAAGCCTTATATAGGCCTTGGTACAAACCATAAGAGAGAAGGAAAAATAACTAGACAACTAACTTAACTTCCTTCTTATCCGAGTGTTGGGTTGGCTGCTGAGGTGGCAAGTAACTTGATCACAATACCACAAATCCATCTAGATCTAGTAGCTTGACACTTGAGTGAGTTGAACAATAACACCAAATTGAGTTGTTCCTGTATGTCTCACAAAGGGGCCTAATCATCTTTTCTGATATTCACCAAGTTCAAGCAATGCTTGAACTTAGCTTGAGTGATTGGTTTAGTGAACATGTCTGGATTATGATAAATTTATATCTTCTTTACATTCACCTCATTCACCTCTTGGCTGTTGATCACTTCCTTAATGAAGTGAAGCATTGTTTCAATATGCTTGAATTTCTTATGGAATATGCAGGTACTTTGATTATCACAATATGTTAGAATATATTTTATTAGGACCTAGATTTACTAACAAGTATGTTTATTAATATTCTAAATATGAATATCTAAAATAATAAAATTTAAACACATATAAAGTTTGAGTAACCTTACATTGATTGTAGCAGAATTAAATGGCTCCTTCCACTCAGATCTCTAACCCTTGTTCCTTTCTGTCGCAGAGTATAATCAAGATCTGAGCCCGATTCTCCTTCAATTATTTGGATTCTTCACAATCTTACACACTATGATCGATGACTAATTTGTTATGGGTGGGCATGCACTCGATCACTAAGGCTCGAAATTTTATGTGATGAACACTCTTGGATTTCGAAATTAGGAAGAAGAAGAAGAAGTCTCAAAACTCTCTAGTTGTCTTACAAGATGTAAACTAGGCTTAGAGTCATTAGTTGGATTATGAGACTATTCTTTTCTTTTTATACTAATTCACTTAGGGTTAGGATTGAGTTATATGGAATAAAAAATAATAAAATAATATCAAAAACAAGGGGTAAGTGGCCGGCCATATGTGGGCCCTACACTAATTATATTTTTGTCATTTTTTTTAATCATTTATCTATTTTAGGGTTTATTTCCAATTCATAAATAAGACATAGTCTAATTTATAATTATAATAAATTAATTAAAATCAATTAACTGGGCCTTACAAGTAGTATTGTCACAACTAATATGGGGACCATAGGCCTATATAACCGAGCTTCCAATAAGCAGATCTAGAATTTTACCAAGTAAATTTTCTAACTTATTAATTCCTCCTTGCACCACTATAGATTTGGAATTGTACTCTCAATTATATAGAACACTCTATATGTTCCACGATATAGATATGCTATAAATGATCCATTTGTTAAAATCCTAATAATCAATGATCCTCTATAGATGATCTACACTGAGTAGGGACAAATTTACCATTAGACCCTTCAATGTATTTTATCCTTAAACTACTTAGCTACGTATAAAAAATATTTCAATGAACTAATGTAATCTCTTAAATGAGTACTCAACCATTTATCTCTATCAAGCCAAGATCGGAGGAAATCATCGTTTAGAATGATATCCTTAAAGAGTCTAGTGATGATGATCTCATGCTCAGTGAAAAAATTCATTAAATTATTCCAGCATCTATTGATGTCACTGTTTGGAATGATATCATATCATCTCAAGATGATGGGGAAGGATTATGGGGGAATAAAACTATCAACTCATAATCCATGAGTTATCGATACGTATTGGTATTTTTTTTTTTTTTTTGACATATTTACTTAATTATCAATTTTTATATTTTTGTATATTTTAATATATGTTTTTCATATTTGTGTAAGACTATTCATTATGGAGCCAGCGCGAAATGAGGATTATCATGATTAGGGCCAATCCATTAGTGATTATCATGATGCACCATCTGAGTTAGAAGAACCTCATAGAAAACTGGAAGAACCTTCACCAGCACCACCGCATCAGAAAAAAAAAAATAGGGAGAGAAACAAAAGAGTAGACTTTACTAAAATGAAGAGTGAGGGGAAGCGGATGGAAGTTGAGTACAATAACTTCAGACAGAATTTTAAATATTGCCTAAAATTTTAAAATTAAAATAATTATTTGTTATTTTATAATTTGAAGTATATTTGTAATTGTAATACTGTGTCAACTCAATAATAAATAATAGTTAATATTTATATAGTTAATCGATGGCAAGAATTTGATATGTGAGTTTTAAGTATATGTAAAACTGAAAGTTAATATATATTTACCAAAATATAAACATTGTATTGGCTATATAGATCTTGTATTTAATAATTAGACCAAAGACAAATAACTGATCAAATGTTACAGTAACTAAGACAAATACTAATAAAATAATAGAATTGTATAACTTGTATTATTAATTTATGATTACAACAAAATAAATTAAGAATAATATTATTTTAAATTATTTATTTGTGGAAATTGGTCAAAAATAGGCTATGAACTATTGAACCAAAACCAAAAGCCATCTTAGCCATACGAGTAGTTCCCAACTCATCAAAAGCTCATCCCAATAATATGTTAAATCAGTGAGAATAATACATAAACACTACTATAAAAATGGGTTTTTCTGATATTTTTAAACAGTCGTTTAAAGTATTTCCGTCAGTTTCTATAACCGTCGCCTATACGACCGTCATAAAACGGGCAGAATAAGCGACAGTTCAAAATCGTCACTAATGTGAGTTTCCTGACGGTTTAAAAATCACATTTTATTAAAAAAAAACGTCGCCTATTTTGTTTATTACGATTTTAAACTGTCGAGAATGCTAAATTTTTCTCGACAGTTTTAAATAGTTAATTTTTTTAGCAACGGTCCCCGAAAAAATCGTTTTTAGAACCGTCGCAAATTCTGATATTTGTAGTAGTGAAAAAAAAAGAAACCCAAGTTTGATCAAGATGCCAATCAAATATCATATTGCTTCCTTTAAAATAAATAAATATTAGTTAGTAAGCTATGTCTCTATAATATTCATTGTGAAACAAAAGACATAAGCTAGAATAAGCACAGGAAAATAGTAATGACATATAAACTCACTTATAACTTGAGCTTGAACTCACACGCACACTATTTAAAAGAGTCTTTTTGTAATCATTCTAGTTGTACGCCTCGAGAACATGTTCCTCCACAATTTCCCACCAACAATCAACAAACAAACCATTCACATCAACTGATTTAAGTACCCTTAACAGCTTTTGTAAGCCATCTGGATCAACTGGTTCACACTTCATATTAACAACCACAAGTAAAGAAAAATTTAGAAGAAATTTAATTACAAGTGAACTTAAAAGTACCCGGAAAAAAAATTAATATCCAAACTAAACAAGTATATGTATCAACAAAGTAACCACAGTATAACAAAGTTCTATTTCAAATGATATAATAAAAGATGAAACCATTTTATACCCAAGAATAAAACTAAGCACATCCAAAAGGCAAACTCTGTTACAATAGAAAAAAAATGCATACATACCTTATTAATTGACAAAATAGTCTAGCCTGACAGGACAGGACACTCGGCACCAAACTGAGTCGAACAAGGTATTCATGAATTGTCAATGAATGTATTTACTCTGTACAAAGCTTCTGGCTTTTTACACTATATGTCTCACATATGGATTTTTCACTTCATATAAAACTTATGATTTTTTCACTATATATGAAAAGTAATGAAACAAAGAAAATCAACTACTATTGGAAACCACCCTAGTATATTTTTAAAAAGATAATACTTGAAGAGTTTTAGAGGTCATACAGAGATAAATTTCTTGTAATCTGAGCAGGGTACATTAACTATATGGATATTAGAAAAAGAGAACAAACACAAGTGAACACAATCAATCTCATAGTGCTAAAACTCTTACAAATCAAGAAGAAAAACATAATCAAACACTATTATTATACATGTACCAACAACATGAAATTTCTAACACACAACAAAAATTATACAAAAGAAAAGTAGAGCCAAGTAGATGGAAAATTAAAATTCTGTTACCAATAAATTTGTCAGCATAAATTTTATGTAGCATACTCTTGTTTAAATGATCTTTGATCTCACTTCACTATTACTATTTGAATCTTAACCTTCAAGATCCAAGACAATGATTTAAGTCTACAAGATGAATTATTAACACCCAAAATAATAAATTATATAACCATAAGTTTATTAATAGCTATGAGAACATGAATATGTACAAATCCATCTGAAGTAGTGTAATTGAACGTATCTCCTAAATGAAATTCCATATTATCTGGTATCGCTACAATCACAATAAAAATATACACATAACAAATTAAAAAGCACATCAATTGTATGAACAACATAAAGACTAATGAGCAATAAAATTACATGGTTTGAAACAAATATTTGAATAGGGGAGGTAGCATTGACGAATCTCCTACCGACAGTTGCAAAACACAATTGCTCTAAAACCTGCTACTTTGGAATCTTCTCCTCGATCATACAGGTATCCAAAACAAATAAAAAATAGGGAAAGTATATTGGTGTATCCAAAAATCATTCGGATTGAAAAATTCAAAAGTATTTAATAACACGTAACTGGGAGCAATGGACACAGCCATGGCATTATTTACTCTCTATAGCAGAATCCAATCAAAATTAATTCATCTTTTGACTTGCTACTGGTTGCTTCTGTGTCTTGAAAGAAGGAAACTATAAAGAGTCGCTTCGAGAAAATTTTAGGGTTTATTTGATTATATTCGATTTGTATCGAATTTCTTTGAAGAATCGCTTCATCACAAAACCCCACTATACAAATCATTGAGTCTGGCGATAAACTTGTACTATCTACATGACTTTCGATAAAATCGTTAAAAAAAATACTTAATATTATTAATCTTATTTATTTGAAAATATTAAAGTAATAAAATAATTATAATTAATTAAACTAACAGTTTTGTTAACTTTAGCGGAGAATTTTTTTTTTGTAATAAGGAGTTAACGGAGAAAATTAAAAGCACCGTTAAACTAAGAAAAGAAGTTAAGATAGTTACTTTTAATATATAAAGACTAGGTAATATAGTCGCTCTTTGCGCGGCTGTTAATTTAATTTTTTAGAGTATTATAATAAATAGTTACTTAAAAATATAATTATAATATATAGTAAAATTATTAATATATTATCTTATTTCATATTATTATTAATAATTTATTTATTAAAAACTAAATACACAATTTTATTAGTTATTATTGAGAATTATTTATTAAGAAGTTTAAAATTTATTATATGTAGAATTTTAAATTGCTTTGTTAAAAAAAATTATTTTTGTAAAAATAAATAAATAAGATGGTGTAGAAAATAAATAAATAAGATGGTGTAGAAAAAAATTACGGTGTTTCCCATAATACATTATTTTCATATCTCGATCATTTTAAGCTATTATTACTATTATATCTCACTTGTTGTCTCATTGTATCTCACTTATTTTTATCATCATATCTCACTTGTTGTCATCACTGTATCACATCCCTTGTCATTACCGTAGTTCACTTGTAGTCGTCACTATTGTAATTCCCAAATCTATATCTTAATATTAGATTTCATCTCGAATTTTAAATATTTTTTTAATATTTTATTAGAGAAAATTCATTAGTTTGTTTTTTTATTAATTAATATGTTTTAAAAAATTAATTATTATTTTTGAAATATCTTAATTAAAAAAATAAAAAAAAAATGTGATATTATTACCGTAGTTCACTTGTAGTCATCACTATTTTTTATTTTCTAACTTTTTTCAAAAATATTATATTGAAAAATTATTAAAGTAATAGTAAAATATTAATTTGTAAATATATATTTTTTATATAGAAAATTATTAAAAAAAAAATAGTAAAATATCAATTTGTAGATTTATGTTTTAATAAAATATTAAAATTGAGAGAATTAAGTAGAGAAGAGAAAAAAAGTTTTGGAATGATTTTAGAAGCCTCATACTTCTTCTTTATAGATATCTATTCTATATAAAGTGTGCCTATATAACAGAATTCTTAGTTTATGAGAAATTCATGGGTGATTTTTTATTTATATTAAAAATAAAATGATTTATTATTAAAAATAAAATGGTTTATGAGAAATTCATGGGTCACTTTTTATTTATATATAATAAAATAAAAATAAAATAAATCCCATTAAATCCAAAAAAAAAAATAGGGTTCTAGATTTTCTTTAATTATCGTATTTCTAACCCTTATTTATGCCTCTTTTATAAACCCTATTTGATTAAAGTTAAGATTATAAGATTAATTCATGTTCATATATTGATTAATCCCATTAATCAAAAATAATTCAATATATGAACCCTCTTTAATCAAATAGGGTTCATAAATTGAATTATTTTTTATTAATGGGATTAATCAATATATGAACAATAATTTGAATTAATCTTATAATCTTAACTTTTTAATTCAATTAATAATTATTTGTAACGTAATTATTAAGTCTTTTCCCTTTAATTTTCCTTTTGTTGATGATGCTAATTTATTCATATTTTAATTTCTACAATTTTTGTGTTCTGATCATTAAGGTAGTGTTCTACTAGGGGATCTAACGAGTTTCGACCCTTTGCTAATGGCCTCTAAGAGTTCAAATTCCAGTATGGTATAAATCTTCAATTTGTTCTATTTCTTATATTAACTGAAATTTTGCTACTTTCTTTTTTTTTTATTATTTTTTAATTTACAACTTTATTGTTTATATCTTATTAGGGACATTCATGGAAATTTGGGTTTCTTTGAAATATACAATTAATGAGCATTACTTTTTGATCATAGTGTGTTTTCCATGGCTGAAAACTTCAATAATCTCTATCATTTGATATCAAATAAAATATAATTTTTGTGTTCTGATCATTAAGGTAGTGTTCTACTAGAAGATCTAACGAGTTTCGCCCCTTCGCTAATGGCCTCTAAGAGTTCAAATTCCAGTATTGTATAAATCTTCAATTTGTTCTATCTCTTATATTAACTGAAATTTTGCTACTTTCTTTTTTTTTTGTTTTTTAATTTACAACTTTATTGTTTATATCTTATTAGGGACATTCATGAAAATTTGGGTTTCTTTGAAATATACAATTAATGAGCATTACTTTTTGATCACAGTGTGTTTTCCATGGCTGAAAACTTCAATAATCTCTATCATTTGATATCAAATAAAATAAAATTATCATGATGTATACATTATGGTTATTTAATGAGTAATTAGTGTGTTTAAATTGTAAAGCTGATATTTAGAATTGTTTATAATTGAATTATTTCTTTGTCAAAATTAATATTAAGTATATTTATATGTTTATAGGTTTATCTATTTTCTCTTAGATCAATCATGCTCATATAGCAAAAAAATCATACTCATATAAACATGTTATTTTCATTTTGTTTAGATCTTCTTAGTCATTATTTAGTTCACTTAAACCTTTTCCGATTATGGTAACTGAAGATTTGTTTCTTTTAGGTACTCTATTACAAAGATCTGTATTACATGTATTATTTATTTTTGACTATGAGGAGGTGGATTTATTTATTGGGAATGTAACGTCCCCGCTTCAAGCCTCCATTGGGCCCTTACACCCACGGAATAATTGGCTCTTATACACGAGTACGCCACTTTGGCTACTTCCTGGAATGACGACTGACCCTACAGACCAACACGAGTGTTTCTAGCATGCTTTGTCCTCACTTGCACGCTTCGTGGGAAAACTTCCCAGGAGGTCACCCATCCTGAAATTGCTCCAAGTCAAGCACGCTTAACTATGGAGTTCTTTCGTGATGGGCTACCGAAAAACAAGATGCACCTTGTTGATATAGGTAGTACCAATCAATCCATTTAAGCTCTCTTCAACTATGTAGTCCCATACCTACACAGTCTCAGAATCATCCCACTTGACCTTCCCCAGGCGATGTGGGATTGCACAACTTACCCGGTATTTCCCCTTACGGATCACGGGACTACTGACTGTCACAATCACCTCCCCTTACGGGGTCCAACGTCCTCGTCGACCACACTTCCGGCTGGGTCAAGGCTCTGATACCATTTGTAACGTCCCCGCTTCAAGCCTCCATTGGGCCCTTACACCCACGAAATAATTGGCTCTTATACACGAGTACGCCACTTTGGCTACTTCCTGGAATGACGACTGACCCTACAGACCAACACGAGTGTTTCCAGCATGCTTTGTCCTCACTCGCACGCTTCGTGGGAAAACTTCCCAGGAGGTCACCCATCCTGAAATTGCTCCAAGTCAAGCACGCTTAACTATGGAGTTCTTTCGTGATGGGCTACCGAAAAACAAGATGCACCTTGTTGATATAGGTAGTACCAATCAATCCATTTAAGCTCTCTTCAACTATGTAGTCCCATACCTACACAGTCTCAGAATCATCCCACTTGACCTTCCCCAGGCGATGTGGGATTGCACAGCTTACCCGGTATTTCCCCTTACGGATCACGGGACTACTGACTGTCACAGAGAAACATATAGTGTGACAAATTATTGTTCATATATTGAATAATTATTTTTGATTAATGGGATTTATATATATAACTGTGTATATTGAATTCTTTATTCATATAATTATTTTTTATTTTTATGTGATTATTTATTGTTCATATATCTAGAACCCTATTTAATTAAAGTTAAGATTATAAGATTAATTAATTTGTGATTTCTTCCTATACACATAATAATAATCTCACCTAATAACTAATAATATTTTTTCTTTAATTTTTAATTGTATCACTTTCAAATAACATAGAAAAAAACTAGCATAATATTTAGTATATGTGTCTCGCACGTAATTTTTTGCTAGTATAGATATATAGATTTATAAATAGATTGGTTGAAGATTATATTATTAGGTTTTTATCTATGTAGATAATTAGGGTTTTATGTACAAAAAAATATAAATGTGTATGATAATTGATAGGTAGATATTTTAGATTTTTAAATTAGAGAATAATTTTTTAAAAAACAAAATAACATAAGTATTGGTTTCTATAATAAACAAATCTATATATATTTTTTAGAGAAAAAAAAATTAAAACTTACGTGTGTATATAGATTGTATAATTAAATTTTTTATATGTATTTTTATTTAGAAAAATAATAAAATAATTACTCAATATTTATATAGCTAATAAATAATTAAAAAAATGAGAGAATTAATGAGAAAATAAATAATAAATTTTTGAATTGTAAATAAATATTTATAAATTTATTAAAAAAATAAGAAAATTAAGGATGAAATCAATAAATATATTTTAAATGATTTTACTCTAATAAAAAAATTAAAATGTTATAGAATTAAGAGAAAATAATTAGGAGGGTTTGCAGGATTTTAGACCGCTACGTCTCTACCTCCTACTTCTCCTTTATATAGATATATAATGGCTCGTTTGGAACGCCGTATTAGATCGTATTGTATTGTATTATATTGAATTGACTTATATATAATATTTTTATAACTTAGGTATTATTACCGTCAAAAATTAAACTTAAATATTTATTTACAACTGAGAATTAAACTTAAGTATTTATTTACAACTGAGAGTTAAACTTAGGTATTTATGCGGCAAATTACTCATATATATATATATATATAGATATTATAACAAGTCTTTGTAATCTCTCGTTGAGTAGCAGTGTTGACCTCAGTACCTTTTTTTTTTATATTTATTTCACTCTTACTCTTTCATATCACCAAGGTCGCTTTGGCCGAGTGGTTAAGGCGTGTGCCTGCTAAGTACATGGGGTTTCCCCGCGAGAGTTCGAATCTCTCAGGCGACGATCCAAGTTTTTTTTTTTTTTTTTACTGTATAAACAATTAATTAATTATGTTGCTACTTCTTTTATTGATAATTATTATATTAAGAACCCACAAAACAGATAATAATGATAACCTTATAATAACATGATTTAATTAATTAATCTTAGAACACGTCTTTCTAATCTCTCCTTGAGTACCAGTCTTGACCTCAATACTACTCATTTTGACCATAGCTTTAGAGAACTCATACTCAAATCTAAAACCCAATAAGCCTCTAATGCTGCTTGCATATTTCTGGACAAGAGGACGAGTATCATCATTCCCCCAAAGTCTTTGGTCAGACTCCAAAACACCTTTGCCATCACGAACGTTTTTGAAGAAGCTAGCATCGAAGTTGGTGTGGCTGTCTGGGTCCAACGACACCAGTTTTGAGTCTTCTCCTTTGGGGCAAAAGGTTTGGAGCTGAGTTAAGAAGGATGGGTCTATAGTTGGGTCAGCATTTCCTGTCTTTGTGAAGTTGTAAAGTCTGTAGTTTACAAACATGCAATGAGTTTGGCCAAGTGTATGAGCCCCTATAGTACACACACAAATCACAAATATTAATTAATAATATACAAGTTTTGGTTAAACTACTTTATAAATTAATATATTATACCAACTAGTGTGACAAGGTCATGATCATCAAGGCCTTTGGCTGCAAACTTCTGGAGTTGAACATCAACAGTATCAAAAGGAGATGGCAAAGTAGTCACTTGGGATGCCAAAGACACTCTTCCATCTCTTCTCCCTGTTGGAACTGACCAACTTGGCCCATCACTCTACACACATATATATATACATAATTAGCACATATAAAAGAAGAATAATCATCTACTTTTGTCTCGAGATATACAAATGAATGGTTAAGTACCAAGTCAACAGCATCACGAGTAGCTAAAGCAAGTATATCAGCACAAGAAACGACAGCAGGGCACAAGGCCTCTAGCTGGGCCTTGGCATCCTCAATCATTTCGAACCCTCTTAGCCCTGTGTTTGCTCTTGCACTCCTTTCGGATGAGGACCCATCTAACAGAATCGAACCATCACACCCCTATATATATATATAATTCAATTTCAACACCACACATAATATCAATCAACCAATCATATATATATTATTACTAAAAAAATATTATTAATTAACTAATTAATTGAACCTGAACAAAACAGTCGTGGAAATGAAGACGAAGTAAGCCAGCAGCCACCGTTGGATCCTTTTTCATGTGAGATTGAACGGTTGATCTCACTATGGCTTCTGCTTTGGGACATGAAGAGGAATAGAACTTGGTTTTCAGCTGCGCATTTACACACAAGCCCATCACTAAAATTGCTGCAACTAAAAATACTGATGATGATCTCATTCTCACTAATTGATTATACTTGTTTCTTCACTACTCTCTATATTCGTATTTTAGATGTATACATATACATTGGGTATATATATACACAACACTGTCACTAGCTGACATGATATAATACTATTAGTTGTATATACATATATATATATATAAAAATATAAAGTTTGCTTGAATAAACAAAGTTTTCTACCTGTGTTATTACTACTAGTGGAGTGGTGGAGGTAAACGTGGGGCCAACTAGAAATATGGGTGGTCTCTCCTCTAAGAAATTTTCTTTGTTTTGTTATAAATTGTGAAGGTGGTGGTGCTGATTTTACTGTGATTTATAGTATTATTGTATGTGTAATGAAAGCTATATATAATTGTAATAGTGACTATATATAGTGAGCTATGTATATAATATCCTTTCTTATCAAAATATATAAGATTCTTTATTAGCTTTATTCCTTTAACTGACTGAACAATATTCCTTACGTTCTTTTCAGCTTTGATGGTCTTTTAATTACTCGTTCACATTTGCTTTTATCTTGTTGTTGATAAGTATTCATCCAATTTCACATTTGCTTTCACATTGTATCAATCTTCATGGAATTCTATTTTACACTATCAATATTAATTAATTATGTTTATGGTTTTGTTATATGTCTGTTGACTGAATTTTTAGTCAACTAACGCGGAGTCGTAATAAATGAGATTTAAACTAAAATCGTAGTAATAAATACAATTAATAACACTAAATTTTGCAATAAATGTAAAGAAAAGACACCGAAATTTAAAGAGGTTCGGCCTCGGATGTCGGTAATAGCCTACTCGCCTTGTATTTTATTAATCTGAGTTGCAAAAGTCAAGAACAACTCTTGATTGCAAAGAATGAAAAATGTTTATTTTTCTAAGTGCTCAAAATTGCGGATCTCCCTCCCAGGTCATGGATGACCCCATATATAGGGGAGAGTGTCAGTGCTCCTCGCTTTAGGAGACACGACCAACGCAAAGCTACCTCAACTTCCTTGATTTTCGAAGGTAGTTGAAGTCTAATTTTTATGATAATATCTCGCTATTTTCGTGGGTTGACAACTGTGTTTGAGCCTTTCGTGGGATTTGAACATTTGAAAAAGTTACTAACAACGTGGGTCTCTTATAGGTGTGACATGGTCGTCAATCACCTTCGGGGATGAAGCCCATACTTGGGGGCAACACCCCCGAGACCCAACTTGAGGGGAGTGACAACTGTCATCGTTGGGTGACCCCCCAAGACCCAACTTGAGGGGGGTGACAACCGTCATCGAAGGGTGACCCCTCTAGACCCAACTTGAGGGGGGTAACAACCGTTATCGTTGTGTGACCCCCCAGGACCTAACTTGAGGGGGGTGACAACCGTCATCGTTGAGTGATCCCCCGAGACCCCTTGTCTGTTGTCAGTAGTTATGGTTTAATGTGGATGTCCCCATATACCTTTGAGAATGTTATTATATCTATGATAAAATGCATGACTTGTGCCATGAGGGTGTAGGGAGTAGGGGTATACCCCTAGACTAACCCCTCATGGTTGACGGTCATCCCAACGGTCATGACTTTACATATTCTTCATTAATTTAGTCTCGGTATTTTCGTGCCACGTGTTGCTACTCTTGACACGCCATCGTTGTAAAAATTTAGGTAAACAATATCTATAACTTAATTAAAAGTCACAATATTTTAGGCTTTTTGTTGTTGAAATTAATTACATATATACCCTTCTAGAAAATATATATATATACACTTTAAAATAACTTAGCAACATAAATAATTTACAAAAAAAAAAAAAATGAATAAAATTTTATTTTTAATATTAAAAAATACTACTATAAACAATAGTAAAAAAGAAAAAAAATATAACACATAGGTTTACTAATAATATTTTAATTTTTACTTTCAAAATAAATATATTTAAATATTTCACAAAATAATATATTGTATTACATAAAATATCTTACAAAAAAAAAAAAATTAACAAACTAATAAGCTAAGTTTAAAGGAGAGTTTTGTTTATTCTACATAAAAATATAAATACATACATTATACTTTTAAAATAAAAATGATTTATTTAGGTTTTAAATTTTGTGAGAGATCTTATCATATAATCACTAAAATATTAAAATGATGTTTGATTAGCCGAAATGAAAATATAATAAAAAAATGACATTTAAATATTTTAAAATATAACCAAATTAAAAAAAATAGAATGAGAAATTTTTATTTTTATTTCTATTCTATTTTATTTTATTACATATGAGTACAACTAAACATCACCATAAATATAATTTAACATAATGTATAATTCATATACTATGTGAAGTACATGGTACTTCACTATATATACTAGTAAAATATACTTGCTTGCTACGTGTGAGTAAAAAAAAAATTTAATATAGAAATATTAAAATTTTACATTAATAATTATAAATCTAACTCGTAATATATATGTATATAATTTTTCATATAAATAACACATAAATATCAAAACTTTTCATTTAATAATTGTACATCTCGCCATATCATAATTTTTATATAGCTAGGTTATTGATACGTGCATATATTTAGTTATATTTTTGGTTCATATTTTAGGGATTTTATTTTTTTTTTTACACTTTAAAATAGTTTTTTTTTTTTTTCATTTTTACAAAATTCTACATAGAAACCCCTATTACAACTAGCGCTGCAACCTAAATTGTATCAAAAAATCGTATAGAAACTCCTATTGCAACTAGCGCTGCAACCACTTTAGAAACTCAAACCGTAAATTAAAAAAAAAAGGTTAAAAAAATAGTAAATAGGGTGATTCCCCTATATTTTTTTTTAATAGTAATAAAAAAAAAACATATTAGGATATTATTAAGGGGTTTTTTTTTTTTTTTTGAAAAATATTTAAGGGTTTTTTATTTTTACACTTCAAAGTAATTTTTTTGTATTTTTACAGAAATCTACATAGAAACCTATATAATAACCAACAGAACAACCTAAATTGCAACCAAAATCTATATAGCAACTCACATAAAAACTTTCAGAACAACTCAAACTATAAATTTAAAAAAAAAATAAAAAATTATATATAAGATAATTCTCCTACATTATTTATTTATTTTTAGAAATCTATTAGTGTATTAGTTGACTTAAGAAAAATATTAAGAGATAATAAACTTTTTTAAATGGAAGAAACCTTCCACTTATATTATATAACTTTTATTATTTTTATTATTTTAATCTTTATTTATCTGTTAAAAAAATGGGTTTTTTCATTTTTACACTTAAAAATAATTATTTTTTTTTTTGTATTTTTACAGAATTTTACATAGAAACTCCTATTGCAACTAGCGCTGCAACCTAAATTACAATAAAAAATCATATAAAAACCCTTATTACAATTAGCGTTGCAACCACTTTAAAAACCCAAACCATAAATTTGAAAAAAAATTAAAAAAACAATATATTAAGTAATTTCCCTAAAAAAAATGTTAAGAGAAAGTTAGGAAAAGGCAACATGGTGAAAGTAATGTCATCTACACACTAAATTGACAAAATTTATTTTATTATATATGGGCAAGGTTTCATGCTCTTAGACTAATTAACACCACACAACATATATATTAATAGAGATGTAGAGTAATATAATAACCAGTGGCACACGAGCAGACCACAAAAAATCCATTATCTTAATTAAATTGAATTAAATGAAATCACATTTGGAAAAATAAAATGTGCTAAACCTGTTAGTTATAATGCATGTACGTATGTATATGGATCTACATTATATCAACAAAGGGAAAGAAATTGGTTTTCTGACTCTGAAATCCAAATAGAAGCACCAACTTCTTCTCTTCTTTTCTATTCATACATATTTTAATATTCACACACTATCATAGTAGCAATAGTTGGGATTTTTTAAAACGTTGGATTTAATTAATTTATTGACATATTTTTATTTAGTTTAATTAAAATATAATAATGCTCAAGACAAGCACGTGTCTTTTAAAACAAATTACATTCTAAAGATTCGAATTATACTACTCTCTTATTATTTGTTCTTGAACCAACTTATCATCATACTATTTAATATTATTAATTTTGGAAGAGTTTTTCATAGTTACATATACTAAAAATAGGCAACGGTAAAAAATTTTGCTCACACTAAAAAACCATCGGCAATATATACTAAGAAAAATTGTCGATGGTTTTGCACATTCGATTATACTATAGTCGGCTGAGCAAATCAATAAAAATTTACGTTTAACTGCTTTTTTTCGTTATGTTGTAGAATAGAGAAAAACTACAAATTTTCTACCATTTTTATTGTGTATTGCTTATACATTTCAAATTTTTAATAATTTTATACAATAGCAACAATAATTAATCCAACAATATTTGTAATATAATAAAAATATTTGTATCATATAAATTTATTTAACTAAATTAAAAAGTACACGACTCGTAAGTTTAATGAAACTAATTACTTAATAAAAAATATAAACATGAATTGAGATATATACTCATAATTTTCCTTGTCGCTCTATCTCTACTCTCACATAATCTACCCACTGATCACGTAAAACATTAATATGATCATTTGTGTATGAGGTGTTGAACTTACTGCCTGTAAAACAAAAGAAAGAAATTATTAAAGTAACATTGAAATTATTAAATTAAAAGAAATAAAGTACTTAAAAAAACATAAATTTACTTATGATATGATTTATCTCTTCTTATTGGCGCATATTGGATCTGCTTCGTTCATGTAACCTTCAATAAACTTCATAACATAGAATCTACATTGTACACTATCTAGTTACTGCGATATCTCAGAGTCATCCATTTGATGGGACTGATATTGTGCCAATTTTTACCAGGACTGTAACTTTCCACTGAGCTACACAAAAAGTAAAATTAGAATATTAAATATCAAACAAACTTATATATTGTGATGTTGGTTATAGTGTTGGGTTTTATGCCCTAAATAAAACTCATTTCAATATAATCAGATTTACTTATTAATAAAGATCAGCAATAACATTTTATGTTGCATGGTTCACATGATTTATTTCATGATTATATGTATATAATGTATGAATTTTATTTAAGTACAGAACATATGAATTTGTTAATGATTATAGTGTTGTCAGCACAGTGGACTATAATCTTGATTATATGTTCGAAAGTTTATTCCCTGATTTGTCAGAACACTGGATTTAGACTGGCATGGTATAATCAGCGATAGGTATTCTTACACCTTGTTATGTCCTTTCTAGGGCATTGGCAAAGTTTACCAGTATCGGATGTATGGAGTATACATCGGAAGGGACCGATATTGAACTTTGATTAGATATATTAAATTTACCGTAATATCTATTCGAATCAATATCACCCGTTGATCCTAGATCAAATGATCTTAATCCTGATATGTTTAGGTTCGATCTCAAGAGTATTATACATGTTCTTTGATTTGTTAGTTAAGCCTACTTTTGGGTCAGGGTGATACGTACATTTTGGGAACATGATAGTGCAATTGAGTGGGAGCGCTAACATAAATATGGAATCTATAGCTTCTATCTGACAAATAGAAAGTAAAGGATGATTTCCTTCGAGCTTGACCAAACGAAAAGAAATGGTTGAGTACTCATTTCACTTAGCTGAAATATCATTTATACGGGGTTAAGTGTTTTAAGGTTAAAATACATTGTAGGGTGTTACAGTAATCTAATCCCTTTACAGTGTAGATCATCTATATAGAGGATCATTGATCAAATTAGGATTATAACAATGGATAACTAATGACGTGTCTATATGGTGGAACATAGAGAGCGTTCTATATACTGAGAGTGCAATTCTAAGTTCTATGCGTTGATTCAACGAAGAATTAATAAGTCAGTGAATTTAAGATATAAATTCTTGATCTGCTTATTGGAAGCTCAGATATATAGACCCATGGTCCCCATACTAGTTGAGACCATACTGCTTGTAAGACTCAGTTAATTGATTTTGATTAATCAATTATAATTCTAAAGTTAGACTATGTCTAGTTTATGAATTTTCACTAAGCAAGGGCGAAATTGTAAAGAAAAGAGATTCTAGGTATTTATTTATTAATTAAGAGACTTTATATGTCTAATTAATAAATATATTAAATGACAATATTATTTAATAATTAATTTTTAGTTATTAAATAACTAGAATTGACATTTAAATGGTTAAATTGGAAAATTAGCGTTTTTGAGAAAATGGGATGGAAAAATGACAAAATAGCAAAATGGCAAAGTGGGCCCATTATCCATTCTAGGGCCGGTCACTTAGTGTGATTTTACTATTTATTTTTCTATTATTTTAATGCCAAATAATTCTAACCTAAACCTAGGTGGGTTACCTATAAATAGATAGTAATGGCTCTCATTTACTCTTAACTTTTGTTAACTTTGTCAGATGAAAACTGAGCCTCTTTCTATTTACCCTAGCCGCCACTTCTTCTTCTCTTTTCCTCTTCAATTTTTCGAACCTTGAGTGAATGAGTGAGTGCCCACACACATCAAGTGGTATCTCAATCATAGTGTATAGGACTGTAGGAGATTCCAAACAACAAGAAGGAGAATCAGCATCAAATGAAGGAGAGAAAGAGATCCAGGTTCAGATCTTGGTGATGCTCTGCTACAGAAAGGCATCAAGGGCTAGAGATCTGAACAGAAGGAGTCATTATATTCCGCTGCACCCAATGTAAGGTTTCCTAAACTTTATATGTGTTTATTTCATTGTTTTAGAATTCATATTAGGATGCTAATGAAACATACATGGTAGTAAATCTAGATCCTGGTAAAATATTTCCATCATATAGAACTTACATAGTAATGATATCTTGCAGACATGCAAGTATTTTTTTCTTTTTTGAAATCCAATTAGGCGACTGTTTGCGTAACAGGTTGAACAAGTACAAGCATCCAGTGAAATAGAATTCTTGACAAACAAACATGTAAGATTGTTAGTACAATATTATTCTATACAACCGACCAGTGCACTGTTGGGAATATTTTACCAGGATCTAGATTTACTAACAAGTATGTTAAATTAACATCCTAAATATGAATTCTCTAAAACAATGAAATAAACACATAAGAGTTTAAGAAGACCTTACATTGATTGCAGCGGAATAATATGACTCCTTCCGTTCAAGATCTCTAGCCCTTGATTCCTTTTAGTAGCAGAGCATTATCAAGATCTGAATCTAGATCTCTTTCTCTCCTTCGAGTTTGGTTACCACTGTCTTACTCACTATGATTGAGTACTTGACTTGCTATGTCTGGGCATGTCACTCTTTCACTATTGGTTCGAATGTGAAGAACAATAAAGAAGGCTGAAATCACTAAGGAAGGAACTCTCTCATCTAGGTTGAAGGCAATAGTTAAATTGACATTAGTTGGATGAGTGAGAGTATCATGTTCCTTTTATAGTATTTCAATTTGGGCTTAGGGCTGAATTATATGGATCAAAAAAGAATAGAATATTGGGCAAAAATCACTTCTTGGTCGTACACTTTAAATAGTTAGATTTTTGCCACTTTATTTCAACCACTTATTCTTCATTTCAATAATACCATATTTTCCAATTCAATCCTATAAATGTCAAAACTATTTATTTAATAATTATAGTTAATTATCAAATAAAATTGTCATTTATATTATTCATTAATTAGATCATACAAAGTCTCTTAATTAACAAATTGACCCCAAAACCTCTTTTCTTCACAATTAAGCCCTTGCTTAATTAAAATTCATAAATAAGACATAGTCTAATTTTAGAATTATAATTGATTAATTAAAATCAATTAACTGAGTCTGCAAGCAGTATTATCTCAACTAGTGAAGGACCATGGGCCTATATAACCGAGCTTTCAATAAGTAGAGCTAGAATTCACCAAGTAAATTCCCTAACTTATTAATTCTGCCTTTCACCACTATAGTTTTGGAATTGAATAGCACTCTCAGTTATATAGAACGCTCTATATGTACCACGATATAGATACATTACGATTATCCATTGTTACAATCCTAATAATCGAAGATCCTTTATAGATGATCTACATTGAATAGGGACAAATTTACCGTTCTACCCTTCAATGTATTTTATCCTTAAAACACTTAGCAACCTATAAATAATACTTCAGTAAACTAATATAATTACTGAAATGAGGCCTCAATCATTTATCTCTATTCAACCAAGCTCGAAGAAAATCATCGTTTCACTTCTAAATACTTATAGAAGCTATAGATTTCATATCTATGATCAGCGCTCCCACTCAATTGAACTACCATGTCCTTAATCTGTATGTCACGAGAAGATCCAATTGGTCAACTTCAACGAACAAATTGAAGAACATAAATAATACAACTAAGTTGAACCTAACCATATATATCAGGATTAAGATCCATGGACCTAAGATCAACCATTGATATTGACTTAGAAAGATATAACGGTAAGTTTATGATATCTTATCCAAGATCAATATCGGTCCCTTCCAATGTATACTCCATACATCTGATACTGGTAGACTTTGTCAATGCCCTGGAAAGGACATAATACTTATCCAAGGTGTAAGTATCCCTTATCACTGATTATCATGCCAGTCTAAATCCAGTGAACTGACAAATCATGGAATTAAACTTTTGAACATATAATCATGATTATATTCCACTGTGCTAACGATACTATGAACAAATATATATACATATATTTACATATATTCTGGACTTAATAGAATTTATACAGTAAGCATAATCATGAAATAAATCATGTGAACCATGCAACATAAAACGATTTCTGATCTTTATTAATTAGTAAATCTGATTATATTGAAATGAGTTTTATTTAGGACACAAAACCCAACATGCACTACAATGGGCACAACAATCTCGTGCTTAAGTGGAAATGGCACCAAGATTTAGAATTGCATATTTTGCATTCAATTTATTAGTGTTAAGTAATTGATCATGCATGTACATGATAAAAATAGATAATTAATAACAAACTTCCAAAAAAAAAAATTAAGTTTATTAAGAGTTGAATATTATACTTGCACTAAATTGATATCGGCTAGGCTCCTATAACAAACATATTATAAAAGTCCTTAATGTCCGTCAATTGAAGCCAAATTGTGTCATCTCTTGCCTTAAACAGGTCTTCATCAACTTTGAATTCGATTATGGCCCTGAGAAACTAGTTCCAAAAACAGTCAACTTGGAAGTCATTCAAGTGGGAACATAACGACCTCCACCAGGTCGTTTATTTGGCCTCTCAAGGTGTTCTAAAGGTTGTGTATGTGGACCGATTGTAACTTCAACTTTTTATCTCTTTGGCATGCCATGTTATTTTCCAAGCTGTTGTTTTTCATGTTGATGTGTATATAGAAAAACATTTAAAAGTTATATTTTCATTAATCAATAAAAAATAATTAAGTAAACTAATATAAACATACCAAGTTATCAAAAATATAGGCCTTCAGCTATACTATATAGTAGCGTATCACTTCACCTGCACTTGTGAATCCTTCGTGAACAACGGGTCTCGAAAGAGGCGCGTTTTCCATACAGACTTGTTCGATGAATACTTCACGATATTTGTTTTGTAGGTAGTTCTTGTTATGGACCCAGAACTTGCCATTCATCAGTGATTTCTCCTTCGCAACAAACCCAGTCGCAACTTTCTATGGCTTTCTTTTTGGCTTTAGCTGAACATGCATCGAACGCATAATTTTCTACATTTTATAATCAAACAAGAAACAATATAATGGGTAAATTGATTATATTTATAATTTTACATTTGTAATTCAACACTATTATTATTAATTCTTATGAATTACTATTAGTGGCTGGTGGTGTTGATGGAGCAGAAACCTTCACAGCACGTGTTGGTGGTAGTGGTGGTGGAGCAGAGACAGTGTCAGAACGAACTGGTGGTGGTGGTGGTGCTGGTGGAGCAGAGACATAGGCAGCACGTGGTGGAGGTGCTTGGGGAGCAGAGGCAAACTTCGCACATGCTGGTTCATTTGATTCTCCTCCAACATCAGAATAAGATGCATGTGACGTACCCACAACGCCACTATACTGGGAACATATGACTTGAAGGAGTTCATTTATTTACTCTTGAATCTGTCTGTTACTCTCCTCCGCCTCACAGAGTCACCTCTCCATCTCTGACAAGAGATCGTTGGCCTCATCCTTCTTTTTATTTTTAGGGAGTGGAGTGTGAAAAAAATAAGGATTTTGTCACTTACTAACCCATGGCTCGAACCTGACCACCATACTCATTTGTTCCCAGGGCCATGGTCAAAATTTCCTTCTTCCCTTCCACACGTATTGTTCTCTCTTCCACTTGCTTTCGCAAGTCATCCTAAAAACATAATAAATGGAATTAGAAATAAATAATGAAACATAAAAATATCAATGTAATTATTTAAAACTTACAATTTGTTTAACAATATTCGTTGTTGGGCCCTCCACCTCGCCTTTCTTATTTGTGTGAAGTCTCTTCCATACTTTAGATCTTTCAATGTTAATGAGTTGGTGGCCTAACTCTCTCTCAATTTCTTTTTCCATCTTCATCATACAACCTTTTCTAGACTGGAGGTTGAAAATTTATTTTTCTTTGTTCTCTTGGGCACTTTTTGTCTTTGTCGTCCACTCAGGATTTAATCTAGATGCCACGAATTCCTTCTAATCTTTCTCACCAATTAGTTCTTCATAAATTTTACGAGGCTTCTCGAGAAGGTGGGAAGCTACATATTTGAATTCTTAAATACCTCCTGTTAGGAATATTTTCCAATGTCTCCATCTATCTCTAGCTCTTGAAATGGTGCTTTTCTTTGCCTCCTCTCGTAACTTGAAAAAACTCTGCAAAAATTGACAATCAGAGTTATAAGTACGAATCATAATTAATAGTAAGAAACAAATTTAAGGTACTTAATATGACCTTCATTTCATTCCATAATGCTTCTTTAAGTATAGCATCCACCTTAGGCCACTTGATATCTCATGGTAGAATGTTACTCTATACCTTTTCCCCAACGTTGTCTGAAGTTACTGTACTCAACTTCCATCCGCTTCTCTCACTCTTCATTTTAGTAAATTCTACTCTTTTGTTTCTCTCCCTATTTTTTTTCTAATGCGGTGGTGCTGGTGAAGGTTCTTCTAGTTTTCTATGAGGTTCTTCTAGCTCAAATGGTGCACCATGATAATCACTAATGGATTGGCCCCAATCATCATAATTCTCATCTCGCGCTAGCTCCATAATAAATAGTCTTACACAAATATGGAAAGCATATATTAGAATATACAAAAATATAAAAATTGATAATTAAAAGTAAATATGTCAAAAAAAAAGTAAATACCAATAGGTGTTCAATGACTCATGGATTATGAGTTGATAGTTTCATTCCCCATAATCCTTCTCCATCATCTTGAGATGATATGATATCATTCCAAACAGTGACATCAATAGGTGCTGGAATGATTTGATGAATTTTTTCACTGAGCATGAGATCATCACCACTAGACTCTTTAAGGATATCATTCCAAACGATAATTTCCTTCGAGCTTGGTTTGATATAGATAAATAGTTGAGTACTCATTTAAGAGATTATATTAGTTCACTAAAATATCATTTATAGGTAGCTAAGTGTTTTAAGGATAAAATACATTGAAGGGTGTAACGGTAAATTTGTCCCTACTCATTGTAGATCATCTATAGAGGATCATTGATTATTAAGAGTTTAACAAATGGATAATTTGTAGCGTACCTATATCGTGGAACATATAGAGCGTTCTATATAATTGAGAGTGCAAATTCCAAATCTATAGTGGTGTAAGGAGGAATTAATAAGTTAGAGAATTTACTTGGTAAGTTCTAGATCTGCTTAATGGAAGCTCAATTATATAGGCTCATGGTCCCCATACTAGTTGAGACAATACTGCTTGTAAGACTCAGTTAATTGATTTTAATTAATCAATTATAATTCTAAATTAGACTATGTCTTATTTATGAATTCTTACTAAATTATGGCTTGATTGTGAAGAAATAGGATTTTAAGCTTTATTTGTTAATTAAGAGACTTTGTGGAGTCTAATTAATATATAATACAAATGACAATTTTATTTGATAATTAATTATAATTATTAAATAAATAGTTTTGGCATTTATAGGAATAGAATTGGAAAATATATCATTTGTGAAATAATAGATAAATGGTTAAATAAAATAGCAAAAATATAATTAGTGTAGGGCCCACATATGGTCGGCCACTTACCCCTCATTTTTGCTATTATTTTATTATTTTTTATTCCATATAACTCAATCCTAACTCGAGGTGGCGTTTGGTTGGGAGGAATGAAAATATAGGAATATGAATGGAAATTGGAATAGGAATAGGAATGGAATAGAATAAAATTTAAAATGCATTAAAAAAAATTGATAAAAAAATCATTAAATTTTTTCTTTTGTTACATTGGAATGGTGTTTTCTTCTTTTTTAAAATGGAATAGTCATTCCACCAAAATGGTGGAAAGAGAATTCCATTGGAATGCCATTCCAATAATTTAAAATGCAACCAAACAAAAGAATGGAATGAAAATTGTTTCTTTTCCATTCCATTCCATTTCATTACCTCCAACCAAACGCCAGTGAATTAGTATAAAAATAAAAGAATAGTCTCATAATCCAACTAATGACTCTAAGCCTAGTTTATATCTTGTAAGAAAACTAGAGAGTTTTGAGACTTCTTCTTCTTCTTCTTCTTCCTAATTTCGAAATCCAAAGTGTTCATCACATAAAATTTTGAGCCTTAGTGATTGAGTGCATGCCCACCCATAATAAGTTAATCTTCGATCATAGTGTGTAAGACTATAAAAAATATAAACAATTGAAGGAGAATTGGGCTCAAATCTTGATTATACTCTACGACAGAAAGGAACAAGGGTTAGTGATCTGATTGGAAGGAGCCATTTTGTAACACCCTAACTAACATAGGCGTATTACGTGATTTTTAAACATGTTGTGCAGCTCGTTGCTAATCAACGAGGTTTATGGAAAAACGTGATTAATTAAAATTTTGCTTTTTAATTAAACTTATAAAATAATATTACAAAAGACTCGGGATCCCGATTATAAAATCATTTACAAAAGATTTAACTGATTAACTGATACATAAAATAAATGTCGTCTAACGACCAGTTACAAAATCAGCCTCGCTGTCCCGATGATCGTACGCTCCAGGCCTAACCGCCCCGACATGTACAACCTTCATAAGCTCGCTCACGGTCCATCAGCTCTAGCCTTGCCTTTACCTACACATCAACGTAGAACTGTGAGTCGACAGACTCAGTAAGAAAAGCATAATAATACTCATACATAATTCTAACTGTCGTTTCCAACACGATACTGAGTCCCGCTACTGCCATGTCCAACATGGTACTGAGCCACTACTGCCATGTCCAACATGGTACTGAGTTCTGAACGTTCATAGGGACGGTACTATTGACACGTAACAACACGATCGGTCGAGCCGGTCATACTCCGCCTTGGTCATACTCCGGCTGTACCGACGTGTTACTATATCCTCGATCGGTCGAACCGGTCATACTCCGCCGCTGGTCATACTCCGGCTGTACCGACGGGATACGTCAATAGTACGGAACCACCAACCAAGTGTCGGCTGATCGGTCGAACCGGCCATACTCCGCCGTTCTTGGTCATACTCCAGCCTGTACCGACGTGACAGGGTTGGATGGTTCGAAGCCAACATACATAACTGATGTAATCTAATAGGCTTCCTACATGCACGCTAAACATGTAATCTACATATGCATACTGTTATACTAATCTTACCTGGATTCCGAATTCAGGTGTGCGGTCAACTTGTTGGAACTTTAGCTGAGCGGCGGATTATAGGCTCCTAAACCATAAAAATCACAACACTATAAGTGACACGCTAAATCACTTCCCGGGGACTTAAACTAGGAACTAAAAGTTTCCCTATCGATAAAAAGCATGGCAATACCCCCTAAAACATAAAAACGAGGAAAAACACGGGTTCTGAAAATTCCCCAACCGGTAGACCGGTTGCCCAACCGGAATTCCGGTTCTGGGAAATTCAGGACCCCCATCCAGAATTCCGGATGCACAACCGGAATTTCGGTTCCTCGCAGGCAGCAACATCAAATTTTCATAACTTGCTCAAATCAACCCCAAATTGATTCAAACCTTCCAGACCTATTCTATATATCCCAAATAACATTTTCAAGGCATCAAACCTACCCAGAAACCACAAATACAAAATTTGCCATTAAAGCTCAAGCTTTGAGTTCTAAACTCAAACTTGAGCAAATCCCTCAAACATGCATTCAATCCAGCTTAATTCTACTTAATCAAGCTTAACTAAGCCTCTGAAAACAATTAAAAACAATTACAACAACACAGAAACAGATTCACTACATTTCCATCAAAAATCACATATTTGCATAGAAAAAGCTATAGCTTGCTCAACCTAATAATCATGCATCAAAACAACTTAAATAACCCTAATCTAACAAGTTTAAGCCTCAGAAATTAACTTCAATTCACAGCAGCAACAACAACTCAAAAAGCATGCATTTACTCAACTTTTCACCATTTTTTTTTCTAAAATTACAACAAGAAAAGGTTAGAAACTTTACCAAAGATTTGAAGAACACTTAGATTGGATGAAACTACCATGAAAATTGAAGAAAAATCCAGCCCTTGAACCCCAAGCTTTCAGCCGAAAAAAAGAGAGAAACGAGAAAAAAAGCTTTTGGAAAATTCTATTTTTCCTAACTTAGTATTTTTTGTAAAATGAAGATAATAAAAATAAAGCCACTTATATCATTTACTTCAGCCAATAAAATAAACAAATAACATTTATTTTCAAATAAACAAGTCACTAAAAGACAAAAAGTCATTGGGGCAAAAAGACCATTTTGCCCCTCTACACTAAAATCACATAAAAATCACTAAAGGGGTATTTTTGGGAAATTCTAAATTCCCGGCCATTCCCGACATTCCGAATGTCTAAAAACCCGTCCCAAACTAATAACATGCTAAGTTGTGATTTCTACTGAGCCAAACGCCGAGTTCCAAAATACCGGGCACCGGAAATGCAAACTATGAAAACTACTGAATAACATAACCATGCATTTCTGAATTCCATAAATAACAGTATAATAAACTATTTAAATAGCTATAAATAATTTCATAATTAATCATAAACAACTGCTAATTTCCAAATTAACTAAGCGGGCTTTACAACTATCCCCCCCTTAAAAGGATTTCGTCCCCGAAATCTAACCTGATAACTCTGGATAATGAGCTCTCATATCTGACTCTAGCTCCCAGGTGGCTTCCTCCACCTTGCTGTTTCTCAAGAGAACTTTGACCAATGCTAAGGTCTTATTCCGAAGGACTTTATCCTTTCTATCCAGGATCTGCACTGGCTGTTCCTCATAAGTCATGTCTGGCTGTAGCTCAAGACTCTCATAACTGAGTATATGAGAGGGATCTGAAACGTATTTTCTCAACATCGAGACATGGAATACGTTGTGAACTGCTGATAAGGCTGGAGGCAATGCTAACTGATATGCCACTTGACCTATCTTCTCGAGAATCTCGAAAGGTCCTGTAAATCTAGGGCATAACTTGCCTCTTTTCCCGAAATGTTTAATCCCCTTCATCGGAGATACCCGTAAAAACACATGGTCCCCTACTTGGAACTCAACATCTCTGCATTTCGGATCTGCGTAACTCTTCTGTCTGCTCTGTGAGGCAAGCATTCAAGCTTTTATCTTTCCTATCGCCTCATTGGTCCGCTGTACTGACTCTGGACCTAGGTATTTCCTCTCCCCTGTCTCATCCCAGTGGATAGGGGATCTACATTTCCTACCGTATAACAGTTCATAGGGAGCCATCCCTATCGTACTCTGATAACTGTTGTTGTAAGAAAATTCTATCAACGGTAGATACTTATTCCATGAGCCTTCAAAGTCCATAACACAGGCTCTCAACATGTCCTCCAATATCTGAATTGTCCTTTCGGACTGACCATCTGTCTGAGGATGGAATGTTGTACTGAATTTCAGCTTTGTACCCATTGCCCGCTGCAAACTTTGCCAAAATTTGGAGGTAAACTTCGGATCCCTGTCCGAAACTATCGACTTCGGTACCCCGTGAAGTCTCACTATCTCTCTGACATACAACTCTGCCAACTGATCCACTAAAAATGTTGTTCTAACCGGCAAAAAATGAGCAGATTTCGTAGATCGATCCACCACTACTCAGATGGAATCAAATAAACCCGTGGTCCTAGGTAACCCGACCACAAAATCCATCGTGATATCTTCCCATTTCCATTCTGGTAGGTTTAGAGGCTGCAACAACCCTGCTGGTCTCTGATGTTCAGCCTTAATCTGCTGACACGTGAAGCATCTCGATACGAATTCTACCAAATTCTTCTTCATACCGCTCCACCAGAAGTACGGTTTCAAATCTTGGTACATCTTAGTGGTGCCGGGATGAAGAGAATACGGGGTAGAATGAGCCTCCTCAAAGATCTCATTCCTAAGTTCCACACTATTCGGAACACACACCCTGGCTTTATACAAAAGCATCCCACTGTCTGACACTGAAAAGTCCTTGGCTTGACCAGCCAACACCTCATCTCGGATCTTCACTAACTCCGGATCTGTCATCTGAGCGACTTTTATTCTTTCCAACAGATCAGATTGCAGCGTTAAGTTGTGAAGCTGACCTACCACAAACTCAATGCTGAATCTAACCATATCCTCTGCTAGCTGAGGTGAGATCTGAACCATACTAGCCACTTGCCCGGGACCCTTTCTGCTCAGGGCATCGGCCACTACATTGGCTTTTCCGGGGTGATAGAGGATCTCACAATCGTAATCCTTCACTAGTTCCAACCAACGCCTTTGTCTCATGTTCAAATCCTTCTGAGTAAAGAAATACTTGAGACTTTTATGGTCGGTATAGATCTCACACTTTTCCCCGTAAAGGTAATGCCGCCAAATCTTCAATACAAAAACCACTGCGGCTAACTCTAGATCATGAGTCGGGTATCGCTGTTCATAATCCTTTAACTGACGGGAGGCATAAGCGATGACCCGATCGGCTTGCATCAATACACACCCCAAACCCTGTTTGGATGCGTCGCAATACACTACGAACTTCTCCTTGTCCGAAGGCAAAGCTAGCACTGGAGCGGTAATCAACCTCTGCTTTAGCTCCTGAAAACTAGCTTCGCACTTGTCTGACCAAATCAATCGCTGATTCTTCTTTGTAAGCTCGGTTAGGGGCATTGAAATCTTAGAGAACCCTTCGACGAACCTACGGTAGTACCCAGCTAAACCCAAGAAACTTCTAATCTCTGTCACTGTCTTCGGTCTTGGCCAATCCCTGACGGATTCAATCTTCTCGGGATCCACCTTGATCCCATCCTTGCTCACAATGTGCCCTAGGAAGGACACTTGAGATAGCCAGAACTCACATTTCTTGAACTTGGCATAAAGCTTATGTTCTCGAAGCCGTTGCAGTACCATCTGAAGATGTAACTCATGCTCCTCTTCCGATTGAGAGTACACGAGGATGTCGTCGATAAACACAATCACACAGATATCGAGGAAATCCTTGAATACTCTATTCATCAGGTCCATGAATGCTGCAGGACATTGGTTAGTCCGAATGACATAACCAGAAACTCGTAATGTCCATACCTAGTGCGAAAAGCCGTCTTTGGAATGTCCTCCTCTCGGATTCTCAACTGATGATAACCCGAACGGAGATCAATCTTAAAAAAAGACCGTCTTCCCCTGAAGCTGATCGAACAAGTCATCGATCCTAGGTAATGGATATTTATTCTTCACCGTCAGCTTGTTCAATTCCCTGTAGTCGATGCACATCCTCATAGATCCATCCTTCTTCTTGACGAATAAAACCGGGGCTCCCCAGGGTGACACACTGGGCCGAATGAACCCTATGTCAAGCAACCCTTGGTGCTGAATCTTTAATTCCTTAAGCTCAGCTGGAGCCATTCTGTACGGGGCTTTGGAAACCGGTTCCACCCCTGGTGCCAAGTCAATCACGAAATCAATCTCCCGCTGAGGTGGTAACCCTGGAAGTTCTTCGGGAAAAACATCCAAAAAAAAAATTCTCGAACCACCCTGATGTCCTCTGGCCGAATGGTACCTGGCCGAGTGGTGTCCACCACCATCGCCAGAAACCCTAAGCTACCGCCGTGCAACAATTCTCTAGCTGACACAGCCGAGATCACCGGGATCCGGGATCCCTGAACGGAACCAACAACCACAAATGGTTCTTCACTTTTCAGTTGGAAGATCACCATCTTCCTTTTACAATCGAAGCTCGCCGAATATTTAGATAGGAAATCCATTCCTAAAATAATATCGAATTCGACTAAACTCATCTCTATTAGATCAGCACTAAACTCTCTACCATCTATCCTGATCGGCATAGACCTAATCCACCTATTGGAGATAACCAATTCTCCGCCAGGTAAAAGGGTTCCAAACCCTGATTCATATCTATCATACGATCTTTCCAATTTTCTAAAGACTCTGGCTGCCACACCAGACATCCTTGACCTAAACACTCATCCATAGGATGCCTCTGTTGGGTTTTATGCCCTAAATAAAACTCATTTCAATATAATCAGATTTACTTATTAATATAGATCAGAAATAACATTTAATGTTGCATGGTTCACATGATTTATTTCATGATTATATGTACATAATGTATAAATTCATCTGAAACCCTTTTCACATACTTGATCCTGTTTATTGTGCCGTCAACACATTGGAAAGTAAACATGACTATGTGAATAAAGTTTCCTAGATTTATCAGACACAGGGTTTTACTGATATGATAATCTACAACAAGAGTTTACTTGTATTTGGAGAAATACTATGTTCTTTCCAGAACATTGGTTAAAGTAAAGCTCAGGTTGGATGCATGGAGTATGCATCGGAAGGGACCGATATTGAACTTTGACTTAGATTTATTAAACTTACCGTAATATCTATTCAAGTCAATATCGCCTAAGTTGATCCTAGATCAAATGATCTTAATCCTGATATGATTAGGCTCAATCTTGAAAGGCTATTTGTGTTCTTTGATTTGTTAGTTAAGCCTACTTTTAGGTCAGGGTGATACGTACATTTTGGGAACACGGTAGTGCAATTGAGTGGGAGCGCTAGCATAAACATGGAATCTATAGCTTCTATCTGGCGAATAGTAAGCAAAGGATGATCTCCTTCGAGCTTGACCAAACGAACATAAATGGTGGAGTACTCATTTCACATTAGCTGAAATATCATTTATACGGGGTCAAGTGTTTTAAGGAATAAATACATTGTAGGGTGTAACGGTAATTTAATCCCTTTACAGTGTAGATCATTCATATAGAGGATCATTGATCACATTAGGATTATAACAATGGATAACTAATGATGTGTCTATATGGTGGAACATATAGAGCATTCTATATACTGAGAGTGCAATTCTAAGTTCTATGCGTGGATTCAACGAAGAATTAATAAGTTAGTGAATTTTAGTGTTAAATTCTTGATCTACTTATTGGAAGCTCGGTTATATAGACCCATGGTCCCCCCACTAGTTGAGATAATATTGCTTGTAAGACTCATGTAATTGGTTTTGATTAATCAATTATAATTCACAAGTTAGACTATGTCTATTTGTGAAATTTTCACTAAGTAAGGGCGAAATTGTAAAGAAAGAGTTTATAGGGGCATATTTGTTAATTATGATACTTTGTATGGTTCAATTAATAAATATGATAAATGACAATATTATTTAATAATTATTTATAGTTATTAAATAGTTAGAATTGGCATTTAAATGATTGAATTAGGAAATTGGCATTTTTGAGAAAATCAGATACAAAAGGTGTTAAAATTGCAAAATTGCAAAGCCCAAGGCCCAATCCATTAAGTGTATGGTCGGCCACCTTTGTAGCTTTTTTAAATGATTTTTTCATTATTTTAATGCCATATAATTCAAATCAAACCCTAGAGGAATGCTATAAATAGATAGTGAAGGCTTCAGGAAAATAACACACTTTCTGAATCAGAAAAACCTGAGCCTCCACTCTCTTCTCTAGCCGCCACTCTCTCTCTCTTTTCTTCCTCAATATTTCGAACCTCTCTTAGTGATTAGAGTAGTGCCCACACACATCAAGTGATACCTCAATCATAGTGAGGAAGATCGTGAAGAAAGATCATCAGCAAAGGAGTTTCAGCATCAAAGATTCGAGAGAAAGAGATCCGGGTTCGGATATTGATAATGCTGCTACGTAAAGGAATCAAGGGCTAGATATCTGAACGGAAGGAGTCATTATATTCCGCTGCACCCAATGTAAGGTTTCTTAAACTTTATATGTGTTTATTTCATCGTTTTAGAAAGTTCATATTTAGGATGTTAATAAACATACTTGTGAGTAGATCTAAGATCCTGGTAAAATAATTTCCAACAACTGGCCTCAGAGCCATGGTAATTGATTTACTTGCAAGAAATTTGGACTTTAAAACGATTGTTTGTATGTTCTTTGGATGGTATCATGTTGTATTGAGTGTTATTTGATGATTGATTGATGTTTGTGAAATTTTCGTGAAAAATAATTGTGATTTCGTTTCTGGAATTATTTTTATTGGATAGTATGGAAAAAATTAAGCAAGTTAGCCTTTTACAGAACTCAATTTGGATTTTATTTGAATTAGTTATGATTTTTTTGAAGATTTGACAAAATCGGAAATTTTGTCTTGATAGTTTCCTGCGATCGCAGAACTGTCCGTACAGTTTCGGATTTTTTCCTTTTTCTTCAATTTTTCATACTTTTTCATGGAATTAACTTCCAATTTTTTGTATGGTTTTGTATATATACTATTACTATTCCTAATTCAATTCTAATTATCATTTTGAATTAATTTAATTTTTTTTAAAATTAATTCAAGATATTAGTGTAATTTGAATTCGAATAGAATTAGTATTTATCTTTTTGCTTAAAAATCTATCTTATTTTAAAATTTGATTATATCTTATCTTATTTTAAATTTAAAAATAAGATATTTATAATTATGTAATTTTTAAATGATATAAGATATTTTGCTAATTTTTTTTAAATTTTGTTATTTTATTTATTTAAATTAAATTTAAAATTTGAAAAAGATATTTATTTATCTTTTCTAATTTTTTATTTAATTTTTATTTATAAAATAACATTTAAAATTTAAAAGTAGTTAGCAAATTTTTTTTGAAATGATATTTAGGTTGGTTGAAACCTAATTTTTTCAAAAATTGTAGGTTTAATTTTAAATTTTAATTTTTTTTTAAAAAAAAAAAAAAAATTTTCGAATTTTTCAAATTTTTTTAAATTTTTTCGAAAAATTATTTTTTTATTTAATTAATTATTTTCGAAATTAAATATTTAATTTAAAATTAAATAAATCCTACATCCAACTATCCAACTAACCTTGTTGCAGGAGTATGTGTTTTAGCTTGTTTGTAAGTTTTCAAAACCTATTATTACTTGATTGCAAATAGCCATGGTTACTTTTTGCCAGATCTAATGATCTGATGGCTCCCTTGGTCAAGTTAATAATTTGTAACAGGTAAATTTTACAATCTTCTTTCATCTGTGTATGACCTAGCAACATGATAGGACCCATCCAAAGTGTGCCTGTGTGAGCCTATGTGTTTAATTTGATTATAGATACATATAGGTTGTTGTTGCTAAAATAAATTATCATAGTTCTTGATAGAATTTATTTAGGCCCATTTAGTTATTGGGCTTATTCAATGAATAACAGTTGTTCTTATTAAGGTTAAATTCCTCTCTTTTGGGCCTTGTGTGAGAGTTGGGAGCCATAGAAGTGGGTACGACATACTGAACCCAGCACCCCCTCACACAAACCACCCCAATTGTGAAGGCCCATTTGCCTGATTTGAATGACTGTACTAGGTTAATTAAACTAGTTTAACCTAATAAAATTGATTAGCAACATAATTAATTTCATTTATTTTGAAATTAATTTAAGAAAAATATAGTTTAAGGAATTTTATATTCTAAGCTAAACTATATGTATTTTCTTGTATTTAATTAAATATAGAATTATAACCATCTAGATTCTTTCTGGAACTTAATTTAAATTTTTCATTAAATATTCCTATTTAAGTTGATATTTAGTTATCTTCAACTAACCAACTTAAATCTGAATATCTTTTGAATTCAAAATTTCAAAATTAAGTTGAGGAATTTTAGGCATTGGTTATTAAGATTCTTTAGATACTTTTTTAAGTTAATATCTTTTTCAAATATTAACTTAAAATGGAATATTTTCAAATTAAGTGGTTACAACTTAATTTTTGATATTTAATTAAATTTAAATTTGAAAATATTTAAGTTCTAGATTTTTCTAGTACAACTTAAATTAGATATTTTTTCAAATTTTGTGGAAAAGATACTTAGTCAAATAAGATATTTTCTAGATAGTTATTTATAGACTACTTATTATTTCTAATATTAAATAGGAAAATATTATAAATTGTGAAATTAATTATTTATTAATTAATTTTGGTACAATTTATTTTAAATATATTTTTTCCTAGTATTAAACTAGAGATTAATAATTAAGCCTTCTCTACACTTAATTATTTATTTCTTGAATTTAATACATTTAATTAATTTGAAAATTAAATATCTAAGTTGATTTTTATCATCATACTTAAATATTTCTTTTTCATGACATTTAATTAAATAGAAAATTATTTTTAGTTGAAATTTATTTTTTTCAACTAAATTTAAATAATTTTCAAAATATATTTTTTCTTTATTTTATTAATCAATTTTCGAAATTGTATTTCTTAAATGCTAGAATTTCGAATTTTATCTTGAAAAATAGATTAAGTTGTAAATTAATTATTTTAATTAATTCTTGGATCAACTTAAATCAATGATTTTTTCATTTATTGATTAATTTAAAATAAATTGAATTAAAGTATATTATTAGAAATAGAATTAATTAGTCAAAGGAAAATCTAGATAGGTGATATTTTTGCTTGAAGTATTTTTCTAGTGTATTTAATTAAATAGAAAATTAATATTTGAGTTGATTTTCATCATCATACTTAAATATTTGTAATTTTTCTTATATATTTAATTAAATAGGAAAATTATATTTTTTGTTGTAAATTAATTTTATTAATTAATTTTGGGCCAACATTAAATTAGAATAATTTTTCCAGGATTTATTTTTTATTTTAATATGCATTTTTCGAAAATTGTATTCTTATATACTTTAATTTTTCGAAATGCAATATATATTTATAGAAAATTAAATTTGAGTTGTAAATTAATTTAAATTAATTTTGTAACAACTTAAATATTTTTTCTAAATATTTATTGGAAATTATTACTAAGATGGAAATAATTCATGTTATTTTCATATCCATCTAAGTAAAATTTATAAATATTAAATTAAAATTTATATTTAGAATTTTTCATTCTAAATTGGAAATTTTAAATAAATAAATATATATTTAAAATAAATAGAATAAATAAAGAGAATAAATGAAAATACAACTCTTTTTAAATAATGAGCTTTATTATCAAGAGACATTCGATCTCCATTGTGGGTTTTACACCGCGTTTGTTTTAGTGAGTAATCCTCCCTAATGGAGGAACGTTCATTAGCAATTTCGCACCGTTTAACCTCGCATGATAAGTAGTTTGTAAGTGTTTTGTATGGTATGGATCACCCTAATGGTGGCGACCATACTTGACTTGCAAATTATGAAACAATGGTGGAAGCTCATAAGATAGAATTGCCTTGACTCTCGCCTAAACGGGACAACGCTGAATTCCAATCTTGATCGAATAAAAGGTTGCTAGAATGTTTAACATTTTAGACGAGCTGACAACTCTATTCAATGAATGGTAGCTTTGACTCTCGCCTAAACGGGACACTGATATCAGTTTGTTGAAAACCTTGGAAATTATTTAGGATTGTAAGTTTTAGTATTTTCACTTGTCATTCCTACTTACTATATGTTTATAATTTCTGAATTGTGTATGAATTTATATTGAACCATGTTATTTTCTGTTATTAAGTTGTAGTTTAATTTCGAATCTTCATTGTTGGTCTAACTTGGCTTGTTTATCTAATGAGATAAATCCCTAGTGGATTTTCACCATTAGACATACATAATAGTGTTAGATCTCGAAAGATAAATATTGTATATGCGACATCTAGCTGTTCATCAATTGATGACACCTTAGACTAGTATTTTTACGATATAAAACAAGAAGATTATATAAATAAGATTACTTTGACTTTCGCTAATCGAAGCATCGTTGGATTCTTATTTTAAACGAAATTATCCTAATTCCTCTTAGCTTATTCATTTCGAATTAGCTTTCAAATATATCATTGGATGAATGGTCTATGAATCATTTCATGTCATTATATTTTCTCTTAAGAAATTAAATGACGCATATGATTATAACCCCGAAATTCTATTCCCAATTGATATAAATCCTCAATCTTAGAAATCTCCTACTTGTATGGGCAAATCTGACTTAGAGTTTGTATTAGTAGTGGTGGTCCAAGAAAGAATTACTCATTAAATTTGGTTGAATTTAAGTCTTTGACTTTAATTTTAGATTCCAAATAGAAATTTTCTTAAATTTCTAATTCCAGAATACAATACAGTTACACTTTCTCAAGTGTTTAATATCCATCTTTTATTAATGGATTAAAGCTGTATGGAATGTGAGTTAGGTGATTCTGTGACCGGGATCCACTTGAAGTATTCTAAGAACTCTTTGATGTAACTAAACCTCTGTCATCATAGACACTACCACATTTTCTTAATCTATGGCATTTGTATCTTGTTCATAGTGGATTTGACAAGATCAATCTCTGCAAAGAGTTAATATGCCTATATCCACTGAAAGTAGTTCATCTCATTCGCAGATGAATGTACATTCAGGGGTGGATATGAGTTTTTCGTTGTATTCTTAAAACGATAACTCTAGATTATACCTTATGCAAAGAAATTTGAAATGTTTGAAAAATTTCATTAATTTCTAGCAATGGTTAAACACCATTAAGGTAAGTGGTTAAAGATCTTGCGGGCGATAGGGGTGAAGAAATAGTTAGTAGATATGCAGTTCAAAGATCATTAAATTGATTTTTGAATTATATCCAAACTTACCTTCCCAGAAATTTCGAGTTGCATGTTGATGATTAGTTACTAGTCGTTGCCTAAATCCTTCTATGGTAATACAATTTCGAATGATGTAATGGTTTTATACTTAATGTAAATCATTACTAGATTCATGGATGACCTAATCAAAATCTTAAGAAAAGCTAGAACTGTTAACCATGGTTTCTTAGCTATTCTAAGTGATTAGGGGTGGACCATCCCATTGTCAATAGATAAGAAAGTGTTTGTTCAAACAAATACTACTTTTCTAAGAAAATGACTAAGTCCGGAAAAACAAGTAGCAAATAAAGGAGATACTTAATTCTTGATTCCAAAAGTGTTCTATCATCTTATATGACATATGATGATCCCACTGCCTCTGTTGTCTTGTCACAACCGAAGAGATCAATACCATTTAGTTTTCTTAGACATAATTCACGGTGCCTTGTCGTAGTGGGAGAGTTTCTAGGAACTCACCTTCTTATGACTTGGGAGACACTAGTGATTAAAATCCATTGTGAGTTTAAACAAGTAATGGATTGTCAAGATAAGAAACTAAGAAGAAAGCCAATAGAACTATGGTTTAATCCATTCACATGGAGTAACCTAAAGTTTTCTATTACAAGGACATAAAAGGAAATTTTAGTTAATAAGTCTATTCTATGGACTTAACAAACTTCCTGTTCCTAGCATTATAGGTTTGAGTTTATCTAAACCTATGGCTTATGGTATACCTGGTAATTACTTACTCTAATGCAAGCAACTTACTTTAGTAAAATGCTGAAGCATTTTCTTTCTAATGGCAATCTATAGAAGCTTCACAACTTCTTAGGTATAGATTTTATTTATCTAAGGAAAAGTCTTAACTGTTCCAGAAAAGATAAAGCCATGAAACAATTTCTTATATCAACAGTGAGAGGTCTTAGATATGCTTTTGTATGCCTTAGACCAGACATCTGCTGTTGAGTGGGAGTAATGAGTAGGTATCAGATTAATCCAGGAGAAGAACATTGGAAGACAATCAAGTAAATTTTAAGATTAAGAAGAGGAACTATATGTTAGTCTATAAGGGTGTGTTTAAAACTCTTAGACTACACCATATCAGATTTCGAAATTTGCCTATGTGCTAGTAAATCTTTCTGATAAGATGGTGGTTACTCTGGGGGTGGAATAGTGATTTTGGAGAAGTGTAAAAACCTATACTGAATTCTCTAAGTCTACCGAGAGAGACCGAATGTTAAAGGCTGCGGGAAAGTTACTTATTCGGTCTAAGGAAAGTTCTATACATCTTTGGCACCATTCCAAATTGCCTTAAACTACTAGTGTTAATTTCACGATTAACCAAAAGTAGTTGCCAAAGGTATAGAATCCAGTATCCCAAGAGAGTAGACATATAGAGAGGAATTTCACATTATCAATGATTTTGTGATTAAAGGAAGAGTAATGGTGGAGAAAAGGTTGTGGTTAATTCAACCTTTCAGATCCTATTACGAGGAGTTTACTACTACTACACTTGATTTGTATATCAAGGTGTGGAGATTATTTGAAACGCACTTTTTGTTTTATATTAGTGCAAGTGGGAGTTTGTTGGGTTTTATGCCCTAAATAAAACTCATTTCAATATAATCAGATTTACTTATTAATATAGATCAGAAATAACATTTAATGTTGCATGGTTCACATGATTTATTTCATGATTATATGTACATAATGTATAAATTCATACGAAACCCTTTTCACATACTTGATCCCGTTTATTGTGCCGTCAACACATTGGAAAGTAAACATGACTATGTGAATAAAGTTTCCTAGATTTATCGGACACGGGGTTTTGCGATATGATAATCTACAACAAGAGTTTACTTGTATTTGGAGAAATACTATGTTCTTTCCAGAACATTGGTTAAAGTAAAGCTCAGGTTGGATGCATGGAGTATGCATCGGAAGGGACCGATATTGAACTTTGACTTAGATTTATTAAACTTACCGTAATATCTATTCAAGTCAATATCGCCTAAGTTGATCCTAGATCAAATGATCTTAATCCTGATATGATTAGGCTCAATCTTGAAAGGCTATTTGTGTTCTTTGATTTGTTAGTTAAGCCTACTTTTAGGTCAGGGTGATACGTACATTTTGGGAACACGGTAGTGCAATTGAGTGGGAGCGCTAGCATAAACATGGAATCTATAGCTTCTATCTGGCGAATAGTAAGCAAAGGATGATCTCCTTCGAGCTTGACCAAACGAACATAAATGGTGGAGTACTCATTTCACATTAGCTGAAATATCATTTATACGGGGTCAAGTGTTTTAAGGAATAAATACATTGTAGGGTGTAACGGTAATTTAATCCCTTTACAGTGTAGATCATTCATATAGAGGATCATTGATCACATTAGGATTATAACAATGGATAACTAATGATGTGTCTATATGGTGGAACATATAGAGCATTCTATATACTGAGAGTGCAATTCTAAGTTCTATGCGTGGATTCAACGAAGAATTAATAAGTTAGTGAATTTTAGTGTTAAATTCTTGATCTACTTATTGGAAGCTCGGTTATATAGACCCATGGTCCCCCCACTAGTTGAGATAATATTGCTTGTAAGACTCATGTAATTGGTTTTGATTAATCAATTATAATTCACAAGTTAGACTATGTCTATTTGTGAAATTTTCACTAAGTAAGGGCGAAATTGTAAAGAAAGAGTTTATAGGGGCATATTTGTTAATTATGATACTTTGTATGGTTCAATTAATAAATATGATAAATGACAATATTATTTAATAATTATTTATAGTTATTAAATAGTTAGAATTGGCATTTAAATGATTGAATTAGGAAATTGGCATTTTTGAGAAAATCAGATACAAAAGGTGTTAAAATTGCAAAATTGCAAAGCCCAAGGCCCAATCCATTAAGTGTATGGTCGGCCACCTTTGTAGCTTTTTTAAATGATTTTTTCATTATTTTAATGCCATATAATTCAAATCAAACCCTAGAGGAATGCTATAAATAGATAGTGAAGGCTTCAGGAAAATAACACACTTTCTGAATCAGAAAAACCTGAGCCTCCACTCTCTTCTCTAGCCGCCACTCTCTCTCTCTTTTCTTCCTCAATATTTCGAACCTCTCTTAGTGATTAGAGTAGTGCCCACACACATCAAGTGATACCTCAATCATAGTGAGGAAGATCGTGAAGAAAGATCATCAGCAAAGGAGTTTCAGCATCAAAGATTCAGAGAAAGAGATCCAGGTTCAGATATTGATAATGCTCTGCTACAGAAAGGAATCAAGGGCTAGATATCTGAACGGAAGGAGTCATTATATTCCGCTGCACCCAATGTAAGGTTTCTTAAACTTTATATGTGTTTATTTCATCGTTTTAGAAAGTTCATATTTAGGATGTTAATAAACATACTTGTGAGTAGATCTAAGATCCTGGTAAAATAATTTCCAACAGCCTCTTACTAATGAGATACTCCAGTAGGAATAACGGGTCTCAACACTACCCTGACGACCGTCTTGATTCTGGTTCCCTCGGAACCTCTTGTTCTGCCTCGAGCCACCGGATGCAGTGGATGATTCCTCCTCCAGTCCATGGCCGAACCACTACCTCCCCTGCTGAAACCTGACGCAGAAGGGGTAGGAGCCCCGCCACATTCCGGAGTCCTAACTGATTCCACATACATCTAGCTGCGCCCTCGGCTCACCATGCTTTCTTCGCCATCTCAGCTTAGATGGTCTTATCGTCGGTAGTGATCATAAGGTCATACTTGATCTTCACATTAAGTCCATCGAGATATTTTCTTTCTTACTGAAATCGGTTGGTGCAAATCCCGAGGCTAACCTCGCCAACCAGCTGAACTGAGTAATATATTCCGTCATGCTCATATTCTCTCGCTGGGTCAGGTGGGCGAACTCTTTCCTCTTGGCGCTTCTGACCGCCTCGTTATAACATTTAACGTTGAAGAGTTCCTAAAACCTTTCCCAGGTCATAGTGATGACGTCATGGATCTGAGACACCATGTCCCACCAGACCAGAGCGTCTTCTTAAAACTGAAAAGTGGCACTCACCACTCTGTCGTTCCCGGTGACACCCATAAAGTTTAGAATCTTGGTGATCACCGTCAGCCACTGCTCGGCTTTCATCACGTCCGGACCTCCCAGGAAAACCGGAGGTGCCTGCTTCCGGAACCGTTCGTACAAAGGTTCCAATCTATTGGCCGCCACCACTATCTCGGCCTGGGCAGCAGGCGGTGTGCCACTTTGGAACTACGGGCACAGGAACTGCGGGAGCACCCTACTGTCTCAACCTCTGAATCTCGAGGTCTTGCTCTTCAATCCGGGCTTGCATTTCAGCAAACCTAACTTCCCAATTCTGGGCTTCCTGATTGACTTGGGCAGCCTGCGGCGAGTTAACATCCTCCAACCGCGAACCCTGCCCCTAGGACCTCTACCTCGGCCCAAAACACTTGAGGGGAACTGAGCTCCTCGACCTTGATCTGACCCGACTGAGATGCCCTGACTCCTAATATTTCGTCTGGCGTCCATCTAGTCTGAACCGCCTCGAAATCCCGAGTTGGCACTTCAGGTCACGATCATCGAGAGCCTTACTAATGCCGCTTAATTTGGAAATTAAAAACGAAACATGCGCCTATTCTAATATCAGGCTACGAACATGCTTCCTAACAGGCTTTTCTTTTTTCATAACTGAATAAAATAAACTACTAAAGCAATAAAGGCTTACTGAACCGTGAAACGAGCTAACTGTTGATGATGATTGTACATGTCGTGACGATCTTCGGAAGACAACACAGCGGCTACGATACCAAATTGTAACACCCTAACTAACATAGGCGTATTACGTGATTTTTAAACATGCTGTGCAGCTCGTTGCTAATCAACGAGGTTTATGAAAAAACGTGATTAATTAAAATTTTGCTTTTTAATTAAACTTATAAAATAATATTACAAAAGACTCGGGATCCCGATTATAAAATCATTTACAAAAGATTTAACTGATTAACTGATACATAAAATAAATGTCGTCTAACGACCAGTTACAAAATCAGCCTCATTGTCTTGGAGATGATCGTACGCTCCAGGCCTAACCGCCCCGACATGTACAACCTTCATAAGCTCGCTCACGGTCCATCAGCTCTAGCCTTGCCTTTACCTACACATCAACGTAGAACTGTGAGTCGACAGACTCAGTAAGAAAAGCATAATAATACTCATACATAATTCTAACTGTCGTGTCCAACACGATACTGAGTCCCGCTCTCGCCATGTCCAACATGGTGCCGAGCCACTACCGCCATGTCCAACATGGTGCCGAGTTACGAACGTTCATAGGGACGGTACTATTGACACGTAACAACTGATCGGTCGAACCGGTCATACTCCGCCTGCCGGTCATACTCCGGCTGTACCGACGTGTTACTATATCCTCTGATCGGTCGAGCCGGTCATACTCCGCCGCTGGTCATACTCCGGCTGTACCGACGGGATACGTCAATAGTACGGAACCACCAACCAAGTGTCGGCTGATCGGTCGAGCCGGTCATACTCCGCCGTCGGTCATACTCCACTGTACCGACGTGACGGGGTTGGATGGTTCGAAGCCAACATACATAAGCGATGTAATCTAATAGACTTCCTACATGCACGCTAAACATGTAATCTACATATGCATACCGTTATACTAATCTTACTCCGGATTCCGAATTCAGGTGTGCCGGTCAACCTGACTGGAACTTTAGCTGAGCGGCGGATTATAGGCTCCTAAACCATAAAAATCACAACACTATAAGTGACACGCTAAATCACTTCCCGGGGACTTAAACTAGGAACTAAAAGTTTCCCTATCGATAAAAAGCATGGCAATACCCCCTAAAACATAAAAACGAGGAAAAACACGGGTTCTGAAAATTCCCCAACCGGTAGACCGCCCAACCGAATTAGGTTCTGGGAAATTCAGGACCCCCATCCGGAATTCCGGATGCACAACCGGAATTCCGGTTCCTCGCAGGCAGCAACATCAAATTTTCATAACTTGCTCAAATCAACCCCAAATTGATTCAAACCTTCCAGACCTATTCCATATATCCCAAATAACATTTTCAAGGCATCAAACCTACCCAGAAACCACAAATACAAAATTTGCCATTAAAGCTCAAGCTTTGAGTTCTAAACTCAAACTTGAGCAAATCCCTCAAACATGCATTCAATCCAGCTTAATTCTACTTAATCAAGCTTAACTAAGCCTCTGAAAACAATTAAAAACAATTACAACAACACAGAAACAGATTCACTACATTTCCATCAAAAATCACATATTTGCATAGAAAAAGCTATAGCTTGCTCAACCTAATAATCATGCATCAAAACAACTTAAATAACCCTAATCTAACAAGTTTAACCCTCAGAAATTAACTTCAATTCACAGCAGCAACAACAACTCAAAAAGCATGCATTTACTCAACTTTTCACAATTTTTTTTTCTAAAATTACAACAAGAAAAGGTTAGAAACTTTACCAAAGATTTGAAGAACACTTAGATTGGATGAAACTAGCATGAAAATTGAAGAAAAATCCAGCCCTTGAACCCCAAGCTTTCAGCCGAAAAAAAGAGAGAAAAGAGAGAAAAAGCTTTTGGAAAATTCTATTTTTCCTAACTTAGTATTTTTTGTAAAATGAAGATAATAAAAATAAAGCCACTTATATCATTTACTTCAGCCAATAAAATAAACAAATAACATTTATTTTCAAATAAACAAGTCACTAAAAGACAAAAAGTCATTGGGGCAAAAAGACCATTTTGCCCCTCTACACTAAAATCACATAAAAATCACTAAAGGGGTATTTTTGGGAAATTCTAAATTCCCGGCCATTCCCGACATTCCGAATGTCTAAAAACCCGTCCCAAACTAATAACATGCTAAGTTGTGATTTCTACTGAGCCAAACGCCGAGTTCCAAAATACCGGGCACCGGAAATGCAAACTATGAAAACTATTGAATAACATAACCATGCATTTCTGAATTCCATAAATAACAGTATAATAAATTATTTAAATAGCTATAAATAATTTCATAATTAATCGTAAACAACTGCTAATTTCCAAATTAACTAAGCGGGCTTTACACATTTAATTCCGCTACAATCAATGTAAGGTTACTCAAACTTTATATGTGTTTAAATTTTATGATTTTAGAAATTCATATTTTAAATATTAATAAACATACTTGTTAGTAAATCTAGGTCCTGGTAAAATATATTTTAACATATTGTGATAATCAAAGTACCCTGCACTTGATAAAAAATTCCATGTTCTATAAGAGATCCAAGCATATTGAAACAATGCTTCACTTCATTAAGGAAGTGATCAATAGCCAAGAGGTGAATGTAAAGAAGATAAAAACTTATCATAATCCAGCAGACATGTTCACTAAACCAATCACCCAAGCTAAGTTCAAGCATTGCTTAAACTTGGTGAACATCAGAAAAGATGATTAGGCCTCTTCGCGAGACATACAGGAACAACTTAATTTGGTGCTATCGTTCAAATCACTCAAGTGTCAAGCTACTGGATCAAGATGGATTTTGTGGTATTGTGACCAAGTTACTTGCTACCTCAGCAGCCAACTCAACACTCAAATAAGAAGGTAGTTAAGTTTGTTGTCTAGTTGTTTTTCCTTCTCTCTTACGATCAGTACCAAGGCCTATATAAGGCTTGTCTTAACTAATGTGAAGGCTTAATCCCATTATTAGAAAACATAGAGAGTTTGTGAGTTGTTGAGAGCTCCAAGAACTAAGGAGGCGTTTGGTTGGGAGGAATGAAAATATAGCAATAGGAATGGGAATGGGAATAGGATTGGAATAAAATTTAAAATGCATAAAAAAATTGATAAAAAAATAATTAATTTTTTTTTCTTGTTACATTGGAATGATCATTCCTTCCTTTTTAAAATGGAATAGCCATTCCACCAAAATGGTGGAAAGAGCATTCCATTAGAATGTCATTCCAATACTTTAAAATGCAACCAAACAAAAGAATGGAATGAAAATTGTTTCCTTTCCATTCCATTCTATTTCATTACCTCCAACCAAACGCCACCTAAGTGTTTTGATTGTAAAGTTTTTGAAAAAACGTTGTGCTGGTTTTACAAAGATTGAACAAAGATTATCAAAGCATGTGTGAATTTGAAAGTTGTTTTATAGTGGACTAAATCTGGGTTGAAAAGAATGTGGTTAAACCACTTAAAATCCTTGGAGTTACTTTATTTTTAACTCAATTTTTAATCTTTGATTTGTTGGTTCATGTTCTATTTTTTTATGGTGATTGAGTCTTGATGTTTGGTTATGGTATTTTATCACAATTTACTATTGCAAATTATATGTAAATAGATTCTGAACTTTTGCAAGAATTTTAAATATTGAAACCATGATAAATTTAAACAGTTTATTTCTAATAATTTGATTAGATTATAATAAATTTTTACCCCATATACTATTTTTTTAACTTTTTTTTTTCAAATTTACGGTTTGGGTTTCTAAAGTGGTTGCAGCGCAAGTTGCAATAAAAGTTTCTATACGATTTTTTGTTGCAATTTAGGTTGCAGCGCTAGTTGCAACAGGGGTTTCTATGTAGAATTTCGTAAAAAAACAAAAAAAAAAAAAAAAAAAAAAAAAAAAGCTGTTTTGAAGTGTAAAAATGAAAAAGCCCCAAAAATATATATGGTAAAACTATTAAAATTTTACTAATTAGTACGCTAAATCAAGAATTTATTTAGGAAAAAATTCGCCAAACTTTGATTTTGTTTGTTTATTTATTGAAATAAAATATTATCATATTAATACAAAGAGTCACAATACAATAGACATTAGAGATAGGGTTGCACACATGTTACGTTTTTGGGTTGTCGGGTTCGGGGTTTTTGAATTTCGGGTGTTTTAAATGGGCAAACGAATCCGATTTTTGAGTGGTCGGGTGTGACGGAGTTTGGGTCGCATTTTGCGCGTTTAATGTGGTCGGGTTTAAGTTTTACTGAGCTGAGTTTGAATGCTTCATTTTGGGGCTCAAATAAAATTTGATTTTTAAAAATGCCATCTTTTTTTTTTTAATTATTTTTAACATTTTTGGGCCTTTTATGTAACGCCTTAATGCTAAGGCACGCTACAATGCTTTTTCAATTATAGTGCTATCTTTGCTAATCAAAGATTTTTCTCGAAAAACGTGTTAATTTAAAACTTTTTATAATAAATATTAAACTTTATAATTTATATAATTATTTACAAACACCGGGATCCCAATTCTAAACTTTTATACAAAATGTACCAAAATATAAACTTTCAGGTCGCACAGCGACTACAAAATATAATCCCAGATGTCCCGAGACCGAACTCTCCAGGTCACGCTGCCACGACATGTACAATCCCATCCAAGCCAGGCTCACTCCTGTTCAGCTTTCGCCTTTCCTTTACCTACACATGGAAGCAGAACTGTGAGTCGACAGACTCAGTAAGAAAAGCATATAACATATCATATAATAACGACTTGTATCTAGGCGCCCATACACCTATTTACAAGGCTCAACAGATGAGTAAGAATGTTCCATACTAGGGTACAACCACTATACCGCATACACTACGTACCTTGTTATACGAGTGTTGGTAGGATTTGTTTCGTACCCTGAGTACCACTGAGTGATATACCACAAACACCCTGTACTTTCCTGTACTTGTGCTGTTATCACTATCATGTAGTCTTAAACAATATTCACTATACCAATGCACTCTGTACCATAACTGTACAAGTGTTGGTAGTGCAACTAAACATAAGCATGCATATACACTTAACTCATATATACATTCAGATATTCATATCACACATTATACACAGTGTTACGAAAATTATTAAATACTACGCAAGTGCACGCAATCAAGTAGTAAACTCACGCAAGTGAGGTCGAACCACCGGGAATTTGATTAACTACTAATAAATTATACTTATGATTCTATTTTGCAAATTAATACTTTTATGATTCAAAAAGAATGAAAGTAATTCAAGAAACTTAAATAACACAAGTGAAAATTGATCAAGATGAGATAATAGGAAGGAGAATCCTATTGTATGTTTACCTAATTGTTAATGCCTAATTGCTATTTCGTTCTTAAAGCGAATGACAGATTATAAATTAACCTAACTCTTTTTCAGATCTTTTAGGTTCTAAATCACATGTTCTCTAATTAATCTCTTAATTAAACTAACATGAAATCAGCATTATGCAATAATCTACCTGTCACATAAGTCATGTGAATACTCTCGTTTCACATAGAACATCGATTGTCCAATTTTAGCATTCTCAATTCTCACTTTTCAGATTTTTAATTGAGATCATAGAACATGCAGAACGTGATCAAGCTTACACATGGAATTAAACACAAATATAGATAATTTCACAATCAAGAATGGAGGAATGGCAATTATTAACTAGGCAAAAATATTAAACAACAATCATCATCCTCCTTAAATAGGAAATTTAGTTCATAATCAAATCCATAACCATTCCTAAAACAATATTCAGCATAAAGAAATTAAAAAGGAATAGAGAAAGAAACTGTTGGTGGAATAACTCTGGATCTTCACTTTGCTCTTCTTTCTGCTATTCTTGCCGCTTTCTACTGTGTTTTAGGTCTCCAAATTGCTTCCCCTAATTTTCAATTGCAGTTTTCTATTTATAACTAATTTTTAGGGCTCGTCGGACGAAATTGCCCCTGGTCGTACAGGCTCTCGCCGCGGCCACAAGGTTCCTCGCCGCGGCGAGATGGGCTTCTGAAAACCGTGCCTCGACAGTGATCTGGCCGCGGCGACTAGGACTGCAAAAAATCCTCACTTCTGTCTTCGAGTTATGGTCAAGGCAGTGATCTAGCCGCGGCCAGAAGTGCGTCAAGCCGAAATTTGGCGTTTTTCTTGGCTCCGCTTGTCTTTTATTACACTTTTGCTTCTCGAGGCCTCCATTACTCCGAGGAACCTGAAAACATAGAAAACAAGCATAATTCCGTCCTAAAACAACGAAAAGCGAACATAAAATTGATCCAAAATATAGGCTAGAAATAGCCTAACACATAGTTCTTACCTTCTTTCCAAATTCAAGTGTGCTGGCCGACCTGAACGGAAAGTCTCGTGCTAGATGGATGCTCTAATCACATAATGAAACTGGGTAAATCACATGATCGAAACCCTAATCCGGGAAACTCGAACCCACCACTCTAGGTTCTGTTATACTCTCTAGGGATTACACTAACTCAGGAAATAGGGAAACACCCAACTACGACACTAAAATGGACAAGAATTAAGAAAATGGAGCATTCGGGGACCCTCCCATTTTATAGGTACTGGTAAAACTGGCTAGCCGGTTTACACCAATTCACCCCAAAATTTCCATTTCTTGCTCAATCCTCCACCAAATGCAACCAAACCTTCCAGAGTACCTAATTAGGGTATACACAATATTTTACAACCAGTATTTTATAGAAAAACCCACAAAATCATATTATGCCAGTAAAGTTCAAAGCTTTGAGTTCAAAGCTCAAACTTGCACAAAATCAATCAAATACATCAAAATCAGCTGCTAGAAACTAAAACCAACTCAAATGAACCCTAAAATTCCAACTACACAAAAACTAAACCCTAACAGCCCCTACTTTTAAAAATCACATATTCAACCAACCTTAAAATTCAAGAACTAAGGAAAAGTGTTACTAGGGCTTACCTTGGCTTGATCTTTCTCTGAATTTCTTGCTAAAATCACCAAGAATTACAACAATCTCCCTTGGTTCCAGCTGGTTTTGAGAGAGAGAGAAGAAAGGAGAGAGTAATCTTTCTAATTTTTGGCTTTCTCTTCTAATTTTCTCTAAATGAAAAATAATGGATTTCAAATCCTTGCTCAATAATGGCTGCTAGGTGTCAATTTCTAGACAGCCACCAAACCACTAACCTTGGCAAAAGACTAAAATGCCCTTAAAGATTAATTCTAGCTTATTTCCAACCTAGGGGTAAAATGGTCAAAAATCATAACCCCGCACAATTCCGGTATTTAATTTTCTCCAATATATATCCCTCTAAGAAATAAGGTTCTAAACTTACCCATGTGATCAAACTAGCCATCCATCGCAATTTCTGTTGTCGCCGAGCAAAAATTACAAAAATAGCATAATTCATATATAAATCAAATAGTACCCCTAGAGTTTAATAAAATCTCCGGAATTGAGAAATTATAACTCTTGTGCACATTTCTTACAATGGGGCCCATAGATAATTAAATTCATAAATAATTATAAAAATAACAGAAATTAGTACTAATTGCCTTTACTAATCCAAATTACTAAAGCGGTCATTACATTTTAGTTTTATAATTAACATTTTTTTGGGCCTAAATTGAATTAATTTGTAAATTTTTTAATTAAAACAAATAATAATTCAACTATAAATGAACAGTTTTAGAACCAAAATTAAATAAAAGTATAAAAAATTCAACTTAAAACCAAAACTAAATTATAAATAACTTAAATATGTACCTACGGAGATTTAAAGAATCAAGTGCAGATAACCAACTCCAATAACACAAATAAAATAGTACCCTATTTCACTTTTCTCAAAACATATAAATGAAAAAAAAAAAAAAAAAAAAAAAAACTAGTACAAAACTCAATCATAAACCCACAAAAGAAAAAAAAAAAAAAGTCTAATCCATATCCATTCTATAATATACAATATGGACCATATTAAAAAAAAGTCTCAAAATCCAAAATATAGCTATTAATCAACAAATATTAATAACTCAAATCTTAATCTACTCCATATCCAATCTATACAACATGGAATTATGGATCATATCAAAAAAAGTCGCAAAGTCCAAAATATAGCTATTGATCAAAAAAGTATTAGTCATCCAAATCTAATCCATATTCAATTCATACAATATGGACCATATCACAAAAAGTCTCAAAATAAAAAATATAACTATTGATCAAAAAAGTATTAATCATCCAAATCTAACCTATATCCATGTGGATCATATCAAAAAGTTCTAAAGTCCAAAATATAAATATTCAAACTTCAAACCAAAAGTTCAAAGTCCAAAATATAAATATTCCAACTTCAGAACCAAAAGTATCACAATAATCCATCTTCATATCTAAAGTGTAAACTAAAGTTTAAAAATATAACTATTCAAAAGTATTTACTTCCCTTCCCTTGTGTATATTGTGTTCTTCTCTTTGTGTATCCTTTGCTTTGCTTGGTGTAATCTATCATTCTTTTATTTTAAATGTTCATTGTCTAATTCAGCAAACTCCAAAGTCCTCCAAGTGCAAATCTTTCAATATTTTAAATTAAAAAAGACAAAGTAGTAAATGAAATCAATAAATTAAATATAATAAAGTATAATAATAAACCTTCTCAATCCAAGGTTGTGTCTTGTTGTTGAGTTGTTGAGGTTGAAAGAGTAAAAAGAGTGCTTATAGTATTGTCATTGAGAATCTCTATAAAACATCAAAAGTATAATCTAGTTAGATAATAAATATGCATACCTAAATAAATATTATGATATTAGACTTAAATTATAGGAATCAAAATAAAATATAACAAACTAAAATTACTATCTTCAAACAATGCTTGTGTTTGAAGCATTTCTTATTCATATATGTACTCTCACACAACAATGGGTTGATGTGATCCACTCCACCAATTATTGAGACAAATTAATGCTTCGACCATCCTTGGGCTAAGTGAACTCCTAAAAGGATCCAAAATCTGACCCCCAACAGAGAATGCTGCCTCAGAAGCAACAGTGGTAACTGGTTGTATTTGCACTCACTACTAGCCCACCATCCTAAAACATCAAATTGTTTAGTTGGTTGCTCAGCTTCCTCTTAAAAATACTTATCGAGTTCACAGTTCATCTTGCCGCCATTTTCTCCATTTTTTGTGCCATGAACTCATCATGGACATTACAAGACTTCTTGTCTTTAGGTCGATTAGAAACGATGAATGAGGAAGAACCACCATCATCAATAGGTTGAGCTTGTGATTGAGTGATTGAGAGATCAATACTTGATGCTGAATCATTATATTGATTAAACATTCTCCGAATAGTTTGTTCCACTCCTTTTACCATCTCTTTGCATTTTATCTCCGTATGTGTAAAGCTAAAATAATGATAGAGATAATCAAGTTTGTATCTAGGGTCAAGAACCAAGGCAATTAGAAGTGCCTCATTACAGTCATCTAGCTTTCCCCAATACTTGTCATACTATGATTTCATGTTATGTGCCATATTCCTCAACAACTCATCCCCATCTTCATCCACCTACAGAATCAACCAACTCTTGGTGAATATTGCATATCTTAATGAAGTACTTATTTGCAGCTACATAAGTAGACCCACTAAACTTCAATGTTACATTGTAAAAGGTCTCCAAAAATCTCACAACCACACTTGCAGTCTGCCAATCAGTTTTAATGGGTGGAACAACCTTTAGTTTCCCATATTTGTCAACCTCAACAAAGTATACTTCATATAAATTGCATCAATTTCTACCATTTCTTGAAATACCTTTTAAATTTTATTGCATAGTTAAGTGTAACGCCCTAATCTATAGGGACGTCACGTGTATGATTTTATAAACTAGTTTAATACTAATAGAATAATTAATTATTAAAAACAGTGATAATAATAAAAACTTGACTAAAATAAATCACTAAAAACGGACATTATAACGGCATAAAAAGCGTGTTCGAAGGAACCCTGTTATAAAGAGTTTTACAAAAAAAACTATATACAATGATGCTTCAAAAACATAAAACCTTAATACACAATCGACACAGCCCAAAACAACTCTTGGTAACCCGGCACGCATGCCGGCGAGGTCGATATGTACATTACTAGAAAAGACTGTCACCACATGGATGATCTAATTTTTCTTTCCCTTTACTTGCACTACATAACACCCTTGAGTCACAAGGACTTAGTAAGAAAAGTAATAATAATAATCATATAGTTTATTATACGAATGTTATCATTTATACATAATTAGAATCAAACCATTACACATTGTTCATAAGATGAAATCCAAATCAATACTAGTATCTATCATGAATAAGCATTAGTAAACAGATATCTGGTAGTACAAAACCATTATACCAATAATAGAATTCATATTCATTTAATCATATAAATAATATATATGTTAACTCATAAAGTAACCATCTTCATAACATCTCGTTGCTTAATTAGGCAATTCGATGCTTTAATTTGATAATTCTGTATTGCATTGTCTAATCAAGCAAGCTCGTGCAATAGTCGAGCACCCATTTATCACATAACTGCATCACCTAATCAGGTGAGCCTGTGCCAAAAACTTGCACTCAAATATCATATAATTGCATCACCTAATCAGGTGAGCCCGTGCCACAATCTGGCACCAATATATCGCATCGTCTAATCAGACGAGCCCGTACCTACGCCCGGTACTTATCATATGTCACTGACGCCCGTACTTATGCCCAATACGTCGCTAGGAAAATTGCATCACCTAATCAGGTGAGTCCGTACCTACACTCGGTACTCATCATATATCACTGACGCCCGTACTTACGCCCAGTACGTCGCCAGGAAAATTGCATCACCTAATTAGATGAGCTCATATATCACATGCATAATATTATCACATTATTGATACTCAACCAATCAATCTTTTCATTATATAACAATATTAATTATATCTCAATATTAATCAATTCATTGCAATACTAATTGTATTACATACAACGTACTATGTAGTACAATATACTTTTCTTACCTTTAAGCCAGGTTCATATATGTCAGCCAATCTAAGTGGAGAAATATTCCCGATAATCTCGGTCCTATGTCACAACAACAGTAAACCAATAAGTTTTTATCCTAAAACACTGCTCAATATTCACATAAGACAATCTAGGGTTTTCTACCAAATCCCGTGGTATAAATATACTAAAATAAAACTTATATTTTGGCTCTAAAACATACACCATATTGTAGAGCTCGTCGCAAGCTTCAAAACGGTATATAGAACGTCTAAACGGACACCTGAGTCAAAAGTTATGATAAAAATACGATTTCTGATCTCCTAGGAATTTCTAAAAACTATGAAACTCGAAAATTCCAATTTTTGTACTCACCGAAACACTACCAAAACTTATCCAAATCACTCCCAACTTCACAGGGCGCATATATACCATAAATATTACCATCCTTGCGTAACAGAAATTAAAATCGAGCCCCTAAATGAAAACTGTCATTAACGTTTGGACTAAGCCTTAAAAAATTCAAAACTCGATTTCTAACTGAAAATCACCTCAAATTCAACAAGTAAACATCGATACTAGTCCCATAGGTACCAAAGAACAATTCTACGAAGTCAGAAGCTCCATAACTATTCCAATTCACGAAATCCCTATATAAAACCAATCGTTTTTAGCTTAAAACAAAATTAAACCATACCTTAAGCTTTCCCTTTTCAAGGATTTGCTATCCCGCTACTATTAGAGCTTTTCAGGTTGAAAATCAAAGAAAATGATTAAAAAAAGGGAAAGTTTCATTGAAGGAGAAGGAAGAAGATTTCGTACTGTTTTTCATGTGATATAAACATATATAATATATATACATAAACTTATCAGTATTTACTGTACAAACTGATAAGTTTTAATAAAATATTAAAATAATATTATGATAATATAATATTATTGATAATATTAATAAAAAATTTATTATTAATAGTTATCTTATTATTTTTTAGCCACTAAAAAATTTCTACTTGTAGGGTATTTGGCCAATTTCGAGTATTCCAAAATATCCCGGTATTTCTAAAATCAACTTATCTCAATAATTCTATCAATATTTTTAACTAAAATCGTTGTGATATTTTTAGCCTCCAATTGGGTCTCCAAGGTCGCCGAACCTAAAAATATTTTTATTTCACAAATAACTCATATTATATCCATGTATTTCAAATAAATCTTCGTAATTAACAAATTACGCTTATTTATCCACTTATCAGATCTTCAGGGTCGCTAGACCTGAAAATATTTTTATCCCACGTATAGCTCATATTACATTCACACATGATATATAAATCTCCGTAATTAATAAATTACGCTTATTTACACACTTATAGTAAAATTTAAATTTTTTGCTGAAATAAATTAGTAGGATCATAATCTCACTTATTACCTGATTAACCCATAATATAAATATAAACCCTAATTATTTACCATTAGGCTTATCGGGATATTACATTAAGCATCAAGAATGTTGAGTTCCACCTTGTTGGGACATCTAAACAAAGAAGAATGTTGCATTCAATCTTTTCTTGTACCACTACTTCCTTAAATGCTTTAAGCCTAGTTGGAGAAGACCTAACATATCTCATCACATTTTTGATTGCTGCAATGGGACTCATGTGTTTCCTTCAAGCCTTCACTAACAGTTAAGTTCACTATGTGGGCACTACATCTCATATGTAAGAACTCTCCCTCCAAAATAAGTCCATTCTCTTTCTCTTTAAACTTCCTCTTTAAGTATCTAATGGCAACATCATTAGAGGAAGCATTGTCTACTGTTATGGTAAACATCTTAGAGATATCCCGTTCTCTTAAACATATCTCAATCTGTTTACCAATAGTTTCTCCTTTATGATCGATGACTTGACAAAAATTGATAATTCTTTTTTGATACTTCCAAGCATGTCAATCCAATGAGCAGTGATAACCATGTAATTCATATTTTAAATAGAATTCCATGTATTGGTAGTAATCATTAGCCTCTTATGTCTCAAAATATTTCTCAATGTCACCTTCTCTTCTTGATACAACTTCAAAACATCTTGAGCAACAGTCATTCAAGAAGGGATCTCAAATCTAGGTTGGAGAGTTTCACAAATCTTTTGAAACCTTCACCCTCAACATGTCGAAATAGTTACTCATCTAACACAATATATTGTGTGAGGGTGGTCCTACAAGATTCTTTGTTATAGGCCACAACTATTAAATTTGTTTCCCCCTCCTTGCCACCCTTAAGAGGCTTAAAACTTAAAATCTTCTATTTTTCATCTTTATTTTTGAGTAGACTAAGCTCACACACTTTTTTCAAATGACTCCATAGATGACTAGTCCCATGTTTCTTAGGGTCATAATGAAAATCACTCCCACAATTATTGCTCATACACTTAGAAACACGAGGTTGAGGTTCTTCATCATCATCCTCTGTAGCTCGGGGAGGATTGTCTTCTTTAGGGAAATGAGGCCAAACATCAAACTTTCCCTTCTTCTTAGGAATAGGCATAGTAGGAGGTCTACCCCTTTTTTTTAGTACCCTTACCCTTATCAGTAGAATTATCATTATTCATAGGATTTTCATCGAGAGGAGGTGTTTGAGATTATTTTACCAAGATCTAGATTTACTTACACGTATGTTATTTAACACACTAAATATGAATTCTCTAAATTAATATAATTAAACACACATAAAGTTTAGAAAAACTTACATTGGTAGCAGTGGAATAATATGTCTCCTTTTGCTCAGATCTCTAACCCTTGTTCTTTTCTGTCGTAGAGTATTATTAAGATCTGAGCCCAATTCTCCTTCAGGTGTTGGATATAGTCTTCCACACTATGATTAAGTACTTGACTTGCTATGAGTTGGCATGTACTATTTCACTATAAGGGACGAAATTTATGAAGAGAAAGAGAGAAGGAGATTCGAATTCTATAGAAGGAGGCTCTCAAGTTTCTAGTTGTCTGACAAAGTTAGAAAACTAGGTTATTAGGTTTGATGAGAATGAGAACCATCTTATTCCTTATATAGGATTTCTCCTAGGGTTAGATTTAAATTATATGTAATTAAAAAGGATAAAATTGGCTAAAAAAAACTCCTTAAGTGGCCGACCATACAATGGGCCTAAGTAGTTAGAGTTTTGTCATTTTATTTAACAATTTATCTTTTCTTTCACTAATGCCATATTTTCCAATTTCAATACTTTAAATGTCAAAACTATTTATTTAATAATTAAAATTAATTATCAAATAAAATTTCTATTTAACTTATTCATTAGACTTAATAAAGTCTCTTAATTAATAAATAAACCCTAAAACCTCTTTTCTTCATAATTAAGCCCTTACTTAGTGAAAAATCATAAATAAGACATAGTCTAATTTTAGAATTATAATTGATTAATTAAAACCAATTAACTGAGTCTACAAGCAGTATTATCTTAGCTAGTATGGGGACTATGGGCCTATATAATGAAGCTTCCAATAAGAAGATCTAGAATTTACTAAGTAAATTTTCTAACTTATTAATTCCTCCTTGCGCCACTATAGATTCAGAATTGCACTCTTAATTATATAGAACACTCTATATGTTCCAAGATATAGATACACTATGAATTATCCATCGTTTTAATCCAAATAATCGAAGATCCTCTATAGATGATTTACTTCGAGTAGGGACAAATTTACCGTTCTAGCCTTCATTGTATTTTATCCTTAAAACAATTAGCTTCCTATAAATGATATTTCAGTAAACTAATATAATTACTGAAATAAGAGCTCTTCTGTTTATCTCTATTAAGCCAAGCTCGAAGGAAATCATCATTTCACTTCTATATCTAGATAGAAGCTATATATTTCGTATCTATGATTAGCATTCCCACTCCATTGAATTATCATGTTTCCAAGATGTATGTTTTTGCCCGAACCAATTGATAAGCTTTAACGAACAAATCTAAGAACATAAATAACACTCTTGAGATTGAACCTAACTATATCAAGATTAAGATCTTTTGATCAAAGATCAACCAAGTGATATTGACTTAGAAAGATATAATGGTGTGTTTATGATATCTTCACCAAGTTCAATATCAGTCCAGTCCAATGTATACTCCATACATTCGATATTACCATACTTTTCTAATATCCTAGAAAGGACATAACACTTATCCAAGGTGTAAGTAAACTTTATTGGTTACTATCACGTTAGTGTAAATCCAGTGCACTGATAAATCATGGGACATAAACTTTTGAAACATATAATCACAATTACTTTCTACTGTATTGACATCACTGCAATAGTGAGTTACAATATGTGCTAGATTTAATAGAACTTGTATATCAAACCTTAAGCATGAAAAATACATGTAAATATAAATGACTTCTAATCTTTTATTGATAATAAACAAGATTGTATAAATGAGTTTTATTTAGGGCATTAAATCCAAAAAAAAAAAAAAATCCCACTTGCACTAACATAAAACTAGAAGTGTATTTCAATCAATCTATTTTCTTGATGTCCATATCAAGTGTAGCATAACTGCTTATACCCAAATAAAAAGAACTATACGATTGTGGTAAGCAACTGCTATCTCCGCCATTACTTTCTTTGTTTTCATAAAATATTATGCAACATTATTTTTCTATATGCATTACGCATAACGGGATATTGAATTCTTTAATCTATGATAAGTGCATCTGGATATACAGAAGACCCATCTCTAATTCTATCCAAAAATGAATAGAGATGTAATAATTAAGAACTTTCTCCAGCTTGAATAACTTTCTAGTGCCTTGTAAAACAACTAAGTTCTTTAGCTTCACTAGTGGAGCTTAAATTATTATAGACGGGTTTTTACATCCTTCTAGAATAATTCCTCCACCCCCAGAGTAACAACCATCTCTGATATTAAGTTCTGAGATGGTGTAGATATAGAGACTCTAATATACACCCCTATCATCTAACATATAGGTCACTTTTAGAGATTCTTTCTTGATTATTTCCCTAATATTCCTTGTTTGATTACATCTTTGATGGCTCCTACTCAACAGTAGGAGTCTGGTTTAATGCATACACAAGTGTGCATTTAATCTCTTACCATTGGTGCTTAGGGACCTCTTGTTGTGACATTTTATCTTAGTCTAGAACATTAAGTTCCTTCTAGTCTAAGTCATCAACAGAGCATTCTAGTATTAACATTAATGTAAAATACTTGCTTAAGATAAAGTAATTACTATAGATACCATAAAACATTTCATAAGAACCAGAAATTGTGCTTGATTCTTTCGAATAGACATTGCAAAATTTCCTATCTTATCCTCATAATATTGACAAGTTATTACTATCCATATGAATGGTTAGATTAACTTTTTTTAGTTGTATTTTAAAGTTCCTTCTAGAACATATCATAGTAGGCTATCACTAGTGTCATCTAAATGATAATGGATTAGACTTTTAAAATCCTCCCACTAAGATAAGCTACTGTGATTCTATGTCGAAGGACTTCACTGGTATTTATTTACTATTACTATAGTAACATATATATTGGAACATTTACAGGATCAAGAATAAGTTCTATTAGGTTGCTAGTTTGTATATTATATTATGTCCATGTCTAACTAAAATATGTGTGTCATAGAGATTATGTGGTGTATTGAGTATAGTCTAGAGTTCAAAGAGTTTGAACTACATATATCAATAACTTCTTCCACCCCTAAGTGTTATAGAGATTTTGTAGAGTTTCGAATAAAGTCTAAAGTTCAATAGATATAAAAGATCTTTGAACTGCATATAATAATAACTTCTTCCACCCTATCAGATCAAAAAATCTTTTTATTAAATTAAATCTTATTAATTGCTTAAGAATTGATTCATAAACATTGAATTTAAATTCTAAATGTTTATGTGGTGTTATCTCTTTTCAAAGATTAATATGCCATAGATTTTGTATCACTAATAAAATACAAAACACATAAAACATCATAAACATATAAATATAATTTGGTACTGGCATACAAGTTAAATAATTTGAAGCTCAATTTCATATAAGCAATTTATAATGAAATCCTTTTAAAGAGAAAACTATTATATTAATACTCTAAAAAATGTGACAATGAATTGTCTGCAATAATATGAAATAGGGAATAAAATTTCCATACTAATAATTTGAAACTAAATTTTTCGATAACTAAAACAATTAATTCAAAAATTAAAGAAAAAAAAACGAGCTTCATCTTCAACTTGGACATCTCCACCCTTCTGTCCAACCATCTGTCTAAACTCGGGAGGATAACAAGGTAGTAGAAACCACATGCACCTTGCTTCCTTGCAGAGCAGGCTTTGACGGAATAAAAAATAAAGAATCTCAAGTGGAGTCGGCCACTCCCACTTCAAAATATGATATAAAGACTTTAAACAGGCTGGTATCATGTATGAGTTGGGTGCCAATTGGAATGGAGCAATGCAAAAATAGTTGCAGAAGTCCTTGAAATAGTCCCTAAGAGGAAGAACTGACCCAGCTCTAGAATGCTCTAGGCTCCAAGCACCTATCCTATAAGGTTCGCTGGTGCTGCAATCCTCATCTCCGGCTATACGTTCAAGAGGGTAACAGTTGAACTCCCCCTCGGCAACAGACCTAATGCGACATCCTTATTCATTCTTGATGTCGCACGACCTTAAGACTTCCCCGACCTAAGATCCCATGGATCTGATTTTGGACTCAATTAACTCAGTCTCAAAAGTGACAGTAGGATCTTGTGGAGTCTTTGATTTGTGAGCTTTTTGAGCCATTATTTCAAAATTTAAGTCACCTAGTGAAAAAGTAATCATGACTAAGGGTAAAAACATTGGACTCGCTAAGAGAATATCAATTAAGTTAGAAGGTTTAGGCCAAGAAGCTTCTCGCAAATAGGGATGCCTACCCTCAATAATCTCTTGCAAGAATTGCCTATAGCGACTAAAAGTTTCATCTTGACTAAATTTAACGAGGTGATCCCTAATTTTCTCATCATTTACTTCAAGAATGGTTTGAGATCTTTGATTTTTGGGCTTAAATTTTATGGCAGAAAGTTGAGGACAAACAAATTTTAAGAATTTTGGGATTGTGATTTCTGAGATAAATTGGGACATGGTTATATATAATAATGTCTTAATTTTTGGAAAACAGGGTACAAATAAAACCAAAAATTTTTTGAATTGTATAACCTTAAACTTGTATAACCCTAGATTTATGCAAACATTCAAAATCAAAATACCCAAGCAACAAAGCAATGCAGACAAGGAAAACACATACCAAGAAATAAAAATTGTAAGAACAAAAGGAAAAATCAATAAAAAAGAGTGTGTCACTTACTGTCTTGATGAGAAATTCTGGGTAGGGAAGAACTTTGCGCTTGAAATACCAAAGGTCAAAAAGCTGGGTCTTGATGATTTCTAAGTAGAGAGATACAATCAGACAAAATACACAAAAAGAATGTGAGAGATAATGAGGGCATGCAAATTCAGAAGAAAAGGTGGTTGAGATTTTGTCGAAAGCTTGAAGGTTTGAAAGCTGAAAAATGGTAAAAATAATGTACAATTTCAAATTTATACCTGAGAGGTGGTCACCGTTCGATCAAGGGAAACCTAATCTAACGAATGGAAACTTTACAAGAAAGGAACAATCAGAGCATTAAATGAGAAATGATGTACCTTGAAGTTTTGAATCGCCAAATTCTAAGCATGTAATTTTTAAACAAAATAAATATGGTTATACCCTTGAAGACATTTGAAAGTTCTTTTTAATTAAAAAACACTTTTTAGGGGTCAATTGTTACACCTGAAATTTGGCTATCAATCAGAAGTTAACACATGTACTTCAGAAAGAATATGAATCAGCTCAATGATTATAATATTAAATTGTATTATTAAATGCAACTTAAACAACTCGTTTTAATTAATTACAATTGATAGAAATATTCAAACTCACTGCCACATAAGCATATGCTAGATGAGAATAATAAATTATTAACAGATATAATGGACGAGACAATATGTTCATCTCGGGATAAACAGTCTATAATAGAAGCGTACAAGATGAGACATCATGGAGCTTGCAACTCATTGACCCACATACTTGGGAGTAAAAGCTTGCAACTCATTGACCTACATATTTGTGCCTAGAAGAAATTGTTGGAAATTATTTTACCAGGATCTTAGATCTACTCACAAGTATGTTGATTAACACCCTAAATATGAACTCCTAAAACGATTATGAAATAAACACATATAAAGTATTAAAAACCTTACATTGGGTGTAGCGGAATTAAATGTCTCCTTCTGTTCAGATCTCTAACCCTTGTATCCTTTCTGTCGCAGAGTATTATCAAGATCTGAACCTGGATCTCTTTCTCTCCTTCTTTAGTGCTGAAACTCCTTCTTGTTGAATGTCTTTCTTCACGATCTTCCTCACTATGATTGAGGTATCACTTGCTGTGTGTGGGCACTACTCTAAACACTAAGTGGTTCGAAATTTCAAGGAAGAAGAGAGAGAAGAAGGTGGTGGCTAGGTATAGAGAGAGAAGGCTCAGGTTTTTCTCTGAAGGAAAAAGTAGAAAGTTAAGTGTAAATTTCCTGAAGCCTTCACTATCTATTTATAGCATTCCACTAGGGTTAGGTTTGAATTATTTGGCATTAAAATAATGAAAATATCAGATGATAAACCCTATAAAAGTGGCCGGCCTAGGCAATATGGATTTGGGCCTAACTTTTTGCAATTTTGCAGTTTTATCATTTCTGCATCTCATTTTCTCAGAAATGCCAATTTTCAAATTCAACCATTTAAATGCCAATTCTAACTATTTAATAACTATAAATAATTATTAAATAATATTGTCATTTATCATATTTATTAATTGAACCATACAAAATATCATAATTAACAAATATGCCTTTAAAACTCTTTCTTTACAATTTCGCCCTTACTTAGTGAAAAATTCACAAATAGACATAGTCTAATTTGAGAATTATAATTGATTAATCAAAACCAATTATATGAGTCTTACAAGCAATATTATCTCAACTAGTGGGGGGACCATGGGTCTATATAACCGAGCTTCCAATAAGCAGATCAAGAATTTATAACCTAAATTCACTGACTTATTAATTCTTCGTTGAATCCACGCATATAACTTAGAATCGCACTCTCAGTATATAGAATGCTCTATATGTTCCACCATATAGACACATCATTAGTTATCCATTGTTATAATCCTAATTTGATCAATGATCCTCTATATGAATGATCTACACTGTAAAGGGATTAAATTACCGTTACACCCTACAATGTATTTTATCCTTAAAACACTTAACCCCGTATAAATGATATTTCAGCTTATGTGAAATGAGTACTTCACCATTTATTTTCGTTTGGTCAAGCTTGAAGGAGATCATCCTTTACTTACTATTCGCCAGATAGAAGCTACAGATTCCATGTTTATGTTAGCACTCCCACTCAATTGCACTACCGTGTTCCCAAAATGTACGTATCACCCTGACCCAAAAGTAGGCTTAACTAACGAATCAAAGAACACGAATAACCTCTTGAGATTGAGCCTAATCATAACAGGATTAAGATCATTTGATCTAGGATCAACTAGGCGATATTGACTTGAACAGATATTACGGTAAGTTTAATAAATCTAAGTCAAAGTTCAATATCGGTCCCTTCCGATGCATACTCCATGCACCCAACCTGAGCTTTACTTTAACCAATGCTCTGGAAAGAACATAGCATTTCTCCAAAAGCAAGTAAACTCTGTTGTAGATTATCATATCAGTAAAACCCTGTGTCTGATAAATCTAGGAAACTTTATTCACATAGTCATGTTTACTTTCCAAAGTGTTGACAACACAATAAACAGGATCAAGTATGTGAAAAGGGTTTCAGATGAATTTATAAATCAAATAGACAAGCAATTGATAAGATGAACCAAAACATACACAAATGAATGAAAAATAATTTTGTTTCTTTATTGATGTTGAATAAAATGGATTACATTGAAATGGAGTTTTATTTAGGGCATAAAACCCAATAGAAATAACTGCATTCATCCATCTCACCATTTACGCAACAGAGTAACCACCTCACTAATATTATTACAATACAAAGAACATTGCGAGAGGAATCATATTTATACTTAACATTTTTTCCTATAAAGACAGTGAAGAAGGACAACTCACATTAAGCGAGAAAAAACCTTCATAGTCAGTATAACTTTTTAAGGATAAAGACAAAAAAGCGGTTGAGTAGTTATTTAATATAATCCCATGTGCATAAAAATAAAACGTGAAGAATGTCCACGTTTCATGAGCAATTGAAATGATTAGACCCCAATGAAAAACACTGTCATTCTATACACATATAAATAGGAAAATAATCCAGAAAAAAAGGGACGACAAAATTGAGAGAAAAAAACTATAATTTACATTTATTAGAGAATTGTACTCTGTATTAAAGTCATCATCCCTAATAAAGACTCGTAGAGGATGCAGATTTTAACTACAAAACTACGTAAAAATATCTAGTGTTCATTTATTATTATTAATTCTGGTATATCTTTATTACGTAAAAGACTTATATATTTAGTTAACAAAAATTTGCGTTAACAACTGTTGGTATAATTTAATATCAGCTCTTATATACATTCATTCAATAACTACTATAAAAATTTGCTAATCACTCTCATAAAATATCACATCTTAGTAGTGCTGGTATCATTATAGTCTAATTGTAATGCTCTGAAAAAATAAAAAAGAATTGCTATGGGCAATCTATCTTTGGTATTTGACATCACTTCAAGTGTTATATGCTATTTGTGTAATTTGATATCAAATATCACATATTATAATCTAATAATTATTATAAAATACTCGTAAGACACTACTCAATAGCATACCTTGCCTCATGTTGGTGTTGGACACCATTGTGAGGAAAAACAGCTGTAACTGGAAGACCAGTTGTATATGAGTTGTGAAAAAAAGTTATGTTGAATATTTGGTAAATTATTAATTTTAAAATACTGTGAATAGTTAAGATTCTAATTATAATATTAATAATTTTATAATATTATTTTTTAGGATCACAAATATATCAAAATTATGTTATACAATTTTATTTTCATTTTTATACGATAAATACTATTTTTGGACCATCTATTTTGCAAAAGCTACCGACTGGACTTTATGTTTTGTTAAATGATAATTCATACCATGTATTTTTTTTTAAAATGGTACCAAATCGAACCTGAGCTCAATTTTTATCAAATGAAAACTTAATAATAACTTGACCTAGAACATGTTATGACCAGACTGTTATGAACATGTTAAATTATGTTTTGGTAAATACTATTTAGGTTGGTTATAATAAAAAAAAATCATGAATATTCAGTTCAGGTCAATTTTGTATTATTTTAAAAAATACAGTGTGTGAATTATTATTTAACAAAATAGATGGTCCAATTTATATTTTTTGTAAAATATAAAATTCAAAATAGTATTTTTTTTATATCTATATTTTTTTCCCAAGATATGAATTTAAATGTATTTAATAAAAAAATAATTTAAAAATACTTTATTCTATTACATGTAAAAAAATCATAATAAATACTAAGTTCATTTGGTTTGTTGACATAAAGTTATGAAACTAAAAATATGTAATAAATACAAAATATTTTTTAAAACAAAATAAAAAATAGAAATAAAAAATTAAATATTATTTATTTTAAATATTTTTATTTTAACTGATATAAGATGAATCTTGGCTATTTGCACCCTTCTAACTCTTTTAGACGAGACTTTTAAGTCTTTCTACCATAAAAATTATCTTTTTTTGATCTATGAATTATTCATATCTTCCTTTCATTTACATATTATACTTTATATACAATGTATTTTATGAGTGACTACTCAATGATTACATTTTTCTTTTACCTATAATAGCAGATTACTAATAGGTAAAACTTTTTTTTTTAGAATTAATTAATTATTTTCTTAAAATAATTAATTGAATATTTAACAATACCTCTTTTAGCAATTAATAATTATAAATAATTCTTTTATATAAATCCTCTACTATAATTATTTTAACAGTTAAATCATTTAATTATAATATTTACAATAAAACTTTAATTTTTTTTTACAAAAATTAGACTTCTTTTTACAGAAATTAGAATTCTCTTCTTGTATAATAAATTTTTAAATAATTAATTATTTTTAAATGATATTAAATTATTTTTTTATAACTAGAAGAACTAAGTATAAGTTTTTCTATTTGCGTTTGAGGTTGCTTCGTTTTCTGAGGGAGCTAGACTTTATTTTTTGACTCTGGTTTGGTTTTTTGAGTAAATAACTCCTTATAAAAAAAATATGGAGGAGTTTAGCCATTTTTTTTTTAGAAAATACATTCAACCTATTTCAATTTTTACTTTTTAAATATTTAAATAAAAAATTAAACAATTAAGTATAATAATTTTAAATTAAAGTTATAAGTATAATAAAATTTTAATTATAAAATTATATGTGTATAATTTTAAATTATAAAGAGTTTTGCTATAAAATTTTTAATAATTTAAGGGCAAAAAAAATTATTAAAAGATCCTTATTTAACAATAAATTAAGAAAAATTAATTAATAATTATAATTAATTTATTTATAATATATAATTAATCTTCATTCAAGTTTTATAAGGAAATAAATTGTTAGGTGACTATTAGATTATAAGTTAATTATTATTTATTTTTATTTAATTTTTAAATTGATCACAACTATTCAATAGTAATTTAATGGGTAAAAAAATGTAACCATAATGGTTACATATTTAATGTAACCATTGAAACCTATATTATAAACTATTCTCTTTACTAATCTTTTACTACTCTAAAAAAATACATCTCTCGATATTTAAAACGGATAAATATGTATCATAAATATGATTTATACTATGTATAGAATCTGCTTGTGAATTCATATTAACTAATAATTTTTAAAATAGATAATCATACAATTTTTCATGTGCCAAGAACCAAATTTAAATTGGTGACACGTAAATTTTTACTCCTCTGCTCTACCAATTGAGCTACCCGACCATTCATGATACATCATCATTTTACTCAGGGCCGTCTCAAGGTGAGAAGAGGCCTAGGGCAAAATTTAAAAATAGGCCTTTTTTTTATATAAAAATTAAAAATAAATATTAATTACATTTTTGACACAATATCAATTTTAATTATTTTATGTAATAAATAAATTTTTGCCACATAAGTTCTCGATAAAGTAATATTTAATTAATTATTACGAACATCTCTATTGAAGTGTTATATAATTTACCATATTTTTTTTTTAAAAAAATAATATGTCAAAAATTATATAATTTTTTTACATATTTATAAATTTTTTAAAAAATACATAATAAATATACATTATTTATAGTACTATTAAAAAAAGTAAATATCTTAAAACTAAAAGAACTACAGTATAATTCTTTTTGAAACATTAATATTATTTATTTATTTATTATTATTTTTATAGTTTTTTCTTTGTTATGACTTGAAATGAAAGAATAACATATATAACTTTTTAAAATATGAAAATGAAGGTGGGAAGGATCGAATCAACAACCTCTCCACTCATAGATAACACAAATTACCAGTCGTGCTATAAGATTCTCATACAATTAATGGAATTAAATATTTATATATTATAAGTTTTTATATATGTATATATATTATTTAAATTTTTTCGGGGCCTCGAAAATTATGGGGCCTGGGGCGTATGCCCCGGCTGCCCCACCCTCTGGCGTTTTTACTAAAAGACTTAAACTATGTCAATTAAAAAGACAAAAGAGGAATTACATTTTTAATTATTTCAATTGCACATTAGGATTCCTTATGTTGATTTGTAGGTCTTTCATATATAAATATATAGAGGAGGTTTCAATAGTTACATCAAATATGTGACCATCGTGGTTATATTTATATTTAACTATTAGATCATTATTGAATGGTTGTGATTAATTTATAAATTAAAAGAAAAATAAATAATAAATAACTCGTAACTTGATACTTTATTTCTTTATAAAAACTTAATTATATTTAAAATTAAATTACTAATAATTATTGACTAACTTTATGTAATTTGTTAATAAGTAAAGATCTTTTAGCAATTATTTTTTTAACTTAAATAATTGAAATAATTGCAACAAAACTCTAATTTAACGTTATTAGATACATAACCTTAATTAATAAAAAAATAGTATGAATAATCTCTAATTAGAGGTAATTTTACGCTCAATCTTACTTTTTAACATTTTTAATTGCCACATTAATGTGTCAGTCCAAGATTGGTTCAAGTTATTTAATTTTTTTTTCTTTTAAAAAATGAAAAATTAAGTAAAAAAAATATAATAACAACTAGAAAATTAATGATTGTTAACTATTTCCGCTCCTTGTTGAAATCATCTTCATCAATCTAAAGATTGCAAAAAAAAATTTATCAAAGTATATTACCAACTAATTGAAATTGTTGCTTCTTTTTCACAAATAAGCATAACAGTAGGAAAATAGCAAGAAAATTATTAAAAACTAAAGAGAAATCTAACTGTACCTTGTTGAATAGACAGATGAGTTTATGGCATAGATGTAGGAAATTGTATCGAAGTGGAAAATTTACATAATATTAGGTTGGAACAAAAATAAAATCTTAATTTTTTAATTTTTTTTATAAACTAGGAAGATGGGTCAAGCGATTGTTGCAAAATAATAATTAGATGTAATTTTTAAAAATTAATTAAGTATTTAAAAATTTATTTTAGAAGGGGTGGAAGTCTAAATTTTGTAAGAAAAATAGAATTTTATTGTAAATATTATAGTTAAATGGTTTAAATGTTTAAAATATTATAATAGAGACTTAAATATAAAAATAAAATCATTTATAAATATTAATTGCTAAAAAGGGTCTTATCAAATATTTAAATTAAAATTAATTATTATAAAAAATTGTCAATTATGATTAATTTAATTCTAAAAATTTTTTTTTACTTATTAATAACCTGTTATTATATGTAAAAAAAATGTAACCATAAAAGTGTAACTATCATGATTACAATAAAAATGTAACTATTAAATAATCACCTATATATATATATATATTACAACTATTGTGATAATAAAAAAACAGTCATTCAGGTCCAGTTGTAAAGTTAGAATGACGAAAAACATAACAAATTATAATAAATAAATTAATTATAATGTTTTAATCAATTTTCTCAAAATAGTTTTTTTTTTTTAATTGGATTGTACTAGTTTTAGATTTTAGCTTAAGTTTTTCTTTATCAATTCTTCAATAAGTTTATGAGTATTGTTATTAGACACTAGTCATTCTTAGCACTACTTAGAGGTGATATTTTGCGATTAGTTAATGATATTCCAAAAATTATTACATTAAATTATATATGATCCAATATTTAATTTCACCATTAATGATATTATACTTTAGAGGGTGTTTAGACATATTTTAACTTCTTCAAAAAGATAAAAAGGATTTGCAAAATGAGGGCTACCTAGTTCCAACTTCCAAGGCTGAGTACATACACAACAAGAAAACAACACACAATTAAATACAACAAGAAAAAAGAGAAAGGGCAAAAGAGAAAAAGGAAAAAAAAAAAAAAAATGATGTGGCGGTTAGTTGGCAAAGGGAGTCGAACAATGACTTGCTTTCACTTGGCTCAATCACTCTTCCTCGCCTCTGCCTCTGCCTCTGCCTCGGCCTCTCATAGTTCTTACACTTTCATTTCCAAACCCTTTCACTCCTTCAACAACCATCTTCCCCAACTCTCTTCTGTAAGTATCTCTCTCTCTCTCTCATTTCTCCATTTCTCAACTTCATCGCCCATTTCTTATGTTACCTATATATATCTCTTCAGGTTTTCCTCCACCCAATTGCCAACTCTGCAAGTTTTGCATTTTGTTCCAAACCCGGAAGGGAATTGAGAACAGTGTCACCCGAAAGTATGTCAAATCCGGACTCTATATCGTACCTAACACAGCGTCAAGCTGCCCAGATCGATGAGACCCTCATGGGCCCTCTTGGCTTTAGTGTCGATCAGTTAATGGTCAGTCTTTTTTCCTATTTTTTTTTTTTTTTTCATTTGCCTTCTTTATTCGAAATGTGTTTGTTCTTAATCTCTTTTCTCCCTCCATTGTAGGAATTGGCAGGTTTGAGCGTGGCTGCTGCAATAGCAGAGGTATTTAGTTTCTGTTTGAGTATAATTAAACTATGGAAAATTCGGATTTTGAGAATTGATTTTCCTATTGAAAATCCATCTTTATGGATAATTGTGGACGTGAACCAAATTCAAATTTAGTAGATTGCATTCTTACGCTTCTGTTGTATGAATTGAGAATTTAATTCTGATCATCCGTAGAATTGAATCGTGTTAATTTTCATGGTCTTATAGTTTATATTATGTTGGGGGAAGATTTGGTTTGATTGTATTCATTATCATTCCTTATTGTCTTCATTGCCTTATCTATTTTTAAAAACCTATACTGCATTATTTTATTTGTTTTAGCTTAAGAAGAAAATTATGAAGGAAAAATAAAATAAAATTGAGGGGCTACCAAGTGGTTCCATAACTGCCTACTCAAGTCTTTTAATTCTGTTTGGAGGTATTGAGAACTCAGTTTTGGAATTTCTATGCTTTCAAGTTTTGAGTCATTACGTTTTTTTTTTGTTTTGGAAGGTTTACAAATTAAGTGAGCATAATCGCGTGCTTGCTATTTGTGGCCCTGGGAACAATGGTGGTGATGGTCTTGTTGCTGCTCGTCATCTGCATCACTTTGGGTATAAACCTGTTATTTGTTATCCAAAAAGAACTCCCAAGCCTTTGTATGATGGGCTTGTTACTCAGGTTTGTTCCGTACATAATATTGTTTTTCATATATAGGGATTGACAACCCTCAGTTTCTTTTATAAGTTCTTGCTTTATATTCTCATCTGATTGATAATTTTGTAGCTTGAATCACTCTCAGTACCTTTCATCTCCGTCGAAGATTTGCCGTTAGACTTGTCAGAGGACTTTGACATTATTGTTGATGCAATGTTTGGGTTCTCGTACCATGGTATTTATCATCTTTTTTTATTTTTTTATTTTCTCCTAAACGAACTTTATTTGTCCTAGTAAAGTCATCAAATTTAGTTCTTTAAATTTATTCTAGATCTTTACATAATTGTCAATGAAGGTGATAAGTTATTATATATATATATTTTTTTTGATGCTGCATCCAATTGGATACACCTTAAATTAATTACCATCTTATATTGATCAGGTTCCCCAAGACCTCCTTTTGATGGTTTGGTTCAAATGCTTGTTTCTCTACGGAATTATGATGGAACACGTCAAAAAACCCCTGCTATTGTCTCCGTGGACATTCCATCTGGGTGGCATGTTGAAGAAGGAGACATTGGTGGTGAAGGCATCAAACCTGACATGTTGGTAGGCTTTGGATAGAAACTGCCATTGTGTTTTCATACCATTTTAGAAGATTTTATTTCAAAATTTGTTTATGAGAATGTGATAGAATTAGCTAATCATTTGAAGATAAGTGAAAGTGTGAGCTATCTTATTCATTGAGTTTCACTATGATTTTAGGTTTCTTTGACTGCTCCGAAGTTGTGTGCAAAACAATTTTCTGGCCCACACCACTTTCTGGGTGGCAGATTTGTACCTCCTTTAATTGCTGAAAAGTACAAACTTCATCTTCCATCATATAGTGGAACTTCTATGTGTGTTCTTATTGGAAAGCCTCCAAAAATTGATGTATCAGCTCTGAGAGAGAATTACATTTCGCCTGAGTTCCTTGAGGAAGATGTGGAATCTGACCCAATAAATCAGGTATAATAATTGATAACCACTGCCGGATGATTATTACATTTTCAATCTCGAGACTTATAATTTATGTTCAACATCATGTATACATATTTGTTATATATCTTGTTGCAAAAATTAGCCTGGTATATCAATAAAACTAATAGGTAACTTGCAGTTCCGCAAATGGTTTGAGGAAGCAGTGGGTGCTGGATTAAAAGAACCAAATGCCATGGCCTTGTCAACTGCTGGCAAGAATGGAAAAGTGTAATGTTTGCTTTTCCTGCTTTGTTACCTTTATTGTTAGTACTGTATTTTTGCATGTTCCTGAAGTACTTATTTGTGTGAGATGTTCACACTTCAGTTATTTACTTAGAGTTCTACATTCCAATTTTCCTTCTTGTGCTAAACTGAAATAACATTTATTGTAGGGTTGTATTACAGCCAAGGGTTTTATTGAGTCTAAAGTATTTTCTGATCTTGTTATGCATTTTGTAAAATGCAAGTGTCTGATGTCATCTGATATAATTATTCTCTTACTCTCAAAGAATGCAAGATCTGTAAAGTTGGAACTTGAGTGCTTCGTGATATTAGTTGAACACTGATAACCCTTCTATTTTGTATTACTTGTACTAGTTGTAAGAAAACTAATGAGTGATGTCTTAGTAGCTTAGCTGGCAGGTTTGGGCACAGAGCAGGTAGTTTGTTATGAAAGGTTCTGTGTGTATTAAAAGAGGCATGACTCTGAAGGGTATGACTGATCTAAGTTGTAACCGAGCTTTGTTCTAGGAGTCTTTCAAATGCTCTATATCTATTTGCTTAGCGTGGTTCAGTAATACACAAATTCATTTTCTCTTCAGTTTCCATTTCTCTGCTTTGGTATCACTTTTCCCTACTGAACACGTCAGCATGTATTTGAAAATAACCTATGTTATTGAAGTGCTTAGCTTGTGGAGCCATTGTAGTTTATCAACTATGATGTGCATAGAGGTCTTTCCTTTGCACTAGCCTCATTAACAAAGTCAATCTACATATTTTTGAGTATAGCAGTAGGAGTCCTACTTAAGGAAGATAATATTGCTTGAGTAGTGGTTATTTGGGAATCAAAGTTACGTCCTAATTTATGTCAAGTAGAGTACTGCTAGAGCCCTTTGGAACCAGTTTTGTGGATTTTAATAAAAAGAGCACAGCCATCAATTCCAAATTGAGTTATTATTAGTCAATTTTTACTGTTCAAGGTTGTGTTAAAAGTTGATTGTTATTTATTTGGCTACACAGTCTTGGTAAATCATTGGTAAATTTTTGTAGTTTTCTCCAATAGTTTTTTTAACAACTCCAACATGAACAATGTACATATCAGTTTCTGTTATTTGTTTCGTGCTTTGAGCATTTTGCTCTTTTTTGATATGGTTGCTTCCTTTATAAATTTGAATTGCTGATTCACTGTCGTTTTACTGTTCTATACAGCTCATCACGAATGGTATTGCTAAAAGGGTTTGATGAGAATGGTTTTGTCTGGTTAGTATGGTAGTGTACTTTCAGCAGTAGTGCTTGTAATGCCTTTCTGTATAAATGGACCTAATTTTGTTCTCTTGTTCCCATATGCAGGTTCACCAATTATGAGAGTCGAAAGGCTCATGAGTTATCAGAAAATCCTCATGCATCACTTCTTTTTTATTGGGATGGATTAAATCGGCAGGTAGTACAAGTTCTATCAGATATGCCTTCGTACATACATTCTTATCAGTCAAAAAGAATTTCTTATATAATTAAATTGGATGTGGAAAACTGCTTTGGTTATGTGACATTCCTTCCTTAATCCTGAATCGTAAGTCAGTCGACAATTGTTCCAGCACTTTTATTTATTTTGTGTAGCTATGTATGTTCAAGCACAATGTTGAATGGTAATTCAAAATCTCACATTTCTTTTTAGGGTTATGGGAAGTTTAACTTCTAACTTTGAATGGAAGATCCAGGGATTTATTGCATACTATAGTATATGGAAATATCTTTTCTCTTAAAATTTAATATTATTAATAACTTTTACGGTCACAATAATCTTGCCTTGTGGGAACTCTAATCTTTTATCTGAAATTCTCTTTCCTAGTGTTACCAATTGGGATTGATTAAAGCACAATAGTATTACCAATGAAGCATTTGAGTGGATTTTCCCAAGAGAAGTCTATTAGTGTAAATGACTTTTCCACAATGTGTTATTTTCTTTTCTTTCAACAGTAAGGCTCCTTTGCTATTTAGGAAATGTATACCTTTCTAATTTTCATTTCCACATTCATGCCTTAGTGTTTTGCTATCAAAGCATAATAATTACCATTTCACGTGATTTTCTTAGCAATTGATTACACTTGTAAATGAAGAAACTGACTTACATTAACTTTTGATTTGTAGGTAAGAGTGGAAGGATCTGTCCAGAAAGTTTCTGAAGAGGAATCTGAACAATACTTTCATTCCCGTCCCCGAGGAAGTCAAATCGGAGCAATAGTTAGCAAGCAGGTTCTATTTTTCTCAGTCCTCTTTATTTATGTGTAAGGCGCATTCCCTTCAATCTAAAAAATTAGGTTTCGTGTTTATTATGAAGGCTACAAGATAAATTGTGCTACAAAATGTAGCACAATTTATCTTGTAGCCTTCATAATAAACACGAAACCTAATTTTTTTTCCCTTTGTTTTATTCTTTTCTGCTTTTTATTTTTTCTGTCTCTTGTTTAAGCGGCTTTCCTCCGTCTTAAGTGAGGGCATTAATCTATTGCAGAGGGTGATCAGTCTAAGACAATGATCTCTCCTCTTTTTTCAAAAAAAAAAAAAAATTGTGCTACATTTTGTGAAAAGATTTATATGATAAAATTAAAGATAGCCTCATAGTTGATCAAAAGAGAATCCAACAACTGTTTTAGATCTACATCTTTCTCTGATATAATTTATGATATCCTTGTATAAGTTCCTAATTTATCTTCAAGTTAGGAGATTTAGAGAAGATAAGATTTTGGGAAGATTCTTGGATAGGAAACATTTTGCTGCAAGAGATGTTTCCAGATTTAACTTTACTTTCTTCTGTAAAAAATAAATGTATCAAAGAATTCTCCGTCGAGGTGGAGTGGGAACTAAGGTCAGCTGGAGTCTACAGTTAAAAGAAATAAAAATTTAAATGGTAGGGAAGTCCCGCATTGCTCCCCATGCACTTTGTTGAAGGGTAGACGGATTTGGATTCTAGACAGCACTTAGATTCTTGTATTTCTGCATTTAAAAGATTTAAATTTGAATACCTTGGATTTTGAGAATGATTGAGCGAAAGGTCTATGGAGAAGTTCCGCCCCATCAAAATCAGAAGTACAAGTTTTTGGGTGGCTTCTTGGGAAGGTTTACACGAAAATATGCAAAAAAAGATGCCCTTGACAAGCCTTGTCTCCAGGTGGGTGTGTTTGCTGCAGATCAAATGGAGAATCAACAGGCTATTAGTTAAGTTTTGGGTTAAGCAACTTAGGGAATTCAGCGAACTTTTGGTATTGAGTTCTACCCAAGTGCTTGTATGAGTGGTATTAGAGCCATGCACCCTCAAATGGGACCGATGTTGCAGAAGGGGCGACCTGTGAATTAGGCCCAGAGTAGAGTGGGCCGCTGTAGACGCCGGCTCCAAAGGATGGTGTATCGTCAGGATTCCACATTGACCAAGTATGGGATTGATTAGCAGTATGTAACTATTTGGGCACCCTCCTCTTTTTGGCCAGCTTTTGGGAGTGAGGTCTACCCAAGTGCTTGTATCATGTTGCTGATCTCTTTTTCTGTATCCATGCATGTCTTTTGGCCATGTTTAGGTTCATGTTCGCATTTCTATCAGTTAAACATGTTCTGTTTACTTTTAAATAAATATAAATTATTACTATTTTTGTTATTGTGGTTTGGCTTTCTTTCTTTCAGTTTGCAATGAATTTATTTTATAAAGGGTACTGGAAAGATGATACTTGAATAATTATTTAAACTCTAACAGTAGGGTTGTTCTTTGTTTCTTTCAGAGTACAGTAGTTCCTGGAAGAAATGTTCTATATGAACTATACAAAGATTTAGAGGAAAAATACTCTGATGGGTAAGTCATTTGGTGTTTTATTTTGGCTGTACTTAAGCAAGTAATACAATTCTTTAAGGCTGCTTTTGGTGATTAGGATAGGATAATATTGAATTAATTTTTTTTTTTTTTTTTTAATAAGAATGAGCAATTTATTAATTTGTCAACAACTTATGAAAAACAAGTTGGATAGAAAGATAAAGATGTATTGATTTATACACACACGCACATATGAAGGTGGACGATTGGATTTGATAGAATTATCCCAAGTTTCTCAATGGGACTAAATTATCCGGAAGGAGAATTAGTTAGCTTGTTAGCTTAATTTTTTCAGTATGGTTAAAATTTATTCAGTCCAATGCAGTCTTTTACTTTCCTGTCCAAGAATATAGATAATGGGTCCCAGCTTGTTGGTCCTTCGCTGCCTTACATGCTGTGGGCTGCATGCAGTTGCCTACATTTTGTTTTACTTTTTTTATCAAACCAAAGTCAATTTTATGGGTGTTTGTTATTGGGGGGTGGTTCTTAGGAAAGGGAATTTAAAGCCAAACCTATATTTGGTACGACTTTAGTGGAGGGTTTGTGTTTTTGTAGAGTCCATCTTTAAGTTTATTTTTGGGGTAATCTCACACTCTTTAAACACTATCCTATTTTGTTCTACATGGACACTTGATTTTTATACCTAGTCTCCATTCTGTTTGTTAAAAATGAAGGAAAACAATTTATTCATTTCGATGAATCTGAAATAATAACAAATTCTTGTTTGCACAGAAGTGTGATTCCAAAGCCTAAATACTGGGGAGGATACCGGCTCAAGCCTGAGCTGTTTGAGTTTTGGCAAGGACAAAAGTCTCGATTGCATGACAGGTAGTTTCTACTTTCTATCCCATTTATGAGACATGTTCCTTTTAAATTCTGTGCTAGAATTTGGTATATGTATATCAAGTTGGCTAGTTTGGCACACATGACAGACATGATTAAAGCAATTTATCAACACTTGTTAAAAAGTAAAATGAGAGGACAAATTATGCTGTTTAAAATTCACTTTTACATAGTGCAAAGTTCCTTTACATTGGTAAATTCAGGAACACAAGTAATAGCAATAGGCAGCAAAATAGAGAATTGAAGTAATTGATAGTCCCAGGTAATTTGAGAGAGACACGGTTCAGTACACAGTATGAATCAGCATGCAAATTCACACTCTAATCTCTTTTATTCTTACAACTTTTTCCATATAAATTGATTCTAGGATCTTCTAGGGCAATGTTGCAAATGGTTCAGGCTGATGCTTTCTTACTTACACTAACAACAATACTCTCCCAATTTGTTTATGTTATGTTCTGGTACACAGATTGAGCTACTCCCCCGAGGAAACCAATGGAGGACGAGTATGGAAAATCGAACGTTTAGCTCCCTGACTATTATTTTCGGCTTCGTCGTTGTGAAGTTTGCCACTAGCAGTGTAGAACAATTTATATCTCTACATTATAATGTGCAATACTTTACTCGTTATGTTGGAGTAATGTATAGCGAAATGGAAGGTATTGCTTTGTAACTTCATAATGGCATTGGAAGCAGTTTTTTTTTTTTTTTTTTTGAGGTATTGGAAGCATTTTAATATTATTGTGTGGTCTATGAAGAATGTATATTTTTTGAATTCTTGACACCAAAACAAAAGTTCGTATGGGATAATATGTATCTTAATAAATAATAGTTAATTTATTATTTTTTTCTAAGCTGTGTTGAAATTTAGTGTATATCATTCTGATGAGGTATCGAATTACTATTAATAACAACATTTAGTAGTTGTTTAACCTACTTCAAGTGCTGTATTTAATGTAGTTAATGGGTCATGTCTACTTAATCACTTCTTGAATTGAATTGAGCTTTGGGGCAAAACAGAACCAAAGGACAAGTGTAAAGGAAAGACCAAGAAGCAACGATATACATAGGGGAAATTAATTCCTTTAACTTATATATTTCAAAATTTTAATAATAGGTTAAATTTACATTAAACCCAAAAATACTCTTTTCATTTTTCAAACCTCACTTCTCTCTCTAACCTTTGTTCTCTCCCCTCTCTCTCTCGCTCGATATCTGTAATACCCGGAATTATGAGAAAGGATTAGCAAAACCCTAACTAGATAATTATGTATAATTGAGGAATTATATTATTATATAGTTCAATATATGTGAAATTATATGAATTTTAATATGTTAAGACCCCGTTGGTGAGCTAGGGGCATTCTAGTAATTGTGACCCGAGAGGGGTAAAATGGTGAAATTAATTTAATTACGTGCTTAATAGAACTATATTATTATATAGTATACCTGTGTTGTCTTTTTAGGTGTGTTCTGACAGGTTGGCGCGATATAGTCACAATCGGGTATTTCGGGCCGAACTGGGTTCAAGCCCGAAATACAATTGAATTGAATTAATTGGCATTTTAATTGATATTTGATAATCTAAAATTTAATTGGGTTTGAAATTGTGTGTTAATGCCATTTTTTCCCTTGTATGTTTAAAGTGGAAGTTATATGGCCCTAAGGGCATTTTAGTAATTTGGCTTTATGAGATAAATGTGTGAAATGGCATTTTTGACAAAAAAAGAAAATAGAAATTCTGGTTATTCTCTCTCAAACCTGAACCTCTCTTTCTCTCTCTTACTCTCTTGTTTTTCAACTTGATTTGGTGAGAAATTGATGAGAAACTAGTTTGATTGTTGGGGAAAAATTTGTGTTAAGGCTTGGAGTTAGCTTGTGCAAGGAATTGAGGTAATTTTTATAACTTTGATTCTCTTTTTCTTGCTGAATTTTAGTTAAAAAAAAAAAAAAGCATGAATAGGTTGAAGAAGATGATATGTGCATGATTGTGAGTTCTTGTTAATTTGAGCATGTGGTACTTGAATCTTTTGGGTTTTGTGTTTGTTGAGCATGGAATGAGATTCTAGGGTATTTTCTGGGTTTGATTTCATGTTAAAGTTGGTATGTTGCTGCTAGAAAATGTTTGGGGTTGAAGGATTTAAAGCTCAAGTTCATGAGCTTGAACTTTGTTGGTTTAAATGCATGATTTTGAATTGATTGTGTAATTTGAATTTTGAGAGTTGTTGTTAGCTCTCTATTGTGATGATTTTTATATGTAAGAAGTTAATTTTGGGTATGGTATGATTGAGGTTCAAATTTATTGAAAAATTGGCATGTTTAGGCCTTAAAAATGGAGTTTTTGGGTGTTCTGAACCCAGTCGTCGCGACGGGGTTTTTGGCCGTCGCGACTGGGTTTGGCAGTGAGAAATTCTGTTTTTCTCAATTTTGTTTTGGCCATAACTTTTGACTCGGGACTCCGTTTGGGACGTTCTTTATATCGTTGGAAAGCTCGTTCCGAGCTCTATTTGATTATCTGTGTTTTGAATGCCATGTTTATATTTTGTGAAAGTGAAATTGGGGATTAACCCTATTTGTGAAATCCCGGATTGTGTGACTAGGATTACCGGCACCTGATCAGGAGCACCCAGGGGTTTGGAATCTCTGTTATTGTGGGACAACAGGTAAGACAGTAGTTTGCACGTAGAGTATGCGTGGTGGCGCTTATGTTGAATATGATATATGTGAGTAATTGCAACCAGGATTAGGGTTATTACCCTAACATGAGCGGTTTAATAGCCTAGGGTTATTACCCTAGTGATATATGTCGTGTAATACTATGCCATGTCGGATATATCTATATATTGGGATTATGAATTATGCGCTTAAGGCATAATTAAACTAGACTCGGTAAGCTAGTACCTTGAGTTTAATTTTAATGCGGTCTAGGGTTATTACCCTAGAATATTATGAGTCCAGTGAAAGCATGAGTCAGGGTTGACACTCTTAGTAAATGTCATCTAAGTATATAGAAATGTATTATATGCGTGATTACATAGTATGCAAGTTAGGGTTATTACCCTAAGATTATATATGTTGTAGTAAATATTGAATACACGCATGTATGTTAAAAGTTATGTGTTTAAGACATAACTGGGTTAGACCTGGTATATATCACCCGGATAAACCACCGAAAGAACGTAATACATGGATTACGTATATACATGAATAGGGTTATGCGAGCAAGGCATAACCAGGTTAGGCTCGGTAATCAGAACCGAGGTAAACCCTACTGAGGCCTTATTGTATATAGACGTGTGAGAGCAACACGTAGGTCTACGCCACGTAGACAGAAATAGGCATGTGAGCGTAACATGCAGGTCTATAGCAAATAGACAAATAGTGCAGTGACACTAATAATTATGTGTTACATATTGAGATTAAGGGTTATGTGTCAAGGCATAATCAAGTTGGACTCGGTAACTAGAACCGAGATGAACTATTCTAAGGCCTTATTGTAATTAAACGTGTGAGAGCAACACGTAGGTCTACGCCACGTAGATATATATAGATGTGTGAGTGCAACACATAGGCCTACGCCACGTAGACATAAATAGGCATGTGAGTGTGACATGCAGGTCTGTGACACACAGACATATATGAATGGCATTACTGTTTAAATAACATGATGAGCATATTATATTTGTTATGATTTATACTGTCTTGCTGGGCTTGGCTCACGAGTGCTCTACTGTGCAGGAAAGGGTAAGGCATTAGCTGATGAGCCATGAGTTCTGGAGCTGGGCGAAGAATGTACATGTTCGGGCCATTTCAGACCAAGCGGGTTATGGGTCTATCAGTGTTGAAATTTTGAATTCTGTTTTGCCACTTAGGTCGGCTAGAAAGAAAAGACTTGTAATAAGTTTGTAATTATTTTTGGGATCCCTACTAGTTTGAAAGTTTAAATATATTACAAGTTTATTTTCATTATGTTTAATATAAAAGTTTAAATTCTGCGCTATTTTGGTTAGTAATCCTGATTAGGGGATTAGGGTTTCATAAGCATTTTTGGGTAGCGTGCCTAATTATTTTAGGGCGTTACAATTCCTTGAACATCCTAACCCAACCCACGCTAACCACCCTACAGACCCACAAAATCGGACCCATCAAACCCCTTCAACATCCCCATCGACCCACGGCGCTCCCCCACCGACCCACGGCGCACCCCACCGACCCGCGACGCACCACCACCGAAGCACCACCACTGACCCACGATACCCACGACGCACCCCCAACCGAATTAAACACAATGTCAAAGGTGAGTTCATGTTCTGTTTTTTAGTTTTTAGAATCTCATATTTGTGATTTGGGCAAGGTCCGATGGGGTCCGATAGGGTCAAATGAAACTGTGAGTTTGCGAGGTAGGAGACGTAGGTCCGATGGGGGGTCCGATATGGGGTCCGATTGTGTTCGATGAGGGGGGTCTGTGTAGATGAGAATGATGTAAATGAGAGGTATTTTAGGGATATCATAAAAGTTGTCATATCCTACAAATATTATTTATTGTGAGTTTAGGGGAAAATTTTCAACCAAATGTAAGCATAAAAAATCAAATTTCCCAACCTATATTAAGAGATGATGAATACAGCCAATAATTCTAGTAACTCTAGTGACATGATTACTACGCAGTATTTAAAATCAGAATAAATTAGAAAGAAATATTACAAAATAACAAAAATAATTGGAATCAATATTTGTAAAGATAAAAAAATAGAGTTGAGAAAATGTAAAACTCAGCTCAATGAGCATGAGGCTATTGTATTGTAATTTAAGGGTTACAATTTATAATTTGATCGTTGTACAATTGACAGGTGTAAGGTGATTACAAGAGGAATGTAGCGCAGAAAATAATACTAACAAAATCCTAACTGAATTTGTACAATTCGTACACAGGGAATATTCTAATGGTATTCCTCCCAAAACTTAGGACAGGTTACAATGCCACATAAGCAGCCAAGTCACCAATTATTTCTTGACACTACCCTCAACTGGCAGGGTGATTCCTTCACTTGAAGTTTGTCTTTTAGAAAGTGAAATCTTGTTGGTGACAATCCTTTGGTCAGGCAGTTAGCTATTTGATCATGAGAGGGAACATATCTAATTTCTAGCTGTCTTTGCATTACTTTGTCTCACGTCAAGCTCTATGTTCTTGGTTCTTGCATGATATACTAGATTGTCAGTCATGGCATTTGCACTCATATTATCACACCAAATAATGGGAGTTGCAGACAAGTGAATTGCCATTTCCTTAAGAAGTCCTTAAAGCCAATATAATTCTGCAACAACTTGAGCCAATGCTCTGTACTCAGATTCAGTACTAGAGCGGCTACCACACTTTGCTTCTTTGAGGACCAAGAGATGAGGGAGTCTCCCATAAAAACACAGTAGCTAGCAATAGATTTTCTATTATCTAGATAGCATGCCCAGTTGGCATCAAAAAATCCAATTAGATTCAGGTGTTCACCAGGAGAAATGTGCAATTGTAACACTCTACTAGTTTAGGCGTGTTAACGTGATTTCAACTTAATTGTGCAACTCGTTTCTAATCAGCGAGTTTATTAAAAATTGTGATTATTTAAAACTTTATTTAATTACTTATGGATACCAAAATAATAATGTATATATAAAATCGAGATCCCGTTTACAAAATATTTACAAAAGTTTCACAGTGCATAATACAAAAGTTATCGCCTAGCGACTATACAAAATACGCTCAGCTGTCCCAAAGACCGTACGCTCCAGGCCTAACCGCGACATGTACAATCTTCATCTGCTTTCTCTCACGGTTGCTCAGCCCTAGCCTTGCTCTTACCTACACATGCAAGTAATAAATGTGAGTCAACAAACACAGTTAGAAAAGTATAATCATAAACATAAATATATATATATATTCAGACCGCAACCAGGTGCCCATACACTTAATCACAATCTACTAACTGATTCGAGAACGTTCTCGACAAAGTATGACTAATTGTGAATTCAGCCTATACTCAGTACTCTAGTCGTACTGATGTGGTAGCAGTTAATTCATACTATCTGATAGCCTAACATATATATGATGACATCTCTGTGCAACTCTATGTACACCTCATTGATGCCCTGATATGTTAATCTGATGGCTATAGATTTGCCTAACATATATATGTTGGTATCTCGGTGCAACTCTATGTACACCTCACTGATACCCTAATATGTTATTTTGACGGCAACTAACATGTACGCTAAACATGTATACATAAATGCAACCATTATACTAATCTTACCTCACTTCCGAATTCAGGTGTGCCGGCCAACCTGAGTGGAACAACTACTCGACGATTTACAGACCCCTAAATCACATTATTCATAAAAGTGGTGAGTGACACGCTAAATCACTTTTCGGAGAAGTTTCCCTATCGATGAATAACATGCCAATACCTTAAAAATTACAAAAACGGGAAAAACTAGGGTTCCCTAAAATGCCCCAACTGGTAGATCGATTCCCCAACAAGAATTCTGGTTCTATGGGGTTTCTTGGGGACCAACGGATCGACCGGTTCCTACAGGTTGTTGGGTTTTATGCCCTAAATAAAACTCATTTCATATAATCAGATTTACTTATTAATAAAGATCATAAATAACATTTTATGTTGCATGGTTCACATGATTTATTTCATGATTATATGTATATAATGTATGAATTCTTTTTAAGTCCAGAACATATGAATTTGTTAAGATTATAGTGTTGTCAGCACAGTGGAATATAATCTTAATTATATGTTCAAAAGTTTATTCCCTGATTTGTCAGAACACTGGATTTAGACTGACATGGTATAATCAGCGATAGGTATTCTTACACCTTGGAAAAGTGTTATGTCCTTTCCAGGACATTGGCAAAGTTTACCAGTATCGGATGTATGGAGTATACATCGAAAGGGACCGATATTGAACTTTGATTAGATATATTAAAACTTACCGTAATATCTATTCAATTCAATATCACCTGTTGATCCTAGATCAAATGATCTTAATCTTGATATGGTTAGGTTCAATCTCAAGAGTTTTATCCGTGTTTTTTGATTTGTTAGTTAAGCTTACTTTTGGGTCAGGGTGATACGTACATTTTGGGAACACGGTAGTGCAATTGAGTGGGAGCGCTAACATAAATATGGAATCTATAGCTTCTATCTGGCGAATAGAAAGTAAATGATGATTTTTTCGAGTTTATTTAAACGAAAATAAATGATGGAGATCTCATTTCACTTAGCTGAAATATCATTTATACAGGGTTAAGTGTTTTAAAAATAAAATACATTGTAGGGTGTTACGATAATTTAATCCTTTTACAGTGTAAATCATCTATATAGAGGATCATTGATCACATTAGGATTATAACAATGGATAACTAATGACGTGTCTATATCATGGAACAATATAGAGCGTTCTATATGACTGAGAGTGCAATTCCAAGTTCTAAGTGTGGATTCAATGAGGAATTAATAAGTTAGGGAATTTACTTGGTAAATTCGGTTCGACTTATTGGAAGCTCGGTTATATAGACCCATGGTCCCCATACTAGTTGAGACCATACTGCTTGTAAGACTCAGTTAATTGATTTTGATTAATCAATTATAATTCTAAAAGTTAGACTATGTCTACTTTATGAATTTTCACTAAGCAAGGGCGAAATTGTAAAGAAAAGAGATTATAGGTTTATTTATTGATTAAGAGACTTTATATGTCTAAATTAATAAATATATTAAATGACAATATTATTTAATAATTATTTCCAAGTTATTAAATAATTAAAATTGGCATTTAAAATGTTAAATTGGAAAATTGGTATTTTTAAGAAAATGGGAATGGAAAATAACAAAATGGAAAGTTGCAAAGTGAGGCCCAATACCCTTTGTATGGTCGGGCACATGCTTAGGAAACTCCATTTGTAGTTTCCATTATTTTAATGCCATACAATTCTAACCTAAACCTAGAGGGTTTTCTATAAATAGAAAGTGTTGGCTTCAAGAAACAGAGACACAACATTGAACATCAGTTTCCTTCAGAAAAGGCCACACGCCACCTTCTCTCTTCTTCTCTCTAGATTTTGAAATTCCTTGAGTGATGAGTAGTGCCCACACACATCAAGTGGTACCTCAATCATAGTATGTAAGACTATGGAAAATCTGTATCAAAGAAGGAGAAAAGAAGATCTAGGTTCAGATCTTGGTGATGCTCTGCTACAGAAAGGAATCAAGGGCTAGAGATCTGAACGGAAGGAGTCATAATATTCGACTGCACCCACTGTAAGGTTTTCTAACTTTATATGTGTTTATTTTCACTGTTTTATAATTCATATTAGGTTGTTAATCTAACATACATGGATAGTAAATAGATCCTGGTAAAATAATTTCCAACACAGGTCCCCCTGAACTGGAATTCCGGTTCAGTGCAAGAAACACACAAATCCTTCTACACACCTCAATTCAAACCCAAACCTTACAATAACTTCCAGAATACCTAATTACATTATGACAAAGAGAAATCATGCAATAAAACCAACCATAACAACTAGAAACTAAATCCACCATTAGAGAACAAAGCTTGAGTTCATAAACTGAAACCTTGCTCAATCACCACAACAATCAACAAGAACAACTTATAACATCTCAAATAACCTCAATATATTCTCTATCTTTTTCTCTTTCTTAATGTTAATATGTGTGATTTTGCTTCCATGAACATGTGTAGCTAAACACTTGCTTAGGGTCTAGATGGATGTTGTTTGACATTGCTTTATGATTTTAATATGATTTATTTTCCCCTTAATTTCTATGTATTCTATTTCATTTGTGCTTAATTACTTTTAATTGCCTAGCCATTAATTAACTGCTTTATGATTTCGACGCGATATTTGAGAAGTGAGTATCAATTATACTATAGTGAAATAGAACTGAATTTCGATATAGGACGAGAGTACCTGTATGGTTTAAATAGCTTATAAGATTTCTGTATTTAATGCCTGTTGCATGTTAAATTTATCGCGAGAGTAGAAAGTTTACATGTGATTGAGATTTATATGTCTGAGAAGACTATAAATTACCTTAGTAAATCTGCTATTGCATAGAAATTGATAATAGGAAGATAGTCATCTTAAACCATATTCAATAGATACAATTGAAATCAAAACCCTAGTTTTTATTAACTGTTAATTTCTTTATTAGTTTAATTGCTTCTTCTTTCACTATTTATTTATTTTCTAGTTTTAATCTTTTCTTAATTTTTATTCAACCAAATAGAAGTAAAAATTTAATTTTAACGTACTTAGCTACAATCCTCGTGGGATCGACCTCACTCTTGGTGAATTTACTACTTGTTAACAATACGTGCACTTGCATGTGCAAATTACCACAACAAGTTTTGGCGCCGTTACCGGGGATTGTTAGTTAATATTATTAAAAATTAAATTTTGTTCTAATTTGGTTTTTCTTCTTAGTTTTAGTACTAATTTTGTTGTTTCAAATTTTATTTTTTTAGTACTAATTTAGCTTCTTTTTTTTTTATTTTTTTATTTTACTAATGTTTTATTGATGAGCTTGATCTACAAGGTAAATCCAAATGCTATACCTTGAGGATTTTGCCCAACACCACAATGAGTCATTCTATTCTGCTTGGAGGAGATTTAAAGAGCTTGGAGAGAGATGTTATCCCACTTTTTCAAGTGAATCTTTTACGTGGCTCTTTTATAACAGACTTAATGATGAAACAAGAAGCTGGGTTGATTATGGAGCATAGATAACTGGAGCGCCTCTATTAATGAGAGGGTATGATGTAATAAATTTGTTGAATAATATGGTAGATTTTGATTACGACTGACGTTGGGATCCATCATTTCAGGGTTGGAGTCACCAATACCCACCTTATTGCCCAAACTCACCCCAACCAACTGAAAAAGATGAGCAACTACTATCACTTCTACAATCACTTCTAGGAGAGATTAATCGCTTAACGGACATGGTGAGATCCTTATGTGATAATTCAATGGCTCATGATTCAGAATGTAATAACTCCACTAATGAAAGTTATGAGAGTTATTGGTACAATCAAGAATGGTCATTAGTTGAATACAAGGAAGATAATAATGAGCCTACATTTGAAGATCAAGATCCTCTTGAAGTGTTATTAACTCAAAATTTGGCTACATCAGATTCTTACTTAATAAATAATGAATGTCGTAGAGTGAATAAAATCATGGAAGATAATGAATTTATCCATGATCAGGAAATCATTGAATATGAAATCACAAGCAAGGGTATGAATAGCCAAGTGGAGAGTGAGCAACAAGAAGAAGGGTATGGCATCATTGATTTGACTTCATCAATGATATTGACTAATATACCACCAATGGATCCATATATTTCATCAACACCATATTATATCCTCTACGAGCTACGAAAGGCTTCTCCCCAAGCTCATCATCCAAAGTCTTATGTTGTTGGTGCTGACTTCGGGTTCAAACTCATCGCTTGCCAAGCTTGAAGGTAAGTACAATAACAATTTTCAAGTTGTCTTGCATGACGCTTATTATGGGCTTCAACCGCTTGTTAATGTGGCGCTCAGGTAAGTTTCTTTTCTTTCTTCTTTGATGTCACATTGGGGACAATGTGTCACTTTAGTTTGGGGGTGAACTTAAATTTTTATCTTTATTTTTAGTTTCTAAAATTAATTTTTTAGTTTTAATGTGAGTTAATTTGCTTAATATGAGTTAATTTGAAAGTATGTAGATAACATCATTTGAAAAGTTTATTTGAAAAAGCCGTGTGCTTGGTGATGTTATACTCTTGACTAATTTCAATTTTATACTTAAAAGAACATGGAATCATATTAGTAATTTTCTAGTGATTGAATTGATTTCTATATGCTAAATTTGACTGGTGGAAAGTTGTTTGGAAAATTCTAGAACCTGTTTGCTTGCTATTTGAGGCGAAATAATAAATTATGCATGACTAGGAAAGTGATTTAGATATTTTTTTTAGATCGATTGTGCCTTTCAAGCCATCCCTATAATTTTATCTTAGTTACCTTTTTTTAGCCTGAACATATTCTTTGTTTCCACACATTCTGAGCCTAGAAAAGATAAACCTATGAATATCCAAAATTTAACCCTAATTATACCATAAGTAGATCTTTAGTTTGGTGGAATTTGGATGGGAAGTTTGTTGTGTGTGTGTGTGGAAAAAGTGTGAAAATTGAGAGAATATGAAAAAAAAAAAAAATTAATTAGATTGACAGCAACCTAAAAGAAAAAAAAATAAAATAAAGAAAAATATGACAACCGGTGTCAAATCTAGAAAAAAAAAAAAGGATAAATATATAGTTGTTGCAATCTTGTTGAAAAAAATATATCTCTCATGTAATTAGAAAAAGGGGTATTGGGATTTTGTAAAAAATATTGTGGGTGACATGATTGGAGAAGCTTATGGTATAAGAAAGCCTAAATGACCATTTCAACTACCTTTATCCTAAGCCTAACATTAAAAGCCTAGAAAGACATTCTAATTCTTGGTTGTGCATTAATTCATATTAGTGGAGAATAATAAGTATTGCAAGCATATGGAATTCTGGGTTAGTGGATTAATGATTGTAATTGACATGCATAAATGGGATCAATTGTTTGTTAATTGCACTCTATGGTTTCATGAGCTGAATGAAAATAAAGTGAAGTATGTCAAGGGTGTAATTGAACTGAAATTCTGGATTGTATGTATAAGTGAAATTTTTCATAATCTTGTTATTGAGTTTACTTAAAAATTACTCGTGTTCTGGAGATTGACTTGTTTAACTTTTATTTTTTCGATTTAGTGTTTTACTTGACGACAAGTAAAAGCTGAGTTAGGGAGAATTTGTTAGGTTATTTTTAGTATTAATTTTAGATTAAGTTTAGTATATTTTTAATTTAGTTCTACTCTTGTTTGGAGAAATTTTACGCTTTTTATCTTTTATTCTTCCAGATTTAAAATAGAAGATTAGAAAATATCAAAGGAATAAGATGGAAAAAAAGATAAAAAAAAATCTCACAAAAAGATGATATATAAAATAGAGAAAATTGTGCAAGAAAATAAAGCTGAAATTTTAAGCCTAAATTCAACTAAAATCTGATGATATTTTGAAAAAAGTCAAAACATAAAAGTTCTAGATCTCTATTTTATCTTTCTAAAAAATCTTAAATTGTCCAATACTGAGTAATATCGAGAGAGTTATGGTCAAAATACTATCAGTCAATGTAGTAGAAAACTCACCACCCCTTTTAATCCTAAGCAAAATAGGTTTTCTTTTTCAACGATTTTTATTTTATTTTATCATTCTTTTTGGCTATAAAAAGTGGACTTTCAATAGTTTTGAGGAAGCAATTCAGAGGGAAAAAGGAGTACGAATTTCAAAGACAGAAGTCAATACTGGAGGCAATTTGCAGAGGGTTTTCAGCATTATGGTTTGACATTGCTAAACACTTGCTTAGGGTCTAGATGGATGTTGTTTGACATTGCTTTATAGTTTTAATAGGATTTATTTTCTTCCTAATTTCTATGTATTCTATTTTATTCGTGCTTAATTACTTTTAATTGCCTGGCCATCAATTAACTGTTTTATGATTTCGATGCGAGATCTGAGAAGTGAGTGTCGATTATGCTATAGTGAAATAGAACTGAATTTCGATATAGGACGAGAGTACCTGTATGGTTTAGATAGCTTATAGAGTTTCTGTGTTAAATGCATGTTGCATGTTAAATTTATCATGAGAGTAGAAAGTTTGCATGTGATTGAGATTTATATATCTGAGAAGACTATAAATTACCTTAGTAAACCTGTTATTGCATAGAAATTGATAATAGGAAGATAGTCATCTTAAGCCATATTCAATAGATACAATTGAAATCAAAGCACTAGTTTTTATTAACTGTTAATTTCTATATTAGTTTAATTGCTTCTTCTTTCACTATTTATTTATTTTCTAGTTTTAATCTTTTCTTAATTTTTATTTAACCAAATAGAAGTAAAAGTTTAATTTTAACGTACTTAGCTACAATCCTCATGGGATCGACCTCACTCTTGGTGAGTTTACTACTTGTTGACGATACGTGCACTTGCTTGTGCAAATTACCACAACAATACTGCCCTACCCCCCCCCCCCCCCCCTTTTTCTTTTATACTGCTAACACCGCAAAAAAAAAAATTGAACATATATTGGAGAAAAGGATACTGGAAAAAAATAACTTACACACAAATTTCATTATTTTTCTATTACTATTAAAAATAGAGCAGTACAATAATATTTAAAAAAAATATGATAAAGAAATGAAAGAAACAACAATAAAACAATATTAAAGCAATAATAAAACAATAACAAAATAAACGAGTAACAGAAAAGGGTAAGTTGGAGAAAGAGAGTGGACTTAGAAGTACGGTAGAGATGGAGCCAACGCTTAGAGACCAAAAAAACTGAAGAACATGAACTTAATTGGAGCATCTGAAAGATTTTTACAAGAAGCTTATCACATAGCAAGCTCTTCATCTCTCTCACATACACACACAACCACACTCTTATCTTTTCCAAATCTTCTTCTTCATCTTCCTACTTCATATACTCTTTTTTTTTTTTTGATTACCTAATACAAAAGGAGAGAGTTAGCTTTTATTTCGTTAATGTTGTAGACATGGAAAAAGAAAAATGAAAAAAAAAGGAAGAAGAAGATGAACAAGGGAAATAAAGCTCAAAAAACAATGAAAAATAAATTGGAGAGTGTTTTTAATTATTTGCTTAAGAATAATATATACATACATAAATAATAGGCTAATTAGTAACCCCGAACTTTGACATGTACTAAATCATGCCCTTGAATTTTTTTGGCCGTTAAAAATTCATTTTGAATTATTAAGATTGTTAAATTTAAAGACTTTTGTCTAATTTCAGTAAAAAAATTCTAACATGGATGAAAGTTCAGGGGGCATGCTTTAGTACATATCAAAGTTTGAGGGACATAATTTAGTAAATATCAAAATCTGAGGAACATGTTTTAGTACATAAACAATCACTGAAACTGTAAAATTGAATGAAATTAGACAGAAGTCCTTAAATTTAACAATCTCTATAGTTCAGCGGGAATTTTTAACGGCCAAAAAAATTCAGTTGATATAATTTGATACATGTCAAAGTTCGGTGGAAAAAATTGCTAATTAGCCTAAATAATATATTAGAGTTCACGTGAGTGTTAAGAAATTTTAAAAAAAATAAAAAACAAAAATATTTTAAGTAAAAAAAAAAAATCTGTCAAAAAAGTGACAACAATCAATCAAAAAATTGCTACTTTCTATTTATATATATTATTGATAGGGGTACTGGTTTTTTTTTTTTTTTTTGACGTTTAGGGGTACTGGTTGTTGCCCAAAATTTTAAAAAAATAAATAGTAAACACAGTAAAAAAAATAATAATTACCGCACAACAACACAAATGAAATAAAATGAAAAAGAAAAAAAAAAAAGAAGTATGCGCGTAAATTTTTAATAATAAAATTGAATGATTTATTAAAATAAATAAATAAACTGCTATAATCTTACTTAAGGGACGAATTCAAAGTAATAAAGATTTTTTACTTACTAAACCTGTCATGACTCAAGTTAGTATTGGTCTATGTTGATGTTTGGCCATGTATGGTTTGAGATGTACAAGAATTTGTTCATAAAACGTAATGGACCACCACCAACCACGAATACAGATACTTGCACATAAGCCATATATCTGAAAAGTGTGGTCCAAACATATTTTCATATATTTTTTTTTATTATTTTTTTTTGGTGAACAAACATATTTTGACATTGAGGAATACAAATCTTGTCAAAAAAGTAAAAAGAAAAACAGAGAGCTAAGAAATATGCTGTACATGTTTTCATCATTTTCTTAGATATCAATATTTGAGGGATTTACACTAAATCATTCCATTTTGCAATATTTCAGACTTAGCTGGTTTGCCTTCTTTATTTTCTTGGTAAAAGAATTTTAGTTACGACAAAATATAATGTTATAAGTTAAAATTTAAGCTACAATATCGTCACGTGAATCACAATATTAAGAAGTAACTCCAAATAACACTTGCCACAAATACGATAAAATAAAATAGTATTAATTCTATTGTACCAAATATTATATTATACAAAAGTTATAATTCTACTGATTCACTCCATCTAAAGTTTTATGCTTTCCATATGTGTTAGTATGTCTAAGGAATGCACAAACAAGTGCATATAGTAAGATTTTTAATATAAATATATATAAATATAACGAAATGCAAAAGGACATATATATACTTTGTCCTAATTCTTTACTTCACTTTCTACTTAGCTGCTTGTTCCAGAACAGGGACAGCTTTCCATGCATCCTCCTCCAACCCACTAACTTGCAGAGGCGGCAACGAGAAAACGCTCACGGTCGAGCTTCCACTCCTAATTTCCTTCAAAACCTTTAAAGCAGATACAGTACTCTTCATGTATAAGCTCTCCATATACTCGATCTCTGCCAGTTCCTTGGGAAATCTAAGGGATTCTTCATCCTTTGCAGTGGCAGAAGTTGTAGGATCACACATTTCATCGTCTGCAGCAGCAGTGGTAGAGGCATTGGCAGAAGCAGAAGTAGATGCCTCAGCAGAGGGTGGCTGTCCAATTGTTGGGAATAGCCCATCCAGCATCGTCTCGCACTCCTTCACCAGCTTGTAGAGCAAGTCTGTGGTGAAGAAAGGCTGATGTAGGACCTTTTGAATAAAGGGCAAACGCATTAGAGCGCCAGTTCTCTTGTCATACTTTTTGAGGATCTTCACCAGTCCTGTTAAGGAATAAAAAAGAGGTAAGCTCATAGAAAAGTTGTTAAACAATCTAATTGGACGCTTTCAAAACTCCTATTGATTGCACACATTCATAACCATTGCTATAAAAACAATTAGCATTATTATAGATCATAATGGTCAGAGATTGTGAGCGGGGAGAACTTCAACTCAGACTCGGGAAACACACAAGAAAAATTTCTCATTTAGTCTCCATATGCTCCATTGTCATTTATTGCTCATTACAATACAATGATCATATTCATATATAAAAACGCTAGATAACAATACCCTTTTACTTGATCTTACACTTTTGAGTTAAACATGCATCAAATAGTACCAAAACTATTATAACAACTTCATAAAATCCTATATTATGTAATGATTATTTTCTTAAAAACTGTTCAGTAAACAAAAGAAAATGACCAAAGTGACATCTAAATGCCATATTTAGAGAGCAAAAAGTAAAACAAATGGAAGAAGCTCATACCAGTATAGTTAAGAGCACTGTAATTCTCCAACAAAACCATCTCTCCATGGAAGTCCACAATCTCCTTGCGTATCTTCAGCATCTCATCACTGTGAGGCTTAGCTTTTGCCATCATGTCTTGCAGCTCCTGAATTCCAAAACCAAACCATAGAATTGTCAAGCTCCAAACCAGTAATAAATATAAGAGACAACTAACACAAGTACAAAATGAAACAAAAATACATCTTAGATTTTCTAAGCACCCAAAAAGGAAAACAAGTGGGAACAAAAATGCAAGAGTCAGAAAAAGAAAAAGAATGAAACAAAAATACCTTTTTGAGTTTTACTTTCTACGTCACTCATTCAATTTCCCATTCGATCATCATTTTAATTAACAGACCAAGCTATGTTAAAAGGATCGTACGAAAAAAGAAAATCTAAAACATGGGTATGCAAATAAACTCTGATGTTAAAAAGGCACAGCCTGCCCGCTTTATCATATTGCAAAAAGAGATAAGAGAATTAAAAATAAGACTATGACAGTATGACACACTATCACTAATCACAAACTAATATTATAATCAACTATAATAGTCAAATATAATTCCAGCAAAAAAAAATAGTCAATTTTAAAATTCATAAAGTAAAACCACAACTGACACCTTAATAATACTAAATTGACAAAGAAAAAAACAACAAGAGCACAAATTTTTGGGCAAAAGAGAGAAGAAAAATGCCGAGTTAAGAAACTGAGTTGACTCGTCTTACAGTTACATGCAGCGAATCGTTTCTTAACGTTATGAAACGGAATATTCTCTAGGAGATAGAACAGTACACTACTGTGCGGAGCAGTGGCATTTTCGAAAATACAAATGCGAACATAACACAGTACGTGGTTGACAAACGTGAGTGACAGTCACGCGCCTGAACTTTTAGAAAGACAGTTTAACTGGCCCATCACTAGACAGTAGAGACACAAAAATGAAAAGATTCCATTGTGCGCACTACGCACTGCCCTTACTCAGTCAAGCGCATTCTAGAATAAGTTTCAGAGAAGTAAGAAGCGGCGCACGTTATTACTCTACCAATAAAAAGTAACTCACAACCTAAATAGAGTAATGTTTCAAAAAAAAAAAAAAGTAAATAAAAATTCCGAAAATACATACTGATTTTTCAATTTCACCGTAATTATCTCCCGGAAATTATATATTTATTGTATCATTGTGATATATTCTTTAAGAAAAATAATCGTATTTCCCAAAGAATAATAAAGATTGCGTTAGATTTGAAGAATTTTCTCGGTAACCAAACAGATCTTAGTTCGAGAATATAATGTAAGAATAAATATATATATTCGTATAAAAGTAGATTTTATTTTATTTGATTTCTTAAAAAAGAAGCTTATTACCTTCAATCTGATAATATACTCTTCCTCCTTCTCAACGAAGAAGGTATTGAATTTCTCGAGCTCATCTTCCAACAACAAAATGAAATCGATCTCCTCCCTAGACATGTGCTCCTTATCTCCGGCTTCCACCGCATCGCCGCCGAAAGCCTCCACTTTCGGGCGCTTGCTCGGCCGCTCTCCGACGACGCCGTTAGTTTTAGGCTCAATAGACTTCAATTTCTTCTTCAAATCCTTATAGGACAAAAACTTGTCTCGCCATTCCGGCAAGGTTTCTTCAATTTGGTTACTCAGGCTTTTCCCAAACTTCATCCTAGCTATAATAATTAGGATTATATGTTTGGGTTTGTATTTAGAAATGTGAAAATGGTAAAGAAAATGAAGAAAAGGGTTTTACGTTTTTGAATATAATTTTTCTATTTCTGTGGGAAAGAGAAGGAAAATGAGAGAAACTGGAAGAAAATGTTTGAAGGGGAAAAGTGAGAGGAGGAGAAGAGGAGGGGGAAGATCGGAAGGGAGATATAACTGTAAAGGACAGAATATTCGAGGGTTATAATAGGAATATCCTTTTGTTTTCGAAGAGTATATTTGGGGTTTTATTCCTTTTGATAAAGATTATTTGATTTCTTTATATATTTATATTTAATTTTTATAGATTTGAAAACAACACGTGGATAGACTTCAGGACTGTGGCTCCAGGCTCCGTTTTTAAGCTTAGGAAGCCAATCAGCTGACTCAAAATAAAAATTTCTCTAATAAACAAACAAAATATATATCCTCTTAGATAAATGTAAAAGTTATTAGTGTTTTAATATTTTTCTTTAGGAGGAGTCCTGCCGGGAACTCTCTTTATAATTTTTTAGTCAATTTTTACGCTTAAAAATATATATTCGTATATTTTTTTTTTAATTTTTTTTTCACGGGGGTGTTCGTTATGGTTATAACATCATCCCTATAAATTTTTGAAAATTTTCGAATAGTTTACAGTGCCGAAAATACTTTTGAGTTTTTTACACGTGCGTTATAAATTGAAATATCAAGAACTTTGTTTTCAGTAGTGTAAACTATTCGGAATTTTTCAAAAATTTACAGGATGATACTGTAACTATAACGAATGCCACTATGAAAAAAAATTTGAAAAAAAATATTTCGGCTTGTGATTTCGGACATGGAGATTGACTAAGAGGTTGTAATTAGCATTTCTCTTTCATTACGTGTTAATATTACTATAGTTTAATTAAGTATCGTAATAATTTTTATTCTTTAAAGAGTATGGTTAATCAATTGTAATAAGACACATCCAAAAAGTGATAGATACCATTAGTGCTTAATAGCAATACTGATACTCTTATTAGGTACATACTAAGGTGGGCAGCATCCAATTAAATTGAATTGAATCAATCAAATCTAATTTAATCACAAAAAATTATAATTAGATTGAATATTAAAAGTTACATTCTAATTTAATTGAATCGATTATTAAATGTCATTATCAAAATACAATTAAAAACCGATCCAATCAAATTACATTTATATAATTATATGTATTAAAAAATTATTTATATTTATTTATATATAATAAAAAAAAAATACATAATTTTATAAATTTTTTTTGTGTTAAAATTGTAATATTTGGTTGTTTTGTATATTTGCTTCTATGATATTTTGTTCAATTTTATTATTTAGTAATGTTGTTGTTGTAATTATTTTAAAATTTTAGTTGTATTACACTTGTAACAATGATATTTTTATGGAATATTTAACTTACATAATGGTGATATTTAATTTTTATATGTATTTTTATTTATATTTTTAAGAATATTAAAAATTACATGTGTAATTGGATATCTAATTAAAAAATCGATGATTGAATTGAATTTTAAAGTCTAATTGGATTAGATAGGATGACGATTTTCTAAATCCAATTACTAATTGGATTGGACTAGATGAGGAGAAAAAGTTCGATTAGATCGGATGCTCAACCCTAGTACTAACACTAAAGAGGACTTCTATCCTTTAAAATCCCATATTAAAATTTCACATTCTCTACTCTAGTATACACATTTACATTAATCAGCTTCCCTGTATATTCTCTAAAATTTCTCCTTTGTTCGTTGCAGCGAACCTCTAACCTTTGTTGTAACTCCAACTCTAAGGTTTTAGAATTCCATAAATTTTCAAAACTCTAAAAGAAATATCATTTTGGTGAGTCTTTTCATCCTCCAAACATCTCTTGAACATATAAACATCAAAATTTTCCTTCGTAATATTCCATCTAATTCTCAAACTCTAAAAATTCATTAAACAAACTAAAGCACTAAAAATACTAAGAAATAACACAATCTAAAAACGAGATAATTAATAATTTATAGTCCAAAGTACTCTTATCAATTATTTAAAAATTATTTACCATAAGACAAATGCTAAAAAGTACCAATGGTGTCTAGTACCCTTCTTAGTGTCATATATCACTATTATTGTAATTAAAGTAATAACTTTTAGAGAATATCGTTAACCAATTATAAGATACCGCCTCTAAGTTGTGTTAAGCATCATTAGTGTCCAATAATAATAATCTTATCATAATATATTTTATTCATTTAAATAAATAAAATAATACTAATATCGCACACATATATTATAAAATATTTTAAAAAATTAATATAATATTTATAGCTTAATAAATAGTGTCTCTTTACATGTAGCTAAACACTATTTATGAACTAATTTTTTAAGTTATAATAACTTATTTAATATAACAACATTTTATATTATTTTTTTACCTCAAATCTTAACATGATGTTTAAACGCCAAATCAACTCTGATTCACTTTGAATTGTCCTCAAGCGTTGTCGATCGAACACCCCCAATGATTAGTTTTGAACTTTAGAGCCTACTAATCCATATGCTCAGTATGTTTCTAGTTCTCTAGATTCGACTAAGTACCATTCTGATATTTTAGCAGCAGTTGCTAGGCAACACCGCCCACAACTATGAATTTTATTAGTTGGAATGCGCAGAGCTTGAGGAACCTGAGTGCATTCAGACATTTACGCTTACTTATTTCCGAGCAAGCTCCCTATTTGTTGTTTCTTATGTAATTTAAATTAAATGCAGGTAGTATAGTTTCGCCAAAGGTTACACGTTCCTTATGCATTAGAAGTTCTAAGATAAGGCCAAGGTGGTGGTCTCATGCTATTTTAAAAGTCTCATATCACAGTTTCACTAAATAATTATTCAACCAATCATATTTATTGCTTCATTGAGAGTGAAGACGGTCCTTCTTTACACTTTACTAGTTTCTATGGTCATCCTTGTGTTACTCTAAGATCTCATACTTCGACAGTTTTGAGTAGATGTTTTGATGTGGCTCCATTGTCACCTTGGCTTTTTCTAGGTGATTTTAATGAAATAGTTTTGAATGAGGATAAGATCGGTGGTCCAACACGAAGTGTAGTACAAATTGAAGCTTTTAGATCAACTTCGGCTGGTTGTCATCTTAACCAACTGTCTTTTAAAGGTGAGCGAGCTACTTGGAGTAACAAAAGCCAAGGATTGGGGAATATTAAAGAAAGACTTAATTATGGTTTTGTCAATGATTGCTAGGATTCTACCTTCCTCACACCATCAGTTCACCATCTCGATTTCTATAAGTCAGACCATAAAGCTATTAAAGTCTTATTACTAAAGTTGGAGATCAGCATGATGAACGTGACTATAAATCACGATTTTGCTTTGAAAAAATCTAGTTGAAGGAGAAAACATGTGCTAACATTATCATCAAGAATTGGTACCAAGATACTCCTAATTGCATTTCCCAAATGACTAGTAATATCTCTAATTGAGCTACCCTACTCCAATCATGGCACCAGTCCAAATTTGGACATCTGAAAAAGTAAATTAAAGAAACTCATGAACATGTTGCAGCCCTTCAAAACTCACCAAAGACTGACCAAGACTATTTTGCTGCTCTTCAAAACTTTGAATCTATTCTTGATGAATTATTGGAACGTGAGAAAGACTATTGGCATCAACGATCAAGAATTTCATGGCTGCAATTGGGTGATTCAAACACTAAGATTTACCACTAGCGTGCGAGTGCTAGACAGAGCAATAATCAGATTAGGAAGTTGAACGACTCTAATGGAAACACCCAAATAGGCACTTCGACCTTGTTGAATATTATCACTGCCTATTTTCAAGAAATATTCAATAGCTAAGGTGTCGATCAAACCTCTATTGATGCTATTTTGGAAACAATCCCAACCACTATAGATGTTGATTCTAAAAAAATAATCTCAGCTCCTTACACTGCAGCAAAGGTTTCTAATGCTCTAAAAACCATGAGTAGTGATAAACGTCTCAGTTTGGTTGGCATGTCTGTCATGTTTTACACAAATTACTAGCACATTGTTGGCCCCCTAGTCACTGAATTGGTCTTGGATGTTCTCAATAATGGTGCAGATCCAGCCATATTCAATAAAACCTTGATCACCCTCATCCTTAAAGTTAAGAAACCAACCCATATCACTCAATTTAGTCCTATAAGTTTATGTAACGTTCTCTACAAACTGGTGTCAAAGACCATAGTACTACGACTACAACCCTTTTTTTTTACCAAAAGTCATTTCCAAATATTAGAGTGCTTTTTTGTCTCAGAGACTCATAACTATCAATGTCCTTGTGGCTTTTGAACTACTACACTCTCTCCAAAGTAGGAAACGAGGTTCCAAAGGCTATGTTGCACTCAAATTAGATATGAGCAAGGCATTTGATAGAGTAGAGTGGCATTTTGTGGCTCAAGTAATGTTGAAGATGGGCTTCATAATAACTGTGGAACAACTCATTCTTCGATGTTTGCAGTCGGTTTCATACTTATTTTTATTAAATGGAGTTGTTCATGGTGATATGGTTCCTAGTCGAGGTATAAGACAAGGTGACCCTCTTTTGCTATATCTCTTTCTTATTTGTGTTGAGGGCCTCTCTTGTCTCTTACAACATGAAGAAAGTATTGGATCTTTGCAAGGTTTGAAAGTCTCTAGATCTGCTCCATCAGTTTCGCATCTCTTCTTTGCAGATGACAGCATACTATTTTGTCGAGCTAGCCAACAATCAACGATGTCTATTAAAAGATCTCTTGACTTGTACAGCAAAGCATCGGGATAATTGATCAATCCCCATAAATGTGTTCTATCTTTCTCAAATAATACAAGACAACAAGATCAAATCTTCTTTCAAAATCTTTTTGGTATGCCAATTTAGCCATGTCATGAACAGTACATGGGACTCCCCTCCTTTGCTAGGCATGATAAAATGAAACTCTTTAGTGGCATCACAGATAAGATTTGGAAGCTACTTAGTGCTTGGAAGGAACATCTATTTTTAGTTGGTGGTAAAGAGGTTCTTTTGAAAATGGTGGTACAAGCTATTCATACCTACGCAATGAGCTGCTTCAAATTACCTGTCACTTTATGTCGCCAAATAGAAAGCATGATGGCAAGATTCTAGTGGAGTTCTTCGACATCAAGGAATTCAATCCATTAGGAAAACTGGAATTTTCTTTGCAAAGCCAAAATTTAAAGTGGTTTGGGCTTTTAGAATTTTATACATTTTAATCAAGTGCTATTGGTAAAGCAAGTTTGGTGTCTATTGGAATCTATTTATTCCCTCATAAGCAGAATTCTTCAACATAGATACTTCTTTAATGGTCATTTTCTTGCTACTGAGTTGGGTACTTCTCCATCTTTGACATGGAGGAGTATTGTTTAGGGGAAAAGTTGTTGTTAAAAGGGTTGAGATGGAGGGTAGGAACAAGCAGTAAATCAATTGTAAATCAAACCCTTGGATCCTAGGACATACTTGCCTCACACCTTACTTATTCAAAGGCTCAAACTCAAATTTGATGGTGGCTGACTTAATCAATGAGCATAGACAATGGAATATGGTGGCTTTACAATCAAATTTCAGCCAAGCAAACACTGATCACACACTAAGCATTTCCCTAAGCCTTTTTCCTTCAGATGATGCAATGATTTGGAACAATTCTTTCACAAGAATCTACACAATGAAATCAGGTTACCACTTTGTTGTTAATCTAGCTAAACAAGAGGATACTAACAGTAGCTCCTCGATTGAATATTGGTGAACAACTTTTTGGAAGTTAAATCTTCCCTTAAAGATTTGAATTTTTTTGTGGAAAGCTTTTCACATGGCGCTTTCAGTCGCTACTGAACTTCATCGATGAAATATAGCATCATCTCCTCGCTGCTCTCTCTGCAATTCACATGATGAAACAATAAAGCATGCCTTATTTTTCTATCAAAGAGCATAAGATGTATGTTGTCTCTCAAATTTACCAATTGACTTTACCTCAATTGGTCGAAGCAAATGCCCAGATTTCTTGCTACAGCTTTCAGGCACTCCTTCCACTTCGCAATTTGAATTTTTTTATTGTTCTTTGTTGGTGCATCTGGCATGAAAGAAACGCTAAATTCCATGGAAGTGCTGTAAAAACAGCTACTACAATACTTCAATTTGCACAATCATATCTCCTTGAATTCCAAACAGCCCGTGCAAAAATTCAAAGATCTTATCCACAACAAACAGCTACTGTCATGGAACCGAATACTTCTACTAGGTTCTCTTCGAAGCCTAGATGGTTGGCTCCACCTTCAGGACGACTCAAACTAAATTCAGATGCAGCCATTGACAATTCTAAAGGTATTGTTGGTATTGATGCAGTTTTAAGGAACTCAGCTGGTGCTATTGCTGCAGCTTTTTCCAAGCCTCTTCGGGGCAGATTTAAATATGAATAAATAGAAGCTTTAGGCCTGGCTTTTAGTCTACAATGGCTCCTATCAATCAATTTGTCAACTGATTTTATTGAAACGATTCACTCATGGTGGTTTAAGGATTACAATCTTCCCATTTATTTAATTCTACTTTTCATAATATTTTTGTTGACAGAGATTTTCGGCAACCAATTAAATAATAGAATGAGAAGAGCTGTAGAAAGTTTAATGCAGGAGATTTTTACGTGGTTGGGGAATTAATGAGCCTTAGTCCACGAGTCTTTGGTATTTATGAGAGTGTCTATTAAAGAGAATGTTCTTGGTGAATATCTCTCTTTTTTACTCTCTTCGATTCCTTAATTAAATCGATCGACCCTTTTTCCATTCTGTCTGTGGGGTATTTATAGTGTTTTTTTGGGGGGATCCCTAGAAAGGGATCACTTGTCAATCTGTGTTAGCTGTTGGATATATTTTACCAGGATCTAGATTTAGTAACAAGTATGTTTCATTAACATCCTAATATGAATTCTAAAACAATGAAATAAACACATAAGAGTTTAAGAAAACCTTACATTGGGTGCAGCGAAATATAATGACTCCTTCCGTTCAGATCTCTAGCCCTTGATTCCTTTCTGTAGCAGAGCATCACCAAGATCTGAACCTGGATCTCTTTCTCTCCTTCCTTTGATGCTGATTCTCCTTCTTGTTGGTTGATTTTCCACAGTCTTACATACTATGATTGAGATACCACTTGATGTGTGTGGGCACTCACTCATTCACTCAAGGTTCAAAATTGAAGAAGAAAAGAAGAGAGAAGGGAAGTGGTGGCTATGTATAGAATAGGAGGCTCAACTTTTATCTGATAGAGTTCACAAAGTTAAGTGTGAATGAGAGCCATCACTATCTATTTATAGGTAACCACCTAGGTTTAGGTTAGAATTATTTGACATTAAAATAATGAAAAAATAAATGATAAAAGCCTACAATAGTGGCCGACCTTGGCTTTGGATAATGGGCCTCACTTATGCAATTTTGCTGTTTTATCAATTCTGCATCTCATTTTCTCAAAAACGCTAATTTTTAAATTCAACCATTTAAATGCCAATTCTAATTATTTAATAACTAAAAATTAATTATTAAATAATATTGTCATTTAATATATTTATCAATTAGACATATAAAGTCTCTTAATTAATAAATAAACCTAGAATCTCTTTTCTTTACAATTTTGCCCTTGCTTAGTGAAAATTCATAAACTAGACATAGTCTAACTTTAGAATTATAATTGATTAATCAAAATCAATTAACTGAGTCTTACAAGCAGTATGGTCTCAACTAGTATGGGGACCATGGGTCTATATATCTGAGCTTCCAATAAGCAGATCAAGAATTTATAACTTAAATTCACTGACTTATTAATTCTTCGTTGAATCCACGCATAGAACTTAGAATTGCACTCTCAGTATATAGAACGCTCTATATGTTCCACGATATAGATACGTCATTAGTTATCCATTGTTATAATCCTAATGTGATCAATGACCCTCTAATAGATAATCTACATTGAAAAGGGACTAAGTTACCGCTACACCTTCAATGTATTTTATCCTTAAAACACTTAGCTCCGTATAAATGATATTTCAGCAAAGTGAAATGAGATCTCCACCATTTATCTCTGTTTAGCCAAGCTCGAAGGATATCATCGTTTCACTTCTAAATTCCTATAGAAGTTATAGATTCCATATTTATGTTACCGCTCCCACTCAATTATACTATCATGTTCCCAAAATGTACGTATCACCCTGACCCAAAAGTAGGCTTAACTAACAAATCAAAGAACATGTATAATACTCTTGAGATCGAACCTAAACATATCAGGATTAAGATCATTTGATCTAGGATCAACGGGTGATATTGAATTGAATAAATATTACGGTAAATTTTAATATATCTAATCAAAGTTCAATATCGATCCCTTCCGATGTATACTCCATACATCCGATGCTGGTAAACTTTGCCAATGTCCTGGAAAGGACATAACACTTATCCAAGGTGTAAGAATACCTATCGCTGATTATCATGTCAGTCTAAATCCAGTGAACTGACAAATCAGGGAATAAACTTTCGAACATATAATTAAGATTATATTCCACTGTGTTGACAACACTATAATCATTAACAAATTGATATGTTCTGGACTTAAATAGAATTCATACATTATGTAAATAATCATGAAATAAATCATGTGAACCATGCAACATTAAATGTTATTTTTGATCTTTATTAATAAGTAAATCTGATTATATTGAAATGAGTTTTATTTAGGGCATAAAACCCAACATTAGCTTCTTAGGGGCACATATTCCTAGCAAATACAAAATAGGAAACACATGACCTATACCGTAGGTATTTTAGGGGTTAGGTGGATATAATCTTTTATCCTCTCTTGACTGATATGATTCCTTATAATGTAGCCGACACTAGACTCATCGATTGTTATGTAATCGCCGTAAAAAGGGGCTTACGCCATCTGTCGCATCTTTTATGGAGGTTTCAATACGTTTTCCCCCATGCGGCATTAAATGCGAAGTGACTGCTCGAACAATCTCTTTCCTTCTCGGAGATGCCTTGTTGCAATTCTAGCCTCCCGGAGAGTAGAGGCGTGTTTTATGCTCTCCTCCGGGAGGCTCGCTCCATGAGATGCACATCCTTGCCCAAGACTTAATTGATCTTCATAAGTGGAAATTCTCCTAGGTCCACGTGTCACCCTCACACGCGGCCACGTATTTTGGGAAAAATCTAAGGCAACATTTACCCCCCAAGTCTCATTTAGTGAAGGGTAAATGAGGCTTGTTTGAGGCCTCCGGTTAGCTTATTGATATATTGGCACGTGCCCTAGGCGCATGGGCTGCATTTATGACTGTCATCATTAATATTTATTTCTTTTTGCAGGCAACGATTCGCTTTCTGTCCATTGATAGACCGACGCATTTAATCCTAGTGTCAGAGCTAGGTGCTCAAATGTCTTTAACCGCCCTGGCACCCATTCATCTCATCCGTTGGATCATAGAATGCGAATCGATTATGATTCCCACCGTACGATGGTGTCTGATCACAGCTGCCTTGCACCTTTTCTGGTCTATAAAAGCTAGCATTTTCCCTTCATTGGGTTACTTTCGCTACTTTGCCATTTCAAGCCAAGTAACCCCTTTGAGAAAATTTCAGAAACCATAGATTTCTTGCTTGTTCCTCCGTCGTTGCCAGTCAAAATTTTACCGTCAGCCATCATCAACTTCCAGCTCATTACCTTTGTGTAAGTTTTCTGTGTACATTTCGCTTTCGTTATTCATTTGCATGTTAGGGCAAGGTTTAGGGCAGTGCCTTTAGTTGTATTTGATTTCTACGGTGAAACGGTCTTGGTGAAGACTGTCGTATGTCGTAGCTTCTTATCTGTGTTCTGTTATTTCCTTTCTGTTTTATTTGCAAAAAACTTCACTTTAGGGACTATCGAGAGTATGAAACGATTTTCATACTTATGTCCCTTTTTGTTTTTTTTTTTTCTTTTTTTTTACTTTTCTCTGCTTTCACTACCTTTGGGATATTTGCACCCGATGTTTGCTTACGAGAATCCCTGGATTTCTCGTTTCTGGCAGACATCCGGAGGAGGCCTCTTTCCAGCGGTTAGGGGACCCCCATTCCCTCCTTTTATGTTAGGGTTTGGTTTGGGGACTAACTGCTAGATTTCTGTTTTTCATATGAGTAAGGTTCTAAGCGACCTTAACAAGCACGGTTTCTTTAGCTTCGATCAGGAAATTTCAGAGTTGTATCAATCTCAAGAAATGTCTACCCCCACGACCGGAGAAAAATTTCAGAGTTGTATCAATCTCGAAACATGTAGTACTCCTCAATTGCTGGCTAATTAAGAGCTTTTGAGTTTTTTTTAGCTCTAAAAAACGTACTAAAAATACTAATAATAATGTGTTTATATAGGCTAACAAAGATACCTAAAAGATACTAAAAAGATTTAAAATTTAAACTTAAATAAGATAAAAATCGTAGCTCTATGGTTTTTTTTTTCAAAAATTTCTTGCTGCGACGACTAATAGTATTTTAGCCATAGCTCTCTCCATATTGTTTGGAACGATTTAAGATGTTCCAGAAAGCTAAGAGAGAGACCTAAAACTTTTATGTTTTGACTTTTTTCAAAATTTGATCATAATATAGTCTAATTTAGTCTTGAAGTTTTAGCTTCAATTTCTTGCACAATTTTCTCTATTTTATAAATCTTCTTTTTTTGAAATTTGACCAATTTATACATTCCAACTGTCGAAACCTAAAATTAAAGAAAACAAGTATAATTCTATTCTAAAAAAGTGACAATAAAGAAGAAAATTAACTCTAAAAATGACATAAATAATATGCTAAAAATATCCTAACATAATGTGAGCAAGCACTGTTTCCAACAACTTGCATTGCATATTGTTCCCAACAACCCTGACTAGGGCAGCGAGTAGTTGGTTTCATAAGTTCACAAATCATTCCATTACTTCATCGGAGCAATTATCCAGTGAATTTATGAAGCAATTCCAGGCCGCGAGGGATAGAAGGTCAGAAGCGTCATCACTAACAATTTTTTTTTTTAAAAAAAAGCCAGGAGAGTCATTAAAGGCTTATCTGAGTTGTTTTAGCATAACAGCAACGAAAGTGAGAAACCTGAATGACAGTATTCAGTTAATAGCACTCCAGACTGGTATAACTACTGACTTTTCTACCGCATGAGGAGAGTTGTGGATGATTTGCAGGGTCGCCCAGTCAGGTCAATAAATGAATTCAATGACATGGCGTTAATCTTTGTGCAAAAAAGAAGAAGCACACAATGAAATGAAGATGCTCAAGTCAAGCTCAGGAGATAAACCCAGCTCAAGTACCGCTGATGTGAGTACTGTAACAGCGAAGGTGGGAAATGCGAGCAGAGGGAATGAATCAAATGGAAAAAGAAAAAACAAATTAAAAGATTCATCAAAGGATAAGAAAAAATAAAAGAAACACAAAAAATATGTTCCAATATATTATGTTTATACAGAATTGAATGAAACTTATGAAAATATCTTTCTCATCAAATTAGAATTGGGTCGCTTTCTGAAGGCACGAACCAATGAAGAACTGAAGGAGCAAGCGAGATCCAAATAAATATTACCAATTCCACAAGGATATTAGACATACAACCAATGAATGTCGCCAATTGAAAGATGAGATTGAAGGACTCATTTCTCGAGGTTATTTCAAGCAGTATGTGAGGAAAAGGGGGAATGAACAAAATCAACCCAAGAGCCAGAGCCAAAACCATGATGTAAAACCACCCCCAGTTAAAGGCGAGGATATTATAGTTATTTTAGGGCCACATATCACTGGAACCTGCAATAGTGCCCAAGGTACATTAACCAGGTTGAAAATCAAGAGTCAGTTTTTGCTCCTGAACCCTTTAAACGTGCAAAACTCGAGGAGCCATCGATAATCTTCACTGACGAAGATGAAGTGCATATGCAGATTCTACACACAGATCCCCTGGTCATCACAGTTTAGCTCGCAAATAAAAGAATAAAAAGGGTTCTCATTAACAACAGGGGTTTAGTAAATATTCTTTACAAAGAAACATGAAAGAAGATGGGGCTAGAAGATGTGAAATTAAGGCCATGTATGGTAAATTTATGTGGCTTCATTGGGGACAATGTTACAAGTCTGGGGACCATTGAACTCCCACTTACCATGGGAGAACCTCTTTATTAGTCACCCAAATCCAAGAATTCCTCATGGTGGATATCCTTTCAGTATATAATATACTAATAGGTCATCCATCACTAACTAGAACGGGGCCAGTAAGCCCAATAAAGCATATGTCCTTGAAATTCCCAACTCATTCTAGAGTTGGGACAGTGAAATGCGACCAGTTGACAACCAACAATGTTATGGTGTAGAATTAAAGAACAGAAGGGCAACCCACTAGTTGATGGTAACCATAATAGAAGAAAATGAGATATGCAAGATGGAAGACTTGGATCTCAGGATTCAAGATGAACACGATAAACTCAAGCCAATTGAAGAGTTAGAAGAAGTGAATTTAGATCTAAACGACCCAACCAAGTGTGTTAAAATTGGAAAGGGTTTAGGGGAAGAACTAAAATAACAATTAATCACATTTTTGAAGGCAAACTAAGAAAAATTTTCTTAGAGCCATTCAAATAGGGCCGGGATCGACCCAAATGTGATTTGTCACCATCTCAACATAGATATCTCTTACCCACCAAAACACCAAAAAAGACGTCCTTTAGATCCTGAGTGACAAAATGCTTTAAAGGGAGAGGTTGACAGGTTGTTAGCCAATAACTTCATTCACATTTTATCCCACATGGATCTTGAATCTTGTTCTTGTTCTAAGGCCAAATAAAACATGGAAAACCTACATAGACTTCTCCGACCTGAACAAAGCATGTCCAAAAGATTACTTTCCATTGCCAAGGATCGATCAGTTAGTCAACGCGACAACAGGACCGAGCTAATGACCTTTATGGATGCATATTCTGAATACAACCAAATTATAATGTATGTTCCAGACCAAGAACAAAAATTTTTTGTTACCAATATAGATCCACCACATGCTTTGATAAATTGGGAACAAAGATTTGCAACAACATGAATCAGACCCAAGGATAAGATGGAGAGGTAGATTAGTATAGATGTTAGATTCCATTAGTTTTAGTATCACTTAAAGTTTAATCAAAAGCAGATATCAAGAAGGATCATATTAGTGAATTAGACACTATGATTAGAATTTCTAGTGTTATGAAAATCATCGAAAGTGACTGAGTGACTGGTAAGACATGTTGCATCACAGGGAGAGGGTATCGTAATCAGAGATGTAGCAGTATCAACATGGAAAAAGTTTGTTTAGTCAACTAAGGAGAAGTCAATGTAATTGACAAAGAATACCACTCAATTCGATAGAATTTCCAAGTTGGCCTCGAGAATTAAGTGCAACAGACTTTAGTAAGGGATAAAAGTATCTTGCGGGATTCAACGCCAAGACTAGACATAACCTGATGATCACCATGTATGATGCCACCAATTATGTTCAGATGGTGGGGGACTTAGAATAAGAGGTTCTAGGAAAAACAATGTCAGGATGGTCAGCAAGGTGGCCCTGAAGACAGATACACTTATTCTATATACCCAGCTTTCAAAAAGTATCACCTGGATGAGTTGTAAAGACATGGCTTGTTTTTCAGTATAGTATTATGGGACACCATAAAAGGGATTGACCCTATTTGATTAAAAAAAAAGGCAAAAGAAAGAAGTAAAACCCACTTCAGCTCGTGTTTTTACTATTGCTTAGGCCGGTGTTGAGGCTAGCTTGTCAGTGGTGACATAATAAATGATAAGTTGGGTAGACCTTGTGACAACAATTAGTTAGGGTTTGAACTCTATTGCCTAGCAAGAAATTAGTTATCTCTAAAAGGTGGATTAGGTCTATCCCAGAGTGGACAATAAAGAGTTAAGTGTTGATTTTGTTGAGCTAGTCATAAAATTTTTTGATATCATTCTCGGAATGGATTTTTAATCTAAGCATGCAATCAATATTAATTGTAAAAGGAAGATGGTGCCTTTTTGTCCCGAGGGTGAGGAACCTTTCATCTTTGTGGGATCAGTTTAGGGATTCCCGAATCCCATTTATCTCATTATGGAAAGTTAGAGACCTATCGTAAGATGGATGCATATGATTCTTAGCAGTTGTGATGGACACTAGCAGACTCGAAATAATTGGGCTAGAGGACATCGAGGTAGTGAAAGAGTTTGTAGATGTATTTCCCGAAGAACTACCTGGTTTGCCACCATAGCAAGAGATATACTTTATCATTGATTTGGCACCAGGAGTAGAGCCAGTTTATGAAGTACCTTATCGCATGGCTCCAGCAGAGCTTAAAGAATTGAAGTTACAACTTCAGAGGATGCACAGCCTAGTGTTTTTCCATGGGGAGTTTTTGCCTAGTTTGTTAAAAAAAGATGAAACATTTTGTACATGTATTGACTATCGTGAATTGAAGAAGCTGATGATCAAGAACAAGTATCTACTGCCTAGAATTGGCGATTTGTTTTGTCGGCTACAAGGAAAGACAATATTTTACAAGTTTAACCTTTTCTCGGGCTATCATCAACTGAGAACCCAAGAGGTAGATGTTTCAAAAATGAAATTTCACATTAGATATGACCATTATGAATTTTTTCTTATGTCTTTTGGATTAATCAATGCTCCGACAACTTTCAGGGACCTCATGAATCGAGTGTACAAGGATTTCTTTTATATTTGTTTTATAGTATTTATTAATGCTATCCTTGTATACTATTAATCAGAAGTGGAGCACAGACAACAATTATGAATAATCTTACATCAACTAAGAGAACATAAGCTTTATGTTAAGTTCAAAAGTGTGAATATTAATTATCACGAGTATATTTTCTAGGTTACATTATCAGTAAAGACATGATTATGATGGATTAAGGAAAGATTGAATCAGTTAGGGTTTTGCAAAGACCGAAGAATTTATGGAAGTAAGAAGCTTTTTTGGTTTAGCTGGGTAGGATTCTCTAAGATCTCCACATTTTAAACAGAATTAACCACAAAAAGTCAGCTGGTTGTGTGGATTGATTAGTGTAAAACAAGTATCCAAGTGTTGAAGAAGAAACTAATTACAACTCCAGTGTTGGCTTTTTTTATTAGATCAAGAAAAGTTTGTAGTTCATTGTGATGCCTCCAAAAAGGGTTTGGGGTGTGTTCTGATGCAAGCCAACATAATCATTGCTTATACTTCTCGTCAATTAGAGGAGTATGATCGATGTAACCCATCACATGATTTAGAACTTGTTACAGTGATCTTGTACTAAAGATTTGAATATGAGGCAGAAAGTGGTATTAGGGTTAATTAATGATTATGATTGTGAGGTTTTTTTTATCACCCCAGGGAAAGCCAATGTGATAACAGATTCCTTGAGTAGAAAAAGGTCTCTGGACAAGTTTTCAGGACAAAGTTGATCTTTCCTCAGTTAGTAACTTACATATTTAAGGTAAATATTGAGTTTATGAAGTTCCCGACTCAAATTCTAGTAACAATTTTAACAATTATAACAATATCCGTAACTTTAATATTGTAAGGTTAGTAATTGTTATTTGTATTTTGGTTATTCATGTAATAATATTTTTGAAGAAATACATAACATTTCAAATGTACAATAAAATGAAATTATTATTTGAAACTCACAATATTAAACATTTTGAACAAGACCACATTATATTATAAAACATTCACAAGTAGGAACTTTATTTTTATTTTTTATTTATTTAATAAGTATCACAAGTTCATATGCATTTTGAAATATAACTCCATATATTCTCATTTATTTTTAATAAAGATTGGTATTCTCTTGTAAGAAGTTTCAGTGCTTATAACTCATCAAAAGCTTTATTATTATTATTATTATTATTATTATTATTGGAAATTCTGAGATAGTCCTAATAGTACTTCTTCTGGTGTCCAAGACTTGGGACGCCTTTGTTGAATGAACTTGGGCCTTCAATGCTGTTAATAGCTTTTCTTCCTTGTTTACAGTTTATATATATATATATATATATATATATATATATATACTCAGGATGATTGATAGAAATATGGTACTAGCTAAGTAGAGTCTAGTATTGGTGTTACTTTACAATTAATTAGTGATAAAAATTATTTAATTAATTTATATAAAATTTTATACTTAATTACATCAATAATTTATACAATATTAAGTAGCTGTTATCTTTTTCTTTCTCTTCAAGATCCACTTCAAGTAATATATATTAGGGAATAAATTAGTAAAACATTAGAAATTAAATTGTCTATTATAAGCCAAGATTTTAAGAAGTGCATGCATGCACTCGAGAAATAGAGCAAAAAATATTTGTCAGTGAGGCTTAAAAATATTGGTAGAGAAATAAAAATTAGAGTGGAATTTGAGTGCTAGCTAGCATAAAAGGCCTTATCCTTTTTCTTTTATATATTAATGCAAAAGTACTTAAATCATTACTAATTCAATACGATAATTAATTAATTTGGTCTCTAAGAAAAAAGAAAAGAAAACAAGAAAAAAAAAAACTATGTAATATTTGTTTGCTAAGGAGTTTGTATTGATGGAAATGGCTAAGGTATATGTTATGTTATGTCAAGTTGTTTATGCATTTTTTCATATGCAGATTTTGTGGAGATAATTTTTCATTTTTAAAGTGTTTTCAGTGGTTAATAAATTCTTATTTAAGTCCTTAAAAATTGAGTTTTAGTGTGATTATAGACCTAGCTTAATAATTTTACACGAAAATGTCACAATTGGAATCCCTCCTCCCTTTATATCAGAAAAAAAAAAAACACTGATTTTTTGTTTTCTTAAAAAATAATTATCTCCTTAAAAAAAGAAAATAACAATAATCTTATCAACTAAAGGTCTTTTTTTTTCCTTGACCTTAGATGTATATGAATAAGGCATATGTTCCCATAATATTCCAGCAATACAAAATACTAACAATTCTATTAATTTATTTCAGCAAAAAATAACAATAATAATATTCATTTATCAAGTTGACCAAAAAAGGAAAAAAACTCCCAAATTCATATTCCATTTAATAAGCAAAAATTATATAAATTAAGCAATAGCAAAGTTTGAATATGACCAAGTAATGGTTGAACCTTTATAATCTAGATGAATATTTATATTTGTATATAGTTTAAAATTAAAAATAACCAATTAAGATTATACAACAAGTGCCAAAGTACAACATTGGGTTACTTGCTGCTTTTTTAAAGACACCGCCCTTTAAAAGTTATTGGCACTTTAATTCCTTCAAAAACTAGCTATTTTTTTTTATGAAAGAAATATTTGGAAGAAAAAATTAAAGGACATTTCATAAAATTTTTATTTTTTTAATCACAAAAATAAAAGTAAATTTTGCATTTTTAAAATTTTATTTTTTAAAAAAACAAAAATATTTTTTTAACTTTAAAAATAGAAAACAAATTTGTATTTTATAAATTTTACTTTATAATCTTATTTAAGTCAGGTCTAAGTCCGAATCTGGGGTCGGGACCGTGGTGGGTCGGGGCTAGAGTACGGATTCTAAAATTTAAGTTGGGTCGGAGTCTAAAATATTAATTATGAAAAAAAATATTTAAAAAGTTTTGGAAAGTGTTTTTTTTTTTTAAATTTTTTTTAAATTTTAATTCTAAATTAAAAAATTAAAAAGTAAAAATATTTTTATAATACATGCTCTATTGAAAATATTTTCACCCTTTCAATTAAAAAATAGAAAATTAATGAAATAAGTATGGTCAAACTTAGACTAATTCTATTTCTTTCTCTCACTATAGCTATATAAAATAACAATAAACACTTTTAAACTACAGAATATGCTTTTGTTTCAAGGATCATTTATATGTATGAAACGACTAAAATAAAGATACATATTTTGGTGGCGTGCCTTGTATATAGTTCTTTTTTACTAGAAGTTTGTAGTTTTTTATTGTGTGAGTAATGTGGTTTAGTTTTTATTGTAATAATGGTGTTTACTATCCCAAATTGGTGATATTGGCTTTGTGTCGTTTTTGTTTGGTTAATTAGTAATTTTTTCCCTCGAATTTTGACATATACTAAATCGTATTCCCTGAACTTTTTTGGCCATTAAAAATTTTCTCCGAACTATTGAGATTGTTAAATTTAAGGACTTTTGTATAATTTTAGTAAAAAAATTCTAACATGGATAAAAATTCAAAGAGCATGATTTAGTACATATCAAAGTTTGAGGGGTATGATTTGGTAGATATCAAAGTATGGGGAGCATAGTTTATTACATAAACAATCACTGAAACAGTAAAATTAAATGAAATTAGACAAAAGACCTTAAATTTAACAATCTCAATAATTCAGGGGAATTTTTAACGACCAAAAAAGTTTAGGAGATACGATTTAGTACATGTCAAAGTTCGGGAGAAAAATTAAAAATTACTAATTAGTCTTTTTATTTTTATTGCAATAATGGTGTTTACTATTTTAGTTTTTTACCTGTACCGTTATTGTTGAGGTTTCCTTTTGTGTCAGTATGGGGGTGTGGTGATCTCCTTGTAAGATTTGTTTTTGTGCAGTTTTACTTTTACTTTAATTATTGGATTTATCTTTCCTTTTAAAATGTTATTAATCTTAGAAAAAGGGGGGAGAGAAAGATTTGGAACAAAAAAAATTGGTAGATATAATTAATAGGGAAAGTAATAGGCAAATGATATGTTCCCCATTATAATGTTTTGAAACCAATAGTTTTGGGGTCAAATTTGTTTTTCTAATTAAAAAAATAGTTTTGGGGTCAATTTTGATGCATAAATGATAAATAATTAATGGTAGTGGGGGTCTTTGATCAGGATAGATAAATAGATAAGCTGTGGGTTGGATAGACTTGATTGGATCCTCTTAGCTTTAATTTATGGCTTTCACTGAATAATGGACAAGTTCAGTGTCTTGCTGGCTATAGTATAATTGTTTTCACTAATTGGTAATGTTAAGAATCTCTCTCTCTCTTAACAATTTTTGTTACATATGATGCCTGATGAGTTGTCAAATTTCGATAACTTAAGATAAAACTCACTTGTCACGTAAAGTGTAGTGAATACAAAAAATAAATAAGGAATAATTAAATAAGACACTATTTTTTTTTTTTGTAAAATATTTATATTTTTACGTTTAAAGAATGATGTTTTTTTTTATATTTTACGGTTTTCTAAAAAATAATACGAAAACAACATAAAATCAACAAGAAAACAACATAGAAGTAACATGAAAATAACATCAAAATAACAACAAAAAATAACATACAGATAACAAAAAATTAACAATAAATGAACAAAATTTCAATATAAAAAGAGAGTATTTTATGTAAATAAAATAAGAAAAAAAAAATCGTAAAAATGCTTAAAATTCTGTGAAACCGTATTTTTGTTATTTTTTGTTATTTTTTATTATTTTTGTGCATTTGTGAAATTAAGCACGAGAGGTGGTATATTTGTTGACTGATATATTAATATTACTATATAATTCTATAATTGTTCTTTAATGTAACAATAAGTATTTCTTAATAAAAGATTTGAGTTCAAAGAACTGTATAGATTTCGATAAATGAGATTTATTGAAATGTTAGATATACCGAGAGAGTGGTTTGTAATATTTAACTAATTTGAATTAATGAATCAAATTCCACAATAACAACAAAAATTAGTGACAAAGTTAATACTTTCTAATTTCGAATATTAGAGTCGCAATATAATTATTCAAGAATCATATATTAATAGTCTCAATAATTATTCAATACATTAAGATAATATTGAATATAAAATTTTAGGGGAATTACTCTATATACTGTTTTTTTTTTTAACTTTTTTTTTCTTTAAATTTACGGTTTAAGTTTCTAAAGTGGTTGCAGCGCTAGTTGCAATAGGAGTTTCTATACCTAAAACTACAAAAAAAAAAAAAAAAAAAAAAAAAAAACTATTTTAAAGTGTAAAAATGAAAAAACTCCTAATTTTAATAGGAACTTTCTCTTATTAAAATAAAATTGATTCAGATATGGTATCTATTAAAAATGCGATGATTGAATCATTTACTTTAGGAGGTGGATATTAAAATTATTATACGAAGATTTGAGTGATATGACTAAATTCAAACAATATAATATATAAGATGAAATAGTAATTATTTGATATCAAATATTCTTAAGAGAATAAAGTGATATTAATGGTGAATAATTACTTATCTATAAATTTATCAAATGTAGAATTAATAATACATTATAAAAATTGAGGATGTTAATAAAGTATTTAACAAACAATTGAAAAGATATTCATAGTATGAGATACATATATTGAATATAATAATTATTTAAATATTAGAACTTAGAGATACTTGTAAAATGAGATTGAACAAGTAATAAATTTCTAATCATGAATTAAGAAGAAATCTTAATGACATGATTAAAGACAGTGGACAAATATGGACACTACTACGAAACACTATTTTAGAGGCTACTTTTTTCACTCCTTTTATAAAAAAAGAAGCTAAAGGGTGTAAAAATACCTGCCTGTTGAAAATTGACATTTAGACACGGTTATTGTATAAAACCCGTAGGCATAGACATAGACTATACCCTACAGAGTCGGTTGTGGGTTGGGAAAGCTAAAAGGATTATTAAGTAACCCTATAGCGTCGGTTAATAGAAAATAACGAACGATATAGGTGGATACCTTTAATGACATGTGTGCCCTGACGCCATAGGACTATATAAGAAACCCTGAAAGCTTCGTCTTCCACTTCATCTTCTTCTTCTTCTTCTTCAGCACGAAACCCAGCCGACATTACAGAACCTAAACCCACGACGAACCCCTCGCCAACCACCTCTAAAAAACCCCATATATTTACCATATTTATTTTTTAATTTACTTATTGAATTTAAATTATTTTTTTTCATTCCTATTTATGTGTTTTTATATTTTTTACTAACTAGTAACTAGTTACTTTTTTTCATTCATATTCATCTATTTTTATTACTAACTAGTTACTCATTTGTAACTAGTTACTCTTAAATGATATAACTAGTAAGTAGTTAAATAATTAAAATTTTAATTTGTTGTATTTCATTATATTGTAGGTTGTGAGCTAATTTTTAAGGTTTCGAATAATTGGGTGTTGATCGTATTTTAGCTTGCTAAAGGTATATACATTCACTAACCTTTTGTTATTAATTAATTATCAATGCTTAAGGGAGGTTGAATATCTTAAATATTCATTTGTAGTGAAATAGATTCTACGATATATTGTACTGTGATCGGATGGGTGGAATAATGTGCATGTTAGTTCATTTTGAATATTTTAAATATTCAACCATAGTAAAGTAGGTTCTGTGAATACATGTACTGTGGTCGGATGGATGGATAATTTTTGTATTGTTAATGTTATTTTATTTGTTTTGTTTGTTAATTTTGGTATGTTTAAAAATTTTGGGAACGTCCAATTACAACTATTATGCTGCCAAAATTTTAGTAGAATTATGATAAATTTTACTAAAAAAAGAAAAGAAATAGTGTCTAATTAGTAACTTACTTGTGATAATGTTAGTTGATGTAGTTACTATTTGTTATAACTTACTTGTGATGATTATGTTTCTTTATGCAGTTGTTATGTTATAGCTATCATGTGATTATATTTGTTAATGATGTAGGTATATGGCAAACTCAGGTTCAGACTCAAATTCAAATTTAAACCCTATTGTAGAGTGTCCTAAGGTGATACCTAAGCGAGGTAGAACGGAGATGAACGCAATCAGTAAGTTGATGGACCAAGAAAAAAGACTTCCTCTCCAAATCAACGATAAATGAGAGTATTGTGGCAAAAACTATAGCAATCTAATATCACATTTAGGAGATGCCATATGATAATTGGGCTGTCATATAAAAATTGGAAGCAAGACAACCCTCAACTTAAAAATAATATTTACAAAGATATATAGGTAAACGATTATGTAATACCCTAAGGTTAAGAAATCGGATTAGCAACCCTAACTAGTTTAAATATGAAATAATGTGAAACTATATTATTATATAATTTAATATGTGAAACTATACTGATAATTACATTTTAAGACCCCGTTGGTATACCAGGGCATTTTTGTAAATTTGGCCCGAGAAGGGTAAAATTGTACTTTTAATGATATATCGTGCTTGTGGACTATATTATCATATAGTATGTTTATTCTGTCTATTTGCGGGTATTTTTTGACAAGTCGGCGTGATATAGTCATAACTAGGTATTTTGGACGGAACTGGGTTCGGGGCCCAAAGTACATTTTGGGATTTTATTTTGGCATTTATATGATAAGTGAGAAATCTCAAATTATGTGTTATTATGTGTGTGATGAAATGACAAGTTTACCCTTGCCAATATAAATATGCTTATTTTGACTATGAGGGTATTTTGGTCTTTTGAACATTTAAGCATTATTCAACCAAAAGTAATTTTGAGAATATTGAAAAATTATTATTCTAATTTTCTAAGCCCTCTCTAACCGACCCCTCTTCCTCTCTCTTTATCATCATCTTCAGTATTATACAATTTTGAAATTAAGGCTTGGATTGGAGAAAAGTTAAGGAATTTAGGTGATTTTTTGTGCTTGGAGCTTAGAAATTTGTGGTAAAACTTCTTGATCCATTTTGTTTATGATTAAATTCAGGTATGTTAATATTCTTTGAGTTTAGGTTTGATGTTCTTGATTTTTATTTGAGATTTGATGCATGTTGGCGAAATTAGTGGTGATATTGGTAATTTTTGATGTGTTTGAGCTATTGAGACCATATGGATTGCAACTTGAATGTTGTGTGTGATTTTTTAGGGTTGAAAATGAGGTTTGAATTCTGCGTTTTAAATTTAATTTTTTGGGCAAATATTATGGTTTGAATGCTTTGATGATTGGTGTTCAACTTGGTGATTATGGTGAGGTTTCATGATATTTCCTTTTTGTGTATCTTTGGTATTGATTTGGGCTAGGTTTGATGCTTTAGTTTGGTATCAAAGTTAGTTTGGTTTATTTTGATTCAAAATTTGAGTTTATGAATGGTTTTGGGTATATTTTGGTTGAGGTTCAAACTTCAAACTATGGAAAAGTGGTATTTTTAGACCTTAAAAATTGGTTTTCTGGGGTTTTCGAACCCATTGGCCGCGGCTGGATTTTTGGTCGCTGCGGCCAAAACCTAGCAGAGAGCCATCCTATTTCATGATTTTGTTTTGGTCATAACTTTTGACTCGAGACTCCGTTTTGGACATTCTTTATAGCGTTGGAAAGCACGTTTTGAGCTTTATATCCCTATCTATAAATAAAATGCTTATTGTGCGATTTTGTGAAATTGAATTTGGGGATTAACCCTATTTGTGAAATCTCAGGAATTGTGACTAGGATTACCAACGCTTGCTCAGGAACACCTGGAGGTTTGGAATCTCCACATACTTGGTATATCAGGTAAGACAGTAGTTAGCACGTAGAGTTAAGCGCGGTGGCGCTCATGTTTGATATTACGATTATGATTAGATGAAGAACTGGGATTAGGGTTATCACCCTAAAGTGAGCAGTTATATGGCCTAGGGTTATTACTCTAGTGATTAAATGATTTTAAATGCAATGCCATGCTATATATGTTGAAATAAAGAATTATGCGCTCAAGCATAATTAGGTTAGACTCAGCAATCAGAACCGAGATAAACTATTATAAGGCCTTATTGTAAATGGATGTGTGAGAGTAACACGTGGATCTATGCTATATAGACATAAATAGACATGTGAGCATAACATGTAGGTCTATGTCAAATAGGCAATAGCTGAAGTGGCATCAATAATTAAGTAATCTTTGATTATTGTGTATATATATTGTTATTTATACTGTCTTGCTGGGCTTGGCTCACGGGTGCTCTATTGTGCAGGAAAGGGTAAATCTGTCTGTGATCAGCCATGAGTTTGAGGGCTTGGCGGTGGATTATACATGTTTGGGCCAAACTAGATCACGCATGTTGGGTCTACCAGTGGATTTATTTTGTATTCTCAGGTTTTGTCGCTTAGGATGACATGTTAAAATGACTTGTAATATTTTGTAAAAAAATTTACGGGATCCCGAATCATGTGTAATATTTTGAAGTGTTTTGTAAGGTTTAAATAATTATAAGTTAATTTTTATTCCTTAAATGTTTTTAAAGTTTAAATTCTGCTCCTTTTCTAGCAATCCCTGTTCTAGCAGGATTAGGCTATGTTTATTGAGAACCGTAGCATGCCTAACTGTTAGGACATTACATTTTGCTATCAGAGCGCCAAGATTTTGAAACTTCCTGTAGACCAGCCGAACATGTACAATCATCGTCAGAGACAAGCTCGACTCATGGTGCAGTAAGTGTTGTGAGTAAATGCTTAACTACCTTTGTGATTACTTATTTACTGCTTTCCGTTTTAGGCAGTATGTGAGCATCTAGAAATGAATGTGATATGGAAAGCATGTTTAATGTTTAAATCAATAAATTTTATTTTAATAAGAGAAATAGTAAGTTTAAGTTAGGGTTAAGGCAATAAGTGCGTAAGTGTGGTATTGGTGCCTGACTTGTCGGGGTTGTTAATTTCGGGGCTATTTGAAAAAGAATGAACCCTCCATAATCATCTAGACCACAGGGCGAGCATGTAGATCCTGGTAATGACCAACCCAATCCATCGGCACCGCTTGTGCCTCCGTAGAATCTGGGGGATAATGCAGGGGTGAATAATGCAAATCCACCTGCCGATTGGCAACAAATGATCCTTGAAATGCAAAGTATCATACTTCGTCAAGAAGATGAATTGTGTCAGTCTAAGCAACTAGCACCGGTAGCTCCAACAGAACAACTGTTACCACCAACTCCTGTGCTAGTGGTGGTAACCCGGGATTTATTTTGCCACATCAAGATTCAGTGTTTGAGCGTTTTGTGAAGCTGGAACCTCTAACGTTTTTGGGAGGTATTGATATTATCAAGGCTGACAGTGGATGAGCACTATTTTCCGCATCCTAGATAACATGGTGGTGATGGGGATGGAATAAGTTAAATGTGCTGCATTCATGTTACAAGATCATTCCCACTTTTGGTGGGATATTGTGGGTCAGACCCGAGACGTTAGCAACCATATCTTGGGAAGAGTTTAAAACCTTGTTTGAAGAAAATTTTTATAACATTGCTGTAAGAACTTCAAATATGGAAGATTTTGTGAAGTTGACTCAAGGGAAGATGACCGTGGCTGAGTATACCCTGGAATTCGATTGGTTGTCCAAGTTTGCTAGTGATCTGGTACCAACGGATGTCACTCGAAAACAAAAATACCTAAGGGGACGGAATGCCACAATCAGTTAGGACTTTAAAATTACCACCAATCATGACACATTATACAAGAAAGTGGTTGAGTTAGCCTTGATTGCAGAAGAGGCAGAACAACATGTAATCAAAGAACAAGCTTCTAAGGATTCTGTCACAGCATCGAATCCTAGTGTGGTTGGTAATACCAGTAAGGGGACCGACAGCAGCAACTCGAATCACAAACAAAAGATTAAAGCTTCCGAAACACTGGGAAGTAACAGGAAGTTTCAAGGAAATAGAGTGTTGGGTTTTATGCCCTAAATAAAACTCATTTCAATATAATTCGATTTATTTATTAATAAAGATTAGAAATAACATCTTATGTTGCATGGTTCACATGATTTATTTCATGATTATATATATATAATGTACGAATTCTATTTAAGTCCAGAACATATGAATTTGTTAATGATTATAGTGTTGTCAGCACAGTGGAATATAATCTTGATTATATGTTCGAAAGTTTATTCCCTGATTTGTCAGTTCACTAGATTTAGACTGACATGATAATCAGCGATAGGTATTCTTACACCTTGGATAAGTGTTATGTCCTTTCCAGGAAATTGGCAAAGTTTACCAGCATCGGATGTGTGGAGTATACATCGGAAGGGACCGATATTGAACTTTGATTAGATATATTAAAATTTACCGTAGTATCTATTCAATTCAATATCACCCGTTGATCCTAGATCAAATGATCTTAATCTTGATATGTTTAGGTTCGATCTCAAGAGTATTATACATGTTCTTTGATTTGTTAGTTAAGCCTACTTTTGGGTCTGGGTGATACGTACATTTTGGGAACATGATAGTATAATTGAGTGGGAGCGCTAACATAAATATGGAGTCTATAACTTCTATAGGAATTTAGAAGTGAAACGATGATATCCTTCGAGCTTGGCTAAACAGAGATAAATGGTGGAGATCTCATTTCACTTTGCTGAAATATCATTTATACGGAGCTAAGTGTTTAAAGGATAAAATACATTGAAGGTGTAACGGTAACTTAGTGCCTATTCAATGTAGATCATCTATTAGAGGGTCATTGATCAAATTAGGATTATAACAATGGATAACTAATGACGTATCTATATCGTGGAACATATAGAGCGTTCTATATGACAGAGAGTGCAATTCCAAGTTCTAAGTGTGGATTCAATAAGGAATTAATAAGTTAGGGAATTTACTTGGTAAATTCGGTTCGACTTATTGGAAGCTCGGAAATATAGACCCATGGTCCCCATACTAGTTGAGACCATACTGCTTGTAAGACTCAGTTAATTGGTTTTAATTAATAAATTATAATTCTAAAGTTAGACTATGTCTAGTTTATGAATTTTCACTAAGCTAGGGCGAAATTGTAAAGAAAAGAGATTCTAGGTTTATTTATTAATTAAGAGACTTTATATGTCTAATTAATAAATATATTAAATGACAATATTATTTAAAAATTAATTTTTAGTTATTAAATAATTAGAATTGGCATTTAAATGGTTGAATTGGAAAATTGGCATTTTTGAGAAAATGAGATGTAGAAATGATAAAACAGCAAAATTGCATAAGTGAGGCCCATTATCCAAAGCCCATGGCCGGCCACTCTTATAGGCTTTTATCATTTATTTTTTCATTATTTTAATGCCAAATAATTTTAACTTAAACCTAGGTGGTTACCTATAAATAGATAGTGATGGCTCTCATTCACACAAAAATTCTGTCAGATGAAATTTAAGCCTCCTATTCTTTTCTCTATAGGCCGAACCACTTCCCTTCTCTTTTCTTCTCTAAATTTCGAAATCCTTGAGTGATAGAGTAGTGCCTACACACATCAAGTGGTATCTCAATCATAGTGCGTAAGACTGTAGGAGATTCCAAACAACAAGAAGGAGAATCAACATCAAAGGAAGGAGAGAAAGAGATCCAGGTTCAAATCTTGGTGATGCTCTGCAACAGAAAGGAATCAAGGGCTAGAGATCTGAACGGAAGGAGTCATTATATTCCGCTGCAACCAATGTAAGGTTTTTTTAAACTCTTATGTGTTTATTTCATTGTTTTAGAATTCATATTAGGATGTTAATGAAACATACTTGTTAGTAAATCTAGATCCTGGTAAAATATTTCCAACATAGAGGTGGTCGTCAAGGTCGCGGGTCTGCATCCATATCATATTCAGAGTGTCCCAAATGTAAGAAGCACCATCAAGATGAGTGTTGGGCAAAGACTTGTTTTGAGTGTGGAATGGTGGTCCACTTCATCCGAGATTGTCCACATGCTAAGAAAGAAGAACCAAAGAGGAACAACAACCAGAATCCGGGACGTATCTTCACTATGACTCAGGTTGATGCTGATGCTAGTCCGTTAGCGGTGATAGGTCAACTGTCTATAACAGTTGATCTTATTCAGTATTATTTGATTCGGGAGCTACTCATTCTTATGTATCAAGTCGAGTAATTGAAAGTTTTCATAAACTTGTGATGTGTATGCTTTGGGGTTTGGTACCCTGTTACCCTAGGGAGACCTAATCGTATTTACCAGGTGGATTAGGTCTTTGTCTTTTTGAATTGACAGTTATGAGTTAACCGCCAACCTAACTAAGCTACAATTGTCTAATTTTGATATAATCCTGGGAATAGATTTCTTGTCTAAATACGGGGCAACAATTGACTGTAAGCGGAAGATGGTGGTGTTTGAACCCGATAGTGTCAAACCAACAGTGTTTGTAGGTAAAGTACAAGGATCACGCATACCTAGAATAACACTCCTAAAAGTTAAAGATCTGATGCACAGAGATTGTCTAGGATTCCTAGTCACTGTAGTTTATACTAGCCAACATGTGTTATCTAGTCCTGAAAATACGAGACTGGTGTGTGAATTTCTATATGTATTTCCTCAGGATTTACCTGGATTACCACCTTCCCGAGAAATTGAGTTCGTGATCGAGATAGTTCCGGGAGCAGAACAAGTATCAAAAGTACCGTATCGAATGGCTCCAACAGAATTGAAAGAGTTAAAGATCCAACATCAGGAGTTACTTAACTTGGGATTCATAAGACCGAGTTATGCTCCCTGGGGTGCTCTAGTGTTATTTGTGAAAAAGATAGACGAGTTGCTTCAAATGTGTATTGATTATCGAGAATTGAATAAACTCACTATTAAGAATAAATATCCTCTACCCCGAATTGATGACCTGTTTGACTAGTTAAAGGGTAAGACAATCTTCTTAAAGATCGATGTAACACCCTAATAGATTAGGCGTATTACGGTATTTTCTAAATACTGTGCACACCTTTGCTAATCAAAGGGTTTATTGGAAAAAGTGAATAATTAAAACTTCATTAATTAACTTCATTTTAATAATTAAACATAATAATTTACATAATCTGGGATCCCGTTCTAAAAGTTACAAAATATTTAAACTTCAAAAGTTGTCAACTAGAGACTAGCAAAGTGAGCCAAAATTGTCCCAAAGACCATGAACACTCTAGGTCTAACCGACTTGATATGTACAATCTTCATCTATAGCTTTAGACTCTCACTGCTTCGGTTCTAGCTTTTACCTGCACATACATGCAATAACTGTGAATCGACAAACTCATTGAGAAAAGTATAATAATAAACATAAACATATATCTAGACGGTAACCAGGCGCCCATACAACTAATCACGATCTGATAACTGGATTAGGAACGTTCTCTACAAAGTATGACTAACTACGAATCCAACCTATACTCAGTACTCTAGTCGTACTGATGTGGTAGCAGTTAACTCATACTATGTATCAAATAGCCTAGCATATATATGTTGGAATCTCTGTGCAACTCTATGTACACTTCACTGAAACTCTGATATGCTAATCTGATGGCTATTGATTTGCGTAACATGTGTATATTGGTATCTCGGTGCAGCTCTATGTACACCTCACTGAAATCCTGATATGTTATTCTGACAACAACTAACATGTACGCTAAACATGTATACATATATGAAACTGTTATACTAATATTACCTTAATTTTGAATGCAAGTATGTCGGTAACTCTGAGTGAAAACTACTGCTCGACGATTTACAGGCCCATAAGTCTAACATACGTACAACTGATAAGTGTTTACTCTAGAACACTTTTCTAATGTCTGAAAAGAACCTAGAGTTTTTCTACCAAACTATGTGGTGGAGACACCCTAAAATAAAATACATAATTTGGCTCGAATTTATATATGATATCGTAGAGCTCGTCATAAGCTTTAAAATGGTATATAGAACGTCTAAAACGGACACCTGAGTAAAATGTTATGGCCAAAATACTAAAATCGGCCTTTCTCGATGCAGTCCAACCAAAATCCCGGTTGGTGCAGTCCTAAACCAACCAAAATTTTGGTTGTCTGCGCAGAAAAACACGACAATTTCCAATCTTCCAACCCTCATAACTTGGTCTAATCAAACCCAAACGCTACCAAACTTTCCAAAATCTCAACACACCACATAAGGAACCTATTACATAGCTTAAACACAAAAAATTATACTAAGAATCAAGATTCGCCATGGAAGAGCAAAGTTTGAGCTCTTAAGCTCAAACTTTATCTAAACAACACAACAAGAATCAAACTAAACTTAATTCAACTTAAATAACAACCAAATAACTTCTAAAATCATAACCAAACTCGAATTAAACCTATAGTACGTTACCCAACTCAACAATCCTCCATGAAACCTAACCTTCAAGTTTAAAAAAAAGGAGAAAAAGAGGGAAAAGCTTACATGACAAATTACTTAAGCTACAACTGTTGAATTCCTCTAGAAATGGTCTCAATTGAATAAGAAAATTGTTGGGTTTTCCCTTGGTTCTAATTTAGAATAAATCCTAATGTTTATCTAATGTTCAATAACTTAAATTCATATTAACTAAGCTTAATATCAACCCACTAAAGGACAAAAGAAATCTATGGCAAAAGACCATTTGCCCCTTTCTTTCCCATGAACTTACATTGCAACCAAAGGGCATTTTGGTTATATTAAATACCTCGAATATTCTCGATATCTCTAATGTCTAACTAAATTTCCCCACTAATACTAAAATACTAAACCATCTGAAAATGTGACTCTATCGGCCAAACGTCGCGTTCCATTGTTACTGGGCATAAAACATGAAATTCATAAAAATTCATATATAACCTAAACAATGCACCTAACATTCAAATATATATTCTTAGTTGAGAAAATAATTTCCTAAGGTCTATTTCTGACAATAAGCCCTAATTTCTACTAAGAGGCACAAAAATCACATAATAATAATTAACCTCTTAATTATCTTTTAATTCCCATAACTTAACCATGCGGTCATTACAATTATCCGCCAATTAAAAGGATTTCGTCCTTGAAATCAAATCTGAATAACTGGGGCCTGGAGCCACACGTCGGATTCTAATTCCCGGGTAATTTCCTTCACTTTATTATTTCTTGGAATATGATAACTAATACCATAACTCTGCCGCATATATTTTTATTTTTCTTATCGAGAATCTTAACCTATTTGTCTTTAAAGAGATAGGTTTAGCTGAAGTTCTCGAGTTCCATAACTAAAGATATGAGCCAAATTTCCCAATATATTACATGAAAACATCTTGTGTGCTGCAAATGCTACTTGTAAGGTTAAACACAAAATTATTATCCTGATGTTCTCTGGAAATTCTAAAATTTTTATGAATCTTATTCTTGTTCCCAAAGTATTTCTCCTACTTAGGAATTCTGCATTCTTTTGAGCTTTTGATTAACATGACCTCTACTGTCTATGTTGAGAAGCAAGTACCCTAATCATAATCTTCTCTATAGCCTTATTAATATGCTGAACTGACCTCAGATCTATCCTATTCCGAGTTTAAAACAGGAACAAGACTTCATACTATATAACATCTTTATATGAAACCATCCCTGTTACACTCTGACAACTGTTGGTTGCACGAGAACTTGATCAAAATAGATATTTATTCCATAAGTTCTTGTAATTCATCACATAAACTTGCAGTATATACTTCAATACTTAAATTGTCCCTCCGGACAGGCCATTTGCCTAAGTATAGGAAGCTGTCCTAAACTTTAACTACACAATACCAATCTTCTGTAGACTTCGTTAAAACCTAAAGAAGAATTTCAGTTTCCTATCCGAAATAATGGACTTTAGAGTCGCAAAAAAAAAAAAAAACATACTATCCCCTTTATAATTTTTCATACTAGCTCTTGTACCCAAGTAGTACCATACCAAATCAAACATACTCAAGGTTCTAGGTAATTCAGCTACAAGATTCCTAGCAACTTCATCTCATCTTATACGAGAAATATAACCGATCATAGTAACCTTACCAGTTTCTGATGATTAAACCTAATTCACTACAAACTATAAATATGAATACCTTGTCCACCACATCTTTTTGCATTTTACACCATAAGTAGAATTTTCAAGTCTTAGCATATCTTAATAGTACCAAAGTATAACAACTAAGGAGTGGTGCAAACTTTCATTAGAGTATCATTTCTGAGCTTAACACTACTTGATATACACTTGAATTTTATGACATAACATTCCATGAGTTAATACCAAGCTATCTCTGAGCTAGCCTGTTAAAGCTTTCTTACGGGTTTTCCCTGAATTCATATCCATCAATTGAGCCTTTTTCTTTTTATCAAATAAACCGAGTTGAATTGTCAACTCACTGATTTTACTTACCACAAACTCCATACTTAACTTCGACCATGATATCTACTAACTGAAGGGAAAAATCACGATGGTTCTGAAAACTCGCCTGGGCACTTCCTACTTAGGACTTCTGCCACCCCATTAGCCTTCTTGGGGTAATAAAAAGTTGTGTAGTCCCTATCTTGAGCTATTTCCAATCATTACCTCTAATCCGCATTCCAGTCTTTCTGAGTAACTAGATACTTTAAATTTTCTCTATAGAGATAGCTCTGCCAGCTCTTAAGTACAAGACTTTTGTTTACAAGTTCCAGGTAATGATTTGAGTAACATTACCTAAACCCCTTCAATTGGCAAGGAGATTGAGCAGTATCCCTACCAATTTACACAAAACACACTCTAGATCCAGTCTAGTTGCAGACCATGAACTTTTCTTGATTTGATGACCAAGCTAACACTAAGTTGAAATCAACTGTGACTTCAGCTCTCGAAAACCAGTTTAACATTTGTTTGTCCATATAGATCATTACTTCCTCTTAATTAACTGTATTAAAAGCGTTGAAATCTTAGAATAACCTTTCCGTATTATGATGCCATAGCTCATACAAACCCATAAAAACTTAATTTCCAATAATTGTTTCTGATCTCAGCCAAATCTTGACCAATTCAACCTTACCCCGTGTCCGTCATGATCCCATAATCACTGAAAACCATCCATAGATGTTGTCCATACATCGTTTTTAATAAAGGGTACCAAAGGATATCATTAACATACACTGTGACGTATATTTTGAGAAAATCCTTAATTACCCTAATCATCAGATCCATAAAAACTACTAGAGCATTGATTAGTTCAAAAGGCATATTTAGAAATTTTTGATAATCGTACCTTGTACAGAAAACACTACCTGAAATGCTCTCTTATCAGATTCTTAATTAATGATAACTCGAGAAAGGGTCATTCTTAAAGATAACTACATTTCCCTAAGACTGATTGAACTGCTTATAACTCCCTAACAAATGGTGTTAATTCATGATTAAAAGCTGATTTAATATTTGATAGCTAACATTCATAAGAAATAAATTATCTTCCTTCTTAACAGTTAACCTTGGGGCTTCCCAAGATAATATACTAAGTTGAATAAACCTTAAGTTTGTCATCTTTTGAAGTTGCCAATTTACTTCCTTGAGTTCTGCTCGATTCACTCAATATGGTGCCTCGAAACCATCTCTGCTCCAGATACCATACAATGACAAAATTTATTTTTTGTTGTGATGATACTTCGGGAAATTCTTCTGAGAATACATCTAATAACTTTTACACCACCATAATATCCATAAACTGAATTGTTTTGGCTAGGTTGTATCTAACACCATTGCTAATAATTCCACGCCATCCCTTCCATGATGGATCTTTATCTTTTATCATAATAAAAACTGGAGCCAAAAAACCCTATCCCGATACCATAATACGAACGAACCTTCACTTTAAAGTTGAAAAGTTACTACTTTCTGTTTGAAATCATTACTAGCAACTTGTTTAGACAATAATTCCATTACGAGTAATATCTCATACTCTACTATACCCAAAACTATGAGGTCAGTATTCAACTTTAATCGGCATAGACCTAAACTACTCCTTTGGAGATAACTGATTCTCCGCCAGGTAACAGAGTTCTAAATCCTATTTCATATCTATCTCAAGGTCTATCCAATTATTAATCACCCTAACTACCACATGCTAATATGTAGTTCTAAAGTCAATTAACATAAAGTCCAATAGAACAGTTGATAAGAAACTGACCTGACACTTCCGAAGAACTATCTTCAGCTCTAATTTGGAAAATAGCCAACACCCAAATATGGAGGAAATTTTACCTCTTGTTCTGGTCCCTTTTTCTGTAGTTGTGGACAGTTTCTCTTGTATTATCCTACTTGACCACAATGAAAACATTTCTGCTTACACTCTCCCAGATGATGCTTCTTGCAAAAGAAGCACTCTAGATAAGTATAATAACTTCGAGGGCTGCACTGATGGCCACCCCGTCCTTGTTTTCCCTGAAACTTCTTTCTCTGGCTCGAGCCCATTGATGTCGATAGAGCTCTTTTACTTTGATCAACTAAGGAATCACTCCCACCTCCACCAAGACGATTATTAGGAGGAGTAGCAACCTCACCAACAGCAAGAGTACCTCGGGGATCTTGAACAGACTCTATAGTGTACGCAACTAGAGAAGTATTGATCCCATCTAAGTTTCTCAAAATAACTAAAGGTATTTGCATCATATAACTCCCACCAGATTGTTCCATTGGAAATTGAGATGAAGGTACAATAGGAGACCCTTGTTGTCTCAATCTCTTAATCTCCTCATCTTGTAGTTGAATCCTAGCTTCCATTTCAACAAATATTTGCTCCAAATCTAACGGAGCATACGGTGGATTTTCATAACCACCCCATAAGTCTTTTCACGGTCTTGTAAATAAGGGGGATCCCAATCTCTCCATCCGCCACCAATATCGTCCATATTAGCCCAACTACATGATTCTTGCCAGGCATCCATTCTATAGGACAAACCTGCACATTCATGAGTCAGCTCGGTCAGGCAGCGATCATAATTGAAATCTAACTACCGCTTACATGGGAACTTAGTATTCTCTTACTCAGTTATCAATCTACTAACATGCTTTCTATCATAGTTTTCTAGTCATGCATAATAAATAAAACTAATAAAACATGTAAAAACTTAACGAACCATGAGTCAAGCTTATCTTAGATGATGATTATACATATCTTGACAATCTTTAGATGATGATTGTACATATCCTGGCGGCTCTGATACAAAAATTGTAACACCCTACTAGATTAAGTATGTTATGGTGTTTTCTAAATACTGTGCACGCCTTTGCTAATCAAAGGGTTTATTAGAAAAAGCGAATAATTAAAACTTCATTAGATAACTTCATTTTAATAATTAAACATAATAATTTAGATAATTTGGGATCCCGTTTTAAAGGTTACAAAATATCTAAACTTCAAAAGTTGTCAACTAGCGACTAGCAAAGTAAGCCAAAATTGTCCCAAAGACCCTGAACACTCCAGGTCTAACCGCCTTGATATGTACAATATTCATCCTTAGCTTTAGACTCTCACTGGTCTGGTTCTAGCTTTTACCTGCACATACATGTAATAACTATGAGAGTCGACAAACTCCAATAAGAAAAGTATAATAATAAACATAAACATATATCTAGACCGTAACTAGGGGCCCATACACCTAATCACAATCTGATAACTTGGTTAGGAACGTTCTCAACAAAGTATGACTAACTACGAATCCAGCCTATACTCAGTACTCTAGTCATACTGATGTGGTAGCCGTTAACTCATACCATCAAATAGCCTAACATATAAGTTGGCATCTCTGTGCAACTCTATGTACACTTCACTAAAACTCTTATATACTAATTTGATGGCTGTTGATTTGCCTAACATATGTATATTGGTATCTCAGTGCAGCTCTATGTACACCTCACTGAAAACCTGATATGTTATTCTGACGGCAGCTAACATGTACGCTAAACATGTATACATATATGCAACCATTATACTAATCTTACCTTGATTCTGAATGCAAGTATGTCGGTAACTCTGAGTGAAAACTGCTGCTCGACTATTTACAGGTCCCTAAGTCACAACATACGTATAAACTGATAAGTGTTTACTCTAGAACATTTTTGTAATGTCTGAAAAGAGCCTAGGGTTTTCTACCAAACTATGTGGTGGAGACACTCTAAAATAAAATACACAATTTGGCTCTAATTTATATACCATATCGTCGAGCTCATCATAAGCTTTAAAACGGTATATAGAACGTCTAAAACAGACACCTGAGTAATAAGTTATGGCAAAATTACTAAAATAGACCTTTCTCGATGCAGTCCAACCAGAATTTCGGTTGGTACAGCCCTGAACCAACCGAAATTCTGGTTGTCTGTGCAAAAAAAAAACACGAAAATTTCCAATCTTCCAACCCCCATAACTTGTTCCAATCAAACCTAAATGCTACCAAACTTTCCAGAATATCAACACACCACATAAGGAGCGTATTACATAGCTTAAACACAAAAATTATACTAAGAATCAAGATTTGCCATGGAAGAGCAAAGTTTGAGCTCTTAAGCTCAACTCTTTCTAAACAACACAACAAGCATCAAACTAAACTTAATTCAGCTCAAATAACAACAAAATAACTTCTAAAATCATAACTAAACTCGAATGAAACCTACAGTAACCCAACTCAACAATCGTCCATGAAACCTAACCTTCAAGTTTAAAAGAAAAGAAGACAAAGAGGGAAAAGCTTACCTTACAAATTACTTAAGCTACAACTATTGAATTCCTCTAAAAATGGTCTAAATTGAACAAGACAATTGCTAGGTTCTTCCTTGGTTCTTGGTGGCCGACTCAAAGACAGAGAGAAAGAAAGTGTTTTGTTTTTCTTCTAATTTTGAATAAATCCTAATGTTCTCTAATATTCAATAACGTAAATTCAGATTAACTAAGCTTAATATCAACCCACTAAAGGACAAAAGAAATCTATGGCAAAAGACTATTTTGCCCCTTTCTTCCCCATGAACTTACATTGCCACCAAAGGGCATTTTGGTCAAATTAAATACCTCAAATATTCCCAACATCTCTAATGTCTAACTAATTTCCCCACTAATGCTAAAATACTAAACCGTCTAAAATGTGACTCTATCGACCAAACATCATGTTCCACTGTTACTGGACATAAAACATAAAATTCATAAAAATTCATATATAACCTAAACAATGCACCTAGCATTCAATATATCTCCGTAGTTGATAAAATAATTTCCTAAGGCCTATTTCTGACAATAAGCCCTAATTTCTACTAAGAGATACAAAAATCACATAATAATAATTATCCTCTTAATTATCTGCTAATTTCCATGACTTAACTATGCGGTCATTACAATCGATCTTCGCTCAGGTTATCATCAATTAAGAATCTGGGAAGAGGATGTTCTGAAGACTGTGTTCTGTACTAGGTATGGACATTATCAGTTTCTGGTGATGTCTTTCGAACTCACTAATGCCCCGGCTGCATTTATGGATCTTATGAACCAGGTATTTAAGGATAACCTAGACAAGTTTGTGATAGTGTTCATTGATGACATTCTGATTTATTCTGAATCAGAGAAAGAACACGAATTACATCTCAGATCAGTACTCCAACAATTACGGGATCACAAGATTTATGCTAAATTAAAGAAGTTTGAGTTCTGGTTGTAATGCCCGTATTTGAAAATTTACTAATTCAAATTTAAACTTATCGTGTTATATTTATAAAACTCATAGGTCGGGATCCCAAGTTTAAAACAATGACTGAAAATACATGTTCTATACATATATAGTTACATATTATTATTATTATTATTATTATTATTATTATTATTATTATTATTATTATTATTATTATTATTATTATTATTATTATTATTATTATATATTATATATTATTTACATATAACATGCAACAACAAAATGTAATTCAAAATGTAGTATGACCGAGACTCTTCAGGTTGCACTGCCGCGATATGTACAATCTTGTCAAGCTCCAACTCACTGTTCCTCCAGCTTAGCCTTATCCTTACCTACACAAGGTAGTAAACTGATGAGTCGACAGACTCAGTAAGATATGCATAACATTTATGTAAGCAATGCGATACCGGCTTAATGCTTAAGCCGTCTTGAGCCCATTTACCAAGCTCACTAAATGGTTAAGAACGTTCTCAACAGAAGTACGACTACTATACCATATGCACTAAAGTACCAAGTTGGTAGGGCCATTATTGTACTTCTGGGAGTTACTAAGTGTTGTACCACATGCACAACGTACCCCCTAGTACTCGTGTTGGTAATATTGTAACTGCCCTAAAACCCTACACTATACTAACACCCTTAAAGTTACATTTTTGTTAGTGTTAGTAGTGTAAATAATTAATAACATGCATACACTCACATATATATGCTTTATGCTATCTTACCTCGTTCCAGATTCAAGCGAGTCAGTCGACTTGAATGGAAAATCTTTGGGCTGAATGGAGGTCCTAAGTCACATTATACGATTGGGTGAGAAACTCGAATAACCCTATCTGAAACCCTAGCTCAAAACTAAGGTTAATCTTGATGACACATACAATATACTACAACCCCAAACACCAAGGGAAATCAAACTATGCTCGTAAAATAGCACAAATTTGGAAAAGTTGTGATTTTAAGGGTCCTGATTGTAATCTGGTTCACCAGTTTTACAGACCCTGTAAAATCGGTCGATCAGTTTGCACCAGCAAACCCTAAAAATTGCATAACTTGGCCAAATCTTCCCTAAATGCAAGCAAACTCTCCAGAACACCTGTATACACCAAAACAGCAAAAGAAACATAATAAAATTCAACATGCCATGGTTGAGTCAAGTTTGAGTTCAAACTTGCTCAACCTCAAAATTAAACATCAAAAGCAGTGCAAAACAATCTTAAAATATCAATTGAGACCTAAAGAAACTAACCCTAAATGAAATTCACCAACACAGAACTAAACTCATCAAAATCAACCCTAAACCTAACAAAACTTTCCAATAATATCATAAATCCATGATAGTGCAAGCTTAGGGTTTTACCTCAGATTAAACTCTCAAATTTCTACCTAATAACCTCTAAAATTGAAGAAATTCATGCCCTAGGCTGTTGGTTCTTGCTGGCCGAACAAGGAAGAAAAAGAGTGATAAAGAGGTGTTTTTATCTATTTCCTTATTTTTCAAATTAATGGATAAAAGGTTAACTAATTAACATTTATTTACTTAAGTGGTAGCTGTCAAACAAAGGTGGAGACACGTATCCAAAAAAAAGTAAAATTACTAAACTACCCTTATCTTTAAACCTAACTCAATAAACGGCTTATGAGTAAAATGGTCCAATACCACAACCCCGCCAACACCAACCATTTGAGCTTACATAACATATTTTCTTTCAATGAAAAGGCTCTATGTTTACCCATGTGACTATAATATCCTCCGTTGCATTTTCCATCGCCACCGAGTTAAAATCACAAGAACAAGATATTTTACAGAAATTATAAATGTTCACATATATCCATCAATAGTAATATGCATAATAATAAAATTAGTATTTATAATCTCACTAATCCATATCTAGATCATGCGGTCATTACACTGGTTGTCACGTGTCTCTTTCCTAGGGCACATAGTGGATAAAGATGGGATCATGGTTGATCCGGCCAAGATCAAAGCTGTTCGTGATTGGACAACACCAAAATCGACTACTGAAGTTAGAAGCTTTTTGGGTTTAGCTGGTTATTATCGTCGGTTCTTTGAGGGTTTCTTGAAAATAGAAACACCCCTAACGGAGGTGACCCGAAAGAATCTGAAGTTTGTTTAGACTTATCGGTGTGAGAAATGTTTTCAGAAGTTAAAGCAGCGCTTGATTACCACTCTAGTATTAACTCTTCCTTCAGATAAGAAAAGTTTGTTGCTTATTGTGATGCCTCAAGATAAGGTCTACGCTGTGTTCTTATGCAAACTGGAAAGGTAATAGCTTATGCTTCTCGACAGTTAAAAGAGTACAAGCAGAGGTACCCTACTCACGATCTAGAACTCGCAGCAGTAGTATTTGCGCTAAGGACATAACACTTATCCAAGGTGTCACTACTACAAATATCAGAATTCGTGACGGTCCTAAAAACAATTTTTTTCGGAGACCGTCGCTATTAAAATTAAGTAACTATTTAAAACCGTCGTGAAAAATTTAGTATTCCCAACGGTTTAAAATCGTAGTAAACAAAATATGCGACGTTTTTTAATAAAATGTGATTTTTTAATGTACCCTTATACCCGACGGTTTAAAACCGTCACCTATAAAGGTCCATGAAAAAATCGTCACCTACTTCTCGCCACATTTCCCACGTGCTCACATACTTTTTTTCTATTTCCCACATGCCCACCTATTTCTTCTCCATTTCCCACACCCTAAAACAAAAATCTTAACTCTCCAAAACCCCACTCACGCCTCCGCACCATCGCCCTCCTCTCTTGCCGTCTTCCTCCCTCTCTCGATGTCTCTTTCTTCTCGTCTCTCTCGTCCATCAATCTCCACCCACCCCTCATCCCATAGGTCTCCCTCTACTCTCTGTTGCATACGTCGGACCACCAGCACCTCCCGTCGGTGTCCCTCTCATCTCCGTCTCATACATCGGACCACCACCACCTCTCATCCATCTCTCTCTCTCTTTTTCTCTCTCTTCGAGCTCGGTATAAATACATTTATTTATTTATATTTTTTTTATTTATTATATATATATTTATTTTGTTATTGTATAAATTTAATGTGTTTTAAAGTTAGTTGTTATTGTAACAAAATTAATTAGTTGTTTTATAAAATTAATGCAGGAAAAAAATGGGGAAAATCTGTATTTTTTTCTTTTTTTTTTACATTCCCAACGGTTTAAAACCATAGGCTTTTAGCCCAAGATATGTTTCCAAGAGGGGGGTGAATTGGAAATTTAAACTAATTTCGGTAAATTAAAACTTTTAACACAAAATTATGCAATTAGTCACTTAATCAAATAAAAGCAAGTAGTATGGCAAGCAATATATTAAGACAAATAATTAAACTTGTAAAGTAAAGAGTTTAAGGATTAGAAAATGCAAACTCTCGATTTTTACAAGGTTCGGTAGAGATATGCCACCTACGTCCTTGGTCTTCAAAGCTATGGACCTAGCTTTGAGTTCCAATATCGAGCCAAGTTAACGGGCTTGACTAACCCTTACAACCGGGGAATTTTTCACCAAGGTTTTTCCCAAACCTCTCACAATAGTTTTCTTCCAAGGACTATCAACCTCACCGGATTGTTGAAGTGTCAATCTCACTTTTCTCGGGTTGTTTACAAAACCGGTGTCAACCTCACCTACAACCGAATTGTTTTTCTACCGGTGCCAACCTCACCTCTCAATACAATGAATATGTAATTTTGAAATACAAAGCAAACTCTCTATAATAAGATGGAAAACAATGTAAAATCCTAGAGAGAATTGCAAGCACACTAGAGAAGATAAGAACAAGTTTGGCTCAAGTGTGTGTGGTTGGTGTGTTTATGAAAAGATGATAATTCTTTAGCTTAGAACACTTAGAATGATGTTATATGATGAATAGAAGCTCAACCAACCTTAATTTTTGAGTGAAAAACAAGTTTATATAGTGTAGGAACAAAAACTAGCCGTTTATAGCCGTTAGCACATTTTTCAAAAGGAATCCTGGGAAAAACGGACTACCTATTTTAAAACGGACTACCTATCTGCAAAAAACGGACTACCTATTTTCAATAGGTAGGCCGAAAATCAGGCAGGTTCAAAACTTGCATTTTTCGGCACTAAAACGCGCATAACTCTTTACTCGATTATCCGATTTCAAAAATTCCAATTTTGTTCTCTTAGTTAAACAACATGTGATTTAGAAATTCAATCAAAAAAAATTTTGGACTATCGTGTGAGAAAACTTGTTGCACAAGTTAGTGAGTGGGCCAAAACTTGTACTTATAAACCCTAGTATACTATGCAAATCACTTTAATAAGACTAAAATATATTTATACCATTTGATTGTTTGTAGTCTTGATGTAGATGAGCTTCCTAACTTGATTTGCATGTTTTGATCCAAAGTTGACTGTTTCCCGAGAGTTGACTTTGACTTTGACTTTCGGGTTGACTTTTGACTTTTAGTTTTTGAAGTCCTCTTTTGGATAGGGTCTTGAATTCTTGATCTCTTGATAAAACTTTTGATCTTATGAAGTATGAAGTAGTTGATATACTTGTTGAATCCACTTCTTTGATTATGTTTGACTTTACCGAGCAAATATTGATACTTTGTGAATTTGCTTGCAAAATGGTCAAGAAAAGATTAGTAACAAATAATAATCAAATATTTGTTTATCATCAAAATAAGTGAGTGATTGACTTTTGGTCAACATTCTCCCCCTTTTTGATGATATCAAAATATTTGATTATTTTAAAGGAAAGAAAAAGTAAATTTAAACATGTTGAGTTTAGCTCCCCCTTAATATATGCATATATTGATTTATACCGTTTTACCTTTGCATATTTATTGTTACCTTTTCTTAACTTGACAAAGCTCCCCCTTAATCATATACTCAATAAACTTGGTAATACTTTAAAGCATAATATGATTAATGCCAAAATAATCAATTCCAATGTTTCTCCCCCTTTTGATTTCATCAAAAAGGGTGGCATAGGAAGCAAGGTCAAGCTAAATATATTTCTTTCCCTTAATCATACAAGATATGACTTGTATCAATGAAGCACAATAGGCAAAGAGAAATTTTAGAATGGATAAAAAGATGAAAGTTCATATAGGCAAAACAAGTTTAAACATTCAATCTACCAAAAAAAAAATATGTCAAAGACCTTGAAAGTAAGAGATACTGGTAAATAATGGCATAGTTATGATTTCAAATATTTTCTCATACCTCAAGATGATAAAACAAATGTGTTCATGCACTTAAATCAATTAGATGACAAGAACTGAGACTTTTTGGTAAGTTTTTCAAAAATTTAAGCAAAAACAACATATGTACCCAAAATTAGTTTTATGCATCCTTTTTGAAAAATTCTTTTTCCATAAGCTTAAACATGATTAATATGAAGTGTACAAGCTAGAAAAACAGAAAAAGCTTCAAAAATGAGAGATTTTGGCAAGTTTTACTCGTTTTGGTCATAGAAGGTCATTTTAAGCAACTTACTTACCAAAAATTGATTTTATGCAAAATTTTCATGCAAAATCTTTTTTGACAACTGATAAATGATGAAACAAACATGTTCAAACAAGAAAATTAGAAAAATATCAAAAATCCTAACTTTTCGGTAAGCTTTTCGATTTGCTTAAAAACTAGAAATCTACCAAAAATGAGTTCTATGCAACCAAATTGAAAAATTCTTTTTTCAGTAGTTCAAGAATGTTAAATGTGAGGTGTACAAACTTACAGAATTGAAAAATATTGAAAATTGATCAAGTTTGGTAAAAAAACACTCTTTTAGGTCTTAAAAAGTCAAAATTATGCAAGATAGTACCAAAATCAAGATTTGAGCATTATTTTTGAAAAATTATTTTTGAGACAGTTTATATATGAGTATTTAAACATGTAAAAGCTTTCAAAACAAAAATTTTCTCAACAATATGAAATTTTGGTAAATTTCACCCATTATGGCCTTAAAAAGTTAAAAATAAGCAAATAACATACCAAAATTTTATTCAAAGCATATTTCAATCAAGAAAAACCTTTAGGCATGCTAAATACACTCATTTGGACATGTTCAAACATATAAACATATATACTAGCCAAACATGTAAAAGTTCACATATTCACTAGTTCAAATGTATGTCCAAAGTTCACCAAAAATTTGCATAATGACCTATAATCTGAATTTTTCAGCATGTATAGTTCAAGAATGTCAAAACTCAACTAATCAAAACTTTTATTCATAGAAATAGTATGTGACATACCAATTAAGCATGTATGCATAAGAGAGTGAACAAGACGGATCAAAAGCAAGTCAATTAGCCAAACACTTTAAATTTCATTTTCGTTTCATCTAGGCATCTTAATCTCATCAAAATAAGTAGAATGAATAAGAATGATATTACCGGTTTCCAAATTTTTTCATTAGGGTTGTGTTCAAGAATTGACACAGTTTTTTTTTATCCTTTTGAGACTTGTTGGTAATGTAGGAACTTGAGATTCTTCTTTAAGCATCAACACCCCAAGAGCCAACTTTGGTTCCTCTTTATTGATACCTACAAAACAAACTTATATCTTTCTTTTTGGTACCCACATAACTTTGGGTCCTTTGATGTTAGTCTTTAAAACTTTTGGTATCCAAATAGCCTTACCAAAATAGGCATTCTTTTTCACATGGCAATAGGATTTAGTGTGACCATCTAGGTTACAATAAGTGCAAGTTAAGTTCAAATTAGATGACTTGACAAAGAAATTCCTAAGTAATTTTTGTTTCACACTAGTGTTATATCCTATACAACTTTTTGAAAAAGCACATTTTTGACTCCCAAGCATCATTTCAAAATTTTCTTTTCCTTTTGTAAAATTGTAAATCACCTTGTTTAAATCATCAATTTTAGCTTTCAAGTTTACAACATCTTTTTCATATAAGGAACAACTTTTACATTGGGTTTCAATCAAAAACTCATTTTCTTTTACTTTCAAAGCCTCAACTTCTTCAAGCAATAAACTTATTTTCTTTCTTTGAATTGAGTTCTTAGCAAGAAATTTTTCAAAATCAACAAACAAATCATTAAAGGATTTTGATAATTCATCATAAGACATATCAAGTGCATCATCTTCACTTTCAAAATCACTTGTATGGTTAGGATTACTTACCTTATCATTAATGGCCATAAAGCAAGTGTTGGCTATCTCATGTTGTTCATCTTCGGAACTTTCTTTCTCGCTTTCACTCCAAGTAGCCACCATTGCGCTTCTTCTATTCCTCTTTCTCAAGGGACAATCCATTTTTATATGACCGGGCTTTTTGCATTCATAACAAGTAATTTGATCATCTTTTCTTGAGATCTCCCTTGAGTTACTCCTTTTGTAAAATCTATTTGCATTCTTCTTGAACTTCAAAAACTTCTTAAAGTTCTTTGTGAGTAGGGTTATATCCTCCATATCACTATCACCATCCTCACTAGCTTCACTATCATCATGTGAAGTTGATTTGAATCCAATGGTGTTCTTCTTCTTTTTATCAACTTCCTCTTCTTCTTGAGCATTCATGAAAATCTCATGATTCATGAGAGAACCAATGAGCTCTTCCAATGGTAGAGTTGAGAGGTCCTTGGCTTCTTGGATGGCAACTACTTTGCCTTAGTAGGCTTTGGTGAGACTTCTCAAAATCTTGGTCACCATATCTTTTTGTGTAAGTACCTTGCCAAGAGAGTTCAAACCATTAGTAATAGTTGTGAAACGAGTAAACATGTTAGCAATGGTATCATGTTGTAACATCTTGAAATTTTCATATTGAGTAACTAAAAGTTGAATTTTAGTTTCTTTCATGGCACTAGTTCCTTGATGCGTTACTTCTAACATTTTCCACATATCATGAGCCGAGGAGGCTTGCTCAATATTTTTAAATATATCTCTATCTAATCCACATATTAAAGCATACTTAGCCTTAGCATTCTTAGACATCATCTTTTTATCATTTTCATCATATGCATCATATTTCTTTATAGTTTCTACACCATCTACAACATGCATAGGAATGTAAGGACCATAACATACAATATGCCACAAATCATAATCAATGGATTGAAGATAAGTTTCCATTCTAATTTTCCAATAAGGAAAGTCTACCCCATCAAAGAACGGTGCTCTACTTGTGCTTAAACCTTCTAGCATGTTATTGTGTGAATTGCTTGGAAACGACATACTCTTGGATTGTGAAATCTACCCAAAAACAAGAGCCCTTGCTCTGATACCAATTGTTAGCCCAAGATATGTTTCCAAGAGGGGGGAGGGGGGTGAATTGGAAATTTAAACTAATTTCGGTAAATTAAAACTTTTAACACAAAATTATGCAATTAGTCACTTAATCAAATAAAAGCAAGTAGTATGGCAAGCAATATATTAAGACAAATAATTAAACTTGTAAAGTAAAGAGTTTAAGGATTAGAAAATGCAAACTCTCGATTTTTACAAGGTTCGGTAGAGCTATGCCACCTACGTCCTTGGTCTTCAAAGCTATGGACCTAGCTTTGAGATCCAATATCGAGCCAAGTTAACGGGCTTGACTAACCCTTACAACCGGGGAATTTTTCACCAAGGTTTTTCCCAAACATCTCACAATAGTTTTCTTCCAAGGACTATCAACCTCACCGGATTGTTGAAGTGCCAATCTCACTTTTCTCGGGTTGTTTACAAAACCGGTGTCAACCTCACCTACAACCGAGTTGTTTTTCTACCGGTGCCAACCTCACCTATCAATACAATGAATATGTAATTTTGAAATACAAAGCAAACTCTCTATAATAAGATGGAAAACAATGTAAAATCCTAGAGAGAATTGCAAGCACACTAGAGAAGATAAGAACAAGTTTGGCTCAAGTGTGTGTGGTTGGTGTGTTTATGAAAAGATGATAATTCTTTAGCTTAGAACACTTAGAATGATGTTATATGATGAATAGAAGCTCAACCAACCTTAATTTTTGAGTGAAAAACAAGTTTATATAGTGTAGGAACAAAAACTAGCCGTTTATAGCCGTTAGCACATTTTTCAAAAAGAATCCTGGGAAAAACGGACTACCTATTTTAAAACGGACTAACGGACTACCTATTTTCAATAGGTAGGCCGAAAATCAGGCAGGTTCAAAACTTGCATTTTTCGGCACTAAAACGCGCATAACTCTTTACTCGATTATCCGATTTCAAAAATTCCAATTTTGTTCTCTTAGTTAAACAAAATGTGATTTAGAAATTCAATCAAAAAAAAATTTTGGACTATCGTGTGAGAAAACTTGTTGCACAAGTTAGTGAGTGGGCCAAAACTTGTACTTATAAACCCTAGTATACTATGCAAATCACTTTAACAAGACTAAAATAAATTTATACCATTTGATTGTTTGTAGTCTTGATGTAGATGAGCTTCCTAACTTGATTTGCATGTTTTGATCCAAAGTTGACTTTTTCCCGAGAGTTGACTTTGACTTTGACTTTCAGGTTAACTTTTGACTTTTAGTCTTTGAAGTCCTCTTTTGGATAGGGTCTTGAATTCTTGATCTCTTGATAAAACTTTTGATCTTATGAAGTATGAAGTAGTTGATATACTTGTTGAATCCACTTCTTTAATTATGTTTGACTTTACCGAGCAAATATTGACACTTTGTGAATTTGCTTGCAAAATGGTCAAGAAAAGATTAGCAACAAATAATAATCAAACATTTGTTTATCATCAAAATAAGTGAGTGATTGACTTTTGGTCAACATAGGCGACGATTGTAAACCGTGCCCTATACTATAGGCGATGGTTTTAAAAAATATACATATATAATATATATTTCTAGAAAGATCAAAATGTAAATTTTTTTTAAAATAGATAGGAGAAAAATAAATAAAATATTGAAACAAAATCAAAACTGAAAAAAAAATTGGGAGTGGGGAAGCTCCCCTACATCTTGTTGTGCATCGATACTTGAAAGATAAAGAAACTTAAAAGAAGAAGAGACAGCAACATCTTACGTTTGTGGGATGCACTGATCGTATGATCTGCATCTTGCGGCGTCCCCAAATAAATGCTTTCAACAAAAAAAAACATCTTACAGTTAAAAAAACCCTAAAAACAGGTTTTACCACTTTGGTATAATTTATTGACATTATAATTTTATCATTAAACACAATACATCTTTCCACGTCAAATGTAATCCCTTAAAAAGCTTGTATCTTTGTATAATCATGAATAAAACATTTTTGGTACATGACAAACTAGGAAAACATTATTTCATTATTATCTACCTTGTTTTTATCCTTATCATTGCTGAAACACATGTTGTTTAAAAATATAAAGCCAGACAATTTAGTTTAGGTGGGATAATAAAGCTTTGGTCATTTTCAACAAAGAATGTGCAAAACAAAAGATCCGAATATGCTTATGATATTGTAATCTGTATAGGTAGCCCATGTATTCCAACTTCATTTTTGTTTTTCTATTAAAAAACTTTTATTAGTAGTTATTATATAATAAAGAATATACCATTTTAGTACCTTACTTACTATAATACGGTATGTCCAATATTATACAATTTTATTATTTTCTAAAAATAGGTATTCTGTTTTTATTAAAAGTTTCCAAAGATGTTTTACATCTTTTATTTAAAATAGGAGTAGTGTTATTAATATATTGAATATTATTATTAGCCAATATTTGACACTTCTATAACATTTTTTATTTAGCCAACACTGGTTAATTATTTTTACAGAATTTAACACTATGACATTGTGAAACTCTAATTTTTTTTTTCTTTTTTTCCTTTTTCTGATTTGTAATTCTGTTTTTTTTTTTTTTTTTTTTTTTTTTTTTTTTTTTTGGCTTGTATGAGACGCTGGAGTGAGTGTGACAGAGCTGGCCAACGCACATTTTATTTAATGTAATTTAATGTAGAATTCCCTATTTTCTTGAGAAAAGATAAATGGATATTCCAAAATGCGTTGAGAGTTTATACCATGCGGTATAAATGAGCAAAACCCCGGCTCACACACTCCACTCGGCTTAGTGGGCTTGTTTTGTTGACTCTTGTGCCAGTCACAACTCTTTTTTTATTTTAATTATGTACAAAATTATTAAACTATTACTATATATAGTGTTAAAGAAACAAATATAACATCTACTGTGACACGTCATCCCTTAATACCAGAAAGAAATCATACCGTCCAAATTTAGAGATTATTTGGTTTCGCAACTTAAAAACTGTTTTTTGTTTTTTAAAATTGAAAATAATTTTTAAAAATTAATCGGGGTTGTTTGGTAAAAAAATTTAAAAACAGTTTTTTAAAACTAAAATTGAGTTTTAAGAAACTAGCAAACAGAAAACATCAAAATGTTGTTTTCAATTTTCAAAAACAATTTTTTTTTTGTCTAACATATTATATTTTATATTTTTGCTCGCACATTTGGACCCTAGAGCCGAAACCAACCCAGATGGTTCATGTCATAGTATGATGTTAAAATATTAATTTTTTTTAATAAGAAAAAATTTAAATATAGTTTTAAAAAATTTGTGTCAAACATTAAATTTTTAAAATAGTAAAAAACAGTTCGCTATTCTTAAAAATAAAATTTTAAAATCGGAGAACTGAAAAAAAAAAAAAAAAAAGAAAAAAATTCTCCTAGTTCCACGTTTAACTTTATTAATTATTTCAAAAAAAAAAAATTGTTAACGCAATAGATGTGTAATTGAATTAGATTGCACAATTATCCATTTAATTTTAAGAAAAGGAAAATTTTGGCACTATCAAAAGTAGTAATTCAAGTTAACAAGAGAGGAATATATGCCATTTAAAAAAAAAAAGAAAAAAAAAAAAAAAAAGAGAAATATATTTTTACATGTGAATTATATATAGGGATATTTGCGGCAAAAGTCCCCAAATAGTTCATGTTGATGCAGATTAATCCCCAAGCTCCAATAATAGCGGCAATAGTACCTAAGCTGGACTCTCGTGTTTGTCCGTTCATACCACATCCGTTAGTATGACTAACGGTACACGTGTACGCATAGGATTTAATCGCTGTATTTTTATTTATTTCTTTTCAAAATTGATGACATGAGAAGGAAGAGGTATAGGAAAGTTGAGGTTTATGTGGATCTATCTGGGACTTTTGGAGGGGACTGTCTTGAATTGGCAGTTGTTGGTGGCCCTAGTCAGAAGACAACTACAGAACACTCTACATTAGCTGGGCCTAAGTTGAAGAGATGCATAATAGAAGAACTCCCTGATGATGCAGATGTTGTTGTTGATGTTCGAGTAAGTGCCCAACCTGAAGACTATGTTATGAGCAAGGCAGCACTTAGGAATCTTGAGGAGGAACTAGCAGATGATTTAGAAGCTAGTAGTGGTGATTCTGAGCAATATGGTGATGAGTTCTTCATGTACATGCCAGATATTGAAGAAGACAATGAAGAGAATAGTGTGGAGAATTTAGACAGTGACTCAAGTGGAGACAGTGACTCTAGTGTACAAATATTAGAGAATGTAGAAGAAATTGAAGGTATATTTGGAGAAGTTGGATCCACTGCTGAGGATAACCCAACAGAGGCCCACACAGAGAAGGCCCAATCACCAACCAAAAGCCCAATTCAAGCCAGGAAAAGGCCAAGGCAAAGCCCAACCCACAGTCCCCCACAATCCCAAAAAAGGCCAAGGCAAAGCCCAACCAACAGTCCACCCCAAACCAGAAACAGGGCAAGGCAGACCCCAATTAAAAGTCCACCACAAACCAGAAAGAAACAAGCCCCAACAGTTTCTGAAACCCTACCCCAATCAGCCACCCAAACCAGAAAACTATCAACCGAATCCCCAAGTGAAACACCATCCCAACCAGAAATACAACACCCCTAACCAGTGACCACTTTGCAACCCAAGTAGGCACCAAAACACCAACCAAAAAACCCTCCCAAACACACATCCAAACCAAAAATAAAACACCCCAAACCAGGTCCCAATTTGCAACCCAACCAACCACCAAAACATCCACCAAAACACCAATCCAAACCAGCAGTAGCACACCCAAAAGCAGTCACCCTATTGCCTCCCTATCACCCAGGAAAACCCCACCCCAAACAAGATCCCAATTCACTTCCAGATCACCCACCAAAACACCTGCTAAAATCACACCCCAAACCAGAAAAATTACACCCCAAACCAGGTCCAAAACTGCATCCCAAACACATCACCAAACCACCAGTAGCAGTGACCATGTAGCTTCCCAATCACCCACCAAAACACCCACTCAAACCAGAAAAACCACACCCCAACCAAGTCACCAATTCACTTCCCAATCACCCACCAAAACACCCACCCAAACCAGAAAAAGTACACCCCAAACCAGATCCCAAATCAGGCACCAATCACCCACCAAAACACCCACCAGAACCACACCCCAAAGCAGTTCAAGCATACCCCAAACCAGGTCTAGAATTGCATCCAAAACACCTCACCAAACCAGAAGAAGCACACCTAAAACCAGATCACAAGCTGCATCCCAAACACCAATCCAAAACAGGAGAAGAAAATAACAAGAAACAGAAGATCCTGACTTTGAAGAAGAAGAATATGCTCAAGACACAGAAAATGCAGAGCATGATGATGAAGATGGAGGATATGTAGACCCTAGCCAGTGGTGGGGTTCAGTGAATGAATTGTGTAGCAGTCAAGCTAACCATGAAGAGGAAGGTGGAGGATATGTAGAGGAAGATGATTTGATAAGTTTGGTTAGTGATGATGAAGATGGAGCAGTACTTGGCAAGAGGCCCATTCAATTTGATCCACAATTTAGGCCTGAAGAAATTGTGTTCAAAGTGGGAATGGAATTCCCTACTGTTGAGCACCTAAGAGAGGCTTTGAAGGAGTATTTCATCCAGCAAGACAGAGAGTATAAGTACATCCACAATGACAAGTTGAGAATTAGAGTGAATTGTAAAGGAGAAGGATGTAAGTGGTTAATGTATGCTCGACGTATGAGAGATGATACTTCTACATTTAGAATTAACAAGTATGAAGATGAACACAGCTGTGGAATTATATGGGAGAACAGGCTGCTAGATTCTGATTGGATTGCAAAGGAATTCTTAGAGAAGTTCAGATTGAATCCGAGCATGTCATTTGGTGATTTCAAGAAGGCAAATTCAGATAATAAGTATTCCAAAGTCTCCCCTTGGACTTTTTACAGAGCTAAGAATAAAGCTATGGCTAAGGTACAAGGCACTGTGAGAGATCAGTATGCAATCCTTGATGATTATTGTACACAACTAGTGAGACTTAATCCTGGAAGTACAGCTTTGATCAAATCCAATTTAGTGGATGACAAAAGGGTTTTTGAAAGGGTTTACATCTGCCTTGCAGCTTGTAAAGCTGGCTTCAAATTTTGCAGACCAATTATTGGGCTAGATGGGTGCTTCTTGAAAGGCTATTGCAGAGGTATGCTGCTTGTAGCAATTGGAATTGATGCAAACAACAGCATGTTTCCTATTGCTTTTGCTGTAACTGAAAAGGAAAACACTGACAGTTGGACATGGTTTGCTGAACTACTGAAAGAGGACTTACATATGGAGAACACTGCAGAACTCACCTTCATTTCAGATAGACAAAAGGGATTGGAAAGGGCTGTGGGGACAGTGTATGAAGGATCTGAGGTTCGATTTTGTGTTAGGCATCTTTATGCCAACTTTAAGAAGGAGTTTCCAGGATTATTGTTGAAGCAACAACTATGGGCATGTGCTAGGGCAACTACTGTTGAGGAATTCAAGAGAAAGTTGGATGTTTTAAAAGGGACTAATGAAAAAGCTTTTGATTGGCTATCCAAAAAATCACCAACAGAGTGGACCAAATCCCACTTCAGGACATCTGTTCAGTGTGACATGTTGTTGAATAATTTGTGTGAGAGTTTCAATTCAGCAATCTTAGATGGTAGAGACAAGCCAATCATCACATTGTTAGAGTATGTTCGATATTGGTTGATGGATAGAATGCAAAAACAAAGAGAAAGTGTGAGTAAGTGGAACAATCCAGTGGGGAAAAGGATCTTTGACATCCTAGAGAAGAACAAGAAATTGGCACTGAAATGCCAATGCACCAAGTCTGTTGGTGGATTATTCCAGGTCACAGCCCCTTCTGGTGAGGTGGTAGCAACTAATTTGGAGAAAAAGACATGCTCTTGCAGATCATTTGACCTCACAGGTATCCCATGTGGTCATGCAATAACATGCATATGGTATTCAAGGCTTCAGGTTTATGATTTTGTTGCTGCATGTTACAAGAAGGAAGCCTTCATAGGCACTTATGCAGGGGCAATTGCACCTATGCCTAGTCCTGAACACTGGCCTGATAAAGGCAAAAATCCAATCCTTCCACCACCAGAAACTGTTTTACCTGGTAGGCCCAAGAAATCTAGAAAAAGAGAAGTGGATGAACCTCCACCTGGTGCAACTAAAATGAGGAGATTTGGGCAGTCCAACAACTGCTCTAATTGCAAACAGCCTGGACATACAAAGAAAACTTGCCCCAAACCAGTACAAGTTCAGGTATATTCATTTCTTAAGCACTAATAATTTGAATACATTGTCCATGTTTAAGTATGTAATCTGACAGTAGCACTTGTTCATGAATCAGGAACCTCCACAGAAGAAAAAGATGGGTCGTCCACCCAAAAAGAATTTAGACCCTGAAACTGTAAAGAGAAACATTAGGAGAATGAAGCAAAAGGCAAGAGAAACAAGTTCAAGCCAACCAACCTCTGCACCAAATTAGTTGCTGTTCTCAATCTATATTGTATTGTTTTTTGTTGAATTGTCAAGGGTTGTTGTACCCAATTTAGGTGCTGCTGTATATGTTCTTTGTAATCTGTTGAATTGTGAAGGGTTTTTTTTGTACTTATGCAGCTGTTAGTATTGGTTGTTTCTGGTTGAAATGTGTAGGGTTCTTGTATTTATGCAGCTGTTAGTAGTGGTTGTATTTTTTTTGAAATGTCAAGGCCACTACTTGGACCTAAACATTAATCTAATATAATTTCATTTAACTATGAGAACAGGCTGCTATTTTTATCTTATGCTATGCAGTACATTTACTTGTCATACTTGTTATTAATGCATAATTATATGATCAATTGCCTTTGAAGGTAATAACTTTGATTCATAGAAGGCCTATTAATGCTGATATGCAATGGCCTATTACTCCTGCTATGATGCAGACATTTTCCTGATAAAATAAGGACAAATCTGAGAAGGAAATAACTTTGATTCATAAAAGGCAATATCATTACAAACTGTTTGATTCATACAAGGCAATGTCATTACAAACTGTTTCATACCAAAAAAAGACAATGCCATTGCAAACAATTTGATTCAAAGAAGGCAATGTCATTACAAACTGTTTGATACAAAACAAAGACAATGCCATTACAAACTTAGTGATTAACACTTCTAGTTAAGCATAAAAAATACAAAACCAATAACACAAATAGTAATGAGAATGGTTTTCAAGTTCTTCAACAACCATATATGACCACAATCACACTCCTGAACATTGCTACATCCTTTTGGAATGTCCTTGAATTCTTTCAAATCTTCGTTTGACTCATACAACATCAACTGATCTTCAAGCTTACTTATCTTCCTCAGAAGTCCTGGTATTAACTCTCTGCACTTCATACAAGAATCAACATCCACCCATTCAAAAAACTTACACCCTCTACCATCCTCCTGTGGATAAATTTCAAACTTTTCACCTTGAATAACTTAACATAAACAATAATATTCAAAAACAAAACTGAAAGGGAAATAACAATGGCTTACATATGCTAGCCTGCATTTCCTAAAACAACGTCCTGGGTTTGCTTCGGTCCATGATGTTCTAACGATCCACGGAATGCCACCGTAACAATTTTGAGGATCCCTTTGATAACCAGAACTAACCACTCCTTTCGACCTTCGACGAGTGGAACTACTGTAAGAACCCTCCCCGTCCATTTTCACCTTCCACGAATGAATCTTTCAAGCTCAGCTCTCTCTCGATTTACACAGACCTCCTTTCGATTTCTGGGTACCTCGCCAGATAGAATCGCGATTAGGGATTTGGGATTCAGGGTGATGGGGTTTTCTTCTTTTAGTTTTTTGGTATCCGTTTTTAATTTTATTTTGTAATTTAGTTAAAAAAATTAAATTATTTAAATTTTTAATTTGGAAAAATATTTTATTTTTTCAATTTTGAAAAGAAATAAATAAAAATACAACTATTAAATCCTATGCGTACACGTGTACCGTTAGTCATACTAACAGCTGTGGTATGAACGGACAAACACGAGAGTCCAGCTTAGGTACTATTGCCGCTATTATTGGAGCTTGGGGACTAATCTGCATCAACGTGAACTATTTGGGAACTTTTGCCGCAAATATCCCTTATATATATATTTTAATTAAAAAAAATTAAAATTAAATTTTTACTTATATATTAAAACTTAATTTGTAGCAGAGAAAACACAATTTTTTTATTTATTTATATTTTACTTAATAAATTTAAAAAACAACTATAAAATTACTTTTTTATGAGTTATTTGCGGCATAACCTCCTTAAGTGGCCAGGTTTTTACAACTAACCCCAAATTCTAAAATTTTGGTGGTAAAACCTCCTAAACTCAAGTTCTGTTAGCAGTTACCCCTTTTCCATCCATTTTTGGCTGTTAACTGCCATGGTAGAATGTCCACATGTACACAGTGTACACGTGGCACAATTTGATTTGTCCACGTAAATAAATATTTAAAAAATAAAAAAATTAATTATTTTAAACATAAAAAAATTAAAAAATTTCTTTTGTAAAAATTAAAAAAAAAAAAAAAACCCTAATTCCTCTTTCTCTTCCTGCCGCCCCCTACTCCTCCTCCTCCTCCTCCTCCTCCTTCTTCTTCTTCTTCTTCATGCTTAGAAGTTTTCACTAGCAAAGCTGTAAAAACCCTAATCCCTCTTTCTCTTCTTCTCTTCCCGCCGCCCCCTCCTCCTCCTCCTCCTCCTCCTCCTCCTCCTCCTCCTCCTCCTTCTTCTTCTTCTTCTTCTTCATGCTCAGAAGTTCACTAGCAGAGCTGTAAAAATGGAGAGAAAGCAGGGTTTTTTCACAGCATTAAAAGAGGAAATGGTGAGGGGATTGTCACCGAGTAGGTCGAGGGCGAAGAGTCCGGGAAGGAGTGCTTCCCCAATGTCGGGTGTAATGACCGCTCTAGTAATATGATTAGAAAAGGCAATTAGCACTAATTTTTATTATTTTATTATTATTTGTGAATTAAATTTTAATGTGGACCCCAATATTTAGAAATAAATATTAGAGTTATAATTTCTCAATTTCGGAGATTTTATTAAACTCTAGGGGTATTATCTAGTTTATATGTGTAATATGTTATTTTTGTAATTTTTGTTTGGCGACAACGGAAAATGCGATGGATGGCTAGATTGATCACATGGGTAAGTTTAGAACCTTATTTCATAGTGGGAAATAATTTAGAGAGAATAAAATATCGGGATTGAGCGGGGTTATGGAATTTGACCATTTTACCCCTAGCTTTAGAAATACCCAAGTTATAATTTTGAGGGCATTTTAGTAATTACCAAAAAGGGAGTTGGTGGCTGCCTTTTAGGGTGACACCTAGCAGTAATTTCAGCAAAGGATTTATTTGAATCCTTTTTCTTTTGAGGGAAATTAAAAAGAAAAGAAAGAAAAGTCAAAATTGAGGAAAATCAACCTTTTCCCCTTTCTCTTTGCTCGGCCAACCTAGACCAGAAGGAACCAAGTTCAGCTCCTTTATTTTGCTGGATATCAACTAGAGATTCAAGGTTCTTAGGACTAAGGTAAGCCCTTGTAGCTTTCTTCTTTATTTTCTTTAAGTTTTATTGGTTTGGATGTGTGATTTTGTGAAATTGGGGCTGTTAGGATTAGGTTTGCTTAGGGTTTGGTTTTCTAGGTTCATTTGAGTTGGTATTAACCTCTTGTTGCTGGTTTTGATGATTTGATTTGGTATTGTTCAAGTTTGAGCTTTGAGTTCAAAGTTTTGATCTCTAATGGCATATTTGTTTACACTGAGTTTTTCTGTGAAATACTGGCTGGGTTTTATTGTGTATGCCTTGATTAGGAGCTCTGGAGAGTTTGGTATCATTTGGTGGAAAATTGAGCAAAGAAGGAAGTGTTTTGGGAATACTGGTGCAAACCGGCAAACCGGTTTGCCATGCCCCAAAAACCGGTTTGCCGGTTTTGGCAGGATTCCCGAACACTTCGTTTTCTCAATTTTTGTCCATTTCAGTACCTCGGTTGGGTGTTTTCCCATTTCTAGAGTTAGAATAACCCCTTTAGAGTATTGCAGAACCTAGGGTTTTGGTTTTGGGTTTCCCGGGATTAGGGTTTTAATCATGTGACTTACCCGGTTTCAAAATGTGATTAGGGCATCCATCTAGCACAGAAATTCCGTTCAGGTCGGCTAGCACACTTGAATTCGGAAAACAGGTAAGAACTGTGTATAATGTATGATGTGGTTATCTGAATGTATGTATGTGTTAATATGTATACATGCTTATTTATTGTGATTCATACACTACCAACACTTGTACGGTTGTGATACGAAGTGCATTGGTAAGGTGTGTGATGTTTGGAAGTACATCATAGTGTTACTAGCACTTGTACGGGAAGGTACAAGGTGTCTGTGGTACAACACTAGATAGTACTCAGGGTGCGGTCATACCTTACCTATACTAATACGAAGGTATAATGAGTGTATGTGGTACATGGTACATGGTCGTGTCCCAGTTAGAACGTTCATACTCATCTGTTAAGCTCTGTAAATAGGTGTATGGGCGCCTATTTACAGGTCGGAAATTATATGATATGTTATATGCATTTCTTCGAGTCCGTTGACTCACGGTTCGCTTCCTTGTGTAGGTAAAGGAAAGGCGAAGGCCGAACAGAGTGATCCCGAGCTCGGGTGAGATTGTACATGTCAAGCGGCGCGACACAGGTGTTCGGTCTCGGGACATCTGGGAGTTGTATTTTGAAAGTCGCTGTGCGACCTGTAAATCTGTATATTTTGGAATGTATATTTAAAAAGTAAAGTTTGTAAAGTTTTAAAAATCGGGATCCCGGCACTTGTAAATATTTTATTAAATTACAAAGTTTAATGTTTAAAGCAAAAGTTTTAATGTGACACGTTTTTCGAGAAATTTCTTTGATTAGCAAAGATCGCACAATCAGTAAAAAAAAAAAGCACTGTAGCGTGCCTTAGCATTAGGGCGTTACAATTTTGGTATCAGAGCCGCCAGGTTTGTCTACCGAAGCTTGCTATGATATGTACAATCTTCATCAGAGAAAGCTCGGTTCACGGTTCAGTAAGCCTGTACTTGTTTAGTATCTTAAATAAATGTGAATGTGAAAGCATGTTAGGTAGCATATTAGATTTAAATTAAATATATTTTCTTAAAGAAAAGAAAGTGTGTTGCCTTTAAGTTATTAAGAGCGGTGTTAATTTTGATCGCTGTCTAACCTGCCTGGCTTATGGATTCGCAGGCTAAGTCCTATTAAATGGACGCCCCGCGAAATACAAGAAGTCAGGGTGGCATGGTTGAGACCGGAGGCGGTCAGAGGAATCCTCAAAATCCTCGTGGTCGCGGCCGTGGCCGTGGCAGAGCTCAAGGTGGTCGCCCTGTAAATCCACCTCAAGCTCCTCCTGATTGGGAGCAAAGATTTGCGGAGATGCAAGATAGAATCCGCCAGCAAGATGAAGAGATCCAAAGGTTGAGGCAGCAGGGTCCTCCTGCCGTGCCTCCTCAAGAAGTTCAGGCCGTTGCAGTTCCTGCGGTGCCAGCAGAACAACCTGTTGTTGGCAACCGTATGGAACCGTTGTACGAAAGATTTCGAAAACAGGCACCTCCAGTGTTTCTGGGAGGCCCTGATGTGATGAAGGCCGAGCAGTGGCTTTCGGTAATAGAACGCATCCTCAACTTTATGGGAGTGGTTGGAAATGACCGGGTAACCTGTGCCACTTTCCAGTTTCAGGAAGACGCTCTCGTGTGGTGGGAGTTAATAACCCTCACTCGAGACGTCACGCTGATGACCTGGGAAGAATTCAAGGAGTTGTTTAACTCCAAGTATTACAATGAAGCAGTCCGCAGTGCAAAGCGGAAAGAGTTCACTGATCTGGTTCGGGCGAGGGAATGTCGATTCTTGAATATACGACGAAGTTTGACCGGTTGGCCAAGTTGGCAGTGGGAATTGTGCCAACCGACTTCAGTAAAAAGGAAAAATACTTGGCGGGTTTGAGTGCAAAAATTAGACATGATTTGGTTATTACTACTACTGAGGCAACCACTTATGCGGAAATGGTTGAAAAGGCTTTGAGAGCCGAGGGTGCGGTAAAGTTTCTTCAGGAGGCCCGGGTGACTCCAAGTGTTGGTGGAACCCCCACTATTCCTACTCCTGTTTATGGTAGGGATGGTGGTGACTCCACCACCGATCAGAAAAGAAAAGTTGTTCCAGCTTCTGGTGGCTCGGGGCAAAGCAAGCGGTTCCGTGGGAACCAAGGCAGAGGGGGACGCCAGGGTTATTCTTATCCTGAGTGTCCAAGATGCAAGAAACATCATCCGGGAGAGTGTAACCGGAAGACATGCTTCTTTTGTGGCATGGTGGGGCATTTCAAGAAAGATTGCCCCCAGGCAAAGAAAGAGGAGCCGAAAACTGAGGTGAAACCGGTTCCTGCTCGTGTGTTTGCCATTACCCAAGCTGACGCTGCAGCCAGCCCTTCTGTTGTGACAGGTCAGCTTCCCGTCAACAACTTGTTATTTACAGTATTATTTGACTCGGGAGCTACACGTTCATATGTGGCTACAAGAGTGATTGATCTTATGGGTAGGCCTTGTGAAATTTTAGAAAGGGGGTTCGGAACCCTAATGCCTAGCGGGGAATTGGTTATCTCTAATAGGCGCATTAGGTCTATGCCGATTAGGATCGAAGATAGAGAATTGAGTACTGATCTCATAGAATTGAAACTAACTGAGTTTGATATTATACTGGGAATGGATTTCCTATCCAAGTATTCGGCCAGTATAGATTGTAGGCGTAAAATGGTGACTTTTCAGCCGGAAGGTGAAGATCCATTTGTTTATGTTGGATCGGTTCAGGGGTCTCGGATCCCGGTTATTTCGTGTTGAGAGCTAGGGATTTACTATGCAATGGTTGTGTAGGATTTCTAGCGGTAGTATTTGACTCCAGCAGACCCGAAACATTTGGGCCTGAGGTAGTTCGGGTAGTGAAAGATTTTCTTGATGTGTTTCCCGAGGAGTTGCCGGGATTGCCGCCACAACGAGAGATTGATTTTGTTATTGATTTGGCACCTGGAGTCGAACCTGTTTCTAAAGCTCCATATAGGATGGCTCCAGCAGAACTCAAGGAGCTTAAGTTGCAACTTCAGGGGATGTTGGACATTGGGTTTATTCGACCCAGTGTATCGCCCTGGGGAGCTCCGGTTCTCTTTGTGAAAAAGAAAGATGGTTCCCTCAGAATGTGTATTGATTATCGGGAACTTAACAAGCTGACGATTAAGAATAAGTACCCGTTGCCCAGAATCGACGATTTGTTCGATCAGCTTCAGGGAAAGACTGTGTTTTCAAAGATTGATTTACGGTCGGGTTATCACCAACTCAGAATTCGGGAGGAGGACATACCGAAGACTGCTTTTAGAACCAGATATGGGCACTATGAATTTCTGGTAATGTCATTCGGATTGACTAATGCTCCTGCGGCCTTTATGGATCTTATGAATAGAGTATTCAAGGATTTCCTCGATAACTGCGTTATAGTGTTTATCGATGACATTCTTGTATACTCTCGATCAGATGAGGAGCACGAGCATCATCTTCGAATGGTGTTACAGCGACTTAGGGATCACAAGCTGTATGCCAAGTTCAAAAAGTGTGAATTCTGGTTGTCCGAGGTATCCTTTCTGGGACATATTGTGGGGAAGAATGGAATTATGGTCGATCCAAACAAGGTGGAATCAGTGAAGAATTGGCCGAGGCCTAGGTCTGTGACGGAAGTTCGAAGTTTTCTCGGGTTAGCAGGGTATTATCGACGTTTCGTCGAAGGATTTTCTAAACTTTCTATGCCCCTAACCGAATTGACTAAGAAAAATCAGAGATTTGTGTGGTCAGATAAATGTGAATCAAGCTTTCAAGAATTGAAGCAGCGTTTGATAACGACTCGGTGTTAGCTTTGCCATCGCATCAAGAGAAATTTGTTGTGTATTGTGATGCATCCGGACGAGTGCAGGATGTGTTACGATGCAAGGCGACGAGTCATAGCCTATGCCTCTCGTCAGGCGAAGGATTATGAGCGGCGTTACCCAACTCATGATTTAGAGCTCGCCGCTCGTGGTTTTTGCTTTAAAGATTTGGCGACATTATCTTTACGGTGAAAAGTGTGAAATTTATACTGATCATAAAAGTCTTAAATACTTTTTCACCCAAAAAGATCTGAATATGAGGCAGAGAAGGTGGTTGGAGTTAGTTAAGGACTACGATTGTGAAATACTGTATCACCCCGGGAAAGCCAATGTGGTGGCCGACGCTCTGAGCAGAAAAGGTCCCGGTCAAGTGTGTACTACGGTTATGATAGCTCCTCAACTAGCCTCGGAAATGGTTAGTGCAGGAATTGAGTTCGTGGTCGGGAAATTACATAATTTAACACTCCAATCTGATCTGTTGGAGAGAATCAGAAAGGCACAATTGGAAGATCCCGAGCTAGTTAAAGTTCGAGATGAAGTGATAGCTGGTCGGCCTAAAGGTTTTACAGTCTCGAGCAGTGGAATGTTGCTATATAAAGCTCGAGTTTGTGTTCCTAGTGTGGATGAGCTTAAGAAAGAGATACTTGATGAAGCTCACACCACACCTTATTCGTTACATCCGGGAACCACCAAGATGTATCAGGATTTGAAACCCTACTTCTGGTGGTATGGGATGAAAAGAGATGTGGTGGACTATGTGTCCAAGTGTTTAACCTGCCAGCAGATTAAGGCTGAACATCAGAGGCCAGCAGGATTATTGCAACCTTTGGTCCTTCCTGAATGGAAGTGGGAGGACATTGCAATGGACTTTGTAACTGGTTTGCCTAGAACTACAGGAATGTATGATTCTGTTTGGGTTATCGTGGACAGATTCACAAAGTCAGCTCACTTCTTACCAGTGAAAGTTACATATTCAGTGGATCAATATGCTGAACTGTATGTGAAGGAGATAGTTCGTCTCCATGGAGCCCCTAAATCTATTGTGTCAGACAGGGATCCAAAGTTCACATCGAAGTTTTGGGTGAGTCTCCAGAAGGCTATGGGTACCAAATTAAAGTTTAGTACAGCCTTTCACCCTCAGACTGATGGTCAGTCAGAAAGAACTATCCAGATTTTAGAAGACCTATTGCGAGCCTGTGTCTTGGACTTTGAGGGTTCATGGAGTAAGTACTTGCCTTTAATCGAATTCTCCTACAACAATAGTTACCAAAGTACAATAGGGATGGCTCCCTATGAGATGTTATATGGTAGAAAATGTCGTTCTCCTATTCATTGGGACGAGACAGGAGAAAGGAAGTACCTGGGTCCAGAATTAGTACAGAGAACTAATGAAGCTATTGATAAGATCAAGGCTCGGATGCTTGCCTCTCAAAGCAGGCAGAAAAGTTATGCTGATCCGAAGCGTAGAGATGTTACATTTCAGGCAGGAGAACATGTTTTCCTGCGGGTTTCACCAATGAAGGGTATTAGACGCTTCGGGAAGAAGGGTAAGTTAAGCCCTAGGTTCATTGGGCCATTTCAGATACTTGAGAAGGTCGGGCAGGTAGCGTATCGGCTAGCCTTACCACCAGCATTGTCAGCTGTTCATGACGTATTTCACATTTCTATGTTAAGGAAATACGTGTCAGACCCGACTCATGTCTTGAGTTATGAAGCCCTTGAACTTCAACCAGATTTATCCTATGAAGAGCAACCTGTTCAGATTTTGGATAGAAAAGAAAAAGTTCTTCGGAATAAGACTATTGCACTGGTTAAGGTGCTCTGGAGGAATAGTAAGGTGGAAGAAGCCACCTGGGAGTTGGAGTCGGATATGAGGACTCAACATCCAGAACTATTCAGGTTAGATTTCGGGGACGAAATCCTATTAACGGGGGGATAATTGTAATGACCGCTCTAGTAATATGATTAGAAAAGGCAATTAGCACTAATTTTTATTATTTTATTATTATTTGTGAATTAAATTTTAATGTGGACCCCAATATTTAGAAATAAATATTAGAGTTATAATTTCTCAATTTCGGAGATTTTATTAAACTCTAGGGGTATTATCTAGTTTATATGTGTAATATGTTATTTTTGTAATTTTTGTTTGGCGACAACGGAAAATGCAATGGATGGCTAGATTGATCACATGGGTAAGTTTAGAACCTTATTTCATAGTGGGAAATAATTTAGAGAGAATAAAATATCGGGATTGAGCGGGGTTATGGAATTTGACCATTTTACCCCTAGCTTTAGAAATACCCAAGTTATAATTTTGAGGGCATTTTAGTAATTACCAAAAAGGGAGTTGGTGGCTGCCTTTTAGGGTGACACCTAGCAGTAATTTCAGCAAAGGATTTATTTGAATCCTTTTTCTTTTGAGGGAAATTAAAAAGAAAAGAAAGAAAAGTCAAAATTGAGGAAAATCAACCTTTTCCCCTTTCTCTTTGCTCGGCCAACCTAGACCAGAAGGAACCAAGTTCAGCTCCTTTATTTCTTGGATATCAACTAGAGATTCAAGGTTCTTAGGACTAAGGTAAGCCCTTGTAGCTTTCTTCTTTATTTTCTTTAAGTTTTATTGGTTTGGATGTGTGATTTTGTGAAATTGGGGCTGTTAGGATTAGGTTTGCTTAGGGTTTGGTTTTCTAGGTTCATTTGAGTTGGTATTAACCTCTTGTTGCTGGTTTTGATGATTTGATTTGGTATTGTTCAAGTTTGAGCTTTGAGTTCAAAGTTTTGATCTCTAATGGCATATTTGTTTACACTGAGTTTTTCTATGAAATACTGGCTGGGTTTTATTGTGTATGCCTTGATTAGGAGCTTTGGAGAGTTTGGTATCATTTGGTGGAAAATTGAGCAAAGAAGGAAGTGTTTTGGGAATACTGGTGCAAACCGGCAAACCGGTTTGCCATGCCCCAAAAACCGGTTTGCCGGTTTTGGCAGGATTCCCGAACACTTCGTTTTCTCAATTTTTGTCCATTTCAGTACCTCGGTTGGGTGTTTTCCCATTTCCAGAGTTAGAATAACCCCTTTAGAGTATTGCAGAACCTAGGGTTTTGGTTTTGGGTTTCCCGGGATTAGGGTTTTAATCATGTGACTTACCCGGTTTCAAAATGTGATTAGGGCATCCATCTAGCACAGAAATTCCGTTCAGGTCGGCTAGCACACTTGAATTCGGAAAACAGGTAAGAACTGTGTATAATGTATGATGTGGTTATCTGAATGTATGTATGTGTTAATATGTATACATGCTTATTTATTGTGATTCATACACTACCAACACTTGTACGGTTGTGATACGAAGTGCATTGGTAAGGTGTGTGATGTTTGGAAGTACATCATAGTGTTACTAGCACTTGTACGGGAAGGTACAAGGTGTCTGTGGTACAACACTAGATAGTACTCAGGGTGCGGTCATACCTTACCTATACTAATACGAAGGTATAATGAGTGTATGTGGTACATGGTACATGGTCGTGTCCCAGTTAGAACGTTCATACTCATACGGTAAGCTCGTAAATAGGTGTATGGGCGCCTATTTACGAGTCGGAAATTATATGATATGTTATATGCATTTCTTGCGAGTCTGTTGACTCACAGTTTCTGCTTCCTTGTGTAGGTAAAGGAAAGGCGAAGGCTGAACAGGAGTGATCCTGAGCTCGGGTGAGATTGTACATGTCAAGCAGCGCGACCTGGAGTGTTCGGTCTCGGGACATCTGGGAGTTGTATTTTGAAAGTCGCTGTGCGACCTGTAAATCTGTATATTTTGGAATGTATATTTAAAAAGTAAAGTTTGTAAAGTTTTAAAAATCGGGATCCCGACACTTGTAAATATTTTATTAAATTACAAAGTTTAATGTTTAAAGCAAAAGTTTTAATGTGACACGTTTTTCGAGAAATTTCTTTGATTAGCAAAGATCGCACAATCAGTAAAAAAAAAAAAACACTGTAGCGTGCCTTAGCATTAGGGCGTTACATCGGGTTTGCTTAGACGGAGGAAGAACCACCACACGGCCCCACCGGACCCGATGATCTCGAGATATATTTGTCAAATTTTGCCCCAATAATCATTGGTCGATTCCTCAGGGTTGTAATGATATTTTCTTGATTCACATTTGAGTACTGGTGGATAGTGTGCAACTTCTGAAACTGAAAATACAATATATATATATATATTACTGTTAAAAATAAATTAAAATGTTAACAAATTATTTTTATTAATCGAGTCTTTGTGTGAGGTAGTGTATCTTAACTTTTTTCAGTCTTAACTAAATTTCCTAGACTCTAGTCCCTGCATTTCTTACACTAGTATTACAGAGTAAAAGAATATTAATTAGTAAAAAAAATACCTCGTGTGCTTTCCTATTATCCAGGGCCGGCCCTAAAACAAAGTGGGCCATAGGGAAAAAAAAATTGGGCTCTTATGTTAGAAAAAATGTGATATTTTTCAAAATTGGTAAAAAAAAAATGTATAATTTTAAAAGAGGAAAAAAATTTTGGGCCCCTGGGCTGGGTGGGCCCTAGGCACAGGCCTAGCCCGCCTATGCCCAGGGTCGGGCCTGCTATTATCATTCAGATTTGTTCTTATACCTTGGAATGGGTATAATTCTTCAGTTCTTATACGCGAAGAAGAAGAAGAAGAAGAAGAAGAAGAAGAAGAAGAAGAAGAAGAAGAAGAAGAAGAAGAAGAAGAAGAAGAAGAAGAAGAAGGAGAAGGAGGAGGAGGAGGAGGAGGAGGAGGAGGAGGAGGAGGAGGAGGAGGAGGAGGAGGAGGAGTAGAGGGCGGCAGGAAGGGAAGAAGAGAAAGAGGGTATTAGGGTTTTTTTTTAATTTTTATTTTATTAAAATTATTTTTTTAATTTTAATTTTTTAATTTTTACAGAAAAAGAAAATTTTTTATTTTTTTATTTTTTATTGTTTATGTTTGAAATAATTATTTTTTATTTTTTTTAAATATTTATTTACGTGGACAAATCAAATTGTGCCACGTGTACACTATGTACACGTGGACATTCCACCAACAGCCAAAAATGGATGGAAAGGGCTAACTGCCAACAGAACTTGGGTTTAGGAAGTTTTACCACCAAAATTTTAGAATTGGGGGTTAGTTACAAAAACCGGGCCACTTTAGGAGGTTATGCCGCAAATAACTCTTTTTATATATATATATAGAGAATTTTTCTTAAGTGAAAGCATTACTTTTGTTCTCACCTGTAAAAGTTTTAATTTTTAATCTGATGGCAATATTGTAATTTATTTAGTTATCATAAGGTAGCACATATAGGATTATTATTTATTTAACTTTAACTCCCCTACTTGTTAGCCATGATCTGATTTTTTTTTTCTAAAATGATACATAATATTATCATTATTTTTTAATGAGATGATGAATGAGACGGGTCGAGACTAGTGCAACTGGGCTCATGCGAAGATGGTGATGAGGTCGTGGTTCAAGTGAAGAGAAGTTGAGGATGATGATGAGATGAGATTGAAGGTGGGTCGGAGGGTTTTCTTGGCTCAGGTCAATTTTTGGATTTGGTGATGGTAGAAAAAGAAGATACACGATATTATCTTATTTTTTGCAAACTTTAATGAGATGATAAACAAGGCGGGATCAGGATTAGTGCAATTGGGCTCATGTGAAGATGGTGATGAGGTCGTGGTTCAGGTGAAGAGAAGTCGAGGATGATGATGAGATGGGAGTGAAGGTGGGCGGAGGGTTTTCTAGGCTCATATCGATTTTTGGGTTTGGTGATGGTGGAAAAGAAGAGAGGAGAAATGGGATTGGGGTCTAATAATGGGGTTTCTGGTGAATGGAGGTGGAGAGGTAGATGGTGGTTGGGGTGGTCGTGGTTCAGGTGAGGAGAACGTAGAGACGAGGTGGCTATGGTGGTTAGGACAGAATAGGAAAAAGACGGGAAAATAGGATTTTCTAAGAAAAAGTAGTTCAGGGTATTTGAGATTGTTTTGGTTAGGATATTATTTGAGAAATTATGTTATGGTTTTGGTTTTTTATTTTTTTTTTCTGAAAATTCCTTCACAACTCTCAACGATTCCCAACTTACGCATGCTATCGCAATATTTGTGCAAAAATCCAGTAAAAATATTATTGATTGCTCATTTAACTTGTAACACTTTTGCTAAAATCTTGCTAGAAAATTGCTACAGTAGGCGAGCTTCTCCAAATCAACGACAAAAGCCTTTTGTTCATGCCCAGTTTTGCTGCAGCAAAATTCAATAAAAAATCTAACAAAAACTTCAAACTTCTAAATTACATCCGAAAACTCCAAATTATGCTCCAAAGAAACCCAAAAACTAAAAATAAAACAAATAAAATAAACATAAACATAAACATAAGGAAAAATAATTTTATTATACATAATTTTAACTTTAATATTTTATTAATTTTTTTCTTTAATAAAAATATTTACAAAACTTGTTCTTCTTCTAACATTCTGTTGCTTCAAAAAGTAATTGACAATCCAAGCACAAGATACCCAACCGCCTTTCGCTTCATGCATCCTCTAAAGTGAGTGAAGTCTTTTCTCGATCGACCTCACCACCCAAATAATACTTTAGACGTTGCTCATTCACTTTAAATTTCTTTCTGAATTGCTTATTACAAACATCCACAACTCCATGGGGATAAACTTTAGTTCTCTCATGAGAATCATGATTTGTTACAATATAGCTTATAAGCTGGTTTTGAATGAAAAATATAATGATTTGCTAAATAATTTCACATGTGGTATTTGCTTAGATTTATATTCCGTAATCAAAGACAATGAACCTTTGCTACCAATATCTGAGGTTGAAATTAACAACCACAACATAAAATTATAGACGTACGAAAAAGACGAGAGAAAAAATTATATTTTTAAAATTTTGATTTCAAATTAAAAAAAAATAAATAAAAAACAAGATTTAGTTACCAAACATACTTGTTTTTTTAAAATTTTTTTTACCACACACTTCCAAAAGATTTCCCTAGTTTTGATTAAAAAAACAAAAATTCAATTTTAAAAATACTAATATAACTAACATTGCATATATTTGTATGTATACTAACCCATTTTAATTGCATGCACAAACATTATTTAATCAATTAAAATACAAAAAAAAAAAAAATACTCTTATAAGTGAGAAAAAAAGTGATGCTCTCACCTAATGAGTTCTTTATAAATATAAATCAAATAACCAAACTTAATTTTCACAAAAAAAAAAAACATAAATTTAATAGTTGAGCTATTAGCTAAAATACGTGTATTAATGGGATTTTTTCAAAAACATATATAAAATATTAAATAATTACAAAAATTACTTAACAAATCTCAATTACAATAATATCTTTCTACATCATTAAAAAATATCTTAATTTTAAAATAATATGCCTGAAAATAAAACTAATCCCAATTTTTTTTTTTAATTTTCCTGCGTTTCAAAAGTAATCTTTCGGTTACTTATGTTGTTGATAAGAAACCAATTTGTAACTTTTTCATAAAAAAATCTCACTTTTATATTATGTAATGTGAGATATTTTGGTTACATCTAAAACTTACGTGTATACACTATAATAATTATTAATTATTTAAGTTAAATTAATACATTTGAACATGTTTTTCTTCAAAAAAAAAAAAACATACATTTGAATAATTTTTAAGTTTATTTTAAAAAATAATGAGTTATCATCAAGTAAGCTACTATTTTAATAAATTGTATTCAAAATTTAATATACACCAAATTTAATCCTACAATCGTCGTTCACCCAGAGACCCATTTGAAAGAATAATCGGAGGCCCATTCGAAAGAAGAGAATAGATTAGAGTGTTGCAGTTGGAGATTTTCTGTTGAGGCTAATAATTTGAATCCATGGAAATCAATCCCAGAAGAATGTTGAGTTGATTGTGCGAAGAGTGTTGAGTGTTGAGTTGGTCGGCGATGGAAAAGATGTGTGGATCTTCGACATTGATGAAATTTTGTTTTCTAATCTTCCTTTTTACGCCGACCACGGGTATGGATTTCGCCAGATTCCAGGTGGTTTGAGTTCGTCGTCGGTTGCCATCGGTGGTTGCCTAAATGAATAGTGGCTGAAGTGGTAGTCCGCTTTTCTTGCGTGATGGCGATTTGGCGAGAAACTCTCTCTTAATTAATAACTGCTTTGATTATTATTATTATTATTTAATTAATTAAAATGCCTTCTTGAATTTATTTTATATAATCTTACTATATAATTATTTTTATATTTTCGTAAAATTTTTTAAATTAAATATTTTTTAAAAATAAATTAATATTTATATACATTACTTTTGTTATGACTACTTTATAAAATTCTATTATTTCAATAGTATTAGAATTATTGTATTAATTTTTTACTCATTTTGATTTACTCATATTGTTAATTAATTTAGAAATCATATTCATTTAATGAGTTATATTTTGGATGGTTTTATTTTTCTTATAGTATATCTACTTAACAATTTGTATTTTTTTAAAACTATTTTTTTTACCATATTTTATTTTATTTTATTTTATTTCGTACTTAAAAGAGAGTGTTATAGTGTTATATTAAAATTTTGGTTTTTAAATTTAGTTTATTTTTTATAAGTTAAATCCTTACCTCATTTATTTTTTTTTTGGTGTTTTGTAGGTTGTTTATCTATACTTCAAATGTGGAAAATTCACATTGCAGAAGATCTAAACTTATTGGTTACTTCTTAGTCATTCAACCAGGAGCATTTGCCTTAGTGGCAGTGCTGGATTGGTATCACACGTTGCTCTTTCTCCTAGTTATGTGGACTCTAATTGTTTAGCTTTGGTTTCTGCTTTTCAAAAGCGCTCTTTATTTTGTAATGAGCTAGATTTTTTTAGATTTTTTGTATTGAGTTAGGTTTTTCAGATTTTTTTTGTTAGTTTGCTTTCCGGTTTTCCTGAGGCATCCCTAGTTCATGTCTATTTCTCATGAATTAGTTGTGCATGCACTTAGGGTGGATGGTGAATTAGCTTAGATTGAGAATTATTCATCTTTTTTTATTGATTTGTATTAAACTCTGATTCCTGCTAGTAAGAGTTTAATTTCAAAAAAAAAAAAAAATAGTAGACTAAGTTTAACATAAATTTTAGAGGATTAGAGATGGTAGTTTTTTTGCATATTCATATTAACTATACTTGATAAATAATAACTCCTTTAGTTTAGATGGACCTAACCAGGTGGAAATAAATTCAAAAATTCAAATATGAATTTGATAAACTTATCAAAGTATAATTAATGGCTAAGCCCAATGTATAGACTAATAAAAATAACAGAGCCCAATATCTTCAACCCAACAACAACCCACTATAACACATCTGCCATAGACATACCACCACCATCTTTCAAGACAAGAATAACACCACCAATATTTAGGACACCAAAAAACAATTAAGTTGGCTTTTGATTGGGATGAATGAAAACATAAAAATAAAAATAAGAATGGAAATGAAAATGAGAATAAGAATAGAATAGAATAAAATTTAAAATGCATAAACGAATTGAATAAAAAAAGTTATTAATTTCTTTCTCATCATACATTGAAATAGTCTTTCTTTATATTTCAAAATGAAATAATCATTCCACCAAAATAGTAGAAAGGTCATTCCATTCGAATCACATTTCAATATTTTAATATACAACTAAACAAAAGAATAGAATAAAGATTAGGGTAAATATTATTTTAGACCATGTGTTTTGCAAAAGTTACAAATTGGACCCTCTATTTTGCTAAATGACAAAATAGACCCTGTATTTATCAAAATGATACAAATAAGACCCTGAACTAATTTTTTGTCAAAATAAATTTAATAATAATCTGATCTAAAGGTGTTATGACAAAACTGTTTATATTTTCAGTAGTTATTCGTAGTAGGAATTGTCTTCAAGTTGGTTATATTCAAAAATTAACTGTAAAAAATTAAGCTTAGGGTCCTATTTTTACCATTTTGAAAAATACAAAGTTTATTTTGTCATTTAACAAAAAATAAGGTCCAATCGGTAACTTTTACAAAACAGATGGTCCAAAATAGTATTTACCCTACAGAAAGATTATTTCTTTTTCTATTCTATTTATTTTATTACCACTAACCAAACGCCACCTAAGAGTATACTATATAAATAATATAATTTTTATTTGTTACGACACTTATGAATATTTTTTTGTTTTTTTTATTATTATTTTTTAAATGGATTTTTTTTATTTTATATTTTAAGATCGTTTTTTTTTTAAATTTTTTCACAGAATTTCACACAGAAACTCATATAGCAACTAATGGAGCAACCTAAATTGTAACTAAAATTCGTAGCAACATATAAAAACCATTAGAGCAACTCTAACTATAAATTTTTTTAAAAAAATTATAAAATAATATAAAGTAATTATATTTTCTTTTATCATCATGAGCTAACATTTATTTCACTTGAATATACATCACAATTGTTCGGTCTTATGGGTAAAGAGTATGTATATATATAAGATAAGTTAGATAATTAGAAACACCGTCTTTTGTGTGTATAAAGACGAACTACTATTATTATTTTTCAACAACAACAACAATAAAATACGTAGTGACACCGTTTATAAATATTCAACTTAATATAAATTAATAATAATAATAGTAATAAAGAATGTGCAAAGGAAAAATTAAAAAATGAAGTGGAAGCATCAAGAATATGCCCCCAGTCGCCCCATAAATATCCATCTTTGCATGTAATGTAATGCTAATGTCACACTATTTTATATTGATCAAGTTGAAACATACCGTCTATCTACGACTATGACCCTAATAATAATATATAATTGTTGTGTTGTTTTCAAAAACATTCAAAATCAAATCTTAGAAGAAACGGTGAGAGAGAGGCACATGGAGTGGCGTTCCAACTACCACCTACTCTTCCTCAATTAGATAAAACAAAATAAAGATATTATTCACTAAAATAAAATATTATACACAGTTTTTCAAGGTCTTTTATATCAAATAAATAAATAAATAAAATCAAAGTCCAAGTAATAAGTCTATAGAGTGGCACCCTGAATATTAAGGGTTCTCTCATTTTAATTTTTATTAAGTAATAAATACTCAGCTTTTAAATATACTATTTTTTTTGGTTAAGTTAGTGTATTACTTTGAATCAAAACTGTTACAACACTCACAAATCAATCCCCAACACCCTTTTACAACACTCTTTTACTTATCCGATTAAACCAATATTTATGTTTATTCCCTATTTTCCAATCTCAAGACTATAAAATGTATTTACAATCAATTTTTTACAAAATTGACAAATTTACTAATAGTAGGAACTTCTTGATATCAAAGACGTTAATTGAGAGTTCTCCAAACTAAGTATACACGAGTATTAAAAATAAGAATGTAAATTTCTTTTCGAACGGCCTCATGGCTTTGCATCTTTGAATTCTTAGTTTTTATATGGTCTATATAAGTTAGAAGCGGAAGCGAATTTGATAAAAAAAAACTAGTTTTATTCAATAAGAACCATAAATGCAAGAATCTCAATATAATATATATAGATTAAATCAAGACTAATAATAAGAAGATAATACCTCTAGTCTATCAGGGACCTCATTATCTTTTAGTATAATTACAATCATCCAATCCAAAAACTATTGTTGAAGAATTCACACTGCATGCATTCTTTCAAGTCAACCTCAACACTAATTTATGTATTACAGTGTATTCTCAACTCATAAGATAGATACTTTAATTAAGATAGGGTTGATCACAATCTCACACCACATATACAGTGTTGGGCGTGTGAGATGAGGAGAGAGAGAGTGAGTGGTGTGAGAATAGAGAGAATGAGGAAGTGAAAAATCAATTCTTATTTTCTCTCTTATTACCGTAATAAAATCTTTTAATTAATCCTTTAAAAAAAAGAAAATAATTTAATTTAAATTCAGAATTGTAATTCAAATATAAATATATCTAATAACTGATAAACAAATATCAGTTAAACATTTTATTTTATTATTATTTTTACTATATTTTCAACTACCAAATTTTATTGGTAGCAAATAATAGCCTTTTGCTACCAAATTAGTAACAAAAGTTTTTAGTAGTCAATACAAAGCAAATAAGACAAAATATTTCTGCTGCCAAATTAATTAGTAGGCAAATGTTCTTTTTAGCTACTAATGAGTTTTAGTAGCAAAATATTTGTATTTAGCTACCAATTTGACTACAATTTTTTTAGTGGCAAAAGATCTTTTATTTTTTAGCTACCAATTGTATTCAGTAGCAAAATAATATTTTCAACTACCAATTTTTACTACCATTTTTTTTTATAAGAAATTATGAATTTTTAGATATAGGCATTTTGCTATATTATTTTTAGTAAAAATATATCTTCTCACAATCAATACTCAACTATTATTTTCTCTTGTATAAAAATTATTTGGCACTTTTCTCTTCAATATTTAATAAAAAAATAATATTTGTTACTAATTCATTGTAGTAAACATATAATTATTATTTGTAATATTTTTATACTAAATATTAGAAAATACAGTAAATAATTAAGTTTTTTTGTTTTTTTTTATCAAAACATAAATATTATTCCTAATATTTTCTTCAGAACTTAACTTATTTATATAATTTTGTTATTAATTTTAGTGAATTTGTTTTATATTTTTTTCTTATCATATATTGTATTTATTACCTAAAATAATTAATTTGGTGAATAAAATAAAATAAATAATAACTCTAAGTTGAACATAAATAAATAAGAGTAAATTTACAAGATTTTCCATGTGTCCTTAAAAAATTTAATATTAATTATAATAAAGTTGGCACCTAATACAAACAGCTAGGGGTGTTCGTTGGATCACATTCAATAATTTTAGACCTATTTAGATCTGATCAAATCATATATTGGATGTTAGATTTTACCATCCGATCTGATCCAATTAATTTCAGTCATCCAATCGATCCAGAATCCATTGGATGCTGGATTAGATCGGTTCTATCCATTCGATGTATTTTATATATATTTATTGGTTTAATTTAGGTTTATCTAATATTTTAAACCTAGTCTTTTTTGGATTAGATCGGATCCATCCAATATTTTAGGTCCAATGTGTATTGGATTGGATTGGATCCATCCAATTCAAGAAAAAAAGAGTAAAATTTTAATATTAATTTTCATATATACATATAGATTTGACGTATAACAATGAAAAATCTAATTACTCATCCAAACTAAATGAAAATACTAACTAGTTCAATTGAATGTTAGATGTATTGAAATTTTAGACACCACATCCACCATCCGATCCAATCCAATTGGATATTTAAAAATAATATCAAATCCAATCCGATCACAATTGGATATGCAATATTTGGCGGTCGGTTATAATTGGATCGGTCGGTTCTCATTAGATTGGATCCGTTTATGCACACCTCTACAAACAACATTACCAAATATTATTTTAAAATCAAAGATTTTAAAGAGTAGAGTTATAATTTTTTCACAAAATAAATTTATATCATTGCCTTATTAAAATCTCTAAAGAGTATTAATAAATAATTTACAAGAGGAAAAAGATAAACTAAAATATTAATGTAAACAAACAAAATAAAATAATAATATATAAATTAAATAATTAAGAAATATAGTCTCACTCATTTGTTCAAATAAAAATAAATAAAAAATATGATAAAATATCAAATCAATTCTATGAATTTATCGACCCACTCCACTTGAATTTCATATCAATTTCTTCATTTGTGTAATTCTCCTTTCTATTGTTGCACTGAAAAAAAAATATAAATATTAGTGAACTTAATATACTGATATTGATATATATATATATACTAGGTAGGAGCTACGTGCCGAGGCACGTAAATGTTAGTTTTAGGTAAACTTCTGCCTAATCTTCCATTGGTTCAACTGCTTGAATGGTGAACTGATTGTACTTTGAACTCATTGTTCGGTTTGCATCTACGTACAACTGAATTCTCCATTTTTTGGCTGATAATTGTCTTGTAGTTTTTGGACAAACAACTTATGTTTCTGAAGAAAAAAAAATGATTAGTTATAAGTTTTAATGTATTTCTATGTACGAAAATGTATAAATTTTACATATTTATTTTTTTATAGTTACCTCGTCCGAATATGATCTTAATTGAACTGCAGTACATGAGAATATGTTTTCTGCAACATCACCGAACATCACAGCATCTAACAACTCTGTACCATCGTCGAGTTGTACATATGTCCTTGCACTAATAATTTATACAGAATATGTAACGGTTAGTATGAATATGCAAGAAGTTCAAATATTAAATTAGTTATAATGTGCTTACCGTACCAGTAAATTTGAGAATAGAGTAAAAAGACGATAAGATGTTGAGAAGTAAAAAGACAATGAAGACAGAGTACTCTTACCTGTACCAGTAGAAAGACAATGAGAAGAACTTGAAGTTGTCGAGGCCACGGAGCGAGTAAATTGGAGTGGAGGCTTCAGGATTGACCTTGATTGAGAAAGAAGAGGAGAAGACGATGATAAAGAAAGAGAGTGTTAGTGTTAGTTAATTAAATCTAAACATTATAAATATGAAAGTGAGATTATTAAAAATTGCATTACAGTGAGATGGAATTGAGACCTGAGAGCAAATCTATGGAGAGAGGAGAAGAAGAGATGAGCCGGCAGAGATATTAGGTATGATTAACCTAATATCACATCCCCAAGTTCAAATTCAAAAAATTAACAATTTTCAAATTAAAACTGCTTCCTTATTTCATGATGATATTTATGAGCATAACTAAAAATATTCAGTTTCTTAAAAAAAAAATAAAAAAAATAACAATAATTTGAATAACATTCAAATAACTTTTAAATAGGAAACACATGTATATTTATATTTATTTAATATACACGTATATTACTTTAATTCAAATTCATATTTAAACAAAAAAAAAAACAACAGAAAATAACAATAAATTGCCAGTGTTAATATTCACTAAACGTGTGAAAAGAAGCCAAGCATCATGACATGTATTTGGATCTCATTTTACATAGTTCTTTAAACAAACTATAAGTATTTTCATCAATTTACTACTCACAGCTTCAGCTCCTTGCTTCAGCAAAATAAGAGAGCCATTTGTTCCATCGGTCTCGATTGCCATATTATACAATTTTGTGGTGTACACAAACAGCTGCGAGTTTCTATTTCACTGGAATTACCAGAGAGAAGTTATGTTATGAGGGTACCTGTAAAAAAAATGCCAAATAAAAGTAATTAAAAAATTATGTAAATTCAACTCAAACCCACAAAAATACTTACACAAAAATACTTACACATATATACTTACAAAAAATATTATACAATTTAAACAAACCCACAAATATACTTACACATATATAAACAAATTATTATTATTACTATTTTTTTCACAAAACAAATAACTTTAAAATATAAAAGGGCAGCAAAATCAGTACCCACGCAATTGAAAATCCTAGAAAAATTGCAATAAAAGTGTTCTTTGATGAGGTTTCAGTCTCAACATCTATCGAGTCAATTACTCAATTACCTCCTCAACAAGATGAACTGTGACAAAAATTTGCCCTTTTTCTGTGAACTGCAAGATTTCAAGTAAAATAAATATGTTTACAGCATTTTGAAAAAAGCACAATTTAGAAAGCAAGAATTCCCCAATACATGCCAACCAGGGACTAATAGCTTTCTGGAAGAGCTTCCTAAGAAGCTATAAACAGAAGCAGAAGCCTAGCCAAATGACTAATGTTTTCTATATGACACTTAGCTAGATATGATATTCAAAGATTTTATCAAAGAGAGGAGTCATTTAGAAAAATACATACCCATTGGCACATGCTACAGTTCTTGAGATTTTCATTTTCCTAGTTGAGCCAGAATATAGTTCCTCAAGGCTGCAAGGCAATTTGCTCTCCACAGCTGGTGGTTTCTTTGGAACAAGACCTTCACTATATGACCGGAAAATATTTTCACCACCACCGAATCCACCAAAATTTCCTCCTCCTACATCTGACTGAAACCTCATAGATCTCCCTGGTCCTGATGAACCAAAACTAAAAGGACTACTTCCAAAGAACTCTGCAAAGATGTCCTCTGCATTCCTTTGATTAAACCCATTTGAGCAACCTCCATTTCCAAATGGAGATCCAGAAGTTCCTGGTGGTGGCATGTCCTTTAATCCTTCTTCACCATATTGATCATAAATTTGTTTCTTATGAGGATCACTCAATACCTGAAGTCATCAAATTCACATTTTTCATTCCTAAACACAACAAGCTTAAATGAAATATGAATTTTATAGCCAATACATTCATTCATATAATGTGTAAATGAAACAAGCAAGCTCATGCCCTTTATAGAAAAATCTACATAAACCTGTTTACATCATTCTGTTCTATCTAACAAAGAATACCACCATGAAAATCCCAATAGCATCCAAATCTTAAGAACAAAACAACAGAAAAGTCTCAATCCCAATGGCAAAACAAACTTACCTCATATCCCAATTATTACTTTTGAAGTTAAAACAATACAAAATAACCCATGAAGTTTTAACATAAGGAATCATGAACTATGATCTCATATCCCAATATCAAACAATATAATTCCAATAATACAAAAAAAGAGCAAAACCCATCAATTAAAATGAACTCAAGAAGCTTAAACAAACATCAATGAACAAAAGAAAAGAACTTGCCTCATAAGCCTCAGAGATCTGCTTAAATGTAGCTTCGGCTTCCTTTTTGTTATTACGATTCTTATCAGGGTGCCATTTCATGGCCAATCTCCTGTAAGCTTTCTTCAAATCATCATCTGTGGCGTTCCTATTCACCTTCAATATGTTATAGTAATCAACACCCATTTTATCTTTAGTTATAATTTAGTTATAAGAAAAGACACCATCCTTTTTCTTCATAAAGGTCTTATATTTATCTATTGTCTTTTATCAATCAACAATACCAAAATGTGTACTTACAAGTTTCAACTGTCGAGGATATGGGCATGCCCCAGGGGACCCATAAGTAACACCCAAGATATTGACACCGTCCTGCAAAAGAAGGATAATGTAAAGATTACTCAATGATCACAAAACATATATCCTTAGAAGAAAAAAAAATGGAACTTATTGCAGTGCTAGTTGGATGTTATCTATCTTTTCTGATGCACGTGAATCACGTAGCAACATCTTTTTGGCAATGAAACATAGAATCTGTTTTAATTTCAATTTTGCACAATGTCATATGTAATGAAGAAGTTGACATGAATCTAACTGTGCCTAAACAGGAGAGAAATAAAGAGAGAATTTAGAAGACACCGGTAAGATTGAAACTTACAGTGTTGATAACAATATGCTCATCCAAGCCATCTCGTGGAAGACATCTCTGAAATACATAAATATTGTCATTAATGATATGAAGTTATAACATAACAATCATTTTAGCATGGCCAGATGGCTTGGTTGAAAAAAAATCTTGCCAACAAATTGCAATTAAGTATTATAGTATACGATCAACATGCAAAACAAAGACCATCTAATAATGCAAGAGCCCTCACCGCTTTCACTGATGAAATAACAAATTCCCTCCCAGGAGGACTCAAAACATTTGATGGCAATCTTATCGTATAAAAATCATCTTCTTGCAAGAGCTTCTGAAAAGATTAGTATGAGTATGGTTAAAACTTCTTAATTAAGAAAAACCCCAAGAAAGAAAGTTCATAAGAAATTTAAATCACCGAAAACTTTTCCTTCTCCTCTGCAAAAAATGCATTCCTCGAAAATCGCAGCTTTGTTAAAGTCTGTTACAATAAAGTCAAAAATTTAACCCGACAGTCAGCCAATAGGCATTCACCTCAACATTTTTCACTTAGTAACAAGAGAAACTCAGAAACATGGAATGGAGAGTGGATTTGAAATAAATGCTGAAAAATAAATAGTATATCGTGCAAAACGCTTACAACCTTGTGGGAACAAACAACAATTTGATGCCCACAAAAGCTGGAGCACTATAGATACAAGTAATGTTAGAAAAGAACCATTCATTTTGAGTATGAATCCTTAACAAGGATTCTGCTATTGTTTCTACTGTAAATTGGCAAATGGATCAGATATAAACAGAAGCATCCACCATTATTCATCTACAAATTCTCCTGTCGAGCAAATTGTTTAACGTTTAACTCTCTTTTGAATATTACCAAATAAGCAAAACTAAAATTCAAATCAAAATCAAAATTTTGAACTCGTTCATTAGTTTAACAATATACCCATTTCAATCATACCGAAATTCAATCAGAAACATAAAATTTAAACCAAATACCTCTTACTGGTAACTTATTTTGCGTGAATTTTCTCATCAAAACAACTTGGAATGAAAAGAGCAAACACACCTGACCACCATGATTCCAAGTCTTCAATCGAGCCGTGAAGGTACCAGCGGGAGAGAAATCAGAATCCCCAAATGCGTGTTTTATAAATAGGGAAATAGGGTAAAAGAAAGACCTGGCTAAGAAACGATTGAGATGAATTTTTTTTTTATATATATATATTTTTATAAGAAAAAAGTTAACGGCGTTAAAAGAACCCGTTTAAAAAAAATAAAAAATTATTTTTTGGCATTAAAAAAAATAAAAGAATCGTTAAACCAAGAATTCCCGTTAAACCAAGAATTGCCGTTAGATAGGCACTTTTAATATATAAAGATATATATAACGGGTGTGCTCTTAATGAGTATTACCCATGAATGATTATTTAATTATTGACCATTAGATTTGATCAAATGGATGATATTTATAGTTATTAATAATTTTTTTAAAATTAATATTTTTTGTTTTTATCTATTACCTGATGACATGACAGTTATCTTAGTTTTCAAATTTCATTCTTTGTATTTCTTTAATATAAAACAATTAAAAAATATATTAATTTATAATTGTTGTTTTGATTAATTTGAACACTCTTTAATAACCTATTATTATTACACAGTAAACACTCCAGTTGTTGATTTTCAGAAGAGCTATGGTAAGTGCGCAACTTTCTCCCATTTTGATTTTATCTATGTTTTTACTCTATCTACTTCTGTGATTCTAAATATATATAATGGTGGAATAGGAAAGCAATAATGAGCAATACCAACCAAAGTTGAAGCTTTCCTCCTAGACTAGTTCTTTTTCGTACATGGTCATGATCGCTCTCAATTTGAAAGGTGACTATCACTCACGAATCACGATTCATTATTATTATTACTTTTTTAAATAATAATGGTAACTTCATTAATTCAAATCATCCAAAACCAAGGATGAAATTACAATAGGTAAATAAAGACTATTAAAAACACGATCAACCTCAACAAGAGAGGATCACGCCAAACAACGCGCAACCCTATTAGCAGATCGCTTCACAAAACTTAAAGAGATATTACCAACCTCAGCAAACAACGCCTTACATTCTAAAATAATATGGCCATAAGAAGAAGCCATATTTTTATTACTTTGAATATCACCTATTACCCTTAAACAATCTGATTTAAGAATGATCCCAATCCAGCTTCCACTATGGCCAAACCATTTGGTGCACACTATGAGGCTCAATTTCAAACTGTTGAGCATTACACCAGTCCAAATAATTCACTTTTGCAACGTGAATAACCTCATCTATCAAGGGAGATATTGAGCTCCAACATCGTTCCTCAGCTTCCACATAGACCAAAGAATCATGGCAGCTTCCACACATTCAACATCGCTCCATTGGGCCATCCCTTCCTCAAACAAGCTCATGAAAAGTCATGGCAACATGAGCCACAACCGACACTCTTGTTTGTCTCCAGTAGGATTGCACAAAATTGCACCGAACCATGACATGTAGTATAGTTTCTGGAGCAGCAGAGCACATCGGGCAAGATGTATTAACTTGCACATGTTTATTTGTCAATTGAAACCTAGTAGGAAGACAATTGACACACAATCTCCATAAAAACTTATGCACCTTTGGAGGTAGTTTTAGTTTCCACATCTTCTTCCAAAAACAAGATAAAGAGCTCTGGTTAATACGATTACTTACCCTCTGTTGCAACCCATAAGCACTCTTAATAGTAAACATTTCGTGGCTATCTTTCAACCAAAACTAATCATCTCCCCTACTTGATGTAGAAAGTGGAATACGCCACACCAACTCCTTATCTCTGTTATTTAAAACATCGGAGATAACTTCACTATCCCACTCCAACTTATCAACTTGCATCAGCGAGTTACCTATTTTTCCTTGAAGGATCAGGCTAGAGGACTCAATGTAAGGGTTATTGTCATCAATCAGCCAAGGTTCATAAAGAATACTAATACGAGGGCCATCCCCCACAGACGTCTCGCACCAGCACACTCCTGAGATTCCAACACACTACGCCATATGTAACTAGGATTGCTTCCTAATGTGGCTGTGAGAAAATTACCAGCAACAAAATATCTAGCTTTAAAAATTTTTGTAGCCAAGTTTGTTGGAATTATTTTACCATGATCTAGATTTACTAACTAGTATGTTATTAACATCCTAAATATGAACTTCTAAAACGATATGAAATAAACACATATAAAGTATCAGGAACCTTACAGTGGTTGCAGCGGAATACAATGTCTCCTTCCACTCAGATCTCTAATCCTTGTATCCTTTCTGTAGTAGAGTATCACCAAGATCTGAGTCCGAATCTCCTTCTCTTGAAACTGGATTCTTCACAGCCTTACACACTATGATTGAGTACCACTTGATGTGTGTGGCCACTCACTCTTTCACTATAGGCTTCGGTTTAGAAGAGAGGAAGAGAGAGAGAGAGAGAGAGAGAGAGAGAGAGAGAGAGAGAGAGAGAGAGAGAGAGAGAGAGAGAGAGAGAGAGAGAGAGAGAGAGAGAGAGAGGTTTCGGCTAGGGTAGTTGATAACTCTAAGATTTAGAGTTATTTTGATATCTTTTAACTTGAATTTCAAGCTAAATAATAGAGTAATTAGTGTCTATATTATGTAATTGTGTTTAGTTTGCTGTGTCTTTGTAATAAATGGAAGTGTGTGTGTGTGTTAGTAAGTGTTAAATAGACTTATGTTGTTGTTTTTATGTGTATTAAGCAGAAAAAATGCAAGAATATGTATTTGGAAATGTTTGGGACAAGGAGCAAAAGGAGCAGAAAAAGGCTTATTGCTGACTGGCATTGCTATAGCAATCATCGCGTAGTAATTTGTCAGCCCAGTAAGTGTATTTTGGCAGAAAGTCCAGCTGGCATTAATGAAGAAAAAAAGGAGCTGAGGTGGCAAAAATGTGGCCAATGACTCAACTAATAGGTGAAAAATGAAGGGCAAGTGGACCATGACTTGGATTTCCAATTAGGGTAAACTTTAGCACCCTAATTGAGGAGCAAAAAGAAAAGGGTGGCTGCACTTGGAGAAGAGATAGAGTACGAAATTACAGAGAAAAATCTAAGTACAGAAAAAAGAGAAAGGAGAGAGTAAAAAAGAAGAGAAGAAGAAGACTAAGAAGAAGGAGAAGAAGGCAACCTACAAAGAGAGGATTTGAGCTCCAAACTCATTTCCCTTGCTCTCCTCTTCCATTTTGTATCATTTTCTACTCTTTAATATTCTCTTAAACTCCATGACTCTATTATTTTCTGGTTTGATGTTGTTAATTTCAGCTATGAACTAAAATCTTTGAGATTTGGGTGGTTATGAACCCTTGTATGGACTAGTACTTTGATTTTGCAATGATTGAGTAATCTTGTCTTTGTTCAATTAGTTGTAATGAAATGTTGATCGAATGTTAATTTTTGGCCAGCTTTAACATTTAGCAAACTAGATCTTACTTGGAAAAGTAAGACCTAATTGAACCCCTCTAATTGATGCATGATTTTTACCTTTTTTTTAGGTATTAATTAGTAGTGAAATAGGCATATTTTGCTACCATGCATAACTAAAGATTTGATGCTTTATTGGACTATTTGTAATCTAATATAATGTAGGAATGCATTGTTGAGATTATGAATGGTTTATTGCAAGTTTTGGAAAAAGCTTGCTGGTTTTTTTTTTTTTTGAAATCTGTTAACTCTACCAGGATTGTTGAGTCATTGTTGTATCCTTTCTGTAGCAGAGTATCACCAAGATCTGAGTCCGAATCTCCTTCTCTTGAAACTGGATTCTTCACAGCCTTACACACTATGATTGAGTACCACTTGATGTGTGTGGGCACTCACTCTTTCACTATAGGCTTCGGTTTAGAAGAGAGGAAGAGAGAGAGAGAGAGAGAGAGAGAGAGAGAGAGAGAGAGAGAGAGAGAGAGAGAGAGAGAGAGAGAGAGAGAGAGAGAGAGAGAGGTTTCGGCTAGGGTAGTGATAAGAGGCTTGAAATTTTTATTGAAGGAATGAGATGCATCATCTTTTCCCTTAAGCCATCACTACCTATTTAAAGGAAACCACTCGGGATTAGGTTAGATTTAATTAGCATTAAACTAATAGAAAAATAAAGTGGCAAAACCTTGTGAAGTGGCCGACCATGGATAGTATTGGGCCCCACTTTGCAATTTTGCCATTTTTCTCATTTTCTTTCTTATTTTCTCAAAAATGTAAATTTTCCAATTTAACCACTTAGATGCCAATTCTAATTATTTAATAACTAAAAATTAATTATTAAATAATATTGTCATTTTATATATTTATTAATTAGACTTATCAAAGTCTCTTAATTAACAAATTAACCCTAGAAACTCTCTCTTCACAATTTAGCCATTGCTTAGTGAAAATTCATAAACTAGACATAGTCTAATTTTAGAATTATAATTGATTAATTAAAACCAATTAACCGAGTCTTACAAGTAGTATTGTCTCAACTAGTATGGGGACCATGGGCCTATATATCTGAGCTTCCAATAAGTAGATCTAGAATTTACCAAGTAAATTCACCGACTTACTAATTCCTTGTTGCATCCACCATAGAATTTGGAATTGCACTCTCAGTTATATAGAACGCTCTATATGTTCCACGATATAGATACGATATTAGTTATCCATTGTTATAATCCCAATAATCAATGATCCACTATAGATGATTTACATTGTATAGGGATTAATTTACCGTTACACCCTTCAATGTATTTTATCCTTAAAACACTTAGCCACCTATAAATGATATTTCAGTGAACTAAACGTAATCACTGAAATGAGTACTCAACCATTTATCTCTGTTTAGCCAAGCTCGAAGGAAATTATCATTTCACTTCTATGTCCAGATAAAAGCTATAGATTCCATATCTATGTTTAGCGCTCCCACTTAATTGTACTACCATGTTCCCAAAATGTACGTATCACCTTGACCAAAAAGTAAGCTTAACTAACAAATTAAAGAACATGTATAATACTCTTGAGACCGAACCTAACCATGTCAGAATTAAGATCACTTGATCTAGGATCAACTAGGTGATATTGAATTGAATTGATATTACGGTAAATTTATCATATCTATTTAAAGTTCAATATCGGTCTCTTTCGATGCATACTCCATGCATCCAACCCAAGCTTTACTTTAACTAATGCCCTAGAAAGGACATAACACTTATCCAAGGTGCAAGTAAACTATGTTGTAGATTATCATATCAGTTAAACTCAGTGTACTGATAAATTTATGAATATATATATTCAATCACAAAATCTTGATTACTTTTCACTGTGCTGACGACACAATAATCAAGAATATAAATGTGATAAGGATTTGAATGAATTTATAAATCAAATAAATATATAAATGATAACATGAACCAACTGACACATTAAATAAGTGATGAAAATACTTCTGTCTCTTTATTGATATTTAAATAATAGAGATTACATTTAAATAGAGTTTTATTTAGGGCATAAAGCCCAACAAAGTTATCCTCACAAACCAGCAGCCTCCACCCTTGTTTGGCTAACAAAGAGAGATTAAAATCCCAAAAGTCTTGAAAGCCCATACTTCCATCATACTTATGCGCAGTAAGTTTGTCCCAGCTTAACCAATGAATCCCTTTCGAGTTATTGGTTCTCCACCAAAATCTACTTATGGCTCTTTCCATCTGACGACAAATACCAATAGGAAGCAGAAACATATTCATGGTATAAGCAGGTTATGCTTGGACCACAACTTTAATGAGAACTTCATCTAATACATTTTAATATTTATTGTAAAGATAATATAATAATTTAAGTAAAATAAATTAATTTTTAAAAATAATTTCTAATTGTTGGAATCATCATTCTCTATAATAACGAATAATAAAATCACAAATTTGAATTTCTATGCTTAATTTAACTACTTAATTAAAAAAAATATCAAAAAATATCTCTTTTTACAATATATCAAAAATATGTTCATACAAAAATATTTAACTCAAACTCAACTTTTTCTTGCTAAAAAACTTTTTTAATTTTTTTTTTTACCGATGGAACAATCTCAGCCCATATGATATAAAAATGAGAGATTTTTTTTAATTAAATAGAAAAATTAAGCATAAAAACTCAAAATTTTCTAATTTTACCCATTCATGGGTAATACCCATTAAGAGTGCACCCATTTATATATATATATATATTTAAAGAAGATGTATTGATCATATACATTAGTTTTTAGCAATTGATAGGTCTCAAATCTATGCATAAATCTTGAATGTATTTTATTACATAATATCTATATTCAAAATTTGATAGTTGTCGAGGGCACTGCACATTTATATAGATGTGTAAAAATCTCTTAAAATAAATAATTAAAATTAACCTTTTGTTGTAAAATCTTTAAATATTTGTGAAATACAAATTAAAAGCTTATAATATATTATGAGAGATAAATTACTACTCACCTTTATAATTTTCTATTTAATGTTACCTATTCTTGAAATTTTATTTTTTGAAGCATTGTAATAATCAAAAATCCTAAACAATAAACAAATTAACATCAAAATTATTATATATAAATTTTGGTTTGATGCTTACTTATACTAATAATAAATATTACTCACTTACATTGGAATAAATTTTTTAATGGCATCACTTGGTAATTCTCTAAGTGGATTGAGTTAGACACACATCTCATGTGATGGATTAAATATTAGGGCTTTTTTCATAAATGTACAACAAAAACAAAATAATTACAAAAAATGTGCAAAAAAAAATTATTTTAAAAATTTATACATTTTGAAAACTTATTACATGAAACCATACATTTTTAATATGTTTATTAAACATCAAAATAAACAATTTCGTAAAACTAATTAAACAATTTTATAAAAATAAACAAGTTAAATATTTTTTTATTAAAAGATAAATGTTTATTATCTATTTTAGTATGAATTATTATAATTTAATAAGATTTTTTTTAATAAAATACAATATCAAAATTATAAACATTAATGTATATAAATATAAATCAATATTTAAAATTACTAAAAATAAACATGACACGTAGAGTGATATAATAAACATATGTGAATATTATTATTTTGTTTATTAAAGTAGTATATTTAATAAATAGAAAACAAAATAAACATATATATACAAAGTATTTTATATTATTAGTATATTTATTATAATTGTAAACATAAAAATAGACATAGTCAATTTATACTATACTAAAATAAGTATATTTTCTTTCTATTGTTTCTATATATTGATTATTTTCTAACGAGTTAGTGAACAAGTTTTTTTATTGAAGTATAATTCTTACATCAAAAAATAAATAAACAAACATAACTTTATAAATTCCAAAAATTATTTAATTAAAAAAAATAAACACGACACAATTAATAAACAAAGAAAAAGATAAAGATAAACAATTTTTTATATATATATATTATTTATTTTCTAAAAAATTACTAAAAAAATAAACATAACACACGTAGAGTGATATAATAAACTTATGTGAATATTATTATTTTGTTTATTAAATTAGTATGTTTAATTAATAGAAAATAAAATAAATACATATATAAAATATTTTATATTATTAATATGTTTATTATAATTGTAAACATAAAAATAAACATAGCAAATAAACACATATATAAAATGTTTTATATTATTAGTATGTTTATTATAATTGTAAACATAAAAATAAACATAACCAATATTACCATATATATACTAATCAATAATTATTACCATATATATATTATAATAATAATTGAAAAAAAGTTTTTAATTATATATAAAAGTGTATGAAAAAATGATAATAAGTTTTTTTGCACATATTTTGTAATTAATTAAAATAATGTATACAAAATTGTAAAATGCCCTAAATATTATTCTCACCCAATAATAATTGTTGATGGAAAAATAAATTGTTATATATAAATATATTACTATATAGCTAATTAAAATAATTTAGATTAATCTTACCCTAAATTAATAGAGATCAATGAAAGTTACATCTTTTAGACCCTAAAATCCACAATCAATCGAAGATGATCGTACGCGGGTATCGACAACCTGTAGAACAAAGAAGAAATTAATTGGGAAACGTTGGGACACCGGGATGGTACCGACCAAAGGGACTCCAACGGTCAAGTCAGGAAGATTGTTAATAATGTAATAAAAAAAGATGATAGTAAATGACTGAACTAAGTTACCACCTATCTTGACTGCAGAAATAAGTATGTAATTTTAGAGAGAATGAGAGTGTGAACGATAAGTGAGAAGTAGTGGGATCACTGAAAATTGATCTCTCTCTCAGTAACTAAGAGTGGCTCTTATAGGCGTCTATGGAAAGGCGTTACTCATGACCGCTCACCCCCTTGTGAAGCGCTCCTCTCCCACTTGATCAGGGAGATCGTCATTAGCGTGGTCAGTTTGACTGATCACTTTAGAGATCGTTAGATGAGTGATAAGACTCAATCTTGTATACAGGTCGGATCATCGCGAGCTCAATGTTAGGCCATGGATAATGTTAATGTCTGACTTGACTGTATCTTTTTGGGCTTATTGGGCTTGGTATGTTGATCATATCGTCATAACTAGTCAAATAGTCCAACCCAATCTTGTTTGAGCATTTTTTAGAAACATCGCATGTGACATTGAGCCTAAGCCCAATTTTGGCCTTCACACATCTCCATTGTGCTTGCTAATTGATGTCTTATTGATTCTACATTTTCGTAGCAAATGGGATCCCACTAGAGAAGCCCAATTTGGATCAATTAAACGAAAGTATTTCTCTGTCTTTCTCTCTCTTTTGAATTTTTCAACCTTTCATGTAAGACCTAAATATTATAACAATACCAAATTAAATAAAATTTTTAAGTGCGTGATCTATAGGTTCAAAATACAAATCTTGGTAATGCCCCAAAATATTTTTAATACGACACTCTTCTTTATTATTGCGATATTAAACACTTAACAATATAGTTTTTACGTTCCTTGGGATAAATTTGGGCATAACAAATGGAACATGAGGGTTTCTACTATTAACGCAAATTTTCGTTAACGATTAATAAGTCTTTTATGTAATAAATTAAACACAGATATAAGAGAATTGATAAGGATAATAATATCACCAAGTTTTTACGTGGTTTCGCAGTTAACTCTGTATAGTCCACGAGTCAATCTTATTAAAGATATTTCTGGATACAGAATTACAGTTTATGATCTCTTTCACTCAAAGGTTTTTAGTCCCTTTTTTTGTATACTCTGCCCCTATTTATAGTAATGTAGGTTGTCAGTTATTTACATTTGAATTTGAATTACATAACAGTTTTTCATGAAATCATGGATTTTGGCCATGTCCCACGTAAACACGTGTAAATAATGTTGAAAAATCGCATAACTGTTTACCCTTCTTATCTTCAAAGCAGTTGACGTTTTTGTGGGTAAAGACGTCTCACTTTGTACACAGATTAGAGGCATCTTGCTTTGTACATGGATGACCAATGATGACCTGGTTTGTTCATGCGCCTTCCAGCAATGGCATGAGCACTAGTGTACTGAGCAAACTTAAGAACTCCTCTTTGACCATAAGGCCTTGCAGACTGGACAATCATGTCCCTTATATTCCTAAGTTATTACACTTAGTTATTATAATGTGGATTATATCCTAAGTGTTCCAAGAGCCAACTCATCTCGTCAATATTCTTCAATCTATAGCGAGATAGGCGTCTCGCTATATATTATCTGTAGTTTCCTTGTAATTGTACTCTCCGAGGCAAGATGGTCTCTCGTCAATACAGAAATTCATAGTTGGTGTATCCTTGTCTCGCCTAAGACTATACTGTCAGCGAGTTACAAATATATTCTATTGATTCTATATTTAATGAGTTAGTCTATTTTACATTTAATGATATAATCGTTATTATACCTGTTGGTTCACATTCCACAAGATCGACATGTGTCACTCTCTGAAGTACATCCGAATTTTGGGTATAACAATTGCTCCTTAAAAAGTATTTTTTAAATGATTACAAAGGGTATTTTGGTCTTAACCCAATTTGAAAAATTGCATGCTTTTGAATTTGGTAATTTATGGTTTTGAAGCACATCAATAGCATTAATGAGCCTTCTTTTCTAATTCTCTCTCATTCCTATCCGTTGGATCCCTGTCCTTTAATCTTACGGTGATCAAATCCAAAGTATAAAACTGGAAAAGGAACCGCCTTTCCTTCATTTTTTCCATTTAAAAAATTCTCGACATTTTTCTGCTAAAAAACCTCCATTGAAGTCTCAAAACCTTACGTGCCCACCTTGTCGTTGACATATTTCCTCTACGTCTATTCAGATTTACTGTCCAACTTCACGATTCCACAGAGGTCATCACGCCGTTTATTTTGTCCTCAGTTTTAGAGTTCTTCTTTGTGTGACAACTCGAGTTTGAACAGTAAGTGATCCATCCTCTTTCTTCTGATCTTTTTCATTTTCATGGGTTATAATTATTATTCTGTTGTTTGCACTTTGTCATTCCATTTGGTTTTAGCGATTTTGATTTGAATTTTCTAGGTAACTTTTAGGGTTTAGGCAGAGTAAAAATTTAGGTTTATTGTATTTATATGTTTCTAGTTTGATAAATTTCATCTAGGAATTGGGATTGCTCATTTGGTAAAAATGTCCCAATCTAGTTCTAAAGTTTATCCTCCAGAGTCCTTAGAAATAGAATGTCCTAAAGAATTCGCCCTCCTGTACAAACCTAAAAATTCAAAACCTCAGTCCAAACTGGAGATAAATGATGCAAAAATTAGAGACCATTTAAAAACCAACCTATGAAAATACACATTGATGTCCTGAAATCAAACTTGTATTTGTTGTATGGTCTAAGTAAGGGAAAAGAAGCACAACCAAAGGTTTCTAAAAAATTATAATCAAGTTTGGAGTGAAAGATATTTTCATAAGGAGATATGTACTGATTTTTTTGGATATAAGAAGTCTGTTTATGAGATATGTAGATGAAATAAAGGCAATCCGCCAGAAAGATAGGGGCAATTGTGCTTGTGCTAAAAGTGTAAGTCCCATATCAGTGATGTGTCTATGTTTTCTCTTGACCCTACCCTATTGTTGATGTCTGTGAGGACATGGATGTCTAAAGATAATGCCAATATTGTTGGGTTTTATGCCCTAAATAAAACTCATTTCAATATAATCAGATTTACTTATTAATATAGATCAGAAATAACATTTAATGTTGCATGGTTCACATGATTTATTTCATGATTATATGTACATAATGTATAAATTCATCTGAAACCCTTTTCACATACTTGATCCTGTTTATTGTGCCGTCAACACATTGGAAAGTAAACATGACTATGTGAATAAAGTTTCCTAGATTTATCGTACACGGTGGTTTTACTGATATGATAATCTACAACAAGAGTTTACTTGTATTTGGAGAAATACTATGTTCTTTCCAGAACATTGGTTAAAGTAAAGCTCAGGTTGGATGCATGGAGTATGCATCGGAAGGGACCGATATTGAACTTTGACTTAGATTTAATTAAACTTACCGTAAAATCTATTCAAGTCAATATCGCCTAGTTGATCCTAGATCAAATGATCTTAATCCTGTTATGATTAGGCTCAATCTTGAAAGGCTATTCGTGTTCCTTGAATTGTTAGTTAAGCCTGCTTTTAGGTCAGGGTGATACGTACTTTTTGGGAACACGGTAGTGCAATTGAGTGGGAGCGCTAGCATAAACATGGAATCTATAGCTTCTATCTGGCGAATAGTAAGCAAAGGATGATCACCTTCGAGCTTGACCAAACGAAAATAAATGGTGGAGATCTCATTTCACATAAGCTGAAATATCATTTATACGGGGTCAAGTGTTTTAAGGATAAAATACATAGTAGGGTGTTACGGTAATTTAATCCCTTTACTGTGTAGATCATTCATATAGAGGATAATTGATCACATTAGGATTATAACAATGGATAACTAATGATGTGTCTATATGGTGGAACATATAGAGCATTCTATATACTGAGAGTGCAATTCTAAGTTCTATGCGTGGATTCAACGAAGAATTAATAAGTTAGTGAATTTTAGTGCGAAATTCTTGATCTACTTATTGGAAGCTCAGTTATATAGACCCATGGTTCCCCCCACTAGTTGAGATAATATTGCTTGTAAGACTCATGTAATTGGTTTTGATTAATCAATTATAATTCTCAAATTAGACTATGTCTATTTGTGAATTTTTCACTAAGTAAGGGCGAAATTGTAAAGAAAGAGTTTTAGGGGCATATTTGTTAATTATGATACTTTGTATGGTTCAATTAATAAATATGATAAATGACAATATTATTTAATAATTATTTATAGTTATTAAATAGTTAGAATTGGCATTTAAATGGTTGAATTAGAAAATTGGCGTTTTTGAGAAAATCAGATGCAGAAAAGATAAAACTGCAAAATTGTAAAAAGTGAGGCCCAAATCCACTAGTATAGGGCCAGCCACTTTTATAGGAATTTACCTCTGATATTTTCATTATTTTAATGCCAAATAATTCAAACCTAACCCTAGTGGAATGCTATAAATAGATAGTGAAGGCTTCAGGAAAATAAGACTTTTCTTCTGAGACTTCTCTCTCCCTATCTGGCTGACCACTCTCTCTCTCTATTCTTTCTTGATAATTTCGAAATCCTTAGTGATTAGAGTAGTGCCCACACACATCAAGCAATACCTCAATCATAGTGAGGAAGATCGTGAAGAAAGACTTTCAGCAAGAAGGAGTTTCAGCATCAAAGATTCAGAGAAAGAGATCCAGGTTCAGATATTGATAATGCTCTGCTACAGAAAGGAATCAAGGGCTAGATATCTGAACGGAAGGAGTCATTATATTCCGCTGCACTCAATGTAAGGTTTACTAAACTTTATATGTGTTTATTTCATCGTTTTAGAAAGTTCATATTTAAGGTGTTAATAAACATACTTGTGAGTAGATCTAAGATCCTGGTAAAATAATTTCCAACATCTGGAATCAGAGCCATGGTAATTGATTTACTTGCAAGAAATTTGGACTTTAAAACGATTGTTTGTATGATTTTTGGATGGTATCATGTTGTATTGAGTGTTATTTGATGATTGATTGATGTTTGTAAATTTTTGTGAAAAATAATTGCGATTTTTTTCTAGAATTATTTTTATTGGATAATATGGGAAAAATTAAGCAAGTTAGCCTTTTACAGAACTCAATTTCAATTTTATTTGAATTAGTTATGAATTTTTGAAGATTTGAAAAAATCGGGGTTGTGCTGAAATTTTCCTGCGATCGCAAATCTGTCTGTACAGTTCACAATTTTTTCGTTTTTCTTCGATTTTTCATGCTTTTTCATGGAATTAACTTCCGATTTTTGGTATAGTTTTGTATTTATACTATTACTATTCCTAATTCAATTCTAGTTATCATTTTGAATTAATTTAATATGTTTTAAATTTAATTCACGATATTAGTGTAATTTGAATTTGAATAGAATTAGTATCTATCTTCTTGCTTAAAAATCTATCTTTTTTAAAATTTGATTATATCTTATCTTATTTTAAATTTAAAAATAAGATATTTATAATCATGTAATTTTTAAATGATATAAGATATTTTGCTAATTTTTTAAATTTTGTTATTTTATTTATTTAAATTACATTTAAAATTTGAAAAAGATATTTATTTATCTTTTCTAATTTTTTATTTATAAAATAACATTTAAAATTTAAAAGTAGTTAGCAAATTTTTGAAATGATATTTAGGTTGGTTGAAACCTAATTTTTCAAAAATTGTAGGTTTAATTTTAAATTTAATTTTTTTAAAAAAATTTCGAATTTTTCAATTTTTTTTTTTTAAATTTTTCGAATTTTTTTTTATTATTTAATTAATTATTTTCAAAATTAAATATTTAATTTAAAATTAAAATAAATCCTACATCCAACTATCCAACTAACCTTGTTGCAGGAGTATGTGTTTTAGCTTATGTGTAAGTTTTCAAAACCTATTATTACTTGATTGCAAATAGCCATGGTTACTTTTTGCCAGATCTAATGATCTGATGGCTCCCTTGGTCAAGTTAATAATTTGTAACAGGTATATTTACAATCTTCTTTTATCTGTGTATGACCTAGCAACATGGTAGGACCCATCCAAAGTGTGCCTGTGTGAGCCTATGTGTTTAATTTGATTATAGATACATATAGGTTGTTGTTGCTAAAATAAATTATCATAGTTCTTGATAGAATTTATTTAAGCCCATTTAGTTATTGGGCTTATTCAATTAATAACAGTTGTTCTTATTAAGGTTAAATTCCTCTCTTTTGGGCCTTGTGTGAGAGTTGGGAGCCATAGAAGTGGGTACGACATACTGAACCCATCACCCCCTCACATGAACCACCCCAATTGTGAAGGCCCATTTGCCTGATTTGAACAACTGTACTAGGTTAATTACACTAGTTTAACCTAATAAAATTGATTAGCAACATTATTAATTTCATTTATTTTGAAATTAATTTAAGAAAATTATAGTTTAAAGAATTCTTTATTCTAAGCTAAACTATATGTATTTTCTTGTATTTAATTAAATATAGAATTATAACCATCTAGATTCTTTCTGGAACTTAATTTAAATTTTTCATTAAATATTCTTATTTAAGTTGATATTTAGTTATCTACAACTAACCAACTTAAATCTGAATATATTTTGAATTTCAAATTTCAAAATTAAGTTGAGGAATTTTAGGCATTGGTTATTAAGATTCTTTAGATATTTTTAAAGTTAATATCTTTTCGAATATTAACTTAAAATGAAATATTTTCAAATTAAGTGGTTACAACTTAATTTTTGATATTTAATTAAATTTAAATTTGAAAAATATTTAAGTTCTAGATTTTTTCTAATACAACTTAAATAAGATATTTTTTTTCAAATTTTGTGGAAAAGATACTTAGTCAAATAAGATATTTTCTAGATAGTTATTTCTAGACTACTTATTATTTCTAATATTAAATAGGAAAATATTATACATTGTGAAATTAATTATTTATATAATTAATTTTGGTACAATTTATTTTAAGTATATTTTTCCTAGTATTAAACTAGAGACTAATAATTAAGCCTTCTCTACACTTAATTATTTATTTCTTGAATTTAATACATTTAATTAATTTGAAAATTGAATATCTAAGTTGATTCTTATCATCATACTTAAGTATTTCTTTTTCATGACATTTAATTAAATAGAAAATTATTTTTAGTTGAAATTTATTTTTTCAACTAAATTTAAATAATTTTCAAAATATATTTTTTTCTTTATTTTATTAATCAATTTTCGAAATTGCATTTCTTAAATGCTAGAATTTCGAATTTTATCTTGAAAAATAGATTAAGTTGTAAATTAATTATTTATTTTAATTAATTCTTGGATCAACTTAAATCAATGATTTTTTCATTTATTGATTAATTTAAAATAAATTGAATTAAAGTATATTATTAGAAATTCAATTAATTAGTCAAAGGAAAATCTAGATAGATGATATTTTTGCTTGAAGTATTTTTCTAGTGTATTTAATTAAATAGAAAATTAATGTTTAAGTTGATTTTCATCATCATACTTAAATATTTGAAATTTTTCTTATTTATTTAATTAAATAGGAAAATTATATTTTTTGTTGTAAATTAATTTTGGGCCAACATTAAATTAGAATAATTTTTCCAGGATTAATTTTTTATTTTAACATGTATTTTCGAAAATTGTATTCTTAAATACTTTAATTTTTCGAAATGCAATATATATTTGTAACAGCTTAAATTGAATATTTTTCTAAATATTTATTGGAAATTATTACTAAGATGGAAATAATTCATGTTATTTTTATATCCATCTAAGTAAAATTTATAAATATTAAATTAAAATTTATATTTAGAATTTTTCATTCTAAATTGGAAATTTTAAATAAATAAATTAAATAAAGAGAATCAAAGAAAATACAACTCACTTTAAATAATGAGCTTGATTATTATTAAGATATTCGATCTCCATTGTCGGTCTTACAAAAGTTAAATGTTTTCAATATAACCTCGAGACGCTAGACTTCGTCCCCCTATGGATGGTTATTCGTTGAACGCATTTAACACCGTAAGATTTCATTTGATAAGTGTTTTGGGAGTTTTCGTCTCTATTTAGACTCTCCCCTACGGTGACTACTTAGAGATAAACTCATAAAACATGAAACAATGGTGGAAGCTCATAAAATGAGAATAACCTTGACTCTCGCCTACCGGGACAACGTTGGATTCTTATTTTGATCGAATAAAAAGTTGCTAGAATGGTTTCTATTTTAGATGAGCTGACAGCTCTATTCAATAAATGATGCTTTGACTCTCGCCTACCGGGACACTGTATCAGTTTGTTGAAAACCTTGGAAATTATTTAGGATTGTATGTTTTAGTATTTCCACTAGTCATTCCTACTTGCTATATGTTTATAATTTCTGAATTGTGTATGAATTTATATTGAACCATGTTATTTTCTGTTATTAAGTTGTAGTTTAATTTCGAATCTTCATTGTTGGTCTAACATGTTTGTTTTTCTAATGAGATAAATCCCTAATGGATTTTCACCATTAGACATACATAATAGTTGTAACGCCCTAATACTAAGGCACGCTACAGTGCTTTTTCAATTATTGTGCAAACTTTGCTAATCAAAGTAATTTCTTGAAAAACGTGTCAAATTAAAATTTTTGCTTTAACTATTAAACTTTATAAACTAATATAATATTTACAAATTCCGGGATCCCGATTTCAAACTTTTGAAAATTTACTATTAAAACTTTACATTCAAAATATACAAGTTCTGGGTCGCACAGCGACTTTCAAAATACAACACCCAGATGTCCCGAGACCGAACACCTGTGTCGCGCCGCTTGACATGTACAATCTCATCCAAGCTCGTGTTCACTCTGTTCGGCCTTCGCCTTTCCTTTACCTACACATGGAAGTTATAAACCGTGAGTCAACGTACTCGCAAGAAATGCATATAACATACCATATAATTTCCGACCTGTAAATAGGCGCCCATACACCTATTTACAGAGCTTAACAGATGAGCATGAACGTTCAATACCAGGGTACAACCACTATACCACATAAACAACGTACCTTGCTGTACGAGTGTTGGTAGGGTTTATCCCGATCACTGAGTATCACTGAGTGATGTACCACACACCTTAGCATTTTCTATGCTTGTGTTGGTATCACTGTATCGTACTCTAATTAACTACAATCACTGTACCAATACACTCACACAAGTGTTGGTAGTGTTTAACATAATTCAAGCATGCATATATAAACACATATACACACATTCAGATAATCACATCATACATTATACACAGTTCTTACCTGTTTTCCAAATTCAAGTGTGCTGGCCGACCTGAACGGAATTTACGTGCTAGATGGATGCCCTAATCACAAGAATGATAACACAGATGAGTGACTCGCCAAATCACTTTCCGGGACTTAAAACCCGAAACTAAAAATTTCCCTATCAATAAACCTCATGGCAATACCCTATATAACCCAAAATTGGCTAAAACTAGGGTTCTGGACAAATTCCCAACAGGCAGACCGGATCCAACCGGTATCCCGGTTCTGGGTCACCAACCTGGCCGACCGGTTGGTATAGGCCACCCAGAACCGGAATTCCGGTTCATCTGCAGAAACCCAAAAATTTGTCCCCCTTGATTCAAATCAATTCCAAACTTTCCCAAACTTTCCAGTATACCTATACAATGTATAAACATCCATTTCCAAGCAAAAGAATTCACAGAACAAACCAACACAACTCAAATTGCCATTAATGAACAAAGCTTTACATTCAAAGCTCAAGGTTGCACAAAGCTTAATCCAATCAACAAAATCAACTAGGAACTTAATTTAACTCAAATAACCTATACAATTCGAACCCTAATCACAAACAAACCTAACAGTCCCTAAATAGCAAAATCACCAACTCAACCTAGCTTAAAAAACTTTAAAAACTAGGAAGGATTCACTTAGGGCTTACCTCAACAGAATCTTTCAAGCTTCCTTTGCTGGAAACTCCAAGAATTAACAGCCCTTCCCTCCTTGATCAAGCCCCAGCCGAAAGAGAAAAGAGAAAGAAAAGTGGGAGTTCTCTAAATTTGGTTTCCTTTGATTTTCCCTCAAATGAATTGAATTTCCCCTTAATTAATTCATGGCTGAAAAAAGATCAAGTGCTAGGTGTCAATTACCCAATAAGCCACCTCAACCTACCATTAACAAAATGTCTAAAATGCCCTTAGACTTAAACTAGGGTATTTCTTTGAAACTAGGGGCAAAATGGTCAATTTCCATAACCCCGCTCAATCCCGATAATTTAATTCCTCTAAAATATTCCCCACTATGAAATAGGGTTCTAAACTTACCCATGTGATCAATCTAGCCATCCATCGCATTTTCCGTTGTCGCCGAGCAAAAATTACAAAATTAACATATTTCACATATAAGCTAAATAATACCCCTAGAGTTTAATAAAATCTCCGGAATTGAGAAATTATAACTCAAATATTGATTTTTAAATATTGGGGTCCACAAATAAATTAATTCACACATAACAATAAAATAATAAAAATTAGTGCTAATTGCCTTTACTAATTCATAAACTAGAGCGGTCATTACAATTATCCCCCCGTTAATAGGATTTCGTCCCCGAAATCTAACCTGAATAACTCTGGATGTTGAGTCCTCATATCTGACTCCAACTCCCAGGTGGCTTCTTCCACCTTACTATTTCTCCAGAGCACCTTAACCAGTGCAATAGTCTTGTTCCGAAGAACTTTTTCTTTTCTATCCAAAATCTGAACAGGTTGCTCTTCATAGGATAAATCTGGTTGAAGTTCAAGGGCTTCATAACTCAAGACATGAGTCGGGTCTGACACGTATTTCCTTAACATAGAGATGTGAAATACGTCATGAATGTTCGATAATGCTGGTGGTAAGGCTAGTCGATACGCTACCTGCCCGACCTTCTCGAGTATCTGAAATGGCCCAATGAACCTAGGGCTTAACTTACCCTTCTTCCCGAAGCGTCTAATACCCTTCATTGGTGAAACCCGCAGGAAAACATGTTCCCCTGCCTGAAATATAACATCTCTGCGCTTCGGATCAGCATAACTTTTCTGCCTGCTTTGAGAGGCAAGCATCCGAGCCTTGATCTTATCAATAGCTTCATTGGTCCTTTGCACTAATTCTGGACCCAAATATTTCCTTTCTCCTGTCTCGTCCCAATGAATAGGAGAACGACATTTTCTACCATATAACATCTCATAGGGAGCCATCCCTATTGTACTTTGGTAGCTGTTGTTGTAGGAGAATTCAATTAAAGGTAAATACTTACTCCATGAACCCTCAAAGTCCATGACACAGGCTCTCAGTAGGTCTTCCAAAATCTGGATAGTTCTTTACGATCGACCATCAGTCTGAGGGTGAAAGGCTGTACTAAACTTTAACTTGGTACCCATAGCCTTCTGAAGACTCACCCAAAACTTCGATGTGAACTTTGGATCCCTATCTGACACAATAGATTTAGGGGCTCCATGGAGACGAACTATCTCCTTCACATACAATTCAGCATACTGGTCCACTGAATAGGTAACTTTCACTGGTAGAAAGTGAGCTGACTTTGTAAATCTATCCACAATGACCCATACAGAATCATACATCCCTGTAGTTCTAGGTAGCCCAGTTACAAAGTCCATTGCGATGTCCTCCCACTTCCATTCTGGAAGGATTAAAGGTTGCAATAACCCCTTAGGTCTCTGATGTTCAGCCTTAATCTGCTGGCAGGTTAAACATTTAGACACATAGTCCACCACATCTCTTTTCATCCCATACCACCAGAAGTAGGGTTTCAAATCCTGATACATCTTGGTGGTTCCCGGATGCAACGAATATGGAGTGGTGTGAGCTTCATCCAATATTTCTTTCTTAAGCTCATTCACACAAGGAACACAAACTCGAGCCTTATATAACAACATTCCACTGCTCGAGATTGAAAAACCTCTAGGCCGACCAGCCGCTACTTCCTCTCGAACTTTAACTAGCTCGGAATCTTCCAGTTGTGCCTTTCTGATTCTCTCCAACAGATCAGATTGGAGTGTTAAATTATGTAGTTTCCCGACCACGAATTCAATTCCCGCACTAATCATTTCTGAGGCTAGTTGAGGAGCTATCATAATCGTAGTGCACACTTGCCCGGGACCCTTTCTGCTCAGAGCATCGGCCACAACATTGGCTTTCCCGGGGTGATATAATATTTCGCAATCGTAGTCCTTAACTAACTCCAACCACCTTCTCTGCCTCATATTCAGATCTTTTTGGGTGAAAAAGTATTTAAGACTTTTATGATCAGTATATATTTCACACTTCTCACCGTAAAGATAATGTCGCCAAATCTTTAAAGCAAAAACCACAGCAGCGAGCTCTAAATCATGAGTTGGATAACGCTGCTCATAATCCTTCAGTTGACGAGAGGCATAAGCTATGACTCTGTCAGCTTGCATCAGAACGCATCCTGCACTCGTCCGGATGCATCACAATACACAGTAAATTTCTCTTGATCTGATGGCAAAGCTAACACCGGAGCTGTTATCAAGCGCTGCTTCAACTCCTGAAAGCTTGATTCACACTTATCTGATCACACAAATCTCTGATTTTTCTTGGTCAATTCGGTTAGGGGCATAGAAAGTTTAGAAAATCCTTCGACGAAACGTCGATAATACCCTGCTAACCCGAGAAAACTTCGAATTTCAACACGTACTTGGGCCTCGGCCAATTCTTCACTGATTCTATCTTGTTTGGATCAACCATAATTCCATTTTTCCCAATAATATGACCCAAAAAGGACACCTCAGACAACCAGAATTCGCACTTTTTGAACTTGGCATACAGCTTGTGATCCCTAAGTCGCTGTAACACCATTCGAAGATGATGCTCGTGCTCCTCTTCTGACTGAGAGTATACAAGAATGTCATCGATAAACACTATAACGCAGTTATCGAGGAAATCCTTGAACACCCTATTCATGAGATCCATAAAGGCTGCAGGAGCATTGGTCAATCCGAACGACATTACCAGAAACTCATAGTGCCCATATCTGGTTCTAAAAGCAGTCTTTGGTATGTCCTCCTCCCGAATTCTGAGTTGATGATAACCAGACCGTAAATCAATCTTCGAAAACATTGTCTTTCCCTGAAGCTGATCGAACAGATCATCGATCCTAGGCAACGGGTACTTATTTTTAATCGTCAGCTTGTTCAGTTCCCGATAATCAATACACATTCTGAGGGAACCATCTTTCTTTTTCACAAAAAGAACCGGAGCTCCCCAGGGCGATACACTGGGTCGAATAAACCCAATATCAAGCATCCCCTGAAGTTGTAACTTAAGCTCCTTGAGTTCCGCTGGAGCCATCCTATATGGAGCTTTAGAAACAGGTTCGACTCCAGGTGCCAAATCAATAACAAAATCAATCTCTCGCTGTGGCGGCAATCCCGGCAATTCCTCGGGAAACACATCAAGAAAATCTTTCACCACCCTGACTACCTCAGGCCCAAATGTTTCAGGTCTGCTGGAGTCAAAAACTACTGCTAGAAATCCTACACAACCATTGCATAGTAAATCCCTAGCTCTCAACACAGAAATGACTGGGATCCGAGACCCCTGAATCGATCCAACATAAACAAATGGATCTTCACCTTCCGGCTGAAAAGTCACCATTTTACGCCTACAATCAATACTGGCCGAATACTTGGATAGAAAATCCATTCCCAGTATAATATCAAACTCAGTTAATTTCAGTTCTATAAGGTCAATACTCAATTCCCTATCTTCGATCCTAATCGGCATAGACCTAATGCGCCTATTAGAGATAACCAATTCCCCGCTAGGCATTAGGGTTCCAAACCCTCTTTCTAAAATGTCACAAGGCCTACCCAAAAGATCGATCACCCTTGTAGCCACATATGAACGTGTAGCTCCCGAGTCAAATAATACTGTAAATAACAAGTTGTTGACGGGAAGCTGACCTGTCACAACAGAAGGACTGGCTGCAGCATCAGCTTGGGTGATGGCAAACACACGAGCAGGAACCGGTTTCACCTCAACTTTTGGCTCCTCTTTTCTTGCCTGGGGGCAATCTTTCTTGAAATGCCCCACCATGCCACATAGGAAGCATGTCTTCCGGTTACACTCTCCCGGATGATGTTTCTTGCACCTTGGACACTCAGGATAAGAATAACCCTGGCGTCCTCCTCTGCCTTGGTTCCCACGGAACCGCTTGCTTTGCCCCGAGCCACCAGAAACTGGAACAACTTTTCTTTTCTGCTCAATGGTGGAGTCACCACCATCCCTACCATAAACAGGAGTAGGAACAGTGGGGGTCCCACCAACACTCGGAGTCACCCGGGGCTCCTGGAGAAATTTTACTGCACCCTCGGCTCTCAAAGCCTTCTCAACCATATCTGCATACGTGGTTGCTTCGGTAGTGGTAATAACCAGATCATGCCGGATCTTTGCACTCAAACCCGCTAAATATTTTTCTTTCTTACTGAAGTCCGTGGGTACAATTCCTGCTGCCAATTTAGCCAACCGATCAAATTTCGTTGTGTACTCAAAGGATCGACATACCCTCGGTCCGAACTAGATCGTTGAACTCTTTCCGCTTTGCCTTTGCGGACCGCTTCATTGTAATACTTGGAGTTGAATAACTCCCTAAATTCTTCCCAGGTCATCAGCGTGACGTCCCGTGTGAGGGTTATCAATTCCCACCACACGAGGGCATCTTCCTGAAGCTGGAAAGTGGCACAGGTCACCCGATCATTTCCAACCACTCCCATGAAGTTAAGAATGCGCTCAATCATCGAAAGCCATTGCTCGGCCTTCATCACATCAGGGCCTCCCAGAAACACTGGAGGGGCCTGTTTTCGAAATCTTTCGTACAACGGTTCCATACGGTTGCCAACAACAGGTTGTTCTGCTGGCACCGCTGGAACTGCAACGGCTTGAACTTGTTGAGGAGGCACGGCAGGAGGACCCTGCTGCCTCAATCTTTGAATCTCTTCATCTTGCTGACGAATCCTCTCTTGCATTTCAGCAAATCTTTGCTCCCAATCAGGAGGAGCTTGAGGTGGATTTACAGGGCGACCACCCTGAGCTCTACCACGGCCACGACCGCGACCACGGGGATTTTGAGGATTCCCCTGACCGCCTCCGGCCTCAACCATGCCACCCTGGCTTCTTGTATTTCGCGGGGCGTCCATTAATAGGACTTAGCCTGCGAATCCATAAGGTAGGCAGGTTAGACGGCGATCAAAATTAACACCGCTCTTAATAGCAAAAAGGCAACACACTTTCTTTTCTTTTTAAGAAATATATTTAATTTAAATCTAATATGCTTCCTAACATGCTTTCACATCACACTTATTTAAAATACTAAACAAGTACGGGCTTACTGAACCGTGAACCGAGCTTTCTCTGATGAAGATTGTACATGTCATAGCAAGCTTCGGTAGACAAACCTGGCGGCTCTGATACCAAAATTGTAACGCCCTAATACTAAGGCACGCTACAGTGCTTTTTCAATTATTGTGCAAACTTTGCTAATCAAAGTAATTTCTTGAAAAACGTGTCAAATTAAAATTTTTGCTTTAACTATTAAACTTTATAAACTAATATAATATTTACAAATTCCGGGATCCCGATTTCAAACTTTTGAAAATTTACTATTAAAACTTTACATTCAAAATATACAAGTTCTGGGTCGCACAGCGACTTTCAAAATACAACACCCAGATGTCCCGAGACCGAACACTCCAGGTCGCGCTGCTTGACATGTACAATCTCATCCAAGCTCGTGTTCACTCTCGTTCGGCCTTCGCCTTTCCTTTACCTACACATGGAAGCGTAAACCGTGAGTCAACCGTACTCGCAAGAAATGCATATAACATACCATATAATTTCCGACCTGTAAATAGGCGCCCATACACCTATTTACAGAGCTTAACAGATGAGCATGAACGTTCAATACCAGGGTACAACCACTATACCACATAAACAACGTACCTCGCTGTACGAGTGTTGGTAGGGTTTATCCCGATCACTGAGTATCACTGAGTGATGTACCACACACCTTAGCATTTTCTATGCTTGTGTTGGTATCACTGTATCGTACTCTAATTAACTACAATCACTGTACCAATACACTCACACAAGTGTTGGTAGTGTTTAACATAATTCAAGCATGCATATATAAACACATATACACACATTCAGATAATCACATCATACATTATACACAGTTCTTACCTGTTTTCCAAATTCAAGTGTGCTGGCCGACCTGAACGGAATTTACGTGCTAGATGGATGCCCTAATCACAAGAATGATAACACAGATGAGTGACTCGCCAAATCACTTTCCGGGACTTAAAACCCGAAACTAAAAATTTCCCTATCAATAAACCTCATGGCAATACCCTATATAACCCAAAATTGGCTAAAACTAGGGTTCTGGACAAATTCCCAACAGGCAGACCGGATCCAACCGGTATCCCGGTTCTGGGTCACCAACTGGTCGACCGGTTGGTATAGGCCACCCAGAACCGGAATTCCGGTTCATCTGCAGAAACCCAAAAATTTGTCCCCCTTGATTCAAATCAATTCCAAACTTTCCCAAACTTTCCAGTATACCTATACAATGTATAAACATCCATTTCCAAGCAGTAATTCACAGAACAAACCAACACAACTCAAATTGCCATTAATGAACAAAGCTTTACATTCAAAGCTCAAGGTTGCACAAAGCTTAATCCAATCAACAAAATCAGCTGCTAGGAACTTAATTTAACTCAAATAACCTATACAATTCGAACCCTAATCACAAACAAACCTAACAGTCCCTAAATAGCAAAATCACCAACTCAACCTAGCTTAAAAAACTTTAAAAACTAGGAAGGATTCACTTAGGGCTTACCTCAACAGAATCTTTCAAGCTTCCTTTGCTGGAAACTCCAAGAATTAACAGCCCTTCCCTCCTTGATCAAGCCCCAGCCGAAAGAGAAAAGAGAAAGAAAAGTGGGAGTTCTCTAAATTTGGTTTCCTTTGATTTTCCCTCAAATGAATTGAATTTCCCCTTAATTAATTCATGGCTGAAAAAAGATCAAGTGCTAGGTGTCAATTACCCAATAAGCCACCTCAACCTACCATTAACAAAATGTCTAAAATGCCCTTAGACTTAAACTAGGGTATTTCTTTGAAACTAGGGGCAAAATGGTCAATTTCCATAACCCCGCTCAATCCCGATAATTTAATTCCTCTAAAATATTCCCCACTATGAAATAGGGTTCTAAACTTACCCATGTGATCAATCTAGCCATCCATCGCATTTTCCGTTGTCGCCGAGCAAAAATTACAAAATTAACATATTTCACATATAAGCTAAATAATACCCCTAGAGTTTAATAAAATCTCCGGAATTGAGAAATTATAACTCAAATATTGATTTTTAAATATTGGGGTCCACAAATAAATTAATTCACACATAACAATAAAATAATAAAAATTAGTGCTAATTGCCTTTACTAATTCATAAACTAGAGCGGTCATTACAATAGTGTAAGATCTCGAAAGATAAATATTGTATATGCAACATCTAGCTGTTCATCAATTGATGACACCTTAGACTAGTATTTTTACAATATGAAACAAGAAGATTACATAAATAAGATTACTTTGTCTTTCGCTAATCGAAGCATCGTTGGATTCTTATTTATAAACGAAATTATCCTAATTCCTCTTAGCTTATTCATTTCGAATTAGCTTTAAAAACATATCATTGGATGAATGGTCTATAAATCATTTCATGTCATTCTATATTTTCTCTTAAGAAAATTAAATGACGCATATGATTATAATCCCGAAATTCTATTCCCAATTGATATAAATCCTCAATCTTAGAAATCTCCTACTTGTAAGGGCAAATCTGACTTAGAGTTTGTATTAGTAGTGGTGGTCCAAGAAAGAATTACTCATTATATTTGGTTGAATTTAAGTCTTTGACTTTAATTTTAGAATCCAAACAGAAATTTTCTTATATTTCTAATTCCAGAATACAATACAGTTACACTTTCTCAAGTGTTTAATATCCATCTTTTATTAATGGATTCAAACTGTATGGAATATGAGTTAGGTATTCTGTGACCAGGATCCACTTACAGTATTCTAAGAACTCTTTGATGTAACTAAACCTATGTCATCAAAAGACACTACCACATTTTTTTTTTAATCTATGGCATTTGTATCTTGTTCATAGTGGATTTGACAAGATCAATCTCTGCAAAGAGTTAATATGCCTATATCCACTGAAAGTAGTTCATCTCATTCGCAGATGGATGTACATTCAGGGGTGGATATGAGTTTTTCGTTGTATTCTTCAAACGATAACTCTAGATTATACCTTTTAGCAAGAAATTTGAAATGTTTGAAAAATTTCATTAATTTCTAGCAATGGTTAAAACCATTAAGGTAAGTGGTTAAAGATCTTGCGAACTGATAGGGGTGGAGAAATAGTTAGTAGATATGCAGTTCAAAGATCATTAAATTGATTTTTGAATTATATCCAAACTTACCTCCCCAGAAATTTAGAGTTGCATGTTGATGATTAGTTACTAGTCGTTGCCTAATTCCTTCTATGGTAATACAATTTCAGAATGATGTAATGGTTGTATACTTAATGTAAATCATTACTAGATTCATGGATGACCTAATCAAAAATCTTAAGAAAAGCTAGAACTGTTAACCATGGTTTGTTAGCTTTTCTAAGTGATTAGGGGTGGACCATCCCATTGTCAATAGATAAGAAAGTGTTTGTTCAAACAAATACTACTTTTCTAAGAAAATGACTAAGTCTGAAAAATAAGTAGCAAATAAAGGAGATATTTAATTCTTAATTCCAAAAAGTGTTCTATCATCTTATATAACAGATGATGATCCCACTGCCTCTGTTGTCTTGTCACAACCGAAGAGATCAATACCATTTAGTTTTCTTAGACATAATTCACGGTACCTTGTCGTAGTGGGAGAGTTTCTAGGAACTCACCTTCTTATGACTTGGGAGACACTAGTGATTAAAATCCATTGTGAGTTTAAACAAGTAATGGATTGTCAAGATAAGAAACTAAGAAGAAAGCCAATAGAACTATGGTTTAATCCATTCACATGGAATAACCTAAAGTTTTCTATTACAAGGACATAAAAGGAAATTTTAGTTAATAAGTCTATTCTATGGACTTAACAAACTTCCTGTTCAGATTAATCTAGGAGAAGAACATTGGAAGACAATCAAGTAAATCTTAAGATAAAGAAGAGGAACTATATGCTAGTCTATAAGGGTGTGTTTAAAACTCTTAGACTACACCATATCGGATTTCGAAATTTGCCTATGTGCTAGTAAATATTTCTAATAAGATGGTGGTTACTCTGGGGGTGGAATAGTGATTTTGGAGAAGTGTAAAAACCTATCTGAAGTCTCTAGGTCTACCAGAGAGAGACTGAATGTTAAGGTTGCAGGAAAGGTACTTATTCAGTCTAAGGAAAGTTCTATACATTTTTGGCATCATTCCAAATTGCCTTAAACTACTAGTGTTAATTTCCTGATTAACCAAAAGTAGTTGCCAAAGATATAGAATCCAGTATCCCAAGAGAGTAGACATATAGAGAGGAATTTCACATTATCAATGATTTTGTGATTAAAGGAAGAGTAATGGTGGAGAAAAGGTTGTGGTTAATTCAACCTTTCAGATCCTATTACGAGGAGTTTACTACTACTACACTTGATTTGTATATCAAGGTGTTGAGATTATTTGAAACACACTTTTTGTTTTATATTAGTGCAAAAGGGAGTTTGTTGGGTTTTATGCCCTAAATAAAACTCATTTCAATATAATCAGATTTACTTATTAATATAGATCAGAAATAACATTTAATGTTGCATGGTTCACATGATTTATTTCATGATTATATGTACATAATGTATAAATTCATCTGAAACCCTTTTCACATACTTGATCTTGTTTATTGTGCCGTCAACACATTGGAAAGTAAACATGACTATGTGAATAAAGTTTTCTAGATTTATCAGACACAGGGTTTTACTGATATGATAATCTACAACAAGAGTTTACTTGTATTTGGAGAAATACTATGTTCTTTCCAGAACATTGGTTAAAGTAAAGCTCAGGTTGGATGCATGGAGTATGCATCGGAAGGGACTGATATTGAACTTTGACTTAGATTTAATTAAACTTACCGTAAAATCTATTCAAGTCAATATCGCCTAGTTGATCCTAGATCAAATGATCTTAATCCTGTTATGATTAGGCTCAATCTTGAAAGGCTATTCGTGTTCCTTGAATTGTTAGTTAAGCCTGCTTTTAGGTCAGGGTGATACGTACTTTTTGGGAACACGGTAGTGCAATTGAGTGGGAGCGCTAGCATAAACATGGAATCTATAGCTTCTATCTGGCGAATAGTAAGCAAAGGATGATCACCTTCGAGCTTGACCAAACGAAAATAAATGGTGGAGATCTCATTTCACATAAGCTGAAATATCATTTATACGAGGTCAAGTGTTTTAAGGATAAAATACATAGTAGGGTGTTACGGTAATTTAATCCCTTTACTGTGTAGATCATTCATATAGAGGATAATTGATCACATTAGGATTATAACAATGGATAACTAATGATGTGTCTATATGGTGGAACATATAGAGCATTCTATATACTGAGAGTGCAATTCTAAGTTCTATGCGTGGATTCAACGAAGAATTAATAAGTTAGTGAATTTTAGTGCTAAATTCTTGATCTACTTATTGGAAGCTCAGTTATATAGACCCATGGTCCCCCCACTAGTTGAGATAATATTGCTTGTAAGACTCATGTAATTGGCTTTGATTAATCAATTATAATTCTCAAATTAGACTATGTCTATTTGTGAATTTTTCACTAAGTAAGGGCGAAATTGTAAAGAAAGAGTTTTAGGGGCATATTTGTTAATTATGATACTTTGTATGGTTCAATTAATAAATATGATAAATGACAATATTATTTAATAATTATTTATAGTTATTAAATAGTTAGAATTGGCATTTAAATGGTTGAATTAGAAAATTGGCGTTTTTGAGAAAATCAGACGCAGAAAAGATAAAACTGCAAAATTGCAAAAAGTGAGGCCCAAATCCACTAGTATAGGGCCAGCCACTTTTATAGGAATTTACCTCTGATATTTTCATTATTTTAATGCCAAATAATTCAAACCTAACTCTAGTGGAATGCTATAAATAGATAGTGAAGGCTTCAGGAAAATAAGACTTTTCTTCTGAGACTTCTCTCTCCCTATCTGGCTGACCACTCTCTCTCTCTATTCTTTCTTGATAATTTCGAAATCCTTAGTGATTAGAGTAGTGCCCACACACATCAAGCAATACCTCAATCATAGTGAGGAAGATCGTGAAGAAAGACTTTCAGCAAGAAGGAGTTTCAGCATCAAAGATTCAGAGAAAGAGATTCAGGTTCAGATATTGATAATGCTCTGCTACAGAAAAGAATCAAGTGCTAGATATCTGAACGGAAGGAGTCATTATATTCCGCTGCACTCAATGTAAGGTTTACTAAACTTTATATGTGTTTATTTCATCGTTTTAGAAAGTTCATATTTAGGGTGTTAATAAACATACTTGTGAGTAGATCTAAGATCCTGGTAAAATAATTTCCAACAAATATCATATAGAATTGATTTTAATGGTCTGTAATCTCCCCCACAATCAGTCTGAATAGATTTTATTTTAGTGTTGAACTGCTTTTCTGCATAGTTATTAAAGTGTTTAAAAACAGTGGAGGTTTCAGATTTTATAGTAAGGGGAAAAATCCATTAAAACTTTGTAAAATCATCAATGAAACATATGTAGTATTTAAACCTTCAGGTGAAGGATGAGGGGAGGGGCCCCAAAGATCAGTGTGCACTATTTCAAATGGAGCATTGGTGCTGTTTTGTGAAGAAAGAAATGAAAATTGATGGAGTTTTCTATATATGAAAGCATGATAGATAGGCATATCAATGGTAGAGATTTTTAAAAAATTGTGAACTTTATTAAGAACTTGTTGATTGGGGTGGCCAAGTCTATTGTGCCATAAATTTACAATTTGAAAATTTCTTGATTGAGAGCAAGAAACAACCTTATGACTGCCATTATTACAAGTTTCAGTAAATAAAGTATTAGCTTGGTACAAAGAATGATTCTTTGTGACAGCAATTAGTAGGCTTGAGGTAGAGGAGGCAGGAGCCTTCTGAAGTAGTTGAGGGGTGAGTTGGTACAGTCCACCTTTAAGAGCATCTTGAAGTGGAAGGGTCTTCGAGTGATTGCCCTTGACAAAACACAAATCAGGGGTGAATTAACAGTGAAATTATTGTCACGGGTAAACTTAGAAATGCTTATTAAGTTCTTTGTTATGGCTGGAACATGGAGAATATTTTTAAGATAAAGAGATTTTCTTGCAGCTAAAGAACTATGACCAATTTTATCTATAGATAGGGAAGAGCCATTACATACAATAATATTTTCTTTGCCTTTGTAAGTGGTCTGTTATTGGAGATTGCCACTGTCTTGGATCACATGGTGAGAAGTACCACTATCGAGATACCAAGCATCATCATCATGGTGTCCACTAGAAGCAGTAAGAGCTTGGGGTGGGTTTTGACCTGAGGTGCCATTGTTCTCATCTGGTCTATTGTAGGATATGTCAAAGCATCTGTAGCATTTTTGGACTTGTGGCCAGTTCGACCACAAAGCTGGGAGACAGGTTTGTTGTTATTAGAATAACCTCTGCCACTACCACTGTTTTGTCGTCCACCATAAGAGCTTCTTCCACGATCTCGAGAGTTGGCGGGTCCAATTCTGCCATTTGAATTTGGAGGGCCAGATTGAGGTTTCTTGAATTGAGCATAGTTTGCTGTGGCTCCATGTAAATCAATGGTGGCTTGAGCATGATTTGCTTCAATTCGCATTTCATGATTTTGCAACATGAATTGAACTTCTACAAGGTGAGTCTTTCTCTTGCGTTTAAGTTTATCACAACAATAGATTCATATTCTGTCCCAAGGCCAACAAGAACATAAAGATTAAGTTGTTTTTCTGTAATCTGATTTCTAGCAGCACGAAGACCATCTACAAGATTCTTCATCTTGAGAATTTATTCATTAATGGCCAATGAGCCTTTCTTGGTGGATTAGAGTTGATTCTTCAGGTGAATCTGTCTAACTCGTGATGCAGTCCCAAAGATTTGCTCAAGTGTGGTCCAGATTTCGGAGGCAGTAGCACAATTAATTACATGTCCAATCATGGATTCAGAAATAGTTGACATTAGCCATGAAAGGAGAAATTGATCTAAGCGCATCCATATATTGAATTCATGATTGTTTACTATTGTTGTCGACTCTAGAGATTGACAAATTCGTGGTTGAGGACGATTCTCATTGAGGAGTATGCCTTCGAGATCATGGGCACGGATGGCAGGAAGAACTTGAGATCTCCAGAAAAAATAGTTGTTGCGATTTAGTTGAAGGGGTGGGACAAACATGGTGGTGGGAACAACAGACTAATGAGCTGTAGCATCGGAGGAGGAGGACGCCATTGATGCACCGTGAGCTTTGATACCATGTTGAGGTTGAGAGAAACAAAGTATGAATGAATGAGAAGAATTCTCTTATTGTATTGAATGAATTGAAATGAATACAATGGTGATATTTATAGTACAAGCTCAGTAGAGCACCAACTGAAATAACAGAATAGCTAACTTTATAACAGTTAGTTTAAACACATAACAAACTACTATTAACCAATTCTAACTAATCATTGTCACTTATACTATCAACATGATTTAGTAGTTCATAGAGTTCTACCATTAAAATTTGAACTTAAACTTAGAACATTAAGTGCAAGTGAAATGATACAAAATTTAGCCACTAACGGCTTTGCTTCTTGCTTCCGACGACTAGTTGGTTTGAAATTTTGAATTTGGCTTAGCTCACGTGGAGGCCAACTGCCGTTCAACCGCTACCATTCTCTTTCCCGCCAAGGCCATACCGAGTTGAATCAACCGAGTTATGATTCACCCCAAACCCTTCTCTTTCTCTCTCTTTGTTTGCTCAACCCAACTCTTCCGATTCCAACTTTTTTTCTGTCATGCTCAAAGGGAAGAAACTCAAGCTTCCGGAGAAGGCCCGGAAAGCCTTCCCGGATCGACTGGGAAGCCTCGTCGTCGGTTTCGATGATAAAGAAGAAGAGGGTGACGGGCTTGGTGGTGTGTATGCATCGGTGATCGATTCAGGGGAGGAGCTGGAGACGTTTATTCCCAATGATGGGTCGATCGGGTCCATTAAAGAGAACCCGGTTGATTCCGTTGAGGGTTTGAATGACAAGGGTGTCAATGAGGCGTCGGATATTGAGTTCAGAGTAAAATCCAGGAGAGAACAGGCGAGTTCAGTTTCGATTTTGAAAGCCATTGCCGCCGATGAGAAAAGGTCTAATCTTGAGTATGAGGTGAGATTTTGCTTCAGTTAATAAATACAGTAATTACTGAAGTTTTTGATTTAGTCATATTTGATTCTTGTAAAACTTTAAATATTGTGTTTTTTTTTTTTGTTTGGTTGGTGAGAAAATTGGAGAAGAGGCACAATGAAAAATGGGAAAAAATACCCAACGCTGTGTTTGAAACAAATGAAACATGGAGCTTTGTATGTGCTTTCGTATCAAATCTGGGCTTTTATTTATTTTAACAGTGTCAAAAAACTTATAAATCATGAAATATGGTTGTTATATGTTTGTTGGTGAGATTGAGAAAATTGGAGAAGAGACATTATAAGCAATAAAACAAAAAATCCAGTGTTTGAAACCAGGTTAACCAGGCAGGATGGAGCTTTTTGTTTATAGAATATGAGTTTTTATAACTTTTTTTATTTATTTTCGGATGGATGAGTGATTTACCACTTTTGATTTTCAGTGATGGAAATTAAAATGCTTATAAGCCATGAATACATGGTTGAAATACTGAACAGTATTATTTACCATCTCAGAAACTTGAAAGGGTTTGAATCACTAAATGGCCATTTTATTTCCCTTGTGTAGCTTTCCTTGCCACAAATCAATTTGGAAAAGTTGCAAAGAGTTGCAAGCACAGGGCTCCCGGATGGAGGAAGTTTGCGATCAACGACATGGAAGGTGAAATGTTCTGCAGTTTAGATAGCTTTGGACTAAAATAAGGCAATGGAAATTATGTGAAATAACACTGGTTCTTGTTAATCATATATATATGATAAGTTTTGGTTTTGTGTACTGATTTTTCTTGCATGGCAATGTGAGTAGCTACTATTGAGTTATTTGCCACCTTGTCGTGATTTGTGGGAAAAAGAGCTGAAAGAAAACAGAGCCAAATATGCTAAGCTTAAAGAGGAGCTTCTCTTAAGTCCTGTAAGACTTTACTCGTTAAATTTCTCAAGTGATATATATGAACTTCTTGCTCTGTTTGAGGCTTTGACTAATCATAATCATTAATCTAGACAGTCCGAATTCACAAGGATAAAAGGTGGAGATTCGAAAAGTCCTCAAGGCCAGCCTGCTGAAATTGGTGTTGATGGACCTCTTAAACGACATGAAATATCCCATGAAGATCACCCTTTAAGTCTTGGGAAATCTAGTGCTTGGAATCAGTACTTCGAGGTAAAAGAAATCAAAGCAAAAAACTCCATTATAAAATCTGATTTTGGTTTTGCTTTCATTTCACCATATGATGATTATCAAAGTAGGCATAATCATTTTGCAGCATACAGAAATTACTGAGCAAATAGATCGTGATCTGCAACGCACACATCCCAACTTGAAATTCTTTTCTGGGGACTCACCATCCAGTAAGAAGAAAAGGGTATCTTCTCCACACATTAGAAATTTCTAAGCCTTCTCGAACTAGCTCATACATTCACGAATTACTGAATCGACATAGTGTTCTGTTTCTTTTTACCTCTTTTAGGAAGCAATGAGAAATATTCTCCTCGTATTTGCGAAACTAAATCCAGCAATCCGCTATGTACAAGGCATGAATGAGGTCTTGGCACCAATATTCTATGTGTTTAGTACTGACACGGATGAGGAAAATGCTGTACGAACTTCCTTGATATCTTAAAACATGGATTTATCTTGCTATCGCTATTTGTCATAACATATTCTAGTTTTTTGTGGTCTTGCTTTCATGTTATTGTGTAGGGAAATGCAGAAGCAGATAGTTTTTGCTGTTTTGTTAGAGTCTTAAGTGATTCAGTGGATCACTTCTGTCAACAGCTAGATAATAGTTCAGTCGGAATACTTTCTACTCTTTCTCGCTTGTCAGAGTTGTTAAAAGCCAATGATGAGGAGCTTTGGAGGCATCTTGAATTCACCACAAAGGTAATATGTCAACACAAAATCCATCACTGCTTTCACCAAAGTCATGTGGCTTACATAGTTCTCACAAAGCTCATCAAAAGTGTAAAATACTATTTTTGTAGAGAATTGTAACGAAATGGATACATATGCACTACTATTTATTACAAATTTATCATTTTCAACTGCTTAATTAACCAGACAAATTTCTGAAGTTTTTACCCTTCTAAGCAGGTGAAACCTCAGTTCTACGCATTCAGGTGGATCACATTGCTACTTACTCAGGAGTTCAGCTTTCATTCCATCATGAGAATATGGGATACTATATTGAGTAACCCTTTTGGTGTTCAGGTCTCTTTCTTCCTCTCTCTCATTCAAACCAAAATGAAAAAGAGTGCAATGAAGATGTTCTAAGCATGCATACATATGCCATATGATATTAGTGTGTAGTGTTAATTACTGACCTTTATACTTACATATACATATTGCTTTTTAGATTACTTGTACAAAAAACTTAGTAGTCTAGCATTTCTTGCAGGACATGCTTCTAAGAGTGTGCTGTGCGATGTTGTTATGCATAAAGAGCAGACTATTAAAAGGTGACTTTATAGCCAACTTAAAGTTGTTACAACACTATCCAGACATTGACATTGAACACCTTCTTCAGGTAGCTCAAGATCTAAGTCCTGATACTTCTTCTTTTCGTTTGTCCCCTTAAACTTTATCCAATATACACACTTCTTCTATGTACTTTTATAATATTATTTTATTGTTCTTTGGTGTGAAGTTAAAAAAAAAACACAGAGGAATGTCACTTTTTTTTTATTCCAGGGTTGTAATTTCTTGAGATTGAGTTATAATATTTTAGCACTTATGATCTTATCTTCTGAAACCTGGGTTTGGGACATACCATTTAGCCTTGTTTTTCAAACTTTGACATTGTTTCATTCATTCTAAAACTCCAAATGTAAATATTGACTATATGTATATTTAAAGAAAAATGCTACCTTTTTTTCTTTTTGAAAGCAAACAAAAATGCTACCTTAAAAGATGTAAATATTGACATATGTATATTGGATCAAGTTGACTAATATTAACAGACTTTCTGGATATAAATTTACAGCAAAGGGCGACAATTCAGACAAAAACAGTGCAAATAATGCGGTGGATCAAAGACGCGTTAATAATTTCTAGAAACTGAAAACAACTTCTCTTTTTATCCATAGAAAAGGACTGCGCAGACTAATTAGATAGTATTTATTATTCCCCACTTTTCTTATTATGAAGTGTTGATTTTAAATTATAGTTTAACTATAAGCTAATTAGTTGATCAAGATAACCAGGACAATTTTTTAGTTTCTTGTAATGTGGTCTTCTAGGTAGGAATGTCAAGATTGACGCTCACATTATCCATTGAACAATAATTCTATTTTATTCTGTAACCGCTTAAATATAAGATTACAGCTTGAAAAAAAAAAAAACAGAAATCAATTTCTTAACATTTGGTTAGCTCTTATCTCAAGATAATCCTTTTAATAATATGTACACATATAGAAACAATTGAATCCATTGGGATAAATTCTTTATTTTTTATTATATATAACTAAGCGTGTAGCACGTGAGTGAATTTATGGCAGCCATGGCTGGCAGGTGACGATGACTGACTTTTCTTTTATATGCCATCAATGACTGATTTAGGAATTGAGCATTGCTATTGCTTTTTAACCATTCTCGTATGAATTTGGGAGTTTTATTTGTCCTGAAAAAATTATTAAAAAAAAAAATCCATTTAATAATTTTATTTTATATAAAAAATTGTATGTTTACCTTTGGACTAGTTTTTTTTTTTTTTTTTTTTTTTTTTTAATTATTTTAATATTTTTTCTTCCTTCCACTTCTTACAAAATATACATATAAAATAATATATATTTTAAATATTAAGTCAATAAATTCAAATAAATTTTATTGTTAAAGAAAAAAAATAATATAAATAACTTTAATAAATATTAAAAGTAATTTTTCAAAATTAATTTTTTTAGATATTATAATGTACTTGTAATTTTATAGAGTATAAAGATAATTTCCCTATTTTTACTTATTTATCTTTTAAATTCTATCCCTATTTTTTCTTAAGCAAAAAAAGAAAAAAAATAAAAATAAATCTATCGCTAGTTTCAGGCCAAGTATTCCACCGACCCTAAAGTGTTCCTAACTCCAAGTCAAGTTGTCCCAAAACAATAGAAAAATGGAATTTACCTCGTTGTAATAATTTACTTAAAGTCAGGCTAGTCAGGCCGCCAGCTCATCTATTTGGCAAATTATACAAATTTAAGGCCTCAAAAGGCTGGCTGTATTCCCAGACATCATCAGATATTGTTGAACCGAGTTCACCAATCTAATGTTATGTAATAACTCAAACTCCAAAATATACAATAACAAGTATTTTAACGTCTTCAAATATTAATTTTTATTTTTTAATATTGTATATTAAATTAAAATTTATGAAACTTAATATCAAACGGTTAAATATTATTTTAAATTTTATATTGTTTTAAATGTTAGAATTTAAGATAAAGTAAATGAGTTTATCTTAAAACTAATTAGTAATGAAAAGAGTAGTCTATTTCTCTTATATATTCTTATCTTTCTACAAATTAACGATGTGAAACTATTTAACATTCAAATAAAATATTCATTAAATAATAATTCGAACAATGTACTTATTAAAATAATAGTACAAAATATTCTAAATTTAATTTTCATCAATTTCTTAATATAACTAATCTGAAGTTTATTTGTAGTATGAGCAAATGTTAAAAAATACAATCAATTTGGGCATAATACTCTATATATTATTTTTTTAACTTTTTTTTTTTTTTAAAATTTACGGGTTGGGTTTCTAAGGTCGTTGCAACGGTAGTTGCAATAGCGGTTTCTGTACGATTTTTTGTTGCAATTTAGGTTACAACGCTAGTTGCAATAGAGGTTCTATGTAGAATTTTGTAGAAATCCAAAAAAAAAAAAAAAATTATTTTAAAGTGTAAAAATAAAAAAGCCTATTTATATTATATTCTATTTTAACGAGAATTGTAACATTTAAAAAAAAAAAATACAAAATTGGAATTATCAATTAACAAAACTGATAGTTCATAAGTATAATAGGATCCAAAAAGATATATCACTTTATCTCTCTAATAAATTAAAGAAATAGCATACACCTCAAATAATATTGACAATCCTCCAAGTGACAACTAACTAAACATTTTTTTTTTGTTTGGAAAGCAACTAAACATTTAGGTTGCTGTATTATGTTTACTATTATTATTTATAGCCTGGTCTTGTTTTCTCTTCTTGTATTATTTTCCTCCTCGTTACTTTAATGGACCATCACCATAGTTCTGATCCAGTAAAGCTAGCTAGAATAATATATAGAACCAGTCTTAATTAGAGTAATTTACTAAGAGATTAAGTAACGCCGCCTCTTGAGAGTTGGCAAAAAGGTGCGAAAACTAAATATAAATTAAACAACTTGTTATTTAACGGATATTATGGTCTTATTTACCTGCACCACTAATGAAAAATCTTAATATTTTACATAATTATAATCATATTTCCTTATTAAATTCTTCTCTACTCCCTCTCGTACGTTCAACCCCTCCACTTATTTTCACATGCAATTAATGTATAGTCTCTTTCCTTTGTCCCTTCATTTTTTTCCTCGAAATTAACAAACGACTCTATCTCTATGCAATAATTTATAAACATTTATATATATATATGTCCAAGTCTTTGAGCCCATTTTCCATATGTTGAATTAGCTCTTTTATTATTTAGTCCTGCTCTTCAGTTTTTTCTCTCTTTATTTCATTATTCTTAGCCTCTTAACAATACATATTTCTGCATAATAATTAATCCTTTCATGCTTTTCTAAATTGCATTAGGAGTAGCAATAAGGTTAATTTCTGGGAATCTATATACATAATTTATAAATATATATATATATATTTAGAGAGAGAGCTATGAAACCAGTATTGCTGCATGGGATTCTTCATGTGACAATCGACGAGGTTGATAAGCTTTCAGGTGGATGTTGCTGCATGTGTTTCTACAAGGTATCACTATCCTTAAACTCATTTCATTAATGCTAAACACAACACTTAACCAAGCAGCTTAGTATTATTATTATTTATTAGTAGTAGTAATAAATGTGCTTATATATGTTGTTGAAAACTTCCACTGAAATTATCAGCTGACGAGCAAAGCTGAACACAAATTTGGGCTTAAGAGGAAAGTTACACCCAGACTTTATGCATCAATCGATTTAGGGAACACCAATGTTGGCCGAACCAGATTGCTCGAACCAACAGCCTCCTCGAATCCGCAATGGGACGAGACGTTTCACATTTGTTGTGCACACATGACATCTAATGTTGTGTTCACTGTCAAGCAAAATCGACTTGGCCCCGATGAGGAGATTGGAATAGCTTATTTTCCAGCTGAGAAACTTCTCAGTGGGAAAGAAGTAGACCAATGGCTTCCTCTCTTGGATGACAAGCATCACAAGCCTCTAAGAGATGGATCCAAAATCCATGTCAAGTTGAAATTTGTAGAGGTATCTAAAGACATTAACTGGTCACAAGGAATAAATGGCAATGATAAGTTTCAAGGTGTGCCTTACACATTTTTTCCTCAAAGGAGTGATTGTAGAGTTACCCTTTATCAAGATGCTCACATCCCAGATAAATTTATCCCCAAAATCTCTCTTTCTGGGGGTAAGTATTATGAGCCTAATAGATGTTGGGAGGATATTTTTGATGCCATTTATGATGCAAAGTACTTGATTTACATTGCTGGTTGGTCTGTGTGTACTAGAATTACTTTGATCAGGGACAGTAGGAGGAGAAAGGAAGGAGGCGATTTGACACTTGGCGAGTTACTTGTAAAGAAGGCTAAACAAGGAGTTAAAGTACTAATTCTTGTTTGGGATGATAAAACTTCTCTGAAGTTGCTTAAGAATGATGGAGTTATGTCTACACATGATGAAGATACCGGGAGTTATTTCGAAAACACTGGTGTCCACTGCGTCTTGTGCCCTCGAATTCCTGATGGTGGACAAGGCATTATTCAGGAATTGAAGGTTTCCACCATGTTTACTCATCACCAGAAGACAGTGGTTGTGGATAGTGAGAATATCTCAGGTGATGGTGGAATATCAGAGAAGAGGAGAATTGTTAGCTACCTTGGTGGTATTGATCTTTGTGATGGGAGATATGACAATCCTAATCATTCAATTTTCCGGACTTTGAATACAACCCATTCTGATGATTTTCATCAGAATAATTTCCGTGGTGCCTCAATAGAAAAAGGTGGACCAAGACAGCCTTGGCATGACATTCATTGCAGGGTAGAAGGGAGTATTGCTTGGGATGTTTTGTGCAACTTTGAGCAAAGATGGATGAAGCAAGGTCATAACAAGGACTTGCTTTTTGAATTGAGAAAGATACAAGACACTTGTATTATACCTCCATCTCCTGTTATGTTGTTACCTGAAGACCATGAGAATTGGAATGTTCAATTGTTTCGATCAATTGATGGAGGGGCTGCTTTTGGTTTTCCTACCACTCCAGAAAAAGCTGCTCAAGCTGGTCTTGTAAGTGGGAAAGATCAGATAATTGACAAAAGCATTGAGTATGCTTATGTCAACGCGATTCGAAGAGCTAAGAACTACATCTACATTGAAAATCAGTATTTCATTGGAAGCTCCTATGGATGGGACTCAAAAGAGTTCAATGTTGACGAGGTCGGTGCTGTTCATCCTATTCCAAAGGAATTGTCTTTGAAGATTGTTAGCAAAATTGAAGCTGGGGAGAGATTTGTGGTCTATGTTGTCATTCCTATGTGGCCAGAGGGCATTCCTGAAAGCGGTTCTGTTCAGGCAATATTACATTGGCAGAAAATGACAATGGAGATGATGTATAAAGACATTGCTAAAGCTCTCAAATCCAAAGGACTTGATGCAAACCCCAAAGACTACTTGGCATTCTTTTGTCTTGGAAATCGAGAGATAAAGAAGAGAGGAGAATATGAACCCTCAAAGCAACCAGAAGATGATTCAGATTATAGCAGAGCTCAGCAAGCCAGAAGATTCATGATCTATGTTCATGCCAAGATGATGATAGGTAACATGCCAGTTTACCAAGATTTTACTTTCACAAAACGTCAATGTCTAAACTTCTTGACATCAAAGACACATAATATATAAAGTAATTGGAATGTCTAATTGTTTTAATTTTTTATGCAGTTGATGATGAATACATAATCATAGGATCAGCCAACATCAACCAGAGGTCTATGGATGGTGCTAGAGACACCGAAATCGCCATGGGAGCCTATCAACCTCATCATGTTTCAACCCTGCAGCAGCCAGCCAAGGGACAGGTTCATGGCCATAGAATGGCATTATGGTATGAACACTTGGGAATGCTTCATGACACATTCCTTGAACCCGAAAGCATTGAGTGTGTGCGAAAGGTGAACCGAATCGCTGAAAGTTATTGGGAACTCTATTGCAGGGAGAGCTTAGAGCATGACCTACCTGGCCACTTGCTCAGTTATCCTATTAGAGTTACTGAACATGGACAAGTGACAACTATACCTGGACTAGAGTGTTTCCCAGACACTAAGGCTGGAATACTTGGGTCCAAATCAGATCTAATACCTTCAATCATCACTACTTAATTTCAAATTATTTAAACTCGTTATGTCAATAGTGAAAATGTCTTTCTTTATTTATTTTATATCGTGTCTATAGCTTGAAATACTAATGTGATTGTGTGAGGTCATTATTTTAATTGATTTTTCATGTAAATTTGCTGCATGTTAATTTGTTAATGCCATTGTGCCAAGTGCTCTTTTCAATTTAAGTTCATGATTTACGTTTCATTATTTTCATGTCAAGTATGTATTTTTATTGTAAGCATGGGACAATTTTTTTTTTTTTTTCCATACCAATAGGTAAAAATATATTTTTTTAGAATTAAATTAATAATAATCTAATTTATTAAAATAATTAATTTTTTTTTGAATAAAAATCATAAGATACATAAATTAATTTCAAACATCCTCAACAATAAGACCAAACTGTGAAAGCATAAAAATACCGTTCTGAATTGCTTGGACACACACCAAGCTATCTGTTTCTAACATGACTCTATCTCACGAATGAGTTGCAATCCAACTCAAGGCTTCTTTAATGCCTATTATCTCAGCAATTTCGGGTTGAACACATCCAATCTTCCTCTTCTTGAATGCTTCTACCATAGCACCATGATGATTCCGAGCTACACAACCCATGCCAAAAGACAAGACTCAAACTAGAAAAAACTAAAAGGAAAAGACTAAAGAACTATGTCAAAAGACAAGACTAATGGGAAAAACTAAAAGGAAAAGACTAAAGAACCATGTCAAAAGACAAGACTAATGGGAAAAACTAAATTAGTTTCAACACATAAACATGATCACAATATTTAAAATAATTAATTTTTATTATGAAATATTAGTATTATGTAATATTATAATTTAGAGAAAGAAAATAGAGAAGAGATGAGAATTTTCTGAGTGTTTTATTCCAATAGGTGATCTCCTATTTATACACATACAAGAGTCAAATATTAAGAAACTAAGAGAAAGGGAAACTAAGAAAAAAGGAATGTTAATTACATTAATGGTAATAAATAAAAGATTTGGACATCCACATAATTAATACTATTTATAACACTCCCCCTTGGATGTCCATAATAACTGCCTCATTAAAAACCTTGCCGAGAAAACCCAGTGGGACAAAACTCGGTCAAGGAAAAAAGAGTGCAGTATGAAATTACTCCCCCTCATTTTGGCATTCGTGGAGATCCTTTAATCGACGCATTCCAATCTTGTGAACCATCTTCTCAAAAGTTGATGTTGGTAATGACTTCGTGAATAAGTCTGCAAGATTATCGCTTGATCGAATTTGTTGAACATCGATATCACCATTTTCTTGAAGATTGTGTGTAAAGAAGAATTTTGGTGAAATATGTTTAGTTCTGTCTCCTTTAATGTACCCTCCTTTAAGTTGAGCGATGCAAGCAGCATTATCTTCATAGAGAATTGTTGGTACTTCTTTATTAGATGTTAATCCACATGTTCCTCGAATATGTTGTGTCATTGATCTTAACCAAACACATTCTCGACTTGCCTCGTGAATTGCAAGTATCTCAGCATGATTTGAGGAAGTAGCCACCAGAGTTTGCTTTGTTGATCGCCAGGATATAGCAGTGTCACCGCAAGTGAACAAATAGCCAGTTTGAGATCTGGCTTTATGTGGATCAGATAAATATCCTGCATCTGCGTAGCCAATAAGTTGTGACCCACAATTATTAGAATATAATAATCATTTATCAATAGTACCCTGGAGATAGCGGAGTATGTGCTTAATCCCTTTCCAATGTCTATATGTTGGAGCAGAACTAAATCTTGCCAATAAATTGACAGAGAAAGCTATATCAGGTCTTGTACAATTAGCAAGATACATCAATGCTCCTATTGCACTAAGATATGGTACTTCTGGACCAAGGAGCTCTTCATGTTCTTCTCTAGGTCGAAAAGGATCTTTTTCTACATCAAGTGACCTAACTACCATTGGGCTACTCAATGGGTGTGATTTATCCATATAAAACCGTCTCAAAATCTTTTCGGTATAAGTTGGTGATGAATGAAAATTCCACATCTTAAATGCTCACTTTGTAGACCAAGACAAAATTTTGTTTTCCCTAAATCTTTCCTTTCGAACTCTTTCTTTAGATATTCCACGGCTTCGAAAGTTTTCGGGAGTTCCAATAATATTCAAATCATCAACATATACAGCAATGATAACAAACTCAGGACTTGAACTTTTTATAAAAACACATGGGCAAATAGGATCATTTTTATATCCTTCTTTTAATAAATATTCACTAAGTCGATTGTACCACATGCGTCCTGATTGTTTTAATCCATACAATGATCTTTGTAATTTAATTGAGCACATTTCTCGATTGCTTGAATTATATGCATCGTGGCATCTTAAATCCTTCGGGGATCTTCATGTAAATATCACTATCTAGTGATCCATATAAATAAGCCGTGACTACATCCATTAATCGCATATCGAGTTTTTCACTCACGACGGAGCTAACCAAATATCTTAATGTTATTGCATCCACCACGGGAGAATACGTCTCCTCATAATTAATACCTGGCCTTTGAGAAAAACCTTGAGCTACAAGTCTTGTTTTGTATCTCACAACTTCATTTTTCTCATTTCTTTTACGTAAACATACCCATTTGTATCCAACGGGTTTCACACCTTCGGGTGTTTTGACTATAGGTCCAAATACTTTGCGTTTAGCAAGTGAATTCAATTCGCTTGAATTGCTTCTTTCCATTTTGGCCAATCTTTTCTATTTTGACATTCTTTGATAGATTTAGGTTCAAGATCCTCGTTTTCATTCATAATTTCTAGCGCTACATTATAAGCAAAAATATTGTCGACAATTACTTCGAGTCGGTTCCATTCTTTTCTTGTATTGACATAATTTATTGAGATCTCATTATTGCTAATATTTTTCGAATTTTGAATCTCTTCAAGAGATTTGTTTATGTCAACATCTTCCTCGAAATTTTCAGCCTCTTCATTAGGGCCATCTTGATTATTTGCTCCCTTTCTTTTTCGAGGATTTTTATCTTTGGAACCGACTGATCTACCACGTTTCAAACGTGCTTTAGAATCATTAATTAATTGTCCTTACGGGACTTCAATTCGAATTGGAGCATTTTCGAGTGGAATATGTGATTTTGTAATTTTCTTTGGGTCAGTGAATGCATTTGGTAATTGATTTGCAATATTTTGCAAATGAATTATTCTTTGAACTTCAAGTTCACATTGATTTGTACGAGGATCAAATTGAGATAATGATTGTGCATTCCATATAATTTCTTTTTCCAGCTGTTTCTTTTCCCCTCCCCCTAAAGCTGGGAAACTTGTCTCATCAAAATGACAATCAGCACAACGTCTTTGTAAATACATCTCCGGTTGTGGGTTCGAGATATTTAATGATAGATGGAGATTCATACCCAACATATATTCCCGGCCTCCTTTGAGGACCCATCTTTGTTCGTTGGGGTGGAGCAATCGGAACATATCTTGTACAACCAAAGATTCTTAGATGGGAAATATTTGGCTCCTGACCAAAAGCCAATTGTAGTGGGGAGAATTTGTGATATGATGTTGGCCTAATGCGTACAAGTGCGCGGCATGTAAAATAGCATGTCCCCAAGCTATAATTGGGAGTGTTGTTCTCATAAGTAATGGTCTTGCGATTAAGTGGAGGCGCTTAATAAATGATTCTGCTAGACCATTTTGTGTATGTACATGAGCAACAGGATGTTCAACATTTATCCCTATTGACATACAATAATCATTAAAAGCCTGTGATGTAAATTCACCAGCATTATCAAGGCGGATTGTCTTGATTGCATAGTCTGGGAATTGTGCTTGTAATCGGATTATTTGAGCAAGCAATCTTGCAAATGCTACATTACGAGTAGATAATAAGCAAACATGTGACCATCTAGTTGATGCATCTATCAATACCATAAAATATCTGAATGGTCCACATGGTGGGCAAATAGGCCCACATATGTCGCCCTGAATTCGTTCAAGAAATCCAGGGGATTCAATTCCAACCTTTACCGGTGAGGGCTTAATGATTAACTTTCCTTGAGAACAAGCAGCACATGAGAACTCACTTGATAAAAGAATCTTTTGGTTCTTCAATGGATGACCATGTGAGTTCTCTATTATTCTACGCATCATAATTGAACCGGGATGGCCTAACCGGTCATGCCAAATAACAAATAAATTTTTCTGGTTTGCGAACTTCTCGTTCACAATAACATGAGTTTCTATTGTACTTATACGTGTAACGTACAAACCTGAAGACAAACCAGGTAATTTTTCTATCATGCATTTTTTTCTTGAAACAATAGATGTAATGCAAAGATATTCAAAATTATTTTCATCTATTGTCTCAATATGATATCCATTACGACGTATATCTTTGAAACTCAACAGATTCCTTTTTGATTTGGTGGATAATAAGGCATCATCTATAATAATTTTTGTTCCTCTAGGCATCAATATAATGGCTCTTCCGGAGCCTTCAATTAAATTTGCAGTGCCTGATATTGTATTAACATTTGCCTTCATTCTTGATAAATTTGAAAAATATTTATCACTTCTGAGTATTGTATGAGTGGTTGCGCTATCCACCAAACACATATCATCACCATTATTTGTAGAATCATGTATAGAATGACAAATGTCCATTACTTCATTAACAAAAAAAAAAAAACATAATAAGTTCAAAATATAAATGCTTAAATAATAAAAGTTCATAACATAAACATGCCAAATAAAATAAACACCTTAAAGTAAATAAATGATAATAAAAAAACATAATCAAAGAAAAGTGACTAATTGTGGACATTCCCATCTCCATTATCGATATTCATGTTGTTATTAATGAGATCTTCATTAAAAAAATCTACAACATCTAAGTGCGTAATATCCAAAGGCTCTTTGAGAAAACCATCATCTTGATAGGCAAAATTTGCTTCTATTTTCTCCTTTCCTTTCACAGATGCTTGATAAAGATCAGCAAGGTGTTTTGCCGTACGACAGGCGCGTGCCCAGTGTCCTTTTATTCCACATTTGGAACATAAATTTTCAGAATTTCTATGATTATTATTTTGAGGACATTTTCCCTTGTTCTCAGTAGTTGTGCTTTTCATTGGAGTATATGAATTTTTATTTTGACCATTACGATGCCAAACATTGCTTCGACCGCGATCGCGACCACGACCGCGACTTTGATTATGGTCACGACCACGTCTATTACTTCGATTATGATCACGACTACGACTATGATTATGATTGTCAGCAATTGTAGCATTCACTTCAGGGAATGGAGCGATTGATTGGGCGAGATTCATGATTTTTCATCAAAAGTTCATTATTCTGCTCAGCTACTAGAAGACATGAAATCAATTCTGAATATTTTTTAAAATTTCGCTCTCTATATTGCTGCTGCAGGAGCACATTAGAGGCATGAAAAGTAGTATATGTTTTTTCTAACATTTCATAGTTAGTAACTTTTTCTCCACACAACATTAATTTAGAAGTGATATTAAACATTGCAGAGTTATAATCACTTACTGATTTAAAATCTTGCAACCTCAGGTGCAACCAATCATTCTTAGCCTTTGGCAATATGACAGTTTTTTGATGGTCATATCTTTCTTTCAAATTTTGCCAAAGCACAAGAGGATCTTTTACGGTTAAATATTCAGATTTTAACCCCTCATGGAGATGATGACGAAGGAAAATCATAGCCTTGGCCTTATTTTGTTTTGTTTCAGTATTTTGATCTTTGATGGTGTCTCCAAGACCCATAGCATCTAAATGGATTTCAGCATCAAGAATCCATGACAAATAGTTTTTTCCAGAAATATCAAGTGCCACAAAATCAAGTTTTGCAAGGTTTGCCATGGATAAAACTATATCAATATAAAGTGTAAATTATTAGACATATACATAAACTTTGAAAAAAAAAATACAACAAAATATAGTACAATATAGAATAAGATAATAAGATTAAACAATATAATATGATAAACAAATCAATACACATATATAATATATAAGCATCTATATAGATATATATAAGCATAGACATATATTGTATAAATATTAATTCATTAGAAAAAAAAATGGCTAACTCGAATGTGTTTCAGTCAGATGAGTATATATATATATATACATATATATATTTAGTGTATCATGACTTTGAAGCAATTCGAGATCACATAATAAAAACATTGTCATACCTTGGTTAGAGGCTCGTGTTGATAACGTATTATGAAATATTAGTATTATGTAATATTATAATTTAGAGAAAGAAAATAGAGAAGAGATGAGAATTTTCTGAATGTTTTATTCCAATAGGTGATCTCCTATTTATACACATACAAGAGTCAAATATTAAGAAACTAAGAGAAAGGGAAACTAAGAAAAAGGGAATGTTAATTACATTAATGGTAATAAATAAAAGATTTAGACATCCACATAATTAATACTATTTATAACAATTTTCAATTTAACTATTTAATAAGACCTCCATAGTAGTTAATATTTATAAATAATTTTATTTTTATGTTTAAATCCTTATTTTAATTTTTCTAACAGTTAAATCATTTAACTGTAATATTTAAAATAAAATTCTATTTTTTTACAAAAATTAGACTTTCACTAGTTGTAAAATAAATTTTTAAATAATTAATTATTTTTTTAAAAATGACATCTAATTATTTTTTTCAACAACCGCTTGACTCATCTTCCTCCCTTATAAAAATAAATAGATAAATAAATAAAATCCCCAATTTAAAACAACTTGGGTTTCCGTTTGTCCCAGCCTAACATCATATGAATTTTTCACTTTGATACAATTTCCTACATTTTTCCCACAAACTCATACCTCCAATTCACTAGCTACAGTTAGATTTCTCTTTTGTTTTAGTGATTTGCTTGCTATTTTCTTAGTGTTATGTATATTTGTGAAAAAGAAGTAATAATCTCAGTTAATTGATAATTTACTTTGGTACTTTTTTACAATCTATAGATTGATGAAGATGATTTCAACTTCGAGCAAAAATAGTTTAGTCTTTAATTTTATAATTGTTATTACATTTGAAACTATTTTTTAATTTAATTTTTCATTTTTTTTTAAAATTAAATAATCTGAATCTGAGACTGACACATTAATTTGACAATTAAAGGTATTAAAAATAAAATTAAGTATAAAATTACCTCTAATTAGAGGTCATTCTTACCATTGTTTATTAATTAAGGTTATGTGTGTAATAATTTTATGTTATGCTCGATTTTCAAAAAATAAAAAAACTCAACCTTGCGACTTTGACCAAGGCTTATAAATGTCAAATAAATCAAGACATCCTTCTTGAGAGCCCCATGGCACTTCTAGAAGACTCAAAAACATCAACCAACCATTTGGTGTCGGGACTCACACATCTGAGTGTGCCCAAACTGTTGGAAATTATTTTACCAGGATCTTAGATCTACTCACAAGTATGTTTATTAACATCCTAAATATGAACTTTCTAAAACGATGAAATAAACACATATAAAGTTAAAGAAACCTTACATTGGGTGCAGCGGAATATAATGACTCCTTCCGTTCAGATATCTAGCCCTTGATTCCTTTCTGTAGCAGAGCATTATCAATATCTAAACCTGGATCTCTTTCTCTGAATCCTTGATGCTGAATCTCCTTTGCTGATGATCTTTCTTCACGATCTTCCTCACTATGATTGAGGTATCACTTGATGTGTGTGGGCACTACTCATACACTAAAGATTTCGAAATTCTAAGGAAAAAGAGAGAGAGTGGTCAGCTAAAGATAGGGAGAGAGAAGGCTCAGTTTTTTCTGATTCAGAAAGTCTGAAGAAAAATGTGTAATTTTCCTGAAGCTTTCACTATCTATTTATAGCATTCCACTAGGGTTAGATTTGAATTATATGGCATTAAAATAATGAAAAAATCAATTTAAAATGCTACAATAGGTGGCCGGCCATGCCTTTAATGGATTGGGCCTTGGGCTTTGCAATTTTGCAATTTTAACACCTTTTGTATTTGATTTTATCAAAAATACCAATTTCCTAATTCAATCATTTAAATGCCAATTCTAACTATTTAATAACTATAAATAATTATTAAATAATATTGTCATTTATCATATTTATTAATTGAACCATACAAAGTATCATAATTAACAAATATGCCCCTATAAACTCTTTCTTTACAATTTCGCCCTTACTTAGTGAAAATTTCACAAATAGACATAGTCTAATTCGTGAATTATAATTGATTAATCAAAACCAATTACATGAGTCTTACAAGCAATATTATCTCAACTAGTGGGGGGACCATGGGTCTATATAACCGAGCTTCCAATAAGTAGATCAAGAATTTAGCACTAAAATTCACTAACTTATTAATTCTTCGTTGAATCCAAGTATAGAACTTAGAATTGCACTCTCAGTATATAGAATGCTCTATATGTTCCACCATATAGACACATCATTAGTTATCCATTGTTATAATCCTAATGTGATCAATGATCCTCTATATGAATGATCTACATTGTAAAGGGATTAAATTACCGTTACACCCTACAATGTATTTATTCCTTAAAACACTTGACCCCGTATAAATGATATTTCAGCTTATGTGAAATGAGTACTCCACCATTTATGTTCGTTTGGTCAAGCTCGAAGGAGATCATCCTTTGCTTACTATTCGCCAGATAGAAGCTATAGATTCCATGTTTATGCTAGCGCTCCCACTCAATTGCACTACCGTGTTCCCAAAATGTACGTATCACCCTGACCTAAAAGTAGGCTTAACTAACAAATCAAAGAACACGAATAGCCTCTCGAGATTGAGCCTAATCATATCAGGATTAAGATCATTTGATCTAGGATCAACTAGACGATATTGACTTGAATAGATATTACGGTAAGTTTAATAAATCTAAGTCAAAGTTCAATATCGGTCCCTTCCGATGCATACTCCATGCATCCAACCTGAGCTTTACTTTAACCAATGCTCTGGAAAGAACATAGTATTTCTCCAAATACAAGTAAACTCTTGTTGTAGATTATCATATCAGTAAAACCCTGTGTCTGATAAATCTAGGAAACTTTATTCACATAGTCATGTTTACTTTCCAATGTGTTGACGGCACAATAAACAGGATCAAGTATGTGAAAAGGGTTTCAGATGAATTCATACATTATGTACATATAATCATGAAATAAATCATGTGAACCATGCAACATTAAATGTTATTTCTGATCTATATTAATAAGTAAATCTGATTATATTGAAATGAGTTTTATTTAGGGCATAAAACCCAACAAACTCCCACTTGTACTAATATAAAACAAAAAGTGCGTTTCAAATAATCTCAACACCTTGATATACAAATCAAGTGTAGTAGTAGTAAACTCCTCGTAATAGGATCTGAAAGGTTGAATTAACCACAACCTTTTCTCCACTATTACTCTTCCTGAATCACAAAATCATTGATAATGTGAAATTCCTCTCTATATGTCTACTCTCTTGGGATACTGGATTCTATACCTTTGGCAACTACTTTTGGTTAATCAGGAAATTAACACTAGTAGTTTAAGGCAATTTGGAATGATGCCAAAATGTATAGAACTTTCCTTAGACTGAATAAGTACCTTTCCTGCAACCTTAACATTCAGTCCCTTTCTGGTAGACCTAGAGACTTCAGATAGGTTTTTATAATTCTCCAAAATCACTATTCCACCCCCAGAGTAATCACCACCTTATCAGAAAAATTAACTAGCACAAAGGCAAATTTCGAAATCTGATATGGTGTAGTCTAAGAGTTTTAAACACACCCTTATAGACTAACATATAGTTCCTCTTCTTAATCTTAGGATTCACTTGATTGTCTTCCAATGTTCTTCTCCTGGATTAATCTGATACCTACTCATTACTCCCACTCAACAGCAGGTGTCTGGACTAAGGCATACTAAAGCATGTCTAAGACCTCTCACTGTTGATTTAAGAAATTCTTTCATGGCTTTATCTTTTCTGGAATAGTTGAGACTTCTCCTTAGATAAATTAAATCTATGTCTAAGAAGTTGTGAAGCTTCTATAGATTGCCATTAGAAAGAAAATGCTTCAGCATCTTGCTAAAATAAGTTGCTTGCATTAGAGTAAGTAATTACCAGGTATACCACAAGCCATAGGTTTAGATAAACTCAAACCTATAATACTAGGAACAAGAAGTTTTGTTAAGTCTATTGAATAGACTTATAAACAAAAATTTCCTTTTATGTCCTTGTAATAGAAAACTTTAGGTTATTCCATGTGAATGGATTAAACCATAGTTCTATTGGCTTTCTTCTTAGTTTCTTATCTTGACAATCCATTACTTGTTTAAACTCACAATGGATTTTAATCACTAGTGTCTCCCAAGTCATAAGAAGGTGAGTTCCTAAAAACTCTCCCACTACAACAAGGTACCGTGAATTATGTCTAAGAAAACTAAATGGTATTGATCTCTTCGGTTGTGACAAGACAACAGAGGCAGTGGGATCATCATATGTTATATAAGATGATAGAACACTTTTGGAATCAAGAAAAAAATATCTCATTTATTTGCTATTTGTTTTCAGACTTAGTCATTATCTTAGAAAAGTAGTATTTGTTTGAACAAACACTTTCTTATCTATTGACTATGGGATGGTCCACCCCTAATCACTTAGAATAGTTAAGAAACCATGGTTAACAGTTCTAGCTTTTCTTAAGATTTTGATTAGGTCATCCATGAATCTAGTAATGATTTACATTAAGTATACAACCATTACATCATTCTGAAATTGTATTACCATAGAAGGAATTAGGCAATGACTAGTAACTAATCATCAACATGCAACTCGAAATTTCTGGGGAGGTAAGTTTGGATATAATTAAAAATTCAATTTAATGATCTTTGAACTGCATATCTACTAACTATTTCTCCACCCCTATCAGTTCGCAAGATCTTTAACCACTCACCTTAATGGTTTTAACCATTGCTAGAAATTAATGAAATTTTTCAAACATTTCAAATTTCTTTGCTAAAAGGTATAATCTAGAGTTATCGTTTTAAGAATACAACGAAAAACTCATATCCACCCCTGAATGTACATCCATCTGCGAATGAGATGAATTACTTTCAGTGGATATAGGCATATTAACTCTTTGAAGAGATTGATCTTGTCAAATCCACTATGAATAAGATACAAATGCCATAGAAAAAAAATGTGGTAGTGTCTTTTGATGACTTAGATTTATAAAAGAATTCTTAGAATAGTGCAAGTGGATCCTGGTCACAGAATACCTAACTCATATTCCATACAGTTTGAATCCATTAATAAAAGATGGATATTAAACACTTGAGAAAGTGTAACTGTATTGTATCTGGAATTAGAAATATAAGAAAATTTCTGTTTGGATTCTAAAATTAAAGTCAAAGACTTAAATTCAACCAAATGTAATGAGTAATTCTTTCTTGGACCACCACTACTATTTAAACTCTAAGTCAGATTTGCCCATACAAGTAGGAGATTTCTAAGATTGAGGATTTATATCAATTGGGAATAGAATTTCGGGATTATAATCATATGCGTCATTTAATTTCTTAAGAGAAAATATAGAATGACATGAAATGATTTAAAGACCATTCATCCAATGATATGCTATTAAGCTAATTCGAAATGAATAAGCTAAGAGGAATTAGGATAATTTCGTTTAAAATAAGAATCCAACGATGCTTCGATTAGCGAAAGTCAAAGTAATCTTATTTATACAATCTTCTTGTTTTATATCGTAAAAATACTAGTCTAAGGTGTCATCAATTGATGAACAGCTAGATGTCGCTTATACAATATTTATCTTTCGAGATCTAACACTATTATGAATGTCTAATGGTGAAAATCCACTAGGGATTTATCTCATTAGATAAACAAGCCAAGTTAGACCAACAATGAAGATTCGAAATTAAATTACAACTTAATAACAGAAAATAACATGGTTCAATATAAATTCATACACAATTCAGAAATTATAAGCATATAGCAAGTAGGAATGACAAGTGAAAATACTAAAGCTTACAATCCTAAATAATTTCCAAGGTTTTCAACAAACTGATATCAGTGTCCCGTTTAGGCGAGAGTCAAAGCTACCATTCATTGAATAGAGTTGTCAGCTCGTCTAAAATGTTAAACATTCTAGCAACCTTTTATTCGATCAAGATTGGAATTCAGCGTTGTCCCGTTTAGGCGAGAGTCAAGGCAATTCTATCTTATGAGCTTCCACCATTGTTTCATAATTTGCAAGTCAAGTATGGTCGCCACCATTAGGGTGATCCATACCATACAAAACACTTACAAACTACTTATCATGCGAGGTTAAACGGTGCGAAATTGCTAATGAATGTTCCTCCATTAGGGAGGATTACTCACTAAAACAAACGTGGTGTAAAACCCACAATGGAGATCGAATGTCTCTTGATAATAAAGCTCATTATTTAAAAAGAGTTGTATTTTCTTTTATTCTCTTTATTTATTCTATTTATTTTAAATATATATTTATTTAATTAAAATTTCCAATTTAGAATGAAAAATTCTAAATATAAATTTTAATTTAATATTTATAAATTTTACTTAGATGGATATGAAAATAACATGAATTATTTCCATCTTAGTAATAATTTCCAATTAATATTTAGAAAAATGTTCAATTTAAGTTGTTACAAAATTAATTTAAATTAATTTACAACTCAAATTTAATTTTCTATAAATATATATTGCATTTCGAAAAATTAAAGTATTTAAGAATACAATTTTCGAAAAATGCATGTTAAAATAAAAAATAAATCCTGGAAAAATTATTCTAATTTAATGTTGGCCCAAAATTAATTAATAAAATTAATTTACAACAAAAAATATAATTTTCCTATTTAATTAAATATATATAAGAAAAATTTCAAATATTTAAGTATGATGATGAAAATCAACTTAAATATTAATTTTCTATTTAATTAAATACACTAGAAAAATACTTTAAGCAAAAATATCACCTATCTAGATTTTCCTTTGACTAATTAATTCAATTTCTAATAATATACTTTAATTCAATTTATTTTAAATTAATCAATAAATGATAAAATCATTCATTTAAGTTGATCCAAGAATTAATTAAAATAAATAATTAATTTACAACTTTAATCTATTTTTCAAATTAAAATTCGAAATTCTAGCATTTAAGAAATGCAATTTCGAAAATTGATTAATAAAATAAAGAAAAAAATATATTTTGAAAATTATTTAAATTTAGTTGAAAAATTAAATCTCAACTAAAAATAATTTTCTATTTAATTAAATGTCATGAAAAAGAAATATTTAAGTATGATGATAAAATCAACTTAGATATTTAATTTTCAAATTAATTAAATGTATTAAATTCAAGAAATAAATAATTAAGTGTAGAGAAGGCTTAATTATTAATCTCTAGTTTAATACTAGGAAAAAATATACTTAAAATAAATTGTACCAAAATTAATTATTTAAATAATTAATTTCACAATGTATAATATTTTCCTATTTAATATTAGAAATAATAAGTAGTCTAGAAATAACTATCTAGAAAATATCTTATTTGACTAAGTATATTTTCCACAAAATTTGAAAAAATATCTAATTTAAGTTGTATTAGAAAAAATCTAGAACTTAAATATTTTTCAAATTTAAATTTAATTAAATATCAAAAATTAAGTTGTAACCACTTAATTTGAAAATATTCCATTTTAAGTTAATATTCGAAAAGATATTAAGTTAAAAAATATCTAAAGAATCTTAATAACCAATGCCTAAAATTCCTCAACTTAATTTTGAAATTTTAAATCCAAAAGATATTCAGATTTAAGTTGGTTAGTTGAAGATAACTAAATATCAACTTAAATAGGAATATTTAATGAAAAATTTAAATTAAGTTCCAGAAAGAATCTAGATGGTTATAATTCTATATTTAATTAAATACAAGAAAATACATATAGTTTAGCTTAGAATATAAAATTCTTTAAACTATGATTTTCTAAATTAATTTCAAAATAAAATTGAAATTAATTATGTTGCTAATTCAATTTTAATTAGGTTAAACTAGTGTAATTAACCTAGTACAGTCATTCAAATCAGGCAAATGGGCCTGATTAACATCCTAAATATGAACTTTCTAAAACGATGAAATAAACACATATAAAGTTAAAGAAACCTTACATTGGGTGCAGCGGAATATAATGACTCCTTCCGTTCAGATATCTAGCCCTTGATTCCTTTCTGTAGCAGAGCATTATCAATATCTAAACCTGGATCTCTTTCTCTGAATCCTTGATGCTGAATCTCCTTAACTGATGATCTTTCTTCACGATCTTCCTCACTATGATTGAGGTATCACTTGATGTGTGTGGGCACTACTCATACACTAAAGATTTCGAAATTCTAAGGAAAAAGAGAGAGAGTGGTCAGCTAAAGATAGGGAGAGAGAAGGCTCAGTTTTTTCTGATTCAGAAAGTCTGAAGAAAAATGTGTAATTTTCCTGAAGCCTTCACTATCTATTTATAGCATTCCACTAGGGTTAGATTTGAATTATATGGCATTAAAATAATGAAAAAATCAATTTAAAATGCTACAATAGGTGGTCGGCCATGCCTTTAATGGATTGGGCCTTGGGCTTTGCAATTTTGCAATTTTAACACCTTTTGTATCTGATTTTCTCAAAAATACCAATTTCCTAATTCAATCATTTAAATGCCAATTCTAACTATTTAATAACTATAAATAATTATTAAATAATATTGTCATTTATCATATTTATTAATTGAACCATACAAAGTATCATAATTAACAAATATGCCCCTATAAACTCTTTCTTTACAATTTCGCCCTTACTTAGTGAAAATTTCACAAATAGACATAGTCTAATTCGTGAATTATAATTGATTAATCAAAACCAATTACATGAGTCTTACAAGCAATATTATCTCAACTAGTGGGGGGACCATGGGTCTATATAACCGAGCTTCCAATAAGTAGATCAAGAATTTAGCACTAAAATTCACTAACTTATTAATTCTTCGTTGAATCCACGCATAGAACTTAGAATTGCACTCTCAGTATATAGAATGCTCTATATGTTCCACCATATAGACACATCATTAGTCATCCATTGTTATAATCCTAATGTGATCAATGATCCTCTATATGAATGATCTACATTGTAAAGGGATTAAATTACCGTTACACCCTACAATGTATTTATTCCTTAAAACACTTGACCCCGTATAAATGATATTTTAGCTTATGTGAAATGAGTACTCCACCATTTATGTTCGTTTGGTCAAGCTCGAAGGAGATCATCCTTTGCTTACTATTCGCCAGATAGAAGCTATAAATTCCATGTTTATGCTAGCGCTCCCACTCAATTGCACTACCGTGTTCCCAAAATGTACGTATCACCCTGACCTAAAAGTAGGCTTAACTAACAAATCAAAGAACACGAATAGCCTCTCAAGATTGAGCCTAATCATATCAGGATTAAGATCATTTGATCTAGGATCAACTAGGCGATATTGACTTGAATAGATATTATGGTAAGTTTAATAAATCTAAGTCAAAGTTCAATATCGGTCCCTTCCGATGCATACTCCATGCATCCAACCTGAGCTTTACTTTAACCAATGCTCTGGAAAGAACATAATATTTCTCCAAATACAAGTAAACTCTGTTGTAGATTATCATATCAGTAAAACCCTGTGTCTGATAAATCTAGGAAACTTTATTCACATAGTCATGTTTACTTTCCAATGTGTTGACGGCACAATAAATAGGATCAAGTATGTGAAAAGGGTTTCAGATGAATTCATACATTATGTACATATAATCATGAAATAAATCATGTGAACCATGCAACATTAAATGTTATTTCTGATCTATATTAATAAGTAAATCTGATTATATTGAAATGAGTTTTATTTAGGGCATAAAACCCAACACAAATTAGGGTTCATAGGCTCACGTGAGCGTTTTCACCCTAGAAACCTCAATCTGCCAAGCAAACTAATAAGGACATGACTTATTTGGGCATGAAAATGAATAGGTTTGTGGATAAAGTTTTTATGCCATTAAATCCTCAAGAAAAGAGGCATATGTGCCCACTCTGTAATATGGAAATGGCATTGCCCATCAATTTTGGTGGGTACTGCCACATAGGAATGGCAGTGGTCTCTCCTAACAAACCATGAAGGGAAAATTGTTCAATTAGGTTCCCTAAACACCAAGGAGTGAAAAACAAGTGAGAGAAACTATTTCCCACCTAGGAATTACCCTAGCTGATCACTGTCATAACAAAATGGTAGTGCCCATCAAATTTGATGGGCACTGCCATAAGGAGATGGCAGTGGTCGGCCATGAAGAGGGGAAGTGAGATTTTTTCTAACAATGCATTTTCATCAATAATATGTCAAAATTAAATGAAAGAAGCCAACAAGTGGTAAAGAAACCACTTGGTCGAAAACTGCCATAAAGAAATGGTAGTGCCCACCAATTTTGATGGGCACTGCCACAATGGAGTGGCAGTGGTCGGCCCTTGGATAAGGAAAAGGGTTTCATTGCCCAAGTTACATTATAAACATATATGTATCAAATACAAGTGAGAAATTTCACCCAAGGCTTTATAGGATCCATATCCGACCACTGCCATAAGGAATTGGCAGTGTCCATCAAATATGATGGCCACTACCACAATGGAGTGGTAGTGATCGACCACTACACAAGGAAAGGGGTTTATTGGCCAAATTGTATTTTTAACATACATTTATCAAATACAAGTGAGAAATACCACTCATGGCTTGTCACAAGTCATGGCCGACCACTACCACTGTCCGACTCCAACTGGTGGCAGTGGTCTCCCGTTAAGGTTTCAGACATTGAATAGAGGTTTTTGGGTCCTGAGACCTCCAAAATATGACTCACCATCAAAAAACAAGTCAAAACACACCCCGAGGGGTCCAAGAACATGCATAGATAAGCACTGCCATTTGGCCATGTTAGTGCTCGCAATTGGTACAAGTCAGCATAAATTGCCTTTAGTAAAATGGACATAACTGTCTCAATTTTTATCCAATTGACTCGGTTAAACTTGCATTGGACGATAATTTCAAGAAAAATCAAAGTGTGTATCATAACCATGGATCAATTATGAGGTTATCGGGTCCAAAATTTGGTCACAAGGCAGACTTGTATATTTTACTCGAGAATTGAGTAACGTGGTTAAGTGAGGGTTGTTGGAGGACACTCGCATAGCCCACGTGGCATTGTATGCAAGCATTGACACTCCAAAACATATGTTTTCAGTACTCATCACCAATATCATGCATTTCTAGGCAAGAGGTGACATCCCATCACTCCATTTCAAATTGGTGCATCCTCAACCAAAAATAATAACTTTTCCAATGTTTGTGGGATTTTTTCCTAGAAACAAGGATATTTTTATAGCTATATATTTTCATGTAATATTTTATTCATTAAAAAGAGTGGTGTACGAGATTTTTTAGTGAGATACCCCGGCATGTGGGGGATCACTAACAAACCCATAGCCTATATAGGAAAATGAAGAGGCTGAAGTAGGAAAATGAAGACATCTCGAATGACTTACATTAGAGACTTTGATAAGTGGGTCGTGTGCTAAAATTGAGTACCTAATAAGTTAAGATCCATGTCGACAACTTGCTCAAGCTAGCAAAAATACTAGCCACCATTGGCAACAAAATTAATGTTATCTTTAAAACTCCGCATTACAAAGATAATAATTATTAGAAAAAATAAGCCAAAAAAATATATTCAACTTCAAATTCCAAAGTCACCAAGATATGAAATGGACTAAGTTATATATGCTTAACAAATTCCAAAGATGTGAAAAAGACTCGTTAGTTTTAACTAGTGAGCACTCCACACCTAGTGGACAATGAGTATGGGTGGGCCCAAATGTCAATACATAACCAAAATGAATGTATGTGGAAAAAAGAGACATAAACACTAATATATTTTCACACAAATAGCAAAGTGCATAAAGTTAGTCCATAGAGAGCACTGTCACAAGGCAGCTCTCGCATGAAATACTGTAGGACTAATAAAGAAGACTAAAAAGACAAGTCAATCATGGAAGGCCACACAAGGGAATGGCAATGCTCGTCAAAATTGAAGAACACTACCAACATGGAAACACCTATATGTAACTCCAATCCTCAAGACTCTGGGGCTGGTCAAAATTGGAGAACACTACCAATAAAATTAAGTATAAAATTACCCCTAATTAGAGGTCATTCTTACCATTTTTTATTAATTAAGGTTATGTGTGTGATAATATTATGTTATGCTCGATTTTCAAAAAATAAAAAAAAGTCAACCTTGCGACTTTGACCAAGGCTTATAAATGTCAAATAAATCAAGACATCCTTCTTGAGAGCCCCATGGAACTTCTAGAGGACTCAATAACATCAACCAACCATTTGGTGCAGGGACTCACACATTTGAGTGTGCCCAAACTAGGGTTCATGTGCCCATGCGAGCGTTTTCACCCTAGAAACCTTAATTTGTGAAGGAAACTAACAAGGACATGACTTATTTGGGCATGAAAATGAATAGGTTTGTGCATAAAGTTAATATGCCATTAAATCCTCAAGAAAAGAGACATATGTGCCCACTGCAATATGGAAATGGCAGTGCCCATCAATTTTGGTGGGTATTGCCACAAGGGAATGATAGTAGTCTCTCCTTACAAACCATAAAGGAAAAATTATTCAAATAGGTTCCCTAAACACGAAGGAGTGAAAAACAAATGAGAAAAACCATTTCCCACTTAGGAATTACCCTAGCCGACCACTGCCATAATTTGATGGGCACTGCTACAAGAAGATGGCAGTGGTCGGCCATGAAGAGGGGAAATGATATATTTTTTTCCAACAATGCATTTTCATCAATATATGTCAAAACTAAGTGAAAGAAGCCACCAAGTAGTAAAGAAACTACTTGGCCAACCACTGCCATAAGGAAATGGTAGTGCCCACCAATTTTGATGGGAACTGCCATAAGGAAAAGAGTTTCATTGCCCAAGTTACATTCTCAACATATATGTATCAAATAAAAGTGAGAAAAGTCACCAAAGGCTTTATAGGGTCCATCTCCGACAACTGTCATAAGGAACTCGCAATGCCTATCAAATTTGATGGGCACTGCCACAATGGAGTGGTAGTGGTCGACCACTACACAAGGAAAGTGGATTAATTGGCCAAATTGTATTTTTAACATCCGTTTATCAAATACAAGTGAGAAATACCACCCATGGCTTGTCACAAGCCAAGGTCGACCACTGCCACTGTCCGACTCCAACGTGGCAGTGGTCTCCCGTTAAGGTTTCAGACATTGAAGAGAGTTTTTGGGTCTTGAGACCTCCAAAATATGACTCACCATCAAAAAATAAGTCAAAACACACCTCGAGGGGTCCGAGAACATGCACAGACAAGTACTGCCATTTGGCAATGTTAGTGCTCGCAAACGGTACAAGTCAGCATAAATTGCCTTCAGTAAAATGGACATATATGTCTCAATTTTTATCAAACTGACTTGGTTAAACTTGCATTGGAACGATAATTTCAAGAATGATCAAAGTGTGTATCATAACCATGGATCAATTCTGAGGTTATCGGGTCCAAAATTTGGTCACAAGGCAGACTGGTACATTTTACTCGAGAATTTAGTAATGTGGTTAAGTGAGAGTTGTTGGAGGACACTGGCATAGCCCACGTGGCATTGTATGCAAGCATTGACACTCCAAAACACATTTTTTCAGTACTCATCACCAATATCATTCATTTCTAGGCAAGAGGTAACATCCCATCACTCTATTTCAAATTGGTGCATTCTCAACCAAAAATAATAACTTTTCCAATGTTTGTGGGATTTTTTTCCTAGAAACAAGGATATTTTTATAGGTATATATTTTTCTGTAATATTTTATTCATTAAAAAGAGTGGTATACGAGATTTGTTAGTGAGATACCCCGACATGTGGGGGATCACTAACAAACCATATAGCCTATATAAGGAAAATGAAGAGGCTGAAGTAGGGACCTTCTTTTTGGATCTTCTTTTAGACTCTCTTGGAGTTTTTCTCTAAAACCTTTCTCTTGAGACTCACTTGACGGTAGCCAAGAACATAACACTTATTCCTCTATCATCTCCATTGAGTCCATCATACTCAGTCGACACCAGACCTTAAAACACAAATGATACACATTTTTTCATAGACTTTATTGGTTTATTGATCCCAAGAACTTTACAATCACTAATTTAGATCATATTTATGAATATCAAGTCTCCCATGAGTCTTATATTCATTAATCTCGATTAAGATTTTACCTTAAAATCTTTTGCTGTATTTTTATCCACACACTCTTGAGAACATAACTCTGGTGTGTCGGATCTAATCAATAAAACTAAAAGTAGACGTAGCCCCATTACCATCGCGACATGGGGGGGGGGGGGGTGAGCTACTATAAATATCTAGTGTCCATTTAATTTACTGCAATTTTATTAGTCAAATTAATTCACCGTGCTCCTCTTTTATTTTACAATCTTCTTAGGTCAGTTGACGAAAAACCGTGTCAACAGTTTGATGCTTTCATTAAGAGTACCACGGTGAAAATCTGACTATTTTCCCCTTAGAAAACTCATCCATTTACTTTTTTCTACAACAATGGAGTTTGGTACGAGAATGACCAATTATGAGGAGGATACTGAAGTCCCAAGAGAAATTAATCGACTCCAAAGTGAAGTACCTTTGTCCCTCCACAACCTTATAAAGAGGGAACCTCTAGGCACCGAGAGACGCGTCCCATGACACCTATGCCAGAAGATGAGGCACAAGTCTAAGATTGTGAGAGTTCCTCATCTCCATCTATGGAGCGCCCACCAGTCTATACCTGTCCATAAAGTGTTCCAAGAAAATGAAACTCTGTACGTCCAATCGGCAGAGAGCTTACGCCACAACGGAGAGCTCCAAGAGCAAAACCAAAGGCATGGGGACCAACCCCCTATACTAAGAAATCCTTCTCCACCTAGGAGAACAAGAGGGCGCCCAAGGAGAGAAGATGCACCTATGAATAATCCAGCAAGGAGGGGGGACCACCATCACCTATAAGCTACCTCAATCAGTGAAATGGTACCACTCCACAAGAACCAAGGCGGTCCACCTCCCGTGGTAATGCACCACATGCTCAACC